>NC_046225.1:62428102-63628102 GCF_009819885.2 Catharus ustulatus | reverse complement strand
TGCTTCCCAAGATTGTTCAGAAGCTCTTTGTCTTTTGTGCTGCATCATATTTATCTGCATGCATAGGGATAAACGTGGTCTGTTTAGAAAAGATACGGCTTTTTGGGTTTCTGAATGAAAGTTTTAAGTGCTGTTTGAAGGGTTCATCTTAAGGGAAGCAGTTGAGTGATCCAGGACATGACCTTGGAGCTGTCTTTGGCAGTTTGAGGGGAATTAGCTGTGCTGTGAAACTATTATGGACTTGTTCAGCTTATGAGTGATGAGGTTGTGACCTGACTGCAGACTGTAAATGGAGCACATGGTCATGCATGCAGGCAAAAAGTCACAGCTAAAAGCTTGATTTTTTGGTACCCCTGAAATCAAGACAGTATTTTGACTACTGATGAGAGCTGTGCTGAACCAAAAGAATATAGTGAGCATTACAGGGCTTTGTGAGAAAGAGAAGACCATACTTATGTAAATATACTGGAAAAATCTCTAAGTTAGGTTAAGCCTGGAAAATTGCAGGGAAAGGTAAATATTTGGAAATCATCATGAGATAGGGTGTTATAGTTTGGCTTTGCTGAAATGTAGGATTCATGATGTTTGGAATTAATAACAACTGATAACTTTTTTAATCACTATGGCTGTTTTAATGAACAAGCTATTATCTTCTCGTAGACAACCTCTGATATATATTTGAAAAAAACTCAAACAGCAAACTGTGACATCAAGATCTGTGCTTCAGTATCAAGCAGTGGCAAAACATATAGAGATCATTCTTCTTACATCCACCTCTCTTCACTACCCTCTCTGCCTAGACTGCTTCATAACCTGAATCCATTTTTCAGCAACACCTTTTTAAAAAATATTCTCACTTTTCTTGAATCTCTGAAAATATGTTGGATTATTAAAATACTTGTGTGCTGTAAGAAGTTATTCTTTCTATTGATGAATAACAGTTAAAAACCTTTTTTTCTAGTTAAATATATTTTAAAAATTAACAGTTGATTTTCCATGGAAATTTGCTGCTTTCTATGACTATGTTTGTATAAAAAAATCACATTTTTCACGACTGATATTGTACTCATTTCCACTAGCTACTAATTTTCTGTAAGCATGCATTTAATTGATAATGTTGTGTAAAATTTTTTAAATCTGCAGTGCAATGCAATGCTGCTTTTTCCTAGACATGTCTTTTTGATTACACATAGTATTGGAGCAAACTTCTTGAAAAAAAAGTGAGAATTATAATATTGAAAAAATAAGTGGTAAGCATTAATTTATACTTTTAAGTGGGGTTTTCCAAGAGGTTTTTTCTTTTTTTTTTTTTTTTTCTCTTCTTTTGCAATTAGTATGAGCAATTAAATTTGTTCCACTGGTCTCCAGGACGCTTTTTTCTTTTGGTTGCACATCTTATATATACAAGCTTACTTTCTTCTGAAGAAATACTGGATTTCTCTAATGTGAATCTTGTAAGGACTTGTGTGATTTTGGTAATTAGGTTTTATAGTTTTGGTAAAGCATTATTCTCATGTCTGTTTTATGTCCAGTTCTGTTCTTGGAGGTTCTTCCACAAATGATGTTGAAAAGTAACTTATTTAATCAGAGAACAAGGGTTTGCACTGGAACCTTTTTTTCTTCCTAAATACTAAAATAATCATCAGACAAGACCTTGGTTACTGCTTACTGGGTCATTGGGACTTTTCATCTGTTTTGCTAGTAACTAAAAAAACCTAATTTTTCAGAGGCATGTTGTGGAGACATTTTTTGGATTTGATGAAGAATCTGTTGATTCGGAAACTTCATCTGTAACTTCATACAACACAGATAAAACAGACAGGACACCAGCAACACCAGAAGAAGATTTGGAAGATGTAAGTTGCAACTGATTCATTCTTCTTTCTACTTCTTGAAGTAGAAATACAAACTTTCAGCTATTTTACCACATGAACTGTGAAAGATTTGGCAGAGAATTCCAATTGGTTTTTTTTCAAGTCTTGTAACGTATACACTTTGCTATAAAATTAATCAGATAATATTCTGCCTGACAGATTTAGCAGATATTGGGCTCAGAAATAATTTTATTTTCCTTGAACTCTTTCTTATTAGTCAAAAGAAAATGAATAGGCACATTGCTTTGCCAAAAGTCAGTACTTACGAGACAATAGTTTGTCTTTCAACCTTGTAATTTATTTGACTGTTTTGATACAATCAGGATTTTCTTTCTTTGCTCACAATACTCAGAGAGGCCTTTGCAATTCAGTAAGGCTTAAATGATGATAGGTAGTAAATACCCACTGACATGCTTTGTCTCAGCTCTGTGATATACAGTGCTGCTGGCCTACTTTGGAAGATTGCGTGCATGAGCACAAAGCATGAATTAGATGCCCTTTTTCATCTTTCTTTCTTGTTCACTAACTTCTGCCTAATACTCCTCAGTCAGAAGAAGCTTCCTTTTTTCCTAGGTTTAGTATCTAATAATATTGTAATCTCTTTTCCTTAGAACTCCAGTTCCTGGAGCAAAAAATTAATTAAAGTGAAGGACATTTCTTGTTCTCAGCAGTATAGGAAAGACCTTATAAGTGTTAATGTTAGTGGCTCAACATTCAAGGAAAATAAAGACTTTGAAAATACTTTGTATTAAAAGAATAAATTTAAGAAAATATCTTACAGCTTTTGAAATGTAACTTCTATGTCAGTGTTCTTTACCCTGGCATTGTAGAGAAAAAGTGTAAGGAGGGAAGGATGGACTGCATGAGAAATAGAACAAATACCTTCTGAAGCCCCTGTGGCTCTGGAGTTGCTGAAGACAGTGTTGCGCAAAACCATTTCCTCTCATCTTTCCCGGGGCAATTTTCCCTTTTCTGTACATTGCTGTCTTAAATGGCAACTTACACTGTCCTTAAATGTGTGGTAGACAGTTAGTCATCATCCCCTTTCTCTTTCCTTTTCCCTTTCCCTTTCCCTTTCCCTTTCCCTTTCCCTTTCCCTTTCCCTTTCCCTTTCCCTTTCCCTTTCCCTTTCCCTTTCCCTTTCCCTTTCTCTTTCCCTTTCCCTTTCCTCTTGTTTTAGGATTTTATAGCTTTATTAAACTTTGAGACTTAGTATGAGTTGTATTGGTTGTTATGTTTTTGAGTCTATCTTCTATACAGACAAGCCCATTATTATATATTTATACAAACTCACTTTTTCTGCCCTCTTCATTAAGAGCACGCCTAAAGAAGAAGCTGAACTCAGGTTTTGCCAGCTAACAAGAGAGTATCAAGCATTGCAAAGAGCATATGCATTGCTCCAAGAACAAGTTGGTGGAACCCTGGATGCAGAGAGAGAAGCAAGGGTAATTGTTCAACTGAAATTCGTTTAACTGAAATAATAGAAAAAACTGAAACAATTTGTAATAGCAGGAGTTAGCTTTGCAGGCCAGTGAAATGCAAAACTCAAATGTTTTTGAGGATTAGAGGATATCATAGGTAAGATTATAATTTAGATTCATCTGGTGCAATCACAACAAAAATGTCATTATACTTTATTCTAGCATGTATAATATATTAAAGATTTCTGTGCTATGAGAGTGATAAGTCATTTGAACCTGCAGTTTGGATAGTGACATGATGAAATTTAAATGAATCACAGGATAGGCTGTTACAAGTACTTAGGTACTTCCATCATATGAGTATATTAAAATCTGACCCAAATCTTGGTTCTGGCTCACTGGAAAGCAGTTTTGAACAACAGGAAGTGGGGGCTCCTGATGGACATCAAGTTAAACATGAGCTGGCAGTTTAAAAACCCCAGACCTTCTTCCCTCTACAACCTCCCCAAACCCCAAAAATGGAGAAGCATATTATTACATGTTACTGTCTTGTTACACATGACCTTCACTGTACTGTGCCACTGCAGTGTATTGTTAAGAATGCAGAAGGACAATAATTTTAAATGGGTTTAAAATTTACTGGTGGGAAAGAACTCAACCAACCTACACTTCTTTTTTACTTTTTCCTGTGAAATATAGTTGTTTTAATAGTAGAATTACTACTTTTTGGCTTTATGAGTTATGAGTTCTTAGCATCTTACAAAAGCCTAGTTTTAGCATTCTCTTTTTAAGTAGGACACAGTCAGGGAAAGCTGTAAAGACTTTGAAGATCACTTCTCAAGATCGAATTAGGACTGGGAAGCCGTCATAACTCCATCTACTATTAAAAAAGGATTTCAGGGGCAGTCATCTATTTGCCAGTTATCAGAGACCATTATATATTTTCTTTGCCTTCATGGGCTTTTAAAAATTTTATTTTGCAGGTATTTGTAGACTACTTTTTGTAGATGTAGAAATTGTTGCTGTTTCTTTTAAATGGCATTTTCTTTTTTTGGCACATCCCTGCAAATCCATCTCTTGAGTGAGTCAGAAAGTAGCATTTTGTGTGGTTTATTTTGGTGGGATGAATATTTCCTATTACTTTTAGATGAGGCTTAAGGTAAGCAAGGACCCAAAGATGCAAAGATGCAGGAAAAAATCCTTGTAGGAATATTTAAACTGCTTGGGTGAAAAAGTACCTGAAGTAGGGTGGAAAAAATACTTGTGGTAGCTCAAGGAGCCTCAGTGGCTGAGAGTCTCCAGAAAGATGCTCTGTTTTATAACCTTTTTTGTTTAGTACTTTGCATGATCCAATCCCTTTTAGGGCATCACTGAACTTAGTGGGTAATATCCACTGTAGTGTAGTGGTGAGTGTAATAATCCTGAAAATGAGGAAAACTGACCAGCATATGCTATTTATGGGATACGTAAATTGGTTTGGGTCAGGATATTTCACTCACCTAAAGGTCTTTTTCATTGCTTAATGCAATTCTCTTTCTCCCTTGTCCCTTTTCCCCAATTGCCTTAAGTTACTAAAACTTATGAATAGGTTCTTAGAGCTCTTTCAGTTTCTAAACTTATTTTTTTCTTCCCCTGGTAAGAACTTTGTCACCGAATATGGGATGTTAACATCTTTTCATAGTAAGAAGGAAAATTCCTATTAAAGTGGCAGCTTCAAATATTTTGTAACATAAACACAAAAGCAACTCTTTTAATGAAAAGCATAAAAAGCTGAAGGGACAGCCCATAAAATAGTAGAAAATATATTTACTTTTGATTTCTCTCACCCTCCACCCCCACCAGACTCGTGAACAACTACAAGCTGATCTTCTCAGGTGCCAGGCAAAAATTGAGGACCTGGAGAAAGCTCTAATGGAGAAAGGACAGGTAAAAGGCTCTCTTAATGTCCTCTACCACATCATGTTCTCCATCGCATGCAGTGGTGCCCTTGCCATCTTCATTGCTTACTGGTGTGTTGGTGTGAATGATGCAGCTTAATTGCTACTGCAGTCCAAGAAAATGTCATTACAGACTCATTTTCTAACACATAATGCACTAAAGCATAGTATCAAAATAACCACGTGTACATGCACATCCTGTTCCCATTGTCATTTGGTGAAGGGCTTTCTCCTCTTTTCCATTTTGTTAGTATCTGTTACAAATGCTGATGAAATAAATAATCTGTATTTCTACTGGAGGATATTTTTGGTGTTTATCAAAGAAAAAAAAAATTAAAAACCCAACTTCTAGACACACTAGAGATACAAACACTGAGCCTGTCAGGTTACTGGAAGACACTTGTGGTGTTACTCTCCTGGGTTTAAAGTCTCAGAGGGCCCAATTGCTTTCAGATTCCCAAACCATCATACAAAGTAAAATCATTATGTATATAATATATGTAAATATTCGCCAAAGATGTGTCTACTGATGCATATTTAATATTGTCTAGGGCCCTCAGGAAGTCTGATTAAGAGTTGTAAGCATGCATTTGCAAGTTGTTCACTTGTGTGACTGCTAGAACACACAGTAGAAATTGGGGAGATGTTATTTTATGCTTTATTGTTTGAAATAAGCATTTAAGTTTCAGGTAGTAATAAAATAAGATAGAGCTAGCTATAGATATACATTTCAAAGACTGATGATCCTGTAGCAGTTAATACAACCTACATATAATGCCAAATGAATTGTTATACTATTTTTATGGTTTATTCTTTGTAAGAAAATTTTTCTGTAAGATTCCTTATCAATGCAAAGGTTTGGGGACCATATTCAAATTAAGGATAAAAATAATTTATGCTAGCTTCCACACAAATTGTAATTTGCTTAGTGAATTTCATATAAATACAATATTACTAAAAATTGAGGCTGTATTATCAATCTAAAAATCATGGCCCACTGAACTTCTGGAAGAGTAAATGAAACCAAAGACCTCTCAAGCATCTACTGCAGCTGTTTTGGTTTGTTGATGAGAAAGATGTTCTGGGCAAATTGCTGTGTAGTTGAAAACACTAACAAGATGTAACAAGACTGTACAGTGTATTATGTAAGTATTGTGTATGTAAGTAAGATAAATGAATTTGGATACCCATGTAAGAAATTAATTCTGTGATTTTTCTGCAAAAACATTTTGTCAAAAAGGTGTGACTGGAAATTAGAATTTAATTAGTTATCACTTTGAGATTCAGAACCACATTTTCAACTTTGTATCTCTTAGTAATGCTGAGAAAGTGAACAGGGATGTGACAAGGTGCACTATGATGTTTCTAGTGGGCTGGTTTGTACGCTGAGCACTGGCTTTCCACAGAGGGGATCACAGTGTCTGCCTGGGAGCTCTAGCACCTGCTTGGTTCTCCTGACCTGTTAGTATTTACAGTAAACAAAATAAATGGTTGTGATGATAAACTAAATTTTTTGTGCACTATGTGATTTTTAAAAAAAATATTTTACTATTACTTTTTCACATATATGGTCATGGTAGTGCTGATGATTTAATAATAATTGTGGAATGTTCATTCTGGGACCCAGCCCCAAAAGTGTGTTTGTAAAGGAAATAATGAATCAAAAGATCCAAGTGTATTATTCCAGAAAATTTCCTGAAGTCAATTTCAGAGCATGAGATTAGAAGCTTATTGTTAAAAATTATGTGAAGCTTGGTTTATAACAATTTATGTGCAATTTCAAAATAACTTTCAGTGGCTTTTGTTAATCTCTCTTCTGGCTGGACCTGTCAGTATTCTCCCAGAAGACAGAAAATTAATCCATTTCTGCATAGTACATTGAGATTCATGCATAAGAAATTTTATATTAAATGAAGAAATTCTTAAAACATATTAATAACGGTAAATAATAAATCTAAAAGTATGGGAGTATGCAATGTGCCCGATAGATAAATGCTCAACTGTCTCGGTTATCTGGTATGTAAATACAATTCTGCTGGAGTTCAGGTTTTCTCAGAAAGTGTAGTTGGACTCCATCAAGAAAGATGCAGAAATTTATTATCAGTGGAGCAGATTGATATGTTTTTTCTACTTGTGTGAACTGGAGTAGTTGAAGCTGCAGGTTTGATATAGCTCTTGAACCCTACCATGTGGGTACATCTACCACATCCATGCACTGAGATATCCACCCTAAGTCTGTGCATGCAACTCTGCATTCCTTGACCTTCATAAAATGCTAGTTAAATACTAAACTAGATACCAGATTTTATTTTCAACATTTCTTTCATTTGCATCAGAAATTATTGACAAGTGTAATGCCCTTTAGTACTCATTTTAGTATGTTATTCTTATAACATCACAGCCATGAAGAGCTTGTTTATTATGTGAAATGCATTTTTGTGTATGAGTGGAAAAAGGGAGAGAGAACAGTACAATATGAAATTGTAGTAGACAGTAAGCAGAAAAACTAAAATGTTTTTAAAAATGCTAAATGAACTGAATATAGTATCATAACGCTTTAGAGTGACACTTCAAGGATATTTGATGGGCTGGGATATCCAGATTTCATTGATTCCTTGTGCAACATAAGTGTGCAAATCTTCCTGGAAAAGAATGCATCATCCTTAATATTTTAGTAAAGGCATTTAGATTTTAAATAAATCATCCCTTGAACCTAGAAGATAATTTGATCCAGAGTTAGTATGGCATATTAATTGTTGGATATTGTTTTAATAAACTCTTTAGGGCAACATGAGCAAGGTTATGTAAATAGATTTCTCTGTAAGAAAAGCAAGAGCAAATTTGGCTATTACAATCCATTAAATCTGAATATCCAGCTATGGCTGGTCATGAGTTTTTGTACTTTGATTCTTTAACAGGATATTTGATGAGGCCTTTTGAAGCCATAGGAAAACCTAAAAGGAAAGAAGAGTTTTGGAACAAGTGATTAATAAGAAATACAGTTTCCAAATGGAGTATACAATGTCTTGCATCACTTCCCCCACAGCCTTGAATTTCTTGCCACAATCACTGTATATTAGCCAGATTCTCAGATTTTTGGCAGAGGGTAATCAACTTTATATTGCTGAAGCTTCTTTTTAAATTAAAGCATTTTTGTCCCCTTCTCCTTTGTATTTGTATTGTGCTACTTAAAATGGGATGATTTTGCAAGAAAGTTTCCAAACCTTTGCAATGGAAAGCAGTAATTTTGAGTTCAGCTTAGTAAATAAATGTTTTAAAAATGACATAAAGTGTATAACTGTGGTGACCCACAATTGCTACATGTAAAGATTTTAAAGTACATGCTAGCTGGAATGTACTAGGAAACAAAAGATTGCTACAGGAAAGGAAAGAACTTTTATTTTCACTTTTATTTTTAAATTTTTATTTTATAGTATAAAATGCTGTACATCCTTGACATATTTAGGATAGCTTTATTTTTCAATGTGTTACCATTTTATACTTGAATGTAAAATGATGTCTGAAATCTAATTATTGTAGTAATTAGTTTGTCTTGTTTAACAAAACATATGTATTTTCAATCCTCTTCCTCACAGGATTCAAAGTGGGTAGAAGAAAAGCAGCTGTTAATCAGAACAAATCAGGAGTTGCTAGAGAAGGTATGTGGGAATATTTTCACCATTGTTGCCCTTTATCATAAAAGGAATTGAATGCATTAACTACGATAAAATCAGCATGAAATTGCTTTATTTCTCACCAGGAGCAGAAATTTAAATAAAAGTCTCTGATTAAAGTACCAATATGCCTTTATATTCTTCAGGAATAAAGGCTGTTCTTTCTTGTGGAATTACATGAATAGCCACCAGTACATCCCAAACTGGCTGAGGTTTCTAGTGTCTGACAAAATACACAGTTACACAAAAATGATTATTGTTCTGTCCACTAACAAAATTGCCTGCTCCCTTCAATGTTTTTTAGAGTTTTTGCACACATTAAGAAGTACTGATTAATTTAAGGCTTATTATATTAACTATCTGAGAGTCAGAACTGAGCATCTGCATTGTTCTTTGTTAACAGTGGTGGGAAAGGTGGCTAGTCAACTCAGGAAGACAAAAAGCTAATTTCGTTAGTTAGTAGCTTAATATTAATATAATACAAATAAGATAACCAAATAAATATCATTATTAAAACTAGCTACAACCAGGTTTAATTTATTTGGACACTTGCATGGCACTATAGATTTTGAAGTACATGATGCCAGATATTACACTTCTGCTTAGTTTTGTACAAAGAAAAAGATCACCCAATCAAACTAGACAGTAGACCAAAGTTATTAGTTGGCATAATTAATAGCCAGTATTCAGTTTCTATTTTGTCATTGTTAGTACCCCAAGGCAAAATTCTGGCAAATTTAAAAGTAGTCATTAAAACCACTCCATTATTGTCTCTTTCATATACTGTAAAAATTAATTGTCTAATTAGGTGAAGACAATGAGAACAGTCTACCCAAACGGTAATGTAATTCAGTTTCGTTTGCTTCAAAAGAAAACTTGTACTGCTCAACTTATTTAGATACAATATTCATATCACTTTCATGCTACTTTCAGATTATTACTCTTAGAGAACATTGACCATTTTCTGCTGACAGTTCTCAGAAATACTTTCTGATGTGATGTTCCTTTTTATCTCAAAGACACAGCCTGATGTGTAATGAAAAACGAAAATAATTAGCAGTTTTGTCTAACCCCCTGGCTTGTAACTCTGTGCAGTATCTTTTCTAGTGCTTAGAGAGTGTTACCATGTTGTGTTTGTCTCACAGATTTACAGAATGGAACAAGAAGAGCATCAGCTGAAGAATGAGATGCAAGATGCAAAAGACCAGAATGAGCTGTTAGAATTCAGAGTGCTAGAGCTTGAAGTAAGAGATTCTCTCTGTTGCAAACTCTCAAATGGAGCAGAAATTATGTTTGAACCCAAGCTGAAATTCCTGTAAAGAGTACTGATGTCTGGTGCATGTTTAAGGGAAGTCACTTAGATATCTATTTTTAAATGTTGTATCTTGGGATAATTAAATTCATGCCACTGCCTTAATATGTTTTGGAGAGAATGCTCACTAATGTTTATAAAGATGTAATATAGTTAATATAAATTGCATATAGTTTGGTTTTCATCTAATAAAATATTTTGTTTTGCAATATTTTGCCTTTTTTATTTGTTTCATTTCCATAACTGCTCCTTTCCTGCATGTAAAATCACTTGGTATGTATACTACAGCCTTGGCTGGCATCGATTAAATTAACACACCTTCTCACATCTTGCATGCAGTGATCTGACTAAAGATCTGACACATCCATCACATCAATGTATAATTGCTTTAAATTGCATTGATTTAAGATTGACAACTTTAATAGAAAGTAAATTTATCTTAAAAATAACACATTTTGATAGCAGCTTCCAATGAATTCCTCTTACCTTAAATCCATTTTCTCATGGTTTAAAGTGGTCCTGGACTGGCAATAATTGGCTTCAGTCAATGAAAAATGTTAAAAACCCAAACCTCTGTCAATGCCAAAGAAAAGTGGTAAAGCAGAAATACAACTTCTGAAGGTTAAACTAATATGTTGCCTATAGCAAACAAATTCTATACTTGGCATAAATGAAATAAGCAAAATTATTTGTTATTAACACTTTGAACATGTAACTGTGATTACATTTGAAAGCAACGGTTCTCCTCACAAACTGGGGATGTCAAATTTAGTAACACTAAAGTATCTGTGTGTGAGGCACAGTTGTCACATGATTGTATTGCCTGATGACACATTGTTCAGTTTCAAAGCTCACCACCATTCTTAACACTGCTTAGAATAAACTCTCTGAGAAACCTGTCATTGTCATTCCTCCATTTTTATCACCCAGCACGTTTCACCAAAAATCTCAGCATGTGTAACTTCTCTGATAAAGTTGAAAATGTCATGTCTTCCTGTTACGTCGACGTTCTTTTTGTCTGGCATTTCTTTATCTTTTTTTTATCCTTTATCCACCATATGTTTTGATGTCGTAGCCCATTATATTCAAAATTATGAATTTAGGTTATTAGAATTTCCATAGATGTTCAGAAAAATAGATATGCTTTCTAAAATATACGTTGATATTTCATTAAAGGACTGTAAAGAAAAATAGAGAACAATTTAGCCTTTGAATTGGCTGTTGCACTAGAAATTGCTTCCTAAAGTGTGGGTGATCTTAGAAGTAAAACTGTCCAAAAAAGATTTCTTAAGATTTCTTAAGGAATGAACAAATATTCTTCAGTACATCCTCCATGAATGTTTTTCACATGGAAGAATCATATTAAAAACAGCTCAGTATGTCATATAAGGTTCTGTCATGTGCCAAAGCTTGAAAAACTTCTTTTACAGAATAACAATGGGAGTAATTTTGTGCGATTGCAAGAAAAGGTTTTTTTCCTTAGTAGACAAGCATGTAGACACAAATGTGACTGACAATGCAGCACTTCTGGGAAGCCATCAGTTCTTCTGGTAACCAGGACAGTGTTTTTTTGGGCAGTTAGGTTACTTCAGATGAAAATTAGATAAAGTATAAAACACAATCATTTATTTATCAATTAAAGCAAGCCAGTTTAGGTGAGTTGAATGCAATGGCAACCGCTAATTTTTTTAACAATATTAAAATCATAACTGAACTTGGATAAGAATTAAAGTTCTCATTTTGGTTTACAACAGCTGATCATTATTTAAGCCCATTTCAGAATTAAAACACCTCATTTGTGATTTAGGAAATGGAATAATGGATGGTCATAGGATCTATAATATTTTTAGCAGTGGTTTCTCTGAGAAAATGAAGCTCATGTTGCCAAAGTGTCCCCTTGTAATATGGAGATGAAATCTGGTATTTCTTGCTCATGTTCTCATGGCCAGAGAGAATCCAGAGTAAGACCCAATGCCTTGGTTGCCCAGAGCCTTCAGTCCAGTCATTTTTCACAGGCACATTAAAATTTAATTTAGGTAAAATTGCTTGTTTATTATTTTATGGTATTTCTGCCTTCTGAAGAAATAATAGGTTAGTATCTTGAAGAAATGCATGGAAGTCATGTACATGGACTAGTTAAGTTTTAGATATACTGTAGCTTTAGATAAATGGGAATTTATAATTTTTCATTTTGGCACAAAGAACATTATAACTGTAGAATAGTGCTGCCTTTCAATGTATTCTGACATCCTGGCTTGTGGAGTGAATATGAATGGGGATTTAAAATGCTCTAATAGGAAGGAAGACTGTAGAATAAACACACACAGGTTTAATTTTAGCGAGAAAATCTTCAACAATACTGTTTCGTGACTGAGTTTAATTTTTTTTCTTTGCAGATTCTTCTTTCTAAATTGCATTATTGTTCCATGAAAGAAAACAATAGTTAGATAAGGTTATAATCAACATAAAAACCTGCAGAGTATTTTAGGGCTCCAGTGAATTAGGGCCAGTGTTGCAAGGGTTCTGCAGCTGGGGAGCGTCAAGTAGCTTTGCAGAAACTTGAGCATGGAATCAGCTGCATCTATGTTTATACTTAACCAAAATTCTCCAAATACGGTAAAAGTAAGATAAAATAGACTAGATTTGGAATGAGAGCAGGAATCTGCCTTTTTAATGTGCAAGTATGTTTTGTAAAGGTGGGGAATAAATGTTAATGTATAATCATAAATGTTGTTTTTAAACAAATCTTTCCTCAGGAGAGAGAGCGAAGGTCACCAGCCTTTAATCTTCATATAACTACCTTCCCTGAAAACAATGGAAGTGCACTTCAACTGTTCTGCCATCAGGAAGGAATAAAGGTATATGCAGAGCACTAGAAACAGTTGGATGGCTAGGAGCCTTTCTTGAATTATCAGTTTAATATCCAAACAAATGATCAAATGGTTTGACACATACCAGGGAAGAAAATAAATATAAAAAAATAGAAAGAAAATGTATTTTTACCTGAGGAAATGGTTTCATAAGAATATGATCATGTCAGGAGTTCCTCAGTGAAACTGAAGGCTGTTCAATCAAGATAATTTACATTTGGTCTAGGAAGAATGTTGATGTGATTCATTGTCAGGCTTGCTACAGTATGTGGTTTGTGAAACTAAATGTCTTCACCTGAGTTCAGAAATATGATATTCAGTCCTTATTTTACACCTAATTTAGTGAAGGCCTTTATTTGTTGAATGAATATGCTTAAGTTATTTGCCAAGGTCAGGGCTTTGAAATATAAGGTACCTGACCCAAAACTCACTCAGATAGGTGGAACTCTTTTAGAACAAGAGTAAGATAAACATCGGGATCTCCCTTGATTACCTTCTGATATAAGGAAGCAAGATTTACTTTTTCATTCCTGTTCCCTCATGAACAGATTATTTATGCCACTTGATTTGCATGCTGGTTCACTTAAGATTGAAGTCAGACTTGTGTTGTCAGTAATGTTGCACAAGAGGCATGGGTAACTTTTCTAGAAGTAACTAGCATAATCTCTGTGCCACTCACTAGTGATTTACGGTTGAATTTTTAGTTTTATTTACAAGTTCTCTTACAGGAGGCTTGTTGCTATTCAGTGCTTTAATGAGCACAGTATGATCTCTAGAGGAAATAAATGGAAATTGTCCCTGCATATTTTTAGGAAGCTCAGTAGCCTGGAAGAAAGTAGTTAAAAGCTGCTTCTTACCTACATATTTGGTTGGATGTTCATCTCCCAAAGCACACCAAGACTCATCAGTTAGCATACCACCTACAAATAGAGCCAGACCTGCTTTTAACTTACCTGTTATTCCAATCTGCATGTTGGCTGTAGCAGGTACAGTGTACCAGGACCCAAAATTGCCATTTTTTCCCATTGTCATCTGTGATATACCTTAACAGGTGGATTCTTTTCAATCTGCTTTTCAGTTTGCTTACCTGGAAGGTGGGGCAGTCACCTAATATGGATTCTTTTCAATCTGCTTTTCAGTTTGCTTACCTGGAAGGTGGGGCAGTCACCTAATATGGGAAGACTGAAATAGTTGACCTTTTATCTGTTTTCAGTGCTTTTCAAAGTTATTAGCCATCAGTAGCAATGTAGATTCCAGAATGATGCAAAATCTGATTTGGTTTCTCGTTCTTCCTTTATGCATCATACAGAAATAAATAATTAGAATTATTGTTCTGGCTCAATAGATGCAAGAACTTGCATGTCTTAGTAAATTCCATTTTTCGCTGGTGTAACTCATTGGCTAAAGAAGTTTGTGTTCAGCATTTTCAATGCTGATCATAATAAATAGTTTTATTTCTAACATCAACCCAAACACAAGTGTATTAGGACCTGCACCATTCCAGAGTTAGTGATGCGCACAGTTATAGCTCATGTAGCATTTGGGAACACCCCTGAAGTTTTTGGGAAGAGAGGGAGGGGACCTCTCGGGATAGAAAAACTTGCACACTACACATGGCCCTGTGACATGTGCTGAATATGAGCAGAAGTTGTGGGTAGCAGCATTTAAAAAGGCTCTTTTACTTTATGTATGTGTATTAAGCATTTTGGACTAACATGAACAGGTCTATTTCCATGCTCTCAAATCTTCCTGCCTTTAAATACCATGGCTGCATACAGGCTGTCAGTGGGAATGATCCCTGGTCCACCTTAACTTGCAGACCAAACTTGGCATAGTTCAGGAGAATGCAATTACCTCTGATTAAACAGTTCCATGACCCCTTCCAACTTTTTAAACTTAGAGTTCTGGGGCCTAGGAATGGATTGTGGTACAGTGTTAAATACGGACATCATATGAATTGTATCAGGAAAAGGTTCTTTGCCCAGGGGGTGGTTGGGCCCTGGAACAGGCTCCCCAGGGAAGGGGTCACAGCACCAGGGCTGATAGAGTAGAAGGTGTTTGGACAATGCTCTCAGGCACACAGTGTGACTCCTGGGGATGATGATGTGTAGGGCCACAAGTGGGACTCAGTGATCCTGATGCATCCCTTCCAGCTCAGCATACTCTATGATTATGTGATTCCATGAATTTATTAATCTCTTTCTTGAATCAGAGGAGTGGTTTTCTTTATTTCAATGGCTAAGCCTTAATAAGGATGGGTTGTTCAGTTCATTATCTGAGAGCTGAGTGGCAGAGAAATGTGGCTTTCTAATCAGAAAGAGGATTATGAGCTGATAATGTTTGGAGGGGGCTGTTCACTGTGCACATTCCCTTCTGCCACTGTAAGGCTGATTTGAAACTCCATGGGTTTTTGAAACAAAGAAAATAAAAAGCAAACCACCAAGCAAACCTTCTTTGCAATTATTTGTTCATGCTCCCTGTCCTTTTAGCTTATATTGGTTGATGTGGTTTTGATGCTCCACTAAAAAAAAATGAAAAACCCAGTCTTTTAAACCCTTTCTCTTTACATCTTTTAAGCTTCTTTATCAGTTTTGTTCTTTCCTCTACACACACTACCAGGATGGAAAGTGTGAATGATACAGGAATGTTCTGCCCTCATGCATAGACATCCATGTTGCTAGTTATAATTGAGAGTGACTTTTGGTTTTGTCTTAAAGTATCAGTAATTACTTTTGTAATTGTGAGGCAAAACTATGTTTCACTTACTTATATTTGAAGTGTCTTCTAACACACAGAAGAGAATAAAAGGTACTACCTAAAATGTAGCATATAAAAAAACTGTTTCTGACCTACTTCATAAAAAATAAGTGTTCAACATCTTTTTCAGGACGTGAATATATCTGAACTTATGAAGAAGCTAGATATTCTTGGAGATAATGGGGTAACGCTTTTTTTACTTTTAAATGTACCTCCAGTTTCATGGTTAATTTAAAACTTTTTTTTTTTATCACAGCAGATACTAACATCCAAGACAGTGCACAGGGTGATTTTATATGCCTGTATTTGTATGAAGAAAATGAATGGTTAGGAATGGCTCTTACAACATTAAACTTTTTAGTTAAACTGATGGTAGTGAAAAGAGGTTTTTTTTAAGGTAGGATTTGGTCTTGACTGAATGATATGGAAAATAGGCACTGTAATAGGCAGAGTGATACAGAAAGAAGTCAAAGCCTGACCAA
This sequence comes from Catharus ustulatus, assembly GCF_009819885.2. Classification (NCBI taxonomy): domain Eukaryota; kingdom Metazoa; phylum Chordata; class Aves; order Passeriformes; family Turdidae; genus Catharus; species Catharus ustulatus. The sequence continues at coordinate 63,611,775 of NC_046225.1, read as the reverse complement.
GTTGTGAATTATCTCTCTTGAGTAGTAATAGTAGCACCTTCTGCTGTGAGGGCTGTCACTGCCAGGAGTGGATTTTCTGGGAGAAAGGCAAGGATAACTGTCTCCCCTTTTTCCTCTTCATTGTTAAATACAGTATAAAATCTTAGTCACACATTTGGGCCACAAACACCCAGGGAGCTGAGTCCAGTTTATAGCTAGGTTTAACAGATGAAGGTCTTTATAATACTAGTTTTAAGTTCTAGATTTGCATGTTATATAGCAAGTCCTGTGGAGGTTTCTATGGCACTTACTCTTTGCATCATTTTCGTTAATTGGAAGTCTGAAGTGCATGAAGGTGAAATTCACTTACTGCGAGGATTAGTCCAGTGAATGGGCAAAAACAGGGAAAAAATTGCAAAATCCCTGACTGAAACCACTTAAGTTTCATTGAATTATCTGTTTCATTGAATGATCTGTTGAAAAAATGTTGTGGAGCTGGCATGCTGAAATAGAGTGGAACTAAGCACCCTTGGTTTAACTTTCAGAACTTTCCGTCATGGGATCCTTTTTGATCATGTCTATAATCCTAAATGTTATAACTGATTTATTTTTGAAGTATGGTTAAAACTTACTGCTTGTGTTAAAGGATGAATTTTTGATCCAATTTAAAATGCATCTTTTTGTATTTTAGAATTTGAGAAATGAAGAGCAGGTTGCAATAATCCAAGCTGGCACTGTGCTTTCCCTCTGTGAAAAGGTAGAATTCAGTAAATATTTTTCTCTGTTAAAAACTGACCATGTCTTCTGAGATACCTCATAACTTTGCCAGGGAAGCATGGGTTTTCTGTTCAGGTCATCTGGATTGGAGCATGTATTCATCCTCACATGAATGTTGGGATTGTGATGTCTTGAGATAAAGCCAAACTTAAGAAAGAAATCTAGTTTAAAAATAAAAACACGTTTTGGAGATATTCCCTTAGCATAAACTACTAAAAATCCACTTAACAAAAGAGACTTCATTCCCAGAAGTGCTGGTGTCCTCAGTGCACTGGGAGCAGTTGTAAGGTGCCCTCTGTGAGGTACCCGTGGTCCCTTCTGGGCTCATTTCTGTGGATGACTGAAAAAGCTCAGAGTAGTCCTCTGTAAGTTAGTAGACATAGAGAAAAAGTAGTTTGAACAAGATAAGTAATGAACCAGGTCACTCATTTCTTTATGGCAGTTCTCTACTTCCAGAGAATATAATCTGTATATGAAAGGGGTGACATTTAGAACTAAGAAAGACTTTTATATTTCTCTGAAGAAGCTCTGTGCATCCTTTTCATAGGTTTCCATTAAATCTTTCTTGATGTATTGTTAAAATTCAGAATCAGATATTTTTAATTAAAATTTGAGCAATTTTAATAATTGCTTTGATATAATTTTGATAATCTACTTATCTAAATACCTTAAAGTAAATAATCTACATTAAGTAATTTAATAATCATTAATTTAAATGAGTAATGGCTATAAGCAAAATAAAAATGGGGACAAGGGCTCAAATCCCTATGGTTTTCACTGTGCTTTGGCATTAAAAGTGAAGGTAATGATTTTAGCACTTCACATCCAAAAAATGAAAGGGGAAGGACCCCACTACAAAAAGTTAAGATACAGACTCCCAAAAATACTTTTTGTGTCTCTTGTGCCCCTTGGTTTGTGAAAGGCTAACAGGCATAGAAAGATCAGAATCAGTATTTAGCTTTTCATGTCATTTGCATACCTTAAAAAAAATTAGACCTCTAAATTTTGCAAATAGCCCTTCACTTGATTGAGAGTAGTTGTGAGAGATGCTCAGGATTTCCCATTTCCATTGATTTCAAAGGTTCAGAATGCTCACGGTCTTGCTGAACATCCCTGGTAAGGCTTTCCTTAGGAATATCTTCAGTTTGTCACCTTGGAAATTAAGAAAACAAAGATGGTGAAAATAGCATCTCTGGGGATTATCAATGTTCTTGTTAATTTTTTTTTGTAGAAAGCTAACCTGCTAAGCAGGTAAAACAAATTTCCATTTTTATTCATCAGTCTCTTAAATAGTGAAAGGTTCAAAATGATGAAGTAATGAATTCACATTTCATAAATTGTAAACTTGTGTTTGAAATTTCCTATGTAAATCTTGAGGAGAAAAGCTAGTATGTCGTTAATTCCTTTATTTCTGAGGCCTAATGAATTCACCAAAACACTAAACTAAAGGAGTTGATGTGCAAAGGTTAGCAAAAGACTTAAAGCACATATGAGTAGCCCAGTCTTAATGAACGAGGCATTTGAGAAAAGTGATAATTATCAGTGGCAAATCTGCTCTCTGTAAGCTAGTCATGGGTCCTTACTGAAGACCAGTAGAATGAAATGAAATTAAATAATTCAGAACTGACCATTCCCATAAACTTAAATTGAAATATTAACATAATCCTGGTGATGGTTAGTAATTAAGCAAGAATCTTATATCCATGCATTTAGCTCTTAAAATGTGTAATTTTTACCTTTGAAATGTGATGGCTGTTGTTCATTCTGATTGTTTTGAATGTCACCATAATGGCAAGGGATTCATAGTAGCAACTACAAGAGTTTCCATCTGTCTGTCTGTTTTATTTTTCCTTCCACATCACCAGTGTTTTACAAGTGAGTCTCTTCCCACAAAGGGTGCAGCAAACTGTGCAGAATTAAGTGTTGAGTTTTCCAACTTATCTTTTGTTGAAATTGCCCTCTGGAAAAATGCAGGACTGAAGTGAGATGATGGTTTCACAAATCAGGCCAACAAGCACTTGAGGTTGATTTTGCATTCTTGACCCAAGTCTATATTGTTTCTTGAACTTTACAGGGGAAACCCCCATTGTAGGAGAGCAACCTCCACTTGTTAGTCTTTAGTGTGTCTGCAGTCCTCCATTCTGCCTGTACTCTCACGACCTGTTTATTCATGTGTGTCTTCAGAGTGAATAGATAGAATGAGAGGAGCATATGCTTGGAAGTGCTGGCAACAGACTTGCAAAATATTTGGTAGAACCTTTTCCAAAATCTTTGCTCATTTTCTGTTTTTTCTCTTCACACTGCTGTAGTGGTTGAAACAGATAGAGGGGACAGAAGCTGCACTGACACAGAAGATGTTAGACCTAGAAAATGAGAAGGTAAGAAACAATAGCTGAAAGTATAATTCATTTAGCTAAAACTCACCTCAAGGGAATGTGCATATATTTCATCCCAGGCAGGTTTGCTGCCTTTCTCTGATAGACAGAGATGGCTTCATGGTAGAACAGGCAAGTGGTTTCTAGAAGAACCTATTGCTTGCTTTCTTTGGGGTCAGACAGAACTTTCAAATCTATATAGAACAAAAATAGCAAAAATATATACAAATTAGGCCACAAAAGCATAACTGAAGAACACATTAACCAAACAGTGTGAAATTGTCTCTGTGCTTTCTTTGTGTATTACTTTGTCAGGCAGCAGCATCATCTTTTTAATGTTGGGATCATGCTAATAGAATTGGCAAGGGTATTTCTTTGCTCTTTGGTATTCAGCTTCTGGACAAGCTGTCAAGACCTCTTACTCCAGATGACCTTTCTTGCCCCATGGCCTTCATGCCTAAGGACAGAATGTTTTCTCAAAAAGCAGTTCTGTTCTGAAGAACAAATTGACCTTCCACATGTTGAACAATTTTAGAAGGAGTGTTTGGTTTTATTGGTTTACCATGCATGCTGTGCTTCACATCTTCAAAGGGTGTTCCAAACACTGATTAAGCCTCACCACACCTTTTACAGGTAGATAAATAAGCAGCATTGCATTCATCCTAAAGAATGGGACAATGAGACAGGGAGGTTAAGTGATTTGCCCAGGCCACTGAAGAAGTGTGTGTTTGACCCACAAACATAGAAGTGCTCAGACTGTGTTCTCTGTGTTGAGTGAAACCTGTCATAATGATTGTACTTTAACACAGATACTTCCCACATTTAGTATTTCTTTATTTTTAAGTCTTGTTATGGAAAAATACAAAGTCTTGGGAAAGGGAAAGTGGCCACAAATACTAGATTATTTTGTAAAGAAAAATGGAAAAAAATAGGGGGTTTATAACTTGATATATTATCTTTCCCCATATTATCTGTGATGTTTTCAAATCTTACTATGGATAGCCCTTGCATCTATATTTTTAGCACAGCAATCTGAGAATCTGCATCCCTAATGATTGAATGAGTGAATTGAGAAATTGTATTCTAACATGATACTTTTAGAAGGACTGAGAACTGGTTTAGCTGCCCTTGAAACCCATGTTAAGGGTTTGAGGTCCTATTCTTGTTTCCTTCCCTCTTGCTTTCTGTGGGCAGTCTTTACTATCCCTTTTGAGAGGTAACATGATCAGGGCAGCTGCATTGCTGTTCTGGGGTCTGGTGGTAGCTCTGACCCATTTTATAGTCTCAGACAAGTCAATCTACCTCTGTGATGTCAGACACTTGTAAGAAAGTCAGGACGAGGCCTGTCCTTTGCTGTGCACTCACAGTGCATCGTGGCGTTTCATCCTTGCAGTTGATGTAATCCATCCATGTCAGAAAATGAGTCACCTGGATGGTCATGGTGGGATTCAGTTGCATAATGGTGGTGTCTAATACCAGATCACATGCTCCAGAGTTCTGAACTCAGAATTCTGAACTCAAAAGTTCTGGAGATGTCCAAAAAGGGCTGAAAAATATGTCCTAGAGGGCTTGTTGGAGGCCCTTTCCCTTCAAGACCAGTAGCATATTTAGAATATGCTAGAGCAGAAGATTCTAAAATGGCTGTCATAGCAATAGATGCCCATCTGTTCCCAACGAAATTCCAGCCTCAAGATCAAGGCCTGACTTAAACTTTGGGTTTGCCTTCAATATTAATTAATAGGTAATTAAAAGAACTCCAAGTTTACAAAATACATTTATAGTAAATATTATATTAGAGAACAAACAGCACCTTGTTTCTCTGAATCCTCTAATACTGGTCTTATATGTTGCTAGTCACCAGTTCTACACTGGCAGAACTGACAGAAAAGTTGTCAGAATTCCACATATATGTCTGATGGCAAAATCTGGCCAAGTAAGTGACTTTGAGGCAATCCCATATCCAATAAAACTAACCAGAGCAACAATATTTGAATTTTTTAATACTGTTTAAAAAAGCTGCAATAAGTGATCTTAAGAATCCTATGTATTTAATTAGGCATTTATTCTATATGTTGAGAAAATGCAAAATTTTGTTGATTAGAAAAGAAAGAATGATAGAAAATAATAAATTCAGTCAAAGGGCTTTTCTGCTTTTATTCTACTAATTCATTAGAGTGTGAGAATCTGCTTTGAAAGAAAAGCTAAGAACATTAAGTAACTATTTTATGTTGTACTTACTATCATCAAACCTGGTCTAGGGGAAGGTGTCCCTGCCCATGGCAGGGGGCATGGATTAAGATGATCTTCAAGATCCCTTCCAACCCAAACCAATCTATGATTCTGTGATTCAAAACACTCTAAAGGCTTGACTAATCAGGCAACCATTGGAATGTCCACAACTTGCTTGAAACATCATGTTTTGTATACTGAATTCCACTGAAACCCCAGTCTGTGGGGTTTATACATAAGTTGAGGAGCTTGATTTCTAAGAAAAAAAATAAACCATCCCTGTAAATCTTAGGTATTTTGAAAACTTCTTCAGCTGTTCAGCTACTCAGCCTCTCTGGGCATCACTTCACCTGTTTCAAATTGGTCTCCTGCCTGTACAGGCTGAGGACCAAGTTGTGACTTCAGCTTCAGTAACATGGCACAGGCTGGTGCTGCAGAATCCAGCTATGGCCCTGCATGCTCAGGGTTCCTCCCTAGGAGAACAGATTAGACAACAGCAATTAGGGGTTTCCCCATGATTTCCTTAAGGGTAATATTTCCATGGGATATTTTCATAAAGTATCCTCTCTTGTGTTTCTCTTTTCCCTCCTTTGGCCTGCCCTGTGTAAGTTACAGCTATTGTACCACATGCATGTACATCCCCACTCACCTTTCGCTGCACTTCTGTCAGGTCCAGGCAGGTTTGTACACTGGTGCAGAGGTCAATGCTTTCTAGGTACAACTTGTTAATATAATACACAGATTTGAGCTGCCAATATTGTAAATTTGATATTCCAAATATCCTTAGGATGAATGTGGTCATTTGCTATGGGTTTTCTTGCTTTCAAGTGGAAAGCTTGCATAAAATGATGGCATTTATGATTCTTCTTGAACTAGGATAAAGAACAAACACTCCCTTGTTTTTATTATTGCTCAGGACCTGTTCAGTAAACAGAAGGGTTATTTAGAGGAAGAACTCGACTACAGGAAGCAAGCTCTGGACCAGGCATACATGGTAGGAAAAGAACAGTCATTAAATTTTTCTGTTTGAACAGATCTGATAAAATGCAGGGTTTGTTTTGTTTTTTTCTTCTTTTAATTATAAATAGGACTCTTTTTTACTTTATATCGGTTTTTTCTCCTGCTGGACTAGAAATCAACTATTTCTTAAACAGAAGTTTAGGAAATGGATTATAGTACTTACAAGTGTAACATTTTTTGTATTGCATTTTTCATTCTATGATATGCAAACATCTTGTTGGTACATCTGGAATGGGAAAAACTGGTTTATGTATGAAAAGACATGACTGCTAAAATACACCAGAAATTACTTTAGAACTTTTCCAATATTTCTTTTCCTGAAGCATTTGTAAGTATTACTGCTGCTAACCTATCCTAAATCAGGAATGCCTGTTCTTCCTATGCGATTCCTTCCTGCACAATCCTATCCAATCTTACCCTTCCTTGTTTTCAAAAGGGAAGCTGCAACCTTGCCTTTTCTCTGGCTGAACAACAATTAGGAATTATCCAGGAATTGGTAAAACTACATACATGACTTTGCTAATAGTGAGACTTTGGGAAATCAAAATATAATGGCCTGAAGCATTATTTACTCACTGTAAATGTTTCTTATGTGGAAAATGTTTTCAGAGAAGAAGCAAGGTCTAGTGCTCAGAGCAGATAACAGAGATAAAAGCAAGCAGGCACTATTTCTAGCACTGTGACCTTGGGCAAGCCATTTAACCTCTCTGTGCAGCTGTTTATGCATCACTAATATGGATGGAATTACCTACCTCACAAAGGTGTTATGAGGGCCGAAGGGATGTGGTCGGATGCTCTTGATCCAAATACTGCTAGTCTGGATGCTGGTTTTTGACAGGATCGTACTAACCGCAGTAATCAAGGAAACACTGCTATGACTCCTTCCTTTCCTCTTGGGAGTACAATTCTCCGTGTGAATGTGAAGTTCTCCTGTGTTCTCTGTTTTGCAAAGTTCTGCAGTTTTGGGAATCAGGTTGGGAATCTGGCAGACAGCAAGAGATGGATGGGGGATTAGTGTATTCAAGTGTTCCTTCCTTCATTGCTTATGGCAACTTGGGACTAAGCCAGTGACCTAGACTGAGCCATGGATATCAGGTCTCTAGGGCCACAGAGGGAGAGCAAGATTTCTGTTCACAGTTCTTCCTGTGGTCTTTTTATTTTATAGGATGGCTTAACAATTCAGCTGCAGTTGAAGGAAAACTGTTAGTTTTAATTGAATTTGTAATGCTCAGCATGAGGATTTGGAGTTTTATCAGGTATTGAATACAGAGCTATGTTAAAGGGAAGAATCGGCGATTTGCTGGAACAGGCCCCATGTCGGGGTGTCAGGCCGTGCCGGGAGGCCGCGTGCACTCTGTGGAATGCTCCTCACTGCTCACGCCTGCTGCTTTCTGTCTGCCTGTCCGTGTCCATCCTGCCCTCCTGCCTCTGCCCTCGCTTGCCAGCCTTCCCCTCTAGCTCTTGGTGGGTCGTTTGCTTGCTGGATTCAAACGTCAGGCTGTCTGTGTGTGATTTGGGTTGCATTAGAAAATCCAGGAGCTGGAAGCCACGCTGTACAATGCCCTGCAGCAGGAGCCGGGCCGGCGGGCGAGCGAGTCGCTGACGGAGGCGCAGCGGGAGGATCTGCGGGCGGCGGTGGAGAAGGTGCGGCGGCAGATCCTGAGGCAGAGCCGCGAGTTTGACAGCCAGATCCTGCACGAGCGGATGGAGCTGCTGCAGCAGGCCCAGCAGGTAATCCCGGTTCTCTCTGCTCCCCCTCGGTGTTGGTGTTAGCTCTGTGGTTGCCACTGCCCGTACGACAGCATCGCTTCACCCCCACCTCGTGGAGTTGTGTTCAGTCTGGTCTCTGTACAGCTCCCGTGCCGGGAGCCGCGTGGTGTCAGGACCTGGTTGTGCTGGGCATGGTGCACACACGGAACAAGGCACTGTCTCACCACGGGGTGCTGTTGCACAACCTTCAGTGTGTGAGCAACCACACAGTCTCCAAAGGACTCCCGTGGGAGCATGTTGGAAGTTTTGCTGAAGTAGCAAAGAGTGGAAGGCTGTTAGAGTATAACGCTATGAAAAGAGTAAAAACAGGAACAGTAGTTACAGGAATCCAAGTTTTTATCCCCCCCCCCCCCCCCCCCCGCTTTTTTATCCGCTTTTTTATTTATTTTAGCTATTTGTAAAGTCTTTTAAATAAAATAAAAAGAGGAACTCTCAGGAAGTCTTTTTAGAGGCCATTTGCAAGCTTGCACTCCTTCAAATTAATTCAGAAATGCCTTGTCTGTCCAAACTGCTTCCTTAAGCACAATTATTGACAGCTTGAATTTGGCAAGGTCCTGGCCTACAGAAGTATAATTTCACGATTACAAGCCGCACCATTTTCACTACAATTTTGGTCCAAACCTAGAAGTGCAGCTTGTAATCCGGAGCGGCGTATATATGAACAATGTTCTGAAAGTTGCCAACCCGTGAGAGAGAGCCTGCAGCAGCCCCAAGCCAAGCCGGAGCCCGGCTGGCCCTGGAAGAGGTGGCAGGCCAGCAGAGGCGGGGAAGCCCGGCAGAGGCGGGCCGGGCCAGCAGAGGCAGGCCGGCAGAGAGGTGAGCCAGCAGAGAGGCAGGCTGGGCCAGCAGATGGGGGCCAGGCTAGCAGAGGTGGGCCGGGCCAGCAGAGCAGGCCAGAAGAGAGGTGGGCCGGCAGAGAAGTGGGCTGGGCCAGCAGAGGTGAACCGGCAGAGAGGGGGGCCGGGAGAGAGGCGGGCCAGCAGAGAGGCGGGCCGGAAGAGAGGCGGGCCGGGCCAGCAGAGCAGGCCGGAAGAGAGGCGGGCCGGGCCAGCAGAGGCGGGCTGGCCCGGCAGCGGGGAAGCCCACGAGCAATTGAGCCCGGCAGCGGCGGCAGTGGCGGCCGGCCCTGAGCGGCCCCACTGAGTGGCAGCGCCGAGCTGGGCCGCCGGGCGCCGTTGGCAGCCCCGAGCAGGCCCAGCCCACCCGGCCCCAAGCCAAACCAGTAAACCCCACAATCCCGCGATTCTCTTACTATTTGGCAACTCTGTGAAAGTTGCACGGGGATCCTCGCTGCAAACGAAAGTGTGGCTTACAATCCGGTGCGGCTTATATATGGAGGAAAAACGAAACATTGCCGACACCCCAGAAGTGCAGCTTATACTCAGTGCGGCTTGTAATCGTGAAATTACTGTATTCAGTATTGGTAGCATTGCTAGTGTTTTTGTACAAATATTCAGTGAAAGAAGAGAACTGCATGTCTTGAGGTGTTAGTTAATTACTACAGCAGAAATAATTGTTTCCAAGGATTTTGGTTCTCCTTTTTAGTAGACTTTGGAAGTTGTAGGCAGAGATGCCCCAGATCTTGAGGACTGCTTGGCTACTTTCTGTGCAAGTTTGAAATCTTTTATTGTAAATGCCAAAATGTGCTAGGCAGATGTGTCCAGAACACTGTTGCTATTTCAGGTGCTGATTCAGGTGCTGGGGCAAGAGCTGCTTTTAGTTTAGTCCAAGCATCTCTCTGTTCAGGTTGGCTTCATAGATGAATATCGATGAAACTGATGTAATGTGACTCAGCACTGTTGTGATCGTCTCCTGTCATTCTGCAGTGGTGGGGAGGGCTTATGGTGGCAGTGCTAGACCTGACCTCTGAGTTCCAAGAAATTTCCTTTCTCTACTCCTTCACTCTGTTCCTTTGGTTTGGGATGTGTAACAGTGAGAGCAGGAGATGAACTTGTTTAATGGGTGTTACCTGTTTTTAGTTATCAGCAATGGTGCACGGAAATCTGGAGAAGGTAGGCACCAGCTGGCACTAAAGTGTCAGAAAGAGAGAGTAAAGTAAATATATTAAATGTGGTAAATAAGGATGGAGCCAGAAGATATTAGCTCAATGTTATTAGTGTAGCTGAAAATTAGTGAGAATGGAGTTTTTTGTTAGTCTCTTAGGCAGTCCAATTTCCTAGCCAGACTATTGGTATTTTACTCAGAATAACAACATGGCACTTTTCAGTTGGGTAAATATTGTTTGTCGATGACATTTAATGGGTATGAATGTCATTGCATGTTGAGTAATGCCTCTACACCTAAATAATTGACAATTTCAGATTTTAGCATCAGACTAGGTATAGTTTGGTCTTTTTCTTTCACCAGGAATGTGATTTGACACATTTTGTGTCCCTTGTTAGAGTGTATTTTTGGGGCATGTGAGCAGAGTCTCTTAAGTTGAGCTCATGTAATAGTGGCAAATAGAAAGGAAAAAATAGGAGTAGATTTGTAAAGCAAAGGAGTTGTTCCAGAGGACTCAAAATCCATATTTTATGCATACATGGGGTTTAATTTAGATTTTGTTCAAATTTGTTCCATGGCCTGCTTGCTATCAATATGATATGTGCACTTTATATGCACATCTGGACAACATCTGTTAGTCCAGTTCATGTATTCACAGATTGCTTCACAGCATAAGGTTAGATGTGATGAGTGCATAGGAAAACAAAAATGCCAGCATAAACATGGCTTCATTAGCCATGAATGTTTATGTACCTGTCTCCAGACCCATTTTATAGGATGTCATTAGAATTTTGTGTTGTGCCCATCTCATTAGCCATGCTAGTATTACAGCCCTGCAGGACATGTTAAACTGAATTCCACTGCTTAATAAGCATCTAAGCATTTTAGTCATCTATTTTTAACACACACACATGCCCTACCCCCACACACATTCCCTACTAAACAGGAAAAACAAAGGCAAAGATGCTAGTTAATTTGCCTGGGATATTGGAGGGCTAATTCTCACTGGATTACTTTCATCTCACTAGCAAATGACAGAAGCTGAATGTTACACAAATGAAACCCCACGTGTGCTGGCAGAATCCTAATGAGTGGATGAAACTGCACTAAGTAAAGTACATCTCTGATAAGTACCCTCCTTTCCTCATATATTTACGTCCAGGAGAAGTTTTGCTGACACTGTGACATCAACAAGCACCCACTGCACTTTGTTTTGCAGAAGAGCAGTCCAGACCTGGCCAGATTTTATGGACTGCAGTGCCTCTACAGTATGTGCAACACTTCTTCCTCTGCTGAAGTGGAAGTTAAAGAGAGTGATAGGACAACATGATGGACCTGCAGGGCTTAATACAGAGTCTCCTTGTTACAAGCATTCTCAAACTCTCCCTGAAACAGAAACCATGTGCTAAAGACTCCAAATTTTATGAAACTTTGGAAATTCAGTCACTTCAGATGGCCTGTTTCTTTACTTTCATTAGCTTCTGGTCTGCCTGATACCAGGGCTTCAAAAGAGCAACTCTGCTTATCTGGCAGGCTGGCAACAATCTTCCCTGTGTCAGAGTTTCTGTGTCATAGAGTGAGGGTTTAAGGAGATCTGGTGATGAAGAAAGAGTTCCCTCCTTTGGCCTGTAAGTGCTCCTTGACCATACATGCAGGGTGCAGAAGTGGTAAGGCATGTGGTGACAGCTATAGGTTGATATGCAGGGCTTCATTATACATTAATTGCTTCACACAAGAACTTTGAGGATTTAGTGTGTGAGGTGCTGGTTTTACAGAGCTGGTAAATGTCCTTCCTGGGGAATGACTGTCTGCAAGGGACAGGGATGGGCATAAGGAAATGGTAAATGGCTGCCCAGGTATGAACCTGTGCTGCTTTATGTGTTTGTCCAGATGTAAAGCTTGAGTTCTTAGCCACTGGGTATTGACTTTGTTCCAGTGAAATAAATATATTTTAGCAAGTCAGGCTCTGTATTACATTGCTAGATCTGTTCTTCTTGGACACGTATAGCCCCACATTATTATTGTTCATTAGAATATAAATGGAAGCATTCATGTATACCCATTGTGCGTTAAGGAAACCAGGCCTCTGTGGAGCCAGATTAGACAGACTGTGTGATTAGATCTGCTTGCTGAGGCACACAAGTTTTATTAAACCTACAGTGCAACATGCAGGTCTGGGGGACAGATCCTCAGCTGAAGTATGTTGGCAGTACTCCCTCTAAGTCAGAGAGGATGCTCTGATTTACACCATCCTCTCTATTAGGAGGAGGGAAAACATGTTAATTAAAAATCTGCCATGAGCAGCTTGTGATATTTGCTTCCAGCAATAGGGCATGTGCAGATATTGCCATCAAAAAGTCTCATTGTGCTACACTGCTATTACAACCTTTTGGAAATCAATGTCTGGTTGATTTTTAACAGGACATCATTTAAAAGTAACGTTTTTGCTCTAGTCAGTGCAGTGGCATGACTTTTCTGGTTTTAATTTAAAATGTGAAGGTCATTACTAGCAGGTTCTGTTAAGAGTAATTTTTATGTATATACTTTGAATCATTTCTAGAGGGAGAGAAAAATGTGTTGTGAATCTATAAAATCCATCTCTGAGAAAATATATGTTAAACAGAACATTACAACCTGTTTCTGAAGTAGTGATGTCAACTTCCTAATTAAGGAAACTCACCCCCCCAAAAAAAACCCCAAACAAAAAAACAACAGCAACCCCAAAAATCCCGGAAAATCCACACAGCATCATGGTTAATTCACCTTAAAAATATAATGTAATCATCTTGTCTTCCAAAACTAGTAGCTATTTAAATGTCAAATTATGCTTTATATAAATAAATATAAATAATTATTGTATTTATATATAAATTATAATAAATATATAAATCAAATTAAAAACCAAAATATATTCCTGTTGGTTTTACGGTAGCTGCTTCTGGAGTATGAAACTGGGGAAAGTCAGCAGAAGCAGGCTTTAAATTCGGATACATTTATTCAAATTGCACTGTTGGCAGTATTCAAACTTGAAGAAAATTTATAATAGAAATGTAATTTATTCTGATTTCATCTGACGTTATTTTTAATCTAAAGAGAAGATAGAAAATCCTTGAAGGATAGCATATTGACACACATTCAGTTCCACTCAGTTTCTGGCTGCTTCCAGTCAGAAAGTATATGAAAGACAGATTTTATTAATGTAGACCAATAATTTCCCAGAGCAGTCTTATCTTTGTATAAAATTGTTGGGAAAAAAGAAAGATCAAAGATAGGTTAGTTCATTGTGCCATCAAAAAGTATGAATTTTTTTCCCTAAGTTGCACTGTAGTACTAAGCTGAGTGTGTATTTTAACTCTAACTTGAGTTAAAATAAGCATGAGTGAAGCTCATTTTTCCAGAGTAAAAGGAATCATCACTTCAGTTCTAAACCTCAATATAAAACATCTCTGAACTGCTGAACTCATCCGATTCCAGCCTGAAATAGTTGGAATATAGCTGTAAAAATTTTAACTGTTTTCTTTGAACTAGAGAATTTACTCCCATGACCAGATTGGATTGTGCAACAGTAAGAAGAGCAGAAGTTACCACTTTATTTGCATATTTGACTAGAAGAAGGCAAAGCTTTAGGACAGAGCAGGACTGACCTCCATGTGCCACTCTGAGAAGGATTCACTGCTGGTGTGATGCCTCGGGCGCTGCTTTTCATGGACACTGAGGAAAAGTCAGAAGCACCAATGTCTTTTGTCATCCTGCAATTCAAAATATCGCTTGAAATTGAGAAACAACAAGATAAAATTCACTAACTTTCTTAGTTCTTTTTCTGACCAGCAGTTTTTTCTGAGGGCACTGTTCTTCTGGCTTAAAGGCCATTGCTCCATGAGTTCTTCCTGCTCTCATGTATATAGGGTTGGATGTTACCATATCTATATGATCATATTGTCTCAACCATTTATAATAGATGTTTGTTTGGAGAGGGAGTGTGGTTGGTGTTTATTTCTCACCCAAGGAGGATTGTAATGTTTAATGTTTGACAGGAAGGCTTTTGGGGGAGAGAGAGGGAGGGAGGCTGCTGTGCTCGGTGTATCTCATTGATAGGCACAAGGAGGTGTTGTCTTAAATCTGTCCTCTTTGGCACAATGCTTGGTGACAGAGAGGACAAGTTAAAGACATCCCCTTCTCTGCCTTGTGCCAGAGAGGCTGGCTTGGTCAAAAACTCACAGTTGTGTCACACCATTTAGAAATTAGTTAGAAGTATTACTGTGAACCTTGCTATAATAACAACTGGAGAGGCTCAGATAATTTTTCCTCCCAATCTACATAGATTTGATGGCTTAATGTTTTTACTTTGAATCTCAAATGTTAAGGTGCTAGCTGTTTGCATACAATATGAAGGGGCCTGCTTAGGGTAGTCACTGATTTTTCTTTCTTTTTTTTTTTTTCCTTAGTATTAATGGTCTGTGCTTTGTTGTTTAAAATGTAATAGATTACTGTTGATAATGTGATTTTTTCTATTAATGAATTGCTCTTAAAAGCATCTGATATACCACAGCTGTATGACTGTCATCAATATTCATCAAGCACATCATGACTAGGCTAATCATAGCTGACCTGTGGTACTGATTTGTCATGCAGGAGTGAACATGGAGTCTTTCAGCGTGTTATTGCTACTATAATGACAATATCACCCTAACATTCTGTAATTTCCCACAGCTGATGTGCATGGCAGATGAGAGTTAATTTTAGTAATTTCTATATGTTCATCTTATAGTGTTTCCCTGCGTATGTTTTCTTCATATAGTCTTCAACTGTGTCTGCTTTGCTTATTGCTTTAGTGATGCTACTTGTCTGAATAAGTGGTGATAGCAGGACTGCTGTAATAACTAAAAAAATACATCTGAAAGGTCTGCTCTCCTTGTCCTAAACAATATGTGATTGAGGTTCTACTCAAAGTAAGAGCAACTGTATGCCTTGTAATAATATTAATACCAAGAAAACTCTTATCTGAAATTTGAGTGCTGAAATTCTGAATACCCTGTTTCTTAGGAAAAGCCAGTGGGAGCTGAGGAAAGGCAAGTCTAAAAAGAAAGTATGTGAAGTTTGTTGCAGAAGTTAAGGATAAGTGTATTTTCATATGCACAATGCATACATACATCATTCCAATTACCTACATGGGAATTTGTTATTTAAATATCTGAATGTAAAATAATCTAAATTTAATGCTATATATATATTACATTATGCATTTGGGGTTTTTTGGGGTTTTTTTTGTCTGATAATGTATCTAGGTTGTCACAGACTCAGTTTTAATGTGTTGAACATGTTTTGTCTTCTGAGCTCACACAGACTTGGCATACTCATTCTGTGTAAATATAAATCTGACTTAAATTATTGGTTTTCCCAAATGAAAAGCAATAAGACTATGGATATTATTCTGTTAGATAGCAATGTTGCATAAATGCATTTATGTTGTTGCATAAATTAAAATATTATCAGTGTTAAAAAACATGAATCAAGTTTTCTAATAAATACTAGATACATACAGTAATTTGTATCAAACGATAACAGATAGTTATTTGGGGCTAAATGCATTTATAAAATTCAGTGGTTTACTGTTACAAATGTGACTGAATACATATGCTGAGAAAAGCATCAGTGCAGCTGCTAAAAAGTTCATTCTCCTCAGAAAGGCAAATAAAGAAACTACAGATGCATAATAAAGATTAAAAAGAAAAATTTTCCTACATCAGTAACTATTAATTAGATTATAATGGTTGAGACAGAACAGAGAAAAGAATGGAAATTTTACCTGTTGTACAAACAAAATCATGGTGAGAATCAGAGAGTCCATCCAAAATGATTTATATCATATGCAACTGGCTGAAATTTGCACGAAGTTTTCATTCATGAAGTAAAATAAGATGTCAACAAAACCATCTTAAGCTAATGCTATTGCAGTGGCATTTTTGTTTCCTTATGACCATTACAAAAATCACATTCTAGAAATATGAGATTAAAGGAAACATTTGGATTTCTGAATGCACACCCATTGCAGTAGCAGATCCAATAGCTTGAGTAATGCATGTGACAATTGCCTATGCAAATTTTATTTTAAAATACTACAGGCTTTTAAACAGCTGTTAAAATGCATTAGATTTCAAAAAAAGCCCAAGAATGTGTTTATCCATAACTTTAGTGATTTGAATAATAGCTAAAGGCAAATCAGTTTATATTCATTTTTGTTTAAATTTATGCATATAACATAGTTATGCAGTTCACACTACTGAAGATCTTACCTACCTGTGTCTTAACAGTGATGTGAATCTTCTTAAAATAATAATATAATGAAACAATATTGATTCTTCCCTCAGTCAGATTGATAAAATATTTCCCATGCTAAATTTTGCTGTAGAATGGGATGCCTAGAATGAGATTGAAATGATGGTTCAGTATCAAATATAGTCCGTCCATGGTGCCTATCCTGTGTGTGTACATTAACCTGAACCTTTCCAGCATTTCAGGGCCAGGCTCTAAGCAGCTTAGCAAATCCTTCTTTGTCTGCTTTGTGCTAAAATTATCAAATTGTTTTCTTGGATTTGCTGGTGAATGTAAATCCAATAAGAGTGTGTCACAGGAACTGCTAAGGTGTTTTCTAACCCCCCTGATTAGTATATTCCTGTATTTTCAGAAGTAGAGTAGCATGGCAAGGAGCATATTTTGCAGCTAGATTAACTGATCTTCTTGGTGTTGCTGTCTGTAAAACAGTACATTCATATGGATGGGCTCTTTACTTAGTTATTTAGGCAACAAGAACATCAGTTCTGCAGTTTGACACCTAAATTAAGGATGTGGTCTTCGTTATCTGAAAGATTAAATTTGTAACAAAAGAACTTTTCTTGATAGATTTCTCCCCATTTCACAAAGCTTCCTGAGGATTTGAAACCATCCAAGATACTGGTTCAGGAGTGTGAATGTCTGACTAGTGCTATGGGTGAATTGGAGAGGACAGAAGGCTGGGATGAGGAAGTCTGCTTCATCTAGCTTGCATCACTGCCCAATAGAGAGAAAATACAGGAATTCTCAGGCTATGTTTGCAACTAAAAAGGCAGCTGGGACATCAAGCAGAAAAAAAACCAAACCAGAACCTGTGAAAGGCACTATGTAATTGTAGAGTGACACAGTCCATTTCTCATCAGAACTTGAGGTAGCTTGAAAGACAAGTTAAATCAAATGAGGAAGTGCACACATTTTGGCTGCTCAGGGGAGGAAATGTGGATCTAGCATTTAAATGCAGTAGGGCACTTCTGTACATCTCAGATCAATTTTCTTTCTTTGTATTGCTGAGGTTTCTCCCATGTCTAACTCTCAAATTTATGAGAAATCATTACTGTGCTGAAATGTTGCCTCCAGTAAAAAAATTATTGCTCTGAGACTGCAATCCAGGGCTCACTGAGCTCAGCCTAAGGATTTCCATTTATTTCAGTGCTCTTTTACAAGGGGTGCAATATTAATGGGAATGATACTTAATGTAGATGGATTGCTATTAAAACACATGCTGGGCACTCATACTTCATGTGGTCTGTGTGGGAATGCCATTAACCTTCTTTTTTATTAATGGAGTAATATTGTCATTTTGGACTGTAATGTCTCTGTTAGTGAAAGTAGAGTAATATTTCCAGGCACACATCCACCATCATGCTGCTTGCATTTTGCCAAAACTTTGATTCCTCAAACTTCCCAGAGATGTGGCTTGCAACCTTGAGTTTGCAGCTGCAGCTGCAGGAACCAAAGCGTGCTACAAATTACAGAAATTTGCCTTTTGAAATCAGTGCCTGGCTGGTTCTTTACTGGAAGTGTGCTAATATGATTTCATTGGACTCTTTGTCTTCAGTTTTAAATACTCTTTTATCCTTTTTGCTGCATCCTTGTACAAGGGAGTAATGACAATAGTAAATCTGCATCCAAACTCAGCAAGAGGTTACATAACCCTGGATGCAGACTGGTTATTGTCATTACTCCCTTGTATAAGGTTGCAACAAGGGTGCTGGAAATTTTCCAGCTATTGGGAAAACTGAGCTGTGGGTGCAGAGATACCTGAACTGGTCCCACTGAGGCCAGCTCAGGTACCAATCTGCCTATAAAGCAATGCTTCTAGCAAACTTAGACACTCCCACTATGTAGGAAGGTCAGACCTGCTGGGAGTAGGAATTTGTAGTCCATCTTGGTGTCTCAATCCTCTGCTACTTGAGAAAGGAAGAAATGACTTACTTTAATTTCCCTGGAAGCCACTTGTCATCCAAGTTTACCAAAGAGAATTGCTTAAGTGAGTCACTTCAAGAAGTGGATCCTGTTTCCCAGAAAAATGATGTTTCCGTAATGAAGTGAAAGGAAATGGAGGGTTATGAGTATTTATGAGGAATCTCCTGCACATTAGGAATCTTCTGCTGAAAAAAATGACGAATTTATTGCTTCTAGGGCATTTGGACAGCCCTTTGTATTTGGGATCTCTCCAGGAATTAAATTGGAGAGGCCTGCACTCAGTGAACATATAATTTATATGACTGCGGTTGATTGATGGTAAATGTCTCTTTGGTGACTCTGTTAGTAACATAATGTCATATGTAGTGTCTGCCACATGAGGGATAGTCTGTGCCTGTCTTTGCATTACAGACTTCCAAAGGAAATGTGTGCTCTAGCTGCCTGACCCTTCTGGATGTGCTCTCCCTTACCTAATTAGCATTTTTAGGCTGTTACATCTGTGCCTCCTACCTTTACATATGTGCTGCATATGTAACTACTATTAAGAAAAGTTTTATAATGGGACTTAAAAGTCTGTTCGAATCACAAGTAAGGAGTAGGTAAGGCATCTTGAGCATCTTTTTTAATGTGTGTGAGTGTCAGTGGAATGATGTCTGAGCTGAGCCCCGCTCTGGCAGAGCTGCAGCTGCTGTTGAGCACAGATAGCCTGGCCAGCAGAGCCACCTGCTGATAGCTCTGCACAGGGAACGCCCTCAGCCCCTCTGCACCACGGCTGCCTGGCAGCCCTCACTCACAACTGCCAGCGAACTTCACTGCTTGTGGAGGAATGATTTATTTATCAAGTAGGTGCCTGCCATACTGAAATAAGGGCTTGTCCAACCGTCTTCCAAAACACAGGGATGTTCTATGCAGGGAGTATTTGCAAAGGCACCATCTGCCATCCAGAACTTTTGTGATGAGATTTTATTTGCTATTGTAATAAAATCAATGAAAAATAAGTATTCCTTATTTTGGCAGGTTGGTTTTGAATGCAGGCAAGGTGGACAGTGTTAGGAGTCCATCCCTTATGTTTATACTCCTCTCTTCCATGGTTGTATTCCCATTGCCCTGTTTTTGCCTGACTATGGCTCTTTGTTTGCCCACAGTAACTCCATTGTATGGCCCCATGATTTGACTACACAGAGTTATTCTCATGAATCCTGTCAGTCCCAAAAAAGGTGCATTCGTGTGACTGAGGGGTAGCTATTAACTGCAGGAACACAGGAATTGCTAGAAGCCAGCAGAGCACTGCTCTGCATTGTCCCTAATCCTCGCTCTGACTGTGACCAAGCTGGGGACTCTAAAGGAAGTACAAACACTCTGCTGGATTCAGGCTGCCTATCCGTATCTTCTATCCCTCTCTTTTTAAAAAAGGAAATAAAGGGAAGAACAGCCTGCAACTTTCTTTTCAGCTGAGACTTATCAAACTTTTAAGAGTAAAATATAGTCGATTTTGTTGCTTCCTCGCTTTTTTTTTGTGCTCTTGAAGTATACTGCATTTACTCTGCAAGGTTCCTGCAAGCTATGTCATGGGTAGAGCTGAATGCATCTTTCATAGTTGTACCAATTGTTACAACTCTATACCACACAGCAGGAAAAGCTCAATTTAATGATCATCAATTTATACCCTGGAGCATGGAAGTATGCAGAATTTCATGATAACAATGAAATAGGTCTGCGTGATTTGTTGTCACAAACAAATCAGAATAAACTGAAAGCATCTAATCACCTGTTGAAATCTGAGAATCCACAGCTTCTTGATTGGTAATTCTTGCAAATGAAAGGAGCAACAGATAAAGATGTGAAGGCTTATACTGCATCTCAAACAGTTCTGCCTTGGTCTTAACTGGTATCTCTAACTTTTGTGTAATCTCCTTCTCAGTAATTAAATATAGCCTTTGATGAACACATCTTGCTACTGTTAGAAGATACTTTTTTGTTAAAGCTATGATTATTTATCTTACATTATTCATTATGTATTTTAAAAATTTCTATTTTGGAAATTATCTTTTTGATCAAGGTAATGCAGTTAATGCAGATAGGTTCAATATGGGAAAAATATTATTTTTATGTGTTAAATACTCTATGGAAGGGTAAATCTGTTGGGTTTTTTCCAGACAATATATTGCATATACATGTATATATTTTTAAGGCTCTCTCTGCAGTTAAATGGAAATAAATTATTGAATCTGATTTTTCAGGGTATATAAATAGCTGAACTATGCTGGTTGTCTTCCAGTGCTGTCCCTGAGCAATCAGAGGATATTCATGGGAATAGCTACATCCACTTCATCCTCCTGGATAATCCTCCAGGGAAAAGCAAGTAAACAGCTAGGAGCAAACAACACCAAGCTTTGATACCTGATGAACAATTCCAGCCCAAGGTTGTGTTTTTTTGACCTGTCTAGATTTGAACACTTTAATTTCTGCAGCAAAGAAGTTAGTTACAAAATTTTACTCATTTGCAGCAATTCTGTCACTGTGATTTCCACTCATATGAGAGGAATACAAGCTATTTAAAAAATCACCTGCCTTCAGCATATTGCCCTTCAGTGCCAAGTCTGGAGCAGCTCTGAATACACATTTATACACATCAGTGTCTCCCTGCTGGCTGTATCCACCCTGAACAGTGCAGCAGCAGTGCCCTGGCCACCTGCCAGCCCAGGCTCTGTGCCATGCCTGTTATCAAAGTGTTCCCAGGCACAATTCCGGGAGGTGATAAGCACTGCAGCACCACAGCAAGCAGGGAAAGCAAAAAAGTGGCCACTACTGAGCAGTTGATTTTTATACACAATCAGGTAATCAAGCCCCATGGCAGGAACAGGAGCCTGCTGATTCCTGGCTGAACAGCACAAAGAGCTCTAAGTTCATTCTAGCACATCCCAGTCGAATCTGTTGTTACCCCAAACCTTTTGGGTCCCCCCCCCCGGACACCAAACAGAACTGCCGTGGTTTAACCCCTCTGGCAGCCAAGCCCCACACAGCCACTCCCTCCCTCCTTCACCAGCAGGATCAGGAGAGAATTGGAAGTGTAAACTAGAAAACTCAGAGGTTGAGATAAAGACAGTTTGATAGGGAAAGCAGAAACTGCAGAGAGAAGCCAAACAAAACAAGACATTAATTCACCAGTTCCCATGGGCAGGCAGGCATTCAGCCATCTCCAGGAGAGCAGGGCCCATCACGTGTGATGGGAAGACAAATGCCACCATTCCAAATGTCCCTCTCTTTCCTCCTCCTTCTTCCCACTTTATACACGGAGCATGATGTCACACGGTCTGGAATAGCCCTTTGGTCAGTTTGGGTCACCTGTCCTGGCTGTGTCTCCTCCCAGCCTCCCATTCATCTCCAACTTCCCTGCCAGAGTGGAGTGTGAAAAGGACAAAAGGCCTTGGCTCTGTGTAAGCTCTGCTCAGCAATAACAAAAACATCTCTATGTTATCAGCCCTGTATTCAGCATAAATCCAAAACACAGCCCCATACCAGCCACTGTAAAGAAAGTTATCTCTACCCCAGTCAAAACCAGCACAATCTGCCTTACTGTTACCAATTTAGGTGTTTTGAGGGTTTTTTGTAGATTTTCACTGCTAAGAAATTCAATCCTTTGTGTTTTCCCTTTCAGCTAGTAGGTTGTCTTTGAATTTTAAGTGATTTTTGAGAAAATGTATGTTTCTGCACCTGCGCCTTAAAAATATTCTCTATCTTTTATCTCCCCAAATGCAATAAATATTACTGGAAGGAATTGGAAAATGGGAGAGTTGGAGAAAATAGTTGGATAGCTATAATCTTGAAAAGATTAAAAATTCATAAGGGAAGAATAACATCTTGATTTTTACTTGATTAACAGAATTCCCAAATCCTGAAAATGCCATCTTATCCTAATTAACTTGTTCTTTCAGAGAGGAGCACTTGCTCTAAACCCTGAGGTGAGAAAGCCACCAGATGTTCTGTGACTTATTAATTCTCTCTTTTTTTTTTTTTTTCCAAATGGCAAACTCTCAGGAGTTATTGAAAAATACCTTTACATGATAAATCTTGAAGATGAAAATGGTATTTAAAAAAATTGCTTCTCTCTACTTTTCTTGCTGCGGTAAAATTTTACGACAGAGCATAGCACAACCCCCAGAGAATTGAAATCTGTCAGTCAGGCCTGGGATGTGGTTATAAGTAGGAATCACATAACTGTAAGGAAAGAGGAGTCTAACCTGATGAATTAGAAATTTTGGGGGTGATTCCATCTGCCTGCTTCTCATGGTTTGTTACAGTGATTTAACATTCCTGGGACATACAGTATATGAATATAATCACTCGAGAGAGAGGCTTGCCTTGGACAGGGCATAGATGAACTATAGATCAATTCAAATGCAGTAGAGGAAAAGTGAAATTAATGCAGCTGTGCTTGGGGCATTTGTGATTGTCAGCAAAGGTACATTCACTTATGTCACATGAGGGTAATCTGGTTCCTGCTGGTTTGTGTATTATCTGGGGAAATCTTTGAGCACTGCAGTATGATATAGTGTCGATTTTGATTGACTTACACTGACTGTATAATATTCAAAACAGTTTTAAAGTAAAATTTTCCATTTTGAAACAAAGTATTTTTTTGCTTGTGGCCTGTCTTCAATATTTGTGTGGAGTGTGCCCTAGGAAAAGTGAGCTGCAGAGTTGCGTGTACCTCATTGTTGGAGTAGTACCAGGTTAGATTTGTGATTTGCAAGCCAAACTTTGTGCTTCTCCAAACCAGTCTGGTCATTGGATCAGCTGCTGCCTTGCTGCAGCTGTCTGGGGCTATAATGAGTATGGAGCAATTATCCCCATTTGAGGTCTTAGAGCTGAATGCAGGTAACTAGCTATAGCATTAGTTGATACACACAGGTTTGTAAATAATGACTGGATGTCGTTTTAAAAGAGATATTATTGTTCACATCAATTTGAGAGTCATAAAATAATTTGGGAGTGAGGTAGCAGCAGCTGTATTAATTTTATTCACCTATGCCATCCACGTTAGAGGAGATAATAATTTGCCTTTCCAAGTTCAGGAACTGTTAACATCCCTAGCTGTTGTAGGCCAGGCTGAGATTGGGTAGCTAATCCCCAAAAAATCTCATTGTATGAAGTTGTTTCTTGATCATCAGTGACTTTTAGTAGAAGATTTCGGCTTTCTGACTATAGAAAAAATTACTTATAACCTACTTTATCTGTAATGAGTACAATATACTGGAAGTGTAATGAAATGCATCTAAATTTTACAAGACCCCCCCAACATCAAAAGAAAAATAAAAGATAAGAAAATAGAAATGTAACCTACAGAAAGGAAAAAAGGGGACATGATACAGAAAAGAATAAGATATGTGGACCCAGCAGCAGTTTGGGAGAACCTTTGTGAAACTGAACAAGAAAAATCCTTACGAATATGGGAAGCTACAGTGAAGGAAACATTCCATCTGGCTCTGGTGGGAGGTGACTGGTAAAAGGAGAGAGCTGAGTCTCTGGATGGAATCTTTGTGATAACTGAAAATCTGTGTGTTCTCTTTTCTCTGGTATAGCCTGATTATGCTAGAAGCATGGTTATGTTTTATAGGGAAAGAAAATAAAGAGTTAAAAGGAAATGTACAGTAATTTCACGAATACAAGCCGCACCAATTTGACTAAGATTTTGCTCCTAAACCGGAAATGCGGCTAATAATCAGGAGCGGCTAATACAACCTCAGAAGTGCCTGCCAGAGTGCTGAGCCGAGCAGCTGCAAAGTCGGCATTTTGCGATTGTTACAAATCGCTACTTTGTTGCACCGCGGGTGGAGCCTGGCTCCCTGTAGGCAGCACGGGGGGCGGGGAGAGAGGCGGGAGAGCTCTCTTTCCTCCTCTGCCACAGCCCAGGGGAGAGACGGGGGGGGCCCGGCGCCGCCATTGCCGCGGCCCGGGGAGGAGAGGGGGGACCCGGGCCGCCCCTACCGCGGCCCGGGGAGGGGGGGGGAAGCCCGCACCACCATTGCTGCGGCCCGGGGAGTGGGGGGGAAGCCGGCGCCGCCATTGCTGCGGCCCAGGGAGGGGGGGGGAAGCCGGCGCCGCCATTGCTGCGGCCCGGGGAGTGGGGGGGAAGCGCGCGCCGCCATTGCTGCGGCCCGGGGAGGGGGGGGGGAAGCCGGCGCCGCCATTGCTGCGGCCCGGGGAGGGGGGGGAAGCCGGCGCCGCCATTGCTGCGGCCCGGGGAGGGGGGGGGAAGCCAGCGCCGCCATTGCTGCGGCCCGGGGAGGGGGGGGGAAGCCGGCGCCGCCATTGCTGCGGCCCGGGGGGGGGGGGGAAGCGCCCGCCGCCATTGCTGCGGCTCGGGGAGCCGACAGGAGCCCCGCGCAAGCCATTGCTGCGGCCCGGGGAGCCGACGGGAGCCCCGCGCAGCCATTGCCGTGGCTCGGGGAGCCGACGGGGTGCTTTGTCCCCGCCCGCCGCCGCCCCGGCAGGAGCGGGGAAACTCCGTCCCTGCCCGCCGCCGGCGCCACGGGCGCGGGAAAGCTCCCTCCCCGCCCGCCGCCGCTGCCGTAGGAGCAGGGGAAGCTCCGTCCCTGCCTGCCACCGCGGGGCAGCGCCGACCCGGGGTGACCGAGCCCAGGGGCAGCGGCGGCCGGCCCCGAGCGGCAGCACCGGGCTGGGCCACCTGGCCCCGTCAGCGGCCCCTAGCGGGCCGAGCCTGCACAGCCTTAGCTCAGCCAGTAAACCCCGCCCTCCCGCGGTTCTGTTACTAATTGCACGCAGGTCCTCGCTGCGAACGACAGAGCGGCTTATATTCGTGTGCGGCTTATCTATGGACAAAAACCAAAATATTTGCCAACACCCAGAGATGCGGCTTATAGTCAGTGCGGCTTGTATTCGTGAATTTACTGTAATAGTGTAATCTGCTGACTGTCTAGGTAGGCAGAAAAACTGGCAGTTGCACAGAAAAAGAATTTTGGTGCAAAATGGAATTTTCAGTGTGATTAATGAGTTGTGATGAGTAGACTTCCTGGTAGTAAACATGACGTTCTGAACATGCAGCTTGTTTGAAATGTCATGATTTCATGGAAACATGGAAAATTTTGCCTTGGACATGCCTAATATAACTGTAAGGGAAGTGTTACATCAATAATGGGCATTTGTTCTCTTTATTTTTAACCTGTTTCTTATCTTTTTGATTCATCTGCTTTTCAAAATAGATATAATAACATCTATTTTGCTTTTTCTGTTCCAGAGAATTCGAGATCTAGAAGATAAAATAGAACTTCAAAAGAGGCAACTCAAAGAAATTGAGGAAAAGGTAAATTTATCAGGGCACTACCAACAGATTTTGCCATACAAAATTGTTTTTCTCTGTTGCACTGATGTTAATAGTAATTAACCTAATATCACAAAATCTATTTTAAGACAAGATAAAATTTGAGTTTGAGTCATTGCTGCATGAAATGCAGCTCTGTCTCTAATCTGCTCAAAATTATTTCCTATCCAGGATTTCTGTCAATTACAGGAAGGAATCAAGAAGTCTGGCAAGACTCTAGACTAGTAGAAGGAGGATTTGCTGTGGTTTAGATCAAGAAAGAACAAAGATTTGTCTCTGAAAAGATTGGTTAATTCAGCCCTATTCTTTGGATAGCATTGCTATGCAAAACTTCCAAGTAATGAAAAATAAACCAAAATTAGTAAAGTGCCAGTGAAACGCTGCAGTTAAGGAGTATTTCTTGATTTAATATAGAAACAAGTTAATGTAATGGATCTGATTTTTTTTAAGAAGCTCTGATCAAGGCTTCAGACAGCAACTGAATTTGTGTCACTGTGGTTCCCAAGCAAGGGATGGCACTAGGTTTGTGGACTGTGGGCTCAGATTTTTCCCAGGTCTGTGGAGTTTAGGCTGCTCTGCAGAATATGGACTGACAATGGGTCTTTCTCTAGGCCCCAGCAGAGTGTTTTAGTTATTTCACTTTTGCTTAACCAGTGCCTAGATCCCAACATGAGTCACATCCCAGGTTCATTTTCTTCAGCATTTATGGGTATGTAATCCTACATGAACCTACTGCTGGGCTGAATGGAGATGTTAGTGGAATTTTCAGTCATTGTTTTTTTCCTTGGGATGAGAATGGGGTAAAAGGGCAAAAGGAAGGCTTTTGCAGGACTCTGGAGGGAGTTGAAAGGCATCAGAGGGGTTTGCAGAATAGGGGGAGGCTTAGGGGAGCATCTCACTGGGTGTGGAAAAGTTTCTTCCTCACCCTTCTCTGGTCTCAGCATCCTTCCATCGGCTTTCAGGATGTGGCAGTCCTCCCAGTTGCACTTCTAGCAACTATTCCAATTCCCTCAGCATCTTCCTTCCTTGGCCCCTTCTGCTCCCACAGTAGTTGTTTCCCCTCTGCTGTGCCTTGTCCTGCACTTTCCAGATTGTGTTATCTGTCTGGGTTTGGGGAAGAGCCAGGAGAGCCTGCAGAAGCTGGGCTGTGCAGCGCTGTTGTTAATAATTGCTTTCCATCATCCCCCAGTGACATGGCTGGGGCTGGTCTGTCTGCAGCCGGTGGGAGGGCAGTGCTCCATGTTTGCACCAGCAGAGAAACACAGGCAGTATTCACCCTTAAAAGGGCTCTTCTTCTGCCTTTGCCCTCTTTGCTCCTCATCACATCTATTCCTGAGCCTGTTCCTGCCCAGCAGCCAATGATGTCTAAGGTGCTACACTTAACTCCTCTAAGCAGAGAAATATTGAGGGATAGACAATACTTGTACATATAAATTATTTCAAATATTAGTGTTTATCCATCTGTTCTAAAAAAATCACCATCTCTAGATGTTGCTATTGCCAAAATGTAAACATTTAAGGCATTGCCATTACAGAGCAGGTATAAGATTAGCCAGACTGATAATTTTGGAAATGGAAAATAGCATTATCTCTGCTGGTTCACCAGCCGGATGGATGCAGAAAAGCACTGGAAAAGAAAGAGCTTAATCACAAGCTTAGCAGAAAGCTGGTAATGAGTTAAAATGATTAACATCCTCCTTGCTTTAATGTTACATTAGCAAGAGACCTCAAAAAGCTTCATCTCTTTCTATTAACCTTCAGCTTCTGGGTGGGTGGAGGACTTCCTTCTATCCATATTACATTTGAATTATTTTTTCCCTGGGATTAAATCCCATTCTAATGGCCCAAAGGAAGATTGTGTTGTCAGGGAATTAATGAATTATATAATTTTACCTCATTGTTCTTCTAAAGGTTTTATGTGTTAAAAGGTGCAGACTGACACCTACATGGCACTGAGTACAATAATTTCTTACGGAGTAAAGTCTTATGCTTTTGATGGAACAGCAGCATTTATAGCTGAGCCCATTGCTGGTGCTGGTAGCTAAGGGCAATGCACCACTTACTGTGTCATGAGTATGACTTTTCATTTTCCTTTAGGAGTGGATTCAATTTTTAAGTTTTGTGTAAAATTCTGTCAAATCAGAACATAAGGATTATAGTATTTCTACCTGATAGATTCTTTAGCAAACTGTCCTGTTTCTAGAGGCTATACAGAAGAATGATATAAAATCTTAGTTTTAATCTGTGAGTTGATGTATTAGGAACAAATGCTGTGTAAATATGCTGTGCTCTTATCATAACTGATTCTCTGCTATTTCAGTTGCATTTAGGTTGTGCCCTTGGCTTGTTAAGTCTTGGTTCAGGAAAGCTTTAGTGTGTGTCATTAAAAATACTTCAAGTGAATCACAAAGCCAAATCTAATATATGTGAATTGTTAAAAATCCATGGATTTTGCCATTGTAAAACTGTCCTCAAATACTGATTTTTTTCACTGCTTTTTAAAGTAAGATTGGTATACTGTGTCTTTCTTTCAGACCAAATCAATTAATGATGTAAGACTAACTGCTGTAATGTCACTGGATTTCATATTACATATCTTACATCTTCTTTCTTTTCTTTTTTCCTCATTTTCTTTTGATCTTATGTTATAGTTTTTGTTCCTTTTTTTGTTTTTTTCACTAGCATTCATTCTGTGGCCTTGATGACACAACTGAGCCGAGACGTGTGGTTGGTATTCTTTATATTTTTTGTACTCCAATTTTTACTCCTATATTTTGCCATCTTTTGGGGATTGTTTGTAAGACCCTGAAAGCATGAGGAAGGGCATACTGGTTTTACCTGCAGAGAGAGGAAATTATCTACAAAGTTCAATTTGGATACTTTCCTTCCTTGATTTCTGCAGAAAGTTCACTGGGTTTTCAATGAGAAATGATTTTATATTCAAAGATACTGACGGCCATAACTGCAGTGAGTGCTTTCCATTCTTGCAGAGACAGGTACATTTTGTCTGAAATTAATTATAGTTAATTGATGTAGGTTCCTTCTGTTGCTGCTGCCTTCTGTCATGCTGGATGGAGAGGTGGCAAACAATGTTAGGCTTGGGTTTTACTTTCTAAGAAGCCCTGTGAGCATAACCACCCATGCAAAATAAGGAGTTGATTTTATTTTCTCCAGATCCTTGAGGCCATGAAATAACTTAGGAAATAGTAACAAATTTTCCCTTTTATGAAGGTTGAAATGTGAATGACACAACATGAAAAGGGTGAGGATAAAAACCCTCTATTCCTCTCCCTTGAGACATTGCCATCATTCTCACTGTCCTTTCACAGTGTCCTGATCCTTTCAGCTCAGTGCAAAAGGCAGTGAATTTCTTCATCTGTAGTAGGAGCTGTAGAGCCAGCATTCACCTCTCACAGACAATAAGAGGGAAATGCAATTTAGAAAATCACTCCCAGTCCTCTTCCCTGGAGCAATGCAAGTTCCACACTGCCTTTTAGAAGGATGGTAACTCAGCCTAACTGTTCAAGTGTTAAAGCATGCTTTAAAGCTATTGAATATTACACACTTTTTCTATTGTTACTGTTGTTGGGTTTGGGGATTTTTTTGTTGCTTTTAACCCAATAATACACAATGATTTTACCTTTACAAAAGCCTTTCAAGCTTTTTCTTCTTAGTAATCTGTTGTGAATTATCTTCAAGCAATCTCCTTATAGTGGGAGTTTGATCAACATCTTTGAAACTGCTATCAATACTGTATGATAAAAAAGAATGATGACAGTAGTTACCCCAAACCCTTATTATTAGCATGAAACAATATTATTAGCATGAAACAATATTTTCTTCTGCCCAAATCTCAAGTACTTTTGAGAAATCAGACTTGTATTATTGTGGTCTCTTTCTAGGATTTACTCAGGTCCAGTATGTTCAGTTATCATCTTTCTGTTAATACACTTTTGAACTTGCTCTGGTTTTTCATTACAAGCATTGCTGCATAAGTTTTTTATTTTTCAGTAAAATGGTAATAGATGCAGATGGGAGGAATGTAATTCTCAGGTTGTTAAAAGTGCAGGAAGTTTCTTTTGATTGTTAGAAACTGAAAAGCAGTTGAAATTGAACAATATTTTTCAGTAATTTCAGGATTTCTTCTGAAATTTCCTTTATTTTGTAAAAAATTGAGCATATGCTTATAGAGGAGTGTTTGTAGGAAGGTGAAGCCTTGTGGTAAACCATTCACGTTTCCAGTTTGAAGTGAATTTCTGGATGAGATCAGATAAGAGAGATGCTATTTTGGTTAAGATAAGTTTGAAAGAGTAATGTTAAAAGAGTCACCAAACTATTGTCTTTGCAATTTCATCCAGATGTATTATACCAGTCCCAGTTAGAGGTGCTAACATCTGGATGAATATATTTGTTTTTAAATATGTTGAAAGATATACTGGCCAAGTCTAGAGATACTTTATAAATATTCAATAAACAGTGAAATCACCAGCATTTTTAAAATTCTGTTTAAAATATTTTGATGTACTATGCATTCAAGGGATCTATAGGTATCCACGCTGATATTACCTGATAGTATTCTGGGTTCCCCTTGGATTAAAATACAAAAAAAAAGGAAAAAAAAATTGCAAATGTTAATACTCTCCAGAAAATGCAGTGTGCTAATATAATGTGCTACTCTTCCTGTTAACAGTGAGTACTTAAGTAATTAAATTCAAGCTTGGTGACAAGCATTTTGAGGAGATAACACGGGTAATGACTGTGTAGCAACATAACTGCTCAGCTTTTGACATTTCTAGGAGTGCAGATCACATTGTGGTGCTGGTGTGAAGGGCAATTTCCTTTAATTCATCTTGCCAGAGGTGAATCTGTCCAACACAGAAAAGCTAATTTTATCATACTTATGTATAGATGGATTTTTCAACACTGTTAACTATTTCAAGGCACACCAGGTGATTTACTGATAGTAATTTTGGTTCTAGTTATTCTGAAGGTAATATAAAACATTCAGAAAGGCATTGTGCAGTCTGTGAATTTAGGGTTTGACACCAACATGTATTTCTAAAGTAATGCTTTTTTATCTAAAGCTCAGCAGACTTTTTCTTTTCTTTGTTGTTTTTGGTTTTTGTTTTGGTTTTTGTTTTGTTTGCAGGCTTTTAAAAGAACCTATGGAGTGAAAAGCTGAGTCCACGTGCAAAAATACAGAAAATGTTTATTAAGCAGCTTTAAATTGGTGCATATTTTCATAAAGCAGTTTGCATAATACTTGAAGCTGCAAAATATTTGAACTTAAAATTAGAGATTTTTTTAAAGATATGGCTTCAAGCTGGGATGATTTCACAATCAAATAAGGACCAGCACATCATAAACACTGAAAAAGAATATAAACAGAACTTTACACTCTCACACCAACCAAACAGCAGAAAAAATACAAGTGCAATTACTGGCTGCTATGTGAACTGACATCTACCAAATGGTTTTCTTACAGTACTGAGATTTTTGTCTCCATACTGCATGCTTTCAACAAATGTGGTTTGCATTTCACCCAAGAAACACAGGATCTCCTTTTTAATATCTCTTTTAAAAAAGATAAGTGTTTGACATTAAGTTGTCTATAGTAAATAGCTGACAGGAAGCAAACTGTTCAAAGTTGGAAACAAATAAATATTTACAACCCTGCAGTGGTAAAATTAATATTAAATTCCTAAGTTGGAAATCCACAGGTGCAGAAAAGAGGAGTTTTGGAGAAAGGCAAGATGGTAGATTGAAGTATGAAAACTTTAAAGTGGGTGAGAACTGTGTGGGAAATATGATTCTTTGAATGTTTCTTGAAAAGTAAGGCAATGTCTTGTAAAGACAGCACTGGGAAAATGACAGATTCCATGGTGGCCTGAGAGGTCAGGAAAAGAGAATGCACGATGTGCTGTACTCAGTTATCTCTTCAAGAAAAAAGAGGGACTTGGAGAAATGGGCATGTGATGAGCAGAGAACTAGTTGAATGTGAATATTTGGAAGTCCTGAGATCCTCTCAGGTGAAACAAAAGACATCATCATTAGCTATCAGGAAGCAAAAATGGCACAACTTCAACCAGCAGAGGTAAATAAATAGTCAATGACCACCTGAACTGCAAGAAAAATTTGGGGTGAAGCACACACTCAAAAAATGGAAGTTGCAAAGACCTTTTAAAGAGAATGGTTAGAAAATGAAAAAATATTACTCTTTCAAAGAGGGAGAAGCAAATCAATGCTTCAGAACTGGAAAGGCAATATGAAGAAATAGATAATTATTTCTGAAATGTTGAGGCAAGATCAAAACATTAAGAGCACAATATTAGAATATAACTTTCTCCTCCCTCACATTTTCTTGAAAATCATATTTGTGTAGAAAGCCACAGAGCAACAAGTCTACTCCCATGGACACACTGAACTGCAGTATGAATTAGCTGGTTACAATAATACATCACATGAAGTGGAAATTATGATTGACAAAAATAACATAAGGCAATGAACAACTAAGGAAGGAGAAGAGAAAGAGAAAGGTGTCGAAGGCGCAGGAATCAGCCTCAGAAGCAGCCTGTTTTCTCAGATAATTATCAGGCTTTGAAGAGAAGTACTCTGCACAAAGAATCACTGGACAAGAGCATTTACCTGCAGAAGGAGCTGAGACACTCCACAAGATTAATTCAATCATATGCAGCAAACTGTGGCTGATGTCAGGGTCAGAATAACCCCAGTAGAAAGCACAATTTACCCTGGAAACAA
Source organism: Catharus ustulatus (assembly GCF_009819885.2). Taxonomy (NCBI): domain Eukaryota; kingdom Metazoa; phylum Chordata; class Aves; order Passeriformes; family Turdidae; genus Catharus; species Catharus ustulatus. Next base: position 63,579,264 of record NC_046225.1, on the reverse strand, counting down.
GGATCATGCAAAAGTCTGGAATCTCGATCCCCAAAAGAATGTGTTGCTCACAATATATTGTTCAAAAGGAACAAGCATTTAGAGAATGTGTTTTCAAATAGAATTTTTTAATGTTTTAGTTAAGGCTTTTAGCAGTGTGATGACAGAATGTGGAAAAATAAGGCCTTCACTGCAAGAGAGAGTTCTGGCATCACTCAAAAGCAAAGGACCACCACAGGAGGTAAACAGAGCTTGAGATAATCAGACCTGGTGCCAAAGAAGGAACAAGGATTCACTTGGCAAAGAAATACTTCTCATAGACACATATTTGCTCATCACTATTTTGAATATGGAACTACAAGCACAAACATGGGATGGCCAGAACATGCGGCTGCTACAATAAGTGCGCTGCGTGGACTGGAGAGGATCTGCTCACAAAGCAGAGAAGGTATGAACAGTTTCATTTCCTTGTTTTATTATGTGCTTTCTTTTATCACATTGTAATTTACAATGGGACAATGTTCGCAAGAAAACTGGCTGATTGGGCTGACATTTTCCATTGTATTTATGATGGTCTTTTTTCTGCGCTGAGACAGCAGAATTTGTACTTTTGGAAAACAGATCATTACAGTCTTACTGTCTGTTGTATATTGGCATTACTGTAGAGCTGGGGATGGGTACAGTGTGTTAACAGGGTGTTCAGGCTTTCCCTGGAAATGTTCACAGGTATGGATGTGGCACTTGGAGACATGGTTTAATGCTGGACTTGGCAGTGCTGGGTTAGTGGTTGGTCTTGGTGGGTTTAGAAGTTTTACGGTTTCCAACCGTAGTGATTCTATTGTTCTGTGATTCGGTCTATACAAGAGGGACTGAATCACAGAATTTGGGCCTGATTTCCCCTTTTCATAGCATGGCTTTCAAATCATCTGTCCCAGCTGTATAAGTGAAGAAGAAAACTGTAAATTTCTCATTGCTTGTGTCAGTTGTAACAGCTTTCCTGGTTTCATGCTACAGTTGCAAATGAAATTAATTTGGCTTCCACTGTAAATTATTAATGAGAAAAGTAACAATGCTCACCATTATTTTATATGCCTTTTGCAGTGCTGTTCAGAGATAACCATTGTCACAGAACAGGGGTCTGTTTCATTTAAAAATAACTAATATAGACAAAACACTAATGTCTCAAGGAACTCTACATTGAAGATACTGTTCCATTTGGGAAATTGTACCATCCAGGGGACAGCCATAATTCTGTCTCAAGGATGCATGGTCTCTGAGAAGGGACTCAGCTTGGTATCACAAAGAGGTGTGAACTTCATTGTCTACATGGATTTATTCTTTGATGTCTACCCACACTTGAAGCTTTTAAGTATCATGGCTCCTTAAGGGGCTGAGGAGTGGCTGAATCATTTCAGCTCTAGGTCCTTGTGAAGCTGACATAAGTCCAGTGAGTTGATACAATTTACCAGAATTTTAACACTTTATATAACTGACTGAACCTGTGAATAGCCCATAACAAAACATCAAAATGAGGTCATAAGAGAACTGGGGTTTTTTATTCTTTTGCACTGATTTTGTGCCATTTTCTACTCAGTAAGAAAAACATTACTTTTATTTTCTTCATTGCACTGTAGCTTTAGCATTTGTCTACCAAACAAACAAACAAACAAACAAATCCCAGTAATTGTGTTATTTCCTTGTTAATAAGTACAAACTCTGTGGTTGAATTCCAGTTACAGATCCAATTCCAAATCAACACAAATGTAGCAAAATCAAAGGCATTTCACGGGTGCCAGGTGGCTGAGGTTTAACCCAGCTGACAGGCAGGCATCATGCAGCCACTCCCTTGCTCCCCCCACACCCTGCCTCCACCAGTGGCAAGGAGAATCAGAAAGAAAAGGTAGGTCTCCTGTGTTGAGAAACAGTTTAATAATTGAGACAAAATATTACTGTAATAATATGCTAATGCTAATAATTGTAATTATAAGGAGGGAGAGAGGGAGAATTTAACAGGACTCAAGACAAGCAAGTGTGCTTTCCACTACAGTTTCCCACCTGCTGACCAGTGGCCAGCCAGTCCCTGAGCAGGGCTCAGTCCCTTTCTGGGTAATTCCCTTCAGTGTATAAAGTGAGCATGAAGCTCTGTGGTGTGGAATGTCCCTTTGGACAGTTTGGATCAGCTGTCCCAGCTGTACTCCTTGCTTTGTGCCGCTCCTCACAGGCAGACACGAGCTGCTGAAGAGTCCTTGATGTGGGGTAAGCACAACTGAGCAACAGCCAAAACATCAGAGTGTTACCAACATCATTCTCATCCTAAATCCAAAACACAGCGCTGTGCTGGCTTCTAAAGAGGAAATTATCTCTGTCCCAGCAGAAACCAGAACAAAGTTATAGGACTATACTTACTGAAGTGAGTTTCTGAAGAATTTTTAGATCTGTGACTAAAAGAAGCAAAAGAAAAGAACCAACCTTAGCTTGCCTTCTCAAGCCCAAATTAGAAAATTCCTTTCAGCTATGGTTCCATGACCTGTCAGAGATGAAGTACACATAAGTAAAATACTGCATGCAGAATTCCAAAATATCAATTAAATAAACAGAATGTTTTCTTAAAATAGTTATAGAATGCCTTTTGAATAGGAAATATAATTTTTTTAGTCTTCTGTCTTGAAACAATAATAATGTAATACATGTATGCAATATAAACACACTCAGTTTTATGAACTCTCATGTTTAGTAGAAAATTATTCTCTTTTCAAAACTCTTGATTCCTTTATTAATTAGTCTAACTGAATCTTTTATGGGGATCTCATGTTATGAACGGCAACTCCCTTCCTACATGCTAATGGGGCTAATGAAATGAGACTTTCTCATAAATAATAAATGTGTTCAGAATCAAGAAGGACTGTTCATTTGATCATCAGAGGCTTAGACTTTGTTACTGCATGCTTAGACTGTAGTACATTAAGAACCTAATTTAGGCTTTTTTCATCATGGATCCTCCATCTGGAAGAGAACAAGAATTTTGTTACTGTATTAGAATGCCCTGTAATGAAGGATTTGCTATCCTGAATTTCAGTGTTAAAATTGCTACTTCCTGGGTTTTCCAGGAATTAGAAGATGCAGGCACACCTGATGAAAAAGTAAACAGCACTAGAGAAGACAATTTGAACCTCAGAATAAAAGAGCTGGAAAAGTCAGAGCAAAAACTGAAAGGTGTTCTAGAGGACTACGTGGAGTCAGATTCCATCCTAAGAAATAGGTAATGAAAGGGGGGTTTGCATTAAACTTTATTGTTATGTGACAAATGTGCTCCTCACTTTGCCCTGTGTACTGGTTGTCAAATGACACATGCAGAACCAGCAAAAAGAAAGACTTTCTGTGTTTTTAGAGTGTTAGAGAAGATGCATGTGTGTTTTGTATAGCTGTCAGAATAGAAATGCAATAATCAGTTTTAAAAGAATTATTATTTAAATAAAATCTACAGTATGGTCTAACATATTGTTGCGAATAACCAGGCAGCTTTCTCAGCATGTTTTATTCTTTAATATTCATATAGTGTTAATTCTGTTTGTAAAGTATATTTCTTTCCTTTCAAAATAAGAGGTAATTTGGAAATTTGTGTTCCAAAAAAGAGTTCCTTGTTTCAGAAAGCTTCATCTAATTTAGTGTGTCAATGCTAATCATTACAGTAGATGAAGATACCATTAGGCATTAATTATACATTTGACTAGAATAATAAGGTTTTGATAGTGAGCAACAGTACTAAAGAATGTTAGTTAAAAAGGATAGGAAATATAAATGGCATTAAAACACTTACTTGTATAATTTTAAATTGTTTTGAATTAATCAAGGAATTTTGTTAGAAATATTTTAATAATGGGCTTTTTTCAAAATAATCATTAATTTTTTAAAAGATCTTCATATCACACTTATACTACCATTTGACTAGCAACTGGCAAAGCAAAACCAGTGTTTTGACAAAATCCATCTTTGCAAAGTCAATACAATTATGCACTGTAGGTTTTAGTACTCACTGAAGGCATATTACAAGTAAGATATTTTCACCCCTAAAACATAGGTACTTGTAGGTTGCCTGTAATGTTAATTTTGATGAGAAGCATTTACTGTCATAAAAAATGAATTCACTGAGTGTGAATCTACCATAATCCTATGATCAGGTACATGCAGAGTCTGAAGTGTTGTGGTTATTTTTATGGTAAGATTTTACTTCAAATAACATGCCAAATTCCATTGAACCAAAATCTTGTAATTGTGTTTACTTATGGTATTCTTATTAAATCAGCAGAAAGGTGTTATCTTTAACAATTTTGACAGTCTCTAGCATAATGTGGAAACCCCAGTAGACTTGTTAAGAATCAAGTATTATACTAGTGATCAAAAAATTGTTACTATTTTATTTTTGGGAGACAGATACAAAAATAAAGATAAATTAATGCATTGGTTGTGACTGCTTATCTAACTGGAACTGTACTGTGGTTTTTACTTAACAAAAATGTTCATTCTCTCTGTCACAGGATGAAAGAGCTGGAGCTGTCACACAAAACACTTCTTGTGATGGTTGATCAGCTTTATGTGAAGCTGGACCAGGTTGAAAATGCCAATGTGCGCATTAAAGGGAAGCTGCGAGACATTCAGGAGGACCTGATCAGCTTGGTGAGGGGATATTGTTGCAAATGACCTAGTTTATTTCCTCTTTGTGTTAGTAATTTATAAGCCAAGCTCATCTCCAGTGACCTCTGTTTTGAAGCAATAAATGGTCTCAACCTTTCTCTTTTTCTACAACTGAAGAAATCAGAAAAATTTTTGGATTTTTTTTTTTCTCCCAGCTGTCTATTTCGTTGTTGTTTTTGACAGCACTGCTGTTACTTCTCTCATTCAGGCCCTTCATCAAATTTATGCTCCCCCTTCTTACTTGGTCCCTAGGATCCGCTCAGTGTACTCCTTCTTAAGTCAGACTTTCTAGCCCCATACAACAGGCATTTTTACCTAGTTTGCTCATTTGATGGATTCATTAAAATGGAGAAGGAATGAAAGTTTTTCAGGAACACCCTTCAGTGAAACAACGTCTTTCGATTCTGTTTGTCATAAGGTATACAGTAATTTCACGAATACAAGCCGCAGCAATTTGACAAAAATTTTGGTGGAAACCCGGAAGTGCGGCTAATACTCGGGGGCAGCTAATATGTGAATAATTTTCTGACATTTACAATGCCAGACGTGCCAGCCAGGGCGCTGAGCCAAGCCCCTGCCAGTAAAAGCCGGCATTTCGCGATGGTTACAAAGTGTTACTCTGTTGCCCTGGCTCCCTGCAGGCAGCACGGGGGGCGGGGAGAGAGGCGGGAGAGCTCTCTTCTTCCCTCCTCTGCCACAGCCCGGGGGAGAGACGGGGGGACCCTGCGCCGCCATTGCTGCGGCTCGGAGAGGAGCGGGGGAGCCCGCGCCGCCATTGCCGCGGCTCGGGGAGCCGACGGGAGCCCCGCGCAGCCATTGCCGCGGCTTGGGGAGGAGGCGGGGTGCTCTGTCCCCGCCCGCCGCGGCAGGAGCAGGCAGACTCCATCCTGGCCCACCGCCGCCGCGGCAGGAGCAGGGAAACTCTGTCCCCGCCCACCACCGGCGCCACGGGCGCGGGAAACCTCCGTCCCCACCCGCCGCCACTGCCGTAGGAGCGGGGGAAGCTCCGTCCCTACCTGCCACCGCGGGGCAGCGCTGGCCCAGGATGACCGAGCCCACTGGCAGCAGCGGCCGGCCCCAAGCAGTGGGCGGCGCCGAGCGGCAGCCGGCCGGCCCCGAGCCCAGTGGCAGCGGCGGGCGGCGCCGAGCGAAGACCGGCCTCGAGCGGCAGTGCCGGGCTGGGCCACCTGGCCCCGTCAGCAGCCCCGAGTGGGCCAAGCCTGCACAGCCTTAGTTCAGCCAATAAACCCCGCCCTGCCGTGGTTCTGTTACTATTTGGCAACTTTGTTGCACGCGGGTCCTCGCTGCGAACGACAGAGCGGCTTATATTCGGGTGCGGCTTATTTATGGACAAAAACCGAAATGTTTACCAACACCCAGAGATGCGGCTTGTATTCGTGAATTTACTGTACTTTCATTTTCTCAGCATTTTAGGTCAAAGTTGAGTACTCTAAGAGGACACTAGTCCATGTAGAAAGATTCACAAGAATGAAGAACCTGTTTTTGTAACTAAAAGTGAAATGTATTTTTCAAGACCCGGGAAACTCAGACATATATTCCCATCAAGAGTTAACAAAACAAAATATTAGCCCACATCTACCTGACTTTTCAGCCTAGTGTTCCTTCTGACCAGTCCTTGCCAGTGAAAGCCTCAGACAGGAAAGTACTGACAATCAAAATGACTGATCTGAAGAAGTCCTTGACAAAACCAAAGTCATTCCTTCATGTCTCTCTGCCATCAGTCTTGCTTCAAAGTTGCTTAACTGTCCCTGTGATACTGGTGGCTCTTACTCTGCTCAAAGCAAGGGCAGTATGGGACTCATGAAAGCCTCTTCTGTCTTTCACTGGCATCTTTCACCTCTAAGTCTCTGTGCTCAAACACAATGTAGTGCAAAGGACAATACCAAAGTATTTCTCAAACTCTTTCAAAAGGCATCTGTTCCTTTCTCCTTTTTCAGGAGTCTTATCAGAGGAGCTGACAGATGACAGGTATGGTGAAGAGCAAAGGGAAAAATGCTGGGCTCTGGAAAGTGTGTGTCCTGTTTTCTATAATAGAACCACAGTTTCTCCACCCGTAACAGCCCAGTGCTACAATACTGTCAGTGTTAAGGATCTGTTACTGTATAAATCAGAGCTGCATACATGAATTACAGTTATAAGATGTGTTTTGATTTGCTATATACTGTAGAACGTGCAAAAATGTGTTTAAAAAGTTCCTGTATGTCATATAGTAGCAGATGTGGATGAGTTTGCTGTATTTGTTTCCTACTGAGATGTTTTTGTTGATGGCTGAAATGACAAAACAGGTTATTTTTGTTCTAAGTGCAGTATTTTATTGGCTTTTTAAAAAAAAATTACTTATTTCATTCCTGAATTTTCAGAAAACAAGGGCAGAATTATAACTAAATTAAGAAAAAGTATAAGGGAACAAGAGCTTTAATATTAAGCTATTAACTGTACATCTCACTAAATGATAGGTTGAAAACCAAAAGAAGTCAGAGAAGAAGCACAAGGAAAAATTGCGTTGGCTTCAGGAGCAGCTGAAGACAAAAGAGGATGAAATAAAAAGCCAGTCAGAATATTTTGAGCACTACAAACAAAGGCAGAGACAACAGACAGCAGTACTGAGGAAAAGGGACTGTTACCTTCAGGGTGAAGTATCTAGGCTGGAAAAGCAAGTCCTAGATCTTAATGCCCATATTGCTCTTTTGACATCCAAGTTAGAAGAGGGACTGGTGCAGCACCTCCAGCAGAACCTGCAGTCAGTGTGCAGTGGGACTCAGGGCTGTAAACACCCTCGCATGGAAGAAATGGAATGGAAGACTTGTATTGAAAATGTGGAACATGATGTGAAAAGCCACCTCAAGGCATTTCAGCAAAACCTGAAGCTCTTGAGGGAAAAAGAAGAGGACACTAGAAGAGAACAGGCAGACCTGCTGACTGAACTGCAGTGCTTTCAGAACACTGAAGATTTTCTCAGAACAAAATTGGAAGAATCTCACCATCATGTCTATAGTTTAAAATTATCTGAAATCAAACTACAGGAAAAAGTGGAAGAGCTTTTAGATGAAAACAGAACTTTAAAAGAACAAGGTACTGTGAAGTTGAAAAAGAAGAAAGAAAAAGACTCAGAACTTACAAGATTGGTGGATGGGGACAACAGTGTTAACCTGGTAAGTCACCTGGTAATTAAAAATAATGCAAAATGTAATTAGTTTTTATCTTTGTATCACCCTGGATTACACCTGTCATTAGAAGTACAGTCAAGGTGCAAGTGTGAGGCTTTATCCTGCCTGATTTTTTCTTATTATTCTTTATTCATTAGTACTTCCAGTGTCTCTTTCACACCCAGTAGAATCAGTGGCAGGAGCTTCATTGCATCAAGCTTTTGGTAGGTGTACACTGGGGACACTCAACAAACCTTTTTTCCCTAACCTTTGAAGTGATGTGCTCAGAGCAGAAGGTCTCAGTTGGCACTCAAAGTAGAGCCCAGAAGAACTTCTGAGACCTGCCTTGTGGACACCATTCAGTGGAGGACATATATAGTTGGATGAGTTTTTGCATATTATTCTTGCCCAAATGCTGGAGCAAAAATTACTTTTGACAATAAATGCTGTCTATGAGATTTTCTGGATAATGTTAGATGAGGGGAGATGGATGTGGCATTCATGACCAGGAGCAAGCTGAGATAGTCAGTGGTTGGTGGCTCTGTAACATTGTGATATGCCCTGAATAAACTGAATAGGGCTTGTTTGCTTCAAGCACTTCACTCCAGCACCGCATGGGAAAGCTGTGCTCATGCTGGAATATGGCATTCAGCTTCTGCCAATTCATTTTGCTGACAAGGAACAATCCTTTCACAGAGTGGACTCAAACAAAGTTTTATTCTTCATGCACTGAGGTGCAGGGTATTTTTATTCTGAGGCTTTATTTAGAGATCAGCTATGCCTTGCATTCATTCAGCTTGTGACCTGATATCCCAAGAACTCTCCTGATTTTAACTGCAGTTAACCAAGAGGTAATGGGCATGAACAAAACCCTTTTGTATTGGAGATCACTCAGACTGTGAGTAATTCCAGAACTGGGAGAAGCCTGAGAGGATCTTGTATCCATAAAGCTAGAGGAAATATAGACAATTTTTTAACCTAGTAGTTGAATGGATTTTTGTAAGCCTGGTAATTTTAATGTCTCTACAGTCCCAAAGCAGTGAGCTCCAGGAGGTTGTCTCTGTGAGAGAGTGGTGAGATTGTCCTGCAGTAACCAGCAGCATGTGGGTGATCTCTGTGGAGAGCTCAGAAGCTGCACCTCACCCCACAAATCTCTGTAGCTGCCCCAAGGTGGCAGAAAGACCAACTGCTTACCATGAGCCATTGCTATAGTTACTTTAACTAGTGTATTCACTTTCCCTTGGAAATAAAGAATATGGTTTAAAAGTATTTTGTGATACTTCTTAAGGGACTTGCACTGAGTTGTAAGCAGGCCCAACAAACAAATGCAGTATGAGGGTACTGCATAGTTAAAATCTAGAGGAGTGAGGGCTTTTAGAGCCAGAGAAGAAGTGGTGAAGAATTACCATTGGTTTGATAAAATTGAGAAAAGGAGGAAAAAAAGTCAAGTTAAAGATGTGAAAGCAAGATACACAAATGACTAATTGCCTGAGACCAGTCCAAGAAGTCTTCAAGAAACAGGACTCTTTCTATGCTGTACTCTAATAAAAGCCTGTTTTTTTCCTCTACATTAAGTTTTCTAACCATTTACAGTAATTTCACGAATACAAGCCGCACCAATTTGACCAAAAGTTTGGTGGAAACCCGGAAGTGCAGCTAATATTCGAGGGCGGCTAATACATGGACAATATTCTAAAATCTGCCAACACGGAAGTGAGAGCCCGCGGCAGCCCCAAGCCAAGCTGGAGCCCGGCCGGCCCTGGCTGAGGTGGGAAAGCCTGGCAGAGGCGGGGCCAGCAGTGTGGGGGTGGGCGGCAGAGCCTGAGCCAGCAGGGCGGGGCAGGGGGGCGGCAGAGCCGGGTCAGTAGGGCGGGGGAGCCTGGGGAGAACTGGGGCTAGCAGTGCAGGGGAGCATGGCAGAAGCAGGAAGGCCGGCGGGTGGGGCTGCCTGGCAGCGGGGGAAGCCCAGCAGAATCGGGGCCAGCAGCGTGGGAGAGCCCGGCGGTGCGGGGGCCTGCAGTGCCGGCCAGGGCGAGGAAACGCGGCGGCGGTGCAGACGGGAGGGGGCGGCCGGCGAGCCTGGCGGTGGCGGCAGCCCTGCCGGCCGGGCGAGCAAACATGGCGCGGGGCGGCCGGCGTGCCTGGCAGCGGTGGCAGCGGCTGGCCCGCCGGCAGGGCGAGTAAACGCAGCGGCGGGGCAGTGCTGACGGGAGAGGGGGGCCAGTGAGCCCGGCGGCGGCTGCAGCACCACCCGGCCGGCCCCGTCGGCAACCATGAGCGGGCCGAGCCTTCCTGGCCCCGCCCCGAGCCAGTAAAGCCCGCTATGCCGCGATCCTGTTACTAATTGGCCAATTTGTGAAAGCTGCGCACGGATTCTCGCTACGAACGAAAGTGCGGCTAATATTCGAGGTGCGGCTTATCTATTGACAAAGACAGCAACATTGTTGAGGCACCGGAAGTGCGGCTTATACTCCGTGCGACTTGTATTCGTGAAACTACTGTATTTTCTAAGTATTAATTTACTTTTCTGGTGTCATAGGAGACTAGAGTCTCAGTAACCCCATCTTTGATATAAATGAACAGGCTATAATTTGTGTTTTCTTAGCTCTGCTGCAGAGTGGATAGTGTTGTTTAAATGCTGTGTATACCATCAACACCATCAAATCTTGTGCCCTCTGCAGTTCTGGTTATGTTTTCCTCCTTGTTTGGTATTACAAGTACACTTGCATTTTTCTAGTAGAAAATTACTTGAGATAGCAGGGAAAAAAATCAATATCTATCATAAAAGGAGGAGGGAGACATCTGGTGTTTTTCTGTAAAACTGAAGAAGGGTTTTCCTCCTTATCTGGAGTTTCACCAGCATGTATTAAAATAGAATTTCTCAGTCTCATCAACTCGATCTTGTAGTATTAAGCCAAAATAGTTACAAGAAAAATCCTATTTGAACTCATCATACTCCCATCAATAGTTATAAAAATGAGAAATTGTTTGCTATACAAGATCCAATTAGACTGAGCACCAAGAGGTGAACTGGATCTCATGGTGGAGTATAATTATGAAAATCTTGTAGAAAATTTGAATTTCCGAACTCAGTATCAGCATCCTGTCTGCAGTATATGCCTGAATGACAAATGAACATACACCAAAAAAGCAGCTTGTTACATGTGGCAGTGCGTTGACTTATCAGTTTCTAGATGTGAGCATTAGGGGGTCTGCTGAAGATGAGGGAAAAGTGTGAAAAAACAAAGTGATGCATCTTTCTGCAGCTTTCACATGACAGCCGGGGTCTTTATTTCTCAGTGTGATGTTCTGCCACCTGAGCACTGTATCTTATACATCATTTTGTGTAACTTTCTTTTGACAGTACCCACATATTAAGCAAGAGTTGATCTCTGTAAAGAAACAAATGAAAAGGTGCAGGAAAGGAATGGTTGTGTTTCAAGGAATTGACATTAGTTTTGAACAGGTTGTCCAGAGAGGTTGTGGATACCCGACCCCTGGGGGTGTTATTTTGAATGTGTGAATGGGGCTGAGCAACCTGGTCCAGTGGAAGGTGTCGTGCTCATGGCAGGGGGGTTAAAACTAGATTACCTTTAAGGTACCTTTCAATCCAAACCATTTTATTAGTTGATATTAATAAGAAAATAAGGGGAGAAATCTTGGAAGTGTTGTGGTTTTCACTTAAGTTGTGCCTCCCAGTCAAGATCTTTTAATAGAGCACAACAATGAGGCAGCTGACTTGGGTTGAAATAAAAATCATTCTCACTAGTGGAAAATCAGCAGCGTTTTGTGACTCACTAGGAACTGAAGACTTGGAAGTTATTGCCTTTCCTATCCATATGTAATTTTAAAATTGCAGTGCAAAGGGACCAGGTTTATTTTCTGCTGGTGTTTGATGCTGAGCAGTGCAGGAAGACAAAAGTGCCTGTGTTGGCTCAGTTTCTGTGGTGTAGCTGTTTTGGTTACCATCTCAATGATGTGTTTTGTTGAGACAATCAAATCTGATTCTTCTGTTCACTGAAAATGAGCACAGTGCATGTGAAATGTAATCTGCTGTTATCAAGCATTAGGGGTATCTGCTTTGCATCAGGAAGTGTCAAAATTTTCAAATTCAATCAGGGACTCAAGATAAATGTCAAGAACAGAATATGAACTTTGCAATTAAATTATCAATGAAATAACAAATTTTGTTGAGAATGATTATTCCATTTTGAGTTCTTCCAACCTAGGAACAATTATCTTTGTAACTGGGCACTGAACTATTAGTCTTATTCCCTACTTGATTGGACTTTCTTTTATCTTTGTTGATGACCATATGATTTAGTCACTGTTCCACCTGTGATCTGACATATTACATGCTTATGACTCAGATTTTCTTCCTTAATGCTTTGTAAAGTTTGAACGGAAAACAAGAGGAAAGTTTACAATTATGACGTTGACTGGAAAATGTTGAAATAAGAAAATTGGATGAAACAATAGCAGTTGTAATGAAATAATGAATCTTTGGAATGTAAAATAGCAAAGGAAATTTGTGTGCCTGTTTTGCATATCACAAGCACCATATATATGTATATAACCTGTGGGGTTTTTCCTTCTCCTCCCCCTTTTCCCATTAAGAACGGAGATCTAATTCAGGATGAAGTTCATAATCTGAAACGGAGAGCAGTCTTGGATTCACTCAGAAGCAGGGCTACTCAAACTCCAGTTGTGCTGCTACATGACAAAGAGTCTGGTATGCAAAGAAATCTTGAGTTTTTGCTTTCATTTCTGTGCCATTAAAGTGAAGATGATTTCATTCATGGGGTGTGTATGATTTAGAAGGTGTAAGCCTCCTAATCTGTAAACTGTATTTGGAGAAGGTGAAATGATAACTGTTTGCCACTATTTAGATATGAGCTTTCACAAGAAATCCTAGAACTTCCAAGAAACTACAGAGGTGAGAGGGTACTTTGTATGTCCTGGATGAAGTATATAGTATTTGGGAAGCTGCAGACAGATTTGCAGACCAAACAACATGAAAACTCTTTTCTTGGCAGATTATATCAGGTAAATTCTTCCAACATAAATTAATGGGAATTTTATAGCAAATTTTTTGTGCATGTAAATACAGACCTGCACTGAGTAATTTTAACTTGTAAGTTTAATCCTTAAGTTTTCACCTGCCCACTGTAATGAAATGTATTTACCATTTCTAAATGCTTTGGGAACTGGAAACTGTGAACCCCAAATATACCTTGTTTTAGACCTCAATATTTTTGAGGTTTTTATGAAGCTCATTTTCATGTTTAAGATCATGCTTGAATCTGTATCAGTGGTGATGTATGCTGCTGGTAGAGAAGGTAATTTTGAGCATACTCTCACTGAAATACTTTTCTATTCAAAACATCTGCTTGGATGTTTTGGGGTTTGTTTTTTGTGTAACTATCTGGGAGTGACATTACATTTGTCCAGTGCTTTATCATAACAGAAACACCAGCCTGTAGTTGTGATGGACTAAAGCCGATGGAGGAGCTACCAGAAGAAATTGTGCCAGTTTTGGAATACAGTTCTAGTGCTATTGCAAAAGCTGCTGGTCTAGCTGAGACTGAGCAGGTGAGAAGAAAAGTTACTGCTGTTCTTGCTATCTTTGTGCACAGGGAGCATGTGAAATTGGAGAGAAAATGAAGAGTTGGTGAATATAAAAGTAGCTTTAAATCATAGCTGCTACAGATGCTTTACAAGGTGAATGCAGGTGTGCACTAAAAAAGATTGACTTACTCATACCTAATTTATAACATTACTCTCATTGCAAGTTTAAATAATTTGAAAACTCTTTGTATGGAAATATTTTTTTTCATCAATCTGTAATCAAGTATTTTTTGGATGAAGGAAAAAGCAAATTATTATTATTAGTAACGTACTTCAGCATGTATTTTTTAGTTTGAAACATTTCTCATTTGTTATCATCAGGTCACCCTTGGACCACAGAGGGCAAATAATCTAGAGGATAGTTTCACTTTGCCCAGGTGTACCCCAAGTCATCGTGCAGCAGGACTGCTTCCCCCTTGTCCTGAGAAGTTACCCAGTGATGAGACAAGTAAGGAAGCCAAAGATGAAGAAACATTTTTTCTCTTGAAGGAGCACGCTATAACTCTACCAGTGAAGACATTCCCTGCTTCTGTGGTTGAAATCTTAATGAGAAAGAAGCTCCAACTGATCTTGTTTGAACCTGGAATATGCCATGTAACAGCTTTCACCACTGAGAATAAAGTGAGGAGTTTGAGTTTCTGTGTAACAAATACTGATCTTTGGTCTGATGGCCTTTGCATTATTGCAAAAGAAGGATTTTATGACAGAGCTACTGAACTTCTTCATGGAAAGTTGTTTTCTACTGAGGCTGAAATTTTCACAACATCTCTAGAAGAATGCAACATGGAAAAACAGTGGGGAAACATGCAAATTCTGCCAAAAAGTGTAAGTGAAAACAAATGTCTGGATAAAGATGATTATTATAATAGGTATCACCAAAAACTTTGGTGGGAAGCAAGGAGAAGAAGCCATAGAGAGTCTCCATAGCACACAGGGTGTCCAAAGTTTATCTCTTGATTTTAAAGAACTTCATAAAGTGTTTTGAAGGGAGTCTTGAACGAATGGTAAAAAAAGAAAATATTTTTGAAAACTGCATCCCTGATGTGAATAGCAGATGTGGTGGAGAAGACATAATTGAAATAGAAGAGAATGGAAAACAGGCTCAGAAACCAATTCAACAAACAAGCCCCTCCAGCAATATTGGCTGGAAAAAAACTGAAAGACCAGATCTTGAAACTATGTGAACCAAATGAGGATTTCTCATAGCTGCTAAAAATAGCTGCTAAAAACTTGCAACATGCATACTCTCAGAATTTTTTTGTCAGATGAAGAGAGGTATCCACAAAACTTGCTGTTTCCTCTGTGTAGCACTTTCAGTTCAGAAATCAGGCAGAAACACCAATGAAATGTAGTGGTTTTGGTTTGCCAATGTGAGTTTCCCAGCCAATGCACCAATTTATGTAGTGGGTTTAGTGCTGGCCAGATGCCAGTGCACCCACTGGAATTATTTACTCATTTTCTGCTGTGAAATAAGGATTAGGAGAGCAAAGCAGGCTCAAACTTTAAAGGATGTAAAGAACACTTTATTAACAGAACTAAAAGGAAAAAAAAAAGAAAATCAGAATAAACCTTCAGAACACTTCTCCTCCCCCCACACCCTCTTTTCTTTCCCACTGACAATGTAAAGAGACAAAACTTGGAACTTTCAGTCAGTTTACGACCTCTAGAATAGTCTTCAGTTCACTTAAGGAGAGGAGTCTCTCTTGCCATACCATGGAGACTTTTCCATAATAAACAGTTCTCTTGTGCCTTCAATGTCACAGTAAATCATCTGCCAGGGAAAGGAAAATCTGTTTGCACTGTGAAAGTCCCTCCCATGTCTTGAGCTTTCCCACAGCTACGTTCATAGTCCATGTCAAATTATGGGGTACTATTTTAAGGATGAGCTGTTCTAGCATAAATGCAAAAGTTCTCTTCAGCCATCTCTGGGAACAGAGATTTTCTATTACTGGGGCAAGGTTTCTTGTCTCTCTCATCTCTCTTATCTCTCTCTGTACAAGTTACTTCAACATCTGCTCACTTCAGCACAGGTGCCTCTGTTCATGGCAGTGGTTAGAATGCTACATGCCCCTCAATGCATTCCAACAGTTACAGGGAAAAGGGGTCTGATGTATCAAATATATCTTCACCTTACTAAAGAATTTCAGCCCAAGACTAAGGCATCTCCTCAACCTCCTCCCATCTAGAATTTGACTCCTTCTTTACTGACCTCCAAGTCCCATGTTGTCATTTTTACATGTCTTCACCTTTTCCTTTTCCTGATTTGGGAGAGAATTGGTGTTCACAGGTTTGTTTGTTCTCAAGCTTTATCAATAGCAACACTTTTTACAGAGTTCTCCAGCATTAAGAGGTTGATCTCATTGCAGTCGAGGAATTGCTGAGTCTCTTGCTGCTGACCACGTGGTCCCCGCCAGCACTGTGGGAGTCGCACTGGCTGCCAGCACCACCCTCTGCTTTTCTGTCATGGGGGGCACCAGGAAAGAAACAAAACTGCTGCCACTGCTTTTGTCCTTCTATCCGCAGCATGGCTGGCTAAAAGCAGCTAAGCAAACAAAGTCCAACACGAGTCATACTGACATAGCTTCGGTCACACCACGCTGCTCCAGTTGTGCCGATTTTTGGCCACACAGTTCCTGCCACATGCCCACTCCCAGACTGAACTGGTGGTGGCCACTCCCAGCACAGGTCCTGGCCACATTGTTGCTCACGGTGTTGGGATAGTGTGAGGGCAATGCTGGGGCTTTGCACCACTTACTAGTGGTTTGTCATCAGTCTTTTCTGTCTTCTCTCAGAGCCAGGATTAACAGAAACACAACTGAGACAGTTTTCCCTTGTTTGGGCTTGGTTGTTTATTATCTCTTATCAGAAAACACAGAAAGTACAACAGCACTTCTAGCTCCCTGCTAGAAGTAAGGAAAAATGGCCACTACTGCAACTACTTCAAGGTCTTTTAAAGCCAAACAGGCCAATAGAGAATTAACACCTATATTAGTTATACTTTTGACCCAATAACTAGATTCCCTGACCCTTAGAGTGACACTGACTGACCAACCAGAGACTACTACCTGAAACCCATGAAGAAGGAAGAAGGTTAAGAAAGAGACAACACCCAAAGTCCTCCATCTTGTCCCATACCTACCGCTATACTATAGAAACCTCAAATTTAAAACCCATCACCCTGTGAAAATACACGCTTCTAATCTACTACACACTCATGATTTCTAACTCATCATTCATATTTAGAAGCTGTGTCCAAGGCCTCAGGTCCAAAGCAGTGTTTTCCAGGGGGTCGGTACCTAGAAGCACAAAAAGCTCAAAAACTCTAGATTTCTGGGATCCAACTGGTGGCACAGCCCGGCAGCAGCAGAAATCTCAGCTGAGCCACGCCTGTTAAAAGGGAGGGAAGCCAAGAGAGAGTTCTTCCCAAGCTTTGTTAGTTTTTAAATGTGCTTTTCCAGAGGAGTGTGTTCTACTCTTTTAAGTGGTTTAATGAAACTGCACCCTAGGGCCTGGCCCTGCTCCCCAAATACTTTGCAGAGCTGGCCTTGGATGCTGTTTCATGTAGAACAGAAGGACATTAGAGGCTCTATCTCCCAGGGTTGGTATTCTGCTTTATTCTTAGGCTTCCATGTGGTCAGAGCGAGAGATGGGGATAAAGAGAGAGCCCACACGTGGGCTCAGGGTTTTTCTCTGGGTCAGGAAAGGGGAGGGGTCAGCCTTGGCCTCTGGCCAATCCCATCACAGGGGTCAGTCCATTGGTCTTGTAGGGGTTACAGGGTTAAAGGGACATACCATTCTTAAAGCAGTAGGGTATTGGGTTACAACATCTCACCCTTTTTTTGTTTAAAAGAAGAGAGAAAGGTATTAGGTTGTTAAAAAGAAAACAAACATTTTAAAACATGTTAAAAGTCTCTGAGTCTGCCGGGAGGTCATCTTCTGTGTCAGTTCTCTCTCCTCTCCGGCGGCGTCTTCTTTTCGAAGCAACTGCGACTTGCTTCTCTTCCTCTTCAGCTGGAGCTGGTTGTTTGGGAACATAAGGCTTCACCCATTTCTGGGGAATCCACCGAGGGCCTGAGGGAGTGGATACGCACGCATAACCACGTCCCCAGGTAACAAGCTCATAGGGACCTTTGGTTTCCCATGTTTCTGGATCCCTAATCAAAACTGGTGGATGCTCAGACAGCTTGAACTGTTTGCCACTGTTAAAATGACAAACCACAGGTGGATTCATGTTTTCAAGTGAACAGTTCAAGAAATTGATAGTAAACAGGGCTTTGCACAGCTTCTGCTGTGGAGACATCCACACAGTTGAATTGCTCTGTCTAGCCAGAACATGCTTGAGCGTCTGATGTGCACGCTCAATCACAGCTTGGCCTGTGGGGGAGTGGGGGATGCCTGTCTTATGTTCCACTCCCCACTGCTGGACAAATTCCAGGAACTCCTTGGACGTATACGCTGGGCCATTATCTGTTTTGATTTCCTTAGGGATCCCCAATACTGAAAAAGCTTGCACTAGGTGTTGTTTGGCATGCACAGCTCTTTCTCCTGCATGGGCAGAGGCATAAACCGCACCTGAATCTGTGTCAATGCTTACATGAACGTATTTGAGGCGACCGAAACTGGGAATGTGTGTGATGTCTGTCTGCCACACCTCACAGCTGCCAAGGCCTCGGGGGTTAACCCCTGCACCTAGCGATGGCATGGCCTGGAGCTGGCAGCTGGGACAGGTGGCCACAATGGCTCGAGCCTGACTCCGTGTTAGCTTGAACTGACGGATCAGACCTGGCACATTCTGATGGTATTGCTGGTGGCTCAGCTTTGCCTGTTGGAAGATGTCTGGGAGGCGTGCTTGTTCTGCTGGGGTGGCAAGGGAGTCTGCCTGACGATTCCCTTCTGCGATCTCACCTGGCAAATCGGTGTGTGACCTCACATGCATCACATAGAACGGATGTTCTCTATGAGAAATTAGATAGATTAATTTTGACAGCAACCTGAAAAGCTGCTCATTGTCAACCTCTTTGAGCACTGCCTGCTCCGCCCTGGACACTACTCCCGCTACGTAAGCTGAGTCTGTTACCAAGTTGATTGGCTCTGAGAACTTCTCAAAAGCTCTTACCACTGCAGCCAGTTCAGCTACCTGAGGCGAACCCTCCACAAACTCAACATCAGCTTCCCAATGCTGAGTCTGAGGATTTCTCCAAGTCATCACCGACTTGTGGGAAGCCCCAGAAGCATCTGTGAACACTGTGAGAGCTTTGAGTGGTCTCCGACTCCTCTTCTCACGAGGAATGAGGTGGAATTCCTCATTGAACAGCTTGTGAGACGGGGCATGGACTGATATTTGTCCACTGTAGCTGTCCAGAGACAACTGGAGACTGGCATTGCTCTGGAGCAAGTGCTCGAACATCTCCTTTGTCAGCCTCTCAGGAGAGCTCCTTCCCTCCTCGGAGAGTTTGACTGGAAGGTGAATACATGTGAAGTCACAACCTGCCAGCTCATACAGTCTCATCCTTGCCTTACGAATCAGCTGAGCTATGAGTTCTTGTGGCTTAGTGATGGTTTTAGATCTTTGGTGGGAGAGGAAGACCCACTCTATGATTAAGAGCGAATCTCTCTGCCCCTCGATCCATTGGAATATCAAACCGTGTAAGTGTGGTAGTTTTCCCAGAATTATGAATTTGAAAGGCAGTTCAGGCTTGTAGCGATGAGCCTGTCTCTCTGCCAGAGCTTTCTGTACCTTTTCGATTGCAGTTTTTGCCTCTGGGGTCAGTTCCCTGGGAGAAATCAGCTCTCTCTCCCCCTTCAATAAATTGAAAAGGGGCTCTAGGTCCTCATTAGTGAGGCCTAGCCAGGGCCTAACCCAATTCAAAGACCCACACAAGGAATGGAGATCTGCTAAGGTTTTTGGGTTACAATTAATGTCCAGTTTCTGAGGAACAATGGTCCTTGCAGTGATTTCCAGGCCCAGGTACTTCCAAGGTGGCATCCTTTGGACTTTATCCTCCTGCAATTGAAATCCAGCAGAGGTTAAAACCTTAACCACTAGGTCAAGCGTGTGTTGGAGTATAGAGTCATCGGGGGCACACACAAGCAAGTCATCTACATAATGTAGGATGATAGCTTCCTTTCTCTGAGCACGCACTGGAGACAGCAATGAGGCCACATACCACTGGCATATGAAAGGACTACACTTCATCCCTTGAGGGAGCACTTTCCAGTGGTAGCGCTTCATTGGGGCTTCTCTGTTGATGGTAGGAACAGAGAAGGCAAACCGTGGAGCATCTGCTGGGTGTAAAGGGATTTGAAAGAAACAGTCCTTAATATCTAAAACTGCCAATTTCCAATTTTGAGGGAGCATCGTTGGAGAGGGCATCCCTGGTTGAAGTGATCCCATGTCTGCTATAATTTTGTTTATTTCCCGGAGATCATGTAACAATCTCCATTTGTCCTTCCCTGGTTTCTTAATTACAAATACCGGGGAATTCCAAGGACTTGTAGTTTCTTCTATGTGTCCTTTTGCCAATTGTTCTGCTACAAGCTCCTCCAGCGCCTTAAGTTTTTCTTTACTCATTGACCACTGAGCTGTCCAGATTGGAGAATCATCTAACCATGTCAGTTTGTCGGCAGGGCGCTCCTCAGTGGCCGCCTTTAAAAATCCTGAGGACTTTTGGGAATTACCATTTTCATTCCCCACTGAGACATGGTATCTCTTCCCCACAGGGGGCACTTATAGTCTGTAACAAATGGACGGACACTAGCTATTTTTCCATCCGGTCCCTCGATTTGCACGATGTTTTTTGATATTTTTGCCAATTTGATTCCCCCTATACCTTGAATTTTGCCTGCCACGGGTTGCAATTCCCATTGTGACGGCCACATCCTTTCGGGTATGATCGTCACATCTGCCCCTGTGTCCAGTACCCCCTCCACATGGAGATGGTCTGAACCATGGGTCAGATTGCATGCCACAGAGGGTTTTTCCTCACCCACCACCTCTGCCCAATAGACTTCAGGTGATTTTCCTTCTGCTGTGATTTCCTTTGGAACAGGAATGGCCTGGGCGAGGATTTGCCCCTCGTTCAGGTAATAAGGTGGTTGTGAGCAGCGTGCTAAGAGAACGAAACCTGAGACATTTTCCTTCTTGGATAATGGAAGTAATTCCATCTCCAAGGGTGTGTGTGCTGTGTCCCCCATAACTAAATACTCACAGCGCAGTTCCAAATGCAACAGCGTCAGGTCCAGTGAAGTGCTAGACAGATCCACTGTAATTGCTGTCCACTCTGTTGACATAAAACAAACACCTTTAGTGGTCTTAAGATTGAGACGACCAAAAGGCGTCCAACCCTTGCCAATTGAATGTTTAACATTAATGCTATCATTAACCCCCACACCATTTGTCCCGTCCTCCCCCTTATTTTTAAAGAGAGAGGTTTTTTCCCGTGTGGAACCCGCAGTATTTATATCTTTGCGCGTTATGGTATTTATGGCGGGCACGCGCTGTACACCTAGTTTTTTTGTTTGTTGGTTTTCTTCTGTTTCTGGCTGTGTGGGCAATCCCTTGCATAGTGTCCAGTTTTCTTGCACTGGAAGCAGGTGATGTGCTGCAGCTGCTGTGGTGGTACCGGTTGCTTCCTTGGTCCTGGTGTCATCGCTGCTGCAGATCGTGAGTGTGCTGGTCCTGGATTCCTCTCTGGTGCACTGAACAGTTCTGCTTTTCTGGTGCAGGCTTCTATCATCTGTGCTAAGCTAGGTGGTGGGTCGAGGGGAAGACTTAAGTATGACCCTGCGACATGATTCAGTAGCGTTTTTCTGAGCCATCTCCTTCAATAGCTCTGCCTGCACCTTTGGGTCCGAGACTTGTCTCTCCACCTGTGCACGGAGGCGATCTAGAAACTGCAAGAAACTTTCTGAAGGAAACTGTTTAATATTAACATAACTACCTGTAACATCAACAGTAGGTAACTGATGGAAAGCTTTTTCTGCTGCTAGAGAGATCTTATCCAAAACAAATTTAGTTAATAAACGTGCCTGTTTATCAGGGCTTTGGTACTCTCCTTCTCCTGTTAGGTGTTCCTATGTAATATCATTATCATCCTCATCTTTTGCACTTTCTGGGCTTTGTTGTAATTCCTGCAAAAGTACTCTTAAAGATCTTTTCCAAATACTTTCCCACAAATCAAATTCCGAAGCTGAAAGTAAACATCTGAATAAATCCTTAATATCATTAGGTACCATCTCATTAGAACTAAATGTTGCTCTTAAAAATCCTTTAAACATTTCACTGTGTCTACCAAATTCTCTTTGAGTCTTACAAATTTTCTTTTTATCTTGGTATGGTAGTGGCTGATATGTTCTCCTGCCATTTCTCTTACCCATATAAATGACAGGAGCCACAGACGGTATCTGAGTTTCTAGATCGAGGGTTTTAGGGATGGGCTGTATTCTGGGCTGTGTTAACTGTTGATAATGTGCCTCCACCGGGACAGTGTCCTGAGCGATGGGCGGTGCCGAGGCCCTTATCTCAGAAGGAGGTTGTGTAAAACCTGTAGAACCAGTTTTTCCACACCCACCCCCACCCCTCTCTGTGCTAGCCTGATAGCTTGGGGGAGGGGATGGCAAAACCTGAATAGAGTGAGAATTGCCCTGAATACCCAGGGGCCAGGATGAGTTTAGGGGTGGATTTGAGGGTGTTATCAAGGGAGAAGGAGCATTATGGGAAGAAGAAGAGTTTAATGCCATGTGGCTGGAGCCATTTTGGAGTCTGCTTTCAGCCTCAGTAGTAAAAGACACGTGGTTGTCAGCATGAGTTAGAGAGACAGAGGAGTCAGATTTCTTAGGTGAAGAGGGAATAACACATGTAGAGGGACAGATACAAGAACTGGTTGTCTCTGAAGCAGTTTGCTGTGGCTGCCTGTTATTTCCTGTTTGAAGTAACAGTTTTCTAATTTGCAAAAATATTGGGATGAACATTAAGGCTTTTTTATCTCCATGTTCGACTTTTAAAGTTAATAAATCTCCAGTTTCATTCCAAAAGAAAACCGAATTCATATCTGCCAAATTAAGATCAGATCTCTCTACAGACAGCCACTTAGCAAAGCGTTCTAGTTTTCTGTTAGTAATATTCACATTTGCAATCTTTAAAAGTTCTCTAATTTGTGAAGCCACACTCTTTTTCAAATTAGAATGCTGGGAGCCCATTTTTCCACAGCAAGTTACTCTAATATCTCACTACAAAGCACAGTTAAAACACAGTAAGAGAAGGCTGCTAGTTGCCGGCTAACTGGCACCTCCCCCACAGAGAATCACAGGCTGCAGAAAAGCGCGCCTCTCTTTGAAATCAGCTGTCTGGCGTGATACTGTACACACGGCAGAAACTGTTTCAAAGCAGCCTTGCTACCCCCACCAGTGTCTCCGGCTGTACACAGCTTCAAACCCCCAGGGAGGACGCTGTGCAGCCCAGCTCCCGGCACCTCGATGCTACAGAGAAAGCACCTCAAAATCCCCCTCCCCACGGAGGAAAATTTATACTTACCACTCTGTGCGAAGTACCGAGGAGCTGAAGAACTGTACTTTGTAATCTGTTCCTGAAAACCGACCTCCCTTGGGCTGGAAGGTTTACCGGTTTCGTCCCCTTAAGCTAGACCTGCTAGAAAGCAAGTTTCGCCCACAGGGCAGTTGACTTCCCGTCGGCTTCCTAACCCTTCTAAGGGCACAGCCTCTCACGTGGGTTTTAATTTAAAAAGCACCACGTTACGGGCGGCAACTGAAACTGCACCCTAGGGCCTGGCCCTGCTCCCCAAATACCTTGCAGAGCTGGCCTGGGATGCTGTTTCATGTAGAACAGTAGAGATATAGAGGCTCTTTCTCCCAGGGTTGGTATTCTGCTTTATTCTTAGGCTTCCATGTGGTCAGAGCGAGAGATGGAGATAAAGAGAGAGCCCACACGTGGGCTCAGGGTTTTTCTCTGGGTCAGGAAAGGGGAGGGGTCAGCCTTGGCTTCAGGCCAATCCCATCACAGGGGTCAGTCCATTGGTCTTGTAGGGGTTACAGGGTTAAAGGGACATACCATTCTTAAAGCAGTAGGGTATTGGGTTACAACAGTTTAACTGCATGTCAATCTTCAAAACAAGCCATCTGATTGGCTCTTCAAAACTAGTCAACTGGCTCTTCAAAACTAGCCAGCTGATTGGCTCTTCAAAACTAGCCAGGTGGTTGGCTCTTCAAAACTAGCTGATTGGCTCTTCAAAACAAACCAACTGATTGGCTCGTTGAAGCTTGCCAGCTGATTGGCTCCGCCAGGTCCCCATAGGGAGCCCCGCCCCCAACTGAAAACCGGGCTCCGTTAAACCGCGATGCTCTGCACGAGGCCTGTGTGCTTAAGCAAACTGTTCCAGCCGGGGAGCTGTTTTTATGAGTGTTTCTGTCATTCTGTCACCCCTGGAAGCTGGAAATGAATGTAATGTGAAAATATGTGTATTGGAAAAAGCAGTGGCTGCTTTTTCCAGTGTTCTCAGAGGGTATTTCTGCCAGTGCAAGAGAATGAGAATTACTCCCAAATAGTCTATATATTGCAACAGGAGAATGACAGATATACTTAGGTGATGTGTTTCCTGGAAGAGCAGATGGATGCATGTTTTCAAGACATTTTAGCAGTAGATGAAGTTAACATTGTTTCATTTCAAAGCTTAATGAGAAAGAAGTTGCTGGTGAATGTTATAATAACTTTACAGAGAAAAACACCATGACCCCAGCAACTTCTCCTACTCATCTCTCTTATGTTGAAGAGAAAAACAGGAATTCTGAAAAAGACTCATTGACAATTGCATCAAATAAACTTCTCAGTATTCTATCCCTGAATGGAAAGAAAATTAGGTATTTCCAGTTGCTTTCTGACCTGAACAAAGAAAGAAACAGCTGCTTCAAAGAAATGGCTAAAGTATTACAACGCACAGAGAACTGTATAGCACAATATAATGAATTATTACAAGAGAGAAAGGGAAATTTACAAAGCATAGCTCTTTCAGAGGGTGAAAAAGAAACTTTGATGGGCCATTTGTCAGAGATTAAGTGTGAGCAAGACAAATACAGGACCTTCGTTTCAGAACTCCAAGCCTGCAAAACTAGCTGTTATCAAATGTTTTCTGTATTACAGGAGGAAAAATGTGTGCTGAAAAGAGAGATAGACAGAATCAATCAAGAAACTTCTGAACAGTTTGATGAATTTCAGAAAACAAATACAAACATTATTTTAGAAAAAAATCTAAAAGTATTAATGTCTTCTTTGGGTTTCACCTATGAGGAGCTGAGAAAAGAGAAAAGTATAGGACCAAAGAAAAATACAGTAAAATTAAAAGAAGAACGTCAACAACCTGATCTTAAACGAAAGAAAGTTCAAACAGAATATAGTGTAATACAAACTGAAGAACACAGAGTTCCGACAATAGATCCTTCAGATTATTCCCCTGGGGAAAAGGTAAATAATAACAGTAAGGAATGTTATTGAGCAGGATCTTCTAAAGGAAGGGAGATAGAAATGTCATTTGGAGGGCAAAGCTGAGTTAACTTTGTGATGAAGGAAACTGTAACCTCTAACACAAGCTAAGGTGCTGAAGTTAACTTTCAAATTGAAGGCAAAATGCCAGAGAGGGGTTTTTTTTTTGGAATGTTATATTCGAGAATGTTAAAGTGATACAGCAAACTACAAAGTTAAAAATAATACTTAAAAGACTGCACTGTTCAGGCTTTTTAAAAAGTACTTATTTATTGCAGGAGTAAAAGCTTTTAGAATAAGCTTTTATTCTACCACCAGTTCTCTTAACAGAAGGAAAATTGTTGTTATAATGGTGAAAAATGTCTTGGTGAAAAGTGTGCATATCTTCATTTACTAATTTTTATTGATTTGGTCTATTTTTTATTGTTTTGATGCGTATGAAACATCTCTAAAGATAGGATCTTTACTCAGGGTGGATCTCTCATCCATGTTTTTCCTCGGTAATTGTGTATCTTACCCCACAGTGAAGTTATGTGGAGATTACTGTGTACTTACAAATGCAGAATTGCTACTTCACTTGGGAGTAGTCAACAGGGAAATATTTATATGTAATACCTTGATTTTATGCAGGATTTTCTGTAGTAGTTTAGGAGGAAGCCATATATTGTTCTTTAAATGGCTGTGTGCCATTTGGTACAGGGGAACGGAGTCATCAAGTCTTTTTGTCTATCCAGGACAGCATGTTTGAAAGCTACAGTATGATGAAAGAGCAAGTCAGAAAGGCGGAAGAAGAGCTAAAAATACAGCAAAAGGAATTAGAAAAATCAAAAAAAGAGGTAACCTTCTACTCTGATGTGCTTCTGAGGAGCAAATTTGTTTTTTCTTGTGTTTTCTTAAATGTCTGTCTTCTTTCTGCTAGTCTCTAACATTTTTACCAAACAGGGAAGTCTCTGATGTGCAGAACAAAAATGTTCCTCTAATCTTTGAGTGATGAATGGCACAGTCACTCTTGGTTGGCCAGGACATCAGGTGAAGCTGCATTCCTGCAGTACAGGGGCAGAGGCCGAGTGCCCTGATAAAGGCACACACAACAACCTGCCTGCTCTGGCCATCTGAATAAAGTTTTTAAACTTTATTCAGAATATTCATGGTACCTTCACATTTCAAAATAAATTTAAAGCATATTTTTGGCATACCTCTAGTGAGATATTCTATAGGACATACTTCTAGAGTTGCATTTATGTCTTATGATAAGATTGTAGTGTATTGTGTAACTTCATTTATTTTAATCAATTTGTAGCAAATTCAAAAGTTGTGATGTAGACAGTAGCTTCAAATCCATGATTGTAAGTTGACACTGAAAGAGGATACCACTGCTGGACTAATTACACTCATTAATTTTTATTCTTCTTATCAGGCTCAGAAGTGGTACAGAGAACTTGGTTTTGCTGAAACAAGGTATGAAGAAACCAAAACTCATTTGATGCAGGCTCTCTCAGAATTAGACCGCCTTAAGCAAGAAGTTGGGGACAAAATGCAGGGAAAGCAGCACTGCAAATTAATGGTATGTATGTAAATGGAGAAAAGCATGTTCCTTGAGAGGGAGTGTTCTGACTGCAGAAACACCCATTAATGATACTGGGAATAGATTTGAAGCAAGAAAACTTAAAAGGGAGCAGATGTTGTGCAAGGTAGACCATCTGTCTGCAGAATAGTCCAGAGTCTGGGCTCTGCATGGGCAATATAAACACCTCACTATTTTGTTTAGGAGGGCTCTTGTTCTGCTCTCTTTAGCCAAAACCATTTTTAGGTGGCCTTAATGAAAGGTCCTGGAGGAGTCTGCAGTGTTTCCAGTATTTGGCCTTTTTGCCCTGATTTCGGGCCTTGTAGCCCTGATTGCTGGATTTGGACTGGCAAAATGACACTGTGAGCAGATGGTGTGGATTAAAGTCAAAGTCTTTAATGGATGCATGTGGCCCAAATATGTGTCCCAAAATCCAGGAAATCTTTCTATCTCACTGGAATGTGTTTACAACACAGAAATTCTGGTTTTGCTGTAAATTAAACTTTTCTTAATTTTCAGGTGGTTCTCTGTCTTAATACAGGTTTATGTTTTCCACCAAAATAATGTGTTTTATGGAAAGATTTTTTAATTACTGAATAATCTTCTGGAAGCAGCTTTTATAAAGACTTTTCAGCTAACCCTGAAATTATTTGTGGCCTCCTTAACTGGTGAGCCGCAAAGAGGAAATGTGCAGTTTCTACCAGCTGGAAAAGCACATTTGTAGCAATCTACAAATATCTGTAGATTCTTTCTGAGCAAGTTGGATAGATATGGCTTTAGAGGAAAATAGAAACAGATTCTGGAAAATATAAGGATTCCTAGATCAGTTCAGTTGCCTAAATGTCAATTTTCATCCCAGTTAAAGACCTTAGGGCATGCTGGCTGAGGGTGTAGGTAGCCACCTGGAAGTGCTAGGCAGTTATTTCATGTTAGCTTGTACACCCTACATGGCACTATGGGCTGGTGTTTAGACAGCTGAATTCTAACTGTTAAATTAAAAAGAAGTACAGATTTTTCATATCATTGTGATGTGTTGGCATGTAGCATCCTAATACAATAGAATCTATTTCAAGCAAGAAGAAACTCCCAAATAAATAGAAATGGGTCGCGTGTTTTGTTTAAGCTAACAGTTAAGATTTTGGGTGCATTTTTGGGAAATGGAGCTTTAATCTTTTGTTTAGGGACAGTCTGAGGCAATTATTTTTTATTATGTTGGTCAGTGAAGTAAAATGTTAGCTAGTCCTGTGACACACATGAGAATAAAATTCATTGACCTTGACAGAATGTTTTTCCACTGGAAAAAGTGCAAGTCGGCCTTTTGCTAAAAAACCATGCCGCTTTTAAATCCCTCAAACCACTTATGTTTTCAAATTAGAGTTTATCCATCAGTAGTATATATTTATGCAATACTATGATGCTGTTTGATTTAGGTCTGACTTCTTCATCCAGTTGAATTACTTCTAGGTTTAGTGTCAAAGTTTTGAATACAGGTGTCTTATTCCAGGGTCAAAGATGGAGTCCATGTACATCACAGAACTGGGTTTATCTTTCAGTTGCACTATTTGATGGCAGAACTAATTATCTACATATCTCAAGTCCATTATGTTTTAACCAAATAATACTGATTTTAATGACACAATTTAGCAAGTAGTACAATATATATTGTAGAGTAGATATGTCTTAACAAAAGTCAACATTATTTCAATAATCCAATTTTAAAATAAACTTTTTAATGTACACCAAACTGTTGATAGTGGGTTTGTTTGAGACCTTAAAATACAAGTTTTTCTAGATTTAAAAAAATTTAAAGAGACTTTTTGTCACAAAAAAAGGATCATGATCTACTTTTCTAGCATCATGTTACTTCCTGAGGGCAGTTTTGTTGACTGGTGATCCAGTTTTTGTTTTCAGTTACTTGCCACCCTTGACCAAATTATTTTTCTTTACTCAAAGTTACTAATAAACCCTTACACAGTAAATCACAGTAATTTATGCTTTTTCCTGTTCTAAACTTCATTTTTCTGGAACACCTCTTTCTGCAATATTTGAAAGAAGTGAAGATGTGAGCACTCTGGACCTAGAACCTAAAGTGTTTGTAATATGCTGTGTTTTGGGTGTGTCTTTTAGATCATTTTGCATTTCTTATGTTCTACAGGCCCTTCTGCCCAGGGATCCTAGCTATCACCTGAGACTCCTTAAGGCTGTCATGATATTATTCATTGCAAGTAAAAGAGGACTAAGATAATATATTTGAAACTTACTGCTAAGACTGTATTTCAGTGAAGTTACTCGCAGTTGAAATATGCTTTAGCCTAGGAGTATTTGGATGAGTTTTCTGGGATGTTGAAGTGGCCTTCTGAGCAGTGGTGCTGTGGTTGAATTTAAGAGAAATATGGGGGTGAGCAGGAAGGGGGCAGGGTACTGTTTACAGCTTCAAAAATTAATAGAAGAATTTTGCATAAATTGCACACAGTAAATAAGGCACCAGCTTCCCCAGTGAACTCCTGGTGACTGTCTGCAAGAAAGGCCTGTAGCAAAAAAGGTCACATTCCTCCTCATTTTCTCACTGAGTTTTCAGACAAGCACAATTTACATAAGAAGAGGAAGAGGTTTTATTTTTAATGTTTAGGTACCAACTTCAAAGATGAGTGATCTAGTTTTACAAGAATGCAGATGTTAAATACTGTGTTTAGGCTTAGTTATCCTTTGGTTATTTCCCAGTCCCAGCTGCCTTCATCCTTCTGGAGCTTGACTACACAACCTCTGGTCACTGCAGACTAGGACATCTGACAGAATGCTCATATATAAATCTTGTATGTCTCATTTGTGCATTGAAACTGCAGAAAACTGCTAGTGAGTTAGCAAATGCAAAAGGAAAGAGGGAACTTTTCTCTGTCTCTAACCTTCACACAGTTGTTTTATTTTCCCACCGTTTTTTTCCATAAGGCATCTTCAGTTAGGAATTGTTTCCCTTTTGGTTTTAACATACTTTTCATGGGGAAAAGAAGATGAGGGAAATACCATGTCATGGACTCATCCTCAGGCTTTTGTCCCTGCAACCCTGGTGTAATCCATCTTGATGTGTCCAGCTGTTCCTATTGTTCTCTTGACACAAGAGGGAGCCAAAAAGTTTGGTACCAAGGATTTTACGTGCTCCAGTGCTGCACACAGAGGACTGACTTCATGAAGAACACTATGATAGTGTCATATTTCTAGTTTTTTTCTGTGTTGCACTGATATGTTGCAGGCAGAGTAATGTGATCTATCAGTTCAGTTTGCTGTTCCCTATGAAATGGTGCCTTCAGTGTGTTGTAGTGAAGGGTGGCAAAGCCAGAAAGGCTGTCAGTAAATTTTTCCTGTGGTGTTGTGCATCAGGGCTGACTATAAGCTTCTCTCTCAGTTGTATCAATGTTTAAAATCAAACCATCATTCTGTTTTGTCAGAAAGTTATATGGTTTTACCACAGTATATCATGGGTCTGACTATAATCTTTAGCTTAGACTTGCTTATATACTGATACTTACATTATGAGAAATCTGACCAGCTGTGTATATCAACTCAATATTTTTTTAATATAATAGCATAAGTGTTTTTCAGGATACTTCCTTCTTCTTCAAATTTTCCTCATTCTAAATCTGTATGTTTAAGCAGGCAGTGTCACTTGTAGGAGTTGACCTTATGATGCTGACCATCAATCTAAAGCTCTCACTAATCTTTTCAATCTAAGTGCATGAAATTGGGGAGAAAAGAAATTGGAGAGTGGGGGAGGAGTTAAATTCAGAAGCTTCTCTTTCCACTTGTTCTGTATCACTATTATTACATTTAAGTATAAGAAGTATTTTTCTTTAGAAATTTTTACTTAAGATCTGATTAGTTTAATGATAATGTTCCAGAACAAATAAATATTTGGGAGAGTGTAATTATCTCTCTGACATAACTATGTGTTGAAAAACAAGGAACATACTACATAACTCCTTGTTGAAACAGGAGACTGAGAGCTTCTGAGAGTTTTTCTTACTCACTATGTGACCACAGGTTGGTCACTTCATCTGTCTTTGCCCAGTTTCCCCATTGCTTCTTTTTGATGTATAAGGTAGGTAGTTACATTGATTGAGATGTTTTATGTTACAAGACATGATTAAGAATATTTTTGTTTTATACCCCTAAATTGAAAATCTGTGCATTTTCTCTCTAGCCTGTGTACACATTGAAGGATGCCCAGGAAAAAGAGGTGAATAAAATATGCAGTAAGAGATTAGAGCAGCAAGTACTGACCTTGAAAGCCCAGCTCAGGGACCAGGCTGCATTACAAAATCAATTTCATGACTTGCAGAAGGAAGTGGAACTCCTTCAGGCTCAGCTATGTGAAAAGGTATGAAGTTTTCTGTGTGCTTAAATGTGAGCTTAGACTTCAGATTCTACATCTCTCGTTTCAAAGGGGAGAAGCAAAACAGGATTCTTTCCTGGGAATGCATCTGATGATAGTTGAATGGTTTCCAGTGATTCTTACTTCAGAGAAATAGGGAAAAGATGTAAACTGCCTGAGTGATCCATGTTATGGAAAAATGGTAGGTGATCATGAAAGTTAACACTGCTCTAATTAATCCCCATAGTGTAATGCAAGCACAGTCATGCTGAAATTCTTTACATAGCCACCTTCTTGGCTTAAATTGTCAGGATTTTTTAACATTCCCAACTCTCTTGTTCCACTAGAACAGATATGAAACTCCAAGCTAATAACAGAATTTTGAGAGAGTTTTCCTAACTTTTTGGCTCATCTGCTAGGGTTACACAGAACGTTTCAGTAAGACATTTTCAGATAGGTGGGTGATTTGGATTTCATCATAGTTATTCTGATGAAAAGACTCATGTATGCACAAATGTACTTACACAAGCAGTTTTTACACTTGTGCATTTAATTTCACCTGTCAAACCAGAGCAGGTACATTAAAACTGGCAGAGCTGCTGCCTTACAGTGTGACAGCAAAGCTGCTGCTCTAAGTGTGACTACAGCTACGCTGAACTCTTGGGTGGAAACAAATTCCTCCTAGGCCTTCTTTCCCTTAGATTTTCTTTCCTATTGGGAGCTCTATTTTGGAATGGGATGATAGTTACAATGTGAGCCAAACTGGAATTGCCCATTAGGCTCTGAAACAGCTAGTAAATGGCATGTTCTCAATAGTGCTCTTTGTTCTTCATAGCCTGATGCAACGAGTAGAACATGCTTCTCCTCTGTCTGTACTCTAAAATACAAGAGATGATTGTCTTCTCCTTACTGGGAACAAGTTCCATTTTACTTTCTCCACAGTAGACCCATCTTTCTACAATTTTGGTTTTTGTTTTGTAGTTTTTTGTTTGTTTGGTGGTGGTTGTTTTGTTTTGTTCCTCCTAGCCTCATCATGTGCTGTGGTTTGCTCTAAACCAGTCCTGTAAAGAAGGTTAGTGGTTTCTCTCAGCCATGGGTTAGGGGATGCCTCAGAAGGATGGTGCTGGTAAAATGAAACTGTCTTGTAGTGTCTGGTGTCCTATCAGATGGTAGGTGAGTAAAGGATGAGACGTGCTGTCCATATAAATGGACAAATCCTAATTGTTCTGTTGCATCAGCAAGATGTGTTGCTCCCTGCCTCATCAAGAATTAAATGTCTCCAGTGCAGGGACCTACTGCCAACTCTTTCTTTGTTTCCTCAGTGCTAGTGCAATGTAAATACAATTTTCCCCTGTCCTGCCTGCTCTGATTCCTCCCAAGCTCACAATTTATTAGCTGAGGACCGTGTGACCTTTTTCAGTATAACTGAGTTCTCATAAAGGAGGGTGTTTTAATGATGAATATAATATATTTACTGTAAAATTTATGGAAATGTAACTTGTCAGGCAAAATAAATGTAAAGGAATTGGTACTTTATTGTCAAAAATAATGTATTGATGCATAATGGTAAGAAATTGTATTTTTTTTCTGTATAATCAGAAAGGAGGGTTACCATCAGCAGGTTTTAATCATAAGGTACAGACTAAATAATCTGGCACACCCTGCTTCACCTCCTGATAGAGAACATGTATCAACTGTGCCAGAGTAAAAGGTTGTTGATGTTCACTTTTCAGAGTAGACTATACTTGAGGAAAATCCCTCCTCTTTTCTCTAATTTTACAATACTGAAAATTTTCCCCCAATGAATGTTTTGGAAGATTCACAGAGTAAATATGAACATGAGTGCATAATGGAGGATACCAAGTCTTTACTGTGATGCTGCTTTGATTAAATCACCTCACTAATATAAGGCTTCATCTAAGAACATCCAAAAGCCTTTGTTAATTTTTAAGACCAATGCTAATGTGAGGAGGGCAGTGCTTGTATGCCAGAGCCTGTCTGTGTGAAACCAATGCCTTACACTGATTTATCTTCTTTGTGATACAGGGTCGCACTGATATGCAAAGTGTACACCTCAGAGTCAGGTCTAAAACAAATATCAAAAAGCTGCTAGAGTATTTTGAAGTGATTCTTGAGTAAATTGATGCAAAAACTATTTTTCAATCTTTCAGGAGAAAGAACTGCAGAAGAGCAAATCTGAAGTGAAGTTGACATTAGCTCCTCTGAAGGTACCATGTTTCCCTGATCACTGATTCAGGACCTACACAAGGGGTATCCCTTTGCTTACAGGCTTCTGTGTCTGTGCCTTCCTTCTGCAGCTGTCCCTGAGTAGCTACATGCTGC
Organism: Catharus ustulatus; assembly: GCF_009819885.2. Lineage (NCBI taxonomy): Eukaryota > Metazoa > Chordata > Aves > Passeriformes > Turdidae > Catharus > Catharus ustulatus. The sequence continues at coordinate 63,546,034 of NC_046225.1, read as the reverse complement.
TGGGCTTCACCCTAGGCAAGGGCTCGCTCACATTATTGGAAGGTTACTTTCAACCTGTCAAAAGGGGGACCTTGCACATGGAAAGGGAACATCTCTTTCCAGTTTATCTGTGCATATATCTTGCTCTTCAAGGTATGGGGGCATCTAATACTGTAGAGACATAGGAATACAATCTATAGCTTTGGGTCAAAATGTGTGGAATTACAGATCAGACACAAAATGTAATCTTGCAGTCACAGCAGGGAGTGAAATGACAGAACCATGGAATGTTTATGTGTCCATGCCACACAGGCTAAGCTGGCTTGCCTCACCCAAAAGTGCCAGGAAAGGAACAGCTTCATTAGGAGAATGCATGATGAATTCCAAAAGCAAGGATTTATTAACTCTGTATTTGATGAAGAAATGAAGAGCTTGGTGAATGATATGACCCTGGCAGAGTACACGGTTGCTTTTACACCAATGTGTGATCAAGAGGTAAGTACTCATAATTCCTTGTAAACATGTATCGTCATGTTTACACTGTTGAATTAAGTGGTGGTTTCCAAAGTGTTTAGTGACACTTTAATGTGTAATTATAAAACATATTTCATTGCTTAATATAAGCATTGCTTCAGACAAATCAGTGGAGTTGGCCATTTTACTGTTGTTGTAGGCAGGGTATAAATTTCAGGAGCTTAAGGCAAAGTGCGTCAATGTGCCATGCAAGAAACATTCCCCTGATATTTTGAGTTAGGTATCTGATGGATAATGCAGCATATATTACCCAATTTTATTTTAAATATGAGTTTTATATATCTTTGCTGCACAATGCTTTGTTTCAGATTTCTGAAAAGTCAGGAAAAAAAGGTCAACAGTGAATATTTTTAAGACTTAAGTCAACTCAGCGGACATTTGTATTCAAAAGGGAGCTAGTCACTTGTGTTTCTCTGGCAAGGCAAAAATGGGAAGCAGGCTGTTTCACACTTGGTTCTATTCAATATTGTCATTAATATCTTGGATTCTGGGAATAAACTTCCTAATTTTGGAGTAGCACCTACTTGAAGACATTCTTAAGGACAGGAATCTCAATCTGGCAACCTGAAGAAACAGGAATTCCCTTGCAGTACTCCAGTGTCCATCAACAAGTTCTTTTTCCTTTTGATTTTCTGTTTCTTTTTTTTTTTTTAAAGCCTGTGAAAGTACCCAAACAATGGTGATGTTTGTTACAAGTACGCTCAGGTAGAATCTTTTGGGTTAAAAGTGGGGTAGGGGGAGGAAATACTGTGTGTTACACATTTGTGTGCTTGTGACAACAGAAGACAGAATATTGTTCATACTATATGCTGAACTTCAGCTCACACATTGCACTGCAAAATGAATACAAAAAATAATTTATCTTAATGACATTTGACATTTTCACCAGCAGAAGATGCTCAAAATGGGCATATAGTATAGTAAATCCACAGGCTTATTTTTCTCATGATTTTGCATTTTTTACACACTGCGTGGTGTTCTGTATCATGTTGATAGTGCTTATCCTTACAGTGTTACCAAGTGTTGCAAACTATCACTCAGTCATACTTGGTTTTGTGCTAAAAAGCAATTTAACTGCATGTTAAGGAAAAGGTGGATTGATTCCTGGTAGCAGGATGGGACAGCACTCTGTGTCTGGCTGTGTCTCCTTGAGTACCTCATGTGCAGGTCCACCTCTGCCTCACCCAAGCCTCCCTTGCACAGGAGTATTTTGTGTGACAGTGGCTAGGAACAGTGGCTAGGAACTCCTCTGTCAGAAGAGAGATAGCACTCCACTGCCTTCAGACTTATTCTCAGACACTGCTGTGGTAGATGAGCATTAGTAAAGCTTGGTAAAACAATATATATCAAAATACTGTTCACACTCATACTATCTCCCTAAATGTTCAATTATCACAAAACTTAGCAGGTTCAACAAGAGAGAATTGGATTAAATACATATTCTGATAGCCTGTGAACTTATCTGCAGCATAGACCCCCACATTAAATCCCCTGCTTTGATAGATATTTAGCTATTCAGACTAAGTGGAGCACAAGCCTCTTCCCATGGTGTCTAACACTGTAGTGGTCAGAGGTCTTCCCTCACTTAGGCTCAGGTACAAATAAGATTCAAGCCTGGGGTTTTCTATCATGCAGAGAACAGACTAGCTCTTGCTGGTCGTCTTGACACTGAGCTTAAGGCTCTTCTGGTCTGTGATAAGTAGTTCCACATGTAACAGGGGAAACTCTCCTACCAAGGAAGAGTTGTATGTTCCCATGAAAAATGTGTATTTCTATGCATCAGGTTTCCAGTAGAAGACACTTCAATGAAAGAATGTCCAAGTTTCACTACTACTACTTTAATAATAGTTACAATAAAAAAAAGAAAAAAGAAAAAAAAGAGAGACTCTTTCACATTCCTGTGATACATTCCTTTGGTTTAAAAGATCTTCTATAGACTTATGTTGAAGTGAACTGACTTTTCATCTCATAAGTTTTATTTCTTACTTTCAATTCTTATTCTTACTGGACTTCACATCTAAGATTCCAGAGCTATGCCCAACCTCCACTTACATAAAAGTCCTTTGGAAGCTCATTCCTTCTTTCCCCTCAGTTTTTCACTCCTACAACATTCCTAACATTTGAATTCTACTGTACAAAACCTGCTGGATTGTTTTTTGGGTTTGTTTGGTTTTTTGTGGTTTTTTCTTTTCTTTTCCTTCTTAAATTAAAGATTTGCAATTGGCTTTATTCATTACTAGACGCAGTAACAAATGGAAGCCTGTCACACACTGGCGGCAAACCTCTGTGCCTTGAGTTACTGATGAATTTCAGCTCAAAGTTTGCAATGATGCATGAAGAGCTGATCCAGAGCCTTTTGAAAGGAAAGGAGACTCTGTACTCAATTCAGTGCCTGGCCTTTTGTAGTTCAGTAAAAAACTTTGAGTCATGTTCTCAGAGAAAAATTGGTTCATAGTTCTATTAAGAACTCTTTTTTTGTTGTTTTTCTTTTTCATCTGTACATGGAATTACATGTAGACGGGTAGAGCTGCTTCAGCTGGGTGCTGGGATGCCCCAGAATCAGTGGGGAATTTCTGGGCACCACCAAGTTACTCTTGCTTACAAAACAAGGCAAACTTCAGTTCTTTGCTTTTTCAGGAAACAGTGGATGGTTGGTCACTTCCTTCTGTTTGCCAGAAGTATTTTCTCCCTACTTTTCATCCCAATTAAAATACTAAACCATGAAGACTGTGTTATGCAAAAACCACTGTCTTTGGAACTTCTCTTGACTTCACTTTCAGTGTTCAAGGCCCTGCTCTCAGACATGATAAATCCCTGTTGTCCCTATGGCTTTTTTCTTACTAACTCAAGACTTCCCTCAGTTCAGTTCAGTTCAGCAGAGCAGCATGCATTTTGAGGCTTGTCATTCTTGATTATTTTCACAGCCCAGCATTATATTCAATGCTTGTGAGTGAGAAATAAAATTTGCATGTAGCATCTCATAATTTTGTTCCAACAATGCACTCTCAGTGAGGTCAGATATATGCTGTAGTAATATGTTAATAAAAGAAAGCCAGTTTTCCTTCTCTTAATATGTCCCTGTAAAGAGGTCTAGGTTTTGAATTACTTTTCCTCACGATAGAACTGTACACCATGAAGCTCTTTATTTGTAATCTAGTTTAATTGAGCAATTAAGTATAATTTAATTTAAGTGTGTTTTTATAATAATAAACATATATGATTGCACAGAATACTTTTTCATTCACCACCTATGTCACTGTGATGAAAGCAAAAATTCTGTGCAGGATGGTGAATAAATGCTGCCTGTCAGATTTGGAAAAAAAAAAAGACCTTTTTAGGGCAGGCATTGGAATGTCAATGTAGGTCTAAAATGGACTTGAAATTTTTGGAAGCACAAAGTTAATTTTTAACGCTTTTTGATATATTTTCTTTTTAAAAGACTTGAGAAACCATTGCAGCCCCTTGGAGTAGAGCAATAATGAATTTTGGCATTAAAAACATTTTAAAACCTTGTTTTGTGTCTGGACAATAAAAAGCATGTAGCTGAAGAGGACAATTCCTGGGACAAAGGCTGCCTCCAGCAGGTACCCGTGGCACTGGGCACAGTGCCATAGCTGGGATTCACATGCCCAATGTCACACAGAGTATGTGTCCACATTTGGCCTTTTTTTCATGTCCCATTTTAATCACCTCCTTTGAATGCTGGTTAGTTTTTTTTAATTGGAAGGACCTTGGCCTCATCTTTCTTTTCTTGCTTTTGTAGAATTAATTCATGGACATTAGAAACAGTTATTGTTTTTCTACCTTTCCCAGTGAAATAAACACAGGACAGCATTCATCAACTGATCTTGGATGTTCGTGTTCACATAATACCTAAGAAAAAAGGGCTGGGACTTGGCTTTGCAACAGCTGCTTTGCTCAGGATGGTGAAAGTAGGAAGCAAGAGAAGATGTTCCAGATGAGTAATGGGACATGTGAAAGAGGAGGCTTGGTTTTTTCCTGAGTTTGGGTGTCTACTTGCAGTTTAAGAACCAGGCTTTGCCCAGTCTGGCTGGCTTGAGCTTGAGGCAGTGTCCTTGGTACTTTTGATGGATCAGGGAACCACACAGAGGTGCAAGTGAACTCGTCTCCCCTTTCATGTGGAGTCAGCCCTGCCAGTCCAGTTGTGCAGTATTTTGGGCCTTTTCTCTCTCTTTTGGGCTAGGTGTGGAAAAAAGGATTATGTTTAATTCTTACCCTCTAGTGATTGAGCCTCTGTCCTAATGTCTGTAATAGAAAATGCTGCTCATCCAATTTCTTTTGTGCTGGAACACTTTGACCTGGTGATTTATTTTGTATATTCTTTCCATAGTGGATCTGAAACCATTGTGGCTGTTTACCCTCATTTCTTGGGGCTGAAAGGGAATTTGTGCAAGGAATGTAGGGATAAATTGTAGTGTTTTTTATTGTTTTTCCTGCAGTCATCTTAAATCTTATGGATGGAAAGCTCCAGGCAAGGAATGTGTCCAGTGCAGTGAATTGTTTTACAGAATAGGGATTAAATTCACAGAACAGCACAGCTTAATTGTTCTTTCTGTCAAGGTATTTCTTCTTAGATATGTTTTGGTAGAGCAATGCTTTTTGTTTGTTTATTAGTTTGTGTTTCTACTCATTATTTTGCAAGAAATCACTTACTGGTTTCCAGTGAATCGTATTTGAAGATAAGCCTGAAATAAAATTCTTTGATGCTTTCCTTAAAATGGTTTGTGTGTGGCTGTTAAGGTCAGAGGCTGTTCTGGCACTGAGGGTGAGATACATTTCCTGTATGATGTCTGTACTTCTGACAGTCATGTGTGGTAGTTTTTCTATTTATTTTCATAGTTAAAGCAGAGAAAAACATACTTCTGAGGAATTACCCTGCCCGTTTTATGTGCCTGCTTTAGGTAAGTGCAGGTGGCTGAGCACTGGCAGGTTGTGGAGTATCCCTTGCTGGAGATCTCCAAGAACCCTATGCACACAATCCTGTGCCATGTGCTCTGGGATGGCCCTGCTTGAGCAGGGAGGATGGACCAGATGACTCCACTGTGGTCCCTCCCAGCCTGAGCCATCCTGTGATTCCGTGATGAGGTGGGAAGAGCCGCAGAAATTGGGCTCCAGTGGTTGTCAAGGGGACCAGGGGGAGATACACTTTGGTTGGATGATTCCCACCCCCAGAAGGGAGAAAGAATTTAACTTTGGACTTTCAGTCTTTTTGGGACAAGGCTGATCAAGAGCAAGGAATCTTTCAAGACAAAGGTTTGTTTGTGGGAAGAGGTGCTTTTTTACCTGAAATTACTAAAAACATGCCTTGCATCACTGGAATTCCAAATGGATGAAGGAGTGGAATTAGTTATTTAGTAATTTCTTTAAAGAAGAGTAAAGTCTGTTGCTGAGAGAGATGTTATTTTTGACCTGTAGAGAAATTATTAAAAATACTGAGAGGCATGAAGTACAGATTTTAAAAAGTTAGTGACAGCCTGGCCTTTCCAGTGAAATAACTGATAAAGGTGCTCAATAATTATGTAAGTGTTTATTTGGATAGAGGGGATCCCAAGAACTTGTTATGACTGAGGAGAAGGTTATTAATCAAGGTTAGTGCCATTTGAAAGTAAAATTGGGTTTAGTTGGCAAGATTTAGATCTATTTCCTGACTGCATAATACAGATATTTTAGCAGTGTTTTTTGCTGTAGTTAATGGGCAATAGCATGCATTTCTCTAGAGCAGCACATGCCAGTACAGGAGTAGCCATGACTAAAAAAAATAAAAGCTTTAAAAACTAACCTTCCTTTATTTTCTACTAAATGATAGAATTTAGATTAATGTTAAATGTGCAATTTACAAATAAATTAAAACATTCTCTCTGACACTACTCTCCTTTTTTTTTATGGTGATGGGGAAAGCTGATGTTTTTTGGTTTCAATAGCTTTCCTTTCTAGATCTTGGCATTATGCAGGTTTAGACTCTTCTCAATTTGGTCAAATATCAGAAATATTTTCATTTCTTCCTAGGTGAGATAATTTGTAAAAAATTAGGGGAAAGCAAAAAAAACCAGGAAAATAGAATAAATTTTTAATAATGATAATAATAAAAAAGAACCAACTGGAAAAAGAACATGTTAGTGTCTGGGCAGTGAGACAAACCACAGAATCTTTGCTTAACTGCATCCTTAGTGCTATAGGAAATGCAATCTTTAGTGCTAGTCTTATGACACACCAGAGATGAGTCTTTTGAGAGAATCGTACCAACTTTCAAATACAGTGCATACTACACTGTGAAATCTTTGTCAGGGTAGTAGCATCTTCATTCACTGGGGTTTGCATTAACCCTCATTTCTGCTGAGTGTCACTACTTTGGCTGCAGAAGAATTTTCTAATTCCAAGAGTTTGTGAGGTAAAGAGTTGAAGGAAAGGAGTGACCCTGCAAGGAGGAGATTTTTCTAGAAATGACTTGTGATAGTGTCACAGCTTTGATTTGGTGGTGTGTTTTTTCCTGGCAGCTTTACCAGCTCCCCTGCCTATGAGCAGGACAGTGATTTGCCTTTGCATGGGTCATTGACCTCCAGAACTTGTTCTGCTCCTGCTCACTCTCATCTATCACCACAAATGCCTCTAACTGTGCTTCCTGTAGTGAGGAAATTCTCATCAAGTAATTTTAGATCCGATATCTTCATGCCTCAAAACATTTCAGGGCTGACCTTTCATTGGTTTAAGCCAACTGACATTTTTTGTGAGTGATGGGGAGAGATACTGCACTTGTAACCTTGGTTAGAAACCAAGGACTTCTGGAGCTGCCTTGGGCTCCTGTTTTTAAAAGGGAACATTCAAATGTATATCTTTCACTTTCCAACTGATCTATTCCTGTAATGCTAGGATATGTTTGGGTATTCATGCCACCTTGCAATAATAAATGCAATATCCAGATAGTATCACAGGCCCCCTCTGTCATCAGTATAGAGAAAGCAAATCTTTTGAGGGAAGCGCAGCAATCTAAATTTTGTGCCCCAAACTGACCAGTATGAGTGGTCCTTCCATTCCTGGGTGTACCTGCCTTGTTCCTGGCCTGTTGTTCAGCCTGAAATAAAGGATCCGGGTGTAGCTGCTCCTGGGCAGTTTCTCAGCTGGCCACACATGCTTGTGTTGAGTACTTTGGGGAGACCAATGGCCACAATTAATCAGAACTTGTTCCCTCTGCTCATGGTGGGGAGCCAAGAACAGGAGGTGAAATGGTAACAACAAAAATACTGTGTGTTCTTCTTCATGTCATAATAGAACTATATTTAGATGCAGGAGCTTGTCAATAAATGCTCATCTTTTTGTTGGGTCATTTCAGAGCAATTTTACACTGCTATTGCATTTCAGAGTTCTTTGATTTTTCTTTTTTTAATGGACACAAGTGAGTAGCTAAAATTCAATAAAAATGCACAGAGCAAAAACAATATATTGTTTTAAATAAAATGTGTTTTCTTGTAAGTAATTCTTCCTGAACTGACATATATATATGCATCTGCATTTCTGGAGCTTTTGCAAGAGGACTAATGGGAATGAGATGTTAATGCATAATGAGGTATATTCATTTTAGAAATAAATAAATAAATAAACTCGTCAAAAACTGAATGGCTGAAATGACAAGGCTTGGAATCACAAGAAAAAATGCAACAGTGGTCTGGTAGCTATAATAAAGTGCGTGCAGTTGAACTAACACATTTTTAGAGTCTGTTCAGCTTAACTTTCTTGAGCATTCAAACGCAGACAAACCTGAATTACTTGTATTGTGTTAAGTGAGAAAATATGTGTGTAAAAGAATCCTATTATAAATTTCGAGATTCTTCAAGACAACTGAGGTAATTTTTTAAATTAGGAATTTTTTTCTAGTTTCAATCTAGGTTTTCTCAATATCCCGAGGCAGATTTTCAGCTGCAGTTAAAGCTTTGAGATATTTTTTGGGTTTTTTTGAGGATGACTTGTTGAATACAGGATTCTTTATTTAGAGAGGTGCAGGAATACTCCACATTTGAAATAATTGGTGTGCTATCTTTTCCCTTATTTTGCTAAATGTAGTTTATTTACAGTTAATTTCTGTGAATATTTCTTTTAGTGAACTCATCCAAATGGCTCCACTAATCCAAAACGAGCAGCATTGGAAAACTTAATCTGTCTTGAATTTCTTAAAATGCTATTTTCTCTTGCAGATGCTGCCTTCCTCCACAGAGGATCATGTGGGATGTGCCACAGGGATGGCTGGATCAGTATCTGTAAACTTTCAGTCAGGGGTGGATGGCCCCCACAGTTCTCCCATCACCCCAAATGTGTGTGCTGGTTCTTCCATCACAGTAACAAGCCCAGAGAGGATTTTAGCCTTGCAACAAGAACTAGGAGAAAACCACTGCAAAAATTGCCAGGTCAGTAAAAGTTTTCTCACAGTTTTTAGGTTAGTGAAATCTCTTTTTCTTGGCAGAAGATACAGATTTTTGGAGGATTCCTTCCAGAGATGCACAAGTGATTGTTAGTTTAGACAAGCTGACAATAATAAATGTGTAATGTTTTTCATTATGCATTTTCTTTCCCATTGTTTTAAGAGGAACTTGGGGCTTGTAAAAATAATTAAAATATTTTGTTTTCATCATGATGTGCTCTATGGTAAGACAATAAATCTTACTATGTAAATCATAGTATGGTAAGATGGTAAATATTTTCAATTTGTTAGATGTTTTTTAAAGTTGTTATGTTGATCTTGTCCTACCTTTTTTCCCTTCCAATCCTTTTTTTTTAGTGATCCAATTATTCCTATGCCCTGAAGCTCTTTATAGTAATTTCCATTAACTGCAGGAATCCTGTTAAGAGCAGAGCTGATCAATTGCAATTGCATTTGTGACAGTCTGCTGCTAAACTAAACATGCAAGAGATTTCAGCCTCTCTGAGACAACATAACCTCTTCATACTTGTATGGAAACAAAATTCAAATGTGCAATTACTAGAGCCAGTTAGGTAGAGTAGTTAAAAATACTACTCTAGTGGATTTCCTTTATAAACTTGGATTAAAGTAAATGCAATGAAACAATTAAAAGCATAGTTTTTGCTTTTGGCATTAATGAAAAGAACATGCAAGATACTGAGATTTCCTTTTTGTTAAGTAATTTATTATGCTATGAAATGGTGACTCAGAATTCTGATAACATGTTACTTAGTCCAGGGATATGTGTAACAGTTCAAATCAAGTTTCCTCATCCTTTTCTCTCTCACACACACAAAAACATAAAAAAGACCAATAAAAATATGACCATAAGAGAAAACCTGTTACAAAGAGCAGAATGCAAGTAGCTCTTTGATTGATCTTTGTCAACTCAGAGATATTATATAAATCATATGAGCTTTAATTAAATCTCATTGAAAGCAGAACATGGGCTTCTTGTACAGTTATATGGGAGGCTATGGCTGAAACCACAATACATAGAGAATCTTGTTTCCATAAAAACTTACAGCAACACACTGGGACACCCAAGGTTACAGTTTCTGTTCTTTCCTCCTCAGATACCTTCAGTTGTCCCCTCCAGCTCAAACCCTTGGGCTGGTCCCCACCTGCCCATGACCCAGGAGGAAGCCCCTTGGCCTCTGCTGTCAGGGATGAAGGATGCTGCAGTGCCCCCAGTTGTGTCCTGGGCCACGAAGGGGAGGGATCGGTTGTCGAAACATGATGATGTATTTTGGGGTCAAATAGGAAATCAGCATGCAGGTGCTATTCCCCAGGGAATGAAACACAAAAATGCCATTATGAATAAGGCATGGCTCTCTAGAGAAAAAACAGATGGCTCAACCTCAGCTACCACAGCAGAAAGCTATTTGCCAGACATGTTGTCAGCAAGTAATAAAGGTCGATATCCTGTGGGGAGAAATCAGCTGCATGGGAAAGAATAAAACCTGCAGAAATAAAACAAGGTAAACATTTTAGCAATGTGATTTTTCTCATTGATACAAAAGTACAATACTTAGTTTTGTTTAAAATCACAGGTATTTTACTGGTTAGCATGGTCTAGCAAGGAGTTTGAGATGAATGGAAAATTTACATGGAAAAGAGTTGTGGTATTTTTCATGATCAAAATTTCATAGAACATTTGAGATCACTGAAACACATGGATTTTTCATTAGCCTGGCTGTCACCCCGTTTTCTTTTCACCTTTTGTTGGTGATTCAATTTTCTTTTAACTGAAACTGTAAAACAATCTATTAAATCACTTTTGCTTTTGTGCCTATTTCTTCAGTGTGCAGTGGCAAGTTCTGAAAGAATATCTCCCTTGTTTGACTGTGTCCTTTGGGATTTCAGGAAATGTAGTATCATGGACTTCCTAGAAATTAATTTTACAAAAATTAGGGGGTAATTTTGCTGTGTTTCTTTACTCTTGGGATATTTTAAAAAAATTATGCTTTTTTTTTAATAGGGCCAACTACAGCAGGACATTCAGTGTATTGCTGTAGGGGCTTATATCTGTAAAATAGCATCCTTCAATTGTTGCTTTGATGAGTACAAATTGCAGTTCAGCTTGAGTAGCTTTACTGGACATGTCCACAGCCACTCTCTTTAGGGGCTGCATGGGCGTCCTGGGTACAGAAATATCTGAGTTCCCAGCGTGGGTGCTGCAGATTGCACCCTGTGCTGCCAAGCCCCTGCCACTGGGAGAAGTGTATGGAGTGCCAGGCCACCTGTTCTGACACTGCCAGGACACCACTTCCTCACAGTCTGGCTCAGAAATAGGCTCCTGGGCTGCAGGAGCCTTAGGTGGATCCTGGCTATGAAAAGGAGGAGGGAATAGTGTGTCTGTTCATGTGCATGGGTGCACTAATGCTGGTTGGCTCTGGGAAGTTTAACTGAGCATGGTTGTAAATTCTGCAAAGTATTGATTTACAGTAATTTCACGAATACAAGCCGCACCAATTTGACCAAAATTTTGGTGGAAACCCGGAAGTGCGGCTAATATTCCGGGGCGGCTAATCTATTAACAAAATTCTAAAAGCTGCCAACACGGAAGTGAGAGCCCGCGGCAGCCCCAAGCCAAGCTGGAGCCCGGCCAGCCCCGGCAGAGGTGGGAAAGCCTGGCAGAGGCGGGGCCAGCAGTGTGGGGGGCGGGCGGCAGAGCCTGAGCCAGCAGGGCGGGGGAGCCCGGGAGAACTGGGGCTAGCAGTGCAGGGGAACATGGCAGAAGCAGGAAGGCCGGCGGGTGGGGCTGCCTGGCAGCGGGGGAAGCCCAGCAGAATCGGGGCCAGCAGCGTGGGGGAGCCCGGCGGTGCGGGGGCCTGCAGTGCCGGCCAGGGCGAGGAAACGCGGCGGCGGTGCAGACGGGAGGGGGCGGCCGGCGAGCGTGGTGGCGGCGGCGGCAGCCCTGCCGGCGGGGCGAGCGAAAGCGGCGCGAGCGAAAGCGCCGCCCGGCGAGCGAAAGCGCCGCCGCGAGCCGCGAGCCGCGAGCCGCGAGCCGCGAGCCGCGAACCGCGAGCCGCGAAAGCGCCGCGGGGCGGGCGCGGCGCGGGGCGGGCGCGGCGCTCGCGAGGCGCGGCGTGGGGCGAGCGAAAGCGGCAGCGGGGCGGACGGCGAGCCCGGCGGCGGCAGCCCTGCCAGCCGGGCGAGCGAACGCGGCAGCGGGGCGGTGCTGACGGGAGAGGGGGGCCAGCGAGCCCGGCGGCGGCGGCAGCACCAGCCGGCCAGCCCCGCCGAGCCGTGGCGCTGAGCTGGGCCACCCGGCCCCGTCGGCAACCATGAGCGGGCCGAGCCTGCCTGGCCCCGCCCCGAGCCAGTAAAGCCCGCTATGCCGCGATCCTGTTACTAATTGGCCAATTTGTGAAAGCTGCGCACGGATTCTCGAGACGAACGAAAGTGCGGCTAATATTCGGGGTGCGGCTTATCTATTGACAAAGACAGCAACATTGTCGAGGCACCGGGGGTGCGGCTTATAATCCGTGCGGCTTGTATTCGTGAAACTACTGTATATTGTGTTCTCACCAGAGTTAATACACTTGGAAAACATCCATTATTCATATATCTTTATCATTATTCTGTATTTTTCCTCACTTTTATTAGAAAAGGGCATTCACACACAGTAATGCATGTCACAGTTGCTGCGCTTTCCCTCTACCTCCATTGGTTACCCAGTTGGTTCATAGTATGCTACAGCTTGCTTTTGGAAGCCAGAAATAAAGTGCCTGGTTTTGATGAAATATTAATGCACACGCTCACACTCCATTGTGGAAACCTGCCTTCAGCTGCTGGGTAAGGCAGCAGTGCAGTTGCTTGCAACAGTATCTGAATTGTTCTTTATCCAACCTATCTTTAGAAAGCACACACCGGATGCCAAGGGAAGCAGCCCCTGGAAGTGATGTTGAGTCCTGCCTAAGCAGGAGGCACCAGTGAGATTCCAAAATGTGGGCTTTTCCTTTTATGCATCTTTCTGTTCTTCCTGATGCCTGGCCAGAACTGAAGACAGATATACCTGCTCTCCAGCCATCAGCTGCCTTGTCAAGTATTAAGATATTTTGATAATGCAAAACCACTTGCAACTATTGAACATGGTAACTGTTATCTTGATAAAACGATGCTTTGAGAATTAGCTATTGTGAGAACTTTTTGGAGCTTTATCTTGCTGATAGTAAAATACAGGGCCTGCCAGTTCAGTCTGAGGTCAAATCATAATGCATGAAATGTGCTAATAATAAGGGTATTAATAACAATACTCTGTGATAATAAGATAATAAGTCTTTGTTATCCTAGCGAAGCGATGTACTTTGTGTTTGGAGCCGTAGTTACTTTCCATGAAATTAAGCCTTTGTCAGTCCAGTCCCTTTCTATCACAGATAAGTGTGGTTTATTTTAAGTGTTCAGGCTTCATTTTAAGCTAATTAGGTTATTTGGCCCCATTCTTCCTCCGAACTAATAATTCCCTGAACAAGGGCTGCAGACTCAGAGATGTGGATGGAAGAGCAGAGATTTGCAAGGATATTACCTGCATTGAAGCACTGTAATTCGTAATGGATTCATGCAATTCATCCAGCAAATGGATTCTGTACTGGCACTTTGTTGCTTTGTTTCACAAGCCACAGATTTGAGTTAAAATCCTGTAGCCCCTTGTGGTTTTAATTTTTTAAGACATCCATTCTTCCTACTACAAAGCATTGTTTATAGATGTGCAGATACCACAGTTATCATTTGACCAACTGTTTTCAGCTGCTTTTCATTTCTCTTAATTGAAAATGTGATAGTTTGGACACTACATTGGAGGAATGTCAATAAATTAGCAGCAATTAGTTTGGAGAGCTATATGCAGCTGCACTGGAAAAGGTGAGTCAGCTGAAGATTTTCCCTTTTAAACCTCTGTCCTACTCCATTTTTCCCACTACTGAATGGGCAAATGAGAAGTGATAATAAGATCATACCAAATAATTGTGCACTATGTGATTTACAAGAAAATGAGAGGGTACATTGTGCCGTCAAACATGACCCTTCAAATTCTTTAAACATGGTCATTTATAGGAACCTGACCCAAAATGTACAGTGTCAGACCAGATGGTTCCTACATTGGTGTCCTGCTGAGTCGAGGTCCTGTGGGAGTCTCATCTTGCTCAGTGATTTATACAGGATGATTAATTTTGGTTCTTATTCTGTAAACTATTTGCTGGGTTTTTTTCTATATTGAGGGGGATCAGTAGCAATGTGCTTGCAGAGCACATCTGAATTGGGCTGTGTTGAGTCACCTGTGGTCTGCTGTTTGCCATCCAGGGACCTGCATGAGTCAAGTGGCATTTTCTGTATTTGACTGGATGATGAGGATGCTTGGAAGGAAGCTGGATGACAGCATGCTGCCTACTGACTGATGCTCACTGAGCCTGCTCCCCATTCAGACTCTTGCACTCTCAAAGACATTGTTTGAAACAGCCTGAGAAACTATTTTCTAGGATCAATAGCTGGTATCAAATGAGTGTTTATTAGTATATGCAGGCAATATTTTCCCAGTTCTTTCTTCTAGGTTTGAGCTACCTAATACTGAAATCAAAAGATCTCTTTTCAGCAGCAAAGTTACATCTTTTGCCTCTGGTTTCATCAGAAGTGTTACTTAAAAACAGAATTACATGGAAGCAGTAACCTCAAATAGTGCATAGTGCTTTCTAAAGGTTGTGTGAGAGATAAAAAGGAAACTCACGGTGTATCTGAGAATAAAAATGCACTGTAAAGCAGTCTGTACCCACTGTGGGGGAGGAATTGGAATCTGAGGATCAAAAACCACTGGAAGAATAGTCTTTCTCCTATAAGAGGTGAAAAAAATCCATCACTTTCTTCCAACACTGAATGAACATTTTCCTGAAATTAAAGAATACTAATAATCCTCCTGCACTTGTACTTTACCTGTTTTGCTCTTTACTGGTAAAAGAAGTCATAAACAGGGAATGTAATGCCAGTTTTTATGTTCAAATGCAAAGAGCACCTAGAATGGCAGATCATACATATTTTAAAAGAGTTCTCTTTCGTCAGTACAATTCCTGCATTAGACTACTTTTTTTTTCAGGAAATAGCATTCATAATACAGTAATTTCATGATTACAAGCTGCACCGTTTTGACTAAAATTTTGCTCCCACACCGGAAATGTGGCTTACACTCAGGAGCAGCTAATATGTGAATAATTTTCTGACATTTCCAACCCCAGAAGTGCAAACCAAGGTGCCGAGTCGAGCAACCTGCCAGTAAAACCCGGCATTGTGTGATTGTTACACATTGGTTACTCTGTTGCGCCATGGATGGAGCCGGTTCCCTGCAGGCAGCACGGCAGGGAGGGAAGGCAGGGGACTCCCTCCTTCAGGCAGCGCAGCCCAGGGGAGAGATGAGGGGCTCCCTCCTGCTGGCCCTGTGGCTCGAGGGGAGGCAGAGGGCTTCCGTCCCTGCCTGCCGTGCCGCCACCATGAGTACCAACGGGCTCCATACCCGCCTCCCACCACCGCCGCGGGTGCCAGCAGGATCCGTGCCCCCCCGCCACCGCAGCGCAGTGCCAGGCTGGGACAAGCGAGCCCGGTGGCAGTGGCGACCAGCCCAGAGCGGCCCTGCCAAGCGGCAGCGCCGAGCTGGGCCACCTGGCCCCATTGGCAGCCCTGGGCCCGCATGACCCGAGCCGAGCCAGTAAACCCTGCCATCCCGCGGTTCTGTTACTATTTGGCAACTTTGTTGCACGCAGGTCCTCGCTGCGAACGACAGAGCGGCTTATAATTGGGTGCAGCTTGTGTATGGACAAAGAACAAAATATTTGCCAACACCCGGCAATGCGGCTTATAGTCAGTGCGACTTGTAATTGTGAAATTACTGTAATTTTTTTTTAAGTGGTAAGCTGCCCTGTATTTTGTGTATACTCAACTGTGCATGCAGTCTCACTTAACTAGAAAGAATTCATAATGCAAATTAAAAAGGTAAAGTTGCTCATTACACTTTAGGAATCTCTACAACAGAAACGGTTTGGTCAGAATCAATGGAAGGAACATGTTCTGCATTCCTCTTTGAGAAATTATAGGTTGGAGAAGGCTGGGAAGGCACAGGAAAGTAGGGAAGATGACAAAACTCTGTCTTTCAGGTAAAAGACACCAGGATACTAGGTTGTCCTGTATATTAAACATTTATAGAAAATGTAGAAGGGTTGCTTGTGAAGCCTGCAGCTCCTCATGTATTGCTTGCCTTGTGCTGTGAAAAGCTTTTATGCTCATAGGAAATTTGGGAATCGGGTCTTACATTCAGTCTGTGGTCACTCTGTTATTTGTAGGAGTCAGGACAGAACCAAGTTGCCTGTGATTAAATTTGCTCTAGTCCCTAAGAATATCTGTTTATATATATATTTTTTGAGTAGCAATTCTGATTTGCAAAAGCACTATCTAGTACCTTCTTAGTAGCAGCCTTTTCATTGAGCCTGTAAGCTGATGGATACTAAAGCCCCTAATTAAAACCAGATAATGCATGAAAGATTTCTAAAGTGTAAACCTTTCTCTTAAGGCCTGATTAAACCAAAAAACCTCACACATCTGTTTGTACAAATGTATTCTCATAAGGTCAGGCACTTGGTAGCAGTGACTTAGGTCCATCCTTCTCACAATACCTTGTTCTTGGGAGTGAGGAGAACAACAAAGGCTGGGACAGAAAATCAGATATTTCAGAAAGAATGGCCTATTACATTTAGCTAGGAATATAGTCTGTCTGCACTCTGTCTGGCTCTGATTATCCTATCAGTCAGGATAATGGTGAACCATAGAATAACATGTTCATTTACATGTAAATGTGTATAAAATATTTATGTGCATATATATATATATATATACACACCTATATATGTATAATTGCATACAGTTTGGCATAAATAAATACAGTTTAAAATAATAGGGAGAAATTATTTTCTGCAGATCATTCTTTTTTTGGTGCTTTGTATTTTTCCTCTCTCTCAGGATTTGCAAATACAAGTAAGGACAAGAGAAGAGACTGATTTCTTTAATTCTTATTTTAAAGACTGAATTTAAACCTTAAATTAAGAGGGAAGTAAGACTATGCAGTCAAATTTCTGATTGTACCTTGCCTACACTGCAGATTAAAAATCCAATCAGTCTTCTCCTTCCCAAATAACCTGGATTCGATGGGAAGGACAGTCACTTGTGTGCCTCACATGCCAACCCAAATGTAGATGGCAGTGGGACCAGGCCAGTGGGAGACACTTTGTCCTGTGGCAGTTTAGCTCTCTGTTGTCTCTTTTGATGCTGAAACAATGGGGGGAAAAAAGATCAGTGGTTGCATAAAATATTGTTATTTTGCTTTTATCTGCATAAACCATTGAGCCTTCTCTGAGTGGGAGTCAGGCACCATTAGGGAAGTTTCAAGCTCCCATGGTGGGAGCCAGACTGATTTGCACCCTTGTAAAGGGGCTCTTGAACTGTGGGCACTGTTATATTTCATGCAATGTAAACTGTCTGCCTTTGGAAATCTTAAAGTAGTGTGGGAAGTTCTTGAGAGGAAGAGCTATTACTTGTCAAGTAAGCAGGTCTTTTAAAAAAGAGCGAAAAAGGAAAAAGAGCTGGAGGATCCTGTTACAGATGGTGGGTCAGGTTCAGCAGGGTGCAAGAGCAGCTCAGTTTCAGCCTAGTGATCCAGAGCAGCTGTGAGCCTGGCTTCCCAGGACTGAGACTGTGTGTTCAAGCCATTAGTGAACCAGGTCAAATATCTAAGGATGGAGAGAGAGAGTTCTTTTTTTCATGAGTTACTGGGAGGATTTAATCAGTGATTACTCAGAAATTAAGATTCTACCTGATCTGCCTAGTTACTGTATTTTTTATTGTTATGGGAGAACATGGAGCAAAGGGAAATTTCAGTGAAGAATTGCTGGGAGTTTGTTTTGGTTGGACTTGTATTAATTGCATCTGGACAATTTGGAATTTGAAGTGCTGTGGCTTGTCAGCGTATGGCTGGCTGGCAAAGGCTCCTTTAAGGGGAAGCACCTGCAGCACATGGCTGATTTTTATAATGTGGCTCCAAGGCTGAAAATTGTGAGTGATTCTTTCTCACCCTTGCTGAAAGCTGCTGCTAAAAAGGGAGGATGTGGCTGTCCCTTGCCCCCACCATCTGCTGAGTGCTGCCTCCCTGCTTTCCCTCTGTGGGC
The DNA here is from genome assembly GCF_009819885.2 of Catharus ustulatus. Lineage (NCBI taxonomy): Eukaryota > Metazoa > Chordata > Aves > Passeriformes > Turdidae > Catharus > Catharus ustulatus. Next base: position 63,527,851 of record NC_046225.1, on the reverse strand, counting down.
TGGGGACTCTGTCTCTCAGCAGCCACATCTCTATTTCCAGCTGGCTGCAGACAGTCCCTTCTGGTAAATGGGCTTTTAAATCTCATGGTGAGATTGCCTAGCTGAAAGGTATTGATAACTTGTGACTGTTTGCCCAGAGAGATTTGCCTGGGGACACAAGGCAGTTCTTGTCTCTTAGAGGAGCTGATTTGTAGGACAAAGTGTACTTCATAATGTAGGTACTCTGTGGATAGCAAACGACTGGGCTCTGCTCATCCCTGCCACCCTTACAATTTTATGTGCCCTGTCTGTGCTGGTTATGGTCACCAATATGATGTGGCTGCTGGATTGACAGTTAATTAGAGACCTTTTGTGGGTGGTAGATCTTTTTGCAAATGTCTGTTTATGAATGAGCAGGTTCAATTGAAGTACCTGAACTTGGCAGAAATAAATAATAAATGTACAGTAATTTCACGAATACAAGCCGCACCAATTTGACCAAAAATTTGGTGGAAACCCGGAAGTGCGGCTAATATTCCGGGGCGGCTAATCTATTAACAAAATTCTAAAAGCTGCCAACACGGAAGTGAGAGCCCGCGGCAGCCCCAAGCCAAGCTGGAGCCCGGCCGGCCCCGGCAGAGGTGGGAAAGCCTGGCAGAGGCGGGGCCAGCAGTGTGGGGGCGGGCGGCTGAGCCTGAGCCAGCAGGGCGGGGCAGGGAGGGCGGCAGAGCCTGAGCCAGCATGGCGGGGGAGCCCGGGAGAACTGGGGCTAGCAGTGCAGGGGAGCATGGCAGAAGCAGGAAGGCCGGCGGGTGGGGCTGCCTGGCAGCGGGGGAAGCCCAGCAGAATCGGGGCCAGCAGCGTGGGGGAGCCCGGCGGTGCGGGGGCCTGCAGTGCCGGCCAGGGCGAGGAAACGCGGCGGCGGTGCAGACGGGAGGGGGCGGCCGGCGAGCCTGGCGGCGGCGGCGGCAGCCCTGCCGGCGGGGCGAGCGAAAGCGGCGCTCGCGAAGCGCCGCCGCCGCTCGCGAAGCGCCGCCGCCGCTCGCGGAAGCGCCGCCGCCGCGAGCGAAGCGCTGCCGCTCGCGGAAGCGCCGCCGCCGCGAGCGAAGCGCCGCCGCCGCTCGCGGAAGCGCCGCCGCCGCGAGCGAAGCGCCGCCGCCGCTCGCGGAAGCGCCGCCGCTCGCGGAAGCGCCGCCGCCGCGAGCGAAGCGCCGGCGCCGCGGGGCAGGCGCGGCGCTCGCGAGGCGCGGCGCTCGCGAGGCGCGGCGCAGGGCGAGCGAAAGCGGCAGCGGGGCGGGCGGCGAGCCCGGCGGCGGCAGCCCTGCCAGCCGGGCGAGCGAACGTGGCAGCGGGGCGGTGCTGACGGGAGAGGGGGGCCAGCGAGCCCGGCGGCGGCGGCAGCACCAGCCGGCCAGCCCCGCCGAGCCGTGGCGCTGAGCTGGGCCACCCGGCCCCGTCGGCAACCATGAGCGGGCCGAGCCTTCCTGGCCCCGCCCCGAGCCAGTAAAGCCCGCTATGCCGCGATCCTCTTACTAATTGGCCAATTTGTGAAAGCTGCGCACGGATTCTCGCGACGAACGAAAGTGCGGCTAATATTCGGGGTGCGGCTTATCTATTGACAAAGACAGCAACATTGTCGAGGCACCGGGGGTGCGGCTTATAATCCGTGCGGCTTGTATTCGTGAAACTACTGTACTTTATATGACTCCTAGATGATCTGATGTCTCATCATTTTGCAAGGCAGAAGTATCCTGTGGCTGGTGAGCATAAATAGAAACCATTTTGGTCACAATGAACCTGTTGAAGAGCAGATGACCACAGAAGGAGCTGTGCAGTAATTCTGAAGAACTGGTGGTGGGCAGCAGGTGGCTGGCCCTGAGTGAGTGTTGGAGAGCATTTTGAAGGCAATCTTCAGGGTTTTGACACCTAAGAAACAAAGCTGCAGCTGGTGTGGATAAGAATCACCGTCTGTTACACGGACTGAATCAGGGTCATACAGAAAGCGCCTTGTGTGATGGTGCTCTGGAAAGCCAGAAAAAAAAACCTACTTGCTAACAAATAGTGTGTATATTATCATGGGACTCTGCTATAGATTACCTAGCCAGGCCAGTGACACTGATAAATTGTTCTTTGAGGAGCTAAGAGATTACTCTAAATCATAAGAAAGGCAACTAGGAAAGATGCCCTCCTTGATTTGCTGCTTAGCAGAGGGGGTATTGAGCAAAGTGGTGATTGGTGTCTGTCTTGGCCACAGCAGCCATTAACTGATTGAGTTTAAAATTGAGTTTAAAAACAGGAGGAAACATGCCAGCATAACTTCAGCCCTGGACATGAGGAGAGCAGACTTCAGAGTGCTCAGGGAGCTAGTGAGTAAGGTCCCCTGAGAAAAAGCTTTTGCAGATGCTGGGGTCCATCTCTGCTGGTCAGTTTTTAGGCACCATCTCCTAAGGGCTCAGGACCAGGCAATTCCTAAATGTCTCAAGTCAAGCAGAGGAGGCAGAAGGCTGCCTTGGCTGAGCAGGGATTTTTCTTTGGAGATAAGGTGAAAGAGGAGGGTGTATGAGCAGTGAAAGCAAGATCGCATCCTGTGTGCAGCTTTGGGCACCACAATGTAAGAAAGATATAAAGCTATTAGTGTCCAAAGGAGGCCTAAAAGATGATGAAGGGCCTTGAGGGGAAGCTGAGGAGCAGATGAGGTCGCTTGGTCTGCTCAGCCTGGAGGAGACTGAGGGGAGATCTCACTGCAGCTACAGCTTCCTCATGAGGGGAAGAGGAGGGACAGGCACTGATCTCTGCTCTGTGGTGACAGTGACAGGACCCCAGGGAATGGCCTGAAAGTGTGTCAAGATTGGATATCAGCAAAATGTTTTTCACCCAGAGTGGCTGGGCACTGGAGCAGCCTCCCCAGGGAAGTGGTCACAGTACCAAGCTTGACAGAATTCAAGAAATGCTTGGACAAGGCATGTGGTGTAATTCTCGGAACTGTCCTGTGCAGGGCCAGGAGTTGGACTTTTATAATAGTCCTGGGTCTCTTCCAACTCCAAATATTGTGTCATTCTGTGATTCTGTTATATCTGGCATCTGCATCTTTCCCAGAACAGCAGTTCCTGTTATCCCCTTTAGGGATGACACTGAGACTGCCATTTGCACTGACTTTTTTGTGTGGACAGCCAATTGATTTTTACAGGTCAGCCAACACTGCAGACGTTCTAGCAGTGGTTGTCAGGTGTCTGTCTCCCTGATAGAGAGCTGGTTACCGTGTTTAGGAACTAAGCCTGTGTCATGCTCTAAGGAGTGGGATTCCTTGGAACATGTATAAATCTGAGTTAGTCTCCTGGAGTCCCTGCAGCCATGAAGAGAAATCATCTCTTGATCTACAGGATAGGATTCATCTCATCGTAATACAGGTCTAAAATAGGCAAGATGATCTGCATTCTAGAGGTGCCTTTTCAACTCACTGACAATGAAGATGAGTGGAATGGAGCTACCTCAGATGACAAGTCTACACTGCAGGAAAAAGAGGAGGTGATTCCCACCCAAAGTACTTCAGTAGTGAAGTGACCAAGGTCTGCTGGTCCTTGGTGGTGGTGACCAGGTTGTGCTTTGCAGGTCAAAGACTTGCAGTCTTCCTCCTAAGTCCTGGGTGACTGCTCAGACCACCAGAGTAGCCTTTGTAGAAGAGAAAAGGGACATTAATACTTGGGAACCTCTCTTTTGTGTTGTTCTATCTGGGTTGTTTTGTTCTGGTTTGGTTTGGTGTTTTTTTTAATGTTCTGCCTGAGGACTTTTTCTCTGTTCTTGCAGCTTGGATCAACTATATAGTTTTGTCTTAATTTACAGTCACAAAATCTGGATTCACTGTAAAATGAGGGTGTATACCTGGAGCCTTGTTGACCTGACAGATTCTCCCAAGGCCCCAGGAGATCAGAGGCAGCATTCATCAAGTGAGGCATTGAGCATATGCCAGGTGTAATGCTAATACTCGGGAGCTTTTGCAGGATAATAAGCCAGATTCATTGTTCTTTATCTGTGAACTGTGCACTCCACTTGTGCATGCTTCCTCTTGAATAGCGTGAAAGAGGACAATGCAGAACAATGCAGAACAATGCAGAGGACAAGCAGCTTATAAAACAGTGTATTCAGTCATGGATTCAGCCTGAGCTGTGGGGAGTTTTCTGCAGTGGATTAGTGGCTGCAGCACTGCTGTTCCCCTGGGAAATCACCAAAGCACAAGTGTTTCCTTTAGAGGGCTTCTGACCTCCTTCATATTGTTCTTAATTTCTGTGTCCTAAGTAAGGTGATATTAAAACTATTCCTTGTTGGTATGCTTCCTTGGGAGCTTTGCAGAGTGTACAGGAGGGAAGTGGTTTCTGCTGCTCCTAAATTAAAAGCAATTGCTCAGACTCCTGCAAGTCTGTGGAAGATGACATGTCAGCTAAGAATGAGTGCGTCTCTCTGCACTGGCAAACTGGATACCAGGGAAAGAATAATGTGATTGTCAAGACACATCTTTCATTTAAATAAACCATTTTGAAAAGAAGGCTTTACTTCAATTTTATAGTGGTCTTTGGTGGGGGGAAAATTCTAAACTCTAGCATGAAAGCAAACACTCTTGTTTTGAAATAAACATGCTGTCTTCTGCAGTACTGGGATACACTGTAAATTTTATGGATAAATAGGTTATGAATAACACAATTGCCTTAGCAGTATTATTAGGATACTTCTGTTGTGGATAAATCTGACCCTTTTAAAATGTAAAAACATTCATATTTTATTATTGCAGCCTAGCTTTTCCCTTAGAAGAGGTTGTCCTGTCTGTAAATTTTATTAGAAATGTCATGATATACAACTTACCATTAATTACTACTTTTGAGCTCTCTGTTGAACAGAGGTTGTAGAAATACATTGTTTTGCATATCTCAGCTGCATACTCTGGAAGCTTAATATTGGGAGCTTCTTCCCACTTCAGAATGACTGTTTTGGGACTAATTACCAAGTCACAGAGTTGTACAAAATATCTGACCCTGCTTGTTGAAGTCCTCCTTGATTATCAGTACTCACGAAGCTGTGGGATCCTTTGTATTTTTAGATTACTGCACCTGAGCCCAGTGTTATCTGTTAGTGACCACACCATTAAAAAATCAACTTCTAATTTATTGTCTAATTTATAGGCCCACTTGATCGACCTTTGACACAATTGAACTCGTGTTCAATGATTAATGTGAAATAAAAGGTAGTGTTACATGGCCCAGTTAGATTAGATGCTCTTGATCTAATCCTGTCAGTCAGCCACAGCTGTTAAACATTTTATGTCCTCATATAAGATTGTACTTGCGGTGCTGTCAGTTTTCAGGCTAAAAGAAGATCATATTATAATTAAATAGCTAGAGCTTATATAAGAGAATAGGGTAATCATCTGTATATATAATCATAAATAGAAGGACATACTTAAACAACTGTGATTTTTACCACATAAAATGCTACAGAAATTTTTCAAAGTCATAAGAAAAAATTAGGAGTTTAGATTTCATTGCCTTTCTTTTAGGTGGTAACAAATGCCTCTTATGTCCTTGAAAATGCCCCCTAAAATATTGAATTTGATTATACATGCCCTACATAATCACTTAGGGCCAAAGATGAGGATTCCTTATGATTTTTAAATTTAGGTTTTATTCAATGCAAATTTACAGTTGAGGTATTTACCCTTTGGATATTATAAATAAAAGTAGCTGAAGAACCTGAGTGTGGTTTCACTGGCACGTGGTAGCATCCCCCTTTTTAAAGCCTGGCAAGTGACAGGGCTGCTGAAGGGGAATTCATCACCCTGGGCATCAGGAAGCAGCTGCAGATCCAACTGCTGCCAGGACAGTGTGGGCTTAATGGGAATTAACAGATTCCACAGATCTTAAAGGAATATTGTCATTGGGAAGGACGCTTTTCTTCTCACCCTTTTTGTGTGTCAAGATCAATATCTCATCAGGGAAACCTTCAATACAGAGTATTTTGAACAAGCATATGATAAATAATACTCTTTTTACTATATTTGGACTATAGGAAAAATAGTTTTCCTGGTATAATGAGTGATAAGTAGAGCAAAGATCATTTGGGAATAAAATGTAGCTGTTTGATCCATTTGATAATTTCCATCTGGATGGCATTTGCTTCCCTCAGTAAGGGGAATGGGAGCTGCCTATTTCTAGGCAATCTGTTGAGTTTCTTTCACAGAAAAGGACAGTTTAGCTTTTTCTTCCATATGGACATATATTATTACATTTACAAACATTTTGATCATCTTTCTCTTATTTTAGATCCTCTAAGAAGCCTTAATTCCTAGGTAGGTCGGGATGTGGGTCAAATATTCTTGATTTTCTTTTTTTCCCCCAGAAATAAGTAAGAAAGGAGGAAAGACTCTCATTATTCTGTATAGATAGATACTAGTTAATTTACTAAACCAAAAGAAACCTTGCTTGTTGGAGCAGAAAGCAAGTTAGCTGTGATGAGACCAGAATTATCATTGTTCCTCTGGGCCTGACCATGCTGGAGGAACGGAATTCTGCAAGTGTGACCCCAGGCTATTGTGGGATCCAAGTCATGCAATCTCTGTCATAAATTAAGCAAGTTCCACCTCAGGAGTCTCCCTCTGGAACAGTGAAGTATTCTAAACATTAAAAGTAGCTTTATAATCATAATGTCATCTTGGCTAACCAAAGAAACTGTTTTCTTAGTAAAATGAGGTGACAATGGTTAATGCTGTGGTTTTGCCACTGACCTGGGACTACTGGATCTTTTGTGCATTGGTATAATTTTTTGCTAGCTTTTGATAAGACTTGTGTATCAGAGGCAAACATCAGAGCTGCTTCCCTTTGGCACCCTGGGCAGGCAGACAGGTCTGTACCCTGCTCTCCTCGTTGAGCACAGTCATTCCAGCAGGAATTCCTCCCTCCCAAAATGTCATGAGGTACCCAAGTGCAGTAAGCACGTAGGCACTGATGCTTTTTCGTTGGAATATTTTTATTTGAAAAGTGATTCTGTTTGCTGCATCATATTTTGTTTTGGAAGTGCTTGAGTCTAAAGCCTTTGGAAAAGTGTAGAAATCTCTTTCCAATATCCCTGCACATAAAAGCAGGAAGGAACAGTTGTAGTCTAAGAGGAAAACCCTGGTTTTCTTCATGAAAAACAAATGTGGAATTTTTTTCCTTTGCCAAACTTATGTGATGGAATCCTGCAGAAATGAGATATTGTGTGACTGCCTGGAGTGAAGAAAAGGTACAAAACTTAGGAAAAGGGTATGAATCAGTGCCTTGTATTTTAGGGCCACACCTCCTTCATCCTTTTGTAACTAGTAGGCCGTGGATATTGTTTCTTCTCTCTTTTTTGGTCTGCTGTGGTAGCTGTGCCCAGGCAGCTTGATTGCAAATTCATCCACAGAACAGTTCAGAGTTAAAACAGCCTTTTTTTGCTGCCACTGATAATCATATGCCACTATCAGCAAAATTGCCACCTGTAATCAGATCTGTAAGAGCACAGATGGCTTCCAAATGCACTAATTCAGTACCAGAGCTGTGATTTTAGCAGCAATTGCTCCTTAGCATTTTGCACCTGGAATTTTTTACTAATTTTCATATTTATCAAGCAGCTGTAAATTGAGACCTCCAGCTTGAAGGTACTTGTGATCTAAAGAAGTTTGAGGATGATTGCACTCTAATTTCAACAGAGGCTTACCCTGATTCAGTTAAAATTCAGTTAGGGTCTGGTCCTCAGAGGATTTCAGGGCCTTTTCAGTCCCATATTTAATCGGTGAGTTATGACTTTTGAATTTCAAGGCTTTTTTTTTTTTTTTTTTAAACTTTCCTTGTCCAGTCTACTTGTTGGTAACCTGAGAGAGAGCAAACTCTGCCTCTTATATGGTGAGCTTGAAGTGAGTCCAGGCCATAACACTCCTGTTTGGGATGTGCAATCCAAAAGACAATTACTAACTTCCAGAAAATGGGATTTTTTCCATGTTCTGACCTTTAACAATCTGCTCTGTGAACAGAGCCATGTCACAGGCAGCTGGCAGGAAGGCACTTGCCTTTTTCACAGTCTGCATCTGATGTGGGAAGGGGGGCCCTGCTTGACTTCATCCACCAGTGCCCCAAACACAAGGTTTTCCCACTAAGGTGATTCAGATCTTCTCTTTGCTGAGAAGTTTTGAAATTTCTTGTGGGAGAGGAGGGAGAGGAAAAATATTTGAGAGAAGAAATGATGGGAATGAGAATCTGTCCAGGAACAGAAGTGGAGGCTGGTGGAAAAAGTTGTGTTGAGGTAGAAGCACTAAGAGAAAAACAGGCACATGTGTGTTAGGAATGACAAAATTTACATGTGGATCTTTGTTTCTCAATTCTGGTGATTATGTTTTATAAATCATATATATACTTAATTCCTTAGCATGCATTTAATTCTTCAGTAAATCTTGGTTAAAGCCAGAAACGTGATTTGTGGTGAGGATGTGAACAGCTTCCTTCAGGAGTGGAAGGCTTTATATACTGCTAAATGACCTATATCAGGAAAAAGTAAAAGTACTGTAATTCCGTGTCTTTCTCCAAACTGTGTTTGCATTTTCAGCAAAATAGGTGACATAATATCCAGGGTGGACCCGAGTTCTGGATTTTCTTATGTACAGGTTGCTCATGTAGTACAGTAATTTCACGATTATAAGTCACACCATTTTGACTAAAATTTTGGTCCAAACCCGGGAGTGCAGCTTATACTCCGGAGTGGCCAATATATGGACGAAGTTCAGAATTTTACCAACCCAGAAGTGCGAGCCCGCAACAACCCTGAGCCAAGCCAGTAAACCCCGTGATCCTGCGTTCTGTTACTAATTGGCAACTTTGTGAAAGTTACACGCGGATCCTTGCTGCAAACAAAAGTGCGGCTTATAATCCAGTGCGGCTTATATATGGACAAAGAACGAAACGTTGTTGACGCCCAGAAGTGCGGCTTATAATCACGTGTGGCTTATACTCATGAAATTTCTGTAATTAAAAGTGAGAAAACTAAGCTTTTGTTAGATTTTGTAGAGATGCATTTGAAGAAGAAAATGTCGTATAATGCATTAGGCTATTCTTCAAAATGGGGAGAAAAGGAGGAAGAATGGAACTTCTTCTGTTCCCCAGTTTCAAAAGTTTGTGGCTGAGAGAGTCAACGTAAGCATTTTTCATATATGTTCAGTCTCACCATGCTGGAGGCATTTGTCCCCCCACAGCAAACGGGCAGGGTTAGAAAACTTCAGGTGGGTTGGCTCAGATGGGAAAGCACATGTGCCTGGTGAGCCCAGGTGCTGAAGGACTTGTTGGGGGAGAGAGGGAAGGGGTCAGAATGAAGAAACAGATGTTGTCTAGGCTGGAATTCCCGTTCGTTTTGTTTGGTCACCTGGCTGCTACAGAAATCCTGTGGCAACGTGTTTTCAGCTGAGAGCCTTGTCATAAGATCAGCTGTGACAAATGCAACACCTGGTTTCCCATAGAGGGAGCTGATGTTGGTTACTTCCGGGTCACTTAGGTGCAGTTGTGGATTTTCTTTTCTTCTGAAAATATCTTCAAATGAGACAGAAGTAGTGTCTGATTAGCTAACACAAGTTAAACAGCCAACTGACATTTCCTTCCTTTGCCAGAGCACTTAGAGCTCTCTTTGTACCCTCTAAGATTTTATCCAGTCAGACCATGGCTTTCTCAGTCCTGCGGATATGTGACACTTGGATCTGGCTAGTATCTCTGTCCTTAATGGGTTATTAAAGAGGACAGCATCATTCAAAATTTATTTTAGCCCTTTTTCAGACCTTTTAGTTACATTTAGTGGCTACTGCTGCCAAAAGTGGTTTTGCTGCTGCTGCTGAATCGTGGCAGCACAGGACTTGTGCACGTTGTGCCTGTGTGGTACCCCACACATGCTGACACTGTGGCATGGACATCCTGTGAGCAAATAAGTTACAGCATTCAGATTACTGTAAGGCAAAGTTTCCTAAAAATTGACTTCATTATTGCTTTACTCCTCCTCATGTATTTTGCAGGCATATATTAGAGCACAACTAGTGAAGTCAAATAGCCAGAGTGTTGTGTTGTTTCTTGTGCTGAGAGCAAGGAAACTTGTTTGTGAATAAGACAGAAATATGCTTATTGTCAGAAAAGAAAGATCCATAAAAAATGAGCTAGCAGGTGAAAGCAGATAGCTTGGGGAAGAGACAGGGGCAGACTGGTTCTCTCCAGGGCTTTCATCATTTTCTGCTCATGGAGTTCCTGAAGCAGAGCTGGTCTCTATTTGTTCAGTGAATCTTGATGGATTTAAGTTGTCAAGGCTCTCTTGAACCCATATGAACTTTTTCTCTTAGCAGTATTCCATGGAAAGGAGTCTTCCACCACTTTGTTATGAACTTGCTACCAGTCATTGCGTCCTGGATCTTGTCATTCCTTGTTTCTCTTTCCACTTAGGTGTAGTCTTACCCAGGAATCAGTCTTCACTTTAGAGTATAAAGTTTGCACAAGAATCTATCTCGCAAACATCTTAATTTTCTTTTGCTTTTGGAATCAAATTTTCAAAGCCATTTCATGTCATATGTAGGGTAAACATTTTTGAAAAGTCCTAAAACCTCTCTCTTCCAAAATTTAATTCTTTATTCTAAACGGTCACTTACTTTCTTTTTTTTCTTTTTTATTTTTTTTTTTTTGTACTTCAGTGAAGTATTTCCATTTGATATATTTGACATTTCTCATGTTCTGTGTCCTGTAGAGTTCCAAAGTATTTTGCACTCTGGGAATCCTCAGTTTTGCATATTGTGTTAGGTTACTACAGTCCAGGGCAAAGTAAATAGGAAAAACAGGATGAGAGTCTTTTCTTGTCAATCCTTTTAGGCTGTGTACACACAATTAACATCTCCAGGCTTCCTCTTGCCTTTTCAGTTGCTACCCATTCTGATAGAATTTTAAAGCCAAAGTCTTTATGTCATTAAGTCACATTTCTACCCCAAATTCTCACTTGTTCTACTGTTGAATATTAAGAAAGACAGTCAACCTTTTCTGCTTGAGGTGTTGTGTTTCTCACTTTCCTGCCTTGTGACTTTAGCAGCTATTTATTTCAGATATTGTCTTTTTATTCCATCCTATTCTATTACAGCTTCTTCTTTTCATTCACTATTTTGTCTACTAAATAGAAGTCCTCTTTTATTAAAGTAATTGTACCACCAAATACTTTAATACAAGTTTTATTAGACTGCCTAGCTACTGCTGAAGCTAGTGACTGAGTAATGTTTTGCTGATCTCCAAAATACAGAATTAATAGGGAAAAATCATGATGTTGATCAGGAGTGGTTGATACAAGAAAGCTGAGTCCCTGTTGAACCAAAGCATTTAAAGCATTATCTGAAACTGCATTGTAACTGGAATGCTGTATTGGCCAGGGGGGTAACAATTGACTTTATGGTACGAACTCAGATGGGGACACTGTTAAATTGACTTTCCTCACTAAAACAAAAGTTCCAGTGCCTCCTTTTACACTATGTCAGTGATTGAAAAAGCTAATGAAAACACTCCTCTTGCTGTATGATTTCTGTTTTCTCTCCAGGGATGAGTTTACCAGTTGGTTCAGTCTGTATTATTTAACAGTGGAGAGAGGCATCCTGATGTTCAATTCAGAGATGAGGATGCTGCAATAACTTACAAAGCAGAATGCAAGGTAGGTTTAATGAAAATGAGCATTTAAAGTTTTATCTCAACAAATATTGCTGTATTAAGTTTTATTTAAATTTTATTCTTTTATTCTAGTTTCATTTAGATAGAGAAAACCCTCTATGCTAATTTTTAGTAGTGTTAAATTTCAAATACAGCACATTGATCTTGAAACACTCAATAAAATCAATAGAACCATTTCTGGTGATGAACCCACATCTGTCATTTTTTCCACAATGGCCACTGACATATAATCTATTATGTTGCCTAACCAAAAGAAAGGAAAAAAAAAAAAAAAAAAAAAAAAAGCCACAAAGCCAGCAAACTAAGTAGAAAGACATGTCTTCATAATAGTTTAAAAATAAAGTATTTAAAATTGGTCCTAATGTAATTATTGTATTTTTAGCTGAAACACTATGTTTATTTGTATTTCCTTTTCACTTTAGAAGGCTGGATTTCTTGCTCTCATTGGTTCTGGTCCATCGCTTGGACTTGGCCAGGACTCAGGTTATGCAATGTTGCTGAATCAGCCAGTTTGTATCAGCTATTTACCTACCTCTCTGAACTGTGTAATGTTTGCTTTGATTGCATTCAAGATCCACAGACACCAGGCCCACTGCACCATGCCCTTGAAATAAAGCAACTTTTTCCTTTACTGAGGTACAGAGAGATTAAGTCCAAATTATACACAGTCTAGCAAAACAGTATCAAAATCTGGTCTAAATCCAAGGCCAGTGCACTGAGCACTGGATCCTTTTACACCAAGAAGGAAGAGTTGAAACAGTTTACCCAATACAAATAAATGTATTTAAAACTGATCTTTAATTTTAATAGTAGATTGATTTATGTATTAACTAGACTGAAGAAAGGTGGCTTGAGGGGACCTTATCACTCTCTACACCTACCTGAAAGGAGGTTGTAGCCAAGTGGGGGATGGCCTCTTCTCCTGGGTATCAAAGGGAGAGGAGGAGAGGAATGGCCTCAAAGTTACACCAAAGGAGGTTTAGTTTGGATATTAGGAAAAATTTCTACACAGAAAGGGTTGCCAAGGGCATGCTGCTCAGGGAAGTGGTGGAATATGGAGGTATTTTAAAGATGTGTAGATGTGACACTTAGGAGCATGGTTTGCTGGTGGACTTGGCAGTGCTGGGTTAATAGTTGAACTTCATGATCTTAAAGGTCTTTTCTGACCTAAACAATTCAAATTCTGAATAGATTTAGTGCTTGTGAAAGATGCCAAAATGATTACCTGGGGACATGCAGGACTCCTATATTCATTAATAGACACAATAATTTGCACTGATCTAGATACTGAAAGCTTGTGTGGGCTTGAAAGAGATACCTTTCTACAAAAATGAGAGTTCACAGTCTGTAGTTTGATCCTTTGATTGCCTGAATGCTTAGATCACTATTCCTAGAGGAAACATGCTACTGGTTACCTTATGAGATTCCAAGTACTTACGTGCTGCTCCATCTTCCCCTTTCACAAATCAGAGTTTCCTCTCTTTCAGTGTTTCCTCTATCTGCCCCATTATGCCCCTTCCACATTTCACTCCTTCTGGAGATGTGCAGTGCTGTAACCATTTTTCATAGCTCCTGGCAACTGGCTGGACAGGAGAGAGTGGTTGCTGCAGCTCACTTGGGTCTAGGTGTGGGCTCATTTTAACCAACACAACTGTGCTGACTTAGTCAGGATCACTTGATTCTCTTTTTGTTATGAAAATTGAAATAACTTTATGATTAATTATTGAAAATGCATTCTATTACCAATATATAAATTTGGTACATTCTCTTCTTTATACTGTTTGGGTATAGATGCAATATTAAGGGCACACAGGGTGTTCAGCTACTGTGACCTCTAGTTTAAAATTATGTATTCTTTGCAATTCTTCAGCATCTTCCTGGGCACATTAATTTTAAATATGTGTCTTTGCTGCCCTTTCCATTACTCTAAACACAGTCCCCATGAGTGTAACATCACTACTCCTAGTCATTCTGTCATTTGGATTCATGCAAGTATTATCTGAAATGACTTAGGAACTTTCAAAGGGATGTTGTTTCTATCTTCTTATCAAGGTCTTGGTCCTACCTCATTAATGGTAATAGTAGCACAATTTTCTTTATTATTCATACAATAGTATGTGGTATTCATACAATAATATGAATGGGTTAATATGTCAGTAAAGACACGGGCATTTAGGAACAGATCTTCAGGCTTTTTAAGAGGTTTGTGTTCCATCAGACTAAGATAGTAGTTGAAGAATATTTAGCTCACAGATGCTGTACATTTGTGTCTGGTTGTTTTGGTCAGTGTTTATACTGTGGCACTCAGGAGAATTTTTTGCAAACAGAAATTTCAGTTTCATGGCTGAAACTCTTGCTCAGCATCAACTAAGAGCTGATTCTTTGAGTAGTCCTTTTGAAATCCACTGCTTCCTGATGATTAAGTTGCACTTTGCAATGCAAAGCTGAAATTAAATCCAAATAATCCGAATTAGCTGTATGGACTGAAGATGTACATACTAACTTAAAAGAGAATTTGGATATATCTACGCAGCCCCAAGCTGGGGGGAACTGGCATGAATATGTGCCAGCAGCGAGCACTGGGTCAAGTTGGAGGAATTCCTGTGGCTTTCTGTAGCACAGGTAAGGGCAGACCAAGCTAGTAGTTTCCTGTGAAAGCCTGGAAATTTATCTTTTGCTTGAAATTAGCCTGAGAGTTGCCTGAATGCTAAAGATGTTTAATTATTTAAAGATGCTTAAGCAAGCCAGTTACCTAAATATGTATGTGGGGAGGAGGGGAAGAAGAATAATGGCTATAGGATTTGGCCTAATATACTTAGCCTGGGTTTTTCAAATTTTACATATATATTATTGTCTTTGTTTGCATATATATTACTTACTTTGTAGCCTTTCTTCAGTAACTGGTGGATATGAATCAGTGGATAAGCTTGAAACCAGATATTAGAAAGCTTTAATAGTACCATTCCTAGTCAGCCATGTGAATACCACAGCTGTGCTAGGGTCAGAGAGGCTTTTATGTTGTTTGTCTCCAAGTCTGACAGAAGATCTATTTGCCCCTGAATCCATCTAATCAAATCATTATAAAGTAAATGTTATGAAATATAGATCACTCTGTAATAACCAGCTACAACTTAATGACCACCAAAGGTAGTTATCTATCCTGTATTAAATCATATAAACATGTGCTTTTCACATTCCCTTTTTAACTATTTTTGTTTTCTTCCATGGTTATACCCAAATGAAGAGCTGGGGAAGTCTGCCATGAGTTTAGGAAGTACTAAGGTAACTCAAGTCTTTACTGAAAGACATTATTTATTCTATTAATATTTAATCTGGAGCAACCACTGGCCTGCATAATTTGATAGAGATGGGTAAACTGCTCCCTGAACACCTCTTATGCTAAGAAGGAATGAAAACAAATAAACACCAAATACTGTGTTGTGGAAAAAAGGTGTGAAACAAGCCAAGAGTACTTGGTATTGCACAGAAATTTTCCTGTCTGTTTTTCTGAAATTCCTCTGGGGGCTCATCAGTGTCTCTGAACTGGTTGGCTGCTCAGGGGCTCTCCTGAGGTGAGTTCCCAGCACACAGTAGGTGATGTGTCTTCTCAGGCACACATTAGCTTCTGCTGGGATTTGTGGTTCTTCCCCCAGTGAGCCCCTGCAGACATCCAGTTACTCATCCTAAGCAGTGGGATGACACTCAGTTGGTTTGCCCTTGGTAGCATTGCTCCTGCTCAGCCTTCTCTGTGCTTTGTGGGCTCGGAATGCTGAGGCAGCTTCTGAGTCTGTTACAGCAACTCTTTGAGAGCATCATTTGCAGTTATTACTCAAAGTACAGCAAGATTAGGTTCATTTCTCTGAATGTTATTTGAAACAAATTCTGTGAAGTCATTATCTGTGCTGCTTTGCCTGTGTGTCCTTTTTCCTAGATGTCATAATCATCTGGAATTATTTGATTCAGTCTGTGATCTAAAATTGCTCATTTGATCCTTTGTTTCTCATGTCAACGCCCTGCATCTGTCATTGGAAATTCAGTAGCATACCTTCTTCCACTACAGATGCTGGTTCCTTTCTCTGTCAGCTGTATGTGAGGGTGATTTAAGCATGAGAAAAAATAGGGAAAACTGTATATCCATGGGTTTATCCTGTCCCTTTGCCCCCAGTCCATCTGATCTCTGCTGCAGGGGTCTCCTCCAACACCCCACAACAGTGACCTAGGAGCTGCCAATAAAAATTGCAATAGGAAAGATCATTTCTTTCTGTGTCATGTGAAATTCTCACAGATGCAACTGCTCCCTTGCAGGTGCTGGGAAGGGAGTAGGATTCTCTCAGGGGCTGTTAAATACAAGCATTTTTATGTCAAGGATATTATAGTATTCCTTCCCACAGGAAAGAGAGAGATTTTTCAATGTCATTAACACTTAGTTCCCCAAAAGATTGAGATCGTAGATTTGAAATCATAATAATGTTTATGATGAAATAACTAATTTAATTTATAAACAATTTCTTGACTTTTAGTGAGGTCTTTAGCAGAAGTCCAAATGTCAAAGCGTAGCACAGTGAAGTACTTTGCCAAAAATATATTTCAAAAATTTATAAAGATAATAAATTATTTAAATGGTAAAGATTTAAGAAAGCTTGCATTACTTACACGTGTTCTGACACTCTTGTGTTATAGATTAAAAGAAAATTCAGTGTTATTCCTTTTTCATTTCATATACCCCATAGGACATATATATTACATAGCACACAAAATACTGCAATCTCTGCTGCTGCAATCAAGTAAAACTCCTTTCAGGGCAAAGGATCAGTACTCATTTACTAGCTTGGTCTAGCACTGTATCAGAAAAAAATTTGCAATGAGAATCCTTGCTGAAATGACTGTACAAACCTCATTTATTTTGGCATTAATATTTCTTCTCTTTCCAGGCTGTCTTAGAAAACTCAGTCTCTCTGTGTCCACTTCAAATCAGTGTTCAGACTGCTGGTGCTCTGGCTTGCTGTCTAAGGAGACAAATGTCCAGTGCAGTTGTAGGAGAGCAGCCCCATGATTTGAAATTCAGTTTTGCTCTGAAAAGCACTGGCCTGTCACCAGCTCTTGTAAGGCAGCAGTTGTGCTCTTCGTGGGAAATGTAATGCCAATGTTTATCCCTGTGCTCAGTCCATGCTATTGGCTTTGTGGCAAAAGCCTCTTTAAATATAGGCACATTCTAATACAGAGACACTTCTATGCCAAGGAATCCGTAAAGGGTCAGTACTACATTCATTTATTGGTTATTCAGCAGAAATGCGCAAAGTAGTTTAGTGCTTTTTTTTTTTTTTTTTTGAAACTAGAGTATCTGTTTGTGATTCCTGAGTCGATATCATGTGTTGGAGTAGAACAGAGTTTCAGTGCCTCATTAAAACCAAATTCCAAGTGACAGCGGATGGAGTAGGAGCTGGGATTAATTGTTAAGGCAAGTGAGAGCTGAGGGTGTTTTGTTTCAGTTTTAAGAATCAAACTTCCTGCCCTAGTTAACTCTGAGATATTTGGATTTGATACAGATTGATAAGGAGTTTACTGTAGCTGGGAGACCAAGAACAACCTCAGATCACCTGATTAGGACCTGATTTTATTCACTGTAACATGAAAAAGTGTTAGTAAGGACACAGTGAAAGAGTACTCAGCTATGGCAAAGTTTGCTTTGAGGATTTAATAAAACTAGTATTTAAGGACTTACAGGTTAGAAATACAGGGAGTTCGAATTTTGGAGGATCTTCTGAAGCTTAATTAAGAAAATTACAATTTCTCTTTCTCAAGAAGGTAAGAGGCAGACATGATGTCTTGGTTAAAAGTGAAGAAAAATGCTGGCCTGGTAAAGAGGGTGTCAGATAAAAGTATTTTAATTAGGGCTTTCCATGGTAATCTAAATGCCTTTAAAAGGCAGGCTCCTGCACTGTGTGAAGGAAAGGAGTTTCTCACTGAGAATGCCTGTTCTGCAGGTGTGACAGCTGAGTTTGGGTTTGGCTGGGTGAGGCATTATGCAGTGCTGCCTACCTAGAGATTTCCCTGTGAGAATTTCTGTGTTATACACATCCTAGATGGCAAGTGGAAATAATAAATTCCTGCTGTTGCCGACCCCTGCATGCGCAGATTGACCTCGGTAAGAAATGATGGTTGTTTCAATGCTGTTACTGGGTCCATTTTGGAAATGCTTTGTAGTGGTTTTGACAAACTACCAAGCCAGCCCTTCAGAACAGGAGCTGTGGCAGGTCCCTCATCTTAGAATAATAAATGTGATATTGTAGTACTAAGTGATACGTACTTAAGTCTAAAGGTGACTTTTTTACCCAGATCAGAGTGACAAATGTTGATGTGTGAACATGCTTGGTAATGTTCCCTTTTTGCTGTTGTGTCTCCAGGGTGGAGATCTGCCAATTTATTACTCCAGCATATGCCTCCCACATCAAGTGTCCCTGCACAGTACATGTTCAAGGGTGGGCAGAGGCTGTGCTGTCCATTGCCACGAAAATTCAGTCAGCCTGCTGGATGGCAAACACCACACAGATTTACTCATTTGACTTTGTTTGATTTGGGATTTTATTTTTTTTTTACCTTTGAAATAAAAATTGGAAAATCTGGATTTCATACAGTTTCTGGAAGGATTAGTCTTGATGACAGATATGAAAAAGTAAGAGGAAATAATCTTGATCCAAACTAATAAGAGTCTTCCTTACTTATGCTGTATGTTAGTCAAGGCAAAATAATTTTACTCATCTAAATGAAAGAGCAGTGATTCTTATGTGTTTATTGCCATACAATAGATTCTGCATGGTTGCTGGTTTATTTTTAATTAATGTGTGTAGAGCTTAAATTGAAATCTTTCATGCAAAATCTTTAGTCTCTGATTATATCCAATAGTTTATTCAACAGATGGAGATTTGATCTTTTTAGAAAATCTTTAATATAGTTTAGCACCTTACCTTTTCTAACAGAGGTATCTTTTGATCTACCTCAGGTAAAATGGAAAACTGCCCTGGCAAATACCATACTGCAGTGAATAGAAGGGAAGGTGAACGATGAAAACTAGTTGTCCTGAGTAAAATCAAAAATTCTGTGAGTGCTGATGGACACTACTTCCTTTTTTTTAATAAGAAGTGTTTGACTCACATTCTAATCCCTAAATTGCACTCAGATTGCGTGTGTTGGCCTGAGTGTTTAGTTTACACTTTTGAAATTAATCTCCTGCTCATTCCCTCTGCTTCAGTATAGATAAAATTGTGCAGTAGGCAAAACTAATTTCTTCTAAGTGACTTTATACTGAGAAATGCTTTCCAGATGCTGATGGTTTTCAGTTCATCAGATCACACTAAAGCCATTTCAAAATCAAGCCCTAAAACTTGTCCAGTGTGTCTGAGTCCTTAATACCACCTTTCTGTTCTCTGTGCTCCTATTGCACTTCATTAATTGCTAAGTTAGACAAAGCACAACATGTTAATGGTAATTTTACATTTTTACTATGTTTTAGCTGTTTTTGTAGTCACTAAAGGTAACTTCAAATACCTCAGTAGGTCCGGCTATATGATGACAAACTTATTTTCAATGCTCTCTACCAAAATATTTTAAAATTGCCAAAGAAAAAAATTACCTTTCTCCCAGATATTTTTTACAAAATAGGAAATGACTGTAAAAGCAGATATTTGCTAAGAAAAATGAAATTTTAAAAAAGGGAATTTCATAATCAGATACTTTTTAGACAGTTGCAAACATATGGTCTTTGATGCAATAATCATAAATCTTGAAAAAGCTACTGTTCTTAAATAAGGTTTTGATGCCAATAGTATATTAAATACTCACTTGCATACTTTTAGTAGTACAAAATAGCTCCTGTTAAAGTCAATACTGAAATGCAGTTCAGTTAGGCAGGATCAAAGCTTGAAGGAATACATGATTTCCTTCTTACTTGTGATGCTCTTCATAAAACATTCAATTTTCACCCTTTGTAGAGTAGTAGAGGTTCCTGAGAGAGAGCTTTGTTCCAGCATCAAGCACACACTGCTCTGTCTCTGGTTGCAAAACCACTTTAATCTGGAGGTGACAAACAGGAGAGATTGATGGTTTCAATTTGGACACACAGAACCACATGGATTCTCTAACAAAGGAAGAACATGATTGTCTGGGGTTTAAGAAAGAAAATATTGACTTGGTTCATGAGTATAAAATATACATTATTATATAGCTTCACATATTTTCTGTATCACCAGAGAGATGGGAATGCTCTGTACACTACAGTGCCGTATCAGCAAAACTGCTTGAGTGTATATTTAGGGAAATTTCATGAACTTCAATAGCAGAAGACAGTTCACTAAAGGTGTGCATAAACTGCTGGTTTAGGCAGGTGTTTAAACATTGGAGTAGTTGTTACATCATTGTTTTTACAAGGAGATGGTCAAGACACAAGATCCTGAGTGATTTCTCCAACAGTTTTCAAGAAGTCTGGGGACAAAAAAGAAGCTGAACCAAATTTTCTTGTGCTTTAGACCCCAGATTATACTTGAGTGACTTGCAAAATCACCTTAAAATGGAGATGATGTCAACATTGCTATTTGTTAGTGCAAATACTGGTAGAATGGGAAAAAAATCCAGTCTTTGTACCACTTGGGGATTTTACCAGGCATCTTTTTAGATGTTTTGGATAAGACATTTTTGGCTAGTTTCAACAATGAAAGTGAGGGAAAATTTTAACACAAAATAAATTTTAAAAGTTTCAGTTATCCCTTTGATACATCTGTGTATATTTTTCCTTGCCTTTGTGCTGTTTTTGGAGACTATTTGACCCTTTTCTGTAAAAGATGAGATAGAGGGGCTAGAATTTTAAGGGAGGCTGCAGAAATGATGTTGATAGATTTTAATTGCTAGCTGGTGTGCTGTCTTCTTTGATAAAACCTTTTCTTAAGTCAATTAAAATAAAAGGCTTAGAACACAGGAGGGTGCAAAGAGGTGAGAAGAAATGATTTATGGTCATATTAGCTGGAAAGGTGTAATATTAATTTGCAAAGACACGAGGGAATACAATGATGATGGGACAAAAAAAACCTCTCATCTTCCTGTTATGCTGGGAGCATAGGAAGATTTTTCTTTGGTGGTTGATGTGAGTGTTGCATAAAAATGCAGTTAAGACTTTCTGAAGATTAACTTGTGACGTGTGAGACTGAAACCAAGAAACACTAGGTACCATTCAGGCCTCTGTGAAGGTGTGACACACTCAGCACTTTTATAAAACCAGGCCATTTAATTATAGCTGGGAGGTTAGGGAAGGTGAGTTTTAAAAATCTTAGCCAAAAGCCTTAAAATATCAAAGGGAAGTAAGTCTAAAAGTTAGAAGTGTGAAGTTGACATACGGTACAATGATTTTTGGGTTGCTGTCAATTATGCTGGTTGATTGGAATTAAGTGGAACTCCAGCAATGCTGGGAAACCATGTGGAAACCAATGTAATCAGCTTCTTCCCTCTGCAGTCTCAACTGGGTATCTTTGAAATAAGTGCTTTTGTTGGAAAATGACTGTGGAATAACAAAATTTTTTACTGGACTTGTAAGGGTCTATCTTTCCTATTCTGTCTACAGACTGCAATTGAAACAATGAGAAAGAAAAGGCCAAATGCAGGAGATACAGAAACTCTTTGGTAGCTAAATCACCAACAGTAAGAAATCAAAGCTAAAAAACCAATGAAGCAACAAAAAAAAACCCAAATGCAACTGACCATATGATGATAGAGCTTTTCAGTCCAAGAATCCCTTAAGCTGTCTGTTCGATGAGACTGCAAGACCAAAACAGAGTCTGCATTTTGTGTCAAGACTGCAGTGATGGAATATTCTTACAGTGGATTTAGTTCATCCTCACCAGTTCTTCCATTGATACTGGTGGAGGTTTTTATAGTGCATGGCTTTGAGCCACTGTACTTTGAAGCTCAGTTCCCCTCCTTCCTGAAAATAGAAAAGTAATCCTTCTGCCTTTGGGAGAAGAAGTTGGCTCAGAGAAGAATTATATTAGCATGAAATATTAAAAAATAAAAATAAGGAAGAGACTTGCTTGAGAGAGCGTAATGAACACTCATTTGTTGCCTCTTGGAGACATTTTGTGACTCTGTGGAAGATCACCATATGACATATATGCTGCTGAAGTATCACTTGAGGGCCCACTGCTTTGTCTCTTATGCTTGAATGGTTACTTAGAATGAGATTACTTTGCCTGTCCTGCACCTGAAGTAGCTAAAACTGGATAGAACCACTCGTGTTTTTCTGATCTATGGTCATGTGTGCCAACTGAGGCAGTTTGTGCAGTGTTAATGGAGGAAACATGGACTAAAACTATATTTTCTGGCTGAAATTCTTCTGGGAGCTAAGCCTGTATTTTAATGGCAAACCAGAAAAGAAAAACAATTTACCTCAGTTTCCCCGTACCTCTCTCCATGTCTAACCTCCTTCATGTCACCATCCTGGCTGTGTGAGCAGCTTTCATCCAGCCTTGGGTTCAGGAGCAATGTCTTGTCTTGTCTTGTCTACAGAAGAGCTGTCAAGGAAACAGCTGAATGTGTGTTGATCTCTTAAGAGCTTGTGGCAGAGCTGGCAACCAAGTCTTTAGTTGAATGAAAGTCATTGGGTCTTAAAAAGAACCTATTAAATACAGGAAAATAGAAGGCAAATTGAAGATGCCTCTGTGTTAATATTGCATTAGGTGGATAACTTGTTCTGCATGTTCTTCTTTTTGAAATATTGTGGAGTTCTAAATAATCTGCAAATCTGTTCAAGAGCTCTAACTTCTACAAGATGCTAATAAATTGGCCAACCATAGTATAAAATATACATTAGTCTTAGGACCTCATGAAGAAATTTAATTGTGGACTAAAGTGAAAACAGAAAAAACACAAGTTTAAATAGTTGTCATAATATATTGCATCACATACTCTAGTATTTAGGGATAAGTGTTTTTGAAAAAGGAGAGGAAATGGATAAATGTAACATCATGGGTAGAGTTCGTATGAATTTCATAGACTATTAATCTTTAATCTTTACAGCTCCTGTTTAAGCCTACAAATACATTAATCCAGGCAACAGCTCTTCTCTGCTATCTTGATCGTGCAGGTCACAGATGTTGCTATAGTAACCTTGCATTACCAATGCAAAGACAGTGAAGGATCTGGCTATCTAGATAAATAAAATAATTGAGGGGTGCTTGCAATAGCATTCTGCTTAATGTAATGCCTAGATCCATTGAATGAGCACTTGGTCCATCATGGATTAGAGCCTTGACTTGGGAAGTATGAGAAAGGCTGGCACTTGAAGCCAATTTCCTGTGAAACAGGATAGTAATTAGAGAGATGCTCTTCACTAGGAAGGTCCACAATTTGTATCACAGATGATGTTCATTTGTTCCAGTCTGTCAAAAGACAGACTGCTGTGGATCCTGCGTGTGGAATCTGCTCCCTAGATGCAATGCTGTTTAGATATTTGAAAACCAAGAAAAGGTGTTTTCTGTGAAGCTGAGGTAAGCCCACGTTGTTGACTGCAGTTGTTGAAGGCAGAGCCCAGTGCTAGTGGGGATCAGGCATTTGTCTTACAGGAGAAACAACCTGATTACAGAGCGGTTTGTTACAGGCATCATTAAATGCTGGTGCTGGTCTCTCATGGGGGCCTGTCTTGGTGACAAGGGAATCAGAATTTTCAAGTAAGAAGCAACAAAATTCTGGATCAGATTTGCTTGCAAGTCAAATATTTCTGGTAGTTACTCCATGGGCTTGAGGCCCTGAAGAAACTTTGCAGATTTTTGATATGTAGAGGACCCATGTGAACTCTACAGGCAGGAAAATCCTAACCTGTATACCTTTTAGTGCAGTGAGGAAGCTTCCTCTGAGAGTTGTTTACTTTCACCATGCCTCTGACATTTCAAAAAGCACCTCTTTCTTGTAGGAAATTCTTTGTAGGGAGTTTGAGGCTTTTCTTTTTTTGTTGTAGTTAAGTATGGCCATGGGTTCAAGAGTAATGCAGAAATGCAGATAAATAGAGGAAATAGTGAGTTTAGACATCACGGTGTAATGATGATTACTCCATTTCCATTGGAAACCAAGCCTAAAAACACTCCTGTAGTAGCTCATCTGTGCTACCAATTAAATTTGCTGGCTAAGCCTGTAAAATACCACTTGAGCCTAAATCTAGTGAAATAAGGGCAGAGTTAAAATTCTAGTCTCCTGTGAGCCTTTGTTCAGCCTTCAGTCCTACAAAGGAAACCTCTCATTGCTTTAGAAGGGTCCCAACTCTTTTCCTTTTTGTCTGGCCCTGAAAAGCCAGATCAGTTTTGCCACTTGCTTTATTGAGACTGTCAGCCTGCTCCTGCCGAGAGGCTGCTGCTGGCTGGGCAGCTTTCTGCAGGGGGAACAAGGGAAAGAAATATTCTGCATCAGAAATTCCACTTGTATTGCTTTCCTTGCCTCCTTCCCAGCACAAAGGTGATTTTGTTTGTGCTCAAGAACCAACTAAGAAGTTTGGCCATGAAATGAGCTCTCCTCTGGAGAAAGGGGAAGGGGGGAACATGTAGCATACAGCTTCAGACACAAACTTGTACCCACTCCCTCCTCCAAGCCATGGGCTAGGGATGGCTGCTGCATTAGCTGGTTGTTGTTACTTGACACAGCTGCAGGGCAGCTGTTGAGGCAACAGTTGCAGGTTTGAATCCTTGAAGAAGTAATTTAATAAGTTGGAATATTCTATTCTTATTGTGTGATGTAATTAGAAAGGAGTACACTTGAAAAACAAAGTGCGTCCTCTTTGTTGGACACCGGGAGTATTTGAGTATTTGTAATTTTCTCACATTGGTATTTGTTTCAATTCAGAGTATTTGGTGCTGCCAAAAGTGAGAGAGGGATAAGCACTTTTCTTGCAGCTGACACCCAATTAGACTTCTCATGGTGCACGTTATTTCAGCAGAATGAATACTGTTAGACTCATGGAAATAAAATTTCTCCCGATAGTCCCCGCTGGTGTATCCCCAGTGTACACTCATATAGTGCATAGCGTATCAATCTCTGCTGATAAAATAGGTTCTGCCACTGAAAAGATATTATCCATGTTGTTTGTTTCTTGTGTAACCAAGGATTTGCAGGATCAGGGAAGTATCCACATTGTTTTTCTTTCTATCCTAGGGAGTTTTTTGTGCATTATTCTTAAAAAAATGTAGCCTTGCACAAAGCACTGCTGAGCACATTTCAGGGTTTATGCTCCAGTGACAAGAGAATAGATATGGCCCCTATATCCAAGGCAGTTGGGCACTAAATCAGATGGGTAACTGAATATCTGACTCTGTGCTTAAACCCCTTGGGCAGTGATAGAGGGAAGCTTGAAGGAATTTGTGTATTTCCTTTTGCTTTTGCAGGAGAGGGTGTTTTACATATTTTGAAGTGAAGACAGAATGTGTAATGCCTCCAAAAAAAAGTTAGTGAAGTGAGGGTACCTAGAAGTTGCCCAATGTCATTCTTTATAGGCTTGGTGCCCTTTTTGAGTCTCAGGCCTGTGGAATTTGCAGGATAATCAGCTACATAATCCCAATGACTTGTTATGTTCAATGTGTGGGATACAGAATGTCTGCATAATTAGCTGGGACAATCTACTTCTGGCTTTTTGGCTAAAAATGGCTAATTTTTAAGTCAGAGAGCTGATTTTTGAGACTGGTGTCCAATACAGCAAGTTAAATGCTGGCTTGGGGATGACTGGAGAGAAAGCACAGTCATTCTGTTCCCCATTGCAGCCTGAGCACAGATGTGAGAAATGGAAGAAGCTGTGGTTTGGGGAACTGCTTTCCTTCAGAGGAACACACTAGTTGGACTGGTTCATCCCAGGGCTGCTGCTGAATCTTCAAAAGACATCACATAAAAATCTATTTATAATGGAGTGAGGAAGGGTGGGAAGAAATAAAGTGTGAACAAACCATTTTATTTAAAAATTAGTTCATGCTTTCAGCAATGGTCTATTTTTCCCTGTAAGCTTGCCAACATCCCTTAATTCATATCACTTAGGATAAAATGACTTCTGGGTGTAAGAAGGATTTGAATTGTCTTTTCTGTATCACTAAATAATGATTGCTTGGGGAGATAGGAAATATAAATTGAAAATGAATGAGGTATAGCTGGTAATATGTTAGAGGCATTATCTCCAACCAGAGACCTTCAGTCAAAAGAGAAGGTCATGTGTAATCATTGAAGAGCACTGCAGCAGGTACTTATATTTTAAATTTTCCTCTTTTTTAGTTGAATTTTCTCCTCATAACTACTGAAACACTTTTCTGAGGAAGCATGTGCCATGACATCTTAAGTTGCCTAAATTACATTCTTTTGTTGCAGTTTATGAGACAGAGGATGCAGGGGAGCTCTACTTTGCTGAATGACTGATCCTCACTATTTTTCTGGAAATTAGACATTTTCCCCTTTGCTTTCTTTTCTGAAAAATCACACTTTTTACAATTTGTATCTGAACAAGTCAAACCATGAAAATATTATGCCTCATTTTTGTGTTCCTGGATTGGAATTGATTTTTTTCATTTCTTCTAGATACAGGCCACAGTGAGTCAGACAACAGTGTAAAAGAGGTACTAACTGGTCCCATGAAGTACCCTTGTGCTTTGCTGAATGGCAGAGGATGTGTTTCCTAAACTTGAGCCTCATTTTTAACATTTAGAAAACAGGGCTGGAATTACTGGTGGTAATTCCAGTGAGTAATGTAGTGAATTCTGATCAGCTGGGGCAAGATTTTTCTGGACAAATGCACTGGAGAGAGAGGAGTATGGCCTGCCTCAAATTCCCCTTGACACAGTCCCAGTGAGAACAGCAAACTGAAAGCAGATGGAGACTTCTCTCTCCTGCTGAAGTGAAGTGGGACTGGATGTAGTGGGTGTCCTTACAAATCTCCTGGTCTTGTCTTCCCATGGAGCCAGAGAGAATCTTTGAAGCCTTGTGTCTCCTGGGGCTACAGCAGCTTGGCACCTCTGAAGGTAGTGGCCTTAGCCATCCTGCAATGAAGTGCATAACCAACATGGGATTTGCTATTTAATTGAACTCTGCTTTCCCAGTTGTTAATTACACTGCTTGTATGGTTTTTCATGTTTAGCTATATCATTACACTTAACAGAATGTTTGTTGTTACCTGCTGTGATTTTGAATAATTCATGGTATTAATACACAATTAGGGACCATTGTAAGTTCTCTCTGGAGAAAACCAAAAGTTTCTTTGCTGGTTTTGTGTATGTGAAGATGAGTGGAAAGCAGGTTCTGCCTTCTGTTTTGCTTTTTCAGAAAGAAAATTTTGAATCAGCTGCTAAAATTAAAGTGTGAATTTCGAGAGTATAGCGTGCACAGTATATTTGAACTATTTTTATGAAATTGCTTGCTAAGCTGGAAATAACCCAAGTAAATCAGTCCTGGACCTCTGTAAACAGCAGTGTGTTGTACTTTCAGTTAATTGTTTCCACAGATGTAGTCAATGACAACATTGTGTTTATCCTGTGGCAGTGTTACTGCAGCTCTCCATTTCATTTCATTTCCTTTTCTTAATGGATGAGTTTACCAAATCTAAAAATAAAATCTTATTTTCCCATCATGTCAGGGATTTTCTTACAGGGGTTTTGTGAGTTGCCCTAGAAACAAGAAAACACTGAAGTTAGGTCAGAAAAATAAGTGTCATGCCAACCATTGTTGTTTTGATTTCTTTGGTTCCATGCAATACTAGATAAATTATGTGGCTGAGGAGTCCAGCTGATAGTTGATACTGGCAGGTGGCTTCTGAGCAAAGATAGGTGTGGCATATGTCTTTTCATGTGAAGAAGGTCAATGGGAATATTGCATGGTGAAAAGTCTCCCTCAGCCTGGCACGTGTTCTGCAGTCACTGCTCTCTGCCAAGGCCTTTGTTTCATTGCTGTCCCGGGTTTACATTGACTTTGTGTAGTCTGTATCACCCAAGATCTTTCACAGTGCAAGGCTAAAATCTTTCTGGCTATCTCCACAGGTAGCTAGGAGGTATTTTCTCATTTTTCCAAACAATGAAAACGCTGATACTCCAAAAGTGAAGCAGATCCATTTAATGTTAATACAAAGGCCAAAGGTTGCCAAAGGTTTGCTGCCTTCTCAGTACCCAGATTGTTCCCTCCACTCACTACAAGTTTGCAATCTGCTTAATATATGCACAGTCAGGGAGAAGCTGTAAATATAATGCTAAAAGCAGACACTTGGAACTACTGCTCTTGCTTCTCTTCAGCTTATGCAACTGTTTGCAGTAGCTTGTTGCCAACACAACTGTTGTGTCCTAGTACTTTGGGCTTCATCTTGTAAGTCTCCTGAATATGCTGTTCCCATTACAACACTCTGAACAAATCTGTGTGAGGAGGTTTTGCAAGACCAAGTCGTTAACCAAAAGCCACAAGTACATCACCACCTGCTTAATTCATCAATCTAGAACTGAGCTAGTTCATGAAGTTACGCCAGCTGGAGTTCAGGCTAAGAAAACCAAAACCCTGGTAACCAAACATTTTGACCACCAGGAGCCTGGACCTCAAAATCTTATTTAGATAGGTCATTCCACCTTCTCCCCTTGCAAATGACTGAAGTTCATTCTTTCAGAGGTTTTCCAATGAGTCTTTCTGACCTTTCAACTGCAGCTTTATGTCCACTGATAACTGTTCTCTTCTGCCTATTCCATCTGCAGCCACAGCCATCTCTCTGCAGACAGACCCAGAAAATCTCTGACAATAAATAATATTTTTTGCTCCACAAACATTTAAGTCTATTAAAGGTGATGAGGTGATCCAGGAAATTGCTCCTCTCATAAATTCCTGGGTCTGTGCTCAAAGCATAGTGTAATTTCTGGTACTTGTCTGCCATTGTTGATCTCCAAGAACACCTTATAAAATTATAGGCTAATGCTTTAACAAAGTGTAGGAGGGAAGGATGCATTTTATGTAAATTTAGTCAGGAAGTCTTTGAAACTAATTGCTTAAAGTGAGTGGGGAAAGCTGATGGAGTGTGATAGACATACAGATTTTTTTTTTTCCCTGCTTTTAGAATAGACAGTTGATTAACTGGGCTTAGTATAGTACTGCATATATTAACTAAGCATCAAATTGCTCAGTGGGTGAGCCTGTTCTATGCATGAACTAAACAGGCCATGCCCTGGATGTTATTACAGATGTGGATTTAGGGAGTTTTGGAGTTACACTTCTGCAGCGAAAACCATTGGTTTTGGTGAACTTGGTATCGAATTATTGTCCTGGACTAGTTTCAATATTTTATTTGTAAAAATGGAAATAAACAAAACAAAACAAAACAAAACAAAAAAAAAAAAAAAAAAAAAACAAACAAAAAAAAAAAAAAGCATTGTAAAGTCATATCTGCAGAATAGACCATTTATTCTGAAGTCTCAGGCTTGGGAGTAATGAGAGGGAAATCTTTCTTCACATATGCTCCTGAGCATCGGTACCCCTGAGAGGTGTCAAAGGCTTGTCTGTCAATCAACCTGCTGGTTTGTGTGCCAAGTCCTGTTTGGTCTTTCTGATTTGTCCTTGTTAAATGTGTTGACTTGTCTGCTAGAACAGCCTCTGTTATTTCTTTAGGGCCATTCTGGACACACCCACCATTCTGCAGGCGTGGGCTGCACTCCTTGTTCCTGGTAGATCACCTTGCATTTTCAACCATATTTGCATTTTTATAGAAAGTCAGTGATTTAATTTCCACACTAGCTGGAGGCGAGAGTTAAAAGTTAGAGTTATGTGCTTAATCTAGAGTTGGAATTTCCATAGATGTCTACATGTATTTTATAGCTGAATAAAACAAATCACTGCCTGCTGCAGCAGGCCAAATTTGCTGTTCTCAAGTGTGTGTGAGTGTGGCATGGATCTGTGCATGCTTCCTCTCAGCATGAGAGCTGGGCACTTGCTGTTGACTTGTGTTCTGTTCCCTGCACGATACTTTGACCTAGTTCTAAAGAAGAGAAGATTTTTACGACATCTGAGACTGGATAGAGTATTCCATGCTGTGCCCTGTGGTCTCACATGTATGAATCCCTGACTACTTCCATGAGCATTTCACTGGGGTGACTGGTGGATGTGCAATAAAATGGGAAAGGTCAAAGGAAAATGCAGAGCAAGAAGCAGCTGTAAGTGCTGGAGAGAACTCACAAGATAACTAATTTTAAAATATTATATTAAAAGACAATTATTATGAATTAAATCAAAGTACCTTCTTTCCAGAAAAAAACTAACTTGAATGGATGAGCACTAGTGAATTTAAAAAAAAAAAAAGCCTAATGAAAATGATCCAGTGTGTCTGTTTGGAATCATCCTGTGGGGAGCATGTAACAATTACAGGTCTTTGGAAAAGTTGGTCTTCGGAAGACTGAGGTTTCAGTGGGTCTCCCTTAACAGGAATAAAAAAGAGATGGATATGAGAGCCTTTGATGAACAGTGCACAAGGTTAGGTAGCAGTCACAGCATATTCTGTCTTACTTATGTGGGACAGAGAGCCAGATGCATCACTGTTACATAAGCCTGCTGACCTGCATATAGAGCTTTGTGGTAATAGGAGTTTCAGAAAAATAAATCCTATTCAATTTAGCTAACACAAAGATAGAAAAATCCAGGTATGTTTACAGTGGGAAGCTCCACAAAACATGTTATTCCCTGAGGGGCTTGGTTTTTAAATTGAAATTGGGAGGGCTAACATACTTGGGACAAAGAGGATGGGAGAGGAGACAGTTAATATGATGCAAGATCAGCGTGCTGACTTATGCTACAGTCTGTATCTTTAGGGAATGGGACCACAAGATGTGTTGTACACCAACCATAACAGCCCATTATTCAAGTGGTGCAGCATAAAAAAAGTTCATGCCAATTTCCAGAGGATTTTGATGGATGTATTTAATTTGTTTGTATTCTGGTTTGAAATGAAAATTAGTATTTTTTTTCCATTTTTAGTGAATAAAATAGAATATTTTCAGTTGGAAGGGACCTACAACAAACATCTAATCTGAAGGTAATGATGTCTAGAACTAGAGACATCCGGCTCTGGGGTCCCCAGCTTGAGGAATTCTGTCTGGATCCTCCAGTTGCCTAGGGTGCCAAGGATTTGCACATTTAGAGAGCTTCCAGGCTCTTGCTTCTTTTCTTTCTGCCTGGTGAGCTAACAGAGAGCTGGCAGCCTTGGAGTTTATGGGCAGAGATACTCTGCTCTGAGTTTCTTGGCATCCTGCCTAATGAGATCTGTAGAAGAGCCAGCAGCTTAGGAGCACTGCAATCTCTGAGATAATCCTGGAGCAATAACTTCTTTTTAACTCCCACTCTCTGTCAACTTGTCAGAAATACACTTGAAGAGCAGGGAAGAGGACCTGGCAGGAAATTGGGTGTGATTTCTGCAATGTCATCAAGGTCAAATGTGCCATTAAAAATGTGTCTGCCCACTTTTAGTAACCCCACACAGAAATCCTGTGTCAGCACCTGATCCTGGAGGTCCTGTATCCCTTTGCTGTGGATATCGTGGGCACAAAGCTCAATTAGGCAGAAGAGAGGACAAAGAAGTATTCACACCATTCCATATCTTTGAAGTTGGGATGTGGGTCACCTGCAGCTCTTCACACAGCACTAGCCTGCCTGTAGTCAGATGCCCTACAAAGCACAATTGTCCTGAAGGTATTGGAAGACATGATTATTCCAGGAAGGCTCTTGCCTGACATAGTGGCTAGAAGGATGATGCTGGAAAAGTAGATTAAATACATGTTGGTACCCTGTGTTTTTTCCCTTTTTCCCATGCTTGCTTTAGTAGTGACCCTGAAGTCTGTGTCTGAGTAGAGATAATGGTCCAAACAGTGTGCACAGGAGAATTTTCTGGGCACACAGGGACCCCAAGCATGTACTCAAAATTCAGTAGATATTGCCAATGTGAGTTATAGCATCCTAAAGGTCACTGTAATTTATATTTACAATCTACAGCTACAGAGTGATGTTTTAGCAGCTGGGGAGCCCTGGAAGGTGAGCGTCCTCTTGCTTTTCCTAGACATGGAGTTGGAGGATGATGGGCCCTGTGGCTCCTGTCATGACTGTGGCCCCTGCAGGATGAATTAGGACTAATGATGCAATGCAAAGTTGCCCAAATGACAGAGAGAATCTGGGCCACTGCGTTCATCTTGTCTGATTTCCAAATTTTTCAGTGCTCAGGGGGACAGGATTGTAACAAAGTTTGAATTCCTGCTATGTAGGTCATATGCTGCCTGCTGAATGCTCCATCACAGGGATAAAACTGGACCGGGGGAAACTTGAATTGCCTCTGTATCAATGGGACTAGCAGATGTTTTTCTTTTCCTGAATAATTTCCAAAGAGTTTGATTTGTGATAAAACCATCTAGGCTTTTACTATTGGTGTTACATTAAAATACATTGCAGTAACTGCAACTTAACTGCAATGTGTTGCAGTTATTAAATGCTGCAGTCTTTAGATTTCTGTAGCTGGGCAAGATTCACTGTTGGTCTGGAGGCTTTGGAGGTGACAAGTGGTGTGTCTGGCTCTGCCATGGGGTGTTCAGAAGTGCCATCACCCTCCTGATCCTGGAACCACAGCTGTGCATCCTCTGTCTGAAAGGGCTGTGCAGGCTGATACACAAATCTGCAGTGGGTTCACCTGGGAACAGAAAGCCTATGATTGGCTCACAGACTTTTAATGATACTGCTTTGATTACTACTTAAAAAATTAAAATCTGACCTATTCTAGCAGTGGTTCTGGTATTTGTCAGGACTTTATAAATATCAGGCAAGGAAAACAAAGCAAAACAGTAATGTTCAAATATTTGTGTCTTCCTAACATTTTGCTGTGGGGTGTAGAGCATCTAGAAATTCTCTTCTTCAGCTGCTGCTTAATCTGGTATGGATGCATATGCATCATTATTCCCTGCATGCCTGGAGAGGCTGTGAGATAAAAAAGTGCTTTGCTGAAATGTGAATTCACTTGCCTGTTTTTCTTAGGCCGATAGCAGCAAGGCAGACCTGCTGATCAGTAACTCCTATGACTGTGCATTTTAGGGGAAGATATTTCTTTGTTACTGCTGCAGCTCTGTTGTAGCAATTAAAAAAATGTGTCTAAGGAGGAGGCAACAATTCTGAAAGTGTCTTTGATGACTAAACATTATACTCTAAATATGCAGTGTTGCTGCTGATTTTTCCAGTCTCCTGTGAGTCATAAAACCTTGTCTCATTTTGAGTGAGCTATTCTTAATGACCTTGACTTTAAAAAAAAAAAAAAGCCTGTGACTTCCCCTTAGTCAAATAATTTAAATTAATTGTTTTCTGTGGGATATTTGCAGTGCTTTTCAGATAATTAAAATTCCTGAAGGACGATGGGCCAGGTCTGCATTTGCAGACATCACTGGTGTCCCCAGGACAAAGCCCTCTGGCCCAAAGGGTGCTGTGCCTTAGATGAATACAACCCATGGTCTTGTGTGCAGCTGTTACCATGCAAATATGAATAGAATTGCCTGGGAGGGTCATCTAGGAAGGAGATAGCATGTTCCAGAATCTGAAGGGCTCAAACAGCCTCCAATTCCAAGGGTCTTATTTTGTCCTCCTCTTCAATCACAGCAGGCTTTTCATATTGTTTTTCATGGCTGAAGTTGCAAGGTTCATAGCTGCTACCTATTGCAAATATATCCGTTCCAGTGGTGTTCTACAGCTGCTCTGTGAGTATGGTGTTACACATTGCCAGCAGAACCTAATCATGATGATTTCTGTGTTAAGGGTGCCTCCCTGAGAAACTGAAAGGGGAAGGATGTGAAATTAGCCCAGTTGAACAGACTTTCATTGCATTTTTTTGCAGGGGAGGAAAGCTGTGGGACTCTTGTGGATTAATTTGTCTCTTACATTTTCAGCACTGGAAGGAACACTGTGTGTTCCAGTTGTAACTGGATGCATTATAGTACTAGAGCACATAGTGAATTTTATTAGATGTGAAATATTTGTTGTGGGTTGTTCCTACTATTACTGTAGGTAATTTCTTGATAATACTTCTTTAACCTCAGAAAAACATTCACATGATGGAGGTTTTCTCCATTTTTGACTTCACAAGATAATCCTTCTGGAATTTGCTTTTTCATTGTACTGGGTTGCATTATTGTTGTGAGATGCTTCTCAAAAGCAATGTGCCTGATACACAGAAGGTATCACTCTGCCATTGTATTTGGACATGTCATGCTGTTGTTGTCTCTGTAGTATGATGTTAACTCATTTACATTAGCCTTTAAATCCGTTATGATTGTCTTAATGGGAGAAATGTAAATAACATTAAGTTCATGTGCATAATTTACCACAAAAAAATGCACCTGCATTTAATAAATGCACTTAGGTTTTCAAGGCCAATAAAGGCTTGGAGCTATCTAAATGAGGCAGTGCCATTACAGGAAAATCAAATCAGCAAAGTAAATGGAGTCCTTTGGAATTTCCTTTGACTACAAAGGTGTTTTAATTGTTTCTTATTTTAAATTGGAATAAGGCCACTCTTTAGTAAGGACTAGCACTGGGTGAATGCTGTCTTTAAAAAAAAAAAAATCCAGCTGTGTTTTCCTTTTTTATGTGTGTGTTCCAACAATTTGTGATCAGTCTTCATGATTTCCTAGTGTGTCATTTTAAATTGCTGAACTGCCTCACATCACCACGTTTCACCCTAAGCCTCTTGGCAAGCTAGCTGTCCTTGGCTGCATGTGGAGATTTTGGGTTAGCAATTGATCTCACAAGTGTGTATGTATGTTACTGCTGCCTGCCTGTTGTGGAATATTTGATGAGCAGGAGGTTAGACATCAGGGATCTTCTGTAAGCATTTGCATCTCAGAGCTGCAAAGAATTGAAGGGATATTGCTCTAGAAGACATTTTTTGAAAGCAAATATATGATATATATATTGATAGGCCATTAGCAGTAGAAATTAACGTCCAGAAAGACATTCAGCACAACAGCGAGTTCAACTGCCCATGCACATTCACATTTGCAAGTTCCCTTCACTATAGTTACCCAACCTTAATTAAGTTGTTCTTCTCCAAGCAGTGTGAAAATCAGTGTCGGTGTGTGTGTGACATTTTTATGAAGAGCTCTGTAGCATTAAATAGCAGCCCTGCTTGCATTGTTGTATATTGCCCTATTCTGCTGTTAATGAAAATAGTGTATTTTCCATAGAGTTGAGTAAGACAAGGCTCATTTATCATTCCTGAATTCATTTTTCCAGAATTACACCATTAGTTTCCTAAGAAAGAAACTGACATAAATCCAGAGAAATAATGTTGAATGAAATCTATATATGTAACCTTTTCTAGTATTTAATATCTTTATTAAGCACAAGAATGTAGAAATGCATAATGTAATTTTCTAACAGAAGAGAACATAATTCATTTGTGGTTTTCAGCATTCATGGTTGGTTACTTGGTTGTTGGTTTTTTCCCTTTGGAAGCAATTCCTTTCCTCTGAGATACAGGCAGGCTCTGTTGGCCATTGGTTATAATTGGGATCAATATGTCTTCAACGAGAGTTTAATGAGATTCACACCTCTCGAGCTGCAGAGTGAATCCATCAAGAAGAAATGCATTTTAGAAGCAACAATTTTTGAATGAGAAGACTACATTTAATACTATTTGATTTTTTTTTTTTTTTTACCAAGCACAGAAATCAAATGTTTTTGCAAAGATCATGCTCTTAGTTATATAGCATTTCTTTACCAAACAGCTGAGGGATCCCTTGTGTATTGTGGCGAAATGCAGCTTTGCAATCTTTCGTTCCTTGTAATCACGTTCTTTTTTTCCAGTTTTTCTATTTAGAAGTACAGTAATTTCATGATTATAAGCCGCACCATTTTGACTAAAATTTTGGTCCGAACCCGAAGTGCGGCTTATAATCAGGTGCGGATTATATATGGACAAAGAATGAAAAGCTGCTGTTTTGATTTGGAGGACAGGTGTCTGCTGAGAAAGGCAGGAGCTTCTCTTTGAAATAGAGAATGTAAACCCCTCCCTCCAAATTATTATAATTTTGAAATCAAGGGGCTTTCAGGCAAAGATATGGGAATTAGGAATAACAGTTGTTTTCTAAGGAAATTAAAATAGAAATACAGTACTACAAAGAAACAAACTCCAAACCCTGACAAAGTCAGAGTACAACCTGACACCCCGTCAGGCAGGGTGTTGGTAGCAGTCCCATTAAATGGTGGCTGCATCCTCCTGCAGTGACAGATGTGATTCAGTTGAAGCAGTGCTCCTGTAGAAGGTGCAGTTTCCCTCCAGAGGTCCAGTGGTGATGTGGAGAAATCCAGTTTTCCTCTGGAGTCCATTGGAGAAGAGGCTACCTTAGTGTCCCAAAACCTCTGTTTTTATCTTGGTAAGAAATGTTGGGCTCTTCCCCCTGGCTGGAGCATCTCCAATGGGATGCAGTAATTTTATCAGTTCCACAGTGGGACTCAATGGGCCATTAGCAGAAAATGACTCGCTGCAGGAAGGATGGGTTGTGAAAAGATAAAGAACAATGCTCTGCCTGTTTTCAATGGATGGCTCATTAACACAATATCTCCTGCAGAGATAAGGATCACTGCCCCCACCCTCAACAGATGGTGATAGAATAGACACCTTTTATCACACTCTGGGTTTTATCACACCCAAGACAGTTGCCAACACCCGGTTGTGCGGCTTATAATCAGGTGCGTCTTATAATCATGAAATTACTGTAATCAAAATTTTTCTAAATAAAGATATTTATATTTTAAAATAAGGTACTAGAAAACACATATCAAACAATTTATGGTAGATAATTTTCTATTAAGGTGTGTTCTTGCCACACACTGGATAGTGTGTCACAGATACATTGATTTTCTGTAATTGATAGAAATTATAAAATTACTAGATGCTCATGATTGTTTAAGTTAGACCAAGTAAAATATCTGTAATTTTGTTATAAAATATTACAGTATAGCACAAACCCTCTTGCCTGGCATTTTCTCTCATTTGTGCTACTATGATTCCTGCAGTGATAGAAACCAGTGGTACTTCAGAGGTTCTTAAGAAAGGATAATTTGTGACCCTTGATAAGGGCAGGGGCACAACAGAGTACTTCTTTTATATTTGCAGTAGAAACTCTTTTAAGTTGTTACATAGGATCTTCTTCAAATATTTTTTCATAAATAGCAAAAATATGCATTTCTTTGCTGGATATAAAGAAATTTTACTAATTCCTTGAATTTCGCAATTTCTTTACTTTAAATGCCTCTAGTGCTACAAACCAATGGAAATATGATGTTTCTGGCCCTGCACATCAGGGCTAAGGTACTGAGTAGCCACTGTGTACTGCTGACTTGAGATCTTTAGTTCTGGGTTACACACTGGGGAAGAGTCCCCAGCGTGCATTGACTGATATTCTGAAGTCACACTTGAGCAGTTGGAAGTGCATGATGGTCCACCACCCAAACCCACTTCAGATATCAGAGATTATTTAAACATGTTTTTGCAGTGGTATCATTATGTTTCATGTGTTCTTTCAGATGACCATAACAAAATAGCATCCTTCTTTTACTATCTATGTCTTCCAAATGGAAGTAACTATTTAACTTCAAATCCTTTGTGTGGTTTCATTACAGGTGGGCTCAATGACCTGAAAAGTCCTTTCCTGTCTAAATGAGCACAGGCACTCTCTGAAGATGCCATAGAGATTTTAGGATTGTGTGTACAGTCCTGAAGCTCTTAGTTTTCTTTCTTCCAGATCTTGTGTGTCTTTAAAGTCTCTATATTGGCTTGTTCCTTTCCAACCTTGATGCACACTCTGAAAGTTTTAGCAAAGATTTTACTGCTGTACCTTCTCAATGGGAAGAAGATGACTTCCATCCACCTTGTGCTCTGCAGGGGATGGAGGCCCTGGACCCTGGCAGTGGGCACAGAGCTCTGCTCTCCAAGGAGCTGATTGGAGTCCAGCAGGACAGCTGTCTTTAAGAGATGGTCAGCACTTGTTTTTTTCCACTAGTATGAGCTCTCTGATCTTCCTTAAAAATGGTAGTTTAGATACTTGAGGGAGCAGACCTCTGTGAGAAGACACCAAGGGATCTAGGCTGGTTCACCCTGGGGAAGAGGCGGCTTTGGGGGCACCTCAGAACAGCCTTCCTGAACCTGTGAGGAAGCAACTGAGAAACAGAACCACAGAGCAGAGAGCCAGGCCCTTCACAGTGCTGCACAGTGAGAGGGTGAGACACCATGGGCATGAGATGAAACAAGAGAATTTAAGGCTGGATACAGGAAAAGCATTTCCCTCATGAGGACACCCCAGCAGTGGAACAGGCTGCCCAGGAAGGCTGGGCTTTCTCCATCCCAGGAGCTTTTTGAGATTTGATTAGGTAAACCCTGAGCAAACCGCTCTGACTTTGGAACTGACTCTGCTCTGAGTAGGTTCATTAAATGACCTTCTGAGGTTCTTCCCTGTGGTCTTGCTATTTCCTTATACTAAGCACAGGATGAACAAGTACAGATGTGATGGGCTGGGAGCAGCTAGAACAAAACAAATGCTAGTAGCTCCCAGAGGTGGTTAAAGATTGGAGAATATCAAGTGAGTGCATGAATATGGATCACTGATCTTTGTCATGCTGGAAATTATTTGGTCCTGGCTTAGAGAGCAATGCACAGTCATCACTTTTATGTTTCAAGGTTTCCTTTGAGGTTCCAATGTCATAGAGAAATCAGTTTTGTTTAATGACCTTCTACATTAGCAGGTTTTTGTGTTGGTGACTGAAATCAATTTTGCTTGTGATGTGAAGGAGCACAAGCCCAGCCTCCATATCATTGCTCAGCCATGTGCTTTATCCTACCAAAGAATGGGAGGCCAGCAAATTCCTGAGCATCAGAAATACCCGTGCTGAAACTCTTAGGTACAGTATTGATAAAGACTCAGCTGGTTTTAAATCTGTGATGCATGGTTGGAAAGTGCACCTTTGTGCTTGAGCCCTGAAAATGCTTGGTCGATATTTTTCTTTGGTAAAGTAACATCATGAAGACCTTTCTTATTTTCCTCAAGCATTTCACAAGACAGAACTCGTCCCTGACCAGAGTAATTACAAAACAATCCAGTAGTGGTTTATGTTCCATACTTCTTAGTTAGATAAGTGGTATGAAGAAAAATAATAAGAGAAGGGTGGAGGACAAATTTGTCAGGGAAATAAAACTGCAAGGAGAACAAGGTTTCATAAAGACTTTGGGTGGACAATGAAAGGAGGATGTGAATAATTCACATAAGAAGGAGCAAGGACAAAGAGGATGAAAAGAATGTGAAAGAGAATGTGATCAGTCTGAAAAAATGAGACCGAATAATTGGTACCTAATGTTTCAAGAAAAATATAATAAAAATTGAAGGAAATACTATGCAAATAATGACTTTTACATTTGTAAATGCTCTTAGTCTAGCAGTGCATGTTTGACAAATATTCTTTAACCCCAATTTTGGAAAATTAGAGAACTTTAAATTTTAAATTGATGGATAACAAAAGATGTGATCACTAAAGTGCAAAAAAATGTGAGTCCACTGAATTAATGAAGTTGAATCAGATTTCCATTATTCTGGCCCCACTAGTTTTCAGGATAGTTTTTTCAAGCATAGTTTTCCATGACAACTATCCCTGATACTTTAGGGACATTCTTCCTTTTGAACAAGTCAATAAAATGACAACTGGTAACAGTGGGTAGCTCCTCTGCAACCAATAGAGGAACTAAAATTGCAACCTCTCTGTCTTCTAAAATAAAAGTAAATTTTAGGAAAACCTAGAGACTCACCCTTGTGATCCTCCCCAGAGCCTATGCACAGCAATAGGATCACAGAAAAGAGACTGCATGTATGACTAGAAGAGGAGAGACAGGGATGTATTTCAGATTATCCCAAAATACAAGGCCAGCTCTGCTGGTACTAAGTCATACTTGTCTTTGTAACAATAATTACAAATGAAAAAGTACCTGATGTCCTGAAAAATCCTTGGAAGGTGTGGATAGCAAAGTCTGAAAGTGTGTTCTCTTGGGTGTTGTTTGATTGCACTTAGGCTACAAAGACATTAAGCAAAAAGAAGATGATCTATGGAGACTCTAGTAGTGTTCCCTGTCTTTGCCTGGAGATAAGAATGAACTGCAATGGATTTTCTTTGTTTGCAATACAGCCTGGACTTTATTAGATGATGCAAAGAGAAGGAATTCCAAAACCAATTTTGTTTGGATGCACCTATAGCAGAAGCAGAATTAATGTATAATGTCTTATAAAGGCTACAGACAGCTTCTAGTGCTGTTTTGAATGAAAAGCAAGTCTTAACATTTACCAGTTTCTGATCCAGGATGGAGAGCTGAACTAGGCAGTATGCAAGGGCTCTAAATGCCTCTCATGACTAGGATTCCTTGATGTCCTCTTGCCCAGCTGACACTCTTCTGGTTCAGTGACTGACTCTTGCATATCTCACTGGTTTTGTGTCCTACAATAATCCATCTAGCTGCTTCTCCATAAATAATGACCTCCCCTTTATTACTTTGCCTCGCTCTGCAGGACTTTTCTTCAGTTCTGTTCTTCATGCTTAGAAGAATCTTTCTATCCTGAAGTGTAAGCCGTAAAGGATCTCTTCTTTCCCAGTTTTTAATTTTTTCTCTTTTGCGGAGCATGTTGGTGACTGGGATGCATTTTAATAATGACAGTTAATTACTGTCATCAGCCATTTATAATAACAAAATTGCAATATAATATTTTTAACAAAACTTCTCTATGCTATTATCATTTCCTGTACTCCTGATGTACTAGATGTGTGTTTCTCCAGTAGATATCAAGTTTTAGCCAGAGTTAGATATGCAGGCATATGTTAAACTGGTGATGCTTAACAGTAATAAATGACTGCCTCACTGGAAACTAAAGCCTGATAAAATGTTTTGCAGGCTTTGACATTTAATATCTGAGGAAGGATGCAAATTGTGAATATTTCTCTGAGAAGAGGCATAGAAATAGGAGTTTCTTGGAAAGTTGGATTTGTGGTGGCTGCCATCCCACAAGTTGAACCTTGTCCATGAGACTTCTGTAGATCCCTGCCAAGTGGGTTGTGGAATGGTGTTGGGAAGATGGCAGGAAATGTTTATTTCCATATTGATGAATGGAAGTTTGTCTTGTGTACATGAAGGACTAGCAAAAGGGAATGCAGGGGATGTGCTTTTCACCTAAATCAGTTAATCATGGGAGAATGTCTCAACGTGTTTTGGACAGTTCAGTTTCTACAATGTGCTGCCTTTATGCTATATTTGTATGGAAGCACCTGGGCACACTGCTTCACAAATGCTGTATTTTGATCTTGAATGAATAACACACAATTCCTTAAATTGTGAAAATCCAGATACTTACGTTATGCTTTTGTCTTTTTTTTTCCCTTCCTTTTTTTTCTCCTCCTTCCTTTTGTCCAGGGAAGAATGTATCAGTCACACAGAAGAAGCAGTAGAGCTCTGAAGGACAGATGAAATGAAATGAAATGAAATGTGGTTTGGCCTGAAGGTGACTGCAGCTGCTCCATTATGGGAAAACGTGAGAAGTTGCCCTCAGTTACAATCTGCACCATTTTAGCCACCTGCTGTAGTGGAAGCTGGCCATGCACAGTAACCCAGTGTGTGGTTTGAGTCTGAGTTTTGTTTTGTTTTGTTTTCTTGGCATCTCAGCATTTGCATTTTAAAGCAATTACCAAGTTAAGCACAATCTCCATCTTCATGGGTCTGCTTATGTGGGTATGTAATATCTTCAGCCTTGTGTGGCTTTGAACATTCCTGAAAGAGCCTTTGATCTGAGTTGGGATGTTTAGTATATCTGAGGATGTGATACTTGAGGGTACAAACTGTTTAGCAAATGAGACAGAATGGCATTTTTACAAGGGTAAGTTGGAATTGGAAATGATCTTCATGTGTGCTGAGAGGCACTTGGAACATCAAAGTGCTCTGTCCTAATACTCTGAGTATTTCAACCACATGAATAGGCCACTCTTTATTAACTAAATTAACTGAATTTAACTTTCAGATAAAACACTTGCAGACACACTTGCTTCTCCTGAAATGGGCACGTTTGTTCACTCTGGTTGGTAGCAGCACATATGATGCAAACACATTTTGCAACCATGCTGCACAATGCAGATTACACACCACAACCCCTGCTATTCACCTCTGAGTACCTTTTGGGAAGGCAGGGAGATGTGAATGTAGGCACAGACCTGTACATAAGGAGTCCTGTGGGTGCCTCCATCCATTCTGTAACTAAAGGCACAGAGCACTGTTGAGTCTGTGGAATACTCATGCTGACCTGAATGGCAGCAGCTGCTCTCAAGCTCTTACATCGTGATGCACTTTCAGTTTTGGTAGCTGTTTTATGACTTGTATTTCCCTCTTTTCTTTTTTAACGTTGAGCTAACTGCTAGGATGTTCTGTCTTTACAATGTGCAGTTGCTCAGTAATTACAGATATCCTTTGAAAGGAAGCAGAAGAAGAATAAGCCATGGAATTCCAAATCAGATTAATGTAATGTGCATTTCTAGATTACAATTAGTAACAGGATGACACGTTGCCATGGTAACATGTGAAGCTTAACTACAAGTTCCTAAAATAAAGCAATGACATATGTGTAGGTTTCTATCAATTTGCATACTATCCACATGAAAACATATATAATTTCTACAACACTAAGGCAATTAAACCCTTCTGAATTAAGTGTTGAACTAAAATATCAGACCTCTTTCCTAGTATTTATGCAAAATCTCCCACCATAAATTATAAATGTTGAAGCTGTCCATTTTGTAACATCTTAAGCTTTCTGCCTTTTGGTTTCATTTTAGTACAATTAGTGTAAGGAATGTAGAGCACTCTTCATTCTTTGTGGTTTGTACCACATCGATCTCCTTGAAATTCTACCACCTCCTCATACAAAAATTGTTCTACCAAGATTGGAAAAGTCTGCCTGTAAATTACATTGACAGACCAGTGGATGTGGTTCATGTGGCTAAGAATTGGGAAGTAAAACCCCAACTTTTCCTCAAATCCCTGGAAGAAAGCAGTAAACTTTTAATGTGAGATTGCTAGGTAAGATGGAAAACCTAGCTATTATTTTCTAGATGCCTTATGGTGAAAAGTCTTGTCTGCTTTTCTACTTGTCAGAGAGTCTGAGTTTGTTTCACTAAGCAGAAGTTAACTTGTTTAATGTGCTACCTATGGTAGAGCTACCAGGACATGCTTTACATGTATTGTCATTTCATGGTAAACCTTCGGTGAATGAAAAATTGGGTGCTTTATTCTGATTGCTTTCTACACGTTACATTGTTTTGGTCAAATTTTTTAGTCAAAATTAAGATGCTGCTAAGTTCTGTAAGCAAATGAATCTCCTTCTGTCACCCTAAATAGACAAGATGGGCAGTGTTACATGTGAAGTATGGTTTCTTTGGCAGTTCACTTATTTATGTGTACTTTACTGTATAGAGCAGTGGAGAATATTGAAAATGCAGCTTACAGGTTGCTCCTTTAGCGACCTTTAAATCCCAAATTCTGTTCTTCACACCACTATGGTTGGCAAATGCTGCAAGTACAATGATTGACTGTGGTGTGACAATCATGTTATATTCAGGATAATGCAGTTGCTGGGAAATGTGTCAAATGCACAGCAGAGTTCCCAGGATAAACCTCCTGCTGAAGCATGGTTGATGTTTGTCCTCGTGACCTTTTGGAAATTGGAAACTCTGATTT
The DNA here is from genome assembly GCF_009819885.2 of Catharus ustulatus. NCBI lineage: Eukaryota > Metazoa > Chordata > Aves > Passeriformes > Turdidae > Catharus > Catharus ustulatus. The sequence goes on along the minus strand of NC_046225.1, from coordinate 63,484,354 downwards.
TTGTGTTTCATAAATTTACCTGTATTTCTCACTTGCAGATGAAAGTTTTTAATATTTGAATTTACTATGGTTATGTGGTGGAAAGAGGGACATGTGCATGCTGGGTTTTGCCACTAATCCCTTGGAAATCCTTTAGTGCCTTAAGGAGGCAGAGGGGTAACAGGCCCTAGGATTACAGAAACTTGTTCAAACCTCTTTCCTGCTTTAGAAGAATTCCTTTAAATATATTGTGCCTTTGGCTCTAAATATATTTGCATTAGAAATCAGTAGCCATGGGATTATGGGCAGGAATTGTTGCCCCTGTAGAAATGTTAGGAAGGAGAGTATACTATTTCCTGTTTCTTGTATAGGATATCATATAAAAATATAGCTAACTTAAATTCTACCATTGATATCCATGCATACTAGGAAATTTGCAAATTGCAGTTAAAGGCGGGGAAAAAAAGAAAAAAAAAAAAAGAGAAAGTTCAAATATTCTGGATTAAAAGCTGGTATCATAAAGTGACTGGCAAATTTCCACAGGCTTTCTTGGGAGCAAGATTTCATGCTTGCTTCTATTTGGCTTAAGAAATTCTCACATGTGGTAGATATGTGGGCATCATGTTCTGTTTAATGTTGTAGGAGAGGAAAAGAGAGATTAGTAGTTTTAGAGACCTGCTTGATTTGGAGTTGCTGGGATCTGTGGTATAAATCTCTGCTCACTATTGTTTCTTTGTGTAACATAGACTTTTGCTTTGGGAATATGAATATGCAAATGTAAATTCCAATGTGAGAGGTTACTGTGCAATGTGCACTAAACGATGCCAAACTACATTTCTCTACTCTCTGAACTGTGTTCTTTTTCAAAAAGAGGAAAAATGTAACTAACAGATGAAAAACAGTGCCAAAAAAGCCTGCATGAGGCAATTCATGTATCACCCACTGATGGTCCTAAGCAGCTCTTAGGAAAAGCTGAATAAGCTTTTAACTCATGAGTGAATTTTATCTTCTAGGAATTAAGAACAATTTGTTGGTACAGAGCTAAATTAAAAAAAAAAAAAAAAAGAAGGCCTGAAAATCAAACTGGTGGTGGTCTTCTGTTTTGCTACCTGTGATGACAAGCAAGTTTTAAAGAATTTGTAAATAGTTGAAAGAAAATCATTACGTGGCTTGCAGTATGTAAGACAAGACCCAGCATGGAACAGATTTTATAGCTTATTTATAAATTATGCTTCTGCCTTTTGTTTGAAACTTGGAAAAGGAAACCATGTAAATTAAATAAGGAGTGAAGACTTACTGCACACATTTGTTGACTGAAACAAAAATATTTCCCCACCTCCTGAGGTATTTATGAGTAATCTGGGATGAATAATGTACAGAGATCTTGCCTTTTGAGCTCTAGTGCTGTACAACTCTTTAACACTTTTGCACAGCCAACAGAGGAGTGGTAACCAGAAGTCACGAAGAGCAGTTGTTAGGGCCACAAATTTGGATCCATTTGAAGAGGTACCAAAGAATGCACAAAATGCTGGGATTTATGGTGTGATACTTATTAATCAGGTGTAGCAGTTAGACTGGGGAAGGAGGGATGTTTGTAAATAAATGCAAGAAGTTTAAACTCTGACCCATGACCACCCTGCCACTGGTGTCACATTGGTTTCAGCTATGTGAGAAGCTTCAATGTATAAAAGAGGCCACTCGTATTTTAACTGTTTCATTAAAACAGTCTGGATAACTCTTCAGCAAAGATTTCCACTCTAAGACATTTGCCATTGATATCAACTGTACATATGTATTAATATTCAGTGTAACTAGGAGGATACAGAATTGTAATGAAGTCACAAAGTCTACTTGATGATCACAGATTTGTAACTCTCACAAATTATGTAAGATATGTTGACATTTTATCTTGTTAACAAGATGTATTTTTCTATGTTAGCTAAATGTATAATTTGTATAATTTTGTATATTAAATGTATGCATATTTTAAATTAAAAACATTATAATTTTATTATTTAAACTTTAAAATGGTGACAGAGCTTCTGAAATACACTTTTCTATACAATTGTATCCATGGAGAGCAACACAGGAAGTCTCAGTTTGGAGGAAGGGGCCACCTGATCTTTTAAGAGGGTAAGGAAATTGTTACACCCGAGCTCTTGCACTTCTTGGTGGAGGAGCTGCTATTCAGCTTCTGCTGATTTAGTGGAATTAATATGAGTTGGCAGAATACTGTGGGCTCTATCACTGCTCATGAAGCAGGTAACCAGAGCCATCCCAGCTTCTAGCTGTGTTTTGGATTCACAGTTCCTGTATGTCAGGAGACAGTTCAAATGGGATGGGGTTTTGTGGGGCGAGGAGGACACTGCTGGCAGAGATAAAGCAGTCCCACAGGGCAGGCAGGGAGGCTGACTCAGTGACTTGGCAACTCCAGTCACTCCTCTGGAAGAAGGAGAACTCGTGTCTCTCACAGGCATTCCCTCTGGACCATTTGTGCCTTTTTTCAGTCTGATGGTTCTGTTGTAAAATGCACAATAGCAAAAAATAGGTGCGAAATGTACATTGCACATTCTCTAAGGCCCTGCACCAGGGAAATCCTGTTCTAGCTCATGATGCTCACGTTGGTGGAAGAAGAGCTCAGCTACAACTGAAGCCAAGGTATGTGACACCCTTCTTGTTGGGCTTTTGTCCACAAGATGTTGTAGGTTTTGTGTGAAGTGAGTATGTCCCTGGGTTTGCTGCTTTCACTGATCTAGTCTGTTTGGAATAAAGGACCTATAGGAAGAGGGTGCACCTTGAATCAAGTTCAGTCCTCTTTTCATCAAGCTATGTCAAAACAGGATGAGATGCACTGTCTGCAAGAGAATATGCCAAAGCAATGTATTTCCCCAAAGTTTGCTTTCAGGCAAACTCACAGGATGCCAGGGTATCAGGATGCAATTGGGTCTGCTTCTCTAGCACCTGAAACTGCAATTTTATCTCTTACTGAACAAAGGAATAGTATGCATCTGGTGACTGAGAATAGCTTTTAGTAAACTAAGGGCTATAGTATGAAAAAAAACTTCCAAAACATTTAAAAGCAAAGACAGACTGATAGTATTTTATGCTTATTTCTAACTAGAAAGTTTAATGCTGTTTTCTAAAGCATTGATCTGACATGTTTTCTGAGTCTTGTGATCTGCTTATGTATCAGAATTAATATGAATCTCTTGGCTTAATACTTAAAAAATAGCATTTTTTTTTCTTAATTTGCTTTAAAAACCCTGAGTGCTTTGGAAACCTGAACAAACAGAGTCCATCTTTCTTAGCTTTATGGATGATAAATAAAAGATGCTCTTCATTTAGCAGATATATGCACTATGCAACATACCGGACCTACTATGGGACCTTCACAAGTTTTTATTCTGGAAATTCAAATTAATCTCTTGATTGCAAAGAAATAACTGATAAATTAATATTTTTCCAATACTTGCAAAGACAGACAGACATATCACACTCCATGTAGCACCTGCATATTTCACTAACTGACAGGGTTTGGTGTCCTGTGGAGGAAAAAATTGACTTTTTTTTCCCCCAACATGATCAATAAATCTCAATGTTACCATCAGGAACAAAAAAAAAAAAAAAAAAAAAATAAATAAAGATCAATATTTGCCCATACAGGAGAAGACTTTAAAGAAGCAATGAAGCAATTTCCTACAAGCTATACCTTTTTTTCACAATGCATCAGTGAAACCTCCATATGATATTAACATGTTAATATGGAAATGCAGTTTATTAAGTGAGCTGTGGAATATATGCTCAGAAATGTCAGTTGGCTAAAATCAGTGTGCTAATAACCAATAACAATGAAATTTTGACTGTCTTCCTATCTTACTCCCCTCATGTGAACAGCACCCATAGTGCTGAATGCCCACACAGCATTTAAGACAGTGGGTCCCACTGGATTATAAATGCAGAAAAGAAAGATGTTTTCCTTGGATGTATTTTGGCATTGCTCAGGTGTGTCACATCACTGCTTTTCCACATGGGTTGGTTGGGTAGTTGTTAATGAGAAATATGGTTATCTGGACTAATTTTTGACATAATCCTAGGCACCTCTCTCTTTAACCTCCCACTTCTCCTGATTTGCAATTAGTAACTTGCAATTTTTCTTGTGATGGAACCAGCAGGTATACTTGTGGACCAAGGACAGTGGTGCAGTGTGGTTGGGTTTGTATTCAAACAGCACAGTGTCCATGAGCAGTAAACAGGCCTTGGGACTGATCCACTGCTTCAAATTTGCTTAGTCAATCTCAGACCAGTTTGTTACAATATATTATTTCAGAGCAACAGAAAATGTCCCTTATGTAACTACTGGCGTAGTCAAATCCTGTGACAAGTGCCAGAGATTGGCTGCATGTGCAGGAGAGGAGTGTCCAAGGACTTGTGAATTTGGTGGATGATCTCAGGCACCAGATCTCGGGATGATTGTAAGGCAGGGCTGTAAAGATGGACTTTCTGAAGCGGGCTGTGCAGAGAGCTGAGCGGAGCACACTCCACCCCTCCCGCCCTTGGTTTTGGGGGCTTGGATCCCTCACAGTGAAACGCAGCCCTCGCTGGTTTGTCTCTTTCTCCGAGGCCGTCGGGCAAGCACCTTGCGGGCCCGTGAGCCTCCCGGGGTGCTGAAGGGACAGCTCCGGGGGCCGCGCTCCGGGGGATCCGCGGGGACAGGCCCGGCTCCGTCCGCGGGGCTCGGCGGGGCTCAGGGGCCGGGCCCCCTGCACACCCAGGCCCGCGGAGCCGGCACCCCACGCCCGGCGTCAGCGCCGGCGGCTCAGGCAGCGCCCGGCGCGATCACTTCCGTGTCAGGGCCGGCGCCCGCTGCCTGCAGCCCGAGCCTGCAGCCCCCTGCCCCTGCCTGTAGCCCCCGCCTGTGGCCCCCTGCCCCCGCCTGCAGCCCCCTGTCCCCGCGGCGTGCCGAGGGCTCGGGCGCCCTGTCCGCGCCGCCGCAGCGGGGGAGCGGCAGCCGGGGCGGCGGGGCGGAGCAGAGCCGCCACCACCCCCGCGGGCACCAGCTGCTGCGGCAGGGGCAGCGCCAGCCCCCCTGCCCGGAGGCTGGGCTGCTCCTGCTTCCTCCCGCGCTCCGCCACCCCTCGCTCCTGTCCCCGCCGCTCCCCCTGCGGCCGCAGAGCGACCCCGAGCGATGCCGGCCCGTCCCCCGCCCGTATCGGGGGCTGCCGCGGCCGCGCCCCCCGCCCCGCCCGGGCACCGCCGCAGCCTCTCCCGCGGAGGGGGGCGGGGGCAGTGTGAGTGAGCAAAGTGGGAGAAACTCCCTCCGGCTCGCCCGGGGGGGCTGGGGAGGTTCGGAGCTTTTCTCTCTTTTTTCCCTGTTTCTTTTCGCCTCCCATTTGTTCCAGCCCCGAAGCCACGCAGCCGCGGGTGCCCGGCGCCCGCCCGCCCGCAGGCAGGACCCGCTCGGCACCGGCCGCGTGTGCATGCGGCGGGCTCCCTCCCGCCTCCTCCCCCTGCCTCCCGCCCCCCGGATCATTCTATACCGGGGGAGCTGTGCACTGCGGTCCCTGCTCGGGGAATCGCTGCTGCTCTTCCCATTCGTCGGGGGCTTTCCAATCACCTGCCTCTGCCACCCTCTCCGCTCCGCTCTTTGTACTTTATTTTCACGTGCTCTTTACTAACACGGCTATTTTTAAATCCCGCTCGGATTTATTTCTCTCTATTTCTTTCTTTCTTATTTTCCTTTTTTCCTCTTTTTCTCTTTTCTTTTTTTCCATTTTTTTTTCTTTTTTTTTCTTTTTCGGGGGGTGGGTGGGGGAGGGAGGTTAACGTTTGCAGTTCCCTAAGGGAAAGATCCCACCAGCCAACCCAGCTCCGCCACTACTGCATCCATCCATTCATTTTTATGGTCACTAACAGCCTATCCCGGTAGTGGAAGGTGCAGAGAAGTGGGAGGCAGGGAGAGAGATAGAGAGAGAGAGATCCGGACAGCGAGAATGGCCGAGAGAAAGAGGAACTGGAATAAAGAAGATGACCTGCCTGTGTATCTAGCTAGGCCGGGCACGACAGCCCAGACACCGCGACAGAAATACGGGGGAATGTTCGCCTCCGTGGAGGGGGCCTATGAGAACAAAACCATCGACTTCGACGCCTACAGCGTGGGGAAGAAGGGGTCCCGGACCCCGCGGAGCGGCAGCCGGCACGACATGCTGGACGGAGGGGACAACTACAGCGAGACCGCCAGCGACATCAGCGAGATCTCCGGCTCCGTCATCAGCTCCCCGGGAGACCGGGACGACAAGACCCCGGGCGTGGAGATCAAATACCCCATGGGGAAGGAGCTGCTGCAGGGCCAGGACAATGGACAGGTGAGCGGGGCCCGGGCAGGGCGGGAGGGAGCGGCCGCCCCCGCTCGCTGGGCGAGCCGAGCCGAGATTGCTGTACCGAGCCGAGCAGAGCAGAGGCGAGCCGAGCTTGCCGAGCCGTGCCGAGCCGAGCCGTGCCGTGCCGTGCCGCAGAGCCCCGCTCGCCCGCCCAGGGGACTGGGGGCCGCCTTCGCCGGGGAGTTCCGGCACGGCAGGTCGGGGAGGCGCGGCCCCCTCCTCCCGGGCACGCAGATGCTGTGGGAAGAGCCCGGCCAGCCCCTAAACAACCTCACTTGGCAGCGCTTAGCGGGGGCGGGAGGGGGCCAGAAATCGTTTTCCTTTGTAAGTGATGGCGATGAGTTTTCTCCGTTCCCTTTCCTGCCTGTGCCGGGGGCTGCAGGGCAGCTCTGGTCCCTCAGCGCCTCCCGGCCGCCCCCCGGAACAAAGCCGGGTCCGCTGCACTCCCGAGCTCGCCGGGGAAACTGTGTGGAGCCTGTCCCAGGCACAGCCCCAGGATCTGCCCCGACTCTGCCCCTGCTCCCCCGGCTCCCTCTGCGCCTGCATTGTCTCCCCGGCAGGGAGCGCGGAAGGCGGGAGCATCGGCCGAAACCTCTGCCCCGGGCTCCCTTCTCCTGGCTCTGCAGCCTGGACTCGTACCGTAGGCTCAAGGAAGCAGTGAGCCGGTGGGCTGGCCCCTGACAGCTGTGCATCCCCACCCTGTCGGTGGCATGCAGGCTGGAGGCAGACCCGGGGGACTGGCTCTCATGGGATCCCGGGCTGTCATTGATTTCCCCTTAGAGAGAAATGCGGCCTTGCAGTGATGTTTCTGCGTGGATACACCCTGTTCCTTAGTACCCAGCCTGGAGCCTCTGTGGCTTGTGTGCACTCTGCTCTTTCCACAGGCTGAACTGAGAGTTTCCACTCTCTTCACCCCTCTTCAATTTGAGCATGAATGGGGCGCTGGTTTGCTCTGGCCTGGGGGTTGTGTGCAGGTGCCACATGGCCTCCGGTGCAGCCCTGTGGGTATCTGCTGTGGTGGGACACTGGAACGAGCAGCCAGGGCTTGGTGGGACACTGTGCCTGGGATGATGCTGCTTTCTCTGCAACGACCCCAGGGTTGCCTTCAGAGGCTGCCTGCTGCAGTGCAGTCTTCTCTTTTCTATCTCACCTGAACTCCTGAGTTTTTTTGATCAGGACCCTGGGGCAGTGGGAGGGCACAGCACACCCCATCTTCTAGCACATCCATGGCACTGTCTCCCCATTTTCCTAGTTCAGCCTGGGACTCGGGGTAGTGAGCACGCACTGCACACTACCTCTCTGGATCCCACTGTGCTTGCAAAGTTGACTGAAGTGAGGTGAGGATGAGGTTAGGGGTAAAGCAGGCAAGATTCAGCCATTGGCTTAGGAAGGTGCACTGCAAGCAGCAGATACGTGTGACCCCTGTGCTGTGGCATCCAGAGTATTTTACAAGCTGCAATGATTTCTGGGAAGATGTCAGGGATGTGACCTGGGTATTTAATGTCTTGTATCTATGTGTGTATCACAGGGGTGGGTGTACTAAGAGCCCCAGAGTGTGTGTCCTTGGGGACATTAACTCGGGCACAGCTTTGCAGTGCCTTTTACACTCCAGCACCATGGATGAAGGGAGGCATTCTGGGAGACAGAAAAAAGGCGGAAGAGTTTCAACTAGCCACTTTACCTCTCCAGCAGCTGCTGATCTAGCATCTCCCTGGCCTGGCCTGGCCGTGTTATCCCCCATGACCTCCACGGGCACAGGACAGAGCGGGTGTGTGACAATGGGGCAGTGACAAGGAGGACAGAGCAGGACAGTGCTGTTGGGGTCAGAGATGTTGGTGAGGACAGAGCAGGCAGTGCCCCCTGGGTCAGTGCCATCAGGGACAGAGCAGGCAGGGCCATCAGGGGCAGTGCAAGGCAATGCCATCAGGATCAGTGGTATGGGGCAGCGCAGGGCAGTGCCGTCAGGGGCAGTGCTATGGGGACAGTGCCATAGGGACAGCGTAGCGCACTGCCGTCAGGCTTCACGCCGTGGGGACGGGGCAGGCAGTGCCACTGCCATGTGCAGCACAGCAGGACTCTCCGCCGGGGGTTACATCCCCCATCCCCACCCTGCGGCACCCCACGCGTGGGATCCCGCCGGTGACCTCAGCGTGCGAGCGGGCGGCGGCGGAGCCGGCGGGGCGGCGTTTCCCAGCGCCGGTGCGGAGGGAGGGAGGCTTCGGCTGGATTGATGGGCTGTGAAGGGGGGCAAGGCGGAGGGGTGGGGGACAGGAGGGAAGGAAACGCTTCCTGGGTTGCGCTGAGCGAATCCTGCTCCGACCTGCAGCCGGGAGGGCGCTGCTGCCGCCGGCAGAGGCAGCGCTCGCCGACCCCCCCGGGAGCCGCGTCCCTGTTTGATTGCAGCCGGAAAAAAAAAGGTGCCGGGTTTGCCGGGCTCCCCTTCCTTTGGGCGACGGAACTTCGCCCCCATTCCGCCGCTCTGCCGGGTCGCCCCCGCCCCGCCCCATCACCCGACCGGGCTTCGCATTATTATTCGTCTCAGCACCGCCGGTGTTGTTCCGCTGGGCTCGGCTCGCTGCTCGGGTTCGTTGCGTGCTCCCGGCGCTGGGGAGAGCCGACATGTCTTACCAGGGCAAGAAGAGCATCCCGCACATTACGGTAAGCGGCCCCGGGCGCTGCCCGCGCTCCTTTGTTCGCGGGGCGGGGAAGGCGCGCAGTGCCCGGGGCTGCGGGCATTCCCCAGGCTGCGGGGCCGGGGCTCCCGGCAGCGGCGGGGTGCGGCCGCCGCCGCCCGCCCTCCTCCCGCTGCAGCTCTGGGCGAGGACTCATTTAATTTAAAAATTTCATTATTATATTTCTATTTTATTTCTTACTGTATTCTGCCTCCCCTTGCTCGCCCGCCGCCCAGCCGGGGCTCAGCGCTGTGTGCTCGCTGCAGCCCGGGGCGGGGAGCGGAGGCAGGGCCGGTGGGGGGCTCGTCCCGGCGCTGCCGGGGCTGGGGCCGGGGGTACCGCCCTCCCGAGGAGCCCGGCTCGGGGAGGCTCGGCCGCCGGGCTCGGCAGAACAAAAGAGGGAGGGGACCACCGCAGCACAGCGTGCCCCTGCCACCGCCCCCGCAGCGGGCAGGGGCAGCGCAGCCTCGGCGGGGCACGGGCGGTGGGAGGCACAGGGTGCGGAGAAATGGGAGGTGGGCGAGCGTGGGCGTGGGGGAAGCGTGGAAAATCAAAGAACGCCATGATGCCAGCACCAACACCTCTGCGCGCTATTAATGCATCAGGCGTGGTGGGAATCAGGAGTCAAAGAGTTAATCATAACCATCCTCTTCTATCGGTGCCTGTCTCCCGCTAGATGCTTTTGTACCCGAGCAGAGCTACAATAGGGTGTGCTTTCCATGCCAGAAAGAAAGGACCTGTGTCCTTTGATACAGTATATGCGTTCCCTTAATACACACGATCTGGGGATATAGGGGCTGGGATAAAGAACAGGAGAGGGGCGTGGTGGGGAAAATCGCACCTGCAGCGAGGTTTTCCCCAGCACTGGTCTTCAGGTGCCTTCCTCTTGGGGGACTGGATCAGTGCTTGATGGGGTCATTGCTGCTGTGGCACCTGGGGCAGAGATGAGCGGGGTGAGCTCCGAGACTGTTTGGGTTCGTGGAGCTTTCCCTGGGAAGCTGGCGCGGTGCGACGCGGGGCAAGTTTCGGTGGTGAAGGAGCGGGGTGGGTGTGGCACCTTCGTGAGCAAACCTGCTGTTCACAGCATCAGTGGAGCCAGCGCTACAAACCTTGTGAGCTCCTCCATGTACAATAAAGAATCCTTCAGTCAAAATATTTGATCAGGAGGGGAACAAGCTCCTTCTAAAAGCTGAGTTTTATGATACCGAAGTGCTGCATTTATGCAGGTTTTCCCTATCAACAGGCTGCAGTGTCTGGTGGCCAAGGCTGAACCTGGGTGCTGCAGTGGCTTTTTGGGTGATGGCTCCTCTTGCCTCGTTCCTCAGTGCCTTGCATGACTTACAGTTTCTCAGGGCATGTCTGGGTTGGGGGAGCCTCAGTCACCCTCTGGGTGAGTGTCAGGTGCTTTGTGCATGGCTCAATCTTCATCTGAAGCTGGAGTGTAACAGGGTCCCACCCATAGCTAGTTCTGTGCTCTCTAGTTTGGAGTAGAATGAGAATCTGCAAGAATTATGAGTCTTTGCCTTAGAATCAGTTTGCTGTTAATTTCATGACTTCTTAGAAAATTTCTTCTCTGTGCTGGGGAGAGGATTGCTGTGAAAAAGAAAGCCCAAACCTCAGCCTTTTCTCTTTGAAATAGGATGTGCTGAAGCTTCTGTAAATGAATCTTCATTAACATTACTGTTGGGTTTTGTGACCAAACCAAAGGAATAAATTAACATTAGTGAAGTTGGCAGGCATCAGGGCTGGACTGTTTTTGTTTTTTGGGTTTTTTTAACACTTTTGGCCCTTTTTCTCCAGCAAAACCAAATCAGGCACTTTGTGTCAGACCTTGCCTGTCCCACAAGAACCCACAGGATCTGGCTGTGTGTGCCTTCTGAAGCCCAATTCCAGTGTGGTAAATTAGATTTTCATCGGACCACTAAAGAAATACATTGTAGCTTCAAATCTTCTAGGAGCCAAGGAAATGTGATAGCTCTGTAGAAGTATGCAACAACGGTGATGATAAAATAATATAAAAGTGTAATTTTTTTACTGTTCTTAACACTTACCCCACTCGTGCTCCTGCTTTTTGGAGCTGTACCAGCTCCTGGGTTCATTGGAGAAGTGAGAAACTAATTTTTGATGGTGTCCTGGCTGCTGATACTTTGTGGATTTTCCAGTATCAAGTGTTCCTTGCATGGGGCCAGGAGCTGTCCTGAGCGCACAAGGACAACACCCAGCAACAGCATCCAGCCCCAGGCACCGCAGTCAGCAGTCAGTACCTGGCCAAAACTTCCCTCTGGGATCAGGTCTGCAGCATCAGGAGCTGTGAAGGAAGAGGCAGCAGCTGGTATCACCTCTGATCAGTGTGGGAGCAGATCCCACTCTTGGGAAGATGACCCTGTGCTATCCTGCCTGGGTTATTGCTCCTGGTGCGCATGGGCATAACTTCCTCCTGGTGTTCCTCTGGCTGTGCCTCCCTCCTGACTCCTTCAGACAGCAGGGCCTGATAGACCCTGCATCTCTTTTACCTGAAGCAGCTTTATTCCTGCTTTCCCTTCTCCCACTGCTCCTGATAAACACACTGTTGCACACAGCCCTCTTTGGCACTGAGCATCTCCCTGCTCTCATTTACTAATCTGCACTTTGGGTTTTTTTTATTTCATCTACCTTTTTCCCCTTTGCATTCCAGCTTGTGAAAATTCATGCTTCTTGCATTTTATCTCATTTGTGGCTGTCCTGATTCCTGTTATGCCTCCCATGCAGCATCCAGCCTTGCTGTTGGTGGAGCATCAGCACTGAGCCAGTGTAAGGTGCCATTCAGTTGTGAGTCAGACTGGAGAAACTGGGCCCTTTTGTGAAACTGCTGTGGGAGGGGAATGACCTCTGTATTTGAAGCACCAGACCAGTGTGGGGATGTATAACAGAAAGGCATTGAACCAGCAAGTGTAAGGACTTCAGTCATGTTTTCTGCACTGTGCTGAAGTCCTTGGCAGGTGGGTCTCTAACCACTGCATCTCAAAACCCTATATGTTCATCTGTTAGCTGGGGATGGAGCAGTGTGGGCATAATTTAAGGGTGGCCAAGAGTGCAGGAGCACTTTTCCCAGCCTTTGTAGTATGGACAACCAGCACATCCATTGCCGAGGAGTTTTTCTGCATGAGGTGACAATCTTTTGTGCTTCGGTTGTGCAGGATGTTCTCATGCAGACCAGATTTTCCAGGATATACCCCCCAACCCATTGCTATTAACATCACTGTTATACTCCTCTTGTGCAGCATATTACAGGGAATCAATGGAGATGGTGACATGGGAAATACCTGTTACAAATTACGTATTTTGGCTTCTGTGTTTTGGTAGTGGTTGGCAATTTTCAAGTAAGGCCTGAGCTTAGATGAACTCAGAGTTGTAGCACGGTTTAAAAAAGGCATGTGGCATGTTAAATGCCTGTGACAGGACGTGTTTGTTCCAGCAGCAACTGCACCCATTAAAACATAATCTGTGTGAGCTCAGTGAAGAGGAGGTGTGAACACAATTCTACTGAGCAAAGGCAGAATAGCTAGTCACCAAAGCAAATGCAAGGAGGCTTTTGGGAGAGGAAAGCTGTGCATGAATCCCTTGGAAAAAAAAGGGGAATCATCATTCTGGATATGGTCCAAGGGTTAGCATATAAGTGGGGAAAGGCACTGCTGGCCCTGAGCTGACAGACTGTAAGGCACAGGGAGAAAGGGAGCACAAAAATGTGGTGTTACAGAGGAAGGGTCTCACTACTGAGCATAACAAGAGAAGATCTGGCACATGAGGAAAAAAGGCAGATGCTGTAAAATTGGGAGACTGAAGAAATTCAGAGGAGTGGGCACAGAGAATAATTTTACTTTAGAATTGGTATGAAGAAAGATGAGAGGCAAGTAGGCTTCAGCTGAAGATGGCAGAATACTTTCAGAGAGAAAAAATACATTCGTGTGGATTTCTGGTGTGTGACACACTGGTTCAGGATGGAAATTTTCTCTTTGGTCAGAACAAAGTGCTGGGGTAATGAGTGGTGGTCTGGTGTGAGAAAACAGCAGTGGGAGAACTGCCAGCCAATTCATTTTGGACACTGGGGGGGACATATCCTAGAGATGTAGGACATGGTGAGTACCTGGAATGGTGGACCAAAGTCCTTGTCTAGGTTTGGATCTATTCTGTATCTCCCCTGATTGTGCTTTTTTAACACCTGTGTTTAACACAGTGTATGAAGCTACACTCAAATTGCTCTGTCACTTGACAGAAGTGTTTGAAAAGCCTGCTGAGTGCTGGGCATGGGAACACTGCCTCATGTTACTATCCTGCTCTTGGTGCAGGATTTTGGCTGATTTAGACAGCACTTTTTGTCCTGTTTTAAAACACCAAGGCCTGGGACTTCTGGATGCCTTCTTATACTTGAACATTTGCTTAATCCTCAAAATTACATGTTCCCATGTGTGTCTGTTTAACAGATTTGTCCCCTCTCAGTTTACTCATCTGTCAGTGAACATAAGTGAATTCACATTGTGTGGTGGACTGGATTTCAGTCTGGCAGCTCTGGAGATGTTTTAGTTGCTTCAGTATGAGTTTTTGGACTTCCAACCACCATTTCCATGATTCTGTGGCACATCTTTTCCTTTTTTTTTTTTTTCTATAGGAGAAAAACTGACCACTTTGTCATATGCCAGTTCCATATGGTGACTTAAATTATGTTCAGAGTAGATCCTTCTGGGGACATTTCTGTGGAGACTGAAACCTTTGGCATAGGGACAGAAGGAAGGGTTTGGGGCAGTGATTCCTTTAACTGCCACAGCAAGTTCATCAGTCAGTGCCCTCAGCAGGGCATCAGTGTTTTCAGCATCATAGCTGGAACCACCACAGAGAACTGAGCCGTGCTTTGCTGGAAGCTGGGCAGGTTTGGAAAGGCATCAGTAGCAGGGAAGACATCTGATGCAGTGAACTGTTTGTCTGAATCTTCTTGTAAGTGCTGAGAGCAACCACTGCCAATGAACCACTTTTCTGATGAGAGATCAGGATCCGTTGTCTGCTTTGCTGCCATTTGTTTCAGAATCAAGAGTAATTTGAGTGACAAAAACACAACACTTCCATCTTCATCTAAAGGAGCCAGCAGAGGCCACTGGCTTGTGAAGCACTTGGGAGTTAGTTGAGATAAACATGAGTTTTGTACACATGAGAGAAATAAATGCTTTTGTATGTATGAGAAAGAAAGAATAGAGATGAGCAGCAAAATAATTTGCAGATTTCTAATCTTGCCACATGTACAGATGGTAACCTTGTCCCCAGAAGCAGAGATACTTTGGGATTGTGTTTGCTTGTCACAAGATAAAAGTTTTCATCTGTAGTGCATGTCCTAATGAGTTTTAAGGTATGAGTTTCATCTGTTGAGTATGACTAATAAATGTTCCTGCACTGAAGTCTACACTCAGTGTAAAATCTCCTGTGTGTAATAGTGAGGACCAGGTAGGTGCAGGTGGCTGGCTAGAGGAGCAGGCAGTGCTCAGAGTGAAGGGGCTGTGGAAGGGGAACCAGGACTGATACCATGTGAGGCAGCAAGCATCACAACTTGCTCTGACTGGCAGAAAAAGTAGGTATGTGATGCAACATGACAGCACAAAGTGTCTGAGTGCAAACAATGCACATGGTATCCACTGCATTTAGTTGATCATGAATTATCATTGTTAACATCATCTTAAAGTCATTTTCTACTATTCTGTTTCCCTTGCATCCACTTGGTCTCTCAGAGAAAGTATTCCATTTGATCTTAGTTGGATTTTGACTGTGATTGGTGCCAAGTCAGATATGTCCCAGTAACCTGATGCAGGTTTCTGATTAGAACTTAGATAAAACACATCTTCAGTTCAGTGGCCCAGAGAAGTCAGCCATGCTGTAAATGACTGCTCTTCCCAAGTTTAAGCTTTCCTATGAGTTCCTTACTGGACTTTTGAGATCCCCTTTAACTGACATGACCTGTGTGTAACCCAGGGGATGGATATAGAACTACGATGCAATGGTTTCAACCCTCCGGCCCCCACTCAAATGAAACCCCTGCTGATGCCAATGAATATTGTCAGTGATGTTTGTTGTGCTTCCCTTCTAAAAGCAAAGCAAAGATGACATTTTCAGTGAAGAAATCCCCGTAGAGTTGTAGGAGTAGCCCCTTGAGAGTGGGTGATGAAGCAATGAAACTGCCAGCTGAATAGGAAGCCAGGTCTCAAAAGGAGAAACAAAAGAACATCAGATCTTTTAAATGAATAAAGATGAATGAATACATTGGCTATGGACCAAGATACAACATTACTACGATCAGCATAATCCTTCCTAAATTAATTGCCATATAGTAGAGTGCGTCTGTTAAGAAAAGAACATTAAAAGCAGGATTCTCCATTAGTGGGCTATCGGAAATGATGCCTCAAGGATGGAGTGCTTTACAAGGAGTTCCCAGAGTTGATTCAGGGTTCACCCCAACTAAAAGCCACTTCCTACAGAGGGTAATCTAGATGTGAAATTCAAAAGGAGGGACACTGCTGATTAAAAGCAGATCTTCTATAAGCAGACAGTACTTCATGAAATCCCATTTACAACTCTTTGATCCTTATGAAAGGATTTTAAGCAAACATTACTCTTGGGAAGGATATCTTTCTTCTTTTGTCATTAAGTTTAAAAATGTTCCTTATTTGTAAGTACTTTGCTAAAAGCGAGGTAATTTAACTGTATTGTATCACAGCTGGATCTGAATCTGACCGGCTCTGACAAAAGACAACAGAATATATCCACACACAAAAAAAGTACATCTCTTGTATATAGTGGGAAATAAGTCTGTGACAAGGAACACATGGAAGCACAGAAGAATTCCTTCCACTGTTTGCCAGTGTTTTTTCAGCCTTTGAGAAATGCTTTCCTTGCAAGTAGTCTTCTTGTGGAGATTGAGATAATCAGAAGAACACAAATATCAGCCTGTGTTTCTTATACCTTCCCTCTAAACTGAATTCTCTGTCTTTTGTAACTCTCTGTGGACTCCTTAAAACCTTAGTAACAAAGAATTCTGCCTCTCAGATGCTGAAAAAGTAAGGTCTTGGCTGCAAGTATGATAACATAGCTTAATGTCTTTTTATGTTTATTGCATGTGATGTGATGCTTTTTAAACTACTCTAGACAGAGAACTAAAGTGCAGGTGGGTTTACAATTTAAACTGTTTTGAAGTGGTTATTTAGCATAAAGTCCTTAGTCATCTTCAGGGCTCTTGACTAATCTGAGTTTTAGAGAAAACAGCTATTGTTGCTCTGGAGATGCAAGGACAATGTTATATTCTAGTAAGTCCTTACAATTACACAGAGGGTGAGATCCCTGCTGAGTGTTTCCTCATCCTCTAGGCATACAAAATCTGGGCTTGAGTGTTGCAAAGACTTTTTTGGTTGGTAAAAGCTGCAATGCAGCAATTGTAAAGGTCCAAACCAAGAATTAAGCAGCACAGCACTTAGACCTGTATGCTGGGTATGTTATCTGAAGTTAATTGCATATAAATGGTAAAGCAAACTGTAAATGGTTAAAAATGTATGCTTGACTTGATTTAGAGATGAAGATGTAATAGGAAAATGTTCCATTTATGGAAGAAAAGTAAAAATATAATATCATATATTGGAATTGCAATCTGGAGAGATGCTACTATTCGATGAAATCGCTATACTTTTGGAATCTCTTGGAATCTTTTCATATGGCTAGAATGCATAATGCCTTTTTTTTTTTTTTTTTTTTAAACTCCATCTTGTATCATAGAAGTGGGGTTTTCTCTGTAAGGTTCCTGCGTGTGCAGTGCATAGGTATCAATGCTGTAGAGAAGTGTGTGGTTTCTATGGCTTGTGCTGCATTGTATTTTGACACGTTGCATCAATTTGAAACAATGTTTAGTAAATCTTATGGCAGTTTTATTTTTTCTGTTACTGTGTTTTAGTAGTCCCAAGAAGCAGATTTGAGAACTGCATGTCTAAAAGCTATTTGAATTTTGTTGTGTATTTTTAGATACCTCTAGCTCTGAGGGAAGTGGGTGAATGGGAAAAGGCTAATTTTAAATTTCTTTGCAACTGTTCTTGCTCTAACATTTGGTTTGTAATTTTGAATAATCCAGAGCAAAGCGATTTTCTGCCCAAGGGAATCTGGTTTCATTTGTGTTTGCATGGAGCCCTGTGCAGGATTGGGGACCATGGCAGGGCTCAGCCTCGTGGTCCTGAAGGTTGCTCAGATGCTGCTTCTCTCTGCTGGCCTTTTGCCACTGGTGTGCATGAATATGTGGACACGCTTCACAAGAACTGAGCCAAGCTGATTCAAACCCCAGCAAAACAGGCAGTTTGTACAAAGTGTGCCAGTCACCAGCTTACAGATGTTTCGTGTTGCTCTAGCTGTAGTGGGAACAATAGTTGTGAGGGAGCGACAGCCACCGCCTCCAGTCTGAGCAGGCAGCCCCTCCTCCTGCAGCAAACGAGCTCGGTTTGTGGCATCTCCTTCTGCTGCCATGAAAATTGCTGTCATGTCACAGACTAAGCTCTGCAGCTTTGCTGCCAGGTTAAGCAGGAGAAGCTAGACTGTGATTAGGAAGGGATCCGCAGGGAAGCAGTGTGCAGGGTTTGAAGGTGAAGGGCTGGGAGTGGCAGGAATGGCTGGGTCATCCCCGGCAGTGGCTGAGCCGGGAGGTGCCAGAACGCTGCAAAATGGAACTGCAGGGCACACAGCAGATGTGCATCGTGGCTGAGCTGCTGCTGTGTCACGGCCAGGCACAGAACTCAGAGGCAAACAGAATTGCAGCAATGCAGTTGCATCATTGCAGTAGTGATGGGTGGAGAAGAAACACCTTGGCTCCCACGCCCTGCAGTGACTGCAGGGCATGGATTTACAGCGTGCTTTCTGCATCTGCCTGTCAGTGAGAGCAGGGTTTTTACCCCTTGCATCTTGGCATCTCATGAACTGTTCAATGTAATACTCCCTCTCTGTTTTGCCATGTTCCTGTTGTCTGTCCTTGGCAGCCTGGAGGGAGGAGAGGGTCCCAGCAGCTTCTTTTGGCTTGCACTGGGAAGAGGTGGGCTGGCAGCTTCTTGTGCCAGGCAATGCACTGAAGGCTTGGTATGGAGCCCTTGGAACTCCCCAGGCAGGGCACCAGTGCCTGAGACACCTGTCAGCTGAATAGAAAAGTGGCAGCCACCCTAGAAGGGCTGATGTCACCTCCTGAGCTGAGTGGTGAGCCCATTGCTGTTTGCACTGTGGGAGCACCTGAGGGTCAGTGACTGGCTGAGGGTACCTCTGGGACCTGGATGTTCTTCCTCATGGAGATTACAGCTGGGAAGGAGAAATATAGGCCAGCACTGCTGGGATCAGTTCAGGAACTTCAGGTCACTCCCTTCCTTCACTGCTTTCCCCAGGGCACTGCAGAGTGTGTCTCTCCTCTAGCCTGAAACAGGGACAAGAGGACTCTGGTCCCTAGTTTACCTGGACATTTGTCACTTGGTAAGAAAATTGCAATCAGCCTGCCTGACATCATGCCCCTGGTAAATAATAGATGGCCTCTGGTCACGCACAGCCTTCTGCATGCCCAAGGAGACTAACCCAATATACAGAGCCTGTATGTGCCCAGATTTGTGTCCAGGATTTCACTGCAGCAAGCACCAGTGACCTAAACCAGTGCAGGATCATCCAGGCTCCAGTAGTTGTCCCTGAAGCCTGTGCTTAGGCTGTAGCAGGGAATGAATACTCCATGTGGACCAACCATTTGTATGAAATTTTGCTTCATGAAGAATACAACAAATTGCTTGTCAATATTAATCTGTGCCTCCTTTCTAGCAATTTATTTTTGTGTAATTTTTCCAGCCTATTAATGGAAGTGGGTCTCTGTGATCTGTGCATACATTGGGTACTGCTACTTTGGCTAAGGACAAGCCAGCCCTGGTCTGGAGCAGGGTGTTTGAGGCAGTGCTGATTTGCTTGGGCACAGTGTGCTGCTGAGGTGTCCTCAGGGCACCCAAACTCCACCTGGGCTGCCCATCAACACCATCTGTCTCAAGGTGCTCTGCTTTGCAGCAATCTGTGACGTGTCCTACACTTGACAGATCAAGCTGGTTGGGAGATGTTCCAACAGAACACTTTTTATTCTGAATTTGCTGATATGCTGGAATGGAAGCATCTTAGAGATGTTTCCACATCTCTCAGATTCTCATGAAAGCTGGGCAAGGCTCCACAGCACTATCCCCAATGGCTTGGCAGTCTACCTGGGGCTGTGTGGTTTTTTGGCAGCCTAGTCTTCCATGGCTTCCTATACCCAGCTGGGGGAACCTTAGCCTCAGCTGCAGAACTGCTCTTGCAACAATTCTGTATTGTTTGTATTTTCTTCTGAGGTGTAAAGAATTAAAATTTTGAAAGTACTGGTTTTATTCTCTACCAGAATTTCTTACACCCTCCAAAATTCTGAATAAGGTGAGACTTTGAAGCTGAATAATTAGTAATCCTTTACAAACTGAGGCCTAATTTAATGTCTGGCTCCATAATTGAGTTCTTTCTTAAGACTGCATTTGTATATTTTATAGATTAGCTTATTCTAATACCTAATTTTGTTACTTACATATGTATATCTATATGTAAAAACATGAAATCCTTATGTCTACAGTTATTTTTCTGGAGCTGCACTTCAGCTTCTAGTCTGTTTTATTTTCCTTGCCTGTTACATTTGTTTCTACTTATTAGGCATCTTATCCTGTTTTCAAAGAAATGAAATGTAGAACTTCTTGATGGGGGTGCAGATTTTTTGACTCCTTAGCAGTGACAGATGCAGTGCTCTGGGAACACTGCCTGCCTGTATCAGTAAGCTCGTGCCTCTTGTAATTGGGCAATATTAATGCTTAGGAAGGCAAGTGAATGAGCTTAAAAAGAGCTCACAAGATGGTGGTCCCTGCAGGTCAGCAGGCAGCATAGTAAATCATCATAGTGAGGAGGTGCAACTGCCAGCACATGATGAAATAACTTATTACTATTCCAGCTGCTGATTCACAAGTCCTGCTGCAATTACAAGTGACAGTAGAGAGGCTGCGGAGAAAACAGGGAGCTTCTCTGGCAAATTCCAGATGGAGAACTTGCATCTCTGTTCTCTAATGAGAGGGTAACAATGTCTGAGGCAGGTCCTGGGGACCTGTCATCACAGTTCTGTGCTTTGGTTCCCCCCGCCAGGGTCATGTCTTTGCTGCAGCACAGGCAGAAGAGCTTCAGACCTGCTGTGTACATACTCTTTTGTTGTGCACTGTATGTAAAATGTCTTTTCCTCCTCTTCTTTCTCCCTTAAAAATGTCTGTTTCTCCCTTTTTCCTTTTGTTAGAATGATACAGAGCGCTATAGAGGCTTTGGACCTGCAAAGTTGTTCAAGTACAAGCTAAAAAGTAAATGTGCAGTGTATAACAGAGTTTACATTATAACATAATATAGCACTTTTTAATTAACAGTTTTTTAGAAATTTATTGGTGTTTTTGTCCTGGTTTTATAGATTAAGAATGTATCAACTTGTTTGTTTTCTAAACTGGGGACACAGGACATTGATAGTTTATATGCCTGAGTCATGCTGTAATTAAAGCAGGAATTGAATCTGGACTGAGTAGTATAAAACATGGAGATTCTGAGTTATTGTCTGGTGAGCCAAGGAAATAATTTATAATAAATGGCTATTTTTATGTATGAATGGGAAAAAAATAATTCTGACTGCTTTAAATGCTTCCAGCATTTAGTCGCTTGGCAAAATTCTTTCCAAAAGTGTTATGTACCTGTCATGGTTTAACCCCAGCTGGCAACTCAGCCACACACAATCACTTGCTCAATTGTCCTCCATCTCTCCCCACCCCACTGTGGGATGGAGGAGAATTGGAAGGGTAAAAGTGAAAAAACTCGTGGGATGAGATGAAAACACTTTGATAATAGAAATAATCGTAATAATAGTCATGATAATAATGCAATTGGTAGGAAAATAAAAAAGAGAGATTAATAAAACCAAAGAACAGCACAATTGGTCACCACCCATCTATTGATGCTCAGTCAGTCCCCAGGCAGTGCTCCCCCCATCAACCTCCCCCTGAGTTTTATTGCTGAGCATGATGCCATATGGTGTGGAATATCCCTTGGGTCAGTTGAGGTCAGCTGTCCCACTACCCCCTCTCCCAATTCCTTGTGCTCACCCAGCCTCTTTCCTGGTGGTGAGAAGAAAAGACATTCACTCTCTAAGCTCTGCACAGCAATAGCCAAAACATCCTTGTGTTATCAGCACTGTTTCCAGCACAAATCCAGAACAGATCCATACAAGTTGCTGTGAGGAAGATTAACTACCCCAGCTAAAGCCAGAAGAGCACTGAAGTTACAGACTTGCCCTGTTTTTGGGTAGGTGGTGGGGGACTGCCATTTCCAGTATGCCTTCTTCAATGAGAGAGTTTAAGTACTGGTTCTCAGGAGTATGCACTGGTAAAATTTGCTTTCAATAAAATGTAGTTTTTGAGAACAGAATGTAACCATTTGAATAGAGAAGAATATAAACAGACAGTTGTGAACATTAACTCTTGCAGATTTGATATTTTGAACAGTCCTTCTTGGAGAAAAAAATGTTTGCTTCCTGGCACTTTAGAAAATACCAGGAGGTGGTGGCTCTTTGTGCTGTTTTTGTATTTCAGGTGAACCAAACTTGGAGGCTGATTTCTGTTCTCATTCGTGGAGTGAGATATGAAATGGGCAGTCTCAGTACAGAGTGCCCCCAGTTCATCAACAGCCTTTCACCTGCAGAAATCACAAATTGATTACAATTAATTCTTCACGCCCATTAGAAACTCTGTGTTCAGCTGTGGGTCTGTACCATGGTACAGGAGACATGAGCTGTGGGCTGTGTCCCTTGGCTGCTGTGCAGGAGTTGCTCCTGCTGAGCTGATGATAAAGGAGATTCCCTGGTGAGGAATTTCTGCCTGCCAGGGCTGAGCAGCCTCTCATGACCTGGTCCCTCCCCATTCAGAGCTTTCTTGCTTTTCCAGAGGTGCCAAGGCTGCCAGGTGAGCTCAGTTTGGCCATTGCAGTTTCTTCTGGGGGCTTCTCTTTCCCTTTTGGCCCTTGTGAAGAGGTGGTAAAAAGGTGGCATTTCAAGTGTTTCTATGTGCAGTTGCTTATGCTTTGAGCAAAATGAACTGTGATGAGGTCTCGTGTTCCACAAGTCAGGAATAAACAGTCAGTGAAACTATCCTGTCCACTGTCTGTGTACCCACATGAACTCACCTTTATATAGAGTAGTGTTTGATATTAATGACCTTTTTTATAATACGAGCATATTTTTACATTATTATGTTTATTTATTTTGTCAAACCCTTATTTTTCCTTTCTTTTCCTCCAGAGTGACCGACTGCTCATTAAAGGTGGAAGAATTATCAATGATGACCATTCCTTCTATGCAGACCTCTACCTTGAAGATGGACTAATAAAGTTGGTTTTATGAAATACTGCTTTTTTTGCATGCATGTTAGCATAGACTACTGTGATTTCTTGATAGTGCTGACTTGAAATCTTTTGTGGACACTCTCAGTTACCTCTAAATGTGAAGCTGTAGTTGAGGACTGTTTAATTCTTAAATTCTGCCATTTCATCTTCACTAAGATTAGATAAGTAGAAAATTTCTTTGCTGTAAATTGAAGATATTTGCTTTTCAAACAGTTCAATCAGTTTCTTCTAAAACAGTTAAGGCAAGTAGACGGTTGCAAGAAAAAAAGTAATGGTAAGGGGAATGGAAATATTTTGAGTTGATGAATGGCAGAAGGCTCTCTACAGCTTTTTCCCCTTACCTAGTCAATGCAATTACAGCCATGCTCTTAAGGATTGTAGGGCATGGAAATCTGAAACATGCCCCATGTTGCATTGGGCAAATGAGGGTCTGCTACTTCTCAGTTGCCTTTGGCTAATGCTGAACCACAGCACCTTCTGTTCCTATAATGTTATGCCTTGTCACACAATTAGAAAGAAAGCCCTGATTTATCAGGCTGTAAAAATATAGGAACTGGGAAAGTATTTGTTAGGTGAAAAACTTGAAATATGTGTTACTGATAGCCTGGGAAACTGTAACAGAGATGTCCATGTGCTCTGCTGGTCCTGCCTTGGCTTAGTGGGCATGAGGGTCTCTAAGGTTTGCCAAGTTACATAGTGTGTATGAGCACTCTGATGTACACAAGGATCAAAGCCTTTTTCATGATTGCTCGACATTTTCACTGGGGACCTAAGAATCTTGGTCTCCAGAGGCTACAATGTGATGCACAGAAATATAATTGTGGTTATCTGGTAAATAATTTATTGCCTACTTGTTTTCAGAGCTCCTTAAGAAGATAACATCTGATTAAAAGTCCAGTACTTTATATATCTGTGACTGCTATTGTTATTATGATTCAGTTTATTGTAACAGAAAAAAAAATCTGAATACTTTCATCCATGGACTGTGCAGTTTTCTTTTTAATACTTTTCATTCTGCCTTTCCATTTCATAATGTTACTTGCATGGTAAAAGTGGAGAGGATGCAAAATTTTGAACATGTATCTATTTTTAAAGCAACAGTTAACCAAGCTCTCTTTGATGGGTGTTTTTGTTGAGTTTTTCTGTGGTTTTGTTAGTTCAGATGCAAGTCTTCTAGTAACACTTGTAAGCATCAGAACTATTTAAACAACTAAAAGCATAAGGTGCTGAGAGCCTGCAACTGCTGGGAATTTTTGGCTTTGATTCCAGAAATGCAATGGTATTTAGCAATGCCAAGATTTCACCTGCCCTTGTTAAGTACATAGACTCCCTCTGAAATCCGTGTGTGGATCTGTACCTCCAGGAAGTATCTCAGCTGCCCAAGCTAATTAGGATTAATAATGAACAGAGAGGCAAGACCTTAATTTTTAAGAGGCATTTATCTTTGCCCAAGAAGGCAAGTTCTCTATTTAGCACCCTGAGTTCTGCCTGCTCTCTAGATTTAGACAACCTAAGATTTTTCTTTGTAAACTGTGCTACAAGTCCTGCTCTGAAATAATTTGTGAGGGCAGCCTGCTGTGAGGTGGAGTTGGGTCCTTACTGTGTTCAGATGATAAATTTTGAAACCTAAGAAAGCTCTGGGTTAGTTTGATCTCTCAGTTTCTTCAGGTGGAACTGCCCATTGTGTCTGAATATTTAACATCATTGTCAAATGTGGCTCAAGCTTGTTTGAAACTGGATCTTGAAACTCAGTCATCCACATTTCAGTTGATGCTATAACTTTCCAGCTGCAGATTCTGCTGGTGCTACAGAATTCTAATACAGAAGAGCAGACACCAACCACTCAGCCCAGAATAGGCAATAATGTCCTGGTTTTACTGGGCTGTAAAAGATCTGGGTTATTTTTCTCACTCTAAAGTGAAAACTGATTGGAAAGAGAGGTTTGGGTTTCTCTTGCAGCCTAACAAAAGATTTGGGTCTTACTGCTTTCTGTTCTGCAGAGAGGAAAGCAGATATAGCCTTGAGTATGTTTGAAGACCAGCTATAGTTTGGAGCATGGTTGATGTTTCTTCCTGCCAATCAATGCTCAAGCTGGCTCCCTAGGTACAAGGAGGAGTGGTGCATGTGGATTTTTCCTACCTGAAACTTAAGCCCTGCACACTCAGATGGCAGCTGAGAGGCAGGTCTACAGTATCTAAATAGTATTTTAAATAGTTGGTAATTCAAATTGGCATATAAATAATGTATTTTGCCTATGTCTCTCCTGCCTCTTTATCACATGAGGAAGTAAGCCCTGTGCCAAGTGACAGGTCATGGTCTGGTGCTTGCTCTGTCTGCTCCATCCCTGCCAAGGGGAAGGTTTGGTCCCTCTGGGCTGGAGGAACAAACGAGTGGCAGGGTGAGGGACTGGGGACACGGTCTCCAGAGCTGGGCAAGTGGTGAGTCCAGTTAGGGGGAACCTCAGATGCCTAAAAGAGGTCTGGGCTTGATAATTACAGAAGCATCACCACGGAGTTCTGGGGGCGGATGAAGCTTGTTCCTTGGATGAAGCTTGGGAAGAGCTGATGCCTGCTGTTTCTGTTGTGCTTTAATCAGCTCTTGTACAACAGAATTTACCAACTTGTTTGACTGAAAATGGCAGACACTATCAGCTTTCTGTGGGGTCTGACTTTTCTGGATGCTGAGATACGAGGACACCAGCTCAGTAATTTGTAGTGTCTAGAATGCAGTTATCTGCACTGTTGTATTTTTTCACCCACAAGTAACAGAACTCCATTCCTACTCACATACACTTTGCATTAATGAGTGAGCAATTCAGGAATCCTGTCACTTTATCTCCTACTCTCTGTTCTACTTAGTCAGAATAAAAATAACCTTGTGCACCAGTGAAGATCAGACTTCTCCCAGCCTTAATCTTGATGCCAGGGCAAGAGATGAGATGGGTTTCTGACAAGTATCTGCAGCACCATCCACAAAGGCTGTTTGGTCCTATGTCACTTCAACATGGATGATTTCAGCTGAATAAGAAGTTACTCAACAATACACTGAAAATAATGAGCATTGGCTCATCAAAAACTTCACTATATAGTTAGCACACTTTCACTTTGTTAGGACATGTCTTCTTGAAGAGGAAACTGGTAGATACTGATTGTGGAAGAAAACAAAAAATAATTGCTTTTTTGTGGAGGTTTTAGTAAATACTATTCTCAGAATGTGTGTTACTCCTTGGACATACTTAAAGGAGATGGGTCATAGTTAATTTTTTCCCCAGTTCAATTTCTTAGCCACATAGATTCTCTACAAAGGTGGAGGGTTGTTCTGATTAAAATCTTGGGGATAGATTTGACTAACGAAAATTAGTGCAACATCATTACTACACATGGGGCTATCTAACTTTAGGCATTGAATCTGCTCATGGGTGCAATGCCTTATGAGATGCCTTTGGGGAGGCACATTTTAAAACAGATTGCAACTTTTGTTTGTGCAATTAGATGTGCTGGGCAGCTGCAGGTTTTTGCATCCAGGTGGGTTCCCTGTTCACTGCTCAGCTGCACACAGGTTATGACAAGCTGCCAGTGCTGCACATGTTGATGACTGCTAGGTGCCAGACATGGAGGTGCCAGCTCTCATGAGTAAACCCTCCTGGTTTGTTCACTGCTGGGCAGCTGTGACCCCATCCTGGGATGCCCACGAGGAGTTTGCCCATGGAATGGCTGTGCTTCCCTCCAGCCAGAGCCCAGCACCAGCGGAGACAAGTTGCAGGAGGTGACATTTTTGCATAGCATGTGAAACTAATTCTTGACCTCTTGGGGCTATTTATTAACTCTGTTAGTTTGGCCAGATTTCAATGTGAATAATTATACCTATTTGTTGGGGGGTTTTGGGTTTTTTTTCCCCACTGGTTTTAATGAGCAGTTATATTCACTTCTGGTTCTACCTTATCACAGTTGGCTGTTAATCAGTCACTGTAGGTGGGAGTTGCATTTTAATATGGGGAAACAGATTCAGCAGCTCAGATGTCTGAGGTATTTATTTAGCTGTGGATAAATGTTATTTTATCCAGACAAAAGAAAATTAAGACAAGGTCTCTGTGTCTGTAATATGAGATAAACTAAGTGAACTTTAACTACCTTACAGTTACCTCTAAGCCCAAATATATTGTGGTGTAACAGTGCAGACACATGGCTTCCAGACAGACCCATACCTCCCCCTGTTTGGCACCATGCAAAGTAGACAATAAAAATGTAGTGTGGCTTTAAAAGTTAAAGTTTAATTTCTTTTTAGTTGAGTCAATGAATAATAAAAGTATTTTGAAGATAAATATCTGGAGTCTAATATTGGTATGGGGGACAGATTAATATTTTTTTAATAGTGAAAAGAAAATGTCCTGCTTTCAAGACCTGAAAGGAGAAAGATGGCAACAGCTAATTACAATTTTTCCATGCAGTTATGCAGAATGTTTCATTGACTTTTAACTTCAAGAGGAGGATGAAGAATATGGGACATGGTAGATTAAACATGTTTAGGTCTCTTAGATATCTATTTCTGTATCTTAGGTTATTTAGATTTCTTTTTAAGGATAAATTTTCAATGCATGATGACAAAGTAATTATAAAATTTTCTGATATGCCTTTTGCTTCTGCCATGTATTTTACAATTCCTGCTAGTTTCCATATTTGATCTATGTTTTCCTATTTTCATTTAAGAACTTAATATACAAAACTGGAGCCCCCAAGAGAGCATTAAGCGTACATAATTTGAATTGTTTAAAGATAGAAATCATATAAAAATAATCAATTTTTAATGCTAGTGCATTACAGCTCCTTTATTGGCCACTAGAGCCATGCAAAGCAAACAGAGCTCACGGCTCAGTGAGGCAGCTCTGCTCTGCTTTGTTGTGCTGTGCTGGGCAGGACAGAGGAGTGTATGCTTGAGCTTCACCTTGCCTTTGGGGACCCACCTCCTTCTGTATGGGGCCAGGCTCCCTGTCCCCTACTCACCTCAAATAGCTTTGTCCTCTGTGCTTGTTCAAATAAAGTAATACTGGCTTTCCTTGCTGTCCAGGCAAATAGGAGAGAATCTGATTGTCCCTGGAGGAGTCAAGACCATAGAGGCTAATGGGCGCATGGTTATTCCTGGGGGAATAGATGTCAACACTTACCTACAAAAGCCCTACCAGGGGATGACTGCTGTTGATGACTTCTATCAAGGCACAAAAGCAGCGCTAGCAGGGGGCACCACCATGATCAGTGAGTACCAGCAGAGCTGTCTCTTCCCATGCCAGGCTGAAGCCTCTATAGCATGTGTGGGGATAGCTACCAGAGGCTTCATTCTGATTTTCTGCGATCTTCTGCAGTGAATCTTCAAATTTCTGAGCACTGTGTTTGAGATCCATTCATCATTGTTAATCAGGGTTGGCCTGAAAATGAACCTACCCTTAGAAAGAAATACCAGTGTGTGGAATTTCTTTTGGATTTTTCTCTGTAATGCAGAACAAGCACTGAGGAATAATGTACATGTTCTTGGGATTTTTGGAAAGTGGTGTAGGTAGTGCTGTAAGTATATGGCACAGAAAATCTGACAAAGATCCGCTGTTCCCACCTACTGCCATTTCAAGGGTTTTGGAAATAAAAAGTTATGTTTATTTATGAACTTGGATTTGTCAGTAGGAGTTGAGAAAGACCTTAACAGAGATGTCCCAGAGGAACATCTTTGTTGGTGAAAGGAAGAAGTCTTTATAGTTGTTAAAGGCACTTCTGTCTACAGATGGTGGGACAAGATTTATCTTTTTCCTTCTGGCTGTGACTTGACTTTGGTTAGATGTTGTGAGGCAATTGTTCAGGTGCCATAAATTAGGTTCCTTGTGAAGAGGAGCTTCTCAGTGGAGTTCTACTCCCACTGAATCGGGATGCGGATTTTTTTTTTGGTGTTATCTGTTACCCAAGTTCAGCAGCAGGCATCAGCTAAAAGATTCTTTGGCCGTAGGCACAAAATGCACTGCTGTTCATTCCTTTTTAGATAGTTTTTTCAGTCTGTGTTCTTCAGTTGAATATTCCTGTGCAGAGTTAGGCTTGCAAATGGTACTGGAAAGCCCATCTTGATTTGTTTTCATACTAACTTTTGACCTAGTCCTGCAAAGAGAGGTACCTATGCATAAGTAGTCATATCTTTATGTCAGTGGATGGTGTGGCACCATTAGAGGTAGAAAGGCAGGGGAGAGGCAGGGCATTCAATGTTCTGTATGGTGTGACCGAGTGTTTGTGCACAGTGTCATTCCCTGTTCAAACCTTTGGCTGTGTTCCCAGTTTTGGCTGCTGAGAAAACATTGAACATCTGCACTGATGTATTGGTAGGGCAGAGTGGGCCAGTTCAATGACTGTGAGGCACTGGTTAATTATTGTGCTTGCTGTGAAATACACAGAAATGGACACATCACACAAGAAATACAGTGTCCAGAACCTGTGGTCTCTTGCAATGCAGTAAGGAGAAAGACAAGTGTTTCCTAAACGGTGAGGTGTTTGGCTCCTTCTTTGTGTATTTATTGGTGATGCTGCACCAAGCAGGTTGCCAGACTCATCTTTAGTATAGACTGTTCACAAAGTCTGCTGCACCTGGGGCAGCAGGACCTGGCTGACACCCCAGAGTTACAGTCAGCTCACAGGCTGCCTCCAAGGCTGTTGGTTGGACTGAGATGCTGGGAGACTGCTCACTTTGGGGAAGTCTGAACAGTGTGCATACTGTCCTGCTAACTGACACTCCATCTCTTTTTCAGTTGATCATGTGCTTCCAGAACCTGGATCAAGTTTACTGACCTCCTTTGAGAAGTGGCATGAGGCAGCTGATACCAAATCCTGTTGTGATTATGCTCTCCATGTGGACATCACCAGCTGGTATGATGGGATCCGAGAAGAGCTGGAAGTGCTTGTGCAAGACAAAGGTTAGTGAGTGAAATGTAGTAGTAGTATTTTTTGGTTTTATTGAAGTATCATATGGAGGTGAAATTTTGAAGTATTTTAATGAATGCCTGGGCACTGGCTATGCTAGCCAAGGTTCTTCCTTACCTTGAACTTGTATTTTTACTTGCTGTGTAAAATGGACCTAAAACTTTGTGCATATACATGACTTTGTCCAGAATAAGCATGGAAGATTAAGATGCTTACCTTGTCATAAAGAAATGTATCACTTTATCCTTGCTTGTATATGTGGAAATAGGCTCAGATATTGCATAGCTAGGTTGTTTTTTAAGGTAAAACTCAAAGATCTGTATTTAGGATAACCAGCCCAGTCACCTTAGATTCTCTATTTAACAAATGAAGAAAATGAAACATTTCAAAGTAGTGCTTCAGGTTTTAACTAGACTGAAATCTTTGATTCAGCCGCCTTAAATTAAATCCAGATATGAAGAGCACATGGAGCCACTACAGGCTAGATCTCATTTCTTTACCAGTGACTTGGAATAATTTACTTGCTGAGGCTTTTGTAAATAAAACATGCCTGCATTTTTAAAACAGATTCCAGTTATTAGAAAAAGAGATGCTAAACTTAGGTACCTAATATTGAAAAAATGCCCCAGTTTTCTCAAGTGCTTTTCTCTGGTGGCTTTCCCTAAAGTTACTGGAAGGTGCCTTGTTTCAACACTTGCAAAAAAAAGTCACTTATTTAGGAATCAAAGACACTTCTATGGGTTTGATTGTGTTCAGTTGACAGGCCTACTATCATGTGAGATGCTATAGGTTACCCTACCTGGACTCCAGCTACCAATTCAGAATAGCACAGATGAAACCTCTCCCAAATGCATTTCCACACATGCAGTCTCAGTCTCATATATGGAGGGCATCTTAGTAGCACCAGATCGCTCTGTGTGGGCAGTGGGATCTAGCCTTCAGAAGATCCTAGCTTAGTTCTTGTTCCTTGAAATTGTGCCTGACAGCATGTATTTTCCTTTCAGAATCATATATTTTCATGTATTTTTTGTTTTCTACTTTTCTTGAAAATGTATGGATATTAATTAGGGAATATTTTCTGAAATGGCAGGTGGTTTCCATGGGCAAATCAGAATGGCTTTTCTGTAAGTGATATGTATATGCAGCATCCTTTGTAATGTGTAGAGCTAGTGTTGACTTAGATGTGAAAGGTTCCCTTTATAGACAAAGGTACTATCAAAGTAGAGAAAAACCCAAAATGCTATTTTTGAGTGAACAGTTGTTTGCTGAGATGCCATGGAGGTGCAGCTGTCTGGGGGAGTTTATTCCATGTCACAGGATGCTAACAGTACATGTGCTGTATAACCAGATTTTAGGCAACAAAATACTTTCATAAGCAAGACTGCACATAATTAGAGAAACTGCAGCTGGTCTTTCATAGTCTCTAGTATAGGTGATTTTTACGTATAGGTGATTTTTACAAGGTGATGACATCTGTCAACACAGGTTATGCTAAATCTGTGCTGTTTCCCTGGTATCAGCATTAACATGAATCTGCTGCTGTGCGTTAGCTGACTGTACTCTCAGACAAGTGTACTGTGCCTTGTTTCAAAGGTTGGAGGTTATTTTCCAGAGGTCCTGGACCACAGATGGCTCAGCACTCCCAAATTTGCCCAAGGGTTTACGTTAAAAGCCTCATGCAGACAGTTAGGTTAATAGTTTTCTCCAACTATTGAAATGTGAGTTTTCTATATAAATCTGGCCTGCCTCTGAGTCATCAAGGGAAGCAGAAATCTGCTCATTGGTTCCTGGACTGCGATTTATGATGGAGCCTTGGTGGCCTCTTCAGTGGTGAGAGCATTAGGAGGTCACCTTTGTTCTCATGTATGTCTCAGGCAGGCAGGGTGAGTTACTGTCACATGCTAGGGGACACAAGGTAAGGGCGAGGATGAACGCATAAGCACAATAGGAAATAATTCAGCATGGCAAGGACTTTCAAATTAAGGGGTCATATTTCCTGATAATTGGAACCATTTAAGCCAGCTGGTGCAAATAGACTTGATGTCAGTGGAGTGACCCTGGTTTTCATCAGCTGGAAATCTGGATTGAATTGATTCTTGGCTGATTGTGGGCGAGTTAGCTGAGTGACAGGGCTCAGCTCATTGTGTTTCAATGCTACATGTGCCTAATGCAATCAGCATGAGTAACAGGGGAGCTCACAGAGTGGCTGTTGAGGTGCCTTGTCATGAGGTATAATTGAACAATTAATCAGTTTTAAATCAATACAAAGCTAATTTAAGGAAGGCTTTGGCAGGGCCTGAAGATTTTTTTAGAGCCAAATATTGTTTATAAACACTTAGGCTTGTAGCATTTCAGCAGCTATTTTGGGATTGAGCTTCTTCAATATATGCAAAGGAGCCAGAGCCTGATATTGCTGACAGGGGCTTCACTGGTTCCTTTGACTTTGTCACTGTTCAAAAAAACCTGTAGTCCTGCCTAAAATTTCGAGAGGATTCTGTTGAGTACCCCTGGTGTGAGAGCAAGTAGGACATTAATGAGAATGTGGTGTGTAACAGTATTAAGGTCAATAGGCCATGGAGCAGGGCTTTTGAAAAGCTGCATAATTCCAATGAGTAGGTCAAGGAACCAGGCCAGGGCAAGGAGTCTAATCTTGGATCCCTGTATATGTAAATTTGTGTTATTTATCTTGGTATCTGGTACAGGTGCTCTCTTTGCAAGGCAGGACTGTTCACACCATGTCTCCTGTTAGCTGTAAAGGCAGCTGAGATGCGATTTTGCTGTGTGTGTATCTGGTGGCAGCTGAGGGTGTGAATGTGTGGTTACTTGGGAGAACTCTGCTTCTGCACTGTGGTAAGGAGCAGGCTCAAGATCCTATGGCAGGATCTCTGCTGGGATCCCTTCTGCTCCCGTTAATTTCAGGGAGAACATTAAACACAGTGAGAGCAAAACTCAGTCATTTTATCAAGGTCAGCAGAGGGCCTAAGAAGGTACTAGGGCAATAAAAGAGAAAGGATGCAAATATGCATTTCCCTTCAGGGAAAGCTGCCTTTCCTCCTGCAGGACTGTGATGAAATGAATGACTTTGGTTGAGCTGGTGGATAATGGAGAGCAGTAGGTAACCCAGCTGTGGGCTCTCAGAAACGTGTGAGGGTCAGTCCATGCCATCACTGAGGCCAGGCATGGCTGGGGCCGGGCCTACACGTCCCCCTGGCTTTGTGTGGGCATGGGCACCCTGCAGGAAGGTGACACCTGGCACATGGGGTGGGTGTGTGGAGAGCAAACGGAGCTTTTCTCTAAGGCAGGCAGGATGGGTGTGCTGGGTGCTGCTGTGAGCACTCAGAGGGAGACAGGGCTCAGGGCACACGGCCCAGGGAAGGCCCAACCCAGCTTAGGTTTTAAAAGAACATACTGACTACTTTGAAATTGTAATGAGGAATAGATGGAGGGATTACAGTTAGTAAAGGCTGTATGTGTTTTCTGAGAACATGATAAATAGGAAAATAGGAAGAAAGGATGGGCTTACAGGCTGACAGCATTCCACCTTTCAGGCTGGATTTGCTTGGCGTGGAAGTCAGCAAGGAGGGGCCAGCTCCTGCTTTGTGTTTCTCTCTGAGCTGCCTGGACTTAGCAGGAAGACATAATACCAGGGATCATTTCAGTGTTTTATCCTGCATGTATCCTGGGGTATTTTAGTCCTGTAATTGTAAATAAACAAACTCTGTGTGTGTGTGTGTGTGTGAGCAGTCAAACTCTCTGCCCGAGGATGTATTTGCTCATTCAAGACTCATGAAGGAGTTATAACTGCATCAGAGAGCTTTATTCATTTTGTGTAGGCAACATGAATAACATGAACAGATCTCTTTCTTTTTTTTCTTGCCCCAGGAAACACAGTTTTCATCATGGCCATTTTGAAACACAGCATACACAACTTAGGTAGCTTAGAATTTACTTTTTTTTTTTTAAGCTAGAAGACTATGATACTGGTCCTTGCACCAAACTGGGGATCTTACCAGTAGACTAAAAAGTAACACAAATATATACACTAATATGAATTCATATATACAGAGATTATGAACAGAAGATATTTGTAAGTCTCATTCTGTAAGAATACAAAACTGTGTAAATAACCAAATCTTTGGGGATTAGAGTACAGGGGTTTCTTGACAACTGACACTCAACACTAGCATTTCTTATGGATTTCTAAAATTTGAAACTGATGTCTTTCTTGGTTTTTTATGACTACTAGCATAAATCCTTCCATCTTTGGAAGGCAGAAGGAGAGGTGTAGTGAACTGCCTATAAAACTGGTTTCAGGCTTGTTTCCACTCCTTTCCAATGTCTACCATCAGCTAGGCTTACTGCTTTGCAGGGTAAGGTCAAAAAAAAGCAAATCTGTATGCACATTCAGATGCACATTTCCTATACCTTCTCAGCACTTTGGGGGAACCTAACCAGAAGTTTTATCTAACAAAAAGCGCAGTTTAGATCAAGCTGAAATATTTTCCTGATTATCTAAGGAAACCCAAAAAGAAAAACACTGCTTCACAGAACCTTACACAAGGTTTTTAAACTTCACAAACTTTACATGCTTGCTTTAGCCACCATTGCATGTCTGTGATTTGGCTACAAGCAGTCAATCCTCTTTGCAGTGGCTGGGTTACTCCAGGGATGAGCATGGGCTACCCACAGCATCCAAAAAATTCGCCCAGAGAAGAGGGCAAGAGCATCCAGGCTTCTAGTCCTAGCAGCTGTACTGCAGCTGTGAAGCCATGCTTCATTTTTGACAATCACTAGTGAAAAGCCTAGTCCAGACATACTGTATTACTTACTTTTCCTGAAGTTTTTGTTCAAATACAGTTTAAGAATATGCTTACATGGCAACACCTTTGAATTTTGTCTTGGAACAGGTGTGAACTCTTTTCAAGTCTACATGGCCTACAAAGATCTCTACCAAATGTCCGACAGCCAGGTATTGCTCTGAATGCTTTTCATTGCTGTGACCTGTCCTCTTTTCTCATCTCCCAACACTTGAGTTGCTGAAGTTGAATCCCAGAGAAACATTCCCAGTGGCCTGATTGACACTGGAAGAAATGTGCAGGGGTGGTTCACTCTCTGGAGGGTCAGTGCTGAGCTGTGTAGAACACCTGCATGTGTTCTTCAAGTGCATGACATTCACCTTCTGTAGAGACCTTCTGGTGCCTTCCAACACTGCAGCCACTCAGCTCTGCTCAGGATTTCTCTCATTTTATTTTACAGTAACCTTTAGAGGACTTTAGGTCAGAGAGGGTGAAAAAGATGAAGCACTTGAGGCAGTGGCAATTTTGAGGTTTCAGGAGTTTCTTGGTTGCTGTAACAGCTAAATAGAGTTTCTCTTGGGGGAGGTGGCCTTTTCTCATTAGGGCTGGAGATAACAATGAGCTTGTTTGTCCAGAGCTCATTACAGATTCCAGACTCTTCAGCTTTCCCATTCATGCATTTCAGGCCACTGTAAATGGACAATGGCATCTGTTAGTAATAATAATATTTGCCTATTCAGTTGATAAAATGTTTCTTTCTTACTTATTCCCAGAGCTACAGCTCTTGGTCTCTTAAATAACTGTTATTATAACCTCCAATACATGTGCTTTTAATTGGAATTTTAGACATAATGATTTATAAATATTGTCTGAGAGGCAGTGCCTGTTAAATTCAACTCCCCATTGGAATTGCCAAGAGGAATACACCAAAATGTTTAATGTGTGGCTGGACTAATGGCTGTTATCTTGCTTAAATGTCCATCTTACAAGCTGTATATTGCAGCCCATTCAATGCTGCCTGAAGTGCCCTAGTGCAAAAATAGACACTGAAGAACCTTTATCTTCCATATTTAATCTGTTTGAAAACTGGGCTCCCATGTTACTGAAGTCTGATTTTAAATAGGGACATATAAGCTGAATACCTTTTGGAAAGGAAACTGTATTTCAATAGATGTGTGTTTAGAAATTAACAGTAAAAGCAAAAGGATCAACTACTGCCCTTCTTTATGGATGAGTGTTGAATCTTTGAAAGCAATTAAGAAAACAAGGATGCTCTAGAGAAAATATTGCAACTTTTAATATGAAAATTAAAGATGTTGCTGAAAGCTCAACAATGATGGCTCTAAGAAGATGGTGCAAAATGCCTGCACTTCAGAAAAGAGATGTTCTAGCCATACTAAAAGTGTCTGTAGCACATGGCAATAGTTCTATTTTACATTAGCTAAAACTACAGGAAAGAGAGTCGCTAAACTGAGCCCTGTGTGGGAGGACATGGGGAGGTGGCCCTGCAGTGCTGGGGCTGGGGCAGACTCTGTGTCCCAGGGAAACCCAGCCCTGCTCGGGGCTGTTGACCCAGCTGTTGGTGCAGCTGGTGTGTACAAGGGTGGGTAAGTCAACACCAATCAGTGAAGCTCAGGTTCTGTGCAGAAAAGAGATCATTTGCTATTCACCAATATAATTACCAGCATAGAAAGTACAAAACTGAGCTGAAGAGAGAGGTCTGAGTGTTAAGTAATGTGTTTTCCTTATTCAGCAGTGTTTCCTTCTTTGTACTACCTGCAGCTTTATGAAGCCTTTACCTTTCTAAAGAGTCTTGGGGCTGTTATCCTGGTCCATGCTGAAAATGGAGACTTGATAGCTCAGGTGAGTGAACCGTCATTTTTGTTTCACTTTGTGAGATGATAGATATAAGAGAGGAGAAGTTAAATAGGCCAGTCAGAGGATGCGTAGGAAGAAGGGAGCTCCCTGGAAAGAGCCTTAATTGAACCTGATGCCTTGCACACTGCTGGTATAAAGCCTGGGATGAGAGAATGGGGGTCCTTTTACATTAACTGGCAGAGCATCCTTGAGATAGGGCAATGATCCAGGCAGCTCCTTGCCTTGGCAGCAGATGAGGACTAGATAAGGAGGGCAGAAAGAAGCAAGAAGATTTCTTCTGAATCCAGCAGATACAACTGAAGCAGAACAATGTAAAGCCTCATTCACATATTATGGGTACAAAAAGAGGATCTGAAAATTTTGTACTAAAGTCTTTTGCTGCAGCTATCAGCATAAGCAGTGAGTTTGGAGCAGATATTAAAGCTCACAGACCTATTTATTTTTGAGGATATTCTTATAAATCTCTGAAGTTTGAGAATAAGGACTACTGTGATCTTGTAGACATTTCAAAAATCCATGCTCTCAGTACCAGGGATCTGGGCTCAAGTTCAGAATATTCCATTTAAGCACCCTGGATCTCCAGGGCAGTCCTTGCAGGTCAGGTGCCCTGGGAGCTGCTGTCCTCCCACTGGACTGTTCCATGGCTCTGATCAGTGCCTCAACACATGGAGACATGGAAAGAGGCAACCCAAGGACAGCACTTGATAGTAAATGTCCCACTGGCCTTTCAGAGGCCAGGATCCCTCTCTAAATCAGAAGGGGCAGGCTTGGGTGGATGTTGTTTTGGCTCTACATTTGGGGCAGATCAATCTTTGAAGGCTGTTGCGGGGATGTCTCACTCTCCTGATCGCTCGTACGTGCATCGAGCCCCTCTTAGGTCATTGAGGCTCTGAGTGAGCCATCTGATTTTTCTGCTGAGCTGCTTATCTGCTGGCTTATCTGCTAAGGACTGGGCTGCAGAGCTGACAAGAAAATTACAGCAGCTAAAGCTGCCTTTGAGATCTGGACAAGGCAACCCACCTTGTCTCCAAGGGAGAACCTCAAGGGAATGTTTGAGTTGTTGAGCAGTGTGTAAGAAATCTTGCCTTGGGTGTATTTTGTTTTTTCCTCTGTGGGAAAAACACATCTCCATCTGCCTGGTTAGAATTTGCCCCCTTTGAGATCTACCTTTCACTTTTAACTTGAGTTCGACCAAAATAACCACTGGGGTCAAAAGTTGCTAGTAGGGAGTCAGCAGGCACATACAGTGCAGTTGTGTCCTTCACCCACTGAAACTAGGTGACAACCCTCATTTGAATTCAAGAGAGGAAAAGAGCTGATTTCTCATGAAGTTTAGCATGAATAAAAACTACTAAATACATAATTTATCCTTTTAATACAACATAAAATATCCAGTAGAACTAAAATGACTAATAATAAGCATGATTAAGTCAATATTACTGTGGGAAAGGCAAAATAAAACAAATCAAATGGCATCTGTGGTGTTCTGATACATTGCCCATTAAAATCAAGGCACACTCATGGAATTGCTTTTTTGATAAAAATGTATTTCAGTTTTTTTTTTTTTTCTGATTAACCTTAGTAGACAGCCATCAAATATGAACAAACAGGACAGAAAAATTACTAGGAAAAGAGCAATTAGTAAATAAATGTGAGTTATGTTACACATCAACCTATTTGTTCACCATTGCCATGTTTCATAAAATCAGTCTTTCTCTATGCTTTTCTTTAGAAGAATTATTTAGATAATGAAAACTTCCTACACATAGGTGTTTTAGGATTGTCCTATGTGAAAAAAAAATTGATCTTTTAAAACAAATATTCTAGTTAATTAACACTATCAAGTCTTCTTAAAGGTGGTAATTTATCATGTGATATGATTTTGTTACTTCCTTAAAAATGCACATCTGTTCTACTTTGTGTATCTATTCTGTACCTACTTGCTATTTTTTTACATTGCTCTAACTTCATTTTATTGCTGTGTTTTAATTATTTGGAGTCTTTAACTGGCATTATTCAGAACTGGTGCATTAATGATCCAGAACAGCTGTTTTTAAGAATACCTATGAAACATTGTTTTTCTAACCAAAATGTTCTTACACAGTAAGATTAATGTGTTCCTGTTAAAGCCTCTTCAACCTTGATTGATTGCCACAAAGGCTAAA
This sequence comes from Catharus ustulatus, assembly GCF_009819885.2. Lineage (NCBI taxonomy): Eukaryota > Metazoa > Chordata > Aves > Passeriformes > Turdidae > Catharus > Catharus ustulatus. The sequence goes on along the minus strand of NC_046225.1, from coordinate 63,446,046 downwards.
ATATATATGAATGTTAACTTTTTCAGTTTTACCAGAGTATATTGGTGATGTGTGAGCTTTTCAGCCTCAGAGACCTGGGATCAGATATTTATTAGTTGACACATTCAAATACATTCAGTAACTTCATCCTGCTCTCTAGGGGACATTTGTCTGTGTCACAGAGCCATTGCATCACTGAGCTGGGCTCATTAGAGCCCTGTGGGCAGGGCAGGCCAGGGCCAGAGGTACAGCAGCAGCTCTGCTCCCACTTCTGCACTGCTCCCAGACCTGGACCAACCTCAGACGAGAAGGGGTTAACCACTAGTTTCTGCAAAAAGAGAAATTTATTCCAATAAGACTGTTTGGCCTTAAATCAAGTGAAGCTTTTAGTCTATTAAAAAAAATTAAATAAAAATCTCACTGCTGTGCTGGATAGCACTGACAAACCCCCATTGGTCCTAAGATGGGCTCTTTGCTGAGGACACAGTGCCCTTGCTACTGGAGGGCACTGTTTTGTTTTATAAAAGTATACATTTAGTGATTCACTGTGTAGGAAGAAAGCATTACAGAAAACTGAAAGTGTCAGTAATGCTGAAAGTTTAAGAAAGTGCTTTGTGGATTGCACCCAGAGAGGAACTTGAGCAGGTAAACAGGGAATGGTAGGCTGGAAGTACCCATGATTACCATTTAGTGTATTGGTTGAAGCCCATTCTCTGGGCTGGTGGTGTGATGTCATATTTAACTTTCTGGAGGGCAGAGGAGGTTTCTGATGGGTCACAAATATGCTCAATCACACAACAGAGCCCACTACTGGCTGTGCTGGTGTGGCATGGGACCAGTTTAGAGCCAGTGTTTTCAGTGTTCAGTGGGCTTTGCAGCTGCAAAGGGGCAGTCAGACCATGCTCATCCCCCTGAGGATGCTGGGTGCACGGCTCTCATCCTGGGACTGGGTCAGCATTTATCTGTTACATTGCAGGAACAAAAGCGTATTCTGGAGATGGGAATCACTGGACCTGAGGGACATGCCCTGAGCAGGCCAGAGGAGGTAAGGTACTTCACTCATTGTCATTTGTGGAAGTATTTTGTCAAACACATGCTGTTGGAGCTTGGCTTTTGTATGTGCAGATGATGGATGGGTGCATCAGGGAGGGCAGATGTCTGCTTCTCCCTCTTTTCCAGTATTACTGGAAGTCTGAAAAATCCAGATCCTTTCAACTTGTTTGTTTGCCTGAAAAGCTCTTTGGATGCTGCAGCAGGTGCATTCCCTTAGTCCAGGGATAAGTGTGTCCTTGTTTACTCAGGAGTCTCCGCTCCTGCTGCCCTGGGCATGGCTGTCCATGTATATTTTAAGTGTGACCTTTGTGTTTTGATTTGTGATGACAAAAAAATGGGCTTATCAGGCTTATCAAGCAAAAAATCAGCAGTGCAACTTGAGGGTTAGTCCTCAGAATAACTGCATTTATTAAAACGCTTTGGCTGAAAACCTCCTATAAGATGCATGTGCACATCCATACTGTGCATATGCATACACCCACATATAGATCTACTTTCATGCTGGCAGATATATTGGTGTCAGAAATGCAGGCTGTAGAGATGCAAATACATGAGAATGGAAAGATGCCGTGAGGCAGCTTGTTTTATGCAACTCCCTTGTAATAAAATCTGGGGTCTGGTGTGGATCATTTCAGGCATCTGGAAAGGGTTTATTTAATGCCAGTGAAAATGTGGAGACATGAGAATGGCTCCTAAAGTACACAGCTCAGACCATTAAGGGGATGTGGAGGGCGGTAGTGGGAAGTGACTGCTTTTCTAGAAGACTAAAGAGATGAGGTCCTGGGGATTTGAGGCTGAACTTGAAGAGAGTTGTGGTTTGCAGATCTTTATTTAACTTCTCCCTAAGGCAAAAGGCATCAGCTTAATTGGTCACATTCTTCTATTGAACTGTTTATGTACTTTTTCATTTTGCTGTTCAACTTCTACTAAAATTATTCTGAAATGATTGAGTTGTTTCCTTTTAATGAAAATCTACATTTGCAGTTTCCATAAAGGAATTTTACTCAGCTCTAGTGCTGCAGTGCAGAGGCTGTGCCTCCTTCCCTGCTCTCTAAAGGTGCATTTGGGGTTTCCAGAGCAAATGTTTTGATACAAGTCCTAGGACCAACTTAAGCAGCCTGATTTAAGGAAAAATATTTTACAGAAGTGTAAAGGATTAAGCCATGTGGTTTTGGAAGGTCTAAGTTGCTCAACTTTTCTAGCAAAACTCTTGCATAGAAATTTCTGCATCGAGTCACTATTTTCAGTTACAACAGGGTTTTTCGTATTAAAATACCAATACTGTGAGTCCATCTGGGAAGGATCTGGTATAAAACTGATGGCTGGGGAAAGGCATCTCCAGAGCTGCTGGGAAACACTGCGCCTCCATCTGAAGATGCTTGCTTTGTGTGCCTACGTCCCAGATGGCTCCCTGGGAGGAGATTGCCTTTACGCTTGCTGACAGAGGGGACTGACTGGGCACTGCTTCAAAGGCTTCTGTGGATTATGGGCTAAATTCAGTCCTTGGTGCTGAAGTTGCTGTTTGAGAATTCTTTACATTCACTGTCACCATTATGTAAAGATTAGGGTAAGCTGCCAGGGGGAGCTCAGAGGTTGTCTCTGAGCAGAGGCAAAATTTCTTGCTTTGTTCTCCTTTCAGCTGCAGGGTAGGAGTCTGAAATAGGAAGGTGGGAGGAAGGTAAGGAGGAGCTGCATCAGCTGCTTGGACATGACCTTTCCTGGGGTGCAGGGAGCCAGGGAGCTGTGTTGGTGCTGGGGTAGATATACCCTGCTAGTGAGTACAGCCTGGCTGTGCTTGCTGCTAGTGCCAAGTGTTTGAGGTTGGGTTAGCTCCCTGGTTCCCAGCACTGTGTCTCTATGGAAAAAGTAGAATAGCCCCTGAAGAGGTACTGCTGAACAGTTTGAAATATGGTGCAGTCCTCCAGTTTTCTTCTTCAGACTGCATTTGCAGTTAACTTTTCTCTCCTTGTTTTACTCAGCTTGAAGCAGAAGCAGTTTTCCGTGCCATCACGATTGCCAGTCGAATAAACTGCCCAGTGTACATCACCAAGGTGATGAGTAAGAGTGCAGCTGATATCATTGCACTGGCCAGGAAGAGAGGTAAGTGACTTCCTTTCCTCCTCCAGATTTGTTTTTTTCAGTTGAATAGAAACTAGTGAAAAAAACCTGTACATCTTGACCCAAATGACAGGCAATAGGGAGAGATTACCAAAGAAGGATAGCACCATTGCAGGCTAAATATTTATGGCTAGGAAGGATGAGGGGAAATCCTTATATTTTGAAGCTGAGAAGTTCTTCCCACAAACTATCCTCTTGAAGACTGAATTGTAACTCTTCTCTACCCTGTTTTCCCTTTTACTTTTCCCTTAGACTCTGTATCTCTTTTCATGGGAGGCAGATACTTTATTCCTAATGGCACATCATCCATGCTGGTATTTCAGGTTGTCGCCCTCTGAGATGTGGCTTGGGCAGTGACCCTGCTGTTAGAGATACTTGGAGCTTGCTCCTGGCCTTGCTGCTGGAAGCTGAACCCCTCTGATGTGTACTTGCAGGTGGTCCCTGCTTGCTGGGGCTATGGTGGGCTCCAGGTTACAAAGCACCCAAAAGGGCCTTGAGAGCCTGAAGACAGCTGCTTCCAAAGCTGTGTTTGCAAGTTAGGACTGTTCTGCTGGTTGGGACTACAAAGCTCCTGAGCAATATGGAAAAGCCAAAGAGCAAATTATTGTCTTGATGTTTGTATTCTTGGAGGCTTGGAGTGTGGTGCTGGGGACCATATGCTGCTATCTGCTGGTGCTGTGCCCAACCTGGGAGTAGCAAAAAGGCATCTGCCTGCTGAAGTGATCCACCATCCAGTGCACTCTGAATTGGAGCAAGAGAGAGAACGTGGCTGTGATTAAAACACTGCAAATTAAAAGTGGGTCTGAACTGTCTCCTTCTGGATTAGAAAGAAAGATTTGTAAATAGGCTGATCAAAAGCATGTAGAGCTCAGAGACTCCTGATTAATTTTTTATCATACAGACAAAGCCAGGGCTGTTTAATTTCCTGGGAGCTGTGCTAGCCATGTAGCAATGTGTGAATTATACATGGCTGCATGCAGTAAGCAGTTTCATGTGCTGGAGAGAGTGGGTTGTAATTAGTTCCTGTATATCCTTGCTTTCTCCAAGGTCCCCTTGTTTTTGGAGAACCGATCACTGCCAGCTTGGGGACAGATGGGACACATTACTGGAGCAAAAACTGGGCCAAGGCTGCAGCTTTTGTGACCTCACCACCTCTGAGCCCTGACCCTACCACTCCAGACCACTTAAATTCGCTCTTAGCATGGTAAGATTTCCTTTTTTTTTACAGGATGATGGTGAGACAAGTGCAAAAGCCATATGGCATGAAGCATCTAGGGATCAGCCTGGTTTCCTTTACACCAGTCTCATATATGACACAGCAGAGAAAGGACATAGAAAACCAGGGATAGTTATATCCTTATGCTTAGGCTGTCAGTTAAGTGAGCAGTCATGGACACTCTACCTGCTGGTTGGCTTCATATAGAGGCAATTGCTGGCTATTCAGGAATTACAGTAATTTCACGATTATAAGCCGCACCATCTTGACTAAAATTTTGGTCCGAACCCAAAGTGCGGCTTATAATCAGGTGCGGCTTATATATGGACAAAGAATGAAAAGTTGCTGTTTTAGTTTGGAGGACAGGTGTCTGCTGAGAAAGGCAGGAACTTCTCTTTGAAATGGAGAATATAAACCCCCTCCCTCCAAATTATTATAATTTTGAAATCAAGGGGCTTTCAGGCAAAGATATGGGAATTAGGAATAACAGTTCTTTTCTAGGGAAATTAAAATAGAAATACAGTACTACAAAGAAACAAACCCCAAACCCTGACAAAGTCAGAGTACAACCTGACACCCTGTCAGGCAGGGTGTTGGTAGCAGTCCCATTAAATGATGGCTGCATCCTCCTGCAGTGACAGATGTGATTCAGTTGGAGCAGTGCTCCTGTACAAGGTGCAGTTTCCCTCCGGAGGTCCAGTGGTGATGTGGAGAAATCCAGTTTTCCTCTGGAGTCCAGTGGAGAAAGGGGCTACCTTAGTGTCCCAAAACCTCTGTTTTTATTTTGGTAAGAAATGTTGGGCTCTTCCCCCTGGCTGAAGCATCTTCCAATGGGACGCAGTAATTTTATCAGTTACACAGTGGGACTCAATGGTCATTAGCAGAAAATGACTCGCTGGAGGAAGGATGGGTTGTGAAAAGATAAAGAACAATGCCCTGCCTGTTTTCAATGGATGGCCCATTAGCAGAATATCTGCCCACGGAGATAAGGATCACTGCCCCCACCCTCAACAGATGGTGATAGAATAGATACCTTTTATCACACTCTGTATTGTGATGTGCGGCTTATAATCAGGTGGGGCTTATATATGGACAAAGAATGAAAAGTTGCCAACACCCGGAAGTGCAGCTTATACTCAGTGTGGCTTATAATCGTGAAATGACTGTAATTATTTTTCTTTCTGCTTTTCAAGTGATTCCTAGTTGTATAACTAGATTGTTAGGACTTCAAACTGACTTTCTCCCTAGTTTTCAGTTTTCTTTAGCTGAATTGTTGAAACATGATGGGATGGCATCCTCACTGTCCAGCATAAGCAAAAGTCTGGTTGATACATCCCCATTTTGAGAACAAATTCAATTTTAAGCCCCAGTTATAATTGGCAAGCACAGCTCCTGAAATCAGGGCTGTTCCTGAATGCAGAGATACCTAGAACCGAGAAAAATTTCTTGTGGCAGTTTTTGTAAAAGCTGGTTCTCTAAGCTGTGAGTTCTGAAAATTGGATTGTCCTAAACTAACTTGTGTTTGTAGCAGAGTTCTGTGTGCTTCTCTCCTGCAGACTGAAAAATTCTGACTTCATAGTTTGCCTTCATCTGGGAGGGACCAAAATCATACAAATTTCCTTGTGTCCAGTTCTTGCAGGCTTCTTATTTTAGCTTGCCTTGTGTCTTTATGGGCTCTGGGGTCCCCCAGCTGGAAGAAGGCAAACATAAGTGGTACATGTAAAGCAGGAGGAAGAGGCCAGAGTGGATTACAAAGGAGACTGTGAAGGACTTGGGTGGAGAGAGATGGAGACTGAAGGCCATCTCTTGACAGGATGGGATGTGAGCTGACTGCCTTCAGGTTGGCAGGGAGAGTTTAATCACTAGGTAGGTGAAAGGAATGTGGACAGCAGAGGAAGAAGTGTCTTTCTCATACAGAAAAGAAGATATCAGCAATGCCTTGCCAGAAACCCAGACTGTAAACCCATCTCTGAAAGTATTTCCTGCCTGTAGCCAACTGTGGGTCTTCTTTAGCTTAAGCAAGAGACCATCTGCTCTGAAATGATATAGAAATTCACAGCTGAAGCCCTACCAGGACAGATTGCTAGGGCTGGAGTGAGGAACTCAACTTACCATTCATATCCTTATTTACCTTCATGTGGTGGCAACCACCTTACCTCCTGCCTCCCCTTTCTGGGGTTTCCAGTGCCCTAGACAGGGCAGTGAAATTTGAACCTTGAGAGTGACCCTCTTTAGAGCAGCTGCCTGGGAGGTGGGTGGGCACACACATGTGACAGGAAGATGCCATCAGTCAATGCCACATCTCCCCTTGCACATGATGGGTGAGGCTGTGCTGCCCACAAGAGCCCACCCGGGGTTTAACTCAACTGCTCTAAAGATGCTGCAGTTGAGCTCTGAGTTACATGTGGCTCTGGTAAGAATATGCAGCAGCTCTCTTCTGACAGTCTGATGGCAAAAGTGTTTTTTCCATATGTGAGCTTTTTGTTCCTAATAAAGGCTCAGAAAAAAAATTACTTTCTCGGTCTGATTCATCACTATCAGCACTGTAAAGGGTGAAGCTCACTTAGGGCAAGGCACTTAGCCAGCACATGTAAGCGTGTATCAAAGTGTTTGACTCCCTACTCTGTTAGAGTGGCTATATATGCTTTCTAGTAGAGTCCCAAAATAATAGTATGTGGGTCAAAGCAGATTAGCTAAAATAGCAAGAACATTTTTAGAATTGGAATCCAAATAATGACTTTTTTAAACTAACATCAGAAAGACAAACTGAGGACTTACAGAAGTTTTCATTATTCTCCAAACACGCAAAAATGGCTTTTTTTTTTTTCTAGTGGCTTAAAGTCCTAGATCTTAAATGACAGCAGCTTAGCCTGTTTTCAGTTTTAATACTTCAAATCTTTACTGTGAAACGAAAAAAAACTGTATATTTTATCAGTTTGCTCTGCATTCGTGGGGAATTTTATGCAAGGATGATGGTAAATACAGTATTTCACATTTCTATTGCACTTTTGATTTGGATACCAATATTTCACATTTATTAAAAAAATCCCTACAACATCCTTCCTTTGTAAGCATGCAGCTGCTTGAGCTCTTTTCCACAGAAAGCCTTGATTTTCCACTGAAAAGCTGAATGTGTAAAACCCCATCATGTCTCATAGGATTTGCAGATTGAATTTTCCTCATGAGATTAGGTCTTGTGTCATCTGTGGGCCATGCACTTGAGTCAGCTTTGATCTTGCACGGTGTGCTGCTGCATTACTGCAGCTGTGATGTGCCACCTCTTGTGAACCAGACATGTGAGATCTTGGTGCTACACAGAAGATGCAACCTGCCATGAAAGCCTTATTTAAGGGGAAGAATAAGATGGCAAGGTATTAATCTGGCATTTATTTCCTGATGATCCCTTCCTGTCTCTGTTTTTTAGTTGATGTGATGCTTATCCCCCATTTGACAGTGGACATTAGACAGTCAGAGTGCCTGTGGAAGGCACCAGAGATGGGAAGCTCTCAAATGACACACTTCAGTTCCAAAAATCTTCTATTGCTTTGACTGGGAAGTGCAATTCCTATCAATAATGCCATTAAATGTCAGAGGAGAGGGAATATGGAGTTGAGAAAGCAAGCCCTTCTTATCTTTCAGGTGTAGGAGTTTGTAGTGTGGTGTTAGAAGCACAGCATAACCTCAGGGAAGTGGGCAGTGATACAGAGCCTGGCTGTGACAGTCAGGTTTTCATGGTTATATCAGTGTGCAGAAAGGAGAGACACCACAGGAAGCTTTGGTGAAGAAGAGCATCAAAAAAGAAGAAATGATATTGCAACCTTCTGACTTTGTTGTTGTGTTAAAATAAATGAACATTTAACTGATGAAATTGGTTTAATCCTATGGAGTAACACCAGGCAGTCATTAATAATCAGGAGCAGCTAAAGCATAGCAACCTTTCCTGTACTGAATTAATGGGTTTGGCTTCTGCTAAAAACTGGATGGATGGCTTGTGAGCACGGTGAAGAACCAGAAAAGAGGCCAAGGACTCTTCTCTTTCAGCAATCATTAGGGCTGGCAGCCTAGAAAATGGCATTAGAACTACTCATATGTGACACTTTTTTCTTCAGTACCCGGCTATTTGTTAGCTTGTTGGATCTAGATTTGTGGACCAGAATAATTTGGTTGTTTCAGAACTGAAATTTACATTATCAGTTAATGAAAAGGATGACAGACTCTTGGGGACTTATGGAGTGATGAAAGAGAAATCATAGTGAGTCCTAATGTGCTTGCCTCCTGTAAGCTTAATCAAGAGCTAAAAATATCATGTTTCCTCTGGATATTGGAGAACCTTCTTTTTCATCTTTCTATTTTTGAAAGATTCTGCATATTGATTATGTTCTTCCTCCTTATTTCTGGGAGCAGCTGTGATTCAGTTGTGCTCTCTGCCAAAAAAAAGAATTCTCTAGGCTCAAAAACCCAACCTCTTAAATAAAAGCATTATAAATGTAGCTCCTTTCACATTTTTCTCCATGCCTATTTGTCTGTAAGACTCTTAAATTAGATTAATACAGAGCATGTGTTTGATTTGCACTGTGCCTTTTTTGTTTAATTAGAAAACTACTTGATGAAAATCTTTTTATTTTCCTGGTTCTGTTTTGGAAGGTCAGATGAGAAGTATTCATGTACGTTTTGCACGAAAAACACGTGCATTAGAGAAATGCAGGGGAAGACATTTGAAGCACATGACTTTGCTCTGTGAAATTTACCATTATTTTTTAATGTGTTTGTGAATTAATTTATCTTGAGAGTGGCAGACATTTCATACAAGATCATTTCCTTAATCCTGGAGTAATCCTTTGTCCTGGTTAGTGGGCTTTTGCCTGATCTCTGTCGATAAGCAGCCTGGAACCGGAGGGGGCTGTAATCCGGGAGTTCAGGGTGCTCCTGGGGGAAAGTGGAGATGTCCAGTGCCATTGTTGCTCTCAGTGATCTGTAGCCAGCATGGAAAGGCTGCTGGCATGATTTACAGCCTGTGCCCCTGGTGTCTTGAAAGGCTTGAAAGGTCCATTCACAGCCTGTCTGAGACCAAGGTCACCTTGGTGATGCCTGGTCTAAACCTTCTGTGTGTTAACTCCACAGTGGGGACCTGCAGGTGACGGGAAGTGGACATTGCCCCTATAGCACTGCCCAGAAAGCCATTGGAAAGGACAACTTCACTATGATTCCTGAAGGGGTCAATGGAATTGAGGAAAGGATGACTGTTGTCTGGGACAAGGCTGTAGTAAGTAATTACTTACTTTTATAGACTAAAAGGAGATTGAGTGTTGGCTGAATAATGAAAGCCAAGAGACTCTTGGCCATTGCTTCAGTGACTGTCTGATATATTTCTGAGATTTCCCTGAGAGAATGCTACTGTGGGGTGAATTGCTTATTTCAAAAACCTCTTCCAGTTCTTTAAACTCAGGGCTGTGTTTCACTGCTGACACTGCAATAGCAATGTGTTTTATTAGACCTGAGGCTTCCCAGACTCCACTGCTCTATTTTCCGTTTGTGTCAGAGCGGATGCTTCTGAGAGATGTGGTATCTGGAGCAATTTAATGGTTTTGAAGTGGACCTCATATAAACATGATGAATGGATTGTTTGAATTTGGGAAGTGTCTCATCATTTTTGAAAAATTACTAATGGATGGCAGCTGAGCCTGAGGCTAAATGATGAAATGCTTTGAAGGAGCACATTGCGTGTAATTCATACTGGCATACTTTGCAGTGGAGTGCCAGTATAAGTCAGGAATTTTTTGATGGTTCCATGGATTCTAATGTATAATGCTATTCTCCCTCTATTGTCTGTCTCCACGTGCACACCCTGCACACTCACACACACTCACTGCATTGTACTCAAATGCACACTGCAGACTGTGGAGTGGCAGGATTTACAGAGCTCTGATGAGCACTTCTCCCAGACTGTTTCATAACCACTTTATTCAGGGACAGCTATTGATATTCCAAGCACAGAAGCAGCTTCAAATACCTGCTATGTAGGAGCAGAGCAGGGAAGCAAGCAAAGCACAGCCAGCTGCTATTTTTCTTTTGTTACTCCTCAGTGGGCAAGAACTGCAGGAAGGGCTGCAACTGCAGGAAGGGCTACAACATTACCACCTGTTTACAGGTGGTAACATTCAGTGCTGCACCACTGAGTTACTTATACTTTACAAACCTTTTATTTTACCAGGCAGGAAGCGTTTGTTTATTATTAAAAGTCTTGGCACTGTTGTTCTTCCTTAGGACATCATTGCCAGGGAAAACCCCAAAATACTCTACTGAGAAATCAAAATGCTGTTCTGTACAGTTTCAATTACCATCACTGACTGTATGCCAAAGTCTACTGGTAATGACATTTCTCCAGGCAAGGACTTTATAATTGGTTGTATAACTTAATGCAAGAAGCGTTCCCAAAGGTGTTGGAATCTTGATCTTTTGTTACCTCTTGTAACACTTATATATGTTTCTCTGATTTAAAATTGTGTAAATATTTAAATAGAAATTAGTCGGACTAGCAACAAAACACTCAGTGTGTAGAGAAAGGGATCTCAGCTGAGCACCTTGGTGGTATCATGTGCACTAAGGTTTCACTGGCTGTCCTTTGCAATGCCTGGAGTAACACACTTGTTTATTTGACACCTCCAAGTAAAGAGCTGTATATAAAGTGTTGTGTGATATGTTTGTTTAATGCAAAATCACCATATCTATAAAGGGATACCTTCCAATATCTCCCTCAGTACTCTGAATATTAAATCCTCATTTCTTAAGTGTGTTTTGCTCAAATTCCATTGTCTTTTAGGCCACAGGCAAGATGGACGAGAGCCAGTTTGTAGCTGTCACCAGCACCAATGCTGCCAAAATCTTTAACCTGTATCCAAGAAAAGGCCGGATTGCTGTAGGATCTGATGCTGATGTTGTTATTTGGGACCCTGATAAGGTGAAGACTATAACAGCCAAAAGCCATAAATCGGTAAGGAGGAAATGAAAACCAAGGAAAAAGAAATGTCACTGTTGTTTATCAGCTGTTGACCTGAATCATGTGAACACCAATAGCACAGGATACAGAGGAGTGGGGTAACTGCCTAGTCCTGTTCTGAACTGGGTAAATACTTCAGGACATGGGAATACTGAAGTCTTGTGTTGGAAGTATTGTGATCAGGAAGGATTTCTTTTCTCTCTGTATATACCTTTGCACTATTTATTTTTTGCATGCATGTGGCAGACCTATAAACAGGTGTGAATCAACAACACTGCAGCTGAGGTTAATAAGGCTGTGAGGATAAAATTCAAACCAACTTATTTTTTTCTTACCTAAAAAGCACCTGAAATTATAAATTGCATGATTAAATTTACAGTATTCTAAACTATGACAGATGATTAAATGTCTTGATAATACAGCTCTGATTAGCTTCATGGATGGAATTTTTTGTTTAATTCCAGATCTTTGCCACATGTTTCTTTGCCCTCAGTGCAGAGTACCAGTTACTGACAGTTTCTCTTATTTTGACTCTGATAGGTTTTCTTATGTGTTGTCTATCCCAAAGTTGTTATCTTACTGTTCAATGCTTTGGCCCTTTTACTGGGGAATTCTTTCAAAAGTTTTACTGAAAAAATCCAGTATTGCATTTTTATATTAAGAAGACCAAAATATTTATAAGCCTTCAAAAAGTAAATTTGGATGATTCAGTTTCTATTTCTCTGTCTTGGGATCTCTCTGTATTTTAAAGAACGTTAATAACCACCTACCTTGTCATTCCTATTTAGATTCAGACCTGGGCTTTTCTGGGCTTTTTCAGACAGAAATGTATGTGCTGGCCTCTTTGAAATTTGCTTGCACAGTGACAACAGATGCATGGTGGGACCACGTCCTCTGGGTATCCAGCAGCCGAGTCACAGTTTTCCTTCATATTAGGGCTATAATTCTTCTAAATGCTCTGATTAGATAGCGCAAATTTTCAAACACAAGTGAAATCTTTGATGGAAAATGAAAAAACAGAAAGGAAATATCTCATCCAGGAAAGCCTCATCAGAAAGATCCTATAAAATAATTTCAAAATAAAAAAATCAAAATGCATTGCTTTTCCTTCATACAAAACAATTCTATACACTTAGTGGCAGCTGTCTAAAACTTTGACTACAAATGTACATACTGTAAGTTACCAATGGAAAGAGGTCTTGCAATGAATATGTTGATTGATCCTCAGGCCATTGAGTACAACATCTTTGAAGGAATGGAGTGCCATGGTGCCCCACTCGTGGTCATAAGCCAAGGGAAGATTGTGTTTGAAGATGGAAATCTGCACGTAAATAAGGGAATGGGCCGCTTCATCCCTCGCAAACCTTTCCCTGAATATCTTTACCAGCGCATCAAAATCAGGAATAAGGTAATGTCAGATCCTATTTAAGCTTTGTAGCTAAACCCTCTTGGAAGCACAGTAACAGTTTTTAATATTGTTGTGCTATTCTGAGTCCGTATCAGATGGATTGTATATGACTTGCTCAAAAAATGACCACAGAACTGGTTGCAATTGTGAACTCATCTAACTCAGTATTAACAACGTAAGATTCAGCAGGTAGAAGATACAATTGCCAGTTGGCATAATTGCCTTTTCTCCAGCAATGCCTTATATCAAGGCTTTTGAAGAGAGGTGGAATAGTGATAGAATTTATTTTCAGTTAAAATTCAGGAAAAGAGAAAACTTCTTGTGAGGGAAGACTAGGTAGAATAAAAACAGAATTTTAAATTGCATACTGAACTGCTACACTGCAGAGAAGAAAAGCATGTCAGCCAGAGATTCTCATTATATTGGGCATTTCTGAACTGTTGTTAGTGCATTTGCTGGGCTGTGTATTAGCACCATTAATGGCTCAGAAAACTTTTCTCTCTTGTTTAATAAAAAACTTGGGAAATGACTAAGATTAAGACTGGGTCACCTATGGTTTTGAATTATATCAGTGATTATTTGTTGAAAACCAATTGGCTGGACACTAGTTTGGAGTTGTTTGGAAATTGTTTCTTGTCACTGAACAGGAAAGTCACTGTGTGAGCAGAGGTAATGAGAAAAATTGAGCTCATATTTTCTTCATCTGAGACGTACTGGCAGCTGAAATTAAGCCTATGAGTGAGTTGATAGCTTTTATCTTTCATCATTTATTATACAGATTCTATCAAGCTGCACAAGAAAGGTTTGCACTTCTTAGAAGAAAAGGCATTGTAAAAAGCAAATGCACTTGCAAAAATTTTGTAAAATAACAATCAGTGTTGCATTTTTTTTTTTTTTACATTATCCATGTAGATGATACAGGCCTTCTCTTCACAGTAACTGCTTAAAACTTCAGTGCCTGGGAGTGTGACATAAATTAGTGAAAAAGTAATAAAAATAGTGAAACCAGCACTTTCGAAACAGGTATCACAGATCAGTGTCTTATAGCAGGAGTCTGAACAAAATTACCTGGGCTAAGTAATAGGTGTCTTGCAAATGGGTCTAGATTTTGGGAGACCTTTGATCCTTGGGCAAGGTCTGCAAAGACAAAGGGACTGATATTTCTGCTCCTGCAGCTCCCTCTGCTGCCTGCCAAGAGGGAGAGCAGATTCATGCCCATATTTCCTTTCCCACTATAGAATTTTATCCACTGGAAATATTTAGAAAAACCCACTGATGATTTTATGAACTGCTGTATGAACATGTCAGTGCACAACAGAGGAATACAGGAAAAACTTGTCAAGCAAGGGAGTGCAAAACTGGACTGGCACAGGTTGGCAGTATAAACTTATCCCAGGAGCAGGAATAGCAGTATAAATTTGTGCCTTTGTGGGTCCTTGGAAGATGGATTAATTGCTGTGATTGGCAGCCGCTCTCTTTGGGCATTAATTTTGGCTCAACCTGCAAGACAGTAGCTCTTCTGAGCCTGATGTCCCTGTCAGCAAAAGCAAGGAAAATGCAGTGATTGCTTTGAGAGCTGGATCAAACCCCTGTGAACAGTGTTTTTCTATACAGTATTTTAATTTCACTTTTAACCTGTTGGGGAAATTTCTCTGAAACCATAATCTTGTAAGACACAAGTTTCTGATCTTTTTGATGAGCTTTGAATTCTGCAATTCAATGGCTTCAGGCTCTTTCTGAAAACTGGAACTTTTCTTATTAAAATACTATTTCCTAGATTCCTGTGATTTTAACACCAATGAAGTTGTTTTGATTGTCTTTTCTAGTATTCCTTGTAAGAACCGTACAGGGAAAAAAATCTAGAGACCTCAAACTGAAATCAGGGCTCAAATGACAGACACTTTATTGACAAATATTCTAAGATGGATCCCATGCCACAGTCCAGTGTATAATCGTTTTTCTACTTGATGACAGAAGTAGAAACTTTAGAAATTTAATTTAAAAATTGCCACTCCTTTTCAATGAGTTCTAATAAAGAGAATGAGATCTATGAAGGGGAGAAGCAGATGAAATACAGGTAGGAGAGAAATTGCTGCAGTTGGTATAGAGAGTATCAGTTATGCTACAACCCAAGTGTGACTCAGCAGCTGAATGGAGAGAGAAAAGGTGATTGTGACTGATCTTATGTGAAATAAACAGGTCACACCTGCTCGTTTGAATCCCACTGCTCTCCTTTGATTGTGAAGGAAACCTGATAAGGAACTCTTGTAATTTTTATATATATAAAAATGGAGGGAGCAAGCTTCATAATTTCCTTTATATATAAAGCAAACTACAGTTTGCTTTACATATAAAGTATAGATGTGTTGTTAATTCAGCCAGTGCAGAATACAGCTCTGTGCTCACTGCTCTCTTCCTACAGGATCATTAGGCAGCATTATCTGAGCATTCGGTGTCTGGATTTTCACTATCCTCTTGTTTTAGGTGGGAGGACTGCAAGGAGTCTCCAGAGGAATGTACGATGGACCTGTCTATGAAATCCCAGCTACGCCAAAATACGCCACTCCTGCACCATCAACTAAATCCTCCCCTGCCAAAAACCAGCCCCCACCAATCAGAAACCTCCATCAATCCAATTTCAGCTTATCAGGTAAGTCAGCCTGACTAACGGAAACCTTTTAAAGCCATGAGTATGGATTGTGATTCATGGTGATGAATTTCAATTATAATTACTTCTGTAGTCAAATAGAAAAGGATTGCATATAGTCATATACATGCATATACTTACATATAAAGAAGTATATACATATTTTTACACATTCATTGCCTAGGGATATTTTACATATTGCCAAATATTCAAAATGTTTTCAATCTGAAATTTTCTGTGTCAATCTTCCAGTATTATTTACCTGGCCCACTGCAATTAGCTGAGTTTTCTGGTTGATGTAACTGAAGCCCCTTGGTGGTGGGACTTGGGTCTGGTGTAACCTGTGAGTCTCACACATCTCACAGGCTGCATCACCAGCAACTGCAAGACATGGAAACCTCAACTGTCCTTGTCCATGGTCATAAACCATGTGCAAATGTTCTTCATAAGCAGATTGGAGTTTTTTTTATCCTCTGCTCTTGGTGCCCAATCATTTTCCATGGTACATAGGAAACAGACTGGAAAATCATCCTTTGGGGTTGCTGGAAATAATTCTTGTCATCTGAAGACAATTACAAGTGTATCAAATCCTTATTCTTCAAAAGCCTACAGCCCCAGTGGTGAATAATGCACTCATATGATGTTATGAAAGTCACTGGATTTTCTCCCTTGTGGGAGCTAATGGTGGAGTTTTCCTACTTTACAGATCCTTTTTTTAGAAACTAAATGAAACTTGTATAGGAAAGTCCTAGGAGAGCAAATATGTTAAAAACCCTTCTCATGAGGTGAAGTATATTTTTGTCCATACACTTGGGGACATGGTGAGCATATACAGATATATATGAAGCTATACAAAACAAAAAAGGTACTTAGAAAGTTCACATCTTAGTAATAACCAATAACTGGGATTTTCATAAGCATCTGAAGCAGTGGTTTCACAGTGCACTGCTTGATCTGAGTACTACCAAGGCATTTGTGGTACAAATTTGATTTGAAAGATGCAAACACAAAATTAAGCAGAAACAGAGAATATGGTAACATTTTAAATTACCCCACCCATTCATTACATTGCCTTTAGGAAATGGAGTGTGATAAGGCAATATTTAGCCTGTAAGAAAGCTTGCTGTCCCCTTAAGCTTAACCTTTCAGCATTTAAAATGCAGTTTGAAGTGGGTATGAGTTTACATCAGCTCAGTGCTCATTTCCTCATGGATTTATGAATTCTAACATCAGGTTTATTGTTGTCCCCTGGACTCAGTAGGAGCATACATTCTAAGTCAGTGAGGCAGGTTTGAAAAGTCCATTCTGCATGTATGTGTTTTGGGGTATTTTTTGTAGTTAGTAATACTTTCTGCCAGGTGTGATCTCACAAAGGCAACCCAGTCTGTAGGTTGCCATCAGCTCTTTGAGTCAGTAGAAAACAATTTTCCATGTAGGGTGAGCATTAGTCTGATCCTCAACATTTAATCCCACACTTATTGAAGACAGAAATGTGCCTTGAAGGTCTGTTCAGCACTTCAGTCAGGCTCAAGAGAAACCAACTGATGGTGGTGTTAGGGAAGCATAGCCAAGTAAAACCTCAGTTCTGATGGTTTCATCCCTTTGTTTCCTCACTTTCTGTTGTTGCAGGAGCTCAGATTGATGACAACAACCCACGTCGTACTGGCCACCGCATCGTGGCACCTCCTGGTGGGCGCTCTAATATTACCAGTCTTGGCTGAAAAATGATGATGGACAGAAACACAAGGATGAAGGATCATGGGAATAATGTCCATTCCCTTCAATAGCTGTGTTATCGAGCCCACAGTTTTATTTGGTACTAACGGAAATAAAAACTGAAATGTCTTTCTTTTTTTTTTTTTTTCTTTTTTTTTTCTTTTTTAATTTTTTTTTTTGTATAGAAAGAGGTGATAATAGTGTGGTGTGTTTGCTTGGAACTACTTGCCTCACAATTGTGCTTTCATGCCATAGTCACCTTAAAGCATGGTGCTTCCATTGCCCCTTTAGTGACTACAGGTTTTAGCTTTGTCTCGTAACTGAATGATGGTTCCTTTGCACCCTTTTGCTGTATTAGAGTAGTTAATGCATGTTACTGAGTTATTTATGCAAGTGGCATTCTGTGAGTGAGTCCCTTTAGAACACATTGCCAACGATTGACTAGACACAATGCCAAGATTAATGTCTGTATTTGAGAAACACCACCAAAAACACTAATGAAGGAAGAAAATGGCCATCTGGAAAGTAAGCAGTAGAGTAGTATAGGCAGCTTCTGTTTAATCTTTAATTTATTATAAACCCAAGAAGCACTTCTCTCAAGACACAGAAACTCATTGGGACACGTAATGACAAATGGTCTCTGTAGCACCTGTCTGCTCCCACTCAGTACATTCCAAGTCTGTGTCCTTCTTGTTTCCATTTTAGACAGAGCCATAATTCTTACATACCAATGCCATTGCCACCCCTGCAGGGATTTCTCCACCTGGGCAGTAGTGCTCTCCTTCTGCATGAGATTTTTGGTACTTACAGATAATCCAAGTTGCTGTCGGATTTTTAAAGTTTTTTGTACAAATTTTTTCCTTTGTAATCACATGCATTTTTACTTACTCTACCGTATCAAGATCTACTAGTCGTGGTTCAATTTCTGAATTCAAAGCTCGTGAAATAAAGGAAATTAATTGATGGGTAAGCGTCTTCCTCTGCCTTCCAGTGCTGTGACTCAATGACTGAAAATTTGGAATGAAGGAACTCAAGGGAATTGTCTTCCAGTAGAAGGAACCTCCTTAGATCACAAGTGTTGATAAGTGTATAGGTCTGCATATGCATACTACAGCACAATATAGTATGTCTTATTAAACAGTGCTTACAGTAAAAATGTACTTACTAAAAATTGTACTTACTAATGGTTGGATTCAATCTTAGAGTTCTTTTCCAACCTTAACAAGTCTGTGATTCTGTGACATTGCAGGTGGCTCAGTTTTGCCCAAATTAACTTTCTCCCAAAGATCTTCAGATCTACATCATATTTGCCTAAAGAGGGATAATTCATTGCCATTATCTTCATCTGTAGCAGAGAAACAGTACCCAGTGCTGCAGTTTGACCTAAGCTGTATTTGACTTCATTGTGGTTATCTCTGCTGACTGAGCTGTATCCAGGCATGTCAGGAGAAGAACATGTTGCACGTAAGGTGAGGGAAGCGGACTTGAATTCTCTGAGAGTGAAGGAACTATTTCTCCGTGCCTTTTTGACTGTCTCACAAACTAATTTCCTGTCACTTTTTGCTTGTCTGGTGGTGTTGCAGATGCTGTGAGAGCTGTGGAAGTGGGGTGCTATGAGATTAGCAGGTCAGCAAACACCTTCCCTTGTGCTCCTTTGCCTCTATCCACACTACAGAGCTGCAGTACGAAAAGTCTTGCAGCAGTGGGGTGCCACTGGAGTGGTTTTATCAGCTGCACTGCTCAACCACTGAGCACACATCCATCCCACCCATGCAGCAGTAACTTGTGCTGGCACAGGTCTTGTGGTGCAGCCAGGTGCATGCAAGGCATAACAGCTTTGGGAAGTAGCCTACCTGAAGCCTGTCATTCTGAAACTAGTACATTGTCACCTCCTGCTTGCCTGGGAAAGGAACTGCTACCCTGGAAAAATCCATTTTGGTCAGCTTGGTCTGAAACCTGGCAGCAGAGCTGGTCTGAATAGCCAGCATTTCCTCTGGCTTTGAGCTGAACCAGTGCAGGAACATTGCAATTCAGTCTGCAGTGAGCTGAATTGGTTGTTCCCAAAATAAGAAGAAAATAAAGCTTTTCACGAACAATCCCTTCTGCTAAGAATTCAAATTCATGTTTCTTACTGCCTGGAGAGTGTCCTCATCCTCAGGCTGCCTTGCTCATTTGGTGGTTCAGATATTTTATATTATATGAATTAAAATAAATTGCTCACTTGGTGGTTCAGGTTTTTTATGGAAAGTAAAATAACACTAGCAGAGAAGCCTGAGGACAGTGTGCCCTGGAATAACCTACAGCCTAGTAGGTAAGGCAATCCTGAAATGCCAAGTGTCCATCTGCCTTGTCCTATTCC
Source organism: Catharus ustulatus (assembly GCF_009819885.2). Taxonomy (NCBI): domain Eukaryota; kingdom Metazoa; phylum Chordata; class Aves; order Passeriformes; family Turdidae; genus Catharus; species Catharus ustulatus. The sequence goes on along the minus strand of NC_046225.1, from coordinate 63,426,553 downwards.
AACCCATTTGCTATGAGTATTGAGAGCCGGTTGTGGTGATTTAACCCTGACAGTAGAAATACAGCTGGTTTGTGAAGCTATGTGGTAAATTTGACAGTGTGAACATTTCAGAACTGCTGGTTACAATTTCCTTATTGCATTTCTTGCATGTTTTTGTGCCAGTAGCAATGGTTGCTCACCTCCACACAAAACCTCCACTCAATGTATGAGGCTTGTCACACTAGAGGTAGCAGAAATGATCATTGTGTAGCTTGTGTTGAGATTGCACTTTTCCTACACACTTAACATCATCTTAAACCAAAACCTCTTTGCCTACGAGCTGGTCAAAGATTCACTGTTAACATGCATTTATTTTTTCACAGTGAAGTGTATGTGAATAAATATGTGTGGGTGTTTTGAGAGGCATTTCATGGTTCAGTGCTCCTGTGTGAACAAGACTGTGTCTGTCAGGTTACTGTGACTCCTATGATGTCTCCAAGAAGCAGCCTAAGCCCCTGCAGCCTGGCTGCTCCTGCCATGGCACTGCTGAGGGCAGCCTGCAGGAAGCATGTGGATCCTGAGCTGTGCCTCTCCAGGTGAGCTGAAGGATGCCTCACCTGAATGGTTATTGTGATTCCATCAGAGATGGCATGTGTCATTGCTCATGGACAGCAAAACAAAGCAAGGTAAGGGGTGCTTTGCTTACCACCTGGAGTCTATTTCATAGCAGTGCCCCGTCCCTACATCACTAACCTGTCCTTAAAAAAATAAAACACTACCAGTAAAGAAAATGTGGATTAGCTGGTGATCTGAGTGCATGCTGCAGAATAGGAAACTGCACTTGAGTATGCCCCCTTGCAGGAACACCATGCTGGAGATGATGTGAACTTGGTGAGAAGCTGTTGTTACTTCAACTACAGCTGGAAGCAGTGCAGAACTTTCAGGCTTTCTGAATAGACAAATTTCTAAAAATCTGCAGCAGGCTATGACCTTTCAATACCTGATATAGCTCTAATGATGTAAAACTTTTCTTCCCTATTGCTATTTGCAATAGTCTGCTTAAAATTAGTCTGTATGACCAGCCTGGAAACTATCTTAGTTAATCAAGTGATGTGGAAGGGAAGGCTGGATCCACAGATTGTTTTCTGAGTGTATTTTGGACCAGTCTGTTCTGTGTTACAGTTTGCTACCAGAGCAATGCAGTTACATGTTTGAATTCTAGTCTTTACAGCTAAACCTGCTAATTATGGTGCTAATACTGCACCAAAACTGACAGCTGTCCCAGCCTTCAAGTGTTTATCTTGGCAATATACTGGTCTTTGTCCTCAAGAACTAAAAATCTCAGACTAGACCAGGTCAGATGACCATCTGCTCTGGGTTCCAGTAGCCAACAACACAAGCTGGAAGGAGGTCAGAACAGCAAGCATATAATGCTAATCCTCCTCAGAGTGTTTGCTTCATTTCCAGTGCTTTGTAATTTCTTGAGAAGCAGCAGCATCTTTGTACTCTGTAGCTCTCAGTGAATTTGCCAAGGTGCTTTTAAATCCATGTGAAATCCTGCCACTAATGGCTTCCTAGAACAAGGAAATGCACAACTTAATGCACAATGGCAAAGTGCTGATCTAGTCCTCTTGGCACCAGCTATTTCTTGCCATTTAGACCTGGCATGTTTCTCAAAGACCTCACATTGCAACAGCATTACACACCCAAGGGAGTGGCAAGAATTAACTAGTTTGCCATTATTTAATCTCGTTGACATAAGCATTTTGTGCAAGGAAAATTCTTTAGGGTACAAAATACCTAAACAGATATTAATCTATCAGTGTATCTAATTATACAGTGGCACTAATAACACTGTAGGTATCACATTTAAAAAAAAAATTAAAATATCAAAAATCCGCATGATAGACAACTAGAACAGACTAGATAGACAACTGCATCATTAGAACATCAGTCTGAAATAACAGTGATTTAATTCAAATTGTATCTTAACCCTGTGTAATTGTCAAGGAGCTCTAGGTACAAAAAAAAAAAAAAAAGTATATTTTTATTCCAGGCTCAACAGAACACTGGATTCTGCATTTTTTATATTTTGGGTCAGGAAGTGTCCATGAATTCAATGCTTGCATCTGAATTTTTACCTCCCTTAAAAAATTAGGGATGTCTGAATACACCATGCTCTATTCCTTATTTCCTTCCCTCTGCACATGCTACTAAGCTACCAGTCCTTGTTCATCTACTTTTGGTAAAAAAATCTCACTCATCAAAACAAACTGACTTTAAGACAGTTTTTCATCATGGTTGTGATGAACTTTCCACAAATTTTCCAGATAAATTTCAGTGATGGCAGTGAGAGCTGCTGGGAGAAGGGTGTAGGAGAGATGGAATAATGCTACCCTTGATGTTTAAAAACAGGAGGGAAAAGGCATTACATTTTCCCTTAAATTTCTGCAGCATTTTTGATATGTGCCTGTAAAGCATGATCAAGCACCCATGTTATTCTTTACAGAATAAAGAGAAGGTGCTCTACAGATTTACACTATAAACTGAGTGTTTTGAGCCGTGACTGGTGCCTAGGTATCCCATTTTCCCCTAATCCAAGTCTGTGATTCTCTAACATAACATCAAAGTTCAACAGTATTTACTGCAAAGCAACTGCTCTGAGTTTTGTTTGGCATTTTCTGCACTTGTTTCCTGGTTTAGTTAAACCCTGTCTTGTTCAATATCTGCCTCACTGACAGACTGTGATGGCAAGTGTCACACCATGCCCATCTGCACACGACATTAAACAGGAACTCTGTGTATCCATGGGGAAACTCGAGGGGACTGAAGTCACTAACGGGGACAAGTGTTTTGACAGGAGATTGCTAATGTGACTGTGGGGAAAATAAAGGTCTGCAGGAGCTCCATCCCAGGCAAGTCAGGCAGATGGAAGACGGGGGATGGCACCGAGCACAGGGACCCTCCCTGGCTCATCCCGGAGCTCCCTGCCCGCATCCTCCACCTGCAAGGGATGGAAACACCGCGAGCTGCCCAGGAGAGGGCACTGCTGCCCTGCTTTTGCCACAATCCCAAATTTCTTCTCTCCTAATGCAGACAAAAAGCCATTTCAAGCCTCTCTGGCCAAAGCACAGCACAGGAGAGACCCCACTTGGGTGCTGAGAGACTCGCTGGGGTGATTCTGCTGCACCCTGAGTGTGGCAGGAGCTGCTGTTGCTGCCCTGAGGGTTCAGAGCATCATCAGCTCTAATGGTAACATCTCCCTGTGCCAAGAGCACAGAGCACTGCACAGTCAAACATGCTCAACCCAATGCCAATACATTGCTTCTGTCACACACACACAAAAAGAACAAGCAGTAACTGAAATGTCCAGACTGGAAAGGCAGAGATATCATCTTGCTGAAATACCAGAATCAAATGCCTGAAAGAGTACAATTTAGAATTTGTTTTTTACAACTGAGATGAAAATTAACCATTTAACATGCATGTATAACTGGCCTGGTGAACTCGTTTGTAAGGCTGCACTTTTGTCTGAGGCGAGCTAAGTGATGTAGTACTTTCCATCCTCCACCAAAGGACAACCTTTTCATTAGCAAAATAGATGTTTATTTTTAAATAGGCAGAATAATCCCACTGCATGAAAGCTGTAGGATTGCTTAAGTGGGGCAATTTATTACACAATACAGGTGCTCTGTACAGCCAGTAAGAACTGACTGCTTTGCATAACAAGAATTTCCCATAGGAAATGTAATGAGCATAACAAAGTATACTGGAAACAAAAGAGTGCACTTAAGGAAGAAGACTAGAAATTGAAATATGAAAAGTGAAAGAGTAAACCAGTTTTCTCTCATTTTCTCTACAAGTAACAATTTGAATGCTAAGACAGAGAAATACATATATAAAAATCTTTGTACAAATTTTAAAAAGCATACATAGGACTGGAAGCACAAAAATACAACAAAAGAGAGACCAAATGTCATCTTTTGATGTACCAGTACATCAAAATGTATGTACATCAAAATGTATGTACATCAAATGATATACTTCAGTACATCTGAAGCCTGTTTACATATTCTCTACATTTTTATCTCTTTTTGTTAGGCCAAAGTAGCATTCACAAAAAATGCACCACATCTTGGGCTCAAAAGTAAACAGTACATCACTCTTGTGATGAAACCTTACTGAGATACACTGACCTGGGCCCAGTGTGCATTCCTTCTCCTACAAGTGCACTTTCCTCAGGTTTATTCTGAATCTAAAACTGTCTCCCCAGCATATTAGCCAAGCAATCTCAAAAAGCTTGTATTAAAGACTTCCTTATTCCCCCTTACCAAAGCTAAGAGGGAATGTTTTATTAACAGCTAAAGGAAGTTGGGATTGATTCTTGGTCTGCAGCTAAAAAAGATTTATGGGTTATTATTGATTTTCTTCGTTGTTCCTCAGCAAAGCAGCTCAGTAAGTACCTATAGCTGCTGAGATTCCCCAGAAGAATGCCCTGGTACACTGTGTTCAGACAGCTCAGACAAAGGCTTTTACTACCTGCTGCCTTTCTTTTCTAACATCTTTGAGGTTTTCCTTGGTTCAGTCTCCCCTTCATGTGAACTCTGTGGCATCTCTCTGAAAGAATAAATAAGAAAAAGAAAAAAAAATTACAGACAGTTTTTAAAATGGCATACTTCCCTCTTAAACTAAATTTATTTTGGTAAAAGAAAGGCACTTGCTATATAACTTCTGCACTCACTGGTCTCAGCTGCCTCTGTTGAGGCTGCCAAAACAAAGTTGCAAAACCATAAACGTTCCTTTGTTGGATCCCTGCTCCCCTACACACGTATCCCTTGTTGGCTGTGGGAAAGAAGTGTGTGAAAAGGGTTGATGCCATCAGGGAAAGGAGCCATCTCCTGAAGTCAGTTCCAGGCTGAGGTCACTCAGGGGATAAATACTTTTCCCCAAAGGCCTGTGGCTCCTGAGAACCAACTGTTTGCTTTGCCTGTCAGCAGGATTTTCTCTGCTCAATATATCAAGCTGCAGTGACCAGCTGGCTGGTTTGATCTGCCCGTAGTAATCAGCTGGCATCTTTCAGGTTTGTAGCCATTTCTTCTCCTCTAGTTAGCACCCCAGCATAAGCCAACTGAAACATCTATCAAGAAAATCATTGTTAGAGCTGCTGCCCTCATCAGCCAAAGACTGGCGCTTGCCTTTGTTCCTGAAATAAAGGTGGAAGTTGAAAGCCTAAATACCACAGACTATATTTTGGTTGCTACATTTCAGCCTAGTTCCATTGAATTCACATGTCTCTGCTGATTTATGCTGTCTGTGACTCAGGTTTAAATAAAACTAAATAAAGGAAATTTGGAAACAGTATTTCTTATTTCTCTACCTTTAATCAAAGCTATTTATAAAATACACAGCAGTACAGACAAGCAAATTCAGATGAATTTCCTAACTTTAAAAAAGATTATGAGGTAAAAAAGGTTAATTACATGTGAGAAGTAAATATTAGGGAAGCTCAGCTAGCGCAGGCATTATGTTTTGAGTTTGATTGACATACCTCCTTAGGAAGTAGATTTTGTAGCTTTTATAAATAGTTTTTCACATACCATATTTTTAGTCTCTAACATACCTGCATAAGCCAGAAGTTATTCCATGGGGCTCTTGAATATTTTCATGAGAATCGTCTTTTTCTGCTGGTTCGGGTGACTGGAAGGTCTGTCTTTTGGAATTTGCTTTTTCACCTGAATTGCCAAATGCAGTGAATTTAAAAAAAGAATAATATGTAGCAGAGCTTGTTTGGTTTTGATTAACCTGAAGCAAAAAATTACACTCTAACACTTCACATACACCTCTTATTATTCCAAGGAAATGACTCCACTTTACATTAGCACAGCATACTGCTTTTTTACCACTGGTTCGCTCTCACACAGCAAACTGTGAACTGCCACACTTGCTGAACACTGAAGCAAGTTTCCATGTGGTGCAACAGTTGAAAGCCCTATCATATATTTTCTTAGCAAGTGACTGAAAATGGCTTTTTATTACCACCAAACAGAAGAAAAGCCAGTTCATATTTTTGAGTGATTTGAATCAAAACAACATGATGTTAAAAAAATCACTGCTTTTAGGGTCCTGAACTAAGCTTCCACATATGTCTGTGCAGTCATGGTGCCCACCAAGGCAAACAATTCTGCACACCTGAGAAACAACAGCTGGGGAGAGAGACTTCAAAATTGAGTAGGTGAATGAGCTGCTTTTCCCTTTCAGGCACTCATCTTGCCTTTCAGCATCTTTCAAATGTAATGCCAGATGTTTCATTCTGATAATGACAGAAGGATTGCACGGCTCAAAGGATGACACGTACACTCCATCTGAAATGTGACCTAGGAAACACGACTGCTATTCTAAAAACTGTCTCTAAGTATCTCTTGAAGAATGAATTAGTATAATTTGTTAAAACTACAGTAAATTCGTAAAAATAGATCAAGCTTCCAGATTCAGTAGGATTGTACTTTTGAGTATATGTGTGGGAGGCAGTTCCTCCATTCTACCAGGAGAATGAAAGCTGGGTGATTCAACTCTGCTGCTCTCCCATGGATTTAGCAATTGAGGTGAACAGAGTTGTTTCTAAAGGACATGACAAAGACATGAAAAATGTTTTGGTTTCAGCAGGGCAAAACCTTACCTCAGTGGACACGATGTAATCTATCAGCTAAAGGCTGCTCTGAAGGAGGAAAGGTGACACTTGTTTGTGGCTGTGCTGCTGGAGAACTGGGTGACCTTGAAAGGTTCCATTACTTTTCTACATGGCACTGATGAAAAATCTCTTCTGAAACTCCAATGTGTTATACTGCAAAATCTGCACTGATTTGTGGAATTACATGTGGGGTTTTTTTCACATAGTACCAACCTGCTGGCTTGCTCCTTTTGGAAGGCTTCTTCTTCACAGTCAGTGGAACTCGGGTCAGCACAGCCAACTCACTCACAAAGTCCTGCTCTGCTTCCTGCATGCAAGAACAAAGCAGCAATCACTCAACACAACATAGCTCAATTCCAGGTTATGTTATTACATGTGGCACAGCAAAACAGGCACATCACTGCAGAAACACAGGAAACAATATGGGAAACAATCAGGCAAGTGTTCCTACAAAATTGTGATGAATCTCAGCACTGATTTCAACTGGGGTAGCAAAGAGATCTTTACAATCTGTCCCATGTTTTTCCATTGAATGCTTCAGATCCATGAACCATTTTACCCTGATTTACCCTTAGCTGATTCTCCAGCTCGGTTCCTAGGTGGTGCAATCCCAGCAGTTTCTGTTTCAGAGACTCCAGGCGAATCTGTTGCTGCAGTTCAAACTGAGCCATAATCTTGTTTTGCTGTAGCACTACCCTGGTCAAGAGAAATGTAGATGTATGGATGTTGTTCAGTGCAAGGGAGGAATATAATCCTGTAAAAGTTTGTTTAGAAGAGTTTGTAGAGATAAAGGCTCATTAACAGTATTGGCCTAGCCAGCTTCTGCTGGGACAGAAAATTTTGTGGTAGATTTTTAGATTTACTCATTTTAATAACCTTCCTTGGCTGTCCATAGGATACAAGGTCCTTTTGTGGAGGTAGGAATTACAGGAGTTTGCAGGGTCCATGCCCGCACTTTGGGAGCTGGAATTCAGCTCTAAAGTTGAAGCCTGCTTTCAAAACCATTGTATGTTTCTAGGGTCAGCTTTACTGCCTGCTCTTGCTAAAGGCCAAGCTGTTCAAAGATCAGGTGTGAGGATAAGGGATTAAGAATTAGGCACTTAATCCAGTGCTCTTCAGTACCAGACTGAGGCATCACCAGTACGAGACAGCCATCAACATGGTAATTCAGAACTTGGCAACTGAAAGCCTTAACAGCTGTATTCTTCACTTGTTTTACTTTTCTGGTTAAGGATTATTATTAATACAGTACAACCTGAATGGCTGAAACTTTGCTGCATTTGTATTCTGTTTTCCTGCCTGATCTACCTTAAAGCAATGCTGCAATCACCCATCAAATTCCTCAGGGAAGGAGGTAACACAAATAGTTTCTGACATTTGCACTTAATGAAGTTGCTATTGTAATGGTTACAGAGGTTAGCTTTCAACATTTGCTTTTTGAACTCGCACTCCTAACCTTGCGCCAAGGGCGAAAAGAAATAAAACAACAAAACAATGTCGAGTTTATAGGGGTTAAACAAATTAATGTAAACTTTGTCATGAATTTACAAAGAACTAGACCATGAAAGAAATCATAATGGCAATAGGAAAATGGGTTTGATTACTGATGATTATGAGATCAGCTTAGATGCTGCATAGTTACATTCTTCAATACCACACTTCTGCCTGTGTGAAGGCAAATTTCATTGTATTTTGTTTTAAGATACTAGAACAGATTATGGGACAAAAAAATGAGACAACAGTGAATTTGTGTGGCAGAATAAATGATAAATTAGATAATAACTAACAGATCTTGTATGAAACCCTTTATTACATAAATCCATTTCTTTACTAACTCAAACAGGGATGAAATAGTGGTCAATGATATCTCTTAATTTCGAAAAAACAGAATGTCTAAAGAAAGATTTAACCTCTTTACAATGTCAAAACTGCAGTTGTAGTATTTTTCTGGATAATGAAGCAAGAATTAAGACATAAAATGATTACAAAAATGTATCATGTATCATGTATCACGCACATGAAAAGCCATAAAGCTTTTTATGACAACTTACTCCTTTTTAATTGCAGTGCTTTTCACCTGGACTTTAAAGTTTCATTAAATCAGTAATTAATTCAATTTTATTTTTTATTTGACTAGCACTTGCACTTTAAATTTGGTGCAAGTAATCTTGATTTGCCAAGGCATTCACTGAAGCCTTCTTTCCATTTTGAGTATTTTTTGGACTTCAAGTATTTTCTCCTCATTATGGTTTTCTCCAGAGCAAACTAACAAACACTTTTGATGTTCAAAGTATAAAGGATGGAATGTAATGAATTACATTCAGCATTGGTTACCATCCTACATTTATGTTAAATTTCCTTTAAAATGTGGCATATGTTTTGGCACTGTATTTCATTCTCTCTTTATAAACTGCCTAAGTATAGTTCTTCAATCTGTAACTAATGGCCATCAAAAAGTTTATTTAATAAGAAAGTAATTCTCTGAGATCAAAGGGCAGACATCATTTGGTAATAGGTATTTCTTCTCCATCAAAGACAAGTATAAAATGCAAACTCAAGACATTTATTCAGCTGGACATTTATGCAGATTTGCAATCACTCAAAGTTTAAATAGACAGCAGTGCTGCTGCCTGGTCTAACCTTTGGTGGACCGTGGATGACACATTTAGGAGGCCTTTGGTGTGTTTTTCTTTCAATGCCAGTTCATTCTCTTTATTCTTCAGTCTGATCCTTTCATTTCTTTCTGCTGAAATAATGTTTTTGAAAAATTTTCTGCTCAAAATTAAAAACTCTGAGTTATGACAACCTTCATCATAAATTAATCCTAATTCTAGGTAATCTTTCCAAATTTACTGCTCCTTAGGGATATGAAGTACTTCTTTACACACACTGCCACTGTGATCTGCTACAAAGAGAATACTTTGTGCATCATTGAACTGAGATAGGAGTGCCACTGAATTCCTGTTCACCTACTTCTCCCACTAGGCTGACTGATTAACATGGAATTCAAAGCAGGAATTTGCTAAAAATACCTTGATGCCTTAAGCAAGAACTGTAACAGCTAAACAAAAAATTCAATATAAAGAAAAGCCTCCACTCAGAGGTGACTTATTCCTGGGAACGCCCAGCTTCACAAGATGTGCCCTCAACGGACAGGAAACTATTCTGGTAACTTTTGCATATGCTCACACTCTGTGACTGAGTGCTTATTTGCTGGCCAGGCTCCAGGCTCTCGTCCCTGAAGTCCTGCCTGGCAGCAAGGCTTGGACACACCTGACACACAGGACCCTGCACCACCCTTTTTAAATTAAACAGGAGGGAGCTGGATGGGTTTGTAACAGATCAGGGCTGTAACCATCATCTGGGGAGCATTCACCCTTTTCTGAACACTCAGAGAGGCTGACAGGCACCTCTCCTATCAACTGCACCATCAGGGAGCAGTCACTGGATGTACTGGGGGCGGGGCTGGGCTGGGCTGGGCTGGGCTGGGCTGGGCTGGCTGTGAGAGGGGAGGTACTCTCACTTTTGCTCCTGTGGCTGTGCCAGGCAGGCTAAATTCAAAATTACTAGGTCAAGGGATGCCAGCAGAAGCACAATCCTCTAGCCTTCTTACATTAAAGGAAAGTCACTGGGAGACAGAATTGTCTTATAGTTGTCAATACCATACGAACCTTGTAAGGATTTCAGATGCTGAAGCTTTTTTCCTTCATAGCCTTCTGTGATTTTTCCTAATTGCTGGTAGTAGTTTTGCACCAGTCTATTGATATTATTGCTGGTCCCATACACGCTCTCAACAGCAGATTCTACCAGTCTCTCCTGTATCACACAGTACAAGCCACAATTCATTTCTCAAGCCCAAAGTGTTCTGATCTGTTTAAAAATACCCCATACCTAATTTGGTATGTGCACACAAAATTGTGAATTTAAAATGTGGCATTAAAAATGGGGCAAACTGAGATACTGAAAACTGTGCAACATTTCAACATGAAAAATTATAGCAAAATCTTTCTAATTTGCCTCATTTCCATCTGGAAAGGGGTCATTCCCCTATCCATTCAATCTCTACAGTCAAGCCAACTGCCAGCAAAGCAAGGTAATCTATGTAAAGCTCTGCTGCGACTTTCCAATACACAGAAAATCCACTTTGGAAAAAAATTATTCATCTATGATGTTAGTTTTATTTTTAGTTTTATTTAATTATTAATCTGTGAATTAGTATTAAGCTATTATTATACAAACACTATCAATTATTCACAAACCCTTTATCAATAGATAACCGTCTCCATTTCTTATTCTTTTTGTTATTCTTTGCCATCAAGAGTTGTGACAATTTTTTTCCTGTTCCAGTGTTGACTTAATAAAACCTGGTTTTGCTGCTGTAGCAAATACTGTACTGCTACATAAGTGTTAGCTCGTACACACTTTGCAAATTATGCTCAGTTTTAACACAGGTCCTAACAGTCTTCTGCTGATACTTCCAGGCATAGGTTAATGCATACATTAAATTGCTTTCCATCCGTGCAAGGTAGCCCTTGTTTTGTCTGGAGAACTGCCATTGACCATTTCCATACCTTGAAGTCCTGTCCATCATCTGAACTCTTTTTTTCAGCTTCCCCTCTGGCACACTGCAGCAATGTCTGCCCAATCACCTGCTCCATGTGCTGCTGAAGAAACTGAAGAGCTTCTTGGATTTCTGTGACTAGCTGCTGGTGAAATTCTAAATTGGTTTCTTGTGTTTCTTCCTCAAGCTTCTCCTCCTCTTCACGAATGTGGGACTCCTGGTAATCAGACAGTAAGATAGCACTGCCATTTAAATATGTTAACAATTGTAGTCAGCTTTGCTTTGAAAGAAAGTCCTGCAACCATTCAGAATGTTGAGTAATTATAATAATATCATTTACAGAAGAAGTTTGTACAATCATTGAACACATTTGTCTTTGCAACAGAACTATAGCCTCTGTCATGAGATGTACAGTAAAAGTTGCATCCTGTCCTATTAGACACTTCCAAGTGATGTATTCACATGTATGTGAAATATCCTGAGTCCAGTAAGACATAACTGTGGATGCCTTGATAAACCGCACAGGAGCAAGGCAAGTACAGTTATGCACCAGGAATACTTGTACAGTTTATGTGGTCCACCTGAGAAAAACTTGGTTTGGTGGTACTTGGGAGTATAGCAAGGGTATTCCCTTGGAGTACCAATGGCCCTTAGGACAGGTCACAAAGCTGTGTAATAACACTTGAAAACCATTTCCACATCCTCTGGTGGTGAATTCTAAAGCTTCTCCACGTATTTCTTAATTTTGAACCTGCCATTCGGTAACATTGCTCCTTTCTTTCATTAGAAACATGTGAAAAATGGTTCTCTATTCACATATTTGATGCCAGTTTTAAAACCTGTGATATCCCAGATGACACCAATTTTTTAGGCTAGAGTTCAAGTCCTTTGAGATCTTTGGACTGTTCTTGCCTCCATTTTTGTGCATGGAAAGAGCACACTTTTCATCTAAGCTCTCTTTAGTGAACAGTAGTATCTGCTTACCACCATGGCTGTTCTGCCATCCTTAGGTGCAGTAGTCTGTCATAGATGGCCTTCTATTCTGTTGCTGATGCCTTTCTTATATTGATATACTCAGTTAAGGTAAATAATATTAAAATATTCTGGGAGATATGATAGTAGGTATTTGGAAATACAAAATGCAAGAAGGAAAAAGGAATTTATCTGTAGAAATATTCTTATTAATGCTGGGTTGTTCTGATGTTTTATTTATAGCTAAGACTTTTTTTTTGAGGTTTTTGAGAAAGTTGGAATGTCATTAAAATGTTTTTCACTTTTTTGAGAGATCCAATGTCATGTGATTATACCCAAGCTAGTATTCATTAGTCATTTTACATTCTATATGAAATCAATGGATAGACATGGCATTGTCCATAGTAAAAAAATGGCCCAAGCAAAAATTAAGTTTGGGTAAAACAACACAGTATGTCTAAAAATCTGGTGGAGTGTTTGTAAATTAACCTACTCCTGAATTACAGATTGGTTCTAGTTTTGGAGGTTGTTTGCAACATGTTTTTTCTCTCTTGAGTTTTCCCAATTCCACACCTATGCCCTACTTTTTCAGCAGCAAGAATCTTACATGCAGATTTTTAGGCACTTCCTTGTGAGATGGGTTTTAGCTGGATTTGGAAAGAGGCTGTAATGGAGAGAGGCCAAAGGAACATTAATACCTGAGGACATTTCATTTTCCTTAGGGAACCCAGTAATTGCATCAATTAATGTCTCCATTTGAGCTAAGTGAGAGGGAGTAGTGGACAGCAAGAGGAATGCAGTGATATGTATTTGTATTTTATTATTTTGCATTTTACTTCTTCTGAAGGTTAGTAAGTTTTTCAGAATTTCACACTTAAAAGAAACTGCTACAACTGACATGAAAATGGCAGGACACAAATTTTCCTTATTCCTCTTCCATGTGGAGACTGAGGGTTTGTGTTATGCAAATCAAAATTAAAGGGGTACAGAGTTTTACCTCTCAGCTAATTACACAGCAACAGCATGGAGCATAGAGCTGCAAAGTATTTGATGGGTTCAAGCCATATGTGCAGCAGCAGTGGGCTGGGCAGAGCTACCACTGACATCTGCTGGGAGGGCTGTCTGAGGCTGAAATATGAAATGTGGTGCTGTTCTACATATATATCCAATGCAGGTAATTAAATAGCCAACAACATTTAACAGATCAACACTAAGAACCAGTCATGAATGGCTGTGAAAATTACCTATGGGAACATCATGTCTAAAAATCCCCTAAACTTTCTTTTGTCTTCTTGACCTACAGCAACCAGATAAATTGGGAGGACTGGGAATGGATGCTGATCTTCTTACAGACAGAGAGAAAAAAATAAGGAAAAATTATGACAGTATGGAAGAACTTGCTTGGTGTGGTAGAAGTAAGGATTTCCCCTAACACTTCAGGAAGAACTTTTCATGTGCATATTACGATCCCCAGCAGAATTAATAGGAACTTCTCTTATCATGAAGCAGTAGCTTTACAGAAGTCCTTTATACATGATGGCATCCTTGCCTTCTTGCATTAGCATTTTCATATAAATAAATTGCTAAATAAGCTTGCTAGGATAACACGTATCACAGATGGCTATACACTCATAAATACACTCCATAAGGCATAAGGGATTTTACAATGTCTGCCCAAACTACAACAGGCACACTCAGGGACCTCCTATGCCAGCAGTGTGTGCATTTTTGACAGGGAAGATTTTTCTTTCTCCTTGGAGCTTGAACTTTTTTGGTGTTTTGGGTGGTTTAGATCTGCCATGGCTACTTCTAATGACAAATATCACAGTGTATGAGAGCTCTGGAGACAACCCATGTGGACACTGTGACACTGTACCTACCACTGCCTTCTGTAACTGCCACTGGTCCTCATCTTGGCACAGGGAGGATCCCTTCTGCAGGGTGTGTTGCTCTCTCAGCTCCTGAAGTGAGCTCTTCTTTCTGGACAGTCTCATGCACGCCAGGGCTGCCATTCCAACTCTTCGGAAGGTTAACCTTCTAAGTACTGAACACAGCAGGAGTCGGTGCTTTTGCAATATATAGCTAACAGACCTGCAAAAAGGACCATTCAAAATCCATCAGTCAAGCTGCTTGCTGGTTTGGTACACTTGTGTTCAGCAAAGTCATTGCTAAAAGGTGACAGGAGTTATTCTTCACTCTGTGCAATGTGTTTTTGTATAAAGCATGCCTTGGAAAGCTGCTCAGGTACAAAGAATGGGTACTGCTGTGTTACACCTCTAGTTCTGTCACAACTAAGTTAAAATGAAAACAGAAGTAAAACAGTTAAATAACCATCTATATGTTGTTGGAATTAACATTTTATCTTGCAGAAAATGCAACTCCACTGTGACATAGGGAGTGCAGAGAGGCTGGTTCAAGACTAGAAACCACTCAAAAAACACAGCAGATACTCACAAAGCACACCAGTGACAAATCATATAAGATTATTTTTTCTAATTTCTGCGAGTCATGATATATCTATTTGCTAAAAATTTCTTGTCTGAAGGTGCTAATAATCCCTCCACACTGCTTTCCACAATGTAATGTACACAAGTTTTTATCTGGGCCTGCAGCAATGAAGTTTTACCCCACTGCTCACTGATGAAACTGTGCTTACACATCACTGAGGCATCCTATTCTGCTTACGACACCTTGAATTATCTTCTCTTGCTTCTCAGACAGGTGCTTTTGCATCACAGCAGACAGAGCATATTCCGTTATCCAGAGCTAAAAGCAGGAAAAATAATTGCAAATATAAGATACTCTGATTTCAGCCAGTCACTGTGTAAAGAAACAACGGTTTATTTTGCTTAAAAAAATCATCCCTTGCTTTCAAAAACAAACTCATGCTGAATTAAAATTACTCTACTTATGAGTAGGTTATTAAATTATCAAAATCTTAAAATTCACTGAAAATAAAATTTTGTACTGTTTTAGATCAGCCCTGAGCTGTGTCTCCAACAGATTTTTTGATTTCAGCAATAGAGAGACAAGGAAAAAATAACAAAACTGGCACAAAGTACTGCATTGACTCTTATCAGCAGGTTGCAGTAGGTTTTTATTTTGTTTATGTCTTTTCACTGGTAAAGAATGTAGTTTTTATTTTCACTGAACAAAATAAAGATATCATCTTCCATCACACTTCTGTCATAGTAAACACTGCTAATAGTTGGAAAATGGAGATTATGTGATAAATATATGGACTGCAAGTTTACAGCTCCTTCACGGTGATATTTAGATTGAAGAATTTAATCTTTAAATGAATTTTGATGGATTTGCCATTAGACTGTAAAGTTTTGAAGATATGGACTTAAGATTTTGTTCAGTATGTTGCCAGTATGTAAGGAATAGTAAGTCATAAGCTGAAATATTCACAACTCTTCCAACTCTTCGCAATATTCCAACTCTTACTATAAGATGAAGAGTACATTTTAGGTTGAATAAAAGCAGCTGAATAAAAGCAGGTTACCTGCTGACATATCCAGAGCCCTAAATGAAATATAATACCCAGGGTGTCTGACTGTTTCACTTTGTGTTCCAGCATCATTCAGAATACGAGTGGCTAAATTTTCAATTATGGCAGACAGGTAGGTTTCAGTAGATCAGTATGTCCAGCAAAGGATTAGATGTAATAAGATGCAACAATAGATGTTCTCCTGGTTGCAGCTTAGTGTGGTGTGGGCACATCCAAGTTGTTATTCTATACCACCCACATCATAAATGTGGGAGTGGTTTTGGGGTGAAAATGAGCACACCCCTCAGAAGCAGGCACCATTTTGCCCCTCTCTCTCGACCAGGAAGGTGTCAGCATCAGCCCCTGCAGATCCAACCCCATCAGCACCCCTACTCCCCCTCGTGTTTTCTCTGGATCTCAGCTACAGGACTTGGTGCTGAAGGGACAGCGGCAACAACAGCAGGACTGAACCAACAGAGCCAGGGCAGAGGATGCCATGGGGGAAGGACTGGTGGGACTGAACCCCAGCCCAGTGGAGGGGAGCCCCACTGACAACAGCTGAGCTGAGCCTTGGCCAGCTGAGCAGAGCTGAAAGGAGGTGGCAGAATGGTTGGCAAAGCGTTAGTGACCTGCAGGACCAGTGCAGTGGGGCAGGAGAAACAGCAGCACAGAAACCTGTGCAGAACTGAGCCCAGCAAAGCAGTGGTGCAGCCTGGCTCAGGGGACTTATTTGTCACTCGCTTTCATTGTTTCAGGCTGGCAGGTGTGGGAAATGTTAGCCATGGACGTTCCCCTGCCATCCTGCCTTTGTTCCTGATGGCCACGTGGGCACTGAGTGGGAATGGTCTCCATATTACCTTTGTCTGGGGAAGCGAAGTGGACAAGACCTACAGGGAGAATCCACCATCTGTTTGTTTCTTCCCAATGGTGAACAACTTTTTGCTGGGTAAAAAACCTTCTCTTTTTGTATACCTTTGCTATTAATATTGCTGTTGTTATTGTGCATTTCTTACTCTATGGCTTTGTGCTTCAGTAAATTGTTATCTCAACCCAGTCTCTGCTTTTGCCACTCCCTTACTGGAACAGGCAGGGAAAGGGGAATGGTTCATTTGCAGTTTAGTTTCCATCTGGTGCTAAAACCAGCACAAATGTATAATTGCACAATTGCTAGTGTTAGAAATCAGGAGTGGCACTGGTCCTCTCTGCTGGATATGAGTTTTTTCATTGAGAAGCAGTGATCTGAGCAGGAGAGAGGCTTTCTCTGTGAGCACAGAATGAACTCCCCTGGGAAGTGCAGAGAACATAAGAAACCTTGTCATCTCAGGCTTCAAAATAAAAATGTATTTCTTTCATGGCTAGTGCCTTCTCTGTAGAATACACAGTGACACATCTAACTGACCTCTCTTCATGTAGAAAACCTTACCAAAACACATGTTCCTGAGCAGGATGCCTGACAAGGATGGGCAGGCAGTCAACAACAAGTGACAGATGGAAAGAGTGCAGCTGAGCATGAGAAGTACAGCCCAAAAGACTGCATGGCACGGGAGACCCACTAGGCTGCTCTTGGCAAGAGCCTCAGATGTACCTGTGCAGCCAGATCTCAACTGATCTGAGTTTAGGTGAGTCTGATTATCACAGAGCACAACTGAGCACAGTGTCTTCTCTGATTGCACGCTGCAAGCAGCAAATTAAGGTCTATCAGGTCTCCAGGTATCATCATGACAGATGGCAAAGACTTGCTTGAAGTAATAATTGTTATCAGCATTTCTCTTTAGCAGCTCTGTGGATACAGCTCCTGGTGTTTCACACCTCTCTGCACACAGATCCATCACATTATGTACTTCAATGTCTCTTTCAGCAATTAAAAGAAAGTCTGAAAATGACCTTTTACTTTCTGGAAGCAATTTTGTTTCCAATGAGAGATTGGCTGTGGTTCAGATGTGGGTTTCCATAATTTTGGAGACCTCATTATTTACTGAGAAGTTGCTTTTGAAGGGCAAGTCAAACAGCATGAGAGCATATATTACCAAGAGACAGAACACAGGAGATGATATCTGAATTACAACTGGAATGGCAAATGACATAATAGTGCAGCCAAGAACCCAAAATATAGCACCTCACTTGCTATCAGTATATCCTATCACTGTCAGTGATAACAATGACGGCGCTTCTTGTAGTTGTTCTTTACTTCTGTTTATGAAGAAACAGTCTAGTTCTGTAGTAGTAAAAAATTCTTTCTAAAGAATGAGTCACCTTTTCCATTAAGAGTGCATTTGAGGTAATCCATATGCAGAATTTATAAAATGTCTCTTCACCTCCCTGAGACCAATGGGAAACTGAGAATACAGCATAAATTCCTCCAGCACATAGCTATTAAACTCAACAGTAAAAGTACCTCAGTCGTGTAAGTAGTAAAAGAACAAGAGGAAAGGTGGGGGAATTATTACACATTCATGATGAGAGGATAAATAAGGAAGACTGAGAGTTAGACCAAATACTAAACCAGTGTTTTGTCTCAAAAAGGTCATTAGGAAGATGATCAAGATAGAAAGGATCAGCTGGAACAAACAGGATATTGTATGTTTAATTGGAAACAACACCTAGGCAGCTCACTGGGATGGGCTAGCAGAGCTGGGTATTTTCCACCTCCACAACATATGAAGACCTTACACAGAGAGGCAGAAATGTGACACCAAAGATTCTCTGGAAATATTGAGGCTGCTGGCATGTGGCTGAAAACCAGCAAAACAGGGACAACTACTTCTTCAGGCCAGGTGGCAAGGTCAGGCTTTGTGCTTGCACCAATACCCCAATGTTGGGTCAAGTCACCAGGCATGTCTCCAAGCTTTCCTGTTCTTGGGAATCGCCTTACCTTGTTCAAAGAAAGGTTACATGGAGGGGACAAATTCATGCTGCTGCACAGACTTGGCAGCTGGAACAGAGCTCAGGCTCTCTGATTCCTGCATTCAACCAGTAAAACCAGTGACAAAAGTATGGTAAGTGCGGGAGTAAAGCTCTAAGAAATGTCTGACTTCTCAAAGTGTTATTCCAATTGCTATGAAAAAATAAACCAGAGAAAGTGATAAAATGCACACTATGTCAAAACTGGTAAGCAGGTGCCAGTTCATCTTTCTGGGTATCAAGCAATGACATGGGAATGGATGGAAATCTCATCCCCTTTCTATTCTGTGGGCTTCCAAATGTTTTGCTTCTTGGTCACAAGTCCATTACAAGATCTTCTGAAGCGCTGCTGAGGTTAAGTATTACTCTCTGGCAATAAAAGTGAGGAATATGCCTCTCCTTTCTGTTTTGACATTTTTAGCACAGATTATTCAGGGAATGAAAGGAAAGTGATTTCTCTGTTTTGGCCTGTAGATGGAGTGCAATGCACACTGACTGCCTAGTGAGTCTCAGCCTGGTGCAGGAGCCTGCTCCTGAAACTGCTCTGTACAGAAATCATGAGTTAGGGACTATGTGGGAAAATGCTTAAAATTTATTTTCTTTAGTCATTTATTCCCAGCCTCACTCATAGTCTCAAGCCTACAAGGCAAAGTTATATATGAAACTGATTTTTTTTCTTTTCTGTTGTAAAAGTGACTATTTTCAACCAAAGGACGTCACATGTATAAACGCTAGGAGAGATCATCTAAAAAAAAGGTGGTTCAAGTAAAAGGGAAAAATGTCTATTAGAGCCACTTTGAAAAGCACACATAAATACCCTAGTGAAAAATCTTCTGGTGTTAAGATTTCCCAAACCAGTAAAGCAGGTGACTGTGTAACTCTTAGCATAACACATTTACTGAGAGGCAAATGAAAGATATATCTCCTGCTGCAAAATGCCTGACAATTTAAAAGGCTGTCAATATGACTGTTGATTCATGGATCTATTGTCCAACCCAGTACTCTAACATTTATGGGATCTCCCAAATGACATAATCACCTGGCACAACGGTCCAATATCTTCTTCTTAAGGTGGAAACCAAGTGTTTGTTTTTGTAGGATGCAACTGTCAGCTTATTGCTTAAATGCTTTTTATAGTAGGAAAGGGACAAGAAATGCACTTTGCATTTGAACATAATATAATGGGTTGTGAAGTTTTTCAGACTCATGAAAATTTGCCAGTCTAGCTTTGGTGGAATAGCTATCTCCCAGCATGCTCTCTTTGGAGATAAATCAGATTTTTTTCCAACTAAAATCCTTTCCAAAAAGCCACAAGCATTAAGTTAAAAAAGATACTTAGGCTCCTGCACAGAACATTGTCTTGAGGAATCCCAAGACAAATTTCTCACTAAGAGTAACTCTTACCTCTTCTTGGAATTTATCTTGGAGAATCTCTTGTCCTTAGGACAGCTCTGTCTGCCACTCAGGAAATTTTTGCATTGAATAAAGCCCAGAGCAGTGCTGAGTCAGAGACCAATGGGAGAGCTCTGTCACTGCTGTCATTGTTAATTCCTCTATAGCTATATACCTCAGTAATTACTGTTAATGATGTCAGCAAACACATGATTATTTTATTTATTTTTTTACTTTTTTTCCAGCTAGGAAGTCATCTGCTTTCCATTATGCATGCTAGGGTACACAAAGTGTTTGAAAGTCAATTTGCTAATTCAAATAACCTGTACTTGGGCATGACCAGAACACCTGAATTCACATACAAGGAATCTGTCACACAGTGCTGCCCAAACACCCATTATCTAGCAGCTGAGTGCTGGAGATGAACTAATCCTTTAAATCCTTTGAGAAAAATTCCCAGGGTATTGTTTCTCCACTCAACAGGGTGCCCAATGATAGCAACAGAGGAATGTACAAACAGCATTTTTGCACCAAAACATCAGACTTGAGATGCTACCCCCTGTGATGAGTCTCGTACGTGTTAAACACATCCTCTCCAGCCCTGAGCAATGGCTGAGGTTCAGTGGGACAGTGGAAAGGCCACAGCAGAGGTGCCCTAATGTGCACTCTGACATGACATTACTCTTAAATTGCACATCAGAATCTCCTGCTTCTCTGTGGTTTTTATGACGGCGAATACCACACGTTGCTTAGGGCTCTATGTGCTATGAGATGAGCTTGAAGTTCACCTACCAGAGCAGGCTATCAGGCCATGCACATACAAGGACAGGCAATTTGTGCACCATTCATGAATGTGAAAATGAACAGCAAGGTTTAAACTTGACAATTCAATCTTTGATAAAATTTTATCCTTGATAAAAAGAGGCAAAATAATTTAAAAAAAAAAAAAAAAAAAGGAGGTCAGACATTGCAGCCAACAGTCCTGGAAAATACAAATGTAACTAAGCATGTGAGCAGACCCACTGGCATCAGTGGTTTGCCCTAAGCACAGTTTAGTTTAGTTTTCAGTTTGCCAGATAACCCTGTGACAACAAAACACTAAAACAGAATTGTTTTGCAAAACAGGTCAGTTACAATAAAGGAAATATTAAAAGATCAGGAAGGTGCATGTTGCATAACTCCAGATTAAGGAAAATATAGAAGAAAAAAAGGAAATGACTCAGAAATTTTCAATGAAAAATTTTACTTTTGTATTTCCAAGGGTGTTCTAAATCCACTGGTTAGCAAACAACTCTACCAGATTTAGTAGGAAGCCCACAGTTTCCTGAATCACAGTGCTTTACAGTGGAATCCTAAATATGAGTGGGTGAAAGAGTTGAACACCTTAATGCAGTTTGCAATAATTAGGGACTTGCTCAGCAACTCATTAACCATGTACTGGATTGTCTAGGCACTTCATAGAATGAGCAAGGGAAAATATGATTCTACAAGTGTTAAAGAAATCTGCCAACCTTTAATTTAAAAAGCTCCAACTACTCCATACATTGCAGCACACAACATTTAGGAAAGGACACACCTTCTTTGACTAAGCTGTGTTAGAAGCAGTGTTAACAGAGACTAGCACTGTATGAATAAATTGAAGGTATATTTGAGCCCCAGACTGATGATAAAATCATTTGTCTCAGCATTTACTCTTGTTATCTCCTCTGGTGTCAATGCCCCCTATAGTGGACACACACAGAGCAGGAAAGATGGATGTGTTTTTTCACCTTTGAAGAGCAGAGTAAGTTTATAAATGTAAGCATCATATGTTTCCAGTTATTATAGCATTAATGCATAAAAATTAGTCCGAAATATCTGTCATTGCAAGGCTTCCTTTGTAAACTGTATTTATACATACCCTCTCCAAACAGACCTAGTGAAGGTTTTGTTTGAACTGTTTCTGTAGATGCCAAGAGTTGAGGACATCAGAGAACAGCCTTGCCAGAAAGTGTTTATGTGCTGACAAAGCTGTCAAACACTGTGGACAGATGTTCAGTAATTACTCTCTGACTCCTCCATGCAAGCCTACATGCACAGCATACACATTCACTCCATTCTGCAGGTAAAACTGCTCCTCCTCAGCCTAGAGCTGTGTCTGGATCAGACTACATATTTATACACTAAACACTTCTCAGAGGTAAGTATCTTAATAACTTTTTTCTGTATCCCATTTTTTAGACACTGAGATCTCAAAAGATAACATGGATCTTACTTCTTTTTCTTGCAATAGTTGTTCCTGGAAAAGCTTCCAGCGTCTCTGGCGGTGGTTCTCCCATTTCTCCAGCTGAGGAACCAAATTCTCCTGCCATTCCTCTTTCAGAAGCTCACATTCTCTTACAGAGAGGCTGGTCACCACAGGCAGGGTCTGAAGAAACAGCTCTGTCACCAACTCTGCTAAAGCATGGGAAGCCTTAGAGTACAGCTCCTAACAGAGGGACAGAAAGGAACAGAGAGAAACAGGTGACAAAAGGAAGCCCCAGCCCTTTGGAGTTGTTTCCCTGAATGTTCCATGACTAATGTCAGAGAGGGAACCATGTGAATACACTGGGCTGGTGACCAAATCCTAGAGCTAAAATCCAATGCCACTAAGGCTTGAGTTAAAAAGACCAGCTTTTATAGATAAAACAACTGAAATGTTTTGGTTCAAGCTTCACAAGGCATTTAAAATGCAACAGTGGCAAGAGCACGTGAGACCCTGTGCCCTAACTGTTGCTCACATATGATTGCAGTAGAAAAGAATATCTTGTTTTACTGGCTATAGTGATGTGTTATAAAAACACCTACTTGCTGTAGAAACAATCTGGTGTAGCACAACACCTCACAGCACATTTTCTCAGCTGCTGATAAGAAATGAATGAAGAAAGAGGGAAGAGTTAAAAGGGATGGTATGGCCTTTCGCTAGACAAAAGTGACATTAATCATGTCAGTAGTTGGTATTTCAAAATATAACATTCTTCAGAACAGAATTATTCAAATTCATTCTGATGCAGAATAGTTTCAAGCCTAGGAAAACAAACATCTTCTGGTAGTTTTAACGAAACTAGTCCCATATGAACAGTTTTTAATTGCTGAGGTTGTTTCACTCACACAAAGCTTTGGGGTGATTTTTTCAGATGGCATCCAAGCTACAAACTCTGTTCTAGTTTCACTGTCAAATACACAGTGGTGATAGGAGCTGTTTTGGCAAACTTAGTGCCACTTGAGATAATTCCTAGGGAGAAGGAGTGCGGACAGGTAGCTTTCCCAGCTGAAAAGGGGACAAAACCACACTGGAAAGTCACATGGACACTGCAGTATTCCTGCAGGATGAGCTATTTTTGTGTGAGTTCCGCATGATCCTGCCAGTCCAAAAAGCTTTACTGCCTAGCTGGGCTTGCTTTCATTGCAAACCAGTGTTATTGCTCTTGAAAAAACATATTTCTTTCTTTTCTTTAAAATACTGGTAGTATTTTAAAAACTCTTTTAAAGATTCCTGTTAAAAGAACAAGTCAGGTCTTCTAGATTCTGTCTTCTTTTAAATACAATTACAATTACAATTTCTTAGATGATCAAAATCTAGAACTTCTCAATACAAACACAGGGATATTTATTTAGATGTAAATATGCTTGTCTGCGGCTCATAAGCAACAAAAGTTCTTGTGGAATTTTTTTTTTTGAGGGGGCATACGCTGCTATAATGTACTATTGTGTAAGAGCCCATTCCAACTGCTAGATATTGAATTATAAAATGTAAAATACTAAAAAATTATAATTTAAAAAACTCCACAAAAACCAAAAGAGAATGTTAAAGTGCAAGGACAGTAACTCAGAAATAAAGACCAGAACTTAGGTTGAATGTGAAATATAGTTCTGTGCCCCCATAATGATACATTTGGGGTTCATGTAATGTTTACACAGCACCTTTATCTGTTCCATGTTTAGGTTTATGAATATCCTTTGAACTGATTGATTTCTGAAAAATATTTTAATATTTCCCATTTATTGTAAAATATACAAGCTGTGCACTGAGTACTAAATTATTATTTTCCTCCTATGATCCCTCTAGGATGCTAATCACCATATTAATTAGCTGTTTCACAAACAATAAACAGCTTAACAGCTCCCTGCAGTAACCTCTTCTTATGGATAAAATTGAGGCAAAACACTACAAAACACATTCACTACGCCTTTGAGATGAGCTGTTTCAGCTCTTTCCACTCTCTTACCTGTTTAAAGAAGGCAGGATTTTCAGAATCCAGCTCCCACTGGCTTTCTTTAATCTCAAAGTATTCTGAATTCTTGCAAATTGGACTAAGACTTTTTGAAAATGAGTACTCAGCATAAGTATGGGACTTAGTAGTCAAAGACCCAACATAATACCTAACTTCAGATAACATTTTTCCCATTTCTAGTGCTTTCTCACAATCTAGACATGACAGTATCATTAGGGAACATTTGCTACACAGGTACGTCCTGTGCTGAAGGGTTATTGCCCCTACTCCTTAATTATTATAGTTACAAATTGCTGTTACAACAAGAGTCATGATTTATACCATCCTAATCATCTGTGCAGTGGTGGCCCGGCTTAGCTTGGCAAAAACAATGCCAATGGTTTGCTTGAATTCTCTCTTCTGCTGTTATTTTAAAATCCAAGACTCAGAGTTCTCAGATTTTACATAAACTCAGAGATATTGCATTTCTAATCTACATACCCCATACAACATTTAACAAATAGTGGCTCTATCTCTGTAAGCCATCTCCCCTCTGAGCTTTCCCAGCCTTTCAGAACATGTTAATTCTCCTGCCTTCACTGGGTGTTTAGTGATATAAGAATTTCTGTTGGGTCTGAAATAGTTCAGAAGGAGTCTAGAGGAGTCCGTGGCATTTCTACTGTGGTAGATCAAAAGATCTCAGGCAGGGTGTTAAGGCATTCTATTCTCAAACAATGGCAGCTAAATCCCTTTTGAACATATTTTGCTGTGGAACTGATAGCATTTTCCTGGCATGCTCACAGCTGTGTGTTATTATTTGCTATGAAATATTTTGCACAGAACAAAAATATGGTATTTTGTTCCTTGCTATCAATGTCATTTTGTTCTTTTTGTACCCCCTGCACCTTCAAATTATACTGTATGCTCACCTTTGGCATGACCACAGTGGGGACAGTTACTGAAGAAAAATGTGATTAGGCCCTGTTCCCACAAAATTACTTATCTATATCACCTCATTAATGTGATGACCACATGGACATCAGAGCCCAGGCAGTCCCTGCATGCCAGACCTAGGAGGACAGCATGCTGTACCCAGAGGCCATATCACACAGTGGCAATGCTGTTTAATGAGGCACTTGAAAAAAGTGGTGGAATGGCCTTTTAAAATTTGGGAGGGGAAATACTAAGTCTACATTTAGGAAAGACTGCAAATGTGATTGAATTCTACCCAGCAACTCAAGTTAACAAAATAGTTCAAAACTATTTGTACTCTAAGGAATGTACTTGATTTCAAACGGCAATAAAGTCTGTGAGCAGGGATGGCACACCATGTATTATAAAAGTTATTTTCCACAGGAAAGAAGAGGAAAATCAGTACTGCTTCCAGGATCTTATTTTTGCACTAGAGCCTCTACAAATATTTTTTACAAGCTTCCTGATATGCCATCTCTTGTTTTTAGGGTTTTGACTTAATGAAATTTATTCAAATTGATTCCATAAATAGAACAGCTGATTGCAGTATTGAATGAACCTGTTTGTAGTACCTGGCAGTCAATCTCAAAGCTTTTCAAAAAATCCCCAGAGAAATAGATCAAGCATAAAGAAATACCATGGAGTATACATGGAAATAAAATGGGCTTAGATTAAAATGCTGAGTGCATCTGAATTTTAAACAAGGCAGTAAATACATAATTTTGTCAAAAATCAGGGGAAATACATAGCTTATCAGATTTCCCCCATACAACAAAATTAACTCTCCCCCTTAAACCTAAATGATTAAAAGGGTCCTACATATAGATGAGTGAATAGTGAAACTGAGAAGCAGAAAAATGTATATAGAAAGCCTGGATGTAGTTTATTTTACATTCCAGACACTGAAAAGTATATATTATCTCAAAGAGGCAACTGCACAGCTATCTGCTAACTTGTGTTAACATTTTATTAAAAGAATTGAAGTATCTGATCAAAGCTGTAGAGCATTGTTGCATGTGCCTCCGGAAGCTCATTGGCTAGGACACTTGTTTAGGAGGTAAGAGATTCATCTCCCCACCCACACTGTATATTAGGAAGGACAGAGATTCAATACTCAGGTTATACATCCCATAAATACATCAAAAATCTGGGACACTGGACACACACACACCATTGGCCACTACAAGATACTTCACATACACTCAGAAGACACACTCACTTGAAATGGGGAAAAGCAGATTGCATGTACTTCTCTCTTCCATGTGAAGAATTCTGGAAAGTCAATTGGAAACCAGCTTTTAAGCATCCATAACATCCATACAGCACAGCGACATTGAAGTCATCCTTAGCACAAGTTAATAAAAAAGCCCCACTGCTTGATTTCCACACATTTAAAATAGAGGTTTATTGAAATTTTAGTTGTGCCCCCTCACTGATCTTTGATTTATTCAGAAGGCAGTTTCAATCTTCTCTTTTGGTACTACTTTTTTAGAAATATTCCTTTGTGGATAAGGTTAAGTCCTTCATGAGATCTAACTATTAGCCAATTGTGAATCTGTATAGTGGTAAAGTACATTTTCTTATGCATTTCCCCTTGCAGTAAGGCAAGAACAAAACTTTAGAAGGAAGGCTACCTACATCAGACATCTTGACTGAAGCAACCAAAACAAATGTAACAATGCCCAAATCCAATGTCAGAATGGGCTCCCATGGTATGACTTCATAGATTTAATCTATCAGATGATGCAATACTTTTGGGGTAAGTCACAGGGCAAAAATTTCAAAAGTGAGACTTTCAGGTGAAGTTCTCTTGATAGGGATTTCCACCTGACACAAACTGAGTGATTCCCCTTAAAAAGATGCCAACTCTTGGTACCCAAAAATGCAGTCCCGCATCCCTAACCATAACTCATAAGGAAAGTAATGAAAGAGTAAGTCTCTGAGAATCAGTATTTTATACCTTGTAAAAATATTTTTTTCTCCCTTTTATTAGCAAAGGAAAAAATCAAATACTTTTCCTCAAACCCACATTTATGTCTACCCATTCATAAAATGTCTACTGCCTTGCTCACTGACAACACTCATGACTTAATAGCTTTTAGTCTAAATTCTTGTGCATTTCATTCCCCTGTCAAGCCAAATGAAATAACATTCTGCTGAACTTCTGTCAGCAAAGGGGAATTATAAATGACACTAAATTGTGTTTTTATAGTTTTGAAATAAAGGCAGAGGAAAAAGACCTATCTTACCATGTACTATGTAATTTCTAGCTGTTAATTGATTTCCTTTGTGCAATCTGCATGTCTGTTTTCTTAATAATGAACTGTAATCCCCCAATCTCTTCACTTCTCCTTTCCCTACTGAAACACATGGGTAGTTCACACAACAACAACAACAAGAGGGAAAATAGGCTGGTGACTATCTGATATGTTAAACTTGAGACAGACTTCTGTTCAAGAGAATCTGTTCAAGAGAAACAGAATTGGATATACTGGGGCAGAGATTGGGGTGGGTGGTGTGTTACTGCTGTCATGCAATAGAAAATTACGGTAAAAACAAGCACAAAATCCCTTGCATACAGGATAACTCTGCAGACCCTGTTTATGAAAATATTAGGCTGATCCATTCAATTACCTTTGCTAATTGCTAAAAATAACAATTTTTCCTTAAGTTATGATATACTGTGATAATTAAAATCATTCGCCCCAATTCTTCAACACACATTTCAAAAGTTAGTTATTGAGCCCTGTGTCTAGATACAGACTATTCACCTACAGCACACTATTTTAATCCACTAGTGTGTCTGAAAAGTCTTACACTATCCTCCAAATATAACTCATTCATTTACTTCAGGCATCAACAGATTCCATTGACCTTGTTTAAATCATTTAAATTGATTTATTCATGCGTACACAAAACAAACCTACTCAATTATTCTATGCAAACACAGTCAGCTTCCAGATCATTGAATTTTTACATATTTATTCACCAATTTGGATAATTCTTCCATGTACTGTAGCAGAACAGACTTCCCTAGTGCTACAGGGTTATATAAATCTATCTTGATCTGTTTAAAAGGGGAAAAATGAAAAAAAGGAAAAGACATAGAAATTTGGTCAGGGCTTAGAAGAACACTGTGAGAACAAGCTAAAGATCTTTCACAAGGGAGTGGCACTTACAGGTTAGTGACACCATTTTTTGTCCCCAGAACACTCACTGGTTCCCTGTTCAGTCACACAGTGACCTTTTCCTTATATTTTAATATCACTTTTTTATTGAGATCATGTTTCAGCTTCTTCATTTGCAAGACAAATGACTATCAGTTAAGGTTCAAGGAGTGCAGATCTTCCAGAAGGGCAATATAAAGCTTTGCAGTGTTTACAGAAATGCCCAAACTAGCTGGTTTTACAAAGGACTATGGTCCAAACTCAGTGGGGACACAGGTCTTGTAGCTCACAGCTGCTGCCATGTGAGGCTTGATGGTACCCAGCTTGTTAATGCCTCTTTGTTTAAGTCTACTTGAGCAGCAGTCACAAAACTGCACTGTGGAGGATCTCAAATTCCTGCCATCTTCCCACCTTGCCTTCCCCATTAACAGCAGCAGCTTCTCCCTATGACAAACCTGGAGTAACTAAGTGAAGAGCTGAAGTCCTGCTGCCCAGGGAAAGACTTGTACACGCTGCACTTCTGCTCTGGATGTGTGGTGGAGCAGAGAGAGAACCAAAGGGATTGTGTTTGTGAGATGCACCTCCTTCCTTTAACAGCAAGTCTAGTTTTGCTTTTATGCCCCTGGTTATGGAAAACAGGTCACCACTGTACTATCCTCAGCTGTAGAAGGCAGAACAGCCCCATTTACATTCAGTGGAACTATGTTCATTTGTATCATCTCCTCTTTCTAGCTTATATTCAAAAGTAGCCTCATGTCCTAAAACAGTTGATAAGATCTGTATTTGGGGTTAAGGGGAGAAAGTGTAGTTGTTCATTATATTAAATATTACAGTAAATTTTTTTTTATTATAGTAAAAAAAAATGGAAATAAAGATTTGTGGACCCTTATTTAACAGATGCCAATTGGAAAAACTTGCAGTTTTTCATGTTTGGCAGTGTTTGGGTCTAGTCATAGAAGAGCAGTTGTAATATGGAATATAATGGCCTCGAGCTGGGTGAACTGGCAGAGTTCAAGTTTGTGCAGTTCTCCTGGCAATTCTAGGAAAACTTAATTCACCCAAACCAATAGCGGGAAAGAAAACTTAGCTTAGTACTGAAAGAAAAAGGATTTTCAGCCTGGTCTCAATGTTACTAAAGCAGAACACACAATAAAGAAAAGCAATATAATTTCTCAAATGAGGTGGAACTGTGTAGGATTTAAAAAAAAATGTATGCAGGAAGGGGATGGAGAAGTTAGTAATTATGGATGATGAACTGAGCACAGTAATATCAGCAAATATGTTGACTTTTCTCATATTACATATTACATAGCTTTGTACATTTAATCTACTCTGATTCACTGGTATATCCTTCCAAGCAAACCTTTCTCCAAAGCAGTAATTTTTCTCTAGTTGTCTGCTGCTTGCACTATTACATAACACCATGGCAAAACTACTTGTTCTACATAGAGGGGTTTTATTTTTTTTTATCAAATGAATTTGAAAAAAGTGCCTGTGGACTATTGCTAATTAAGATTGTATGGGTAGATTATCTTTATGTGATAGGGACCACAAGTTTCTACAACATCCTGATCTGGTCGTAATTAATCATGACAAGGATCCTGTTGAGCTGAAATTGATTAGTTCCAGCCTAATTAAAGGTCACTACTGAGTATGGTTTTGGGCTTCACCAGATAGATATTTTTTCTGCACAGACACAAAATAATTAAAGATGATGCAAAAGCATGAAGCACATAGAATTTTCCAAATCAGTAACAAAAAGAAGTACAAAAATATTACTTACCAAAGATCTGAACCTATTTCAGGGAACTAACTAGAGTAAAAAAAAATTCACTGTGAGAAATGAATGAAAAGACCGTATTTGGAGATGTAGTGAAGCTCACTTAGAATAGTATGATTCAGCAGAAGAAGTAATTATGTCACATAAATGACATCTCCCTCCTGGTGGTAATGACAGATACTGTATGCTCTCAACATTGCTGCAACCTTGTCAACCACCTGGGCAGCATGTTTTGACAGATTGTGCAGACATTTTCTGACTAATATGAGGTTAGGAAACAGTGTTTTGGGAAGACAGTGGAAAAGGCAAGCTAATATGGAAGACTGTCCTGCCTCCATCTTCTGCTTTGTCAGCCTAGCTTTCTGGAGCTGCAATTCCTGGAGCTGATCCTTCCTGCAATTCCCCAATCTTCCCCAAGGTCTGACACTGTAGTGGGGTAAGGCAATCATCAAAATTAATTTAGTAAATGATATTTATCACTAGAAGAAGCACCTTGTAGAGATCGGCGACAGCCTCTGTGCTCTCGCAGTCATCCTCCTCCTCCAGATCCCACTGTGCTTGCCAGTGTTTCTCTATCAGTTCATGGTAAGCCTAAAAGAAACACAGTAGGTATATTTAAATAGCTCAAAAGATCTTAATTGTTTCTTGTGATCCTTCCCTTTTTTTCCTTTATGCTCTTCCCATGTATCACTACAACAGTAATCGTTTACCTGGAACCATGACTCAGAGGGAACTGAAACTTGCCTTACCACCTTAATTTGAGATTATCCAGTCTTGAGTATAGAATTCCTTAGCCTTGGCAATATGGGGTTAAATAATATGCACATACTCCTAAAAACATGTGAAATGATCTCATTTGAAACCTGCTTTCCAGTGTATGAGTATGACTGCATCATAGCCATTACCATGAGGTGCAGAACAACCATCTGACATCATCATGAGACATCTGACTTACAGCCATATCACACTGTACAGGGCTTGACAGGGGTTGGTCACCATGTCCCAAGGTGGTTCCTAAAAGGCTGATCTATGATGTGATCTGACTTGGTCCTCTGTCACAGTTTTAATAGGGATCAATTTTTTTCATCAAGGGAGGACACTGACTGTGGATGTGTTGGAAGGTTCATGGAAGATTGTATTTCACAAAGACTGCCTCAATCTACAGACTAATGAGTAGCATTATACATAAATATTCCGTATTTTGATTTAATCTGCCAAGTGTTCCCTTTCACTCCCATGGTAAATATGGCTTTCTTCATTAGGTATGTCAATAGAGCTCTTCTAAAGAGGACCAAAGTGCCCATAAACTCTTCATCATTCTTGCAGAGGTAGATTTGGAAGTTCACACATCTCATGGAGTCATATTTTATGACAGAATTTGATACATTAACTGCTATAACTTATATGTCCACCATGGGTAGGCAGAGCCAGAATGGATTACTGTAACTGACACTTTATGGTTTGTGTTCTTCACTGATCATTTCTGTATTCTCTGCCACTAAAAGACAAATGCTCCTTTTCCAAAAGAAACATAGATGAAAGAAAAAGAATGATACAGGAACTCTAACCTTTACTATATATCTTATTCTGTTTCATAAAAAAAATCAGATCCACAGCAACTCAGTTGTTACCACCCTACTTGTGTTCACAACAATCTGATGTGAATGAAGTTTATTGCAAAATCCACCATCATAATTGGCAACCACTTAAATTCAGCAGAAAGGTCAGTTACTGGCAAGGATGCTACCATGGTGGTGTATGACCCTCGATGACGTGGAGGGGGAAAGGCAGACAAAAGAAGTGTTTTTGATGGGTACAGCTCTGAGCTCGTGGTGAGGCTTTGAGATCAATTCCTTTACTGTTGGGCTGGCTGTGAAATTATGAAACAAAATAGCTCCTCAGTGCTAAGTGGATTGTTCTCACAAAATAATTACTGGACTATTTAAGTCAAACCATGGGAGCTGCAGGTACAAATTTTTCTTATTCTTCTTATTCTTCGAAGAGTTTCTGCACTTAAGACCACACCTGTTCTGGGACAAAAGACTCTCCCACTGTGCAGCAGAAAGGCTTACCTTCTGACTTTCACAATTTGTACACAGGCATTTCATAATCCTTAGACTCAGTCGTGTGCAAGCTGCCCCTCCCTGCTCAGCCTGTCAGAAAGCTGTTGAGTAGGCTTAGTTAAACTCTAGACTAATGATATGTTCATAAGGTGTACAGAATAGAGCATCTCTTGCAAAAAGTTGTGCAGCTCTACCTTTGTAGGGAAGGGGTCTTAATGTGAAATTTTTAAGCTTTGTTCAGTGAATCTGGGATGTGTCCAAGAGCGTCCAATGATGTGTAAAACGGAAATACATTCATAAGTTCCCACTGTCTACAAAAATGTGTGACAGAATTATTTGTCCCAAGTTATGAAAAGCCAAAGAAATGAGGTATTGCCAGCAGGTGTGCGTACAGAAACAGTAACTGTTTGTCCAATTCATAAAATACAATTAAAGAATGTGGCCCCACAGAGCAAAATCGCAGTGTTAAGATCAATATATTTTGACAGTTTGCTGCAGTTGGACTCTGGGTCTTCTCAAACAGTAATTTTATCTAAGTTATTAGATTTCATTAAAAGTTTAATGCTGCTGGATGTAACCACTTTCATCTCAAATTATTTATTTTCTGAAAATTGAGGACTGATTTTTAAAAAATTCTTAACAACTTGTGTTTGCAGTTCTCAGCAGTTACTCGTATTTTGCAGATCTCAGCATTTACAGCTAAGAACTCTGATTTTGTATATTCATTTGGAACAATAACAGATTTCTATAGAAAATATGACCATGAAAACATTACACTGGCCATTGTATACCATATTAAATTATCAACTGCAAACCTTTTCTAAGTCATTCTGCCAGAGATCATAATTAGTTCTTCCCCCACTTCTCTGAAATTTAGTAACGCTTTTGAGCCACAGTAACCCCATTCACAGAAAAGCAACTAGATCAGTGCAGACTGTTTTCTTCTGTAATGCAGGCCAGATACTTTCCTCCAGAGCAGCAAACACAGAGTGTCTAAGCAAAAGATGTTTTCTACATTTTCATTTTGCATTAACCTCATTGGCACTCTGTTCCAATGCAACACCACCAACACTGAAGGAAAAGCCATGGCAACAGGGGTTCTGACCCTGTCCACCTGTGCTATTGCATGTGATTCTCTGGAGGCCCCAAAACTCCCAATTTTACAGAACTGGGAGAAATCTGCAATACATTTGACCATAAAAACGAATAGAACTGGGAAAATAAGCTTTTACTTGTTCACCTTGAGAAAATTATGAACATCTTCAGTAAGAAAGGTTTTGCTAAGGAGTCTCTCTTGTTCAGCTTCCTGTCTGCGTTTGAACTCTTCCTTCTTCTTTGCTCGGCACTCCAGTCGTTTCAAGATCAGGTCTTTACTTTGCTGCATGCATTCTGGAACATAAACCACAAACAATCAGGCACCACAACTCCACAGGGAGAAAGCAGCATCTGCTACTGTCACACAACAGAAGCTCACAGAAATCTGTTAGTGAGCAAAATAGACAAGTAATCACCTTGCAGGATTTGAAATTTGCTTCTTATCCTGATGTAAGCGCCTTTTTAGATGTGAACTTCTAGACTGTTACATGGCACTTAAAGCTATCAGGATTTTGGACTGCTACCTGCACCTTCCTTTCACTGGTGCTGCTGTTTATGCAAAGGCAGTGTGTTAGTTCAAGAAACAGACTTCCTCATGCAGCAGCCCAGACTGTTGGGAAGGATAAGGATTTGACAGGAAGGTCTCCCAGATATGTATGTATAACAGAAAGATCTTTGAATGTAGACTCTGAAGAAGGAATAGAAATGATAGCAAGTTTTGACATAGAGGAAAAGAATTGCTAAGCCAGTCTTATGGGATAACTAAAAAGGCAAAGAGCAAGTGAGTTGGAAATGGCTTTTATGACTCTGAGCAAAGGATAAATCCACCTCAAACAAAAGATGTTTTTACCAAGCAAAAGCATTTTCACAGACAAACAAAAATGCCATGTTGCAAGTAGAGAAAAAATTGCAGAATTTTCCACTGCAAAAAAACTGAAAAACAATTTCTAGCTTAAACATACTAACATACTGTATGTGATTGGAAAATAGTAACATGAATATGGTAATGTTAGTAGTTGTTATAGGCTATAGGTAATAGTAAAGGTATTGATTGGTTGTCAAGTATTAAGATGATCTACAATGAAAAGTATATCATGCGTTGTAACCAGAACTAGAGGAAGCTTTCAGACAAACCCACAGCTGTGGCTAAAAAGGTGGTGGGCTGGGCTCTTGTCACCCACGACCTGTGAACTGCTGCATCATTTGGATATAACAAACAGCATTTTAAAGAGCCCTCGGGAGTTCCGCACCCCTCTTTTAGGCTCTTGCACCAGTCCTCCCCCTCATGCTCCAGGAAGGCTGGTAAGTGGCTCATTACCTAACTGCACATATGCAAATGCTGCTGCAAGGACAGGGGCAGTAACATATGGTGGGACAAAAGGTCTAAAGCAGTGCTAGTTCAGATTAGCTTGAACTGGCATGCAGCCATACATATCAGACTTCTAAAGTGACTCATCCAAGAAACAGCAGTAAAAGTTGTCAAGGTCCCTCCAATTTTGTGCTAGTAATGTGAACTATTTGTGACTGAATTCCTCCCTGCTTCATTCCCCCTGTAGCTCCAAGTGATATATAAATTCATGAGTCTATTTGCATCCTTGGCTGCTGAGTGCAATTGGTGCTTTAAATGTTCTGCCACTTCATGTCTCATTGCCTGTCCACCTAAGAAGAATTTTATTCATTTTCCTCAGTTGCCTTGCCCCAGAGCAGTACTTCACTCCTGACACAAGCAGCTACAGGGGAATGCAAAACAACAGTAACCTGTGGCTGCTGCTCTGCCACTACATCAAGCTACTTTACTTATAAGAAATTATTTTGTAAAGAAACAAAAGGATCACAGCACTGCAGCACCAAGAATGTTATTTATTCTCCATGCTAATTTATTGTGCTTATCCACAGGCTGATGATGCACTGACAGAACACTTGAAAGTGCACCAAAAGTACAGGAAAGCCTGTAATGAAAATGTCACTCAAATAAATGTAGCAGTGTTTTACTTTTAAACACTATTGATTCTTTATTGCTTACTTGCTTTGCATCCTAGGAGCACAGTCTTACTGGTTTTGTGCTCTATTTGTAAATTACAGGTACAGTTTAACTTTTGTATTTAAGAGTTCATAAAAAAGGTCAAAGTAAGACTCCATTGGAATAAATGCTGCACTCCAGATAATTTTTTTAAAGTACATTTAATTTCTATCTAAAACCAGGAGGTTGATAATGTTCTTTTGCACAGGATGTACCAACTATAATATATAGCTATACACAACCATAAGCACCAACTTTGCATAAAATACAGGCTCTGACAGAGGTATTTTTGCTTTGGAATAAGTGAAAATTTAAAAAAAGAAGGAAAAAATCACCCAGACACACCCATTTATGCTTAAAGAATATTAGTGGCTGAATCTATGCAAAAACTATGAACTAGGCATAGACAATTTTAGAAGCAAACTTCCATGAAAGAAATTGTATCACAACATACATGTATTTGTGAATATTAGCAAACTTTTCACACAGCTAGATGTTCTGAAAGAGGATCAACTCTGCAGCACTTTCCATGATGAAATAACTAGCTCAGTAGGCGATAGGAGAGCGGTGGATATTGGTACCTTGACTTCAGGCAGGTTTTCAATGCAGTCTCCTGACAGATCCTCATAGAGAAGAGGATGGATGAGCAGACAGTGACATGGATTGAAAACTTGCTCAAAGTCTCCCTGGAAGCCAGCACCTACTGGTGTACCCCAGGGGTCAATACTTGTACAATCCTGCTCAGTAGCTTCATTAATAATCTGGATGATGGGCCAGAGTGCAAATTTAGCAAGACTGCACAAAAAATAGGAGGAGTGGAGGATACACCACACATGCTTGTACTTCATCCATAGGGCACTTGACAAGCTGGAGAAATGGGCTGATGCAAATCTTCTGAAGTTTAACAATGGGAAGTGCATAGTGCTGCAGCTGGGGAGGAACAACCCCAGGCACACGCATGTGCTGGGGACTACCCAGCTGGAAAGCAGCTTGGCAGGAAAGGACCTGGGGGTTCTGGTGGACACCAGGTTGAACATAAGCGAGCAGCTAGAGGGAGGGGATCCCTTCCCTCCACAGCACTAGGCAGAGCTGAATGGAGGGAAAGGATCCACACTTGGAGTGGTGTGTCCAGTTCTGGACTCCACAGCCAAGTACAAGAGACAAGGAGATACTGAAAAGACTTTAACAAACGGCCACAAACATGAATGGACTGGAGCATGTCTCCTATGAGAGAAAGCTGAGAGAGCTGGGGCTATTCAGTCTGCAGAAGAGAAGGCTCTGGGGGGATCTGAGCAAGTATATAGACACCTGGAGAGTGGGTACAGAGAAGACAGAGCCACTCTTTTTCTGCTGTGCCCAACAGAAGTTCCAGAGATAGCTGCCAGAAACTAAAACACAGAGGTTCTTTTTACCATGAGGATGACTGAGCACTGGAACAGGCAGCCCAGTTGGAGCGTCCATTCTTGGAGACAGAAGCTATCTGAACATGATCCTGGGCAACCAGCAGTAGTTCAACCTGCTTGAGCAGACAGGCTGGACCACACAACCTCCAGAAGTTCTTTCAGCCTTAACTGTTTCGTGATTCTGTGAATTTATGACTGTGAGATAAGGCACAAATTATCACCACTAAGCCCAAAGTGAGTGAGCAGAACTGCAGCAAGAACATACCGCAACAAGACTGCACTCATTCTGACTATTCAGTTCACTGAACTCTAAACCTAATGCCATTTTACTATGACAATTTTCTTTAAACGTGTCCAAAAGTAGCAGAAATGGTTCTGGAAATTGTGTTGAAGTAGTTATCATTATTTTCCTTCTGGTTACATGTTTACTGTAATTTTCTGTGAGTGCTGATGGGAGGCACTGAGCCCTGAAACAGCACCTATCAGAGAAGCTGGGGGTGCATTTCTCAACACTGGGCATTAGGTAACATACAAATGACACAGGGAGAACCTTAAATCAGTGGGTCAGTCAGGTTAGACTTTATTGTAATTGTGGACTTTTCAGATAGGCAATATGAAGATATGTAAAAGGAAATATGAAGATGTGTAAAAGGAAGAGGAAAAGACTTCATTTTAAAAGTATTTTAGTCTGATGTAATAAAACAGAGATTTATAGGAGGATCATAAGCTTTAACATTACTTTTTCAGAAGAGTGATAGCACAACTAACTGCTTTGTATGTAGTACAACTGCTTCTGGCTTTACATGCTAGCAGGAAATCCTGAAACAGTATCTTATGCCAGCCAGTATCACCAGCAATGCCAAATATATGAACAGTAAATGGAGAAATATCACAAATACTGTAGCAAGTGTGATTCTTCTTCTCTATTCAAATTAATGGAATTATTAGATTATGGGAACTGTAGAGTAAGTACCCAGTAATACCTGGAACAAGACATAAAAGGCCTAAAGTCAAAGTTCCCATTCCAAACATACATCCTCTAGAATAAAACTGATCCTGGTCAATTCATTAGTATCTTTTAAAAACAGATATATATATATGGTTGCAGCTGTAATTTTTTTACTCTTTAAAACAATGAGAACTCATGTAAGTCATGAGCTCCAGACTAAGTACTCACCATTACTGAAATGTGCCAGCTGTTCCCAGAAGGCCTTGTGCAGATCTGTTAGAAGTTCCTCCTTTTGTCGGACTGAAAGATTATTCTTTACAGTTAAGTGGTCCAGAATATTTGACACAGTATTTAATCTACCCTTACACTCTTCTGGTATAGAGGACTTCAGTGAATCAATCATTTTCACCATAAGCTCCCAGTTGAACAGCCTTTCCTGAATGTCCTAAACCAAACATAAAGTCCTGTTTAGAAACCAAGAATGTGCCTTGGGTTCTGCTTTCCTTATATTGAACTATTGATTCCCAAACCACAAAGAAAACCACTGAGGCTTCTCAAAACCATGTGAATAACCATCTGCATGTACTCAAATACTTCTGAGAGTCTGAATTAGTGCAGGCTAGCAGTAGGTTTATTGCATGTTCAATTGCAAGAGCTAATCTAAAACTATTGGTGTTTTTCATTATTTGTAGCTGTCAAGAAGACATTAAATCTGGAAAAGATAATAACAGGCTTGCAGAACAAACTTAAATACTCAAGGAGGATAGATGGACAGAAGACAACATGGAAGTCCAGGACGAATACTATACTATTGTAGATATTATATGGCACACCAGTACAGGTCCTCATTTTGAAATGAGGACACATACCTGATTCTGATAATGCTGTGATTCTTTCTGACTGTCAGACAGAGTTCAATACATATACTAAAAATTAGTATTATTGCCTATGGCCTAGCAACTTTCATTGCACTATTAAAGAAGCAGCCCATGATCACAGTAAGGAAAGATTTCCTGGGTGAAAGTGCAGCTGCTTTAAACAATGCTGCAAGGTTAGAAAGAGTTTGAAAATGCTGTGCCAAGTTAACAGTTGGACTCGATCTCAAGGGTCTTTTCCAAACCAAATGATTCTGTGATTCTCTGACCTATAATAGAGATACACCTACAAGGACCTCTGCAATGCGATTTCAGCATCATCCCAGTAGTGACTTCAGGCAGGAATATCTCCTGTATCTGTATCCAGGTATCTTACCTGCAGTCTGCCCATCTGAAGGAACTTACTGTACAGCAGCCCAGTTTGGGTCAAGTGTGACAAGCAGCAAAGACTTTATTCATACCTGCCCAGTTCAGTCTACTTTGCTGTTCTAACTCCAAACTAACAAGCTAGTAATTATTGTATCTGCTTATACATCAAATTACTAATAAATGCAGTGATTCCAACTGTATGCTAATCTAAAAATTGCGTGTAACTCCTTCAGTATATCCTGTGCAAAAAACAATTAAGGATCTGTTAGATTTAATACAACACAAAATACAGTGCTGGTGCATTTATGAGCACAGTTTTCCCTCTTCAGACCATATCACTAAGAGCTGATAAGAATTTTCATTTCCAATTAAAGTCCCTGAACACACAGAATCACCCTCAAATTTAAATTAGGATTTGCCAGTCAAAATGGAATAAATATTTTGAAAGAAAAAGAAATTTCATAATGCCCACAGCAACAATTCTCTATCAAATAGATCTTGCTCTCCTGGTTCATCAGCTGCATTAATCATACTTTTTCCTTATATGAGTACCTAAATAGTATTCTGAGAATTAGAACTCAAGTGCAGAGAGTTTACTCTCCTGTGAGTCTTCCTAAACTGCAATGGAAGTTGAGCTCTTTGCAATAAAGCTCAAAGAGACAACTGGATTAAGCAGTCTACATCACTCCTGAGGCAGGACTGACAGACTGTGCACTGACATAATTCTTTCTGTTCAGATTGACTAAATCTGTCTCAACTTTTATTTCTTTTTTACTTTACCATCGCCTGCAAGTCTTGAGATTCACTTAACAAGCTTTCTACTTCAATCATCTTCTCAGTCAGATCCATCATCATCTTTGTTGCTTTGGCACTTGAACATTTTGATTGGTCCAAAAAATCCTGCTGGGCTTTGTCAGTCTGCTTCCAGAAGGCTTCCATCTGTGGAATATGAATCAAAAAACAACCCATGTTCCCTCATTAATCATCTAGTATTTCATTACAGAAAGAGGCATATATATGAATCTACTGAAATACAAGTCACTGAGATTACAGACAGCTCTCAGTATTAGTTATACTGAACAATTTGCAAAGATAAAGAGACTATTATGAATTTTATATATATAAAAATATATATATAATATATTGGTGGTGACATAATCAATAGGTCAAACCTGACCTTTTAAAATAACTGTAGTAATTCTTTTTAACTAGCTAAGAATTTGTTAATTCTCTGCATATTGCATTTATAAGACTTGATAATGTTTTTTGTATTGATGGTAAAAAACCTAGAAGATAAACTGCATCCCTTTTATTCTGTGAAGTTTATTTAGCTGTAAGAGCAGGTCAAACAACATTTTTACAAAAAAAGAAAAACTGAAAATTATTACAGCTTTATACCATCAAAGCCTTTCACAGCTAGATGCTACATAAGCACCTTACTGGCTGGAAGTACTTTATGTAGTGTCAGCACAGCATATATGCCAATTCTGATAGATTATTGTATGGACAATCCTCAGTATTAGGTCCTGAATCCACAAACATGACTGCGCACAACTGTCAATATTTTGTGCTCTGTGGGATTACTCACACATAAAGGTAAAAAAATGCATCCATCACCACAATTTTTATTAAGTATCCATGAGTTTTGGGAAAAAATATCATTACGGTATCTTTGAGTATGGCAAAAACCCCTTTATATTCTCAGGGGAAGACTGGATTAGTTCAAGGTACTGATCTATAAAAATCTGCATAGAGGGAAATTATTTTCAATACGATGAAAAGCATCTGCAGGCCCAAGAGTGACAGATACACTGAAGGATGATTGCTGCCGGTGAATAAATGCCTCAGGTTGCTCAGCAAGGTTGCCAGCAATTATATTTACATGACTAACTCTGGAAAACTCTAAATAATCATTTTTCCACTGTGCAAAGTCAAAGTGCAAAAGAAACTTGACACAGATGTTCCAATGTTACCAGGGCTTCCACTATAAAGTAGAGGGCTCAGAAAATCAAAAGAAAGCTGAGAAAATTCCAAGTGAAGCACTTAAGCACCAGACATTAAAGAATGTTAACCACT
Organism: Catharus ustulatus; assembly: GCF_009819885.2. NCBI lineage: Eukaryota > Metazoa > Chordata > Aves > Passeriformes > Turdidae > Catharus > Catharus ustulatus. The sequence continues at coordinate 63,385,566 of NC_046225.1, read as the reverse complement.
GTATGAAAAAGGCCCAAGGCTGAGGTGATAGGCTGTTTGGTCCACAGCTGAAGTGCCACAGTCAATCAGCACAGGCAGCTCACAGAGCTGTCACTCTCTCATTTTCATCAATTTACTCAAACTTCAAAAACATGGCTGGGAAGAATATTACTCAGTTTAATCAAAATAATACATAGAATGTTCTTAACCTCCAGTTTTCTTGCCTGAAAGCTATACTGACACAGTGAACCTACTCCAGAGAAAAAAAAAATGAAACACTTTACTTTGAAAATCAATGCCTGCTATCAAACTGTATTTTCACATCAAAAAATGTCAACATATTCTCACACAGAAAGTTGCTAAAGAAAAATGCTATGCTAAAGTAAATGCACAAAACATACTAAAACACTGCCCAGTAACTGTATTCTTAGTACTTCTTTCAGCTGAAAAAAAATTGCAGTGTCTCATTACTCCCTTACTCAGTTACGGTGGTTGACAAAAGCAAGGTGCTAGGATAACATTCCTAAAAGTCAGGCTATACATAGGCTTGAAATAAATCTTACCATTAGACAAGCACCAGATATTTCTCAGTCGATAAAACAACAGTGTTTGACAAAAAACACTAAAAAATGTTTTATCTATAAAACATATTGACACCCAAAGGTAATTGGAAGTGTTTTGCTGGGTAAAAATACTTTCAGGATTCATACACGTATAAAATACTAACTGTGGACTACTCAACCACTGCACTAAAGAATTCCCTACCAGAAAAATAACATTAAAATAAAATATTAGAAAAAATTAGGAAGTTACATTATCTATGACGTGCTCGGAATATTCCCTTTCCCTCCTTTCTAGGTCTTCTAGAGTCTGGAACTCTGAATTATGGGCTCCTGACATTTCAGTATTCTGGAGTCTAGAGTCAAGTTGTTTCTGTAATTCTTCAAAATCCTGCGGGAAAAAAAAAGTCAAGTGATTTGTTAAACAGAAAAACAGACATAACTTCTAAATTTGGGAGTGAATCTGGATGTCAGTTCATGGCTAAGGAAGCTGAACAGGAGTGTTCAGAAAGTTCTGTCTCTTGGTAATGTGCCTTCTGTAGCAAGCAAGGAAATCTCCAGATATATGGCAGCTCTCAACTGAACTAACTAAATGTATGTACAAAGACATACATTTCCACTGTATGGATCCTGGATCCATTCCAGGATGTGAGTAAAGTCAAGACCATAGTCCATCTCCACTGAAGTCAAGTTTTAGTAAACACTGCTTCATGAGGTTTTATACTAATAATCCCTGGGATATATCTAAAAATATTTTTATTTTAATGCATGTGCCTCACCTTAAATGGCAGCTATGAGTGTACATGCTGTGTTTGAAAGCTCATCTAAGTATCCAGGTGATAATCAGACAGTGATCCCTGCAGAGTGCTGGATGAACATACCTGTAATGCTCAAAAGGATGAACACACCTGTAATGCTCAAAGGAACAAAATACAGGCTGCAAGATTACATGAGTTTTTACAGTTTTTCAGTCCTTTAGAAACCAGGGTGATTTCTTCTCAAAGCTGATGTTGCTGACAAATACTAGTCTGCTGCCATTGCTTAGTAAGTTGATATCAAAAACGGGGATTCTTCCTTCACTGCAACATGCCTTACATAGCAACCACTGACTTCTAATACCACCCACTTTTGGCTGTCAATGCATTAACTTGATATCCTTCTACCTTAAAGAAATGTAAGTAGAGTTTGACAAGCTTTACTAACAATTTCATCAAAATCCCATTCATTTTTATGGTGCAGAATTAAAAGAGGAAAACGTTGTCTGCAATAAAACATGTAACACTTGTTTACCACCAACATCTCTCTTACATGGTGGTCATAAGCAGCCTTGCATGACATCCCACCTCTAAGACAGTCAGGTTTACAAGGTCTTTCTCTTCCTCATATAGGACACAGAAACCCCATACTGGCACTTAAACAACTGGACTTTTATGGCAATTATTGCACCTAATTATTTAGATTTAGTCCTTGTCTTGCGGCAGCTTACAAGCACGAGGACACCGATGCCATCAACTTCACTGAGGACGAGGCTCTATCAGCAAACATACCTATTCTAGATTAGCTCTGTTTATAATTTGAAGTCATTACCAGATGACCAGTAAAAGGATTTTGCACATCTAATCTCACTTTTCATCTAGTAAATACAATAAGCTTTAATACTAAACCTGAGGATTCAAGAGTGCTTTAAGGCAAAATACATTCTGATATAAATCATAGGGTACTACAGAGATTCCTTATAGTAATTCACAGATTATGATACTGCATAACAAGTAGAGTTCATGAGCTGATAACTAATGCCTAGATGTGAAATTCCATCCAAGAAAAGTATAATCAGTACTGTGATTAGGCTGCTCTCAGTACAAACATTTAAGGCTTGGATTGGCAGGGCACTGGATAACCTTACATAAAACAAAACTTCCTATGGAAGGCTGGACCAGACAATCTTGAGATGTGCTTCTCAATCCTGAGTTTTCTGTGACTCTAAAATGGAAAGTGAAATCAATAGCTCTCCTATTTTCTATAGTTTTGTAAAGCTTTTTGTTCCTTCTATTAACCTTAAAAATAGTACCGGAGTAGTACTCTACCTGAAATACACATTGACTGTCAATATATGTCTTTCAGTTCAGAAGTGGCATATGAACTTTGATACAAGTACATGAAAGAAAAAAGGAAGATGAGGAAAATAAGTGTATCTTCCCCTGATGAAAGCCTTGAGCTTTTTACTGCTACTTTCTTTCCTGCTATTTTATTATCAGCAATGATACCTGGGACCAAACAAAGCCCCTGACAATTACAAATTCTTGAATCTGAGTAAATAAAGTTCAAAATGTTCTCTTTTCTTAAATGGATTCAACTACAAAATATTTTACCTTTAACAGATTACACAGATCACTTCATGCAGCAACAAAGAGGAAAAGCATACAAGGTAATGAAGAAAATTAACTAACAAGGGAGTTTCTTTGCATTTTCTTCAGAAGCAGATTACAAGTGACATTGCTGCTCAAAAGGAGTAGGTGAAACATTCTGCTGTGATAATAAGATTAACTCTTATTTGTGTGGCCTTAAATATTAACCAACAAACCCACTTACATTTTCCTGATTTGAAAGGATCTTCTTCAACAAACCATCAGTAATCTTCTTTTTACGATGGAAGTCTGTGAGGTATATTTTGAAAATCTGAATATACATCTGTTTAAAGAAGAAAACAAAACCCAGGTTAAGTGGCTGTTCATCATTTTAAGGACACCTTTGTGATAAATTCTGCTGATTTAAATCAATCAGGGAGACTATAGTGAAACACCAGATAAATTACCAGCAACTCTCCAGTACTTCCACTGTGAAAAATTCTCTGGTTTTGGCTCCAGTGAATACTGGAAGATGGAGTTACACATAATCTCATATATCTTTCTAACCAGCCAGACACATTTGGAACTATTCTTGACTGGAGAAAATGCAGATCACTTGAAAATACAAAGTCCATTTTTCTAAAGTTTAATGAACCCCGAAACTGGAAGATATTAACTATTTGAAAGATACTAAGGACTCATTACCCTGACTTCAAGTGTAGTCAGCCACATGATACATCAAACGTTTTCATACACAACTCAAAAGAAACTATCTCAAGTTGTAGCCAGCTTCTCTTGCAAGAAAAAGACTTATTTTCCATTTGTGTGCCTTTTGTGTGCCTTTTTTTTTTTAATACTGTAATACTATTGTCTTCAAAAAGATGCTTTTGAATTTTTTTAACACTGGGAAAACTTTTGCTTAACCTTTTCCCCTCTTGCCTCAATTAGAGTTTCAGTGTAAGGTTAATTCACTTCATTACTAACTTCTGCAGCATTTTCCATTTACTGTGGAGGTAAAAATACATGAAATTTAACAGCCACCTGCCTGTTCCTCATAATCTTGAAAATAAGATGATGCAGAACTTGCCTGCTTAAAACATATAAAAACATAAATAAACACGTATTTATATACAGAAACAGTTACCGAAGCAAATATGTCAGGTGAGCAAAATCTGGAAAATACAATTAGAGCTCAAAAGAAGAAAAAACCATACAGCAGTCATGTACTGGATCTCTTGCAAATGTTTTAGACAGGGGTTAGGTAAGTTTTGAACACACTACCAAGACACCATGTACAGTAAAAAGGAGAAAAAAAGGGTTCAGGAGAAGACTGAAAGAAAAGGATGTATTACCTTAGACCTGATGCCAAGAAAGACTGAAATCAGAGAAAGCAGAGTGGGAAAGGAAGAAATTACTCTCAGACTGATTTATTTTTTCCCTTTTTCCTTCTAGCAAAAATATAAAGCTGTTTACATATTCAGCTAAAGGTCAAAGTCATTTGTGGTGATTTCTGGTGGGTCACAAAGTGCATTAAATGCTCATTTTCTCTGTGTTTCTGTGATTACATCACTATGTTGCTACTTACCCTCCTTCAGAAATTGATGATTAACTTCGACATCAAATTCAACCTTCTATAATCAAACTAAACTTCCTTCTGGAAATCTGATTGCAAGTTCCCTTTCACATCTAACTAGATGTGGATAATTCATCAGATGAGAAATTGCTTCCCAGGTTTACTTTCCTGTTTCCTCCTTCAGGCTGTGTAGAAATTTGTTCAGAAAATCTCACCCTTTGAAATATTCTCAGTGGATTTAGTAAATTGTAACAGAAATGGCCAATTTGTTTAAACAGAGCCTGAGAAAAGAGAGGAGGAGAAAGCTACAGACTTTATGTCCAGATTCATATTTACTGAGCTAAAACCCAGTAGCAGTAATGGTGCTGCACTTGATTTTAGCTAGTCACCACAAACAATCATTACTGAGTATCCTGTGGCTTTAATTGTACTTTTTATTTTCTTTTTTTTTTCCCTTGTCAATTTTGGATGCTGTCATTTGATGTAGGTAGTTATCTATGGTTTAGATGGTACTTTAATCCCTCAGTCCTACAAAATCACAACAATTGTACTTATCACAATGGCACTGATTCAGTTGAACTGAGTTTTAAATTTTATGCCAAAAGCTTTAAGTCTTTGGAGTTGCAACACACAAGCAAGCAAGTTTGTCCTTAAGACAAACTCATCTATTAAATAATTTATAACAACCTCTTTTATGAGCCTCAAGTGCTGTGTGTTAATCTCTGGAGTAATGTTCAAAACCAAATTTTGATATGTGCTATATTGGTATTTCACAGACCAGTATACTCATTCTATTTTACTTCTTTAGGAAGCTCATATATATGCAGAGTAGGAGAAAAAAAAAAAAAGACAATAACATGGAAATGCAACTCTGCTACACTACATCCCACCTAGCCAGCTGTTTATGTTATTTCCTAAACTGATGTTCAATGAAGATGTTCAAAACAACGAGCTATAAATGAGATAAGAGTACCTACCACATGTTTTTCTTTTCTGAGTTCAGTATCAAGAAGCATGAGATCTTTCAAAGTAAGACTGCAAAGGCAGAGCTTAACATTGAAGCTAAAACAAAGATTAAAAATGCATTAATAGCAATCTAAATGAAATGACAATTATACCAAAGGACAACACAATATGTTTCATTTAATCACTAGATTTTCCTAAAAACACTGCCCCAAAACACAAGTGAAGTCACTTTATTTCTATATTGTCGTCTTTTTCAGAAAGCATTCTGTATGTAAAAGTAAACAAAACAAAGTAGTGTTTTGAATATAGTTGGCATTGCAGCTTCCTCTAGAAAAAGACAAGGTGAACATAGGCATGAGTGGATACAACCAGTGAAAACATGGCTTTAAATTGAAACAGCCATAATAAGAGTGGGTATTTTGTAAATATTCTTTATTGCTAGTGCCTTTCCCAACCCCTGTGACTCAAATACTCTTGCTGATGAGAGTGCAGACACATACTCATTTAGGGGTACTGCCGTGGTGCAGCTGAAAGGAAATCAGAACTGACAGTCCATTTCAATTACCTCTACCTGCTCATCAGCAGTGTCAGAGAGGAACTGTTTTCCCAGAGTCAGACATGAGTAGTTCCCATTAAAAGAGAGAGAACAGACCACTGAGTGCTCTCAAGGCACCTGCAGCGTGAGACGGCACTGTACAGTGCAGAGGACACCATCTCCAGCACACATGAACTGAGCATACGAGCTTTTACAAAGACACCTCCTTATCCTAATAGTGGATAATACATCTTTCATGAAACAGCTTTTGGGCAGTTGCGATTCCCAAAATTTCACAAAGAACAGGATGACTTCCAACAGCTTAATGTATTAATCTCCCCAAAAATTTTTTTAGGGTTATAAGCAGATAACCCTGTCCTGATGTGGTGACTGTGCATTCATGCCCAGCCTTTTACCTTTAGTGACTGTCCTAAAAACACAGGAAATGACCAAACAAGGGCAAGTTTACTGTTTACCTCTCACATGTCAGGACTTCAGGGAAGCTGGCCACCTTTAGGAAGGCTCGAGCCTGAAATCTGTCATCACTTGTTGTGGAATGTATTGATGTGGAGGAACTACAGTCCTCTTTGTCTCCCTGGCTCAGGGATCCCAGGCTGCCTGACATAGATGTCTCCACCAATTGATTAGGCAGAATTGTCTGCTTTGGATTCTCATGCAAAGATGGATTGGATGAGCCATCTGCCAAAGGCTATAAGTCAAAGGAAATTCATTAGTTCAATTAATAAAACACAACAAGGAGACAAACATCACATCAATTTTCAGTGTCTACTTTTAACAGAAAAGTTAAACAGCATACATAGCAAAAGTGTTTTCATATACATGACAGGTTTTTGCATTGCCCAGAAAAGTGCTCTTCTGTTGTAGTTAGCTCCTTGGTGCATGCTTTCGATCTTCCTTTTAGATCCTTGTGGTGTTTTTCTTATGGCAGCTTAGACAGATCCTACTTCCACTAATGTTAACGGGTAGATAAGGTCTCTCAAATACAGTGAAAATTGACTGGCCACCATGTTAAGTACTGCAGATTTCAGGGGGAGCTGAGACCAGCTGACACCTTACAGAATAAGCCCTGGGTCAATAGACTATTATAAAAAGGAAGATCCCTATTATGCAGATTGGCAGTAAATTTTTCTCCATTACTTGAGAAATTACTTCTGCAATTTACTCTGATACAGAATGATAGTCATTAATTTTTACAAGTAGAATTGAAAACCTTACCCTAAATTTCTGGTTGATGGGATAGATCACTTTTGCCTTTAATGCAAATGCTGCGATGTTACTGTTCAGAGGAGACTCATTTGCCTGTATGGAAAAGAACAGAAAACCATTTGGGAACACCAGCAGATCTGGCAATTATTCACTGTAAGTATTGTGTGCTCCTTTTTGTTACCCAACTGAAATGTTCCTATTGGTAACTATTGATTGGCTCTGCTTTGATGTAAGAAGTCTTCCGATAAGGCTCATTCCAAGTAGGAAAACTTGAAAAGGGAACTCTTGTCATTACCACTGCTACAAAATATTTTTAATTCTCCAGGAGAAAATACGTAGTATCTGGTATTTGCAAGGCATTTTCATTTTGTGTCTTGTCACCCACCTCCATATCCTTAGCAACAATTAAAGATTTTACAAATGAGACTGATAATAAAAACTGCTAAATTATAATGTGCTTCATAGATGTCATCATGGCTATAAATTCTGTCTTTCAACTTAAACAAAGAAACAATAGATTAAGCAAACCCAGTCATCATTTTGTCCCAGGAAGAACTTTAATAATACAATCCTTGCCCAAAACCTAGAGAAAATAACAATGTTCTTCCGAAGAACTTTTAATAGATACTGAATTCTTTTCACACAACTTTCTGTATCACATAATCTGACTTTCTGCTACTGCCTTTTTCTAGAGACTGGAAAAATGGAATCACCATCTGTTTTGAGAGGTTAGGTATGGCTTAATAAAAGTTTGGCTATAAATAGCATGTAAAATGTGTAAATCCAAGCACTAGGATTTCCTATTTACTCTCTTTTGGTTTTGTCATACGAAAGGAAAGACTCTGATTTGTCAAAACACTGGGTTTTTCATACAGCTTCTTCTAGGAAATATAAAAGCACTAATACAGTCTAAAAAAATAGAAATGGAAAGAGAAGAGCAAACTATGTACTTCACTAGACCTCTACCATTGCACTTTTTCATCTCCATTTCATTTATTTCCAATTTTTGGTTAGCGATGAAGTATAGAACACTTGCCCATAGTGAGCAGTCTGAGCACTGCAGTGTCTCATCAGTGACAGGAGTGGACAGAGCTACTGCTCTGCAACGGCTGGAAGCAGAGCAGCCAGTGCAAGGCTGGAAAGCTGTATTGCAGCATGCTAGAACTAATACATCCTGCTTTTCAGCAAGCATAAATAACATACAATTATTATAAATACAATAATTATGGCATTATTGCAATGTGGAATATCTCAGAATGACAATATCTGTTTTTCTGAAGTGTTCTAACTAAAAGCATTTTCCATCTATGCTTCTTCATAAAATGTCAATTTGATACTAGTAACAGCAAAAGTCTCTGGAAATTGGAACAAATTAATAGAAAAAAAATTACATATAACTTCAGTACTTAGACAAATAGGTGGGAGAAAGTCCCCTCAAGTAACAAGGTTACTTTTTAAAGTCTTATAAATGAGTCATGTTATGGAAATGGATTTAGTTGTGAATGATCACCTTTAGAAGTTTGCAATCCCATTTCAAAAACATTGGTAATAAGCATAAAGATGTTTACATCTTTTTTTTTAAAGATGTTTACATCTCACAACGTTTACACTACAAAAATAACCTAATCCATGCTCATTTGTTATACTCTACTTTAACTCAAGTAAAATGACCAGCATGTTTTGTCACGACTCCTGATCACAAAGCTGAAATGAAGATTCATTACTTGTCAGAATTTAAACCTATAGTTTAAAGGTTAACAATAACATTTTCTTGAAATCGTGAAATCAGTTCTTGTTACAAGCAAAGCACAAGACTGGCTGGTTTTGACTGGCATTTTATGCATGTATTCAATTTATGTATAATAGAGTGAATGAGTCAGCTGAACTACACATTTTTAAATGAGCAGTTTAAATCACAATCTTTAGCTTCAGCAAGAGCAGTCAAATCAGCTTTGGGTGAAAGACAGGGATCTAATGGTTACACAGTAGGACTTATTCTCCAGTTATTTTAGGATTGTTAAAAAAGGAAGTTACTCAAATTACTTTATGTTTTCATTGAGAGTGGGTTGTTAAGTTTATATTTCTACTTTTTTCAAAAATTCTTTAATTGTCTTTGAATCCCAGCTCACGGTGGTCTTTCAGTACTTACAAACTTTTTCTTATATTAATAGTGTTAATTTATCCCATCAATGTTTTGAAACTAAGGAGGACATAGAGATGAAAGCAAAGAAGACTCTGTCATAAAATAATTCAGGATCTTGATTAAAATATCCAAGGAGTGCCCCAGGAAAAACGGAATTCCTAAGGGGAATAAGTGCTCGAAATGGTTGCATTCATAAGCAGCAATCATCTCCCACTCTCCATCTTACACTTCTTCAGAACACTTAGTAAAGCCTCTCTCCAAACCCACTAAAATTAAGACAATGTGGAGCAGGCTCTGAACATGCTCACTGCTACATGCAGCAAAATGGACATCCACCTACAAGAGCAGAGCTTTACCTCTAGCACAATTTCCTCTTTTGATGCACAGGGTTCTGCTTTACTTTCCATGAGCGTGTGCTCTTTTTCGTCAGAGCTGAAGCTTTCCAGAAGTCTTTGAGAATCATTTTTCTGAAATTCCAAGAGAAAACATAAAATGTAGCATTTGAGATCATGCAGATTAACTGGAAATATCTTCCATAGCAGCCTGGATACATTACTGTCCCCATCACAAAAATTATTCCAGTATTAGTTGAAAATTTTGGAAAAATGCAATCTGAAAATGAATTAAAGTTTTAGATATTCAGAAAGGAATAATTAAAATTAATTAATTTTTCAAATTTGTCATTTCAGAAGTAGAATTTAATCTAAAGAGTTTTAAGAGGCTGTGAACATGTCAAATCAATCCATTGGCCCTCAAAATGTCATACTACAGACTATAGAGTCACAACCTCATGGGCTGAGCTCAAACATCTCAATTACAACAAGTTGACTAAAATTGTCTGTAATTACCAGCACCAAAGACAATGCCAAGTGTTTTTGCTTCCCGGCCATGAGATAAACTTCCTAAATGAAGTTTTATGTGTTTGGAAGTTCCTGTCAGGGAGAAGTAACTACCAGAAAATGTTCACCACCTTCCTTCCCCAAAAGCAGACCATATTATTGGCCTCACTTCACAAGCACAAAAAGCCACTGGTAAGGACATAGATACTGTGTGGAAATGAAACCTCCTGCTACACATGATCTTTCCTACACACTACAGAGAAAACAACAGAAATGTGCCTCCCTCCAAACACAGCACTGGAAGGATTATTTTTTTTTTTTAGTGAAGAAAAAGATGGCAGCCACACTACATGGACTACTTTTTAAATTATTTTTCAGGCTTCCAATCCACTGACTACTTTTTGATGTAGTCTAATAATACAGCTGCAGCCACTACACATCACTGTCTTATGGAAAGGTTCACCTTAAGTTATTTGGCCACAGGTGAAGCAGTCCATTTTCCCAGAACAGAGAGAACAGCCCAAGTGTGGAACACATTTAATCCCTAATGATGTGCCTCTATCACCTCTCTGGATCTTAGATGGTGCAATAATTCAGATTATATTCTCAGGTTAGCTTCTTCAATGTGCTGAAGTGCAGATGCTGGCTCCTAAAAATCTAGTTATGAGAAAAGAGCATCTACAAATCTCCCTCAGCAATCTTACAATTTATTTGTTACCATGGTAAAGATTTCTTCTTAAAACTATCCCAGTCTATCCTATGTACAAAGCAACAAATAAGGGACATGCATCCTCGAGGCAGCCGAGCGCAACAGCTTCAGGCTGAGAGCTATAAAACAGTGATTAATTGGGGTTGAGTGACAAATGTGTTGGCTTACTGTGGTGTTTAAAGCTGCTTCAGATTTCAGGTACCTGCCCTGCTACCAGGCTCAGGATAATTTAGCTGCTTGGGATGGAACATCACACTCAGGAAAGCTATCCCTGCTTTTAGTTTGGATACAGAAGGCTGCAACAGATGCACTTCAGCACGTACTTGCTCCATAGCTTTGGTGGGGGAGATAGTGGGAAGAAGGAACAGCCTAAGGTTGCCCTGTTCAGCTGGGGAAATCAGACTCACACCTATGAGGATACAACCTTCCTACCCTGCAGTGTGCTCTGTATGCACCAGCAAGCAGTTTATTTTTCTTTCAAAACAAATAACCCTTTTAGAGCAGCAGCATTGATTTTCATGGCATTTAAACATCTAAATGCATCTGAAGATCCAAACCAGGGAGAACTGACAGCTTCTATTCCCTATTGACATTTATGACATGAAGGATAAAATTGTACATGGCTACATTTGAGTTGGTAGTGGCAGTACAATAAAAATACACCCATTAAGGCAAGGAAAATGAGCAATTGAATCAGAAAGGCTTGTACTTGCACAGGATATATTGATCCAGCATTTGAAGCGTCTCCATAACTAGGCTAAAGTCTGGTTTCAAACAGCTTTAATCCTCCAACTTAAAAGCAGTTGGGAACTAGAGAATTTGTCTCCTATGTCATGTTTAATGATGATCAACACCAGCAGCCAAATGCATGCAGCAGGGCTGTTACAGCCCAAAAAAAGGTGTGGTGAAAAACCATGGTAGATCAGACCCCCACTTGCAGGCTGGCAGAACTCTCTGCAGGGCTCCAAGTCCCCCAGCCGTGCCAACACCAAGCACTGCTACATCCAGTCAGTCCAGCATGACCTGGGTCTAAGTGCCATGGGAGAATACAGCATAAATCCCTAACAATTCTCAGAAAATATATCTGCCTGGCAGATGGGTGCATGCTGCCTCTGCAATCTTCAAGTCCAAACAAATATAATGAAATACAGAGATACGAACCACAGTACTTAAAAGAGAACAGCGTGTATGTTATTAACAAAATCACACACTTTAGAAAACCGTGTTAGTTCGGCATCATCATCAGCAGTGCTCAGGCTCCTTTATTTCTTTAGGTATCCATGTGCATAGCCTCAGTGCGAAGTTATTCCTGTGGGTTTAGTACTAATACTCTGTGCCGTGTTCTACCATGAACTTTGGAAAAGTTTTTAAATACTCTGGAAGTAAGATTACTGGTTTAGGGTGGCAATTATTGTTTATTTTCAATTATCTCACAAAGCTTTTGCAAACCGGGTCCGTCTTGCCTTGCTCCCAAAGCAACACTGCCTCGTACACGAAGCGGTGGTTGCGAGAAGGAACTTGCAGGTCACCTATGTCAGAGATACAGGCCAGGGGGAAACACTCAGAGCACGCAAACACTTTTAGAGCTAGTCCGTTTCTTGCACAACTGTTTAAAAGAAGTAGTGAAATCCTTTCCAGCAGAGACGTGGCAGGAATTCGGGGGCTCCTCACCTACCCCCGCTGCGGATCGCGCCCCGCCGCGCCGCTCGCCCCGGGCGCACCCCAGGCTGTCCCGCGCAGCGGGCAAAGCCCGCAGGCGGCACCTCCCGGGCCCTCCGCCCTTCCAACCTCGGCAACCCACTCGCGCTCCCCCGAGCTGCTCGCCCGGGCCGGCCCGCGGCTCCCTCCCCGCCGGCCCCGCGTACCTCTCCGCCCCGGCGCGGCCCGAGCGCGCAGCGGCAGAGCAGGGCGGCGGTGCCGGCGCCCAGCAGCAGCCCCAGCAGCACGGCGGGGACCAGCAGGGCAGGCAGCGCTTGGAGCGAGTCCGCCCAGAACTGCAGTCCCACGGCCCGCAGGCATTCCTCCACCGCCGCCATCGCACGGGGCCCGGCCCGCGGCGAGGAGAGGGCAGGGCATGAGGGGAGGTCCCGCTGTTCGGGGGCCCTCCGCCCCTCGCCCTCGCCGCGGTGGGAGGAGACCGATGGCGGATGGATGTGGCGGCTGAAGCCAGGCCTGATTCGGGACAACGTGTGGAAAATCTCCACGGCGCGGTCCCGCGGAGGGTCCGCCTGCCGCCATGCGGTGGCCGCTGGCCGGGCTGCTGCTGGCGCTGCTCCCCGGCGGCCCCTCCGCGCCCGCTCAGCCCCTCGCAGCGGCCACCGGCCGGGGCCCGCCCCGGCAGCCCTGCGGTCGGACGGCGGCTGGGGTAAGCGCTGTGCCCGCGGTGTGCGGGTGGTGAGCGGCCCCTCGGCGCGGCTCAGGCCGATGGCGGCTCGGAGCAGGCCCCGTGTGAAGTGCAGCCCCCGTGCCGGGCTGTGCTCGGGAGCGGGGCCCGGCTGAGCGGCGGCCGCTCCCCAGGCACCGGGACGGGGCAAGGGCCCGAAAGCTGCCAGGCGTCGGCGTGGGGAGGCAGCCAGCAGGTTCTGGACAGGGTCCTCAGTACCAAAAAGATAAGGAGCCACTGAAGAGGGCCAGCAGAGGATTACAAAAGCGATGAGGGGTGTGGAGCATCTCTCTTACGAGGAGAGACTGCGGGAGCTGGGCCTGTTTGCGCTATAGAAGAGAAGACTGAGAGGCGATCTCATTGATACATATAAATTTCTCAAAGGTGGGCGTCAAGACGATGGTCCCAGAATCTTTTCAGTGGTAGCCGGGGACAAGACAAGGAGCAATGGCCATAAAGTAAAACACAAGAAGTTTCACCTTCTTGGTGAAAAAAAGTTCCTGACAATGGGAAAAAGTTTCCTGACAATGTTACTGTATTAAATTAATTACTTTTGAAGTGTGGTGTGAGTGCAGGTCCATGGAATTGGAACTGCTTGCTAATGTGGAGCCCCTTGTGATGTCCCTTGGTATTGTGGATGCACCAGTGGAAGACACCTGCTGAATACTCAGGCTATATTTTCCACTGAGAACTAAATGTCAGATGTGGCAGAAAGAAAAGCAAGGAGTGTCGTTATGTCTTCTGTAGCTGACACACATGGACATACAAACACCATAGGTGTTGTGCATCAGCTGTTGTAAAACCACACAGGAATAAAAAACCTGGAGCCTGTGGAAATCGGGAGCCAGTTGTGTGCTGATTTCCTAGAAAGCAGGAAATAAAACTCATTAGCTAGAAAACCACATTTATAGCATTTAAATCTTTATAGCATGTTCAGTCTTTATACATGCTTAAATGATGGTCTACTTTTGTTGCAAGCTCACAGTGCAGGTATTGGCATCTAACACTGAAATTCGTGTAAATGCTGGTTTAATGCATAACAGTAATATTTGGGATTTATATTTATAAACATGATTGCCTTTAACATAAAAGACTATATTGGTGGTTTGTATTACATCAATTTAGTGGGCTGGTATACATTTCCTTGATGCAGATAGGGCCCTGCACTGCTCTAGAAATGCCTGGCAGGGATTGATACCCTTTTAACGCGACTTCTGTTGCTGCATATCCATATGCATGTATGGAGGGTGACACAAACAGTAGTTTTCATCCCCTTATGGGCCATTCATTCAAGAGCAAGACATAATTATCTGTGAGGTTCCCTCCAGCTCAGAAGGCACTGATTTTGTGCATAATAGTAATAATAATAATAATCTGATTTATTCACGAGACAATTTTTTGTTTCAGCTTGCTGCTGTAGTTTCCTGTTCTTTCTGTGTTCTTGAGGTGCTTGATTGCTCAAAATTCATGGTCATACAGATTGTTTAACCAATGAAAATAAATTAATAATTACATTAAAGAACTTTACCGTGCCTCAGCTTGTGTGTAAGAATTCTGGCCAGAAGACCAGAAAGCTGTACAGCAAGGTATTTGGAAATAGCCTCTAGTGAAGAGCTCAGTGCCTGGGGTCTCCCAGAGCTGTGTCCCAGAGCTGCTCAGTTTGCTGCATGTACATGCTGATGTTTGTTTCTGAGTCCCTTCTTTCAAAGAATTATTTCCAATCCTGTATAGACATGTTTTCCACAGGTTTCTTAAACCCCAGGGCTTCTGGTACATCTGAATTTGTGAGGTATCTTGCATTTTCTGTTATATTGAGAGAAAGTGCCCTGTCTGAAGTGAGAAATATTTTCATGTAAGGGTAGCCAAAGATCTAGCAATAATCAGTGATGGCTTCCCTGAGCAGGCAAAGAAGAAAATTGCCCCTAACATGCTGTACTGTAACAGTGGTGTTGACATAAGTCAGTACTTAACAGTACTCCCATACAGTGCTTGGTAGCAAACAGAAACAGCAAGTGTGGCTGACGTCACCAGGCAGAGTTAGATCCCTGTTAAGCAGCCCACATTCCTAACTTCTTAGCTCCAGCAAGGAAGAATTTTTGATAAATGAGAATTTGTTCATATGACATCTTGATCAAAACGCTGGGCAATAAAACTCCTTAAAAACACAGGTTTCTTCTGCTAATGTTTTGAACTGTGATTTCTGTAGCAGTCTCTGTGGTTCGGGCACAAGTAGACAGGAGGCTGTCACAACTTGCCTTGCAAACTGCAGTTTCGGCATGTGGGCCCTTTGAAAGGCTCTGTGTAGTTCTCTGGAGGAAAAATGAATGTAATATCAGTGGACTTGATCATCTAATATGGACACATGCCTGCTGCCTCCTAGTGATTGGATTTTCCTGCATCCTCAAATATGTCTATAAAAATGTCAAAGAAAGATTATTTAATGAAAGCGAACTGATAACCAACACAACTCCACTCTGTGCAGGGACTCATCCTAGTAGTATGAAGTTTGAGTACCATTTAAGCCCCAAGTGTGCATACCCATGCTGGGCAGCAGTCTCATACTGCTTAACAAGCTGTGGGAGACCTCTAGAGCCATGTTATGTCTCTTCTGGTAGTTAATTTGGGAGAAACTTGAGTCTTTCTGGGATAGAGTTCTGTGTAATTGTGAAGCATAAATTTAGTGTGAAAGTTCAACAATAGAGATTTATGAAAAGAGTTATTTTTTATAATTACTCTCTTCCAGGTTTTTGAAGATGATCTGTGGCTTCAGAAAGAGATGGGATGGCTAGGAATGGCAGGTATGCATCTGTTTCCTCTCTTTTCAGCATTGTGGGAGTCCCAGCACTCACAGGATATGGGTGTGAAGGTGAGCAGGGGCCTGGAACTGTGCCCTAGTAGCCTGCTTCCCCATCAGTCTTGAGCTACAGGGGAGTATTTGCACAGAAATTATTAACAAGGGTGTTCTAGGTTCCCTAAACAGCTCATCTAGAATGAAGCCCCTGTGAGAATGCCTCAGTTCATACCCTACTCTGAATCCTTTTCAGGAGAAGCCATTTTTCAGTATTAAACATAATGCTGTAGGGCAGCACCCTCTGATGTCCAGAGTTCCCAAGTTTGTGAAAAGCCCAGATTACTTAAAGCTGATCAAAATGTTAATTTTCAGAAGCTAGCTTAACCTCTGTGCATTCACCAGAAGTGTTGCAATACCTGTTCTTGAAGCTATTTTTATAGGTCTCTGGAACTGCAATGCCTCATACAGTTTGTTCTGGACCAAAGACTGGTTGTTAAAGACTGTTAGATGTAGTCGATTAATGATTGACAGATATAGTGGATCTAGAGGTACTTCTGGGATGCTGGTACTCTTCACAGCAGATATCAAGTATTCTTGTCAGTGATCTCTGATACATTGAACATCTCCAGTGGTAGTTGTGTAATCTGATGGAAACAAGGTACCCCAGAACTTAGAGCTGAGTCACTTCAAGCTTGGAGTAGCTGCATCTGAGGGCTGACTGCCACAGGCTCTTTGTGTAAATTTGAAAAAATCACTCTGTATCTCTGAGTCTCTGGTCTTTAATTTCTATACACTTGTTATAAATAGTGTTGTACTTCACTGGAGTGTGGTGGAGATGAGTATATCCTGAAAGGTTAGGGCATCCTCATATAGCAAATTAACAGGGCAACACAGTGTTAAATAAACCT
Organism: Catharus ustulatus; assembly: GCF_009819885.2. Classification (NCBI taxonomy): domain Eukaryota; kingdom Metazoa; phylum Chordata; class Aves; order Passeriformes; family Turdidae; genus Catharus; species Catharus ustulatus. Next base: position 63,368,608 of record NC_046225.1, on the reverse strand, counting down.
CTCCATCACTATGGTTCCCCAAGAGATGATTTTATGACATGCATTTGCCAAGAAATTACATGCTTTGAAGCAGTCATCAAGTGAGATACCTCTAATTTCTTTGCCCTGTGCCATGGCTAATTCACAAATGGGTTTATTAATTTAAATATGAAAGCAAGTAATTCAGATTTGCTGAGCTTATTTTTTTTTCCAGTATTTATTCAATGTCATCTTTGCTGTGTGCATCTTGCTTTGTGATGGGTTGCAAATTATTCATGTACCATCCACTGAGAGAGGAAATTAGTGTGGTTTTTATACTTAAGAAAAACCTTCTGACCCTAAAAAAAAGTTGAGGATTTTGACATGCAATATCATTTTGTTACTGGTTAAAATAGTGCGGCCAGCAGGACAAGGGAAGTGGTGTCCCTTTGAACTGGATTCTGGGGGGGCTACATCTCAAATCTTGTCTTCAGTCAGCCCCTCACAACAAGAAAGACATTGAGATGCTGGACTATGTCCAGAGGAAGGTAACAAAGCTGGTCAAGGGTCTGGAGAATGAGTCTTATGAGGAGCAACTGAGGAAGCTGGGATTGATTAACCTGAAGAAGACCCTTGCGGGGGGACCTTAGACTTTCCATACTACCTGAAAGGAGATTGTGGGGAAGTGGGGGTCAGCCTCTTCTCTCAGGTTGAGACAAAATGGTCTCAGGTTGTGCCAAAGGAGATTTCGTTTGGATATTAGGAAAAATGTCTTCATGGGAAGGAAAAGGCTGCCCAGGGAGATGGTTGAGTCGCCATGCCATCTTGGAGGTATTTAAAAGATGTGCGCTTTGAGACATGGTTTAGTGGTGAACTTCAGTGCTAAGTTTGCAAGTGGACTTAATCTTAGGGGTCATTTCCAAACTCAATTATTTCAATTCTGTGAAATTCTGGTATTTTGTTAGTAGGTAAATATATGTGTTAAATGAGTGCTACAAGGACTGAATTATAGCTTAATTTTATCACAGAAAACTGTCTGATTCTAGTGAACATCAATTTTTAACATATTTTTGTGTTTATGTTTATGTTTATAAGGTTTTAGTGATTTACCTAATAAGAGTACTAGATTCTTTAGTTTTTACTGAAGATGTGCTTGATGAAAGCAGAGAGATGGGACCTTCTGCATAAAACCTTTGTCATTGAGACTGGCAGTGTGCTGAAGTGTGAAATGGTTTGTGACAGCACACTGATCTCAGTGTTTCTGTTGGAAGCTTTTTCGAGTTGTTTCTGCATAAGATGAGAAAAGACAACCCCAGAATATTCCTGTGACTGGGGAACAGAGTGGATTGTTGAGAGTTACATTTGAGTCTGCTCTGATCTAGTCAAAACAGACCTGGAAAGTAGATTTGTTTTTTCTTGTTGATGCCCATAGTTTCTTTGACATTGTAACAAGAAAAGCTAATGGCAACATTCAAAACTGAATACCGTAAATTGCTACCTTTGCCTGTTCATTGTTGTGTGTAATTGAAAAGACTTCAAATTGGATCTTGTATCCTGGATGGTTTTCAAGACAGGGAGTAATTTAGAGCAACAGCAACAACAACAACAACATAGCAAGCGACTATATTTAACTCCTTTCTTCCCTACTGAAATAAAGCAAGATTGTTCAAAGCTTTGCTGGTAAATTTGTGGTGGGTAAGCAAGTGAGACTCTGGAATCTGAGTTGAAGTATTCAGCCCTTGAGACCCATAAATTAGAATTAATATCTTAGTTAAATTGCTTATTTTCTCTCATTTTTAATTCTAAACTTGAAATTTTACAAACTTATCAGTGTCTTTGCCTTCCTAGTATAATCTGACATTCTACTGCTTAGAATGGGCTGTAAAGGTATGGGAACCTTAAGGACATACTGGAGTTTTTGATGTAAACCTATCATAAGACTATTTTAATTTTCTCTTATCCTATTTAATTGCTGTAGCCAAGAGTAGCCTTAACTTCTGTTGTGATGTTGTGTGTGCTGTTCTAATGGTGGGCTGTCGATGCCACTGACAAGTTCAGGACTCAGCCCCTTGAGTCTGGTGGTCAAGGCTTGTGCTGTGCCATGTCCTTACACAGAACTAATTTCAAAGCAAAGGACAGTATGCTGACCATGAACAGCTGACAATTTCTTTTGTTAGAATACCCGTCCTTTTACCCCCAGTCTGTATGAACACAGACCCACTGCCACCACATCCTTTACACAGCAGATGCCTTTTGTACCAGGTCAGATCCTCAGTATTTGCACTCCTTGAGCAGCAAGTGTGGGCTGGCAGTGGGGTGCTCTCCTTCCTAAGCATATTGCCTGTGCCTTGAGTGTGGCAGCTGGAAGCCCAGAAGAGCAATATGTCACCACCCAAAGCAATAGTGTACAAAGATGGAGTGGCAGGTAGCTACCTAGGGAGAACAGCAAAGAGAATTGAACATTAAGTAGCAGAGACTGCTCTGATCAACTGTGCATTTGTCATTTTGTATGGTGTTGGAATGCACATGTGGGGGGCTGAGTGAATACTACAGAAACTTGAGAGGTAAAATGTTACACCAATATTCCAGCTGTTTCAGCTACATTATTATATATTTTTGTGTTTTCATTTTGAAATTCTATGCAAAATCTACCTACCAGCACTGGTAATTAGCTAGGAATATGCAGATTAAGACAGGGTCTTGGCATACCTGTTTATATTGGGTTTATGTAGAATTAAATAATGAGAAAACATTTTGCTAATGTGCTTATTAAAAGTAAGATAAAATATTTAACAGCTTGATAATACTTTTTGAAAGAGGGGAATTTTTAATTAAAAGAAAAACTAAAAAAATTTTTTCTTAAAGATTGTGATATTGTCTCACATTTCAAAAGAAAGTGAAATTACTGTCTTTGATGAACTGTTTGATTTGATATCTTTGGAGATGTTTACAGGAAAGCCCCAGATTAAGCCCCATGCTCTGCTAGTTTGCTTACTGGGAAGTGTTTTGGCCTGAGGCACTGTAGTCCTGGAATGCCTGGTGGCAGCCTGGCAAGCCCAGCTGGGAGGGGGCTGCTTGGGCTGTGTTGAAAGCTGAAAGTGTTCCCCTGTATTGCAGAGAATTTATTTTGAAAAGGAGTGGGAATTGTTGCCATTTAGAAACCAATGAAAATGATGACTGTGCAGCCTGATAATGGCTTTTCTGAAAACAGCCAGGAAATCGGCAAGGAAGCTGTAGGAAGAGTCTAAGAAACAAGGACACCTCAGAATCACTATCAGAACGGGGATTCGTCTGTGAAGGGGCACTGTTGATGGTACCATGGAAACAAATTGCCCTTCTGAGCAGCCTCCAAAAGAAAACTCTATGCTTCTCAGTGAAAGATTTCAGCAGTCGAGTGTTAGTATTTTCCAAGGTCAGATGAATCTATTTGTTAAAAATAAAAATAATTTCAGAACAGAAATCTGGAATTTCTGTGAAAGTGACAGAATGTATTATGTATTACCATCCTTTCTCAGATATTTAAAGTCCAGCTTTTCAAGCATCCAGCAGGCATCTACAATCCTACGTCTACAACAGGAACTTACCTGAAAAGAGACAGCAGGTGAATGATAAATACAATTATATTGGTTTAACTTGAGTATGCAGCAAGTTATGTGGGAAAGTAGTTAAGTTCTTGTGGATTAGCTGTTCCAACTGTTAAATGTGTGTGGATCAGAAAAAAGTTATTTTACTTAACTGACAGTCAGTACTAGAAACAGGAATGCTACAGAAGAGTTCAGCTTTACTGGCAGTGGATCCAGGGTATTATGGAACAGCCTATATTGTTAAAAATTAGTAGGAAGGATGAGAAGAATTCTGGAGAAAGGCTGTGTGGACATGCTTCATATTGGTTGAATCCTTAAGCAAAACCTTCCACTGAGTACTGGGAAGATACGAGTAGATTTGCAGAAACGTCCTTGTCATCATCATCAGCGTTGAAGCTGCTTAACGTAAAGTTCAACCACCTCAACTACTTATGATGTAGCAGCCAAATAACATGCCTGGAGACTTCTGCTGGGAGTTGGGCACATTATCTTGGGATTGTAAGTGATGATAGAGCGCTGCTTGAAAACAGGCTCATCTGTGTAACTATTAATCCAGAGATTCATTCAAAGTCAGGGAACATGATCAGTTAATTAAATTGGTTACTGTGGACTTGATACTCCCTAGAGGGGAGTGTCAGGCTTTGCTGTCTCATGTAAAGAGCAGTTGGGTGTGCTCATGGAGATGTTACACTACACAGGACACAAGATTGAAAGATACTCTATGAAGCAATTACACACTTGTTGGCTGACCGCCCTCATCCAAAATTCAGAAGGAAACGATCTGCTAAACTAGAAGCACTCTAAAGGTAGTAGTTGCTCAGTAGAGTTCATGCATTTTGTCTTTTTGACTTCAGACTCTTACAAAGCCCTACAAAGAGGCTCATTCAGGGTTTCTGTTTACTGTAAAGGAAAGTGCATTTCCTGTAGTCAGGCAAGAAAACAAAAAGGAGAATTGTTACCCCACCTTCATAGGAATGGGGTGACAATTGCATTAATTTATGAGAGACGCAGCATATATAAAATTGATCTTTTTCATTGTAAGAATATATTTATACAAAATTTTAAAGAGGCTTGATTCAGTAGTCAGAAACAGGTTTAGAGCCATTGGAGGTGATATACAGTATATTTGGATCTGCTGGGGAGTGCCATGGCTAGGTGAGTATTTAGCAGGTTCGTACTGCACTGAAAATTCAGCACTGGTTTCATTCTGAGTGATGAGTGATTTGGACAATTGCTTAGTATTGAAATAGAAATAAGCCATGCATGACTGTCTTGAAGAAATTCCAACCCCAAAGATATGTGGACAGTTGCTGTAATTATACATGCTCCTGTTCTCACCGTGTTTGCCATGTTTTTACAGTCCCTAAATTAGTCCAAGTCTGTCACATTGTTTAACAGTGGTTTAAATATCTAAGTAAAACTTAGAGAAGTGAATTAAAACTGGTCATAAAATATAGACACCAGCTTTCCCTGGCCCTATGCACAATTGAGTATAAACTACTTCCTTCCGAATAAACATTTGAAAACAGGGAAGCTCCCCAAGTGCGTGTCCACCTGGGTTTTGGAAGCAACAGGATTGTGTCTCATCCATTATGTTAACAGAATTATTTTCAGTAATTTGTCTGCATTAATGCTTTAAGGCTCCTTTTAAGGACCCAGTTCTGAATGCTCTGTTCATGCTTTTCTATTTGCAGCTGATTGTATTTCCCTATATTGTTCTTTTTACAAAGCAGTGGCTTTTCAAAAAAACTACTTCTCATGTTAATAAGATTTTAGTGTCTTCAGCTTTTCATATTTTATTAATATATTATAGCCTTTTTAATAGAAAAGTCATTTCACAAAATTACTTGCCTTTTTAATGGGAGTTTTTGTTCATATTAATATATATTGCTGAAAATTGATTTAAAAATAAGTAACAAATGAAAATAACATTAGGTGAAAAATGAAAAAAGTAACTTATTTGAACATAAACAACTAGCTATCATTTTAATTTTTCATGACATTTTTCTCTTACTTCAGCAACTTTACCTTTTGGCAATTTAACATATTAAATAATTTATTTTTAGTGTAAGCTTCTTTTATTAATGTCATAGGTGCTTTTCCTTTCATCCATTAAAGTGATATGATTTCAAAGCTATGGCTGTTACTTGGTGTAATATTACTGACTAATCTTTCATAAAAATTTAAGAGTGTAAGCTAGCATTTATATTGCTTATTACTAAATTTATGAGCATTTGATTTGATGGCACTTCAGCTGAAATGTAACTGAGATTCATCCTCAACTGAAAGGTGTTTCAGTTTGTATTGACAAGGTCAGTGCTTAGTTGGAAGACTATTTTTGAAGCAGAACACCTTTAGCACTGATGCCCCTCAAATTATGGATTGTTTGAATTCTTTATGCTTTGCTGAAAGTTTCTTTGTGTTGAAAATATTAACAGTTGACTTACAGCTTAAACCTTTTAATTAATGCATTAAATGCTTTATATTTAAATGGCAAGAAGTTTTCTGTGGGTATTATGGGAGTTCCTTAGGGAGGAAGCAGTTTTGTTCTGACTCCTACTGGGTTTTGTAGGACAAATCCCATCTCTGTTTCCTGGCTGGCCTCAGTGTCTGTTGCCTGTCATGATTTTGAGTGCCTTGAGGGAGAGTATCTGTCTGTGTGCGCACACTGACCACTGGTGCCATGAACTCCGTCCCTGGCTGGACTCTGCACCAAGTGGCTGTCATGCAGGACCCAGCCTTAGCTCTAATGCTGAATATTGCCTTGATTTTCAGCTGTGCCCTTACCTGTGGTTATTCAGGCAAGCAAAGTCCCTCACCAGCTCCTGACCTCTGCAGCCTCGGACAGCCAGTGGAGCCATTCGCTGTTTGCCTTGATACCCTCATGGACGAAGAAGGTGTTGTTCAAGCGAGACTCTGACATCAGCCACCTTCTGGTCAGTAAGAGATGGTTTGCCACTGCCAGTATTTGTAAGGATTGTAGCAGTTCTGTAAAAACTGGATGTTGGGAATTTACTATCCAGTTAATGCATTTCTAGTTTTGTCTCAGATGATTGTGTTCATTTGACATCACTTCAACAGCACCAACTCGTTTTGGGACTTCCAGAGAATTACTGTGACAGGTACAGCTGTGTGATTGCTGTGTAAATTCTGCTAGACACTCAGTGATGAAAAGAATCTGTATAGTATAGTCTGTGTAGTCTGATGAACTTTGTGCGTAGTGTGGGGTTTTTTTGAGAATTCTGATAGTCAAAAGATAAATATATAAATTAAGATTCTAATACTTACTTGTGGAAATAAGTACAGTAATTTCACGATTGTAAGCCGCACTGAGTATAAGCCGCACTTCTGGGTTTCAGAAACTTTTAGTTCTTTGTCCATACATAAGCCGCACCTGATTATAAGCCACACATTACAGTACAGCGTGTGATAAAAGGTATCTATTCTATCACCATCTGTTGAGGGTGGGGGCAGTGATCCTTATCTCTGTGGGCAGATATTCTGCTAATGGGCCACCCATTGAAACCAGGCAGGGCATTGTTCTTTATCTTTTCACAACCCATCCTTCCTCCAGGGAATCATTTTCTGCTAATGGCCCATTGAGTCCCACTGTGTGACTGATCAAATTACTTCATCCCATTGGAAGTTGCTCCAGCCAGGGGGAAGAGCCCAACATTTCTTACCAAGATAAAAACAGAGGTTTTGGGACACTAAGGGAGCCCCTTTCTCCAGTAGACTCCAGAGGAAAACCGGATTTCTTCGCATCACCATTGGACCTTTAGAGGGAAAATGCACCTTGTACAGGAGCACTGCTCCAACTGAATCACATCTGTCACTGCAGGAGGATGCAGCCACCATTTAATGGGACTGCTACCAACACCCTGCCTGACTGGGTGTCAGGCTGTACTCTGACTTTGTCAGGGTTTGGAGTTTGTTTCTTTGTAGTATTGTATTTCAATTTTAATTTCCCTAGCAAAGAGCTGTTATTCCTAATTCCCATATCTTTGCCTGAAATTACATTCTCCGTTTCAAAGAGAAGCTCCTGCCTTTCTCAGCAGACACCTGTCCTCCAAACTAAAACAGAAACTTTTCGTTCTTTGTCCATATATAAACCGCACCGGATTATAAGCCGCACTTTGGGTTCAGACCAAAATTTTAGTCAAAATGGTGCAGCTTATAATTGTGAAATTACTGTAGTTTTTTCACATTTGGACTAGAAAAAAAATTTAACTGTTGGAATAATAAAAATCCTAAACTTGTTGCTGAAGTTTGTGGATTATGTTTTCATATGCTATGTAAATTTTTCCCCTTCCTCCATAGCCTGAAGATGCATCCAATATGTCAGTATCTTCTGAATTTGGAATAACCCTTCAAAAATGTGGTATGGTAAGTTTTCTTGTTGTTAAGTTATTATTGTAAGTTTTTTCTTGTTAATTTGATATTAGTGACCAAATGACCTTTAAAAAGTGGGAACCTTATTGTGCCCATGCTGAGTTTTTGGGAGTATGTGCATTTTGATGTTGCGATGGTCCCACTGTCTGAGAGGCACTGTTTGGCAATGTTGATTCAAAACAGAAGTTGGTGAATTCTCTCAGGCTTCAGGGCATTTTGGATTGTGGTTGAAGTAAAAACTTGACTCTGAATTTCTAAAACTACAAATGGCAAATCCCAATGAACTCCAGAGTAATCAGCCAAGAGGCTAGGTAGAGATAGAGACAAATATTACAATGAGATAAACCTTCTGAGATATTCCACTGGCCCAGCCATGGGTGCTCTACTTGGGTCAGGTGTGGACTTCCTTTGAAGGATGAAGCACTGACCCCTGTGTTGCCCATTGTGTGTTTGGGCATCCTAACACACAACCGTAGAAAAGCCATTGTGTCATAGTCTGCATATTCAGTAGGACTCAGATACAGCACAGTATTTAATGAAAAAAGGTTTCATTTGACTTGTGTAAATGCTTATGAGGAACAAACACCTCCCTATTGTAAGACATGTTTTAACTTCCCATTTCATTTTTACTAGACTGTTACTTTTTTCTTTATTTTATATTTTGTTTTCCCTTTCTTTGCACTGGATGAAGCAGGTATGAATTTTTATAATCACAGTCAGTTCATCTTAGATGTCTCCTGGAGAGAGAGCACGTTCAACTTTGGGCCCAATCTGAATTCAGCCGCTGAAATGGTGCCTATAAGGGTAGAGGATTCAGTAACCAGTACAGAAGAGGTGATGTTAAAACCTCACCAGATCAGCTGTGAATGAATGTGCATCACATCTCATGGCACTAATCACCTCTAATGTCGTTATTGAAATGGCAGCATATCATAATTAATGAGGCTGAATAGTGAGCATTTCAGACATAAATAGTTGCACAGAATCTTCTGCTTTTCTGCCTGTGGATTATCAATTTTTATCCAGAGCCTCTCAGAAACGAAGTTTGAAACAGTCCCGTGTTATTTTTTCTGCTGTTTACAGCCCAGTCTCACATAGGCTCATTAAAAGCTGCAAAATAACTGCTGTAGGAGATTAAAGGTAATCTGTTGTAGATGCTGGCTTTATCAGAAAATGCTTTTGTAGTGCTGTTAGTTGCAAATTACTGAAAACTATACAATTATATATGATTGTCTTCTACCTGCAAATGCAGTTCACATTTAATTTTCCTTGGTTTACCTTGTCTTCTGCTTCAGTCCTATTTCGAGTGAACAAAGGCTTTCATGCTGAATTTTGCAGATTTTCCTCCTGCAAGGAGTCAGTCCTCAGACCATGGAGATGTTATATGTTTGTTTCTTGGGAGTCAGGATTTTTCCAACATCTTAGTGTAGAAATAGCCTTATTAAAACTGAGGTGTTTAAATTTTACCAGTGCTTCCAGCACCTACTGACTTCCTTCCTTCCAGAAATGTGTTTCTTTAAGAGCTTAAGTCCATAGCATGACATGAACTTTTCTGTAATAGTACGTCACAGTGACAATAATCCTTAGCAGAACTGAAATAAATCTTTACATTTAATTGCTTGTTTTCTAACACTTGTACCTGTCTTGTTTCTTAATCTCCTAAGCATTCATGCATTGGAGATTATCAATGATTCTATAATCTTTTTTTTCTCCCTCCTTTCCTGTTTCTAGTTCTAACTTATTCCTAGCAAGAGTCCTCCATTCCTTTCAATTTCCATGGCAATTCCTTCCTCCTCTCTTTTCTCCTGTCATGTCCATGGTGATTCTTTTGTGCCACTCTCCCAGGTACCTGAAGTGAGGTCACTTGCAGGGAGTGATGATACACATGGGGCACTTCAGCAGCAGAGGGAAAATTATTATTCAGGTGCTTAGGCATCATCAGTGGCTGGCATTGGGTTTGATTCCTGTAGATGCCTGGCAGCCTAACCATCTGCTCCAAAAGCAAGATAAAACATCTTCAGGTAGATTAGAGGAGCAGCTTAAACAAGGTAAGCAGTGGTCACTGATCACAGTGGCAGCACTGTATAGAGGAGTTCTTTCTAGGAGCAGTCACAACATACCTGTTGCTTGATTCTCATCTGCTGATTTCAGGGGCAAAAAAAAATCCGAATTCTTTCAACCCCTTTGCAATTCAGTTTAAGTCTGATTGCCAGTCAAAAATAAGGAATGGATTTAATAAAAATGGATTTAATATTAATGAGAAATGTGGTTTTGAGACTTTTTTTCCTGTTTCATTTTGGTTTTGCTTTTTAAAGCAAGTATCTAGCCTTTGTGATGGCACATGAAATGTTGAAAGGCATCATGACTGCCTCATGCCAGTTCAGAAAGCAAGAGAGAGAAAATTTGACCAGAATATAACACATTTTTAATACTTGATGATTTTAACTTTCAGAAGTTGAGGTATAACTCATGATATACAAGTATATGAAATTGGTGATGATTTCCTCAGAAATATAACTAAGCCTATTTTTATACATGCATTAATACCTACATTTTTATACATTGTTTGCAGCTATTATTATTTATACAATAAATAGTTGGGAATTTTGTCACTTAAATAGAGAAATGTGGACTAAGCTGTAATAATTTCATTAAGCTGTTCCTTCTCTTTGATTAATGTAGTTCTAAAACTGTGATCTGGTTCTATGCTAAATTAGTATGAACTGCAGAGATCAGTGCACAGTGAGAGCATAGCTACATGTATTGAACCTTGTGGCTACCATACCATACCCTGGTGTGATTTCTGAAGTCTATAACAATCCATATTTTTAGAACTCATTTTCCATGGGGGCTGTTTTATTATTTTATATTTGCTGGTGTCCAGATACAGTATAGACATTTCCTTAACAGGAAGATCTAAAAAGAGAAAGGTTCAGCCTGAATCATAAGTCTGGCAGTTAAAGGACTATTAATTTAGTGTCATTATTTGAAACCTCATAAATCATCATGAATGCACTATAGATCACCATATTATTATGGATCCTATAAAGATTTAGACAATTCTGGTTTAATAGGAGTTACAGAGGAAGGTGAGAGGTCAGTAAGCAGCTCTGTGCTCAGAGTAATTTCATTTATAGAGTAAATTGCTCAATAAGACTTAAGGGCTTAATGGAATAATAAATAAAATCACATGAGTGCATGTTACTAGAGATTGGTGATTAGTGTCTGACCTTCACTGCTAATTGGAAGCAAAGCCATGAACCAAGTTGACTGGTGGCTCCACCTGCCCTAATGTGGGAAGGGCAAGTTGAGACAGCCGGCATCCTTCAGAGAATGGGGTTGCTATGAAAGAAAGAAAAATAGAGACTAAAACTGCTTGGGGAGAGTTACTTTGCAGTGAGGCAGCTTGCAAAAGAAACATCCTTGTGATACAAAGGTACAAATTTAAGAATTTTCCAAACTCAGTTTATGAAGTTATGATCCAGTTTTGCAATATCACAGGGATATTCAGAATTTGATTATGTTTCTGGTCCTGTATGAGCTGGGTTTCTACCTTCTGGCTTTCTGCCACTGTCTTCAAGCAACAACTTGACGTACCAAAGATTAAAATCTCACTGGGAGTGTGAGATCAAACTGAATGTAGTTTCATTGCAGATCAGTCAGAATACCTTCAGAAAATAAGTTTACAAATATAATGAAGTTTTATTTGTAATCAGGGCTCTGAATTTTGCTATTAAGATGCACATACAGCTGCTTTACACTATTAATACTAATATTTCTGTTTTCAGGTGGATGTTGAACATGACCCTCAAACTGCATACATTACACTTGTGATTAATAACACCAACACATTGCTCTCAAAAAACATCACAGATCTTATCCTCCTGGACAACATTACTGGTCTACATGTTCAAAAAACCAGTGGGAATAAGACCACAGATGGCATACAGATTTACAAGAAAAGTATTTTGCAAGGTAACAAAATCTGCAGTAAAATACCCCTGATAATACATGTCAAAGTGCATCTGTTAAAATCACAGTATTTATTTATTTAATTATAGTGGTGTAAATTATTTGATTAGCAGTTAATACAGTTGAAAAAAGTCTGTGAAAGGTTTTAACCTGTAGTGTCCAATTCTGTCAGCTCACAGTTAACTGTTTTGACTCCCACCTTTGAACTGCTTCCAGTCTTCCTGGCACAGAACTGAGCCTCCTGTGCTTTGTAAAAGTTGCCATCAAAAATTAAAGAGTTTTTCATAATTGTATTTGTTAATTTTGGGTATTTTTAAAAACTTCAGCAAAAGGCATTTTAATTATATTTTGAGCCATCTTTAGCCAAGTGTGGCAGGTATTGAGGTACACAGGAATTACAAAAGACCTTGCAAACAGGGAAGATGGTTCATCAGAAATAAGGCAGCACTTCTCAGTGTCTGTTCTCTCCAAACTGAACAAATTATAAAGTCAAAGCAAGTAATAGAGAAATAAACCTCTTCCAGTTGTGAAGTCAGTTTGTTCCTTTTCTAAGTGGTAGCAGTTCAATCAGTGCACACACATTAAATTTATCTTTCTTGATTTCTTCATCTCCTTTTTCCTAGTCACAAGCATGTCAAAAATTAGCAGCTTGCTTTTGGGAGGCACGGTATTTCTCCATGAGCTTCAGAAGTGTTCACTGATTCCTATTTATGATCAAAGTATCTCTGGTTATGATAATTTTATAGTGAAAGATTTACACATAGAAATGGGAAATAAGTAGACTTGGGGTTGTTATCTGATTGTAATTGGATAGCCAAACTCCATTTCTGGTAACAGCAGTGTAAGCAGTGGTACTGATTGCAGGACTGCTTTTTTTGAAAATATCAAGGAGTTGCTTGCTGTCCACAGAGATTTCCTGGAAACAATTATCCCTGAAAAGGAGTAGAAAAATGGCTTGCATATCTGATCTAGTAAACCAAGTTGGAGGTGCTACATAATCTATTTATAATTACTGAATCTGGAGTTGAAGCTTGCTTTTGCAGACAAATCAGTGTGAAAAATACTGAAGTGAAAGAAAATCCAGAAAACCTGATTTCTGCATAGTTTGAGATTTGGTCATTTCTATATTAATCCTGAAGTCAACCCATACCTTGCCACTAGGGCTGGACAGAAAGGCTCTGTCTACACTGGCCTATGTACTGTCATGCTCAATGTTGGCCATAATAATTTTTCCATACTTCACTGCATTGTGAATCAAAATTCACCTGAAATCTCTCATATTTCTCTTTGGTTTCAGCAAGGGAGTATCTTCATGTTAGTGATTAAAATGTAGGCAAGTCAATTTTATAATAAAAAATATTTTTAAATAGTCTCATGTAGGGTATCATGGCATCAAAAGATAATGCTTTTGGGTAGGTCAGGGCATCATTTAATGCAGTTTCCAGATCCTGGGCTGAATTTGCTTGAATTCTTAGAGGCAGCAGGATATGAAGGATGTTGCTGAGCTCAAGTGGCCATGAACTGTCTACTCTGGATGTGTGGCATCTGCTGTGTCAAAAAGGAAAAGCTCCAGTGATGTCCCAGACCTTCCCCAGGGATCTTTGGGAAATTTTCATGGAACACAGCAAATCTATGCATATCCCTGTTTTAATAGGTGGAGAATACTTTACAATCAACTACTCTGCACTTCTTGATGCAGAAGAAATGTGGCATGGCAGGGTCTTGACACTGCCTGCGAAGCTAACTTTCAGGAGTTCATCACAGGTACTTTAGTCACAATTTTATTCTGCTTTTCACAGTTTTTGTAAAAAAACAGTCTCCGAGGTGGTTCTTGCCTGCCTAAACAATGAGGCCATCATGTGAGGAGATGAAACTCTTAGGCTGTTTACCATGAATTTATAAATGCATTAATTATTCTTCATAGCTTAAAAAGTCATAGACCTCCTTAAGTAAAGTATTTTTGTGTGTTGTCTTTGTACTTTTCATATTTCTCTCCAGTTTATTGGTCTGTCCTGGAAATAAGTGTCCCACATGCTTACATGTGTATTCCTGAAGTCTAGGAGAGATTGAAAGTTTTGCCATATTTTTATAATAAAATAATTTCTTTTAACTGAAAAACAAGTTGCAGCAAAGGGAATGTCATTGCTTGTAAGAAAGAAACCTTTTGGTGAAAGAACTTTCTGTGTCTGAAAGATTTTTCGGAGAAACTAAGAAATCTCCATCCTGGCTGGTTTTTGAGAACTCTGTTTCATCTGGCTCTGAAACAAGTGGTTTAATGCTGGAATTAACCTGGCTTTGAGCAGGAGACAGGACAAGTGGTGTCTGCCAAAGTAAAATTTTTCAGTTCTTAAATATGGCTTGATGGTTTTTCTGTGGTTTTCATAATTACATATAATTATAACCTGCAGATGTATTTTTGTTTCAATTGCCTTTCTCCTTGGTTTTTGGATGAAAAAATGTTCCATGCGTGTGGGAGTGGTACTAGAGTGGTGGAGAGAAAAACTTAAAAACACAGGGCATGGTAGAAGTAGAGATTTATGTACTGACTGTGACTCCTGTTCTGTGCATTCTCAATCAACCCAGATTTTATAGGCAAAGAGAAATGTAATACTTTGTGAATTGGGTTGTGGGCTGTGTATCCCACAGAGCAGCTGCTCCCATGTCTTTTAGTGTTACCTCTAAGTACGCTGCATTTTCCTATCAGGTTTATTTCAGCTTTAAGCTTAATGAGAAGTATAGCTAGTATTTTAAGGAGAGGCTTTTCTAGAGACTCTAGGCTGTTTGCCAGTGGATTCTGCTTTTTTTAATACAGGTAATTTTTTGTATCTCTCTCAGAATAAAACACATCTCGTATCATTGACAGCATCATTTACCATAACGGAAGAAGAAAAGACCAAGGTAAATTCTATGATTTGGTATTACATTGAGTCTCCTGCTTATACTTTTGGACAATCTAAAGTAAATCCTAGGAGCTAAGGATGTGCTTGTGTACTTGTCTCGTCACTCAGCTATTGGCTAGTAAGCATACACAAGTTCTGCCTTCTCGGATTTCAAAAAGAAAACAGGACTCAATGTAAGGGGTCTTTTTTTGTCTTAAACCAGCAATATAGAAAATCTAAAAACACCAGTATGCTCCTTGCCGTGTTCTTTCATTTGAAGAATCATTCAGGCACAGGAAACTGTGATGAGGAATATGCTCACCTGCTGCTGTGCCGAACCACCATGAGAAAGTTTTTTGTTTTTTCAAAAGGGTAAAGTTATTCTCCACCTATTGAGGGAAGGTTTCTGTGTGGTGCTGGTCCTCAAGCCTGAGAAATAAAGCTGCAGAAAGAGTGACATAGTTTATGCTTCTTTTCATTTTTTAACTAGTCATTCTTCCAATATGGCTTTCTGTTCTTGGATTCTGAAGTAATTCTGAAAAGTAGTTTTTAACAGGCCAAATAAACCTTCAAAATTACTTTGATTGCAGCAGTATTGTTCTTCTAGATAATTTTTTATTAAAAAACTCTACTTCATCCATCAGTTTGATTGCTAGAGTAATCTCTTCACCAAACTTGTTTTTCTCCCCCAGCCTCTTATTAACTTGACAGGCTGCTGTTGCAAGGGGTTGTTTTTAAAGAGGCTGTGGCTAAGTTCACAAGAGTACTTTGTGCTCAGGCAGAAGCAGTTTGTTTCACCACAGAACATTTTTGCCATGGTTGTGCATGTGGATAGGACTTGCCTGAATAGGTCCTGAGGACTAGACCACTCATTCTTTCCATGAACCTGTCCCATGAGTGTCTCTTTGCCTTTAGAATAAGTACAGTAATTTCATGACTATAAGGCGCACCCTTTTGACTAAAATTTTCCCCTGGACCCGGAAGTGCGCCTTATAGTCCGGTGCGCCTTATATGATGGACAAAGTTGCGACATTTGCCACCCCGGAAGTGTGAGCCGTGAGCCATGGGGGGAGACGGCAGGGCCAGGGCAGCCGGGTAGAGGCGGGCCCGGGGGCCAATGGCTGTTGGGAGAAGGCGGGCCTGGGGGCCCGTGGCACTGCCCCTGTCAGGTCCAAGCAGGCCCGGGGGCCAATGGCTGCCGGGTTGAGGTGGGGCCTCAGCCAGCAACCGCGTTGGGGGAGCTGGGGGTGGATCCTCGCTGCAAAAAAAAAGTGCGCCCTATAGTCCCGTGCGTCTTACGTGATCTACAAAGTTGTGAATTTTGCCGACTCCCGGTGGGTGCGCCTTATAGTCCGGTGCGCCTTATGGTCGTGAAATTACTGTAATCTGTTTGGAGATTGGGCACAGGGGCCTCTTGTTCCAGTGTTCTCTTCTGCTGGGGATCTCTGCCTTCTCAGCTTTTATTATTGTAATAGATACATGCCTGGACATGGCTTTCTTATAACTGAAGATCAAGTTCTGTTAAAATGAAAGCCATAATTAAACAGGACATGAAGTAAAACTATACATAGGCTAGAGAACTCATTGTCTCTGGATAACAATCTAGTAATACTTAAAAGGATTGGACACTTCTGTAGCTAAGAATTACAAATGGACTTGCCATAAATCTATTTTTTGGAAACTCTTAGAGGTGTAAACCATGAAGTAGCTGACTGGGTTAGAAAAATAACTTAATGAATGTTTTTTGTAAAGTTTGGTGTGAATTGATTTGCAGCAGTTGCTGATGTCTTAAGCCAAGACTGTAAGCTACATTGGTCTCAACTGACCATGAAAATTTCTGCAATCTGTGAAATTAGCTCAGCTGTATTTGAATTTAGTAAATTAACAGACTTTGTAACTCAAATGTGTGGTAAAGATGTGTGGAAAATACTGTAAATTTTTGAAAAATAAAGTGTAGAAATTATTTAACACATCATGTTTCACATGCATAATATTTGACTTTGCACTGTGGCCAAGCATAAGATGTTTTGGAACGAAACCAGTTTGTGCAAGGAAATTAGGATTCATTGGAGAAGGTGTGATGTATTTTATTTCATTCATATTGTCAGCTGTCATAAATGCTCTCCATGTTAGATTTATTTATTAAAAAATAATTACTTAAGCCTGTTCATGGGTATTTTAAAGCCTATGCACATACGTGACTAGGTAGACAGTAGATGTTGACTTTGGGAATGGCAAGTGAAGAATTAATTACGTAGTCATGGCAGTGTCATGCTACATTGGTCCCATCAGCTTTCATGTGATTTACTTCAACAGTTAGATACTATGCTATTCGTTAAAGTTTTACAAACCCTGTGGATTTCTCTTCTGTGCCACTGGAAGAAAGTGCTTGGTTGCCTGAAACAAGGTGATTTTGTGGGTTATGAAAAAAATATGAGTGTTGCTTATCTGAGTGTCCATGCCGGATGTCATCCCACAGCGCATCAGAGCCTGTGCTTTGTGCCTCTGCCCTTGGCTGGGGGAGTTTGATGCGGAATGGGACACTGGTGAAAAGGAAAGTTGTCCCATCTAAGCATGTTGCATGGGAGAGATGATAATTGCTTTACACTGATGCTTCCCTCAGTGTCATGCAAAGCAGTGGGAACACATCAGTCCTTGAAAGAAACTTGGGGCTGTAATGCCTCTTCCCACTGTTGGGACGGCTTTAGAGGTTAGCTTAAGGAATGGTTTTGAGGTCTGCTCATGTGTCCATGGTTTGAAGGTCAATCTGCAGGACCAGCGCTGGTCTTGAATTGAGCCAGGGCCCTGGCACCTCCCCTGCACCATCCGCTGTGGTGCTTTCAGATGGGGTTGAGCATCTACTGTGTTCTGTTTGGACTGACAGCCCCCCAGTGACATGGACTGTTCTTCCAGAGCCCATTTTCTTTAGGTATAAAAGCACAGACAAAACTGCCTGCCCTCATGAAGACCGACTGTCCCACCATGGGTCTCACCTTTATCTTAGAAAGCACAGAGTCATTCTATAGCCAGTGCTTTTCTTCAGCAAGACTTAAGCTAAACAACGTCTTTCCAGCTTTGCTGAATCCATAGCCTCACCAGATCCTTGCTTTCCCCTGAAGCCTAGAGAGATCCTTAAATTTCACAGAATGCGTGTAAGTTAGCCAAATGCAAGTGGGTTCGTGTGGAAGTTAGCCAAATGCAAGTGGGTTCAGAGCACCTTTTTTCCCCTAAGTATTATCTATGCAATCTCCTGTTCCTGAAAGTGGAGGAGTCTCAGAGTCCTGATGTGGTGTTAAATTGCAATTAATTATTTTCAAATCGTGGACCATGTTTGAATATTGCTTCCTATGCAGAGTTACCATTGACTCTATGGAATGCTGTCAGGTTTTTGCTCCAAGAAAAAACCAAACCCAGCTTGCAAACAGCATGTTAATTATTTACAGTTCCTAGCCCCAGCAGAGTGATCAGTTTGTGGTGAAACATTATACTAATAGCTGTGCTATGTTTTTCATTGAAAGATCTCATAGAACTAAACAAACACTGCATTAACTTTTGCTACATAGAACTTGAAGCAAAAATTAATTTTTAATGCAATGCAATTTAGAGATTAAGTCAAGAGCTGAAGTGAAAGGTCTACAAAGTTGTTATCAGGCTTATGGTTCCATTGCTCCTGCCAACCTTTCCTGACTCAGACTAATGCAGAAGCTGCAAGCTTGCACACAGATGGGATGGGTGTCAATTGCATGTTTATTCTGAACTATATTGGTACTTCCTCCCTATGGTGTTTACTCAGTTTCATTGAATCAAGAATGAATCATTAATGAATGAATCATTAATTAAAGTAGCCAACATCTGACTGACTTTCCAGAGCCTATGAGCAACATCAAATGCCATCAGTTTCAGTGAGACTTCTTAGAAGAGCGGCAACTTTGGAAAACAGGCTATTAAGTACAGGGCACCCAAAAGTCAGAGCAAAAAAATACAGTCTGTGAAGTTCTCTCGCTTGAATTGCACAGGAATTTCGATAAGGTGAACATAGCAAACTGTGCTGACTTGGAAACCTATTGAAAATGCACACTGGTTTGAAAATATTCATTGAGATGTAGTAATACTATAAGGCTGAGATATTCTCAAGTTGTGTGAAGCCATTTAAAAATAATTTATTATTTACTTACAGTTACTGTCTTTGAATTACAGTTATGATCTGATCTTTATATATATCTAAAATAACATTTTAATTAAATGATCTTTTAATTTCAGATTTTATACAGCCATGCCATCAGTGCTTCGGGGTTCTTCATTGCGTTTTTCATTTCCCTTGTGTTGACATGTGCTGTCTTTTTCATCATTTACCGAAACCAAATATTAAAATGGAGTTTCTGTAGTAAAAACCAGGTGAGTTGTACTGTCTGTCAGGGCATTTAATTTTTTTCACTGATTGTATGTGATGATATAACTTGATAACTAAGATTGTCTGAAGAATTTTTGAAGATTAATAAAACCACAAGTGATGGATTTGGCTCACAGGTAATGTAATCTCTACAGTCTCTAAACTCCAGTGCAATCAGATTTAGAGGTGAGTGTAAGAATGATACCCTGTTCAAAAAAACTGCTCCCAGTACCTGGATGTTGGCTCTAGATCAGAGGGAGATTACCTGTTTGTTTCTTTCCATATTCTTTTCTTCCTCCCTTCTGTCCCTCAGAATTAGAAGCAGGTTGTCTCTGGGTTATAATAAGTTGCCAAGGGAGTAGACAACTTATCTTGAGCATAGCAACTTGGGTGCAAATTTTTTTTCTGATTATCAGGAATAGGGATTTGAATTTTGGTCTTAGTTTCTTCAATGTGCAGTAATATCTTCAATGATTAAGTAAAACAGATGGGATTGAGCATGAAGTGTTTTCATTATTCTGTGCCATTTTGAAGACAGTATTTCAGTATATATTGGATGGGAGAAAGAAAATAGAGAATCTGATAAATATTAATCAAATTGGTGTGATTCCAGCTGTTCCTTCTACTAATTATTTTTGTATTTATGTAAAGCATAACAACTTCATTGGGAGGGAGCTAGAGATGTTAGTGGGAATATTACAGTGATTGGGGCAGTCCTAACTAAGAGAGGTATGCTGAGAGGTTTGAACCCCTTGTCTGCCCAAAGGGATGTGGATCTCTCATCCCTCTAGACTGACCAGAGGAGCTCACAAATCACTTACAACCTTTCTGTAGTTGAAAATTACACCATCAGTAACTTCTGTTTCTTCTAAGTTTGAAAAATTAATCTGTATGAATGAAAAGGATGTGACTTGTTTCTTTTTATAAAAGAAATTGTGATAATGAATTAGTAAAAAAAGTCCAGCTTGGTCTGCTGTCAGATATTTATAGTGGGGTTTTTACACAATATTATAAGCCCTCAGTCTGAGGTCTCTGTGAAGTGAGTCACTTCTATCATGGGTAGGATTAATTTTTCCATGTTGTTCATCTAATAACACTGTGATGTTGCCATATGTAATTTGTATACCATGGCAATTTTTTAAAAAAAATTACCTAGAAATTGTGAAGTGGAAGACAACTTCCTAGATGACTTTCACAAGTGTTCTGTGTTCTCTATTTCTTCATATTCCAGATAATTTATTCATATTCCAGATAGTTTCTTCATATTTCATATCAGTTATATTCTAAAAAAGATTAGTCTGAAATAAAAGTAGTATATTTGATTTCAGATACATACCTGAATTGTACAACCTCTTTATACTCTTTCCAGCTTTACAGTTTGATGATAAGTGGAAAACTTCTCACCCAGAGTTAAACTGCAATAAAATTAGATTAGATGCTCATGATACATTTTTTTTTTGATAATGCTACTTTTTCTCTCTTTTTTTAGGAGATACAGCCTGATCTCAGCCAAAATCACAAACTGGAGCATTCTCAATTTATTTCAGGTGACCTCTTTAGTGAAGATCTAATTATGAATGACCAAATCATTGATATTCTGTCCTTTGAAGAACCTGGGAACATGCTTCAGGCTTTAGAAGAGTAAGAATTCACTGCTATTACATTTATTATTTTTATCATTAGCTAAACGTTTGAATATGTTTTGAGTTTCTCCTCTTTACTATTTTTTATAGTGTCTGTTTACACATATTACTGCACTGCCTTAGGTTTTTGAACTGTTTTAAACAATCATCTATGAGAAGGGAAAGCCATCGTATTTCGTATTGATTCACTTGTAGAAGTCACAGCTCCATCCAGGTCTTACACATGCAAGTTTTCCAATCCAATAAACACCTTGCTTTGTCTCTCTGTGGTTCACTACATGAAGGAAACCTTCTTGGTGTACAAGAAAATACTGAAACACAGTATTCTACTATTGCTTAACACATTTCTGCTTTCAAAAGAGTGGGTTTTGTCCTAGAAAAGAGAGCCCCTGCTGAGTGCCAGCATTATTGTTCAGCAGTGTATTTTGAAAACAGCTGGATCAGAGTATAAGGTGTGACAGTTTGTAGTGCTGCCAGAAAGATACCGTGTACCTGTGATTGGTGGGACCACTTGCCAGAGCACAGAAATGCTCCTGATACTGTTGAAAGGCTTTTTGACAGAAACATGCCACTGTTAAAGGTCATCTGTTCTTCAGCTGAATTTTATAAAAAGGCTTACGTGAAGATGAGCAGATGTTGTTTATGCAGTCATACCTCCTGGTAAGAAAGATTAAAGGCAGTATTGTGCAACTATAAAATCTGTAGAAGCTGAAAAGTTACAGGACCATGGGTGGAATTCTCTTTCTTACAGGGTAACTAAAAGCATTATTACTTTTTGCCTTTCCCTGATAGTTGGAAACTTATTTCTGTAAATTGCACATTGGTCCTTGCTTTTATACCTGTATAGCAGCTCAGGCTTTGCGAGTGTTTCTCCTTAAAATAATTTTGTGAATATTAAGAAGAACAGGATCAAAAGTTTTTTTAAACTCACTTTAGTATTAATTTATTTCAGGGATAGTATCTAGCTCTGTTAAAGAAAAATTGCTGGACTATTTTCAGATACATTATGGATAGAAAGAGATATATTCTTGCAAACCTTTGGAAAGGTTTATTTTTGCAACAGGTTTATTTCTAAACCTACAAAATAGGATTTGTATCTTAGTTTGAATGTGTGTCCAGGGGCTGAAGTTTTTTAATGTTTTTACGAAGTCAGTGCATATGTCTCTTTCTTCCTTTACTTTCCTCAGTTTCTATTTTTTTTATCTCTGAAGAGGTAGAGTGTTGCAGTGAATCAAGTAGATGCCCATTAGTCAACGCTTACTAACCTGCTTCACCTTCTAATCTTTCTTTTCCTTTTACCAGGGTGAGGATAGTAGATAGACCACAAAGGTGTTCAAAGTTACAGTGATTCCTGCTATGAAAGATGATTGAAAGGATGATAGGTATTTTCAGCCAAGCACCATCATCTTGCTTGTATGCTAGCTTGATAAATCCTTCTGTGTGTTTTGGTGCAGGTGTGTTTCATTTTTGTCTGCATGACACACATACAAGCTTGCTAACCTAATTGTTAACATCCTTTTCATTGCATTGTCATGGAGGGAATCATTCTGCTCTTTCAGATACAAACGAGAAAAATACTCTGAAAAGTAAAAGCCACATGTTGTTTTCTTCTTTGCAACAACATAAAGCTGTTCTGTCTTTTAAAAAGTGACAGTGCCAAATCGCTTAGGAGATACATCAGGAGCATGTGTTCAATATTTATGGACAGGGACAGCTTTGGAGTGTAGACAGTTTGCAATGTCATGAGGATTGGCTAGAGAACAAAACATATTTTTAATGTTTCATAAGGAAGCTTCTTGGTAACTCACTTTGTGAATTTTGTCTTAATAAGTCATGTCCTTGATGTATACTATGCAGCAAAATACTTTGGCTTTTATTCTCAGTAGGTTCCTTGCTGTGTATATTACTGAATATTGGCCTCTGGACAGTGAATACTAATGAAGGGAAGCTATATGATTTGGGTATTTGACATGCATACTACAAAATCATGTCCCAAAATGTTGTGGGTCTCTTTTTCTATATGTCTACAGGTGAATATGAAAAAAGCTGAGCAATTTGGGTTTGTGTCCGGTGTGATGGAGCTTGACCATTCTCATAGTCACAAAAGATACTTAGGGAAACTTAATTTCTTTAAATGGCTTTTCACTACTACACCTTTTCTTTTTAATCTTCATTTTGTACTGCTGTGCTTCCTTGAGTTTGTCAGAGCTCTAGCTGAATTTGAACCTGCTTGCTGATACACAATACATACTGCTAATTATTTTGGTAAATGAGTAAGTAATATGTGTCCGTTGCAGCTGATTTTTTCCTGTGGTAGAGACACTGAGGCCAATGTACTAGAGCACAGGATCAAACTGTCTCCAAAAAGCCTTGACAGAAAAATAAAAGCAATTTACCATGCTCTTAGGAGTTGGCTTTTTCTTTTAAAATCTAAATTTCTTCCTGTACATGCCAGTTTGATTTGCTATGGAACAAAAGTTCTATTTTTTCAAACCATGAATTTAAATGGAAAGTAAGAACCATAGAATCAAAACCTTAAGGGATTTGAAGGGACCTTAGAGATCCTCTAGTTCCAATCCCACCACCATAGGCAAGGACACCTCCCACCAGACCAAGATGCTCAAGGCCATATCTAGCCTGGCTTTGAACACTGCCAGGGATGAGGTATAAATGGTCATGTTGTCATAGCACCTAGACTTGAATATTCCTACATGGAAAATGGTGAGAAATAGTTACATGGTTAGTACAAAAAAACACCCCAAAAACCAAAAAAAAACAAACATAAGGAGCTAAATTTCTGTTTTTCATAACTTGGAAAGAGTGTAATTAAAATTTTGGAATTTTTGAAGGAAGAGCATATTCAGTACTCTCTTTTTGTGAAATCTGTACAATGCAGGAATAGAGCTATACATAGTAATCATGTTGATGTAACTGTAAGATGCAGTGAATGCTCATGATTTGAACTCCAAACTCTGCATTTGTAATTCTGTGTTATGAATGCTGCTAGAAACTTAGCAAATGTGTAAAGTGTACTTTTTTTTTTCATCAGAGCTCAAATGCTTAATATATGGTAGAAGTCTGTAGGACTGGGGAGCTGAAGAAAACAAGTAATTTAAAATTGATGAATACTTTTTTTTTTCATCTTAAAAATGTTACTTTTCTTTCATGTTGGCTAACTGTGAAATGTTTAGAATTATAAGGGTCATTTCTGCTGTCTACCTGGAACAATTTATCTCATCCACAAGAGAGTCTCCTTTTGAGAGTTGTGCTGTTCCTGCTGCTTTATTCCATATCATTTTTAATGAAGATTGATATCTCCTACCGTTTCTGTCATCTGAATACTCACCCCGCCTGGATAAATCAGAAGAATCTGAGGAGATCATAGCAGAGTTGGAAGCTCCTCAGGCATTAATGCATAATGCATATAGCAATAATACTTATTTATTTATTATTTGTTAGTATCCAGGCTGAAGCTGGTGTTTTTGAAATCAGTGGTGAAATGTGTGATGACTTCAGCAGAAGCAGAATTGGAATCTTTCATACATTTTTTTTGCATAGTCGCTTTTCTGAGCGAAATAGTGAAATAATAATTTTCTGAACTCTGTTGTAACAGCAGTATTGCAGGTAGATGTGTTTTTAAAATTGTTTTTCTGAAGATCACTGGTTTGTCAGTGATCAAGCAATGCAGAGGTTCACAGTCTCTTAAATGCTGTATTTTTAAAATGCTTTCTAAACAGATAATCGTAAGAATTTAAATACTCTCTTTTTATTGCTGTGGAGAGTTAAAGGAATTTGATAGGTGAAACTGCTACCAGATCTAATACTTGGACTTTCTATCAGGTTTTCATGAATCTTTGTTTTCTGAAGAACTTCTGGTCTCTCAGTTCAATTTATCATCTTTTTCAGTTTTTTATTTAATTATTTCTTGGCTGCATATCAGGAATCCTGTTTTTGGTTTTGTCAGCATTCTGACTTCTGGAAAGCTAAACTTAACCTGTGACTCATCCATGTGAAAGCATCCTTAGATAGCCCTCAGGTACCTTTCTTAGCAATTTCATTTACTGATCTGACGTCTTGTATTCTCTGTAGGCTGCTGCATGAGCTGTGCCGAGTTCACGCTCGGCTGTGTAAGTGCCGCAGGACTGATGGATGAACTGCCCCAGTTCAGAGCTGGCTGCAGGCCAGTACAGCTGCTGGTGTATCACAGAGCATCTTCAGACCTGTGCTAACACAGCCTGGCAGCAGGCAGGGACCAGGGGAAGGCAGCACATCCCACTCTGGCACAGGAGGCTGAAGAATTTGGGTTTGGGCAGTCAGTAGCTGTTGCTGGGTGTTCAGATCTCATGCCATTGCTTCTGCTTCTACTTTAGTAAAGTTTGAGTCTCCTGCAAAAGTTTTTGCCTTGTTGTGCTGCACCTGTGTAAATCCCTACCCTGACGGGTTTACAGTCTCTGTTGAGAGTGGACCCAGCAGAAGAGCATGGAATGCAAAGGAAGGAAAAAAGGAGGGAGATGTTGAAGGGAGGAAGGTATGGGGCTGCACAGAGGGGTCACATTGACATGGTACTTCAGAAAACTACCAACAAAACACAACAAACTAAACAGACAAAAAAACAGAAAAAAACCCAAAATACAGCCCAGCTTACTTGATTTACCAAAATATGAGTATTGGTCTAATACTGATACTCATCTGGGACGGACAAAAGACTCTCTAACAATTTAAAGTTAGAAAGTGCATGTTTATTCAGCGCTGGGCAGCAGTGTGAAGTAATCCTCTACACTGCAAAATTACAGGTGGTCACAGAGTCTATGTATTGACAAAAGCTTCAAACAAATACATATTCATAATACCAACCCCTCCCATCCCCTGCTTCCTATGGTAATTATCTTGAATAGCTATTAAGCAGCATAGTTGGCTTCTTGAATTAAGTCTGGGGTCGTTTTTGTGGGGAGGAGTCTTAAAAGGAGGAAGTAAGGGGAGTCTACCTGACCCTGAACTCTCAACCTTTTCTATCAATGACAATACAAATGGCTTTGGGGCAACTCCAATATTGCAAAGAATGGGTTTCTGGTTGCAATTGTTTGTGTTCTTTGGACCTATCTACTAGTTTCATCCTTTCCCATTGTAAGCACAGCTAAGCAAACATAAAATGATGGGCAATAAATTATTTAAGTTTCAGATAACTATTTCAAACCTATTTCTTCTAACTTTTAGCTAAAATCCTAATTTCTCTAAGATTAGTGTTTCAACTGATAATGTATTATTACTCCCTCAACAAATGGATAAATTGTGAAACAAACCACATCAGCTGCTTTTGAAGACTTTTAATGCCCATTATGCTCGAATTGGCTTTCTTTGCTTACTGTGACTAAAGCCAGCACTGCAGGAACTGGTTTCTTTGTGATTCTTCTTGTCTGACTCTTTCTCCATCTTCACTCCTCTGAAGTGTGACGAGGCAATATGGACCAGAATGCCTGGATGCTGTTCTCCTGTTTCCTTCCTCACCACAGCTGTCCCATTGTCACTGTGCCCATGGGTACAGGACATGCTGCTCTGGAGTGGGTGCCACTGGGCTGGGGTGCTTGTCTGCCTGTCTGTCTTTCCCTTTTACCATTCCCCTCTCCATCAGGAGTTGGTGCAGCTACTGTGCCTTGGGGCTCGGAGTCACTGCTGGAGACAAAGTGTCCACAAATGGCTCTAAATTACTTAATTATATGCTTTAAAGAGCCTTGTGTATTTGAAGCAATACTTTTACAGAAACAGCTACCACAGAGCTCCAGTCACCTCTGGATACTTTTGTGATATGTGTGCTACTAATTGGCTTCCATTGGCAGAGGAGAGATGAGCCTTCTGAGAAAGACAGGCTTTTCTGTTTTGATGAGAAAATGTCACCAAAGGGGAATTTGTTTAATGCTTCTCTCCCTTTTAGACTTCAGAAAGTTGTGTCACAGTACTTTCTTATCTTTATAAATTCAGAATTAATTTAAAAAATGTGTCTGAAAGCCATTAGTTATTTTTAGGACTGTTAAATTCAGCAGCTGTTAGTTCTCCTGTTCAAAAATTCTCTCTGTGGGCCTGTAATTTGAATAATAAGACTTAAAGACACAATTACATGGTAGTTAATGGGAGGTTTCCTTTTTTTGTAGTGTGTTCTGTTTTGGTTTGTTTTTGGTTTTTTTTTTTTGTTAAATTAGCTATAGCTGCTTTCCTGACCTCAGCTGCTTTCCTGTATTCTTTCATTAGGTCTGTGGAGGACATCAGTTGCTCAGGCACTCTCTCTGCTTCTCTGTGTTTGGCATCTGGGATTCTGCCCTTCCAGATCTCTCTGACAGATTTTTAAAACCTCTTTCTCTTCAAGTGAGTGAAAAAGCTTTACATTTGCTGTTTGAAGTTACATTTTCTATGTGTCTGTTCACCTTTCCATTCCCCACCCTTTTGTGCCACTTGCCTTCTGTACTGTCCTCATCCTTTCTCTGCGTGCTTTGTCCAACAAAAGCTTTCATCTTTTTCATCAATAGCCATCAGCTATCTGTACTTCATTAGCTTTCATGTTTCTATGATGCTGAATATGCTCAGGAATTCAGGCCAGACCTTTTAAACATCAATTGCTGTAACAAGCAGAGTGCAGAGCATTTAAAGCAAACTATGAAACGTACCTTGGCTTGAGGAGACACAGAATGCCAGGCTAGAATTTTTTTTCCCTATGTGACATGAAACATTTAATCTGGTCAATTTTAACCATTGTTCTGAGGGACTTGAAACAAAATGAAAGCAGTTTATTATATGTATAGGGTTCCTGTGTTTCACTGACTGTTGGTGTGATGCAGCATGCTGGGGGTGCCCTCAACCTCTCTGTTTTGAGTAAAGGGCTTGAAGCAAAATTTCTGATGTGTGTGATGAGCTCGTCTCATTTCTGCTGACTGCTGTGTGAGGATCACGGACCAGAAGTAGAGTACATCACATGGAAGGGAGCTTTCAAGTTTTTACAGACACACCTTTCTTCAGCTGTCACTGCCAAAAGGTGATGGTTTGGCAACTATCTTTGAAGATGTGACCTGGGAGAGCTGTGGCCTGTAGTTACTTTTTTCTCTGCTGTTACTCTTGGTTTGGTGGAACCGTTCATGAACTTCTCTTCCATTGCCTTCTTCACCAATGTTCTGTCAGGAAAATGAAGAGTGTGAGTTGCAGGTTAAATACACTTGAGATCTTAGGGGCCTCATTATTCACTTGCTGACACACCAGCATCGGGAGGTTATTATCATTGCTCCTTCTGCATCATGTGGAGGTACTGGGGTACTGTAGTTCTCCTTGAGGGTGAGAAAGAATGTGGGAATCTTGCTTGAAATGGAATCAGGTTGAGTCTTCAATGACTTGCAGCAACTAGGAAGAAGTGCTGTGAGAAGACTGAGGGAAAGATAATAGGAAATGTTCTGATGGTGTTTCATTTTGGTTTGCATTCTTGGGGTCACTGATGAAAAAGAGTGGAAAAGTAACAGAGAGGTGGGTGAGGAATAGCTTTAATCTTCTTTGAAGCATGCTTTAAAAAAAAAACTGTATTTGTGATAAGGAATAAATTATGTGTTATAAACTGTATAACAATGTGGTAGAGCTGTGAAGTGTTACTTTCCAGGGAGAGAGATGAGGAATTCAGTCTTTCACATCTCAGTAAGAAAAGGTTAGTAGGTGCTGGGGTGACCATCTATCACTGCATGCTTGAAGAGCAGAAAAATAATGACTAAGGAACTTGTTGTTCTGGCAAACAAAGAGAGTTGAAAGTTGTAACTAATAAAATTCTGAAGATGAGGTTACCATTTTTGGAGAAATTATCTAGCGGAACAATTGATTAAAATGTTTAGTTCTTTGTTAGGTCATGCTTGAAAACCAGGATGTTTCTCACAGAAGACAGATATGCTTCAATTAAATTAGAGCTGCTGAACTTAAAGCAGGAAGTAAAACAGAAAAATAAATCTGGTGGCTTAGATTTTGCAGACTAATAATGAATTGGTGAACCTGTGAAGGAAAGCCTCCTACCACTGCCTCACAGTCATTAAAGAAATATTATAGCACAAAGCTCCCGTTCTCTGAATCCTTGATTTTGTTTAAGTGCATTTACACAGCTCTGAAACTCTTCTTTTTTTCAAGTTGTCACAAATGGCTTGATAATAGCTGTCTGTGTCAGCAAAATTCTTGAGACTATAAACAAAAAAAGCACACATCTGTATCTACTGTGTTGCTTCAGCATCCTGTTACCTTGATCTTGCCATCACCTTCCCTCTGTCCTGGAGCAAGAAGGACTCTCCCCAGGGATCAGTGCCCTGAGGTACTTCACCATGAATGTAGGTGATTGTTACCCAAGAGAACTGTGTACCTCCAGCCGCAGTGTCCATCTGTAGACAAGGTAGAGAAGTTGGATGCTTGTGTTGCCTTGGGGATATTATAGCAATTATGAGCTCTTACAGAATCTTCAGATTACTGTGAGGAATGTTTCAGGCTCATGGTACTTCAATTGCAGGAATTTCTGTTCCTGTATGTAAGGAAGAGAGGGTAAAATGAGGGAGGTTTAGTAGCTGCAACCAACCAGCCAGCCCTGCAGCAGATTGCCAAGATGAGGACAGCCATCACCAGTGTCTATCTGTGGTTTCAAGAAATTGCAACAGAAAATCTGTGCTAGATGATTACATTTCAAAGCTAGTCTCCCAAATACTTCAAGTATTTGAGTTATTGTAAGAAAACAATCCCATCCCATCAGTTTCAGGATGGGGAGAGTACATCTCTTGTGCTGTCAGGGAGACAATGATGATATGTCACTGGTTTACTTTTAATTAAATTTTACTTGCTTAAATAAGGAAAGTTTGAAAAAAAAAAACCAACAAAGTATTTCTAGATTTGCATGTCTTCATTTATATGATTCTGAATGTAGTATCATTCCACTCTTTTGCAAGTCTTACCAAGATGTTTGCTATGGAATTTAAATTTATTCTGAGATTTTTCTATGGAAAGATTAGACCAATAATTTAGCCTAAGCAAATAATAAATGGGTTTAAGCTCCTAAAATATGTTTTGTAGGTCACAAAGAAATTAATGTACACATGGTCCATACACAGAAGAATGCAGTATTGTGTATTCGTGTAGTATGACGTGCAGGAGCAAAACCCACTGAATTTTCCAGTGTGGAATAAAGTTCAGGTGTAGAATTTAGAGTAGTTACATTGTATATGAAATTAGAATAATTATAATTCCAATTTAACTCTAAAGATAAATGAGAATGTATTTATATGCAACATGACATATTGCATTTTCTAAAAGCTCTTGTATTTCCATCTGGTTTTAATGTCTTTTCTATAACTCTATTAATGTTCATGAGAGACAGATAGCAGCTATTTTATTTATATCAGCACATAATTGAAACTGTCCCCTCTTCCCTGCAGAGAAGGGAGTACATCAGCCAAGAATATGAAACACTGATGTATCAATCTAGATGGGTCAGTGAGTTTAGAACTGTTTTACAAAGTCAGTAAAATTTATAGTCTATTCAGGTGCCCATTTGATCTGCTTCCCAACAGAGATAGTGGGGATTTTTTTGGGAGGGTGTTAGACATTTCTGTTGGCTTTTATCTGAGGGGATGTTTTGAGTATTAATAAAGAAAAGATTTTTATTCTTCTGTCTGAAATGGAGGTATGTACATACTTCAATTAAATTTGCTATAGTAGAAGTTGACTCACCCTTCTCTTCAATGAATTATTACTATCATATACTGTGATACTCCTGCACATCTCTGACTGGAATTTCATTACCCAGTATTGACTGAATCTAGATGCAATCTAGATATTGAATCCTCTAGATACAAGAATCTTGTTTTCTGGTAGAAATTTCCCATGATCTGTGATTTTTTAACGTCCTGATTACCTTTGTACAGTTTGGAGGTTGCCAGCCTGACACGGGCAGATGCTGATCTGGAGGCCAGTCGAACACAGATCTGTAAAGAAGTGATTGCTATGATGTTGAAGAACATGGTCTTAAATCACAGCCTCTTTCCACATGTGGAGAAGAAGATAAGTTCAGTTTTCCAAAAGCGGTTTCTTGCAATGGAGAAAGAGATTCAAGAGGAGTATGAAAGGAAGATGGTGGCTTTAACAGCTGAATGTAATCTGGAAACTAGGAAGACAATGGAGGCTCAAAGCCAAAAAGTGAGAGCTGCAAATGAAGAGGCTGAGGAATTAATAAAGAAAATTAATGAAAAGGTAAACCTGGTTTTAAATCAAGCTACTTTGCAAGATATGTAGTTTTATGGAGATGGTTTCTCTTTTAGATTAGAACAGCTTAGTTATCCTCCTAGAAGAGTAAAGATCTACAAATAAGTATGTTCAAAAATTCAGATGTAATGATTAGGGTATTTGTTATTAAGAAACTGTGTTTAATTTCAACAGAAAATTAATTTTTCTTGAGAACCTGTGACATCTGAAAACAAGGGGTTGTCATTACCCTGTTTGTTTTGGTTTTTTTTAATAATCACTTGTACTATTGCTAAGTGTTTATTTTTATTTACTGTATTTTACTGCAGAACTTTCTGAGATTTCAGAGACTCTGTGAAGTATTTTTCATATTCAGAGCAGAACAAACTCCCTACATCATAAACCTTACAGTCTAGGTAATATCTTCCAATATTTATGTTCTATTTTTGAAGAAAATCAGAATACAAGCACAAACAAAGGCTGATTTCCCTCTGAAATGAGTGAAAGCAAGCAGAAAAATACATATTTTAGACAGAGCAAGGAATGGACTTTTTTTAGAAATAGCCTCTTCATAATAAATAAATAACTGAAGTCAGAGTATGATTCCTTACAATGCTCCAGTCTTCCATGTCTTTTTTCAAGTATATTGAATGTTAAAATAAAACCTATTTCCCACCCACCCTTTTTCTTTATTATTATTTTTAACAACTTCTTGTGGCTTGGAAGGATTCTGGTAAGTTTTGAATATTTCATCTCTATAGGTTTAAAATGCCAGAATGCCCAAGTTGATGTTTCATGTTTGTCTGTTGAGAGGGTGACTGGGTGGGAACAAATAGTGCAGTTTGTCACTTACCTGTGGGTCTTTGCTTCAGGACCACAAGTGCTATTTGCATGTCACATACCTGTAATTGTTAAGGTATTTTATGACAATTCATGATTAAAGTTTTGACAAAAAAAGGTTTTTTAGCTGAGTGTGACCCATCAAGGGTACTCTAGTACGTTGAGGCTCTCAGGTAGAACTTAGTTATATCAGGCTGTTCAATAGAGCAAATTAATGACACAAGGCTAGGATATGCCTATCCTGAACTAGAGGTGCAATAAATGCAAGAGGAGGGAAGGAACAGACACTTGTGGACGCCTTAAGGATGAAGTGAACTGTACTCTGCAGGAGGCTTTTTCCTTCTGTTGGATATAGAAGGAACCTAGACCTCACTGAGGTAAGTCCTGCCTTTGCAGAGAGAGGGGCCTGACTGAAATTCGGTGTGTGATCCCAGACTAAATATACTGTCAGCAAAGTGGCTTTGCTTTGTGAGAAATGTATTGGTGTTGGTTCAGTCTGATTTGTACTGAAAATCCTAAATAGTAGAAGTCAAGCAAACTATTAAGATCAGTCCAGTACCTGTCCTGGTCTATTTACCATATCCTGTGGTCTGGAAGGACATTCTGGAGCAGGAGGGTTGGCTCACCGCCATGCTTCTGGGCAGCAGGTGTACTGGCACCCAAGGGATGGCTGTAGAAAACAACTAGAGCAATAACCTCTTCCCCTTCTCAGCCAAAACACAGAATTTATATTCCTTGCCTTTTTAATTAATTATTTGCTGCCTGCAGTGTGCTCTTGGGAATGAGAAATGAAGTGCGGAGGGCAGTTCTCCTCAAGATAATTGGTGTGAAATTTAGCAAGACTGACGGTGACTGTTAGGTAGCTCTGCTGGCATAAGAAGCATTCTTTGCTCTGTGGGACATGTATGTTTTGATTCTATAATGACTTTATGCCATCTGAGATTAAAACTATGAATATGTAAGTCTTACTAGAGAACTAAGAAGAATTATTTCTGGCAAAGAAGCTTTTAAAGTAATTGCCATTTAATTCTACTCCATGGTTGGAAAAGTAAATCTAAAATGATGCTCTTGGATTAATTTGTAGAAACTGATAGTTAAAGTAGGTCACCAATAATAAAATCTTCTAGAGATTTTTAGTAGAATAGGGTTTTTTTCTAATGTATGTTGTTTTTAAAATTATGCGTATTAATATTTCATTGGTATGCCTTATATGAGTCTGAGTCTGTTTAATTTTAATAGGATTTCAGGATTGGTGAAACCTAAAAAATTTATTTCATATATAGTCTTTGTGTTGAATTTCGTGCCATTTTATATAAATTAGCCTATATAAAACTTGTGAATTCTAAAAGGACTTCACCACCTTGGAAGTGGTATTTAGATTATAGACTAGCAACTGTACAACCCTGCCATCCAAACAGGTGGAAACTATGGAAAGTGTACACTGATTCAATACTAGCTTTCACTTAAACCTGAAATGACAGTAACGAAAGTATTTTTAGAATTTATATGGGCTAGTAGAACTGATACTTTAAAATGTGTTGAGTTCTGAAAATCATGCATTCATTTCTTTCTTCTCTTCAGCCTGCTGTAGAATACAGAAGTCTTCTGGACAAACTTCATAGACTGGAGCAGGACTGCCTGAAGAGGTTCCTTTTTGTAAAGCAGGAGGAATATTTTGCAAAGGCTTATAGAGAGCTGGCTGTTGCCCAAAGAAAGGAGCTCCATACTATCTTTTTTACACAGATAACAAATGCCATTTCAAAGGGAGAGCTGAAGTTGGAAACAGCTAAAACATTAGTGGAAGGTTACTCTAAAATACAGGTAATATGATATCTCTGTTCCTTACCTAAAGGCAGAATACAAACCTGCAGTAACTTTTGAGACATTTCAGGATTAATGTTACCCATTTCATAACTAGCTTTCATAGAAAGTATTTTAAAAAATTATAATGCCTCCATTACACATATCTGGACATCTACACAACTGTATATTGAACACATGTTCAAAACCCCCTAGGCATCAAGTGCTCTTACATACTTCAGAAGATGTACTGAGCTCCCCAATCCAAATATGTTGATTATTGAAATTGTGGTGTGTCTGAAGTACTATGATTATGTACTTAGAGAAGTTGAGTATTTTCAGGTTGTATGATCAAGGGGTGCTGTTGAAGAGTATGTTCAGGACTTAAGTTTTGCTTTCAGTTGCATTTTAAACCTCTTGCAACAGAATCACTTGAGTTGTTTCCTCATGATTTATTTTTTTGTTTGTTTGGTTTTTCCTCCATTTGTGTTGAAAGTGCTCTAGATTAGAAAAGTTCTGGGAAGTTTTCTTCTGGCTGCTTCCTGAGGAAGGGTATGATTGTTGTGGTCCTGCAGGTTGAAGTGGAATGTTAAGAAGCAACATCTGGAAAGTATATGTCAGAGCATGTAAGGCCCACTTCCAAAACCTGATGCACAACCGTATATACAGGAGCTACAATTGGCCACTGTCAGAGGGAGATGCAGCAAGCACTTTGTGCAGAAGGTAGTTAAGCAGCTGGGTCAAAGAGATAGAGCAAGTGAAAAAGGTTTTGACTGTGTTTTGGCTGCTCAGACATGGGTCATGTAACTGGCAAACCTTGTCTTGACTACTTATGCTAGCAGAATGTTTGCTATAGAGCACTGTGTGCCTAACTCTGGTGTCTGCCCAGACCCATCTGGAGTTATCTAAACCCTTCCTGTTCCCAGTGTTGGAAGGTGGAACTTCTAAGCCAGCCTGTGTGCAGGGGTTGGCTTTCCCTATGCTGTACTCAACATATGTGGAAGAGGGTGCTTTGAAGCCAGCTTATAGACCTTTGAAAATGTGACTCTTGGTGTAATCATACATCATAAAGAACAGTTCTGCTGACACTGGTAGGGTTGCATGTGTATGTAATTGTGGTATCTGATCAAATGACCTGTTTACTCAGGATGTGCACTAACTGTTCAGGAAATTACACACAGTATTGAGGTAATCAGGCAGAAAGCTCAGCACATTGTTTATTTTGTTGTGTTGAAATAACCATAATAGTTTGATGTGATCATTAGAGTTAAGTTGATATAAGCTTATTGTTTTACACTTGTAGGAATTTTTTAATTGTGCCCTATTAATGAACAAATCTGGTCTGATACTCACAGGTGTTAGCTGAAATTAGGATTACATGTAATTAAATGTTCACATTTGTTCACATTCTTTCCTTTAGGGTGACATTGAAGAGCTAATGGATTTTTTGCAAGCTGGCAAGAAATATCAT
Source organism: Catharus ustulatus (assembly GCF_009819885.2). Classification (NCBI taxonomy): domain Eukaryota; kingdom Metazoa; phylum Chordata; class Aves; order Passeriformes; family Turdidae; genus Catharus; species Catharus ustulatus. The sequence continues at coordinate 63,333,446 of NC_046225.1, read as the reverse complement.
CTGAATAAAAGATTTTCTTACAGAGAATGTCTTACAAGTAAGATACAATCAAGGGATTCTCATGTCTCTGCTCTTATAAATGCTGCAGCAGCCCAGATATCAAGTCTCATTAATAAGACAGAAAGGTAAATAACTCAATTTGTTTCCTTGTTAGCCATTTGACTATATTATCCCACAGACAGCAGACTCTTCAAAAGTCTTTTCTGTGCTACCTAGCAGGAGAGTTGCATAAAAATGTTACCTTTTTGTTAATTCTAAGAAAATATTTTGTAACTGACTCTGTTAGTTAAATCCCAGCAGGTGCTAAGGTGAGGTTTTGTTATCTGTCCTCTTTGTACAGCACAGAGATGAATTGCTGGAAACATATATAGTACCTGTTTGTAATTCTGAGTTCATGTAAACTTCTCAATGTCTTTATATATTCATTATTTGTATAAATACTCATCACTCACGTGAAAATTCATGCCAGAGTCCATTGCAGCATGTATCAGTGAAGACCATTTGTCTACATGCTTTATGCACAAATATCTGGATTTACCAGAAAAGAACAATTTAGATTCACTTCTGATTGAATGTGTTTGAGGAGCTGAATGTACAGTTTCTCTTTTCAAGCTGGAAATAATTAATATTTTCTAAAAAAAGTAGATTAAGTTTATAAACAATGTAGGATTTTGACTAGCAAGGAATACACCTGTTTCAGGGAATTAAAAGGTAGATGTCAGGGAAGTAAAAAGTAAACCTGGAAATGGACTGTTGTAATACATGCATTTAATTTATTTGGAATATCATATCAGATCCAAGCTGATTGAATACTCTGTGATGGGATACTCAGAATCATGGTAGAGAGGTAGAAATGGTGACTCAGCAGACACACATGAGACTTCATTATTTAAAATTGGGTGGCTGTACAAGCACTGAGAAAGACATCGTGCTGCTACCCAGGGAACTGTGTTGGTTTGGCATGTGGAGAGATGATTGAGGAGCCTGCCAGAGCAACAAAACATGTCAGTGTACAGGAAAACAACCTAGCACTGCTGCTGTTAGTCCCGTGCATGCAACTTTATTAAAAGTAATTTAATATTAGGAAGCAGGCAGTCTGTTAAAAGCTGCCAAAGATTGCATCTGTTGATGTGACAAAATAATTTATCAGAGTTTTTTGGTATCTTTTCCTTGCTTTTCTTTTTGATTGTCCTGTGTTCTGCATCATTGGAATCATACCATAAATTCAGCTTGAATCACCCTGAGTTTAACCTTGAGATTCATTGGTTGAAGAGAGCTTCATCCAGTAGTCTTGCACCATTTTGATAAGGTCTGCAGCTGTGTGGCTCAAACACAAAGACGTCCTGGATTAGGAAATATAATTCACTCACGTCTTTCACAGAGAGTTCCCTTCCATCAGTTCATGCCTCTCTTTGGAACTGTATTATAAGGTCTGAGATGTTTTCAGAGATTATGTGGTTATATGAAAAGCCCTTGTGAGAACTTCACTGTGTGACCGTTGCAGGGAGCAACTGGGACTTCTCAAGATGGAAAAATTGGTTTCACCCATTGTTTAATGCCTGTGATTGCATCTAACAGTCACAAAACAAATCAACTATAAAAAAGAAAGGCATAGTGTTAGTTAATAATAGAGCTCCTGGAACTCATCCCCAAAAATGTATTAAATGTATTAAAAAAGCTTCCAAAACCCCCCAAACTTCCAAAAGCAGCAAGCATTATTACCAAGATGAAAAATTAATTTTTCTAGCACTCTTCTGTTAAACTTTCAGTGTATGCGTTGATTGGTTATCTGTTGACAAAGGACGTGTGTCAATAGTTGGAGATATCATTTGTAGAGAAGCAATTTGGCTTTGTGGGCCTAGAACTAGTTAATTTCCTGCAACTTTCTCCACATGCTGCAGCAGTAATTCCTCTCAGACAAATGTTGGCCAAACTCTTATAATTCATTATTTAGGTTGTGTGACTATAAAACTCCAGAATGTAGTATCTCATTTTATTTGCCAGTGTTTTATTTTCTACAGGCAAACTGAAATAACCTAGTATAACTCATGAGAAATTCATAATTACATAACATAGGCTTGTATTTCAGTTTCTAACTAGAAAGTGATTTTGGGAACGTTTACAAATTGGAACATTAAAATATGAGCAACAAGAAAAGTCTGGTCTGAATGGTACTTTAAATTTGTAACCATAATATAATTTTATTTTTCACTTTATCATTGAATCTGCTTGTCTAAATATAGATACAGCTCTGTCTTAATCTGTTTTTTCAGCTTTATAATACAGTGCCTTGAACTTACTGTTATAAATGGAATTCTAAAATACAAGACTTAAATGGAGAAGAGAGAAAAGATATAGATTAGGTGTACTACAGATAGATGCAGTGATAAACCAACAGATAGATATTGAAGGGAGAAGTCTTTTAAAAATGAAGTTTTAATTGTATGTTTGAAATTTATCAAATACCAAAGTAATTTCAAATTAACATGAAAAGGATTCTGTGTGGCTAGAAATGAATGTTATAAAAAGTGAAATAAACCTAAACCAGTTCTAGGGACGGCTGTGAACATTTGAAGTTAAATAGAACAGCCAGAGTTTTCAAACTGTATTTAAATAAAATGTCCCATTTCTCTGAACTAGTTTTTGAGTACTCAGTGTCTTTCGAAAATCAAGTCAGGACTGCAGTGCCAACAAGCAGGAAAGGAGAATTTAAAATATGATCTGTAATCATGGGTTTGAGGGATGGCTACATAGGCTCTTTATGTTTTTGCTTAAAGAATAATAGGCAAAAGGGGAATACTTGAGGTAGTGTTTATCTTGGGTTGTTCTTGCTAACAACAGAGGTGCAAGGTTCTTGATGTTATTAAGCTACAACATGTGTAAAACATTGTGTTATTCTTTTGACAGTATCTTCTTTTTCACAAGAAATTTCTTTCTTCTTCAGTCTCTTAAAATTGAATTCAGTTCTTGTGACTCATTAGGTACAAACAGTTGGAAGCTCCTTTATAAATTTATCCCAAAACCCAGATTTTTTAAGACCTCAAGAATTTCCTTTGCATTGGGTTCCTAAAGTGGTTGAATGATTGAAGCAAGAACCTTATGCTGGTCTCATTCTTCTTAAAAATCACCATTTATATGGACCTTGTCCATAGGAAGTTGTTTTCCAACAGTGTCTTGTCTGTACATTTCTGGAAGTCAGCAATGATTCATCAATATGAAGTTTTCTAGTCATCTCTTGAAACCTTTTCTGCTTGTAGCACTCTGCTATTTAGGGAGGGCATTTATTGCCCTGAATTATTTACATGAATTGTGATCTGGAAAACAGCAAGATGCCAATTCAGCAGGTGAAATCCTGGTGTAGCTGGAGTAGCATGGGCAGAGCCATGCAAGTTCTCTCTGAACAGTTTCTGTATAGGGATGTGATTCATTCTCCGTGTACATTCAGGCCTGTGCAGCTTTCTGCTTTGTATTTATCTCCCTTTGGCTTTAATGATGCTCTTGTTCCTTCTCTAGCTTTCAGGAAACAAATTTCCTTTGCTGGGGTACAGCATCCCAAAACATTGGTTCTCTGTAACATCAAATGCAAACTCCTATTTTTTTACTTTAGTGCTCTCACTGTATATTTGCTCCTTAATTTGTTGACTTTCATTCAATTCAGAGAAGTCAAGGTCTCTCTCTCATTGACCTGTGATAGAGCTATGTTGCTACACACTTCACCTCTGTACCTTCCTTGGTGCTCACTGACTTCGGGAGGATCTCCCTTTAAACATCCTTGACATTACCACCATATTCTCCTTCATTAAAATTTTGTTTGCTCAAAGACACATGCCTGCACATTTCTTCAGTGATTAAATGTCTGGTATGCTGAGACCAGGCAGTTTATCTTACAGTCTGTACTGTCTCATTACCTTTCTCCTCTCCTTTTGTTTTCCATTTCTGCTTGGAGTCCTTTGAGACTAGGACATCTTTTATTCCTAACACTGTAATTGTTTTTATATTGTATTTCTATGAAACCAGGAATGAAGGTGTTTTGCCAGGATTAAACCTTTTAGGAATTACCATAACACCGTTTAATGTAAGGTGTCACATAAACTGGCATTGGGGTCTGTGGTGGGATACTGCATCACCTACAGTTTTATCTGTGGACATACTGGATCTCTAAATAAAGCAACTGAAGTACTGTAGACTCTTTTTTTTTATCCTAAAGATAGGTAGCTATATATCATCCTCCTATCACGCTGTGTTGCATGACTTTTCTTAAACTTTCATTTGCTGTGTGGTTCCAGCACATCTATCTTTTTCTATTTCAGATTCTTTTCACTGATCTGGACAGGGGTTTTAATTGGATGCAGCAAGCCTGGGTTTATTTCCTCAGTACAAGAAAGGATCAAGGTGTTAAAAATAATATCTTGGTTATTATCTTTCCTCACTTCCTCACCGTCATTAATTACCCTTATTTCACATGTCTTTTGCCTTGGGTTCAGTCAAAAAGGAGGGGCAGGACTTAAAGTTACCAAATATGGGCTAAAAATTTGGTGCTGTTCAGGAGTTTTTTGACATAACACTGCATTTTGACATTGATTAGTTTCAAGGCAGAAATTACCTGGCCAAGAATGATGCTTGGTAGATTACTCTCAAAATACTGAAAGGTATTTTAATCCTCTTTGCAGATTAAAGCAATGCAATAGATAGACTTTGAAAAAGCTCTGCAAAAGTAGTATCTCTTTTGTTGACATAACAGTGATAAAGTATATCTGAGTTTCTGTGCAGCACATACGTTATATAGGGGTGATGTTTCATGGCTTGCTCAGAGAGTTGTGGATGCCTGAGCAGAAGATGGGAAGGTGAGAATAATGGGATCTGGCCACCCTGGTGACAGTGCAGTGGGTGCAAACAAGCTAGTTTGGTAATCTTCTGCTTTATTTTAGCTCTTATTTTGAGGACTTTGGTTGGAATTAAGTTGTCACAGTAGCAATAAATCCTAATAAATCCTAATAAACCAAAATGAGACTGTCCTTTCTGGAGAAGGGCTTGCTTACCAAATTTAGATGCTACTTTAATTTTGGAATTGGGCCAGGTATCACACTGGAATGAAACCTTGAAAGCCCTGGATTCATCTGAGTTCTGACTCTGTAATGTTCATGTCTTTGAAAAAATGGGAACTGGATAGGTAAATTAGAATGTATCTGTATAACATCCAGGTTCAGGTCAGGAATTGGTGCTTTCAATTCAAAGTGTCATGTTGACCTTTTCAACACCATTTGGTAAGTCCACTATGCTTAATAGAAATGATAACTCACAAATGTCCAACAGCCTGGTCTGAATTAAGATGTTCTTTTATTCTTCTGTTGAATAAGAAAAATGTGGGGAACTTGTAGTGTAAATGTAATAGCAGGTAAATTCTGAAATTCAGTTTGAGTTTGTGAAAAGGGAGATTTTTTTAACTGTTGCAGGCACTGTTGAGATCTTGTTTTCTCTTTGACATTAAATACTGTAGCAACTGGAAGTAGACCATAGTCTTGAACTTCCACAATTTGCTGTTTCAGATAATTGAGTTTTGCTATTATTTTGAAAATTTTATAATTATTCTGATGTAAATTTTATAGAAGTATGAGTATAAATATTTTGTGTGTAAATATTTTGGATATTATTGCTTTGTCTATTAAAAATAATTTTTGTTCTCTTTACGTGAATGCATACTTTAGAGAGAAATTTGGTTTTAATGAGAAGTTACAAAAGACATAAAATGGCATTAAATGAAAAAATTAAATATGCATAATATATAAGGTTTAAAATGTCTCATTTGAGTATCACTTACATTACAAACAGATATAATTAGTTTTGCACTTGCCTGCCCTTCCTGTCCATCCTTACCATCCATCCATTCTTCCCAAGCTGCCTCAATTCTGTGCTCATCCCTGAGATTGTCCTTTGATTATCCCCTTCCCTGTTTGATTCTCCCAGGTGTCACTGCTAAAGAAACAAAGATCATTCTTTGTGTCTATTTTGCGGAGCCTTTTTATGCTGCTAATTGCCTCAGATATCCTTTTGCTCTTAAGAATTTGGGATAACAGCCTTCTAACACTGTTATTACAGAGCAGGTCATCTTTCTGAAAGTCATTTGGCAATCCTGCTGGACCAAGCGGAGACTGAAATTAATTTTGTTAAACAGAAATTTGATCATGATTTAAAACAAGAAAAGCAGAAGCTTTGCCAGAAACTCATTACCAAGCAAAGGCGGGAAATGCTGCAAAAGGTGATTATTTTCAATGTATTTATTTTCATAGGGCTTACCATGAATTAGAAATTGAATTAATTGAAAAATAAAACGTAATTCTTACAACAGGGGTCAACACTGCTAGGGGCATGGTTTAAAATAAGTGCCAGTTGGTTTTAGCTGTGTACCACCATGTTCTGTATTAGTCATGCAGTAATTCATAACTGTTCTTTTATAAAAACCTGCAAGAAAGTAACTTCAGCTTAGCTGGAGAAAATTCTGAATCTCCTCTCCTTAGTATGGTGTGTCTGAGGGGGTCATGAGAAGCCAGCTCAGGTTCAGGAGCTGGTGAGGCAGATATCTCAGATCACAGTCACCATTTTCTTTGGGTTTCCTGGCCATGTGTGACCTGCGTGAATTCAATAGCACAGTTAAAATTGAGTTACAAACCAAAACTTTTTAAAAGATACTCTACCTATGGTTGCTTGTGGTAGAGCTCATCTCAGCCATCTGAAAATCAATGGTAACTCCAAAAGATACAGGTCATCACATAATGTAAGGTGGCTTGCAGGTAATCTAACAGAGAATTGTTGTGCAAAAGTATACTTCAAAGTTACCTTTCTCTGCCTAAAAATATGTAGAAAAAACCATCTTGGATTAAGTGGTAGTTCTTAAGATGTCCCAAGTTAGGTGAGGTTGATCTTACCTTTTGCAGGATGTGTTTCACTGCTTTGTGCTCTTTAATAGACACCAGTGTGAGCATACAAAGCTGGCCTGGTGATGGTGACATAATTTGTTATATTTATTCTCAGTGTAGGTAGCTTTGGTTTAGCTTTCCAATTAAACTGCAAGATTGGGGTGGGGTGAGGGGGGTGGAACCCTAACTTTTTTTTTTTGTAACTTTAAAAAATTCTTTCCTTCTTTGCTATTTAATCCAGATTCACTTCTGGAATACTGCCAGATCACTGAAGTTCAGATAGCTGAGATTATGTCAAACCACATGAAGATTCATTTGTTTAGCTGTTAGCTCTTTTATCTAGCAACAGTCCATTATCAGCCTTTGTATCTAAAAATAATCAGATTATCACAGACCTCCTAGGTGCTCCCAAAGCCAATCTGTTGAGGTCTAGGTAAGCCTCTGGACATTGACAGCAATTTCGAGAACATGGAAAAGCAAAAGTATGAAATTTTGTGTTGCTATGAAATTAATACTTAAGGAGCTAAAATGTTCCTTTTTCTTAACTTTGTTCTTCCTTTTGGTAAATGAATCAGCAGAAAGAGCATCAGAAGGAGCAGCTGTCACTTGGAGACCCCTTCAAAACTACTAATGAGATCTCTCAGTACCTGAGACACTGGAAAAATCTTCTGAGTGATCACACCATTGAATTTGAAGAACTTACTGAAAAGCTTGACAATGAGGCCAGTGAAGAGCTAAAGGAGCTTCTATTGAGCCTGGCACAGAAAGCCATTGAAGAGCTTAAACGTGTTCAGTGTGGAATGTTTGTGCAAGAACTGCTCAAGCTCAATGTGCCAAAGTTGTTCCTGCTAGAAGTTGTGGAGGAGCACAAAAAGGAGATGGTGGTTAAGCAGGCACAGCTTGAAAGGGAAGAACATGACAAGAGCATGGCTGCTGAAGAGCTGCTTCAGCTCACCAGGCAGAAGCTAAGCCAGGAACTGGAAACAGGCATCTCAGAACAGAAAAAGATAAGGGGCTGGGAACAGTCAATATTCATGCAAGTATCTCTCTGCACTCTTTTCTTAGTTACTCTGGTAAACAGAACTGGGAATTTTCACACCTATCCAGTTGTAATTCCTAATGATCAGTTCTCTGTTGGGCATTTAGGAATTTATTTTTTTTTCCAAGCACTCAGCCCATACAGTACCAGTGGGGGGATCACTGCAGTGGAAATCCCAGCAGTCTTGAAGCTAAAAATGTGGAATGAAGGTTTTGTACCTCCATTCATTCCATGGGAGGTATCACTTACACATCTTTCATTATTGTTCTCAGCCTTTTCTTTGAAGTCCCACACTTTGGAAATGCCAGTTAGTATGTCAGACCTCATTGGCCCCAAGTCCAAGTTCAGTATATTCCTTCGAGCCACAAGTCAAGCCTTACTCATCAGGTTTGTTTTAAGCTTTGGCACAGTATTTCCACCTAGTCCATAAGTACACTGCAGTGTCTGCCTGTCCAGCTCATGGCTCCAAGTCAGACTGGGCTGCTCTGACCTGCAGACAGTGTCCCTGGCACCAAGCCCTAAGCCAGAGAGGCATCATGGCACAGGCAGTGCTGCAGAGAGGAGTTCTGGCCCCTGCAAGTGTTATGGCATTGCTGCCTGCTACAATGGGAGGTGAGAAAGCAGGTGGTGGCCTTGCCACAGTTAGGAGACCTTGCACAGGGAGAAGAGCCCATGGCTGTGGACAGGAGTGGTTGTGCCTCTCACAGTGGGCAGCAAGGTCCCTGAGAGATCAGGCAATGTTCATGGGCATTTCTTCTTAGTTTCAAGTACACTTATGTCTGGTTGTTAGATTGCCTGAATATTTGCAGTACTACATTTCCTGTACAATGTCTATTTAATAAGAGGCATTGTTAGAGACATAGGAACACAAAAAAAATAAAATTGCAGCTTTAGGGGAAGCAGCTGGAACAGGCAAACCTATAATAAGCTGTGTGGCTCTGATGAAAATATGCCAAGCATAAAAGATTGAACAGGGAGGGAGAAAAAGGAAAAAAAAGGACACGGGTAAAAGTTTTTCCTTCATACTTCTTCTTTAAAGCAAAATAGATTCATATGGGCAGATTTATACAGACTGAATCTTTATAAGTTTTCCTGCCACATGTTGTAAAACCATATAACAGGAATATGAAAAGAAACTTTGCCCATTACATTTGCTTTGCTAAATAAAAAAAAAATCCATTTTTCCCATTGTTTTGGTTCTAATTTTAAGGGCTTTGTATTTTATTCATCATTTTAAATACTTTTCTGTGAGTCATTTATATGTATTTTCTAGCTTGTCTTAACTATCTCTTGTTTACATTGCCAAGAGCAGACCTGCAGGAATATGAAGGTACATTGTATGACCCAGCAGGACTTTCCTCTTTCTAACTTAGAATTCCATAATGATTGTGTTCCAACCTGTAGTGTACCTGTCATGTTCGTTAGATACTATCTGTATTTGAAGCAACAGTAATATGTTTGGGGTTTTTTTCAGTAAAATGCAGGGAAATATATACCAAAAAATGCAGCAACAACTGTCCTACCAATAGCCCCTTAAAATCTGTGGCTGTCTTTTTTCAGTCCATTGTCTGTCAGTTACAGTATTTTGATGACAGATGCCAGCTCTCATGTTTGTGTTCTCATCTGCTATCTAGCTATCACAAAGCATTATTTTGAATGATAGCTTTTCATTTTTGTTGCTTATCAAAGAGACCATGGGTCAGTCCAAAATATTTATGAAGATTGTTAATGCTTACAGTCCTTTTTAAATATAGACATGGCAAAACTCTATTTCCTGTATTTTATTTCATATCTCTCTATATATATCTATATATATGGATTTGTAGCATGAGTTTTCTTCCATGAGTCCAAGACAAGATGACAAATGTTTAAGTATGCTATAAATGATCACTTGGAGTAGTCTTGTCTTAAAGTAAACAACTGTTTGAAGGAGAAAACCTCATACATTAAAAGTATATTAATTGTTCTTTGCTGAATCAGTAGGGAAAAAAAGATTTCTAAACTCAAATATTTTAGTGAAATTATGAGGTAATATAGGCCATTTATACCTTAAATAAAAGTATCAGTACTAATGAAACAGTGTAATACATTTTTCAATGAGAAGTACTCTTTAAAAAACATGCTGTTCATGTTTTAAATACAAATATTTTTTGTGGAATAAAGGAAATTTCCAAGCAAATAAAAATATATTATTTTTTGTAAAATATTCTTAAGGAAATAAGATATATAAGGTAAGAAGATAAATGCAGTCTGTGTTAGTCAGACTTAAGCATGCTTTATTTTTAAGTCAATTTCAACTTGACCTGATCATCTGTTTCTTAGAGATCTGTGTTGAAACCTTATTTCTACAAAATGGGAACTTTGAGTAATTCAAATTACTCTTAAAATATATTGCATTTTTCAGACTGCAGAGCCTTTTTATAAATACCAGCTGGAACCTTTGTGACCTGTTGATGGAAGAGGTGAACACATACGTTTATAATAGAGATTTTATTTTATTTTATTATTTCTTTCTCAGTAGCTGTGACTGCTAAGTGCGGGGAAGCAGCACAGAGAGGCTTTGTGGGAAGCTTTTGTCTTGATTTCAGCTGAAGTTCAGGGATTGTATTGTCTGCAGAGGTAGAAGGAGTCTATGCATAGGAAATGTGCTAAAAATATTAATTTATTTTTCAATATTCAAAAGCTTTTTTCCTTTGAAAATGAAGTTTTACAGTCCAGGAAGCGCTGTATGCAGAATTTAAGGTATCCTCGTGGGTATTTTTTACATGCTGAGCAGTTCATGGCTGTCTGTGGAATAAATCAAAAAAGGATGATCACTGCTGAGTAAAGTGTTGGTGTGCATGCCTCTTATATTTTATGCAACATTGCCTAAATCACTGAACAGCAAATCACTTGTTTTTTTTTTTAACAGGCAGCTTCTGAGTTTACCCCTCTCACTCTCAGAAGAGGAGTTGCTTAGAATGAGGCAAGAGTTGCACTGCTGCTTCTCTCAGGTGGACAGCAGCTTGGCTTGGCCCAAGATAAGAGCAAGAACCTTGCTTCAGGCTTTTGAAGTGGAGCAGAGGGACACTGAGGTGCTGAAAGTTGAGCAGAATTTAGCAATTGCCAACAAACAGGTGGGAGCAGTGTGGGATCAGTGTGGGATCAGTGTGGGGATGTGGAGGGGCTTCTTGGGGCTACCTGTGCCTGCTGGCATTGCCTGCAGGTCTGGCTCTGTAGTTTCTCCATAGGTGTGACAGCAGTGTACACTTTTCCTCTCTGCATGGACCAGTGGACTTAAAGATAATTGTTCGGGCAGCAGTTGGATAAACAGTTTTTCTTCACATACACCTGTGTATTTCTGTTGCTTTTGTGAAAGTTTTGTGAGTTTCTGAAAAAGAAACTTCTACACTGTTTTGTCTGTTTAGGAAAGTAGCGTTCTTGAGTTAGATGGCCTTTCTTGGCAAGAAATTAGGCATGATTTCTGTTTCTTGTTTCCAAAAATTTAAGTATGCAGACAGTTTGGAGTTATTTCCCCACATCTAAATATGTAGAAGATGAGACATGCTCAAAGTTAGAGAAATATTTCCAACAAGGAATCCATCTCTGCCTATCAAATCTAGCACTTTCTAAAGAAGCCTGTGAGGGGTGTTTAATTCCTTCAGTAAAGTGGAAAAGCTGTGGAATGGTTTTCAGTTCTTATAAAGTATGGGGGCAAAAAATGTTTCCTGTATTAGTTGTGTCTGGTACCATCCAAAAAGGAGGAATTGCCCTTGCTTTGTTTTGGTTTGATTATGTTTTCTAAACATGTAAACTAAGTTGGGTTAATTGTGCTAGGAATTAGCCTGGTTCAAAGCCTTAATAGTTTCTAAAGTACTAAAGGAGGGAAATGACTTTGCAGAACCTTACAGTTGAACAGATGTTATCATTTCCCCAAGAGTACATATACTTAGTTGGTATTCTTGTAAAGAGATAGAAAGGTCAAGAATAATTTGATTACATGGAACGGTGCTTCTTAATATTATCATGGTTCATTTGTGATTCATAGACTGTGTTGAAAACAATGAAGATCTTAAATTAATTTTCTTTGTTCATTTTTAACTCTGCTGAGGAGACAACATATCAGTTAAAATCTCTTATTATCACTGCTAAACTTGTTTAAAATCAAATTTATATGCTATGAGTTTTCATGGAAAGGATGAATATATAATTGTACTTGAAAGAATTTTTTTTTTAAATTCTAACTTTGTCTGAATGTCCAAAATGAATCTTCTGAATGAATAGGCAGCACCTTCATTTCAGAAGTACTTTCTTAGTGAAAGTCAAATTTGCCAAGTGTTTCATTATTTGGTGGATGTGCCAATAATAGCAAGTAATAATCTTAATATTAGCATCGTCATATCCCTCTTAAAAATAAAGCATTTCTACTCATCTTGTTACAGCAGCATTCTAAAATGGGAAAAACAGGATCCAGGAATAGAAATAAGTTAGATATTCTGAAGAAGTCTTTACAGGACAAAATTTTAATTTATGAAGACTCAGTGAAAAATGAAGATTTGAATAGGGTAAGTACCATTTTTTCTCGACTGAGGTCAAAACCTAGATCTTTAGTAATTCAAGATTGACAGTATTCTATCAATGTGAATAAGAACCAGAGGAAAAAGGTGTAAGGTACTGTGGCATGATGCATCTCCCTACTATTGCGTGCATTTATCAAGGCATTGCATTTCATACTTATTAGTTTTAGCATTGTTTTAATTTTTGCATCTTATTTACAGAACTGGTTTCATGTCTCACCCCTTTTTCTTCCAGTGGTTATGGTACTTGGTGTGTGCAAGATTGCAAGGCTCCCCTAGATCCTGTGGTTTTCTAGGAAGACTTTCAAAACATGGAAGGTGCTTCAATGCATGCTTCAGCTGAGCAAAATTTAGTTCCTGAGCATGTGCTAATGCTGCTGAAAATCCAAAAATGGATTCTTAGATCCAAAAGCATTTTGAGTAGGGTCTGAGTTTATTTGTGCAGAGCTAATTGAAAGGAAGTCTTGATTCTGGTGGGTACATTTTAAAGACACACAGCCCCAGTCTAAAGTTAATCCTTGAGAAATGAGTGGGGCCAAGCTTAATATGGGATTTTGAAGGTTTTTTACTTCCCTTCTAGTAGATGTTCCAAGAGAACTTTCACATGTCTACGATATGGGTAATATTAGTTTTGCATGTCAGGAGGACATTGCAATGATAAGTTTGTTAAACATAGTTGATGCACAGCTGTAGAAGCTACACACAAAAGTAGGTGTCATTGGTAATTAAAATTGGTAGTTAAGAAAATAAAAGTGATTACAATATCAATTTTAGTACCAATTTTGGACAAAAAGCTATTTTTATACCTCTTTTTTATGGTTTTTATACCTGTATCCTGAAGTATGAAAAATACCGGGTCAGCATGTTGAGTCAGAAATAATTTCACTTTTATGTGAGAGCAACACATTGTTTGATTTGGGTGCAGATGATAAAAGCAAATGTTTATCTAATCTAGCACCCAATCTTTGAGAGCAGGGGCTTGGGCAAGACTGCAACAAGAAGCCAGATGTGTTCTAGCACTCTTCACTAGTTTAATAACTGTGGACTGAGAATGCTCAAATCCTTTAATGGGGACATTTAAATTTTTACTTCAATGTAATGCCCTGATCTTCAAAATTTAGGTTTTGGTACTATTCCTTGAATGTACTTCAGATTATGGGCTAAGCTTTTGAGGCAAAAAAGTACTGGATACTTGTTTGGCAAATGTAAGGCAGTAAATACAGCCTTACATTTTTATCAGAATCTTGTTTTAAAATTGGAAAGTTAGCTTCTCTAAACCTCATTGTTTCAGTTTTACATGCACCATCTGGCATGGCTATTGTCATTCTAATTGTGTGACTGGTTTCAGAGCTGGCAAGAGTAGTCAGAAGGAAACTCATGTGGCTAGGTGTAGATAGTAATACCAGTTGAGTGATGCAGCATTTTGTTTGTTTAAGAGGAGTTCATTTACTGTATAAAGTTGAAGGTGTTTCACCACCCTCTTAAAATACTGTGACATATTTCTTCCTATTTTAAAATATTTGATGTTAATTTAATATTCATTTAAAATATGCATTAATAAATATGTTTAAAAGGTTAGATATTTCTAGGTGTTCTAAAATATTTCTTCCTTGTATTTAGTCTTAATCTACCCTCTTATAGTTAAAACAATTGCAGCAGGCCCTGCTAAGTGGTTTACTCCCATCTTTCCCCCTTCAGTATTGAAAGGCTGCAGGAAGGTGTCCTTTTCTTCTCCAGGAGAAAGATAGAGAATATCACATGAGCAAGAGAATATCACATTTTACATTTCCCTCTCTGTCCTCCAGTGTCTGTGTGATGCTGGTATCCCCACACCACCACCAGCAACCAGGACACTCTTTCTGCTGGGTAACAGACTGTATGATACACAACCACTCTTAGCAGGTCTCTTATCAGAGAAAATTTGTGAGAATCCTATTAAATATCATCTTAGGTGTCTAAAACCTTGGTGGAAGTATCCTTAAATGCTTGTTTAATCATAAATAGAGTCAATGATATATATATACACATATACATAGTTGTGATTAACATGAATAAGAAGCTGTTAAAGTTTTAATGCCTTTAGTACATATAATTTTGATTTGTGCAAAGATATTCTGATGGCCAGAGTCAAGTTTTGTGCCAGTGGGAAGTCATATAGTGTCTAAGGACTACAGCTGGCCTTTCTGGTGTTGCAATTCACACCAACAGGGTAATCACTATAAGTCTTCATTATTTTTAGACTGGTAAAATGGGGGAGATTGGCTACATGTACAAAGGGTGCCTGCTGTGTTAAGGTACTAGCCATGTAGATATCCCAATTAAATAGTCAAGCTCATCTCTGCCTGTTCTTGAAAAGGGAGGCCAAACTTGATGGGATAAATGCTTTTCAGAATGCAAATGTGAGTATCTGCTCTCAGGGACCTCGGTGGTAGTAAACTTGACCAAAACTTTAAAAGGTTTTGACATTCCTCCTTTGATGACTGTAGCTTTTCCATTCTGTAACAGGCAGTAATTATTTGAGCATTGCTGTTAAAATACATAGTACTGGAAATTTCTGAAAATGCTGATTTCTGAAAATGCTTGTGGTTGCTTTTGGATCTTTTGGTGTGCTGTGAAACCTATCAGATTAGATTTGGATGAAGAGAGAACTTAGAGCTGGATGAGGAGAACCTTGGGCTCTGATATAGAGCAGTGTGTGTGGATGGTCATGTGGGGCAGCAGGTGATATCAACACTGAATAGGGGAGTTGGAGCACTCAGGGCTTCATGTGCTTTCTCTATCTGTATTTTCTCTCTCTTACAATCCAGCTCTTTGGGCCCATGCCAATAGTACAGGGGGAGAGAATAAAACCAAACTGGTCATTTTTTACTGTCTTTTGAAGATTCAGCTACCTAAATGTTAGATATGCAGTGCAGCCATTGGTGTCCAACTTAGACATCCACCTTACATGTCAATGAAAACCTATATTTTAGGATATGAAACCTAACAGTAATTTCACGATTATAAGCCGCACCATTTTGGCTAAAATTTTGGTCCGAATCTGGAGTGCGGCTTATAATCAGGTGCGGCTTATATATGGACAAAGAACGAAAAGTTGCTGTTTTAGTTTGGAGGACAGGTGTCTGCTGAGAAAGGCAGGAGCTTCTCTTTGAAATGGAGAATGTAAACCCCCTCCCTCCAGATTATTATAATTTTGAAATCAAGGGGCTTTTAGGCAAAAATATGGGAATTAGGAATAACAGTTCTTTACTAGGGAAATTAAAATAGAAATACAGTACTACAAAGAAACAAACTCCAAACCCTGACAAAGTCAGAGCACAACCTGACACCCCGTCAGGCAGGGTGTTGGTAGCAGTCCCATTCCATGGTGGCTGCATCCTCCTGCAGTGACAGATGTGATTCAGTTGGAGCAGTGCTCCTGTACAAGGTGCAGTTTCCCTCCAGAGGTCCAGTGGTGATGTGGAGAAATCTGGTTTTCCTCTGGAGTCCAGTGGAGAAAGGGGCTCCCTTAGTGTCCCAAAACCTCTGTTTTTATCTTGGTAAGAAATGTTGGGCTCTTCCCCCTGGCTGGAGAAACTTCCAACGGGATGCAGTAATTTTATCAATCCCACAGTGGGACTCAATGGGCCATTAGCAGAAAATGACTGGCTGGAGGAAGGATGGGTTGTGAAAAGATAAAGAACAATGCCCTGCCTGGTTTCAATGGATGACCCATTAGCAGAATATCTCCCACGGAGATAAGGATCACTGCCCCCACCCTTAAGAGATGGTGATAGAATAGATACCTTTTATCACACTGTGTATTGTAACGTGCGGCTTATAATCAGGTGCGCCTTATATATGGACAAAGTATGAAAAGTTGCTGACACCCGGAAGTGCAGCTTATACTCAGTGCGGCTTATAATCGTGAAATTACTGTATCTTTTTCTGTTTTTTTTATTATGAAGGGAGCTTAGAGTGACAAGCTCAGATGGAAGTATCTAAAGAAGGTAATTGCAGCTGGCTGCTATGCACATTGTCCCACAGAATAAGTCACAGTGCAGTGTCCTTGGCTGTCAGTATCAGTGGTACAGCATGGAGAGCTCATCAGTCACACTGCATTGGATCGTGTGCCTGCACATGCTGCACTTGCTTTTCACCCTAGAATAGTCCCTGTGGAAATTCCATCAAATGTCTGGCACCATCAGTTACTGAGTTAAATCACTTTGATTTTATGCTGTTTGATGTTGATCAAATCCAGTTTTAATCTTATTTGAAATCCATTGCCAGTAAGACTTTTGATTTACAGCTTAACTTTGTTTTGTATAAGAAGATTTTTTGCTCAAATATTGAGGAAATATATTGGGTTGAATGTCATCAGTCAGCATTAACTGACACTTGCCAATTTGAAACTAAATACAGTCTTTCTATAAGTTTCATGTTTTTTCTATGCAAAAGGGCATATTTAATCTTTCAATTTAACCACAGGTAATAATTGATTTATTTGTATTTCTAGCTTATAATTTTATTATAATAAAAATTATGTAGACCCTCTGTTTGGGGTTAGCATTTAATGATAGTTTTGATTACCCTAAAAGAAATACTGATCTCTTTACAGTATTTGACTCTACTGTAATTTTTTTTTTTTATTACAGTAAAAGCTTGGAATTGAAGGTTAAAAGCACTTCTTGAAACAGTGTATTACATTATAAGATAACAGCATTGATTTCTTTGCTGTCATGATCCTGCTTTTTAATTACAGAGTACTAAAATAATAAGTGTGCATGTAAGAGTTTCTGTTAATCTTTCTGTCTTTTGTGTTTTGGGTTTTTTGTTGTTTTTTTTAGATTAAGTATGAGTTGCAGGTGGAAAAAGAGTGTCATCTGCGCAATCTGGAAAATAAACTTGGAGAGTATATTGCTTCTTTAGCCTTTCAGAAGAGTGTTAAAAAATCCAAGATGCTGGAGATGTATACTGCTGTCATGAATGTGCAAGCTTTGCTCTTTGAACAACTGAACACAGCAAAAACCCTGTCAAAACTGGAATGCATTCAGATTTTAGAAGCACGTAATCCTGTAAGTAATCTAGTTATTAAAAGAAAAAAATCCTGTTAGGAAACAGCAACTATTAGAGTATCTTTGATATAGCTGCTGGTTTGCAACTTCTGGTGGCCCAGACTTTAATTTCTGTGTGTATGTGCAGTTTAATGCATTCAGTAAAAGTTGTAAAGAGAAGGAGAGCCAAGAAAGATTGTGTATTATTATTTTTTATTTTCATTATAATTGCATGCAGTCAGAAAGGGTAGTATTTTGGTGGCTCCTTAATATTTTATTGATTGAAAGAAAGTTGAGAAGTGATTTGGACTCATGACTGGAAGAGTAAATTGTTGTGTCTGTCTTACAGAATTGCTCATGTTGTAATGCTGTCCATATGCAAAATCCATAACCACATGATATGCTTCAATTGTCAAGTTTTTATCTGTACAGTCTCCTATATATCTCACTCCAGGCACACTCAGGCAGTTTAAACAGTAGAAAATCTGGAAGAACCTCTTCCTTCACCATATTTATTACATACTTGATATGTGCCAATTTTCTAATCCTTTTTTAATACTTCAGTGCTCCGTTTGCACAAGGACTTTTTTTTCTGCATCTGCTATTTGAAACCATCCAAGTGAGGCTTGGGGAGAGCACTGGAGTAGAACAAACAAAATGGGTTTTTGAGAAAAACCTTTTTGCTAGAGGGCATCATTAGACAGCTACTGCTGTGAAAATTCCTTGTTAAATTTTAATGTGGTCATCTCTACAGAGTTTCTCATAGAGTGGCAGTTAGAATATTTATATGCCTCCAGTTTTGCTTGAATTTGTATTAGATGTGTAGGAAATAGTGGAAGTTGTATGTAGGAAGAGTATTTTTGCCTTTTATGTCATAAGTGTGAAGGGCCTTTTCAGAGAAATTGCTTTTACCTTCTCTGTCCTTGAACAGGTGAAGAAAAAAGATTGAATAAAGGGCAGAAGTGAGACCGAGAATAGCTAACACAGCTAATACAGCTGATGAGGTAGAGGAATAGGTTAAAATTCAGCCTTTTCTCCAAGATACATGTTACGAAGTGGGCTTTGAGATAGTAAGCAATATAAAGGTTGAGGTGAGACAACAGTGACGTTGAAAATGGGAATAGGAAGCCTTACTTCTGGTGTCTAGTTTGGTTTTTTGACCAAAGTGAGATCTTTAGCATAGGGGATCCAGTCCCGTGAAGACTTTGGATTTTAACCTTCTGATTTTCAGGGCATTTTATTTTAACTCTAACTTTATCAGACTGATTATTAATTACTGCCTTTTACCTTAAATCACTTTGATATTATCTGTTAATTTGGTGTAACTAAAACTGGTACAGCTAAAACGAGTTATTCTGAGTTTCACAAGATGTTTCAGTGGGTTTATGCAGCTTACAAATGAATTTGAATGGTGGTATTCCTTAGTTTTGATCTCAGCCATGTGGCAGTGTACTTGCTGGATGTCCTCTATAGTGGAAGGTTTCAGAGAGCATTGACTTTTAACACAAAGAAAATTGAGTCATAGCTTTCCTCATTGTTCTGGTATTCATAATGTGCCAGTCATGTTTACTGAACCTGTGCAATGAATTGAAAAGTGTAATGACTGCAAGTGGCTGGGTAGAATAAGAAATGAATAAATGAAAATCCGATACCATCATCTTTTTTCTTCACTCCAAATGAAATTTGTTCTTTCAAGTTATAATTTAACATCTTATCATCATGTGTTTTCAACCTCTAGGAGATTGAAGAACTTGACAGGAAGCTGGAGTATGAGATGCTGCATAAGGAGTCAGCACAGCAGCATCTAATGAGTAGGCAGAGGTGGAGTCTGGATGGTTTGGGACTCTCAAATGAAGCTGTGGACACCAATGCAGAAAGACAAGTGACAGTTCTGTTAAGACAGGCCATGAATAAATGTAGACAATTTATAAACCTGTACCAGCAAAGGTAAGTTCTTTGATCTCAGGTTTTGCTATGTTACTGCAGTTCATATGGACCATAAGATATTCTGGAGAAACAGCAGGAGGAATGTTCTGCTGTGGAGGGATCATGCATCTGCCTTCTTGTGCTGTGGCCAAAAGCATAACTGAGGAGTTGGGAATATTGACATAAGAAATGTGAAATAACAATAACGTAGTGGCATGTAAATTGTGCTGTGTGTTGTGTGGCAGTCACCATTTTTTTGACAGGGATAGTGGAAAAATAATGATACTCATTAGCATTAAGGAAGAGAAGAATTTTATTCCTCTTACTTTGTCTCCCAAGAAGATAGGAAGGGACTTTGGAGCAACATGATCTGCTGGGGTCAGAGGAAATAGCTGAGACAATTTAAATTGAATTTCCATCTCCATTGTTATACTGTAGACTGAATTCTCTAGCACACAATTATTTTTGATGAGATGTATAAACTCCTCTTCAATTTCAATTTTCCCTGGCCACTTTTTAAGTAAAGATATCAGTGACAAATAAAATGCCTCTTGGGATGTATATAGAAATATCTGTCTTGTCATAATGGCTGACTAGGAAAAATGGGTTATAATTTGCAAAATTGCAACCTATTGTATTACTTTTATTAGGGTTACAGGAGGTAGAAATCACATTTCCATGTATATTGCACAGTATTAAAATCCTAGCACATTTCAAGCTTCAGGTAATGTCCTCAAAGTGTGCTTTCCATTAGAAAGAGAGTTTTCCATAAAACCGCTGATACATTAAAGATGGCTGTGCTAGTGGTAAGTCTGTTTTAATTCTGAAAAGTCTAGAAGTCTACCCAGTTTGGATGAATAACTTTCCTGTAGCAGAATTTCTGCACCAGTATCCACAAGGTGGTAACCTATCAGAGAAGCCTTCAAAGAAACTGCAGCTAGGCTTTGCTTGAAACTTACTGGAAGAAACAAGTTTTGTACTTTGGTACATTGCAGGATTTGTATGTGACGTCATCATGTTGTGGTCTAGAAAAGAAAAATAATCAATGAGGAAGCAATGAGGAAGTTAACTGTTTCATATAATATTTCAGCTACAGAAAGATCCACAACTTGCCTTTAAAATGTAATGATGAAATTTAAAGAGGAGGGAAGAGGATGGGGACAGGTTGAATCACATTGCTGTGGAATGATTGCAGATTTGAATTGTGTGCCAGAGCATAGCCTTAGATTCTGCTCTGATGTTTGGGGGTTCAGTGAAGAAGGGAAGAGAATCTGGCATATTTTTGAAGTTATGCTGCTCACAGTAGATTTGCTGACAGGCAGATACACTTCCTGAATGGGTGACATTCAGATTTTGTTTTCTATAAACATTGCACCTGGGAAGATTTCAATGTTAATTCTGTCTTTCACTTCAGCTTGAGAGATGAGCAATGGAATTGTGTGGTGCTTGAAGATCTCCTGGAAAATATAGAAACGAATGCATTTTTGGCAATTTATAGTCAGGTAAGCATGAAATTGAGCAAAGCTTCCAAGTTTAAATTACAACTGTATCTGGATATCAGTTTTTCTTCTTTTTTGGGAGCCATTAGATGTATTTAGAGGTACTCTGCTAGTAGTTGGTACCAGTTTGCAGCCTATACTGTCAGTCACTTCAGTTAATTCTGAGCTACTTTCAACCTTTGGAATTTTACTGAGTTGTAGTTCTTTTTGTTCATTTACAAATCCTTTCAGGGTCTGTCCTGTTGCATTTCATTCTGTGGAGAGCTGAAACGCCTGATTTTCTGTTTAACAGATTTACAGTGGGATTTTGATGTAATGATAAAAGGGGTTTGTTTAGATTTTGATGAGCGTTAAGAATGATTTGCATTGATTATGTTTCAAAATTAAATGATACTGCTAGTTAAATTTTCTAGTATCATTACTCATGCTTGTTTTCAAAACGAGTGTCTTCAGATAATTTGCTGTGGGTCGCCTGCTTGTCAGTCCTACAAAGGCCTTAACAATGAATCTCTTGATTGACCCCAGCTTTTATCTGCAGGCTGATCTTGGTTGATATATGTAGCTAGCATCAGAAAAGACCTGGTGGAGTAGCTTTCTGTATCCAAGTATCTTGGTCCCAGGGACCAGAGTGGTCGCAGTCCCTTGTAGCATGAATTGGGAGCTTTAGAAACCACCATGTCAAGGAAGGACCACTTTAGTCTAAGGATCTCTCAGCTTTTCCTGTGTCTTAGTTTGTTTCTGCTGAGTCACTCCAAAGGATCTGTTCCATAACCCTACCAAGCACTGAGGTCAGGCTGACAGGGATCTGCTTCCCCACATCCTCCTTCCAGCCCTTCTGGGCTGATGGGTGTCCCACTTGATAACCTCTAGTCAACTGGCACCCCTCCAGTTAGCCAGGACTGCTGGTAAGTGATAGAAAATGCCCTAGTGACTACTTGGCCAGTTTGCTCAGTCCCCTTGGGTGGGTCCCACCCAGCCCCATAGACTTGTGTGTGTCTGAGTGCTGTGGCAGATCACTGACCATTTCCCCTTGGCTTATGGAGATTTGTCTTCTTTCCATGATGCTTGTTAAGTCTCTGTGATGTATGTTCGTTGTGAAAGGGCTTCTCAACAGCATGGCATGTATATTGCAAGCTGAGAGGTTAAAACCATTGTTTTGGAGATTACATAAGCATGCAAACAGAGTTTGTCATAATTTTCACAGTACCCTGTCCTCTTTGCATTGTAGTAGGTGAACAATGACCCTGAAAAATTGTAAATCTTGACATGTTGAAGACAGATTTAAAGGCATTACTGTCACCTCACTGAACTTGAAAACCTGGGTACACTGTTCACCATATACTTGGGATACTGTGCTTTATGTTTCATTGATAAGATTCCCTGAAGAAATAATTTTTTTTCTATAAATACGCATTGAATATACCATCAGGGTTTTTTGTGTTTGTATTTTTTCATAAGAAGGGTAGCCCAGAGGTACCCTGAAACATACTTTATTGAAATTCCATAAAACCCATATGCATTAACCCTTCAGATATCTAAAGAAAAATTTGTTTTCAGCAAGTATAACAGCATAAAAACTCCCGACTATAATTCCAAACCTGACTACTTTTAATTCAACAGTAAAGAAGCATATCCTTAGTAGAATGTTAACTTACTAATTTATTAAGGCTTATGATGTAACACAGTCCTACTTTTGGATCTGCTTATCCCGTGAGTTGATGCTGGAAATTGGTTTTTAAATCCTTCTTTTCCCTGTGTTCTTGCAATTTATGGAACACATTACATTGACAAATATTAGGAAACTATATGAGTCCTACACTCATTCTTTTCTTTAAAGAGGATTTTCCCCTTTAGACTAGTTTTCAGAGCTATAGATGGCACCCTCTATGTAAGAAAAAAAAAGCAGGTAAATTTTAATTTCCTGTATTTTGTGTTCCAGCTTACATCCTTATCAAGACAGATCTAGGTCAATAAGAGATTTGCTTGAATGATAGTGAGCTCAGGATCATAAGCCTCTGGCTGAGATGTTACTTTTGAATAAACTCATAGCTGTGGCCCCAGGTACACTAAGTGCATTTTAGATCCAACAGATGATGGAGGCAGACTGATAAGTGGAAGCAGCATGGGAAGCTGGAAACACAGCATGGCTGGAGTTCATTGATTCTTGCATCAGTTGTTTACACATTGCTCAGTCCAAATACTTCAAAACAATTCTGCTGTTTACAATCTACCATTCATTCCTGGTTTTATTTCTTGATAATCTGGAAATACAGATGACACTATTGGTGGCACAAGTAGCACTTGCATGCACTTGTTATTATAGAAATGTGAATTCCTGACCTTTGTGATATTTTATATAATAGTATATACCTGAAGAATAATAATATACCTGAAGAATCAAACTCATTCCGTGCTGGAGGGCTTTTGATCTGACCATTCCTGTGTTTGCACACGCATTCACTTCTTTCCACTTCTGCAAGCTGGTCTGGGTAGCTGTGAGCATCTGAAAATGGTGCTCAGGCACATGTTCACACACCAGCACTCCCTTTGCTGCACATGTGCCTGGTGCATCTGCCTGATGGGCACCTGTGCCACTTCTGGGATTGCTGACAGCTTGTGGCACCCTGCAGAATTGCTTAATTGTTGGTTCTGCTGTGCTAGAAAAATATTAAGGTTTGCCTCTCAGTCCAAGTCATACTTAGTGCAGAAAGCTAAGAGTCAGAGAAGAGAACATTTAAAAGAAGAGACTGCTACAGAAGAAAGTAGTGCTAAAGTCATGATGTATATTCATAATAAATAACTGGTTTAAAGGTCCTGAGAACAAAAAGAGCAGAATAAGTCTCAGAGATCTGTCATGTTTATTCTCACTTAATCTTACATTTTGTAAGTTTCTAGAAGAGCAGTTTTTAAAGACCAGAAGTACAACACAGCAGTATAAAAATTAGATTTAGGTGTCTTTATTAAAATGTAAGCTCTTATTTACATTTCTGTCCAAAAAATAACCAAATAATTTCTTTTACTAGTTAGCCTGAGAAAACATCTCTTTGGTGTTCAACTTTGGTGCCTGTTCAGGCAGTTTAAGAACTGTACCAATTTACTTATCCCTCATCAGTCTTAGGATTTTTTTCTTGTTAATTCTGTGTGGTCTCAGTGGTTTCCATGGAAAATCTATAACAACACTGAAGAGGCTAGAAAACTTTGGAAAGTGGCTTGTTTTCTTACCTTTTGGAGAGAATTCTCTGCTTGAAGGACAGTTGTGGGAAAAGAAGGTTGATTGATTTCTTTATTTTGTGTGGCTGTCTAAATTTGGTTTAAAACTGCTTTGCTAGTGATGCTTTCTTTCAAAGAAGATTCAGTTAATCCAAGGATCTCCTAGGTGAATTCACTCCTCTGAAAAATTGTCATGCAGAAAAAGAGGCAAACATTTGCTGTGACGTTTTGAAACCACTGTGGACAAAGAACCTGGCTGTCTTCCTGCATGGTGGGACCTTGTGTGGTTTTATGTGACATGAGCTTTGTAGTCATCTCCTCCATCAACACTTACAGGAGGGTCTGCAGAGTGGTGATAATTCAACTATCATGAGTTATTGTGTTTGGCGTGTCTTACCTCACTTCAGCTACCTGAGTTGTATGTATGGCTTGAATAGACAACAACAGCTTTTCTTCTGGCATTCTTTGAGACATTTAACTTGCTTTCATTTGCATGTAGTTCTCAATATATTGTAGACTTTTCATATTTGATATACGACAGATCTGCAGAAACACCTTGGGGACACTGTATTTATGACAGTATTTATGTACTTATACAGAGCAGAAAACAGCAGTAGAGTTTTGGTGTTTGGAGTGGGGCAGAAAATGGGGCTGACTGAGTGTCTATGAAACAGCTAAATTTGAACTCAGTCTATTTGAACATTATATCAGTATGCTTTACTACTGACCATTGGGCAGAAATGGGCAGGACATTTGGAAATGAATACTTCCAAAAGATAAGCAGGTGTTTTCCTTTACCTCTTAACAAGCATTACAAGCTGTTCTCTGAGCTTATCACAGAATCTGATGTTAAGAGAAACTGAACAATGAAGTGATGACAGTGTGTAAAATTTTTCAGGACTGTTTTTCCCTCTGTGATTTTGCAGACCAAGGAATGCCATATTGCTTCCTTACTATCTTGAAAGGATTTCCTTATAGTAGTAGAATCCATAAATTAGTTAAGCCTTACATGTTAGAATATAATTGCCTTGTGATTTTTCAGACTGAAGGGCATCAGGTACATGCCTTAAGCAAATATGCCAAGATCAACTGGTAATTTACCATTTACATTGCCAAAATCCCAAATGAAATGAACAACCATGATATACATGGGCCACTGTGGGTAGGAGCAGTGAACATGGAAGTGTGACCACTTGATACCAACACTGTCACTACTAAAATAATCTTTAGTAATGTATTTTGTTTCCATAATAACTATTGAATAACAGTGATTAAGACTGACTAACATTTATTTCCAATGCTAAATTTATCTATATTCTGCTCATTTAATCCTCTAGGAGCTTCGTCTGGCAGGTTATTTAGCTAAGCTGATGAGGGTGCCAGTGGGAGTGTTGCACAGGGTCCTGAACTTGTTGCTGCCCTCCAGCTCACAAAGTGAGGTCCTTTCTGTCCTTGATTCCATCAGTAAATATTCAGATGGTGTTGTTGAAAGTGACAATAATGCAGATGAGTCTGGCAGCTGTAAGAAAAGGTAGGTGTGATGTTTTCTGGTAGACCACTACAAGACAAGATGGTTGCTTAAAGTGTGTGTCTATTTGCTGGACAATGAGATCAACAGCTATAGAAAAAAATCAGAGATGCATAAGTTGCCTTTTGAATATTTTTCTGGGGTAAAAATACTTTAAAACTACTGCCTTATTTTGTGAAATATTTTAACTATAATAAATTGATTGATAAAAAGTTAAAAAAAATTCTAAGTTTATTTAAAAGTTATTTCATAGATTTATAAATCCTGTTCTGATAATTTTCTTCCTGTTGTCTGAATAGGAGTTTGTTAAAATATTTTTTCCACTTCTTCTTAAAAATAATGTTCATAACAACACTCAGTTTTAAGTGTCTGTAGCTGTTAAAGATTTAAAGGAGATCTTCCTTCCTGATAGTGGAAGTTGCAACCTTGCAGATGTCTGTCCCTTTGTAGTTAATTACTGAAGTTCCAAGTGGCCATTGTGTTTCCCTTTTCTGACAGACTGGTAGACTCTCAGGGCCTTCATCACTCTGTGCAGTAACACCAGGGGATGCTCCCAGACCTGCTCTCCCAACTCCCTGCCATGTCTTGGGAAGGAGACAAAAGCAGACGTTGTAGCACTGAAACCAGTGGTTGGCAGCTGTGGGTTGTCAAGGAACAGATGAGAGTCCTTGGTATACCATGCCCTGAGATGTGATCTTAGCTGATTTAAATGATTTGTGGCAGGGCAGCAAAAGTACTAGAACACTCTTACTGACTGCATTTGTGGTATTGCTGTCTCATGGGTTTGGTAACTAAAGTCAGAGAGGGGAAAAAAATGTGTGTATTTGGGGATTTGCTGCTGGTAACTTTTCTTTCCTGCTCCTTCAGGGACAGCCAAGAGTTGTGGCAAACACTGGAGAACAAAATAAGGCAAGATCTAATAAACAGAAGTTTAGAAAAGATCCCTCCTCTAAACAAGAGAAAAGACAGGTAAGGAGAAAACCAGAAAAAAACATACCTGGGATTTTTTGTTTATAGTTTATTTAATGTCCCAGATTTCTTCTTTCTGCTGTCTGAAATCAGAAAATTAGTTCATAACTATGCATTTTCTATTTAGCGCTTGTGTTTCCTACAAGGTATTTACAGTAATTTCACTATTATAAGCCGCACCATTTTGACTAAAAGTTTGCTCCCAAACTGGACGTGTGGCTTACATTCAGGAGTGGCTTATATATGAACAAATTTTGAAAATTTACCAATCCAGAAGTCCGAACCAGCAGCAGCCCCGAACCAAGGCGGAGCCCCTCTCCCTCCTCCCACCGGCACCGGCCAGGGACGCCCCTCTCCCTCTTCCCGGCGGCACCGGCCAGGCACGCCGCTCCCCTGCCTCGCAGCAGCAGCGGCAAGCGGGGCTGGGGCCACTCCCTGGCGGCCGCCCCGAGCAGGGCCGAGCCAGTAAACCCCTTGATCCCGCAATTCTGTTACTAATTGGTTACTTTGTGAAAGTTGCACGCCAGTCCTCGCTGTGAACGAAAGTGTGGCTTACAATCTGGTGCGGCTTATATATGGAGGAAAAATGGAACGTTGCTGACACCCCAGAAGTGCAGCTTATAATCGGTGCGGCTTGTAATCGTGAAATTACTGTACACATAATAAGCAGTATAGTAAATACCTTAAAAGATTTTTCTGTACCTTTCCACAAAATTCTTACATTTTTATATACACTGCTCATCTCCCTATATTTATTTATTATAAGGTTACCTTTCCTTTTGCAAATTTGTAACTCAGAAAATGATGCGTGAAGTTTTGGGGATTAGAAGAAAAACTGCAGTTCTCTCTGTTGAAATATTTTCCTTATTTTCCAAAGTCACCACTACTGTGGCAAGGTATGGTATAGGAAGTTATGAATTTTTTGCCTCAGTTTTCACTTTTCAACTCAATTTTTTTCATTTATGTAGCTTGATGAAGAAGAAGCGACTTTCTCTCTTGGAAAAAGCAGCATTCATTCATCTGGGATGTTCACCTGCACATCCTCCTATGGAACAGACTGGTCCACCT
The DNA here is from genome assembly GCF_009819885.2 of Catharus ustulatus. Classification (NCBI taxonomy): domain Eukaryota; kingdom Metazoa; phylum Chordata; class Aves; order Passeriformes; family Turdidae; genus Catharus; species Catharus ustulatus. Next base: position 63,305,704 of record NC_046225.1, on the reverse strand, counting down.
GTTTCTCTCCACTCTGCAACTGCGGAAGCCATAGAGCTGTTAGACACAGGGGAGAAGATATTTTTGTTCCGTGAGCCAAGTGATCCAACACTTGCTTTGCATAATTTTCCAAGAAAAAAGAAAAAGAACTTCCTTAATTCTAAAAAGGCTGCTCGTGCAAACATGCACTCATAAGAGCAACTTCCATTTTAAGTATCAATTAGACAAGAGGAAGTTATTTAAAATTCAGTAAAATGATGAGGAAGAATGAAATGTACAGTTCAAATAACGTGTGTTGTTTTAATCTGATTTGTCTGATATTGGAAATGTAATTGTAGAATGGCACAGTTAATGATGCGCATCTTGCATTTTTAAATTCTTGTAAGTGCTTTGTTGCACTAGGCGAAATATGGGTATTCTATGATGCATTTTGGCAGGCAGGACTCTGTGTTCCTTCACTACATTTTGGTCATATTTGCACTGATTTTACTGTAGCTGTATTTTCCTTATTTATACAGAAAAGTTATTTATTTTATATAGTAGGTACTGATTCACTATTCTTGTATTTATATTTTTGTGGTAAGCTGCAGTACAGCAGATGACATGAAGAGATGAAGTGGATGAACCACAAGTCCTCTGTTCTCTGATTTTTATGTTATTCTAGTTAATTTACTGTTTAACATTGTGTTCCTAATAGGCTTTGCATGTTACTTCTGCAGTCTGTGCTCTACAGTGACAGCTGGTAGTCCAGATCTTTAGCATATATTTGTGTACTTAGCCTCACATCTTGGAGTAACTTCAGCATTTTACTGTTTCTAAACTTATTTCATTTGAACTGTGAGTGTGGCTACAGTTCTAAACTGTTAAATATTTACAACCTGTTGCAGTATTTTTCTTGGTGAAGCAGTGTCATCACATTTGCTCAACAGGAAAGTGAAAAATGTAAATGGGCATGTAATGTCTTCAGAAGCTCTTTTGAAAGCAGTGCTGCCAATTTTCACAATTTTAGGTAGTTTTGAAGTTCTTACTTCTGAATTTCTCTAAATTGATAAGAATGTAATTTTACGCTTCAAAAATTTTTAATTTTTGAACCTGTCTAGTTGACTTGAAGAATCCGATAAATATGAATCCTAAAAAGAGGAACAGAAAAAAAGCTAATTAAATTAACCACATGTATTTGTTAATATTTTATATTATTCTAGCCTGTTTTGAGGGGGTTCTTACTGTATTTGAATGCTATGCTCTGAGGCCACTGTAATAATACATTTTGTATTTTTTCTTGTACAGATCTTCTGGGCCTTTTTATTGCCATATTATTAAAAAAATTAAAAATTACAATATACATGTATCTGCAGTTGGCTTTTTTTCCCCGCTTCTCCGACAGGTTTAAATATTCATCCCACAGTAAACAATTAGTGTTTCCTATCACTACTAGCATTAGAAAATGTATTCATTAATTAGACTGACAGTCCTAATTATTATTTGATTGCATTCTTCAATCTTTTCATGGAAGTATTTGCTGTCACAGAAAGAGGAATCTGTCAGGGTTGTGGGATTACAGAGTTGCTATTTTAACTGTGCTTGGTATTTCATCCCGTAGGCACAGGTAGGTAAAGAGTAGAGTCTGTCCTGCCATGGAGGTGGGCCACAGCCATACAGGAGGAGCCTCAGGTGTTTCAGAAAGAGACAAGATAGCAATTTGCCCTAGGCAAGAAAGCAATTGGAAAATTTGGATATCTCGTGGCTGCAAGGAGCACTTGAAAGCTGAAGTACCTTCTTGAATGTCAGTCCCTTCCAGGATTTCTTTGCAAGCCCAGGCTCTTCACTATTACATTGTAAGAGGGAAATTACAGTAACTCATCACAGATAAGACATGGAGGCCAATAGCTCTAATAGGTTACAATAATAAAATGCAACATCTGAATATTGATGGCAATATCAATTTATTATCCTTAATAGATAATCTCTATGTCTAGCAATAGAAAGCTGATTTGTAATTCTCTCACACCTCATCACAAATTTGAAGTGGTTCAGTGATTGTAACTATTCTAGCAAGGCAAGTCACTCTCTGCTGAGTCACTCCCATATCATGCAATACATATTCAAAGAAACATCCAGATCTTAACATCTTTTGTGGCTTGTGAAAGAAGTACTAACTAGGAAATAGCCCACTTGAGTAGAGAGTTGACTTACATTCAGCTTTGAGTCACTCAGAGGTCAGAGGGCCTGCTATTGATTGTGCAGTTTTGTACGTGTTCCATAGTATTACCATCCTTATTTCACAGCTGAAGTCTCCCAAAGAATGTGTGTGCTGGACAAGCCATTCAAATTCATCCCATTTGGCTTCACAGTCATCAATACAAGAAGTAATACAAGGTCAAGTTCTTCGGAATTTGAAACATTGTCCAAATGAACTCTGTTCCCCTGGAAGTTCATTGCTTCTCCTGTTGCTCTTGACAGTTCCCTGTCTACTCCAATCTCCATTGCATTGTTGTCTTTCCTCAACCTGAAACCATTGGACAAGGAGCCAAAACATACAAAGAACAAGCAAAAGTAACTGTCCTTGGACAATGATGCTTTAATCCATACAGTAAATAGCAACTTAACTGGCAATGGTAAATTTTATTGAAGAAATTATTCTCCATGCTAGAATAATAAACCATAGCTTTGTTAATGATTTTTCCAACATGTACTGCAGTAATGTTAGCTTGCAGCTAACAGCCTTTGCACCCAGGATTCAGGATTTTCAAGAGGCTTAGTTATGCACAGGCTCCTCAGCATTATCAACAATCCACCTTTGTGCTCACCTTGCTCTATTTTTGGCTTGGGGTATCTAGACACTGGATCAGTGTGCAATACATATTCCTCACTTTGTCAAGCTTTTGTTTAAAAGATTACATTTTGAAGGTTGGGGATTTTTTTTAATAAAAGGGATCCCACATGATGAAAAATGTTTTTTGGGAAGAGGTACTAAAAATGTCCTGCAGTGATTGAGGTGAAAATATTTCTGTGAAACAAGTGGGTTGAAATTTCCTATCATAAAATTATGTTTAATTTCTTTAACATTGGTATTGTGTATTAATTTATTATGAAGTAGAATACACATGCTAAGCCTAATGAAGAATAATTCATACAAGAGTGAATAACTGGATGTTCTGGGAGAGACTGTCTTGTGTCAAAGTCAATCTGTTGTAAACCAAAGTGATAATACCTATATGGACCTGGCACTTCACTACAGAGAAATGTAAAAATGGAAGGATTTGCCTTAGGTGGAAATAATTGTTATGTTTAATAGCTAACTTTTATCTTCACTGATTACTGTAACTGTTTTAGGTTTAGATTAAATTTTAAAGTGATAATGTCTCTTTAATAAGGTCAATTCTGCAAAATACTTGTCTGCCTTATTTGAACCTGGGGAACTCATGCTGCTTTCTTTCATTAGCTGGTATTTACCCAGCTGCTATTTTAACACCTTCCTTTCTTCTGGGGAATGTTAAGTTTTTATGCTGTTACCTTTGTACAACCCAGTGCCAATAATTACACTGCCTTTCATCAACAGCTCCAGCTTCCCAAGGGACCGACAGTGGGATTTTCAAAGTATCAAATGCCAAGCTCACTCATCTGTTGCCCCGTGCTGTGCTTATGTAGCTGGTGCCTTAGGTGTACCAGCAAAAAGCTTATTTTCCTTGCTGAGTTACAAAGCTATATTGTCACAGGCTGTTGAGAGCTGTGTGAGTGCATATGAATAGCAATACTGAGCAAGTGATGAACATTATCCTCCTAGCTGAGTGCTCCAGGTAGGATCTAGCCTTTTCCACATTCTGTCGCTTCACTCAAGATCTCTTGTAAAAATGACTGGCAAAGGCCACCAGCTCAGGTCTTTAGCATCATCTTCCTAGTTGTTTTCTTGTTATTCAGAGGGAGCAAGGCAGGGAAAATCAGTCAGACTCCACACTTGTGAAAGACTATACGGGGGGCTTACTGTTAGTCTTTGTGTTGCAGACACACTGTCACCTAAATTTAATTTTAATCTCATTAATATGCTTAATGCGAACTGGTAATGTCCTCCTCTGTATTTCAGCAGTCTTGTTATCTAAAACCACTAGTTACTTTTCTCACCTCAGCTGTATCCAGAAGCTTGAGAGTCACACTGACCAAAAGCAATTTGTTTTCTCCAAGGTTCAGAGATTCCTCTGGAGAGCAGAAGACAGACATTTGCAGGGAACTGAATTTTGAAAACGTCAACTTTGGAGCATCTTCTTCAATTATGCCAGAGAAGCTACCTCAGAAAGCAGGCTGTGTATTTTCAACCAGTTTTGTTTGTGTATGTGACTGGTTTTATAGTTACTCAGCAGTGTTTCAGAAGTAAAATACTTCTTTCAGGAGTATGAATTGAAAGGCCATTATAAAATACCTTGAGTGGATATGTTTGTTCTAAATGGGATAAATATACAATGTTTGTCATATTTTTCCAATATATTGTTGTTCTGCTTATGGCTTGACCATCACTAGTAATTAATTCTTGTCATGTCTGCCAACAGATTTTTATTCATTTGCTGTTGACTGCTGGTAATTCATCACTCTAAAATTACCATTTTGGTCCTTGCCTTATCCTTTCCCAAACCTACCTTTTTTCCAGGAGAATGAATATGTTAGAGATCGTGATGTTCCCTGATGATTCAAACCCACAGGAATCCCCCCTTTTTTTAATTTTAAATTTTTTTTTTCTCCTTAGTTGTATGGTTAGATGATGGTTTAACAAACACTGAGTAGCTTTGTTGCTACCTGAAATGCTGGTGGCCTAGTCTGGGGTACTGTACATTGCTTTTCTGCGCACAGTTTTCAAAAACAAATGTAATATGCCATGTTGAAAAAAACAAGCTACAGAATCTATCACTCTGACTTATGTGACTTTATAAAGAGATGTAAGCCCTTGAACAAGTTCTAGAATAATGCAAATATCTTTTTGTAGAATAGAAGAGAAAAAGCTACATCTAGCCAATTTGATTAAGCATTAGATTCACAATTCTGTTTACCAGCTTTTCACCTTATTTATGTAACAAACCAGCATGCTCTTAACATGAATGCCTTTTTGAAGAGATGTAGTACTTTTTGTAGAATATGTTGATGGTTACACAGATAGTGGAAAAAATTGAGTGCAGGGTTCCATGAAATTATTATAGTCCCATGTCTGGGTTTCAGACAAAGCTGGAATTATGTGGTTCTCCCTTGTGTGAGGAGAATGTCTCTGTGCAGCTGCTAGTGGAGTCTGTAGCTTTCTAGAAACTCTCTGTTCCTAGAAGAAGGTAATCCTTGGGGAGGTGTTTGGGTTTGTTTTTTGATTTTGGTTTTTTTTAGTGAGTTCTATGAGACAGTATATAAATGTAGGTTTACTTTGCAGTCTCTGAACATAGTCCCAGCTGTGTCAGTGCTAAGAAGCTGCTTAGAGCATTGGGTTTTCTCTTCGGTGTCTGCAAACCCAAACAATCGTTCTGTGTCACCTCTGCTCAGAAAGCACCCAGGATGAGATGATTCCCTACAGATCAGCTCCTACTTTGCCCTCCAAAGTCTCTGTCTTTTTGAATGGATGTGTGACAACTTGTCACATGTACTGGGATCCAAAAACCCAAGAAAAGCTCTGGGCCTTTTTTTCAACTCCTTTCATTCAGTTTTAGTTTTCTGTCATGAGAGGGTTAAACTAGAAGCCTGTGTAAATCTTAGCGGTGGAGGAATAAAGATCTGGGAACCCAGGCCCGAGGCCCCGATGCACTTCATTTCACTTGTAAATAGAACAAGTGAAAAATCCTACCAGAGTGGAGTCAGGCAGTTTGCAGCCAGCTGTTGAATATGCAACATGGCCCTTCATGGAAATTCGCTCCCAAATAGCAGTGCAGTGGTGGAAAGGGATTTGAGAGCTATCTTCTCCAAAGCAGGCATAGAGAAGTTGTGGGTTCAGCAGATTTCCTGTGGGGTTTTGATGCAAAGCAGGAAACTGTAGCACTAATGGTGCCTGCACTGGCAAAGATCTTTGAATGCATCTTGTATGTTGCTGTTAATAATAAAGTTAATTTCTTATACCAAGCCCAGACTGTGGAAGGAATACAATGAGGTTATGAAATTACTTTAGTCTGAGAGGAGCTGTATTGCTGCCTTTGTGTCTGAGTTTGAGAGGTTTTCTTCCTAATTGAAGTATATGAAGAACACACTTCATTTGGAAGTAATATTTGCAAAGGACATATGATAAGAAAATTATGATATGAAAAACTCTATAAATTTTGGAGAGGAAAAAAATCTCTGCAGAAATGACTGGGTGTCTTCCTGGTTCCTCCGGTTTTTATGCATATGAGTACTTTTATGCATATGATACTATTTACATAAATAAGGATGTCAAGGTTTGGTTAATACAACCCCTGCAGACAGTGATTCAGCGTGGCACAAAATCCTGTTAGCATGTTCTAGCTGTCAAAGCACGCTCTGGGCACTGGGTATGTGCTGCAATTTGTTTTGCTGTATTTTGACCATCTAAATGTCGTGGTGTCTAATGGAAGCTAAATGTCATGGCTTTCCTCACAAGTGAAAAACAGGTACAGGCACTACCCTGGGATGATTTTTCCTTCTCTTGGACCTTTTTGCCAGGTATGGCTTTGCTAGGCAGAGGTGCATTTTCATTGTGCATCTCAGAAACTCTGCAGAAAAGATACTAAGTTCCAGACATCATGGTTAGAAGAGAGAACAACTATGTTTTATTAAACTAACAAATATATTTGGGCAAAGCAGAGAAGCTTTACTGCTATTAAGTTGTTTTTCAAACAAAACCATAACTTTTCAGCTCTTGGCTGCAGTTGCTGTGGGAACAATTTCAAACAAATATGGTATTAGAACTGGTCAATGTTTATAATGAAGGAATGTCTTTCATTTAAAAACAAAACTTGCTTAGCACATATTAAATGAAATGAAATAAAACCATTTAGGCTGGTTTGTTTCCACTTTCTTTTTTCCTCTTTTACTCAATTCTTTTAAATAACTGAAAATCTTTTTCCCTTTTCCCTGTTTTTATTGAAATAGGACTTCTTTCTTTTTTTTCTTTTTTTTTTCTATTTCTCTCCACTAGTGGCAAAACTTAATACAAAATGTTTGGATAAAAGATTTGTTCATTTTAAACCAGTTCTTCGTGGCTAAATCCACAATCATGTGACCTTGTATTAGTACTATTAATAGGCTATATATTTAGGGATCCAACATCCAAAATATGATCTTCAATGAATTCTTCGCTAAAGACACCTACATTTCAGAAGCCTTGAACTGTTGTTTTCCACACTTACCTAAATTTTAATAAGAAGTTATGTGCCAGTGGTCCCAAAGTAATCCAGTGTGACTACATGGCTTGGTGTCTGATCCTGAACTGTTTGTCATCTAGAAATTAGGGGTGGGCGTGGCTCAGTGGAGGCTCTGCAGCTGTGTGCTGCTCCCAAAGCAGCATTTTGTGTGTGATCACTTTAGGGGCTGGGCTGGCCAGGGGGTGCCTGGCTGCCTGATACAGATCACACTTGCTGGAGGAATCATAGATGGACCTGTACTTTCTTAGATAAGTTGGGTTTTTTCTTTCTAATGCCTTCCTAACGAGTCACCAGGGCTTTACAAGGTGAGTGTTTTTCTAAGCAAGATATTTTAATGTTTCATCCTCCAGAAACAGTCAAATGTATATAAAACAGTCCTAGAAATCATGTGGAGATGTTGATAGCCCTCTCCTGCCTATAAGGAAGGAGGCTCTCACTGTAAGCTTGCAAGCAGAGGTGTTCCCCCCCACTCCAGGCTAAGTTATGTTACTGCCAGAGAAGAAGCCTTTACACTAAATTCTCTAAAATCCTTAATGTAGTTATCTGAAGTCTGAAAATCCAGTAATTCAAGTGTCTTAATTTCAGTGGGCAGAGAAAGTGAGGCAACATAGTCCTCTGGGCTTTGCATTGAACTTTTTCTGGACCCTTGGAGCAGTCAGTCTGAAGGGAAGCTGAGTAACCCCTGTGCTCTTTACCTGATGGTGTCAAGCAACACTTTAGACTGTCACTTTATAACCAGCATGACAAGATTTTCGAGTGAACGAAAGATTTCTGGCAAACAGTTGAATTTTAGCATTTTCACGCTCAGAAATATGTTTTTTGATGAAAGCATTTAACTTACTGCTGCCAGTTTTCATGCCCAGCAGCTCTTGCTCCTCCAGCTTCTGTGAGTGAGTACTGGGGCTGAGCCCTGGGGAGTCAGGTACAGACACTTTGCAGGAGACTGAAGGATGTTACAAGGCCAATATGCTCAGGATGCTGCCATGCTCAGCTGTAACTCACCATGCTGTGAGAGTCTTGGTTTTAATGCTAGAGATTGTGTTAATCAAAATGAACACCAACAAATCTTTAGATTCATGACAGTTAATATCTGCAGAGCCTACAAGGCTATCTTTGAGACAGATTTGCCTGGGAGTGAGTGCTTGGCTCTACTGCTGTAGACACAAGAAATCTGCTCCCTCTGGCTGAGGATGATGCCATTGTGTGCAGGAGCTGCTGCTGTGGGCTGAAATGCAAATAGTTACGCATATGCCATTGCATTTGCATTACAGAAATTAAGTGTTGATCATATCTTTCCATCATTCCCAACAGGAAATTTTATGGCTTATTTATTTTGGTTTTTTTACCTTAGTCTTCCTGATGCTTGGATTAAAAAACCAGCAAGCTAAGAATATGGATGTGCTTGGTGAAACACTGGTGTTATATTACACGTCTGTGACAGTTTCACTTGGATCTTGAGCACAGATCTACCAATGTTAACAGCTGTCTCCTAATTGGTACCCCTTGAAGCTCTTTTGTTGATTCATACATTTCTGTTATATTGTTGGTTTTAAAAAAAAATTATCTTTCTGCTTTAGCATAAACACATAAATACAAGAAATATCTGTGCATACTTTCTGCATTTTAACTGGAAACTAACCCTTAAACCTGAAATCCATGTCTGCTCTATTTATCCTTGCATACCCTCCCAGTGACTAGGGAATTTTCATTCCATTTATTCCCACCACAGCTAAAGTGTAAAATTCTAACTGCTTTGTGTTCAGCCTGTCTGGTAACACTGAGCAGCCTTGCAGGACGTAACGAATTGCAGGTGGAATTACAACTACCAGTCCAGTGCTGCACATTAATGGGCCCCACTAGTGGGCAAGTACATCAAAACATAATTTTCATCTCTTCCTTTTACTCACTTTCAGTGATTCTTATTTTTGTATAAAACAATTGTTTTTGTTTTAGGAATATGGACTTTTCAATATTTTCATTCCTCTAGCATTTTTTTTAAATTAAAAATGGCAAGGAAATACCACTACTATCATTTCACAGAGGAGGAAATGAAGCACAGAATAACTAGATTTAAGGAAAGAGAGAGCGGTCTTTCCATGAGATGCTACCATGTGGCATTTATCTCATGAACATTGGCTAGGAGTAGATGATGCCATTGCTTCCCAGTGAGGGGTGAAGAACAGCTGATGCTGTTTCACAAGTGCCCTAAACACGAGGGACTGTGAGAATAATTGAGGGAAAAAAGCAGCAGTATGTATTGCTTGAGCTTGAGGGACTGAAAGTCTTTCACTTCAGATAACACAGAGCTGTCATTAAAAAGAATATCTTTAATACTGAGACTCAGTTATTTCTTGAGAATAATTTTCATTTCAAAAGTGCTTTATTTTCAATTCTATTGTGAAAGTAATCACTTAAAAAAAGAATATGATTGCAAAGTAGTTAGTGTGGAATTAAGGACTATCCAGCCAATTCTACCACTCCTATTTCAGTAAAATGTGTGTGGAGAAAAGGATAGGGATGAGATGCCAGTTTCTTTTCAGTGAATAGAAACCTGTTCATGTTACCATGAGGTTAAATGAATATAATGTCAGATCTAAAATTCAGGAGCATGGATAGACTCATCAGGAGGGATTTCAATCAGCATGCAGAGAGTATAACAGCTTGAAAAGTATATGTATGGATACAGCCCTCCTGAAGCTGTTTCACACAGCAGCTCCTGAATACCAATGAATGTCCTGGCCTGGCAGAAGTAATCACTGAGGCAGGAGCAGGGGCTGGGTTCAGAGTTCCTGCTTACATTGGTTTGGATTAGTCACTTCATGTTTGGTCTGAACATAATTGTTGCTTGTAGTTGAAAGTAGGAAAATAGCTATTCTGGTTGCCTTTTCTTGAGTCAAATTTTGATTAGTTGCCAGAAAACTATTCATTTCTCAATAGTAGCATTTGCTTAAACTTCAAACATTTTAATTAAAAATAGGTTTGCTTGCAGTCCTGGGGCTGTTGCTCAGGGCTGTGTTCATTGTCCTGTACTCTGTGCAGAGCTCACTGACTTGGCAATGGGGAATGCACATCCTTTAGCATTTGCATTGCATTTCACTGCTGGGCTGTGCATATCACCAAACTGAGACAAAGGAGGTTTCTGGGAAGAGAAGACTTAGAGAGGCTTAAAACCTAAGTTCTCTGAATTGTGAGTCTTTTCCCTATAAATGTTTCTGCAAGCAGTATAAACTTCTGAACTTGTCAGAAAAAAACAAAAGGCTATTGCTCCAACTAAGATCAAAAGTTACCTGTAAGACAGCATGAAAAAAAATCAAGCTTTGATTCAGGCTTCACTGACAGAAAAATTCAGAAAATATATTGTTCCCTGTCTCAGTTCCTTCCCTCGGTCCATAATCTTTCAGGTGGTGTGAAGAAGAAAAGTGGACTGATAAGACAAACCCATCTCTGGGATGTATTTGGTGATCCCCACTGTGCTACATCTCCACACCATCATTTTGCTCCTTGGTGGTGACTGAAACAAACAGGGTGTGTTTGAGGCTGTGTGTGCCATCACCTGCACCATGGCCCTGGAACTCTGCTTACCTGGATCATCCCTCTTTCATGTCCTGTCCTTTCCCTGCACTGTTCCTGGATTCCACCATCCATCTCCTTTTGATTTCTTTTAGGAAAGGGGGTGGGGAAAAAAGAGAAAAATAAGGAATGGGAAATAAAGAAGAAGGAAGGAAGGAAGGAAGGAAGGAAGGAAGGAAGGAAGGAAGGAAGGAAGGAAGGAAGGAAGGAAGGAAGGAAGGAAGGAAGGAAGGAAGGAAGGAAGGAAGGAAGGAAGGAAGGAAGGAAGGAAGGAAAAGGAGAAAAATAAAAAATAGAAAATGGAAAGGCCAGGTATCTTTAGCAGCTGCACAGCCAGAGAGGCAGCAAAAGCAGCTCTCTCTGCAATGCTCCCCTGGTCTGAGATCTGGACAAGAATTGAGCATCTCTGTTAGTTTTTGTCTGCTCCCATTTTGTCCTTTGGGAAGCAAAAAAAAACCTCAAAGAGCAGTGCCAATTCTAGTTCCTCTCTTTTTGCAGAAGAGACAGCTAAACGCTTTAATGCTCTTAAAAAGACTGACAAATAAATGTATTTTTCATTCAATACAGTTCCTCCGCACAGGCAAAGGGAAAGAGGTAAATGACATTGTTAAATTTAATTTCACTTTAGCTTTCACTTTTCAAACTCTTAAAGAGTTTCCTTCTCCTTCTTTATATCTTTAGGAGAGGGTTAAAAAGATTTACTGGAGGCTGTTGCTATGGTGCTCATATTAAGGTGTCTGCATTCATTCCTCTGAACCTTGGTTAGTACTTTTACATGTTTACAGCTTTGTCTGTCTGGATTTATTTGCTCTATCAAAATTAACACAGTGCACCCCAACTGGTAGAAACTGTGTGCTTGGTTTTGCCTTGAGAAGACTCAGGATAAATGCAATGTGAAAGAAAGGTCTGCAGGCCTTTTTATAACACTTCTCAAGTGTTTGTAAACTCAGAATATACATTTGCAGAGTGACATGAGAGATGCTGTACTTGGCAATGTTTGCAAAACAGGGGACAAATTAGGTTATTTTAATAGCATTTTGAAACATTACAACTGAAGTCACAGCAGAACATGGACACCTTCTCCAAACACACCATCAGTCCAGGGCTCAAATTAACAATAATGAACTGCAGTGGAATTAAAAGGTGCTGTTATTTTCTATAGGATATGTAGAACTACACCAATATGTGAGGGAACACCACTAGCTGCAAGAGTTTGTGTTTCTGGCAGCTGTACATCTTCTTCTTTGTATTCTCTACTATTCCTCCATTTGTGAGCTGATGGCAGTGTTTGTTTCGTTAGTACCACCAGTGGATTTAGGTTGTATGTTTGTTATCCTCTCTCCTGAGGTAAATCTGATACCTGGAGAAATACAACTCAAGAGAGGTTGTGTGATATGGGCATTTGTTCTGGTGTGACCTGGCAGCATTTTTGTCTGTGACATGGATATTTTCATCAGTGGGTAATTATATCTGCTCTAAAATACAGGCTGTTTCCTATTGATTACTTTAAAAATGTGTTCCTATTTCAAAGGAGAGGATGGCTTCATAGATAGGGGTTTCTGTATTAGAGGAGAAAGAGCAGAACATCAATGGGAATGAAGGTCTCTTGGCCTTGGTGGTGCAGCCTAAGCACATCACCATGAATGGTGTCCGTGGAGCCAGGGGTTTTAGGTCTTGGCAACAAGAAAGTGTGTGTGTGTGTCCTTGGAAGTTTATTCTGAAATGCCTTCAGAAAGGGTTTAAGTGGTTCATTGGAAAGTCTTTTGAAGCCAGTGCCCTGTCCCCAGTGATACCATAAGTCGGTGCTGAGGTAAAACCAAGACCTGGGTGAGCAGGTCTCATCCTTTCCCATTCTGCAGCTAGTTAAATCTCTGACAATGTGATGAGTTATCCGTGTTTTCAGTGGGTTTTTCTTTCATCTTTCTCCACCCTTGTACCCATTAAATCCTGGCATTTACAGCACCCTTTGGCAATGAGATCCACAAGCGTATTTCCTAAGTAGAACAAAATTTTGGTTTTGTCTAAACAGGGGTTTACACAGGACAGAAATACGTGTGCAAAGTTGCTTCAAAGTGAGCATTTTTGTCCATCTTGTCTCCTGCTCTGGCCAGAGCTCTCCTTTTGGAGCCACATTCCTCCTCAGCACATGTGAGTGCCAAAGCAAAGTACTGCAAAATTTGCAAAAATTCTGAATATCAGATTTGCAAAAATTCTGAGTGTGAATCTGAGGTGTGTCATGCGGTGACATCACCCAGGGTTTACATGTTTACTCATGCCTGTCTGCTTTCTAAGCTGTCTGTGTTTACTATGGTTACAAGTTGTACAGCTGAAGAGGAAAGTAAAAATTTCCTATTTTTAGAGCAAATAATATGAAAATGTCACTTTGAAAAGCACCTCCTCATGGTTTGGTGAGTGACAGTACAAGTTTTATTTCACTGTAGTTTGTTTTTGCCTGGTGCTTATCACCCCAGTGTCTAAACCTCTCACAATGCATCATCACAGCTGCTTTTTAGAGAAGGATCATTCTTCCTGTATGCAGGGAGAGCTGAGACATTTCAGGTCTGGTTTAGCTCCTGGGAAAGCTGATGACAAACCTGCTTGCTAAAGGTCAAACCAGGAGTCTGTGGCAGAGCTGAGAACAGAGTATCAGCTCAGTACTTTCACCTCTGGACCATTTTTCTCCTTTTTAAATATCTTTGCAGTTTGAGTGTTCTCACTTGTCGGAATTCACTCATGCACCCACATCTCTAAGATGATGTATTATTAAAATATTTTGGCACTTGGTATATATGTTCTCCTTAATATTTGCAATCAATTAGAAAGAGCAGTTTCCAAATTGAGAGATCAGTGGGTGAAGGAGCAGTGATTCATTTTCTGTGGGAATATAAAGCATTGGTAATATCAGACTGTTCTTTTCTTGCAGTAGATCTGTTAGGGTAAGCTACATATCCTGAGTTTGTTACAGATTTTCTCCATTGATAAATAATCCTCTGACCATTTGTTTTCTCTGACAACAACCCATGTAAAATTGAGGTTTATATGTGACCAGGAAATATCATAGACTAATTGTCCTCTTGTTCTTACTTTAACTCTTATTTTGGATGGGTCTTTTAGCAACCTCTGGGTCTTGGGCAGATGAATTCAAAAAGTCCCTTCCAACCCGAAGTATTCCATAAGTTTATGATTTTCGTTTTGCAAACACAGAAAGGTATATTTTCAAAGCTTTTATTTTAAAGCTTATTTTCTTTGCAGGGTAATCAATTTATTTTTCTGGGATACTGAATAAGGTGTTGTTTTTAGTGTCATGAACTTTCCACCAAAATAGCCCACAAGATTACTGCAAATTTACTTATTTTATCCTTTTTTTTCCCTTCCTGCTTCAATTGAATAATCCATTACCGTATTTATATTCAGTGATAAAAATTTTAGTAGCATAGACATATTCCTGAATTCCTTTTAAAAACTGGATGCAGTTTCAGAGAAGCACAAACAATGGAGAATATGAGCAAGAATGATGGATTCCTGGATGAATTTTGCTCAAACAGTCATATGAAATTCTCAGAACTTGCTAGGAATAATGGCAGTCATGGACAGAGAGATCATAACTCTCAGCAGAGCAGTTATTGCTGTGAAATGGCACTGAGGCTTTAGATGATACAGCCCATGTATTTTCAAATGAGTGCAAGAGCAGGACAGAACTAATGTAACCCAAACTACATTTATGGCAGTTTGTTGTGCTAAAATCTAGGCAGAGTGAATCCTGGACAAAAATGGTCTTAATGAAACAAAATCAGTGTTTACTAAGAATTACTCTCTTCTGAAATGTGATAGACCACAGACATTGCCTGAAATGCAATAGTGAAACAAAGACCCTGATTCCAGATTTGCTAATGACATTGGAAGGGCTTTCCTTCAGTTCAGAGAATTTGGGCTCTAGTCTTTTCCAAGCACAGTCTGTCAGGGTCTGGCACAGGATGCTCTAACTGCTGCCACTGTTCTGGAGAGATGCTGGCCTCTGTGTTTGTGCAACCCAGCCACAGCAACTGCCAACAACTGAAACACAATGTTTTTCTCTCTTCCTTAGTCTCATAGTAAATTAGCACTGAATTCTTTGGCTATTAATTAATGAAATCCACTACAGATATTTACTGTTAAACTGAAAAATTGTTCACTAATCAATCAATTGCATAAAAACCTCAAACAGACCAAATAAACTGTTCAGCTGAAGCTGAACAAAACAAAATCTATTACAGCAGGAAATTAATTTCCGTTCTTCAATTAATTTAATTAAGTGACTAATTCAATTAGTTTAGGCCTATTTTAAATCCTGATGTGAGGACTGAATCTCCAGGTCTATAAATATTTTATTTCTGTCATTTCCTATTTCTTCAGGTCCCCAAATTCCAAACTTGTCTAAGTGGTAATTTCATTTAGCTTTGACACAGGCTACTGGATGTAAGTCTTGCATCCCTCACTTTTCTGCTTACCTCATATAGACTAAATTTCCTGGGCTGAACAATCAATTTTTTTCTGATTTGCTCTGTAACTAAAAGTTATTTTTTTCTTTCTTTTGTTCCAAGGTCCCCATAAAATATGAAGAAATGGCTGAAACCAAATGTCATTTAACAGCAATTGGAGGATCAAAAAGG
This sequence comes from Catharus ustulatus, assembly GCF_009819885.2. NCBI lineage: Eukaryota > Metazoa > Chordata > Aves > Passeriformes > Turdidae > Catharus > Catharus ustulatus. Next base: position 63,290,169 of record NC_046225.1, on the reverse strand, counting down.
GACAGCGACAACCTTCCAGATGAATATACCCCTGAAGAAAAACGTTGATATCCTAAATGTTCCCCTCTTAGCTCCAGATATGTTGATAACAAGAACTGTGCTCTCTGTCAGCCCAACTTGGGCTGGGGCTGCATTCACCTGAGCAAGGTTAGCAGTGCAGCAGATTTGGGTGGCATCTCTAGAGGAGATCACATGATACAGAACACAATGCAAAACCAAGTTTTGGAGATATTTCTAACCTTCCTTTTATTACACTCTAATGGGAAGGGTGTTTTGCAGTTAAAAAAAGATGCATCTTAAATTCATGAAGGACTGTTTAGCTGCTCTCACGCACACCCGGTATAAATTGTTTAGCTGATGGCTCAATCTGATACCAGACCTTTTCCTCATGTTTGTTGGGTTTTGTGTAACACAGCCCCTGAAATTGTATCACAGCACCAGCTATTACTGCCATCAGTTGGCTGAGATGGAGCCTGAAGGAGTGAAATTCAGAAATGAGCCTATTTTGCAGTTAAATCTCAGCACGCTGAATATGTAAAGTGATTTTAAAAGAGTTGGAGTTTTGTAGCTATTGAGATTATGCGGTGAAATTAGAAAAATTTCTAACCATAGTTTACATCCTATGGGACATTCTTCTACTTCAATAACTTTTTGTTTTTAATTTTTAAAAACTCTGCAAAAAATTAGAAGTTCAACGTTGCCTAGGTTTCATTCCCAAAAGATAAAACTCAAGTTGTTGTGTTTTTCTTTTTACCAAAAAGAATAAGGAATTATGAAAAAAAAATTTTGAAAAGTATAAATTAACTTCTTTTTTTTTTCTGAGAAATTTTGATTTCTGAATCTGCCAGTATTCTCCTATGAATTTTCTGAGCAATAATATACTTGGAATTTCCAGTAAAATGCAGAGATTTAATTCAGAATCTTTATATCTGCCATAGGCTGCTGCACATTCTGTAGCTGATTTTCACTCCCACCTTTTCATCTCTATTTATAGTGAAAAAAATAGTGATTTTTATTGCTAGGAAATAAAATATAAATATAGAATTAATTCCAATGAAGCCTAAAGATGAATATTATTAGAATATGGCATATCTATCTAAATTTCAAGAACAATTGTGATAACTAGACATCTGCTATTTCAAGAAGTCTTTAGAGAAGATGCAATAAAAAATATAATGACATTGTCTGATCAAACTAGAACAAACTAGCCCAGTGATGACATGACTTTTAGTTCTGCTTGGGTTTCATGCTCAATATAATCACCTGAATTTTTGCCATCTACCACATAACTCTTATGGAACATAAACAAAATGTATTATCTAGAAGATTCCCATAGAAAACACATTATAGTTGATAAAATTAAAAAGTCTCTATCTCATAGGAAGTGGGAAATTTCAAATTGCGTGCAACTGAATTTCACAAGTGGTGTTTGAATCAGATTTTCTCAGTGTGAGATGGAGATGCTGCTATAGTCCCTCTGTGCAGGTGACCTGTTTCCCTTTGACCACCAGTAGCTGCATCTGAAGCAACAAAGGGCTTTGTAATCCTGAAACTGAGTTCAAAAGGGTTCTGGCTCCTTATGTGTCAGCTCTGCAGGGGAGCCTTCTGTCCTTCCCTGTTCCCAATTTCTAGCAGGCACTGCAGATCACTCTCTCCTAGGGAACACCATAACCATCCCAGGGCTCTCAAACTTCAGGGAGGAGGTTACTAGGACAGAACACAGTTTCCACACTAGGGAGAGTGAAATCCTGAAAACTTGTATGGATTTCAAAAAGATTACAATTTTCTCTACAGCTTTATGTTACCTTCTTTTGATGTAAATACCAAAAGATCTTCAATGACAGCTGAATTTTAATTCCACCTAAAGAGAGCAGTTCCATTAGAACGCATTATGCTCCTGTTGACCCTAATAAGCTAGGAGAAAAAGTCAACAGCAACACAGCTGTATTGTTTGGAAGGAAGACACATAAAAATAATAACATGAAAAGGGTAGGATTTTAAAAAGAGGAATAAAAAATAGCAAACACAATGTCTTGCCATTAGGAGTACAGGAGAATAAAATACTTTTTGTCATTGCTTTCAGCTTCAATTTGTGCACTTCAGAAGGAAGTCAAAGACTAGAAATACTATCTGATCTAGGCAAGTCTGAAAGACTTTGGAGTACGTGGAAGGACTTGAGAGTTGTGTCCATGTGCACTAAAAACCTACATATCTGAGAGTTCAATAGTCCCTCTGTTCCCTTTGCTGAGAGTAGCAGGCATGTGTGATTCAGAAAAAATATGCTATGCTATCTTAAATGATGACCTCAGGAAAATAGTAAAGATAGAAAACTATTTTGCAATCATTAACCTTTTCCAAGCAGCTTAAAAATTCCTTTATAGTTGAATTTCCAAGTGTAACTGAACACAGAAGAATGAATACTTGGAAGCTCGGGAAATTAGAACAATTACAGTAATTTCATGATTATAAGCTGCACCTGATTATAAGCTGCACTTCTGGGTTTCAGCAACTTTTCATTCTTTGTCCACATATAAGCCACATCTGATTATAAGCCGCACATTACAATACAGAGTGTGATAAAAGGTATCTATTCCATCACCATCTGTTGAGGGTGGGGGCAGTGATCCTTATCTCAATGGCAGATATTCTGCTAATGGGCCATCCATTGAAACCAGGTGGGGCATTGTTCTTTATCTTTTCACAACCCATCCTTCCTCCAGCCAGTCATTTTCTGCTAATGGCCATTGAGTCCCACTGTGTGACTGATAAAATTACTGCATCCCATTGGAAGTTTCTCCAGCCAGGGGGAAGAGCCCAACATTTCTTACCAAGATAAAAACAGAGGTTTTGGGACACTAAGGTTGCCCCTTTCTCCACTGGACTCCAGAGGAAAACTGGATTTCTCCACATCACCACTGGACCTCCGGAGGGAAACTGCACCTTCTACAGGAGCACTGCTCCAACTGAATCACATCTGTCACTGCAGGAGGATGCAGCCACCATTTAATGGGACTGCTACCAACACCCTGCCTGACGGGGTGTCAAGTTGTACTCTGACTTTGTCAGGGTTTGCAGTTTGTTTCTTTGTAGTACTGTATTTCTATTTTAATTTCCCTAGTAAAGAAGTGTTATTCCTAATTCCCATATCTTTGCCTGAAAACCCCTTGATTTCAAAATTATAATAATTTGGAGGGAGGGAGTTTACATTCTCCATTTCAAAGAGAAGCTCCTGCCTTTCTCAGCAGACACCTGTCCTCCAAACTAAAACAGCAACGTTTTGTTCTTTGTCCATATATAAACCGCACCTGATTATAAGCTGCACTTTGGGTTCAGACCAAAATTTTAGTCAAAATGGTGCGGCTTATAATCGTGAAATTACTGTAATTTATGGGCACACAGGTAAGAAAGTGTTATTAATATTGGTTTACAGTGATGTTACTGTTTGTGGTCCCAGAGAGGTGAAAAGCACAGTAACATGGCACTCTCTTACAAGAACAAGAAAGAGCATTTATTCAAGGAAATCATAGGTTTAAATAGCATACATCGTGCAAAACAGTTCAGAGAAAGTTCATTGGGCAGAGGAGTGACAGCCCCTTTAGAAACACTTTGTGAATAGCATCACATACGCTGCAGGTGTGTGATCTTTGTTTGGGTTCCTGTCCCGGAGGAGCCAGAGAGCAAGGCTTGCTCAGCCTGGGAAAAATCCTGGCTGGATTCTCCTAGGCCTGACAGTCAGCCACACAGTGACAGTGTAATGTCAGAATAAAACATTTGTGATGCCTGGCTGTGCAGAGTCATTCCCTCCTATTCCCCACGGTGTAGGGAAGCAGGGGCTGGGGGATGACTCTTGCCCCAAGCAGCATGTGTGCAAGCATCAGCCCCACTGGGAGAGGAGGAGCTCAGAAGCCCTGGATCTCTTCTGGGCTTTGCTTCCCTTGCCCTCCTGGACTGCAGTCCCTACATTGTTTCTTGGCTTTTTTAATGCAGTATCAGCCAATTTTTTTAGTTCAAGCCATACCCTGAAGACAGATCTTATTTTTGTTAAGTATCATTCACTTGTTAAGTTTGACACATCCCTTAGGCTTAGGCACACACATCTGCTCACCAGGCACACATCAGACATCTCCAACAGGTAACATGGGAGTGCTCCCCACATCTCATTTCACAGGGCTGTTATGTGTAAAAAAAATAAATTATTTCTGAAGCTATAGGTGAAAGGCTTGGCTTTATTCCTACCCTCAGTTTTTCCTTATTGGCTGCCTTGGAGCATTTCTGAGCAGGATCTGCTCACCACTACACATGTATTTGTGTGCTTGCAGGCGGGGCTGCTGTTACAAGAGACCTTACTGTCTTCAGAAACAAGGATCTTCCACGCATGCTCCTGAATCCCAAATGAGACATTAAAACTATTTGGTCATGCAATTGTCCATTTCACTGTCCACTGGGACACTGGCAGTGCCCAGGAGTGTTTCCTCCTTCTGGGCTACTCCATGTGATTGTTTCACCTCTGATAAAATTGTGTAATAAAGCAAGATCAAAAGGTGAAATATCTTTTCAGAAATTGAATCAAAATTAGAGGAAGAGTGATGTTGAATTCTTGTATAAAATATAGGATTGTAAGAAGTTAAGATTAACAAGGATATACTTAAAAGACTATCAATACTTACACATTAAACCTTATGAAATCACCTTGAAGGAAGATTAGAAAATTGGGATTTCTTTCACTTCCCTTCCTGCTGAATCCAGACATTGATTAGTAGAGTATGAGACTGAAAAAAACCTGCACTCCTGCTTTACTTAGGGTCTGACGGCATCAGCCAGCACAGTTCTCATTTCCTGTTACATCAAAGCTGGTACCTGATCCCTTCTCTGAGCTGCCTGTGGAGCCACTTCTCCCTGAGCAGAGGCACAGCAGCAGCCTGCCCCTGTGGTGTAATGGCTGCTGATTACTCAGGAGAGAATTGCTCCAAATCACTTTCTATCAACTGCTCATTTTCACAAGACACAGAACTCTCACACCTTATTGTGCAATAGTTCTCTGGGATTCTGCAAGTGGAATTTTGTTGTTACATCTGCTGCCTTGGGAGGGATGCAGGACTCTGCTTTTGCTTGCAGTTTCTCTTTCCCATCATTCTCATTCCCAGTATACATTAATGGAGTGTTGTTCTGCTGCAGAGTACCAAAGTCCCATGGCATTTACAGTCTGGGAATTGCCGGTTTTTACAAAGGGTTTCTGTTGGGTTTAGGAGGCCAGATGGTAACTATTGAAATAGTACATGATCCTAAACAAATAAAGGGAAAACTAGGAACATCCAGTCTTGGCAGCTAATGGAGTCAAAGATGAGCAAGCCTCTTTTCTTTTTTTTATTCAAAACTAATGCATACTCATGACATTTCTGAAGTATGTGAGTACTTCAGAGAACTTCACCTGAGCAATGAGCACCTTCAACAGGCTCTGATTGCCTCAGGACCCTGTGAATATGTTTCTCACTCAAGGTCTGTAGCATTGGGATGCAAGGAGGCAAGAGCATTTGTTTCTACCATGCAGGTGAGATTTTTCCTCTTGAAACCTTTCTTCCAAAGTGAAGATGGTGCTTTCCTTTCAACAACTCCATGATCAGGGACCTCACATAAAATGAGGAGTTTGCTTGGCACTCTCCTCTGCCTGAGGACTTTCTAATCCAGTCTCTAGGAAGGGTCACTAAGCATGGACAGGAGAAGTTTTCTCTGTAGATGCTCTTGACAGGACCCTCGCTGAAGCCCCACCACTGATAAGCAAATGAGAAGAGAGGATGTTGACATTGGAAAAGGGCTTTACCACATCCTGCTTCTGTCTAAATCCTACTGAAGTTCCAAAAATCTTTGTTGCTATAAATCTGGGATGCTGCTTTTTCATTACTTGGGTAATAGAAACACTGGTCATAATTTCTGGCCATTAAACAATCCCCCGTAGAAGAGACAAAACATTTCTGGAAAATATTGCTGGTCTTTAATGGAAAGAAAGTCATAAGTTTATCACTGAGTCTGCTAAATTGCCTCAGGACTTTCAACATGGTTTTGTGTGCTCTTGTGCTGATCCTCCTTTTCCTGGTATTCTCTGTCTTTTCACTGTTTTTCCATAACCATATCATAATAATATTTTTGTGTGCAAATAACTACATCTGCTAAGCAGCCAGGAAACCAGGACTCCTATTTTGCTTTCAGTTGGTAGAAATTTTTCAAGATAACATATTCTTTCAGATAATTAAGCTTTGCAGAAATCTGCACTTTCCAAAGAATGTCTTGGTTTCCATGAAATGCAGGCAATTTCCAGGAAATGCCTTTCCTACCAGCCTGCTCCCAATCTTCCTGAGTCCTGGCAGTTCTTATGTGTCAGCTTTCCTGCCATCCAGTTTTGGAGCCACCAAAAGCCCCTGCTGTGGGAATGCTTTGATTGCTTCAAGGCCTTTTGGTCTTGAAGTAATGCTTTTGGAAAATATTTTCATGGGAGCTGGTGAGCTCAGTACTTCATTTGTGTTCATGTTCCCTAAGCCTCTGTTGTGAGTGGTTGTGTTTTCCCTATTGCCCTCTGTTTCTCCGTGGGAAACTACAGAAGGGTGAGATGTGCTTTGTTGAAAGATTCACATCATTTTATAACAGTGTGGACAGTAGAAAATTAAGTTTTTGCAGGGGAATGTGATCCACTGGGTAGCAATTCTTCCATCCATTGCACAGGAATTGTTCCTGACAGATCCACTTTCACCCCAAGCCCTCCAGGCTGCTTCTTTTCCTGTGCTTTTTCTCCCCTTACTCACTCACCCCTGGACTCCTCCATCTGCTGCCTCATCCTGGCCAGGCTCTGCCAGCAGTCCCAGGCTCCACAAATCTTGGTGTGTCCCAGCCTTACCTCCAGCCCAATCTCTTTGTGTAATCTCAGGCTGTAGCCTCATTCCTTGCTTTTCTCTTCCTCTTTTCCCAGACTCAGCTTTTCAGCCCAGGTATTTTCTGTTCTGCCTCGTCACCACCTCCTTTGCTCCTCCTCCAGGTACTGCTATAGCTCTCTCATTTCACAAACACAACAAAGCAGCATTGAGTAGAATTTGGGGTTTAGTTTTCCTAAGGTTTTACTGAATTTGATGCAAAATGCCACTGGGAGAGAATCAAGCAGCATCTGTGACCTGTGTCCTTCTGCCCAGGTGGCTTCTCATAGCTTGTTTTCAACGGGGTGCAAAAATGTCACAGGAATAGGAGCTGCTTATGGATGAGGCTGTGGAGCACTTGGCCTGGATTTTGTAAACATTGTAAAGTTGGGGTTGTGCTCAGGTGCCATGTGTGTTGGACTGTGCCTTTGCAAAAGAGCCCAAACTGTGCTGTGACCATTTCTTTTCATCAGCTTGCAGTGTTGGGGACAGCAGGTGAGAAAGGTGTTAGAGTGAAGCCAGATTCCTTAAAGAGAATTATAGCAAAATACAGCTCTCCATCTTCCTTCTCAGTAAGGGGTGAATGGAGAAAGCTCTATCCCCTGAAACTAAATCAACTCAAGTCATTTACCAGACTTGGATAGAACATCAGTCACTGAGGGGTTAAAGTATGAAGTGGTAGGCAAGAGACCAAAACTATTTCCAGTATAAGTGATATTTTTCTATTTGTTCATGTTTAGTTTGTTCAGGCTTAACAGAAAGTGAAATATTTGAATTCTTCCTTACTGGCCATCTTTCCTTCAGGGGGACTGTGGGAAGGGACTCTTCACTTCTCTAGCAGACACTGATGGCTTTTTAATGAGGTTAATATCAGTCAGGATAATTACCATCAACATGTCAGAAGAAAACATTTTTGATAGATTTCCATTCAGCAGCTTTTACCTTTTACCTTGAAAGTAGAGGAAAATGCTTCAGCTGACACTTTTATGTTGTTGCTTTGATCTTGCAATGGGAATGGATCTGTAATAGCACTGGTGAATTCCCTTGCTCCCTTTACAGTGGAGAGACCTTTACAGTAACATGATTTTTTGATAAAAGAAAAAGGACATAGTGTTCCTTATTTTGGGTCACTGCACATTTCTCTCTTTCCTCTAAATTTTGTGGATGGACTACTTCGCAGGCTGACTGAATGGTGTTCACTTGCCAATTTGTTTTTGCAGCAAATGAAATGAATTTTCTTAGCCTTATACACCCCATCTTCCCTCTGATACACACTTCTGTTCTTTTGGCAAAATAAAATTCAGCATGAGTTTTAATGAAAGCTCTTGCCAGTTGCATTTTTTGTTAAAAAACTTATTTTCAAGCTCACTCCATCCACTATGCCATATTCTTCATCCAACAAAAGAGATCATTCAATGTAGTTGTGTTTTAAATAATATAAATCCAAAACCAAGCCTCATTTCAGGATATGTTTTAAATGTAATTTCATAAAATGCTTGGACTTACCTAAAAAAAAATGTTTGCCATCTAAGAAAATGTTTGTCATCTAATGAAAGACAAAACCAAAAACATACAGACATTTTGTTGAAGCAAATAATTTTCTTCAAACTTATCTGGGAAAAAATGCCTGAAATACATCAAAGCTACCACTGAAATGGAATTCATTCTCATTTTAAAAAGATGGAACTGAGAAGCGTTCCAGTCTCTCAGGATTATGAGTTACAGTTTGAACACTTTCATATGAATACTGATTAGAGAGCAGTAACTTTTTGTCCTGTAGTTGATCTTGAGAGCAAGTAATATAGATGCTATACTTGAACAGAATGTATTTAGAGATTTTTCCTTAATTCTATGTTAAGTGTACAGAACTCATTCTGTGCTCTTCTTTACAGTCCTCCATGTAACGATATCATGTTTTCTTTCATAGCATTTCCCCTGAATTGAAGATTTGTAAAAGAATCTCAGAGACTGGGGAAAAAAAAAAAAAAAAAAAAAAAAAAAAAAGCCATTTCTTTCTACTGTGTGGCCCCATCTCCTGGAAAGACTTTTTAAAAGTTCCCCAGGCTTTGGAAAGTTTCAAACTAAAGTTTTTTAATATTCTGGATTAATTTTCTCAGTGTTAGCTGCCATGGTAATTGCTGGAGTGGGAGCACACCATCACTAGGACAGCTGTGGAGCTGAGCTGGATGGGGAGCTCATTCCCCCAGGAAAGGCAGGATTCCAGACATGTCCCAGTGCCAGCACATGTTAGTGGGGAGCTCTGTGTGTCTGACACAGCTCGTGGAGCCCTGCAGGGCTGCGAGGTCTCCCTGTGAAGTACAAGAAAAGGGCAGGCTCCAAGCACATGGTCCTGGATTTCCCTGGGTTCTGTGCCTCAGGCTCCGAAATTTATGACACTTGAATATTTTAGCCACTCAAATCTCTCATTAGAGCTACCTCATAATCCTGCACCCAGAAGGACCCAGCTAAGCCTGTTTCTAGGAAGGACTGCCAAAAATGATCTCACATCCCCACAGAGGGGGGATCCAGTATGGTTAACAAAGACCTTTCTTTGAAGTACAAAGAATTCCTGTCATTAAACACAATAAAAAGTTATTTTACTTGAAGCTAAAACATTATGGAAATCAGAGATGCTCAGTTCAGAGTTAAGTAGAAATTCTTGAGAGGAAGAGGGTCTTTAATGCTTGGGCATTGAAAGTGGGCAAAAATGGAGAGGTGCAGAAGGGAAATTTAAAAAACTTCATTAAATTCTGATGTAAACAGACAGAAATTTACCTGATAGCATGAGAGAAAGCTCACCATGTACAAGATGGTTGCAAAAACCCCTTTTGCTGTTAATACAGGTCCTGGAGGTAACAATAAGCTGTGGCTGGAGCAACACAAATGTGTTTAAATGCTTGTTCTATGTCTAGTCTTTCTGGCTTATGTTAAGCAGTACACCCTTATTTTGGAAGACAGGATTTAACAACAAAATATTATCAGATTTCAGGTACTGGGCACAGGTGTTTTTTCTGTCCCCTAGAAGCACTCTCTTCTCTCCAACCCACTCTAAATACATTTCTTACTTTTCTGGCAGCTCTCAACTCCCTGGAGAGAAAGCAAGATTTTATTTTTTAACACCGTTGTAGATATGTCTGCATTACGTCTCATTATACTTCAGCACATTATTTAGCTTGGAAGATTGAGGCTTCTGCTATCCATGGACAGGAAAAATCTGTTCTCTATGTTATGACTGTTATCCTATGTTTTCCTGTAGGGGTGTCTTGTCATTTGTAGAATGATATATATTCCAAAGCTGTTGATGAACATGGGACAAATGAAGTCTCTCTCACAACCACGCCTTTTAATCATAGATTAATATGTATATGCCACATAATGAGCATATCACAGTGTAAAAGATCAGAAGGATTGCTGCTATATTTTAATGGAAATAGCTTTGGAATAAATGTCTTCAAGAAAAACACAAGCATATTTTCAGCACCTTTTAAATTTCATAACACTCATTTATGAAGCGATTTAAACAATTGATAGGAAGTAAGAAAATTATTTTTGAAGTATACTAAATGGAAAAGATTTAATTTGGTCTTCTCAGCTAGTACAAATAAATGTTGCTTCTTCAAGGAGAAAAATGCAGTCAAATAATTGGTTCATACATATGTATGCTGTTCAAGAACAGCAGAACTGTGTCCCTGCTATAGATACTGTCTCAGTAAACAATAATCTTGGTCCTACCAACAAGAGTGGCAGCACTACAGATGGAAGGTGAAAATCAGTATTGACACACTCAAGGTGGGAAGGAGCAGGCTTAGGGAGTTAAACACATTGCTGTTGTACAAACATGCTAAACCTGTGCAATAAAATACCCAGAGTTTTGCTGTGCATTTGGCTGTTGAGCATACCCACACTTTAAAAAAAACAAAAAATCTTTAACTCCCTTTTCCCCAAGACCCTACAGTATTATGAAACATGATAGTGTGAAGTATTTGCAACTTCATGCATCTTAAATATGATAATGCAGCCTCAAATCAATAACTTACATTTTACAGGGCAATTGTAAACTGTCAGCATGATTCACACACAAGATTTTCCCAGAGAGGGACAGTACAATGTCTTAGAGACACAGAAATCTTCATTTGTGTGGGAAAACTGAAAATACTGTGAGGGCAAATAAGAGAAATGCATTTGTGGTGTGTGTTGCTAGGGGAATATTTGTTTTTAAGGGGGAGACAAATTACAGTGAGGGTAATATGAAGTAATGAAGGATTCAGAAAAGACTTATTATTTGAACCTATTAGTCTTAAAAATAAAAAGATAAAATGGAATAAAAAACTGTTAATATGAAATGGAATCTTTTTTTAATGTAGTTCTCACTATTTGACCTGTAGGATTCAATATTGCTGCTGCAAGCTTTAGTAGATGCTTTATCTTGAAGAAAATAATGAGAAGAAGGTTATGAAAGTTAGTGCTATGGTTTGAGAGCACACTGGCAGTTACATACATTTTCTCTGATTTCTCAGCCCACACTGTGTGGTTATGCCTTCCATTTGCGCCAAAAAAAAGAAGCTATGACACTTACTCAAATAGCTGTGCCTGTAAGATGGGAAAAACATTTCAGAAATCTTTTAAAATATGTGTTAAAACACAAGATAAGCAGCCTTACTCAATTTTATTGGCTGTTCAGCATTAATGTGTACCTCTGAAAAATGTAACATTAAGCTCAATAATGAAGTAAGAAGAATGCTGGCTACAGGAAACACTTTGAAAAAACATTCTGGTGGACTTGGTGGGGCTTCAGCAGGCTCTAAACATTTCCAAGACCTTTAATTCCTGGATTTTGTGGTTCAACATAACAGAGTAGGTAGAAGGCCATCAGGAAGGTGTTTTAGTTGACAGGTCATGGGGGTCATGTCTGGGGATTTGGGGATGTGTCTGGAATTTGGCTGGACTTTGGAAGGGCAGTAAGTTCTGTGTCAGCCAGAATGTTGTTGAGCAGGGGTGGATTTCTGTGCTGCAGTGCTCATGTGCAGATGTTTGCACCCCACATCTGGAGCAGTGAGTGCCCTGCCAGACCTTGGGGAAGGCAGGATTTATGGAGAACCACGCAGGGTCCTGACAAGGGGGTGCAGAAGCAGCAAGCTCTGTTGACAGCTCTCATCATATCCAAGCACAGGTTACAGCTGCTGGTGCCACTGCAGCAGGCTCTGCCAGCCCTCTCTGTACTCTCCAAGATTATAATGCCTAAGCATCCAGATAGAAATGGAAATGTATGGCCTTAAAGGAGATGTTGAACATAATTGAATGTAGATAAATAATCCATAAATCCACATTATATGGGTGATCATTACATTTCTTAAGCTGGTTTACCTGTTGCCTGCTGCCCTGAACACTTTTCCCAGTTTATCCCTGGCTTCAATGTATATCTTATAAAGCTAGTTCAAATTGTAAATTCATTGCAGTAGTGTCTGACCTTAATGTGTGGATATGGTATTTATCATGATAGGACTCATGATGAATGCTATATTTATCATGAGATAAATATAGATGTAGAGCAGGCAGAGCATTGTCTCATTACTAATTAAACACAATAAAATGGCCTCAATACCTTTGCACAGAGGCTGGAGAACATTAGAGTCACTACAAAACTTTGTAGAGAAGTCCTAATTAAATTGTATAGTACTCTTCCAAGAGGGATTTTTTAAGTACAAAATTATCACTGTGGGAAAATTCCAGAGCTGTATTACAGCACACATCAAAACAATGGATAGTAACAAACAAAGAATTCTCAAGAGCATTAGTTCCAACATAGTTTTGCCCATGAAAGTGTCTGTGGCTAAACCTAATTCCATTTAAAGGGCACTGGTTTTACATAACTGTGTTCTTTGGCATACATTTTAGAAGGACTTGCATTTTATGATGGTTCTCAGTTGTGTTTCTCTTAATGGATATAGAAAGTTACAGTAGTTTTTATATGTCTGCTTTATTGTTTAGAATGAACTTAAAGAAATTCACAAACATCAAACAGCAAAGATCTCTGCCCTGTATTTTAATTTTGATTCCTTGAAAGGGTTCATAAGGACAGCTGGGCAATTTTGTAAAAAAAAAATTCTTTAATTGATCAGATACATTGGTCCCTTCCAATTAAAAAGGACAAAAAAGGGGAGTTTGTGACTCTGAGCCAATTTCATTGATGTATAGAGCAGAGCTAATATCAGTCATTATTGAGGTCCTGATTGTAGCGTGTTTTCTCACAAACGTGATTATAGGAAGCTCATTTGCATTGCTAAATGAAGGCTAAAAATACCAAAACATTTTTCTTCTGCTGTCCAGAGCATAGCTGATTCAATCACTAAAATACAGAAAAACAAAAGTAACTACTCTGATGAAAGCTGAGATGATGAAGCACAATGTCCATAAGAAATTAGTCATTTAGCTACTAGTATGCTCTCCAGAAGAAGAACCACAAAACTCCTCTTTAAAAGTCTCACCAATCTATCATGGAAGGTTTTGTGTGGCAGTAGAAGGACCTCTAAAAGCTTTACATTATCTCTCATTCAAAGTTTACCTCATGGTGTGTTGGTAGCATGTGCTAAGGGACTGAACTGAAATGGATGTGTAAGAAAAAGTAATTTCTGCATTCCCAAGCAGGACTGAAGATCTCAGCTGCTGCAGGGGCTATGTGTTGTTGTCTCTTTTGCTGTGCTAGAAGGCAGAGTCTGAGCAGCCCAGCACTGCTGACAGGAGGGTCTTTTCTTCCTTTGGTTCTTAATCAGAGTCTGCATAGATGAACTCACTTATTCATGGATGAAGTCTGGGTCAAATATAGAAATAATGGACATTACTTGCAGGGCAGTGGCTTGTTCCAGGTCTCTTGGGGCAGGTGCTAGAGCAGTGAGGCTTCCAGAGGCAGCCTATTAAACCTGTAGCTTTTCCTATTAACACACTTTGAATACCTCCTTGTTTTCCAGCTTCCACCAAAACTGTAAAGGTACCTGTCCAAAACCTCCAAGCTTCTCCTATGCTGGCAGCCACATTTTTCATAGCAGAAGTATTGGCATACCTATACATGTGGAAAACAGTAAAATGCTTGGGATCTGATTCAACCTACTTCAGCTTCTCACTACACCCCATTACAGCAATATTTAGGTTTAGTTTAAACAGTCAGAAATAAGGTTGAAATTGTGATCACATGTTCCTCCAAGCAGAAAACATCTAAATTACTGGAATGGATGGAACAATGCCTATTATTTCCTCTATAATGTGCTTAGCTGTAATTTTAAATAATGTGCCTAGAACTACAACCAACCCTCCAATTCCCCCAGATCTAGAGGAAAATCTTCTGGAAATATTACATTAATGATTTTTGTCAAGGCTACAGATGAAAGGAGCCATTTGTACTTTATGACAGTTGGTAATTAAACATTTACAGTACTGTGCCAATATTTAATACACAACGTAGAAGGCGCAAACTGAGCAGAAGGTAAATCTGGCAGAGTCTAATGTGGAGTGATGCTGTGGGAATGTGCATGTGTGATCAGAACTGCAACACCACAGAGCAAGAGGCACTGCAATAAACTGTGGTAGCAGCAAACTGCTTTTCCAGCTGTGTTAGACTTCTTTCTCTCTTCCCTGGAGCAGAAATCAGAAAAATACTCTTATCTTTTAAATTACAGTAATTTCACGAATACAAGCCGCACCAATTTGACCAAAATTTTGGTGGAAACCCGGAAGTGCAGCCAATATTCCAGGGCGGCTAATACATTAACAAAATTCTAAAAGCTGCCAACACGGAAGTGAGAGCCCGCGGCAGCCCCAAGCCAAGCTGGAGCCCGGCCGGCCCCGGCAGAGGTGGGAAAGCCTGGCAGAGGCGGGGCCAGCAGTGCGGGGGGCGGGCGGCAGAGCCTGAGCCAGCAGGGCGGGGCAGGGGGGCGGCAGAACCGGGTCAGTAGGGCGGGGGAGCCTGGGAGAACTGGGGCTAGCAGTGCAGGGGAGCATGGCAGAAGCAGGAAGGCCGGCGGGTGGGGCTGCCTGGCAGCGGGGGAAGCCCAGCAGAATCGGGGCCAGCAGCATGGGGGAGCCCGGCGGTGCGGGGGCCTGCAGTGCCGGCCAGGGCGAGGAAACGCGGCGGCGGTGCAGACGGGAGGGGGCGACCGGCGAGCCCGGCGGCGGCGGCGGCAGCCAGCTGGCAGGGCTAGGGAACGCGGCGCGGCCGGCGAGCCGGGCGGCGGCGGGCAGGGCTAGGGAACGCGGCGCGGCGCGGCCGGCGAGCCGGGCGACGGCGGGCAGGGCTAGGGAACGCGGCAGCGGGGCGGTGCTGACGGGAGAGGGGGGCCAGCGAGCCCGGTGGCGGCGGCAGCACCACCCGGCCAGCCCCGCCGAGCCGTGGCGCTGAGCTGGGCCACCCGGCCCCGTTGGCAACCATGAGCGGGCCGAGCCTTCCTGGCCCCGCCCCGAGACAGTAAAGTCCGCTATGCCGCGATCCTGTTACTAATTGGCCAATTTGTGAAAGCTGCGCACGGATTCTCGCGACGAACGAAAGTGCGGCTAATGTTCGGGGTGCGGCTTATCTATTGACAAAGACAGCAACATTGTCGAGGCACCGGAAGTGCGGCTTATAATCCGTGCGGCTTGTATTCGTGAAACTACTGTACTTGGAGAAACCAGGTGAGATTTTGGGAGCCAAGATCACTGTCTGCTTTTGCAAGACAATAAAGCTGTACAGAATAAATGAGTCCCAAGGAGTTCTTCTGGTTTTATGGTTGCCCTGCTCTCTTTTTGTCCTCCTTCTAGCTGTAAAAACCTACATCTTATTTAGGACTTCCCTGTTTTCATTTCTGCTGGAGCACAAGACAAGAGTATGTTGTGTATTTTCTTGTCACTCTAATACCACTTCTGCACTTAATGATGAAAACTGTTTAATGTCTCTTACTCACATTGAACAGATCAGAAATCATCCCGTTTTTTCTTAAGGATTAGACAGCAACTTGACAAATTGACTGTGTCATCACAAGCCAGATTCATCTGACTAAATGTCAGTGCACAATGTGCATGTCCACATCTGAGCTGTGTGCACTGATGTTTACTCCATGGAGGCAGAGCTACAGGGAAAACCATCTGCTGAAAAAGACAATCAAGACAGGGAAAGTACATCACATCCTAAAATCATTTTTTTTCCTTTTTCATCTCTATTTTTGAGCCTGAATCTGGCTAATTCATTTTTCTTTTATCTAAAGTAGGAGAGACAAGTCTCAACCAAGGATTTCTCAGGCATGTTCCCAGGATTTGTGACTTTTCTTGTTGTATGTGCTCTGTCCCCACAAATCATATTCTATAATATAGAATAACCTCTCTTCATTTTCTTCTACACTGTTATCAGAGTTTCCCATAGCAAGACAAATCCTTACAGCTGTGTTAGTTGAAAAGAAAGATGAAATAAGAGCGTAGATGTTCCAGAGAGATGAGGGTCCATCCCTAGAAGCATTCAGGGCCCTATTGGATGGGGCTCTGAGCAACCTGATCTAGTTGCAGGTGTCCCTGCTCACTCACTGCAGGGGGGTTGGACAGGACGACCTTTAAATGTCCCTTCCAACCCAAACCATTGCATGATTCTCCAATCCAATGTTGGGTCTCCATGGCATAGCTGAGGGCATTCACTGATCTGTGTAATAAGTTGACACAGATAATTATATGCAGCATAAGGTACAGCTTGCAGTCAGTGGAAGTGCCATGGACTATGGATAAAGCTGATTGGTGCCACGATTTCATTTTTTTTGCAAGCAGTACAGTTTGAGAAATGATCGTATGGCAACAAGCGTGAAATTAGTGTCTGAGTGAGCTTGCATTCATGCACAATACTCTGTGCAAACATATTTCAGTAGATGGAATCTATTGAATAACCAGGCTCCTCTGAAAAACAGCTTAGCAAAGCACTGGCAAAGACACCCAGCAACAGAAAGATCAGACTGTAAATATTTGGTAGAATCCTGCTGCTAATTAAATTCTAGCTGCAGTAAACACCTCCAATTTTTAATGCAGTCGCTGATGATCTTGCACTATGTAGATCTTTCATTCTACTCACTTCCCATTCTACACACTTGGGTTTCTGGGGGGCTGTGTGTTCATCATCTGGCAGTGCAGCTGGGCAGGAGAGGCTCTGCTGTCCTGACATCCACATGAGCCGCATTTGGGGAAGTTCAATCTCAGATTTTCTCTCACCTGTTCCAGTGGTCTACCGGCTCAAGGTTGGGCAGATGGCAATAAGTGCTCTTTTGGAACACATCTTCTGTTTTTGTGTCACCCAAAAAGCATCTGATTTGGGTGCTAAAATATGTACCAAAATGTGTTAGGGCTGTAAGGTTGGGACATTTACTTCAAAAATGCCTTCCCAGCCTCAGTTGAGGTGCTAGCACAGTGGCATCCTATGTGGCTGATGCACAAAGTCACTCAGAGAAACTCCTCTTGTTCAAAATAACTGTAATCACAGAAAAAGAATCAAATATGCAATTGTCATTTCCCCCCATGTTTTTCCAGTTGGAAAATTTTACATGGAAAATCTCAATGAATTACTGGTTCTCCTTATAAACACTCTATGGCTCTAGTCTATATCATCTAATACATCATGGATCCTGAAAATACTTACTTATGATATTTACCTGGTAACTTTAATTTCTGTAGGATTACTCAAATAAATAAAAGATTTTCTTTCAGATCAAGATCACTGTGCATTTTGATTAGAACAGAACAATAGGTGTTTCCAGAAATAATGGGAAATCTTATCTACTTTGGTCCTTCCCAAGGAAAACA
This sequence comes from Catharus ustulatus, assembly GCF_009819885.2. Lineage (NCBI taxonomy): Eukaryota > Metazoa > Chordata > Aves > Passeriformes > Turdidae > Catharus > Catharus ustulatus. Next base: position 63,272,470 of record NC_046225.1, on the reverse strand, counting down.
AATATCAAGGAAAAAAAAAAAGAAAGGATGGATGGGAAATAGTTTATTCTAGGCAATGAAATCTGTCCTCTTATAAAAAATTTTCCCCTTGGATTGATCATATGATTATTTCAGTCTATGACCAAATTAAACCCAACACTCATGACAGACACAAAATCTTTACCTTTGCACATTTGTAGACTGCTTACTGTTGATGACATGGAACACCATATAATTTCATGGAATGTTAAAAATGTATATTTGCGAAAAAGTTGTGACCAAAATTACATATAACACGAAACAAAGTTTACAGTAGATTCAATTACAAAGAACTTTGTTTTGTAAAAGACAGAATGGAAATGATGCAGTAAAAATAGATTATTTCAAATAAAATGTTTTTCACTTTCAAAAACCTAACTTATTTGTTTTAAAAAGTTGAAATTAAATTTGTTTGCAGGTGGTAACCTTTCAAAACAAAAGCACAATCGGTCAGAATAAACATGCATTTATTATCAAAATGTAGATGTACAAGTTGTAAAATACCATAAATGTTTGGAATTTTGGCTGTTGTTTAAAATAAAAGGATTTCATGTCAACAATATTTTGACTAAAGTAGGTTTTTTTCTATTCAAGATAGTTGCAATCCAGAATAGATCCATGAAAACAGAGACAAACAAGTGTTTCTTCTTAACATTTTATAACACCTAGTGATGGATCTGAGCAAATTCTTAATGTTTTTAGCTCTCCTTACTAAACTGCTTTTTAACTCTGGCTCAGTCAGCCTATTGTTACAAATAAAAAGGTCTTTCTTTGTCATGGTTACCATACATAACTAATGTGTCTGATCCTGCATCCACTAAAGTCACTAGCAAAACTGACTTGGCCAGGGTCACATCTTTTACTACAAAGCTGAACACATGATGTTAAAGAACAATGTGAACACACTCACACTGCAACTTTTTCAATGAGTTTCAGGTATGTAAATGAAATTATTCAATGTTTGGCCTATTTGACACTACATTAATGAATTTACATCATGTACATCTGTTATAAACTCAACAGTGGTTGCTTAGAAACAGCTGTGTCCAGCAGTTTCACAAAATTTCAAACTGGACCATTTCAATTAACAGAGAGATTGGGGGTAATGTTAAAGCCTTCAAGATAAAGCTGGCCTCAGTACAATGTTGTCTCTTGCAAATATCCAGGAATGTGGCAATCTTTGAGAGGCTGCCTAATGAATTGTTCAAGTTTTCTTCCAGGATTTTGGAAACAAAAGTCACGCTTACTTAAAAAACTGCATTTTGCTGCCGATGGTCATTTCTCCAGTGGCAGAGTCAAGAGGAGAGCAGAGTTGTACGTGGAAAATCTCAGCCAGTGTGCTGTGTGGGTTTTCCTTGGCCAGGAATGCTGCTTTTGGAGGGATGAGGTGTGGTGGGATCCAGGGCTGCAGAAGAAGGGGTGTGCAGAGAGGGTGTGCTCCTCGCCCTGCTGGGTGCCAGCCTGTGCTCACTAACTGCTGCAGCCTCTGGTGCAGCCGTGTCCCAGCAAGTTGTTGTTCCTCCCGTCCTGCAGCTTCTCGTGGCTCTGAAGAGATGCTCTGCTGTCAATGCTGGAAGTCTGTCCGCTTTGATCCTGCTGTCTCCTCAATCTGCCAGAGGTTAAAAACATTGATAGAGCTGTCATGTGCAGGTAGTTGTATCAGAGGGACAGCTGCTCCCTGCCCTGCGGACAGCCACATACTCCTGGGTATAAAACGTTCCTGCACCATTTCACCTGTATTAACTGCCTGAGTTTACAGCTGCCATTTCCTCTGAACTATGTGCAATGAGGTCTTGGACAAATCCTACTCCCCTTAAAGCAGAGAAGAATGCTTTCTCTGGCTTTAGCACCTCTGCTCAGACTGTAACTTGGTAAAACCTCCAGGTAGCTGGAGGCTGTGAGCACACAACAGCTGCTTCCCTCTGTTGTCCTACAAAATTATCAGTAACCTTCATCAGTAAAAAAGAAAAAAAAAATTAGTGAAAGTATTTTCAATATTACTCTTGATATTATTTCATATGTTTTCAAAGCCTCATGAGTAGTTTCAAGGAACAGCAACAAAATTCTATGATTAAAGACTGCAAAGTTATCTTCTTTCAATATAATTTTCTAGAGAAAAGCAACAGCCCTAGAAGCACCTGCAGTCCCCACCAAATATGTTATCATAGAGCTTCCCAGCATTTCTGCTCAACAGCAGTCTCTGTGATTTTGCTGTGATTCATGTCATATCCTGTATTTTCCTCCAAATACTGTGTAAATGCTTTCAGGAAAGACATAAGATTCATGGGGAAGCTATGTGGTACTATTTTGAAGGATTTTTTCTATGACTGTCTCTTTTCTCAAAATGGGAAACAGTATTCCTGAAAAAGGCACCAAGTCTTGGCACCAGAGACACTGTGGAAGGACTCTTTGGTACAACAATTATAAAAGGTATATATGCTATACTCCAAAAAAACCCAACTTTGCAAGTAATATGGAATACCTAGAAAATAGTCATTAATGGAAAAGCATGCAAAAATCAAATTTAAAGGGTCAATTTCAAAGCCTTAAAAACTTTCAGGTGGCATAAACAATATGGAGACACCATACTGAGCACTCAGAAGAGAATGTGATGGGACATGAAAATACTGTAAACAGATGAATAGAGAAGGCTATTAAAGCAAAAAATATGGGAACACTGTGTAGAAGGGCAGACACATTAAATGAAAAGCTGCAAGACAGACTGAAAACAACAAATTAGAGGAACAAATTGCCAAAAGCATTTTTGGTGATTTTTTTCAAGTGCACCAGAAATTCAGTGGATACCATTGAATCTATAGGTCAATGTATGAGTGAATTATTAGATGATAGCACAGAAAATGTGAGTCCCCAGCTGAAAAGCCAATGAATTATCTTCACTAATGTCTATGACAAATGAGCTTAGGAAGATTCCTTTCCTTATGAGAAATATGTCCATCATCTCCAGTCAAAACATCAGTGAAACAGCTTTAGAACCAGTTGCTTAAATTAATGTTGACAAAGCATCAAGACAATGGATTTTCACCCAAGGACTCTAAGAAAATGATAATTTTTGCACAGCTGAATGGTGAATGTAACTTACTTTCAAACTGTCTTGGCACCATGGAAGACAGTAGATGTGATGACTTTGGTTGTTTGTTGGTTTGGGCTTTTTAAACAAGATCTTCAAAAAAGATCCAAGAGACTACCAGGAGAGCAATAGAGTTCAACTTGAGACTTGAAACATCCCAGGATCTGAGCTATAGTACAAGACTAATGTATTTGTGGGCGTCAAGATAAAAGACTGCAGTGCTTGGAAACTCCTGTAAAGTGTGGGTGGAAAACCTTGCAAACTGCTAAATTTTGGCTCCATAGAGATCTGAGGAACCATTGCATTGGTCTAAGACACTCAAGTGTTTTCTCCCTGGAATTGTGTATTTCCACTGTTTGTAAAATGCTGAAAAAGAAGGCAATTACTGCACTGCTCAATTTAAAAGGAAAATAATTCTTTCAATAATAACATGAAGCAAGAAAACACCAACTTTTAATCTTTTTTTCAGAACCTCCAACTGGCACAAAGGCAGAATGGATGTAAGGAGGACAGTGGAAAAAGGAGAGAAATAAAGCCCATTCTGAGTTCTAAAGATAACTCTGGCCAGTCTCAAAGATTTCACTCTCTACAGAGGTGGTTAATAATGCTGATTTATTTCCATTATTTTCTTTTATCCTATTCCTATTTCCCAGGTCTACTATTGAAATAGAACATGAGAATTTGGAAGTGCTAAAAAAATACATTGTTTTAGCATTGCCATATTCCCTTTCCAGACATTTTGTTTTCCTGTGTCTAGATTCACTACACATATTTCAAACTATCAAAGTAAGCATTAGGTTATTGACCTGATGATGAGGTAAAAAAAAATTACCTTTTATTTAACTCTTTAATAATTTATCAATCACTTTATTTAGTTATTAAAATTACATTAAGTATTTCACTCCAGGGGTTCAGTTATTGTGGGCATACAAAAACCTGCTTACCAGTGTACTCTTGGGGCTGGGAAACTGGACTAAGAACCAGGAGATGCTGATTCTGTTTCCACCTCTGTCACCCTATGGGTAAATTGCAGCACTTTTCTGTGTCTCAGCTTCTCTCATCAGATGTCAAGGCAGATGCTGTCAAGAATGATGGAAGCTGAGAACTTTGTGTCTCTAAATACTGCTCTGTGTCTCACAGGCCTGAATGAAACAAGGAATTCAGTCTGGTGTCTGTGATAATTAGAAAAGAAGGTGGCATGTATAATCAACCAAAATGTGATTATACTGCATGTATAATTATGCAGGTATGCATTATTGAATATATAAAAATACAAAAGTAAAGAGAACAGACTGGCTGAAAGCTAGCATGGAAAATAAAATATTGAACAAAGAAAGACTGTAACAACTATGGCAGGACAAAATGAAAATCATAAACATCTAATGAAAGCCAGTAGCAAACTCGGGACCTCCAGGGAATTGCTTACAGCTCAGCTTTGTTCTCTAGATGAAGAAGAATATTGAAGTTTGTCTTTAGGCTGCATAGTAGGATAAGTTCAATGGCAAAGAACGAAAAGTTGCAGATTCAACATAACTGTCAAATTTGCAGATTTGCTAAGACTAAGCCCTCCTCCCAAAGCACTGTGGTTTCAGAAAAAAATAAAATAAGACAACTGGTTTGTATTTCTCTCTAGCTCAAAACTGCAGACTCTGGTCAAGACACAAAGAAATGTGTGTGCACAGTCTCTTCAGCTGCACAGTTACAGAAGTGAAATTTCTCTCTTTTTGATGCATTCTTGATTCCTTGGTGTCAAACCCAGAGCACTTTTCTGTCAGATGTTCTCAGCTTTTAAAAAATGTGAATACCTTGACATGTTTCCTGTAATCATGGCAAAATAAATGCATTCTGTTCAAAAGTGACACTAGTGCAATAAATCATTTGTAGAAAGCTGCTCTCCAGAGAATTACTTATCTTGCCTCTAAGCTGGTGCAGCTAAAGGCTGTGATAACTTTATAAAGGCCCAGGGAGAATGAATGGATTGATGGAGACTTTGTGGTGGATTTGGAGCAGGTACCTGCTCCTGTGCTGAATACTGTTGGCTAAGAAGGAATGATAAAATGGCCAGCTATGGAGGAAAAAGTGAACAAGTGGTTCCAGTGGATATAGTCACATGGAGCAAGAAACCAGCAAGGAAAAGAAGATGAAAATGAGTTTGAAGAGTGTCTGTTACATTTACTCCATGTACAAATACATAAGTAGTCTTAGAGGCAATGATGTTGGGAGCTAAGAGTGGTTCTGCTGAACCAACAAAGAGTTTTCCTTCCCTTCACCACTGATCCATGCAATATTGATAGTGTGTGACACTGAGCACTGCACAGAATCCTCTCCAGCAGTGAGGCAGAAAGAGGCTGTACCAGCCACCACAGGAAGGCATCAAGAACAGGAGCTGAACTTCCAATCAAATCTTGGCTTTGTCAGTATTTCTGGTGAAGAAAAAAAGCCTGTGTGAGCTGTGAATTTGTTTCTAAGATTCTAGTTTCTCAGTACCCAGATATTATAGTAGCATTCCTGCAGCATTGATTTATGATGCTGGATTTTGAAAAATTCTGGGTCCAAAACCATTATGGCAGTACAGAGCATGGGCATCAGGCTTTGCAAAATGTCTTTGAGAGCCATGTGGAGGCTGCTCCCCTGCCTGCCACTCCTGGTTGTCTGCTCAGCGTGTGGAATCACCTTTGTGCAGCTGAGGCATTCCTCAGTGGGTCCTGCCAAAGGGAAACTGAAGCCTCAGAAATGTGAGGAGTTGTTTCCAACTGTGGGCTGGCTCTCAGCAGCCATGAAAGGACAAAAGAGACCTCAAGCCAGGCAGAGCTGCCCCTCCCCTGAGACTCCCACACTCACCATATCCTAAAGGAAACTCTTTTTATTACGAAAAATCTGCCAGTGAGTTTGCCAATGTTGCAAATCAAGTGTCCTGAGCGTGGAGAAAACAGAACAGTCTGAGTGGGCAGTGGATTTGCTTTGCAATTTCTAAATTTAGCATTTTACCTTGGTTTTTTGATATTTCACTTTGCTGGAGAAAACAGATGCTTCTGCTTTTGGTCTGGGGAAAAGAAGAGTATAATAAAATGAATTTCAGAAACTAGTTTTATTGTAGGAAACAAAAGCCTATTAACAAAAACTTTTACGTCCCTTGGGGAAAGTCCTGAGGAATAGATAAATCTGTGAAATATTTATCCCAGTTATTCTTCACGAGGGATGGGGGCTGGGATCAGAACAGATGAGGCATGTCTATGTTGGTTTTTTGAAATTCATGAATCCTGGAGGACATTTTTGCTAAATAGCCAGAAACCCATCTCAGTTGTATGATTTAGCAGCTACACAGAAGTAATGTTGATGACTTGTGCAGATGGCCTTGCCATAAAGCTAATTCTAAAGATGTTGGAATCAGAGAAAAGAAAAAGACTGATCTGTCATGAGGAATGAGGGTGCTCAGGAAGGAACTATTTCATCTACATGTCTCTGATCATGTCATGTGCTTTGTCTACTGGACCACAGATACAGAAGTCACAAGGGGATTTTTTAAAAAAAGCAGTAAATATCCTAATGTTCAAATCCCATATTTTTAGAATTAACTGGCAAATAACATAGCACTCGAAACTTTTAATTCACAATAGAAAAGATCTAGCAATGACATTTTGTGGAGGACTTAAAAGAAGCAATAAGGAGAAAGAGACAGACATTATTTTTTATATCTGAGACATAGAAAATAGAAACCTGAAAGTTATGCTATATAACTAAAATTGCTGGATATTATAATGTTGAAAAACTTTCATCCAAATAATTTTTACAGGGTGGTCTAATTCTGTAGAGGGATTCCATGAAGTAAGAAGATCCCAACAGCAGCAATGTCTCACAGGGATCCTGTCAGGGCTGGGGCCATCCAGCATGTCCAGCCAAGATGGGAGCAAGCTACTAAGGTAGCTAAGGATGGAGTGAGAGATATCTTGGCACTGAGGGCAGGCAAGGGTCAGGTTGGTACCCACTGCTCTTGCCCATTGTTTGTTTCTAATTTTAATTTTTATTCCATGTGGTACTGATGCATCCAAATTTGTATACAAACATAACCAAAAAAATGCCTGGATGAATAAATCACAAGTGGTCAACACAATTTCTTCCTCAAGCTGTTGACTCTTTACTATTCCCACACCAGCACTGTCTATCCCTGAACACAACTAATTTGTTTGGCTGATAATTAAGCACTTTGACCAAATGGTCCAGAAATTATTTCCTAAGGAAATGGAAATAGATAGCAGTTGGTTATCAAAACTCACTTCAAGGCTTGGTTCCACACAAAAGAAAGATGAAATGCTCAACCCAAAGAGTTTATAACATTTGTGGCAGAATGGAGCTCCACAAACTGTATCTCTATCCATCTCCTTTATTTCCAGTCAAAAGGTATAAAAAGAAAAACTTAATGGGACTTTAGCGTCTAACTGTGGCAATAAGATTTGCTTATCGTGGAATAAGTACAGAGTATATCCCTGTATTACTCACATTTTAAGTGGTTTTATGCAGAGAAACATGCCCTAGAAAGAACAGAAGTATTTGGACCATGCGGTTTCAAAAGAACTCACACTGGGTGTGAAAAAATTATAACCACAAAGCTGCTGGGTATCATGTAAAGGGATATATTTTGGTTTACATCTCAGTCCTAAATAATAAGTGTTCAATGGTAAGTAGGTGGTCGACAGGTGGAAATTAAGAATGTTGGTCGTACCAGCTCATTTTCTGCATCAGCTCACCCAGCAGCCCCAAAAGGACTCTTTTCCCTTGGCTTGGCACTGAGGAAAAATGTTCACAGCACCCACAATCTCTCATGCTTGAGCCAGAAAAAGTCAATTCCCCAAAGTCATGCAAAACTTGATCATTTATAAAACCCCTCTCTAAGCTTTATAGCAGCTCATATGCTTCAGTAAAGCAGACATTTTACAAAAACAGGACAAGGATTTTCAGAAAAATGTGGGTCCTGCAGTGCACACACATCTTTTCAAAAATAATGGGCTGCATGCATGTGCATCTCACACTCCACTTTGAAAACTTCACCCATTATTTTTCTGCCATCATTGTAACATCAAGTGCAGGCAATGATTGTGGAAATACTGATAGCAGAGCATGACTTCTGGGACAATAAGCAGCTTGGCTTGTCATCTGCTTTCCTCTGTCAGGAATAAGAATGGACTTTGACACACAACCACTTAATAATTTTCTGCCTGCATGTTTTAAGGTTTCTCTTATAAATTGGTCCTTGCTGTGTTCTATTTTTGTGAAAATGGAAGAAGCTGGCAATATTTTGCAATTGTAAATGAATGTCTTTCTTTTATATCTCCTTTATTCAGCCCACTAGTTCTCTTCTGCCAGATTTTCATTCAACATACCTTGAAGTGAAAAAATGAAATAAAGAAGGAAGAAGTGAGTAAGGCATCCCGATCAAGTTATTTTTTAACTGAATAAGCATATTGGGAAGAGTATTTTTACTTTTCAAAACAAAATAGGCAGAAAATTTGTCATAAAGGACTGAAAATTCCCAGATTTGCTTTGTTTTCTAAAAAGTTAGCAAGACTGAGCCTATGAGTTGAGAAGAAATTCAGATAATTTGCTTAATTTACCCTTCAATTCATAAAGAAGAAAATAGTAACTTTGCTCAGTGTAAATCTTAAGGAACAGAGTCAAGTTTGTTCAAATATGATGAAATTCCCCAGTTTGAAAAGACATGCTCTAATTTCATAACAACACACAGCAGAAATAATTATTAATCCTGCTTAAGTTACCTGGTAACCTGAACATCTGACAAATTATTGACAGCAGTGAAAGTGGAAAATACAGGGTTTAAAAAAAAAAAGGGAGTAGAAATGGAGGAAGGAAAGTCAAGCACTTTAAAAATGAGGAAGGATTCAAAAGAATCCCAACCATGGAGATCTAATTAATTAAACTAAGTAATTATCTATAGGCTTATGTCTTTATATATAAGCCAATTAAAAGTATCTCAAAAGACAGCTGTATATAGCTAATGTCCTGTTTGGTTTGTTTATTAAAAATTCCTCTTTCCACCTAGCAGAGGAGCAGAAAGCATGGGAGAGTTAATAGTGGGCGTTTCTTTTCTTCAGTCTCTGCACAGAGTGATCTCAGAAATCTTTTCAGGAAAACAGAAATCACTGAAAAGGGCATGAATTTTCTAAGCATTTCTGAGTAAACAAGGAGGGCACAATCTTGCTCTGTGCCAGAGGAAGCTTGGGGCAGACCAGGGCAGAATCAAGGAGCTGCTGAAGCAGAGACAACACTCATCACTCAGCAACATCAGAGCTGAGTCACACGCCTCCAAAGTGAAAATCAGGCTGTAAATTTAGATAATTTCCCCTTGATGTGGAGTTTGTGAAGAGAACCAATGTGTGCAGAGCAGCTTTAAGTGGAACACAATCCTCCCTACTGTCTGTGTTACAGCAGGTGTGTGTTCAGGGAAACCTGGGTCCAAGCAGCAGCTCCATCTAACCACTAGCCAAGAGTGGGAGCCACAAATCTTTGGCACTTCCTTGCTAATGTTTAAGCTATGGTTTGCTTGTTCTTGGTCTCCTGCCCCCATAGCTATGGACATACACTCAAATGCACCTGCCCCACAGGGGATGTTTTGTGCTGCATGAGATGCCCTTGACTGCCTGTCCCAGAGAGGGTGGTCAGACCACAGAGCACCTGTGCTGCAGAACTGACGTTTAGAAATTACCCGAGAGCACAAATGTGGGATGGATTTTGTGCCAGCAAACTGTAGACGACGGAAAGATTAGTTCAGGCTCTCTCTACAGGGTAAATAGAGTCACCAACCTAGATTAATTTCTTCAGGTCTAATATACGTGTCACAGATCAATCTTGGGAGACACAAGTCTCTTCTCAATGAGTACTAAAGGTGCTTAAATGAAAGAAATTATTTTTAGATATATTAATTTAAAGAGATACAGGCTTGCTGCATCTCTAGAAAAACATATATACCTTCCCTCTTTTAGAAACAGATTCAAGGCCCTTCCTGTTTAGTGGCTCTGCAAGCTGACCACAGACTGCACTGCTTAGCAGAGCCAATTTACTTCTGGGTTAGAGCTAATTTGCACCCACATGGTTCAGGCGTGCAGAAATTGAATGGTCCCATCAGCCTGTAACACAGCACATGGTGATAAACTCTGCCAAGACTGGGTAATGAAATCACCAACAGGAACAGAGCTGCCATTGCCTGTTCATCCATGCAGACGTGCCTGTAGTGAATTCAGCCTCTGGCTCTGCCAGCAGTGGCTTTTCTGCATGACTTGGTCTATAACTTGAAAAATACTTCATCATCTAATTCCCATTTATTTCAGATATCTCTGAAAAAGCTTGTGTACAGCCTGTGGGGTAGGAGCTGTTCTGTGTCTAATCACTGTTTAACTCATTCTGCCTTTGACTCCAAACATGCTCTCTTGGTACTGACTGCTTTGACAGAAGCAGCCAAAATCTCAGGTCTGTTTTCCTAATACACTGTGATGTATGTGTTTTGATAGTTCAGTAGACTACCAAGTAATTATTCAAATAAGTTTATTTTAACCCCATTTAAATTTGAATGAATGATTTTCAGTTGAAAAGTTACGCTTTATTACAGCTGAATGTGAAAAGTAAAATTCTGGGGACAGCATCCCCCTGTAGCATGCTTCTTTTACCACTGACACTCGTGGCATTTACTCCCACCCTTTCAAGAAAGCCTCTGGGAAATAGTTTTAGAGTTTGGATAATTGATTCAGGTTGATGGTTCCTGCTGAGTAATTACACTCAGTAAATGGTTGTGAATATAATTTTCTATCAACCAGTAATTTATAATCAAACCTAGTGGGCTCAGGTGCATGTACAGCGTGAATGACATGTGAAATACTAGTATGCAGAAGGCAAGTGAAAAATTGTACTGGGTGCTGTAGTATGTTGACTTGTACTGTCTTGAGATCTGAGGTTTATCCTGGGATTTGATGAAATAAAATAAGTAAAGACATTAAGTAAATAAACGAAGACTTCAAATGATGCGCAGCCATTGAAGAAAATGTGACTAAACCAAGTCATTGACACTAACATTAAAGCCAGGTTCAGAGGAGCAAACCAGGTGTATCTTAGAAGTGGGCTTTGTCTGCTCAAGACCAGGCACATCCTCACCAATGCCTGTCTTGTTCAGGCACATTTTAGAATGTGAAGAAGCTTTTCTAGTTTAAAATGTTTGCAGATCCACATCTACAAGGAACAGGAAAGCAGTCATGAAATTTCCCAATAATATACTGTGTTTTAGACCTTTTGGGATGACAGGGAAAAAAATTTCTTTCTAGTTAGCCAAAATCCAGTTTTAAGACTGTAGGACCCTGTCCACAAATAATGATATTTCTCAGCAGTGTGGGCCAACCATAACCTTCAAAAAGGACATTAATTTCCTAGCCTGCCTTTGGTGTGTGTCCTGCAGGATGTAGGCTCACCCTTTTGTTCAGCTACATGCAGATGGAGGTCAAGGGACCCACTCTGCAGCAGTTCATGAAGAAATGCAGTCTGTGTGAGGAAACACCTTGGAGCAGGATCAAAGTGTAAGGAGGAAGCAGCAGCAGAGACAACATGTAGTGAACTGACTGCATTTCCCAACCCCATGTGCCCCTGTCATGGAGGAGGCAGAGGTTTTGGGAGTGATGTATAGCCCAGGAAGAAGGAAGGGGTGAAGGGAAGGTGGGTTTAAGATTTGGGGTTTATTTCTTACTATCCTGGTCTTTTAGTTATTGGCAATAAATTGAATTAGCCTTCCCCAAGCTGAGTGTGTTTTGCCCATGACAGCAACTGGTGAATGATCTCTCTCTCTCTGTCCTTTTCTCAACCCATGAGCTTTTTGTTGTATTTTCTTTCCCCTGCCCAGCTGAGGAGAGCCATTATACTTTGGCAGGCACCTGGCACCCAGACAGGGTCAACACACCACTAAAATCAGTCTGGCTCTGCCTAATTATAAACATTCATCTGACAGTAAACATTCTCAGGCTGGATATGCAGCTGGGATTAGGCAGGTGCAGCCCTACCCTTCTCACAGCACCAGACTTCCAGGAATTAAAGGCCACGAGCTGCCAGGGAACAGCACAGCCTGCACTCACCTCTCTGCAGGCTCATCTCTCTCTACCTAGTCCTTATGCAAGATTTCTCTGCCCCAGTCCAAAACTTAGCTCCCCAAGAAGTCTGATGAACTGTGCAGCTCTTCCATTCCCTGTAGGGTGGACCCCCCAAAAGGAGACTGAGCCAGGAGCTCGCTTGTGATTGCACAGCACAGTCTGCAGCCCTCAGTTAATGACCAAATCTCCCTGCACAGTGTGGGGAAAGGTGGTGCCTAACACAGGAACCTCAGAAGCCACTCTACTGAGCACCACATCATCTAGGGTAGTCAGTGAGGGCCACCCACAGCAGGGGCATGTATGTGGGACACAGGAAAATTACCTCCACATGGCAGGTCTTCCCAGAGGATGGAGAATGTGTCCTGGAACACAGCAATGGACAGTCTGAATTGCACCTAAATCTCTTACTGACCTAAGTCTGAATTTCTTTTCCTATTTCCTAAAGGATATACATACACATACATAATTGCATATATGCAATATATTCAAACTTGTATATATGTACATTTTACTGTTCATATGCACATAGTCATCAATTCTACCTGACAGAGATTCCCCTCTCTCATAGTGGCCCATTTCAGACAACAGTGCATGCTTGTCAAAGAATTGGCTGAATGGAGACACATATCTGCTGTGGCATATTCCCCTCGCTTCTGGCATTTCCAGATTTCCTGAACCAATGACTGCATCAGAGGCCTCACATCTCAAGGACCTTGATGGATTGTTTTCCCATTAATTTCTCTAATCCTCTTCTGAATCTTTTTGTATGTTTAACTTCCAAATAACCAGTCAGCAACATGCTGCATTTCACAAAAAAAGCATGGTTTGTTTTTTTATAAACCTGCAACCTGGTTACTTTGTGACCTGGAGTTACCACAAAAAGTGAATAACCATTGCTTATTCATCTTCACAGTAAGTTTCAGAACATGTAGTTATTTATCCTGTTTCTGTCTTTTCATTTCAAGTTTATTAAATCCTTCAACATGACCCCTGTCACCCCTCTGGCCAATCCTGTTTATTTCAAAACCTTTCTAAGTCCTTTTTAACCATTTGGAGATAAGGAAGCAGAGGTGTATGTATATGAACTTTTGTTTATCTGTAGTTGATTTTCACAGCAACATATCAATACCTTTTAGTCTTCCACTAAGCATTGTGCTATCCACATTCTTTTCAAACTCTGTCTCCTTCATAATTGAAACTAATTTTGCAACTACTATCCTAAAGAAAAAATTTAGATTTTCTTCTTCTGACTGTATTTATCTTCGCATTTATCAGTACTGAATTTGAGCTGCCATTTTCTAACCCTGCAACTCAGAAGCATGGCTTTCATTATCTACTGCAGCTCTGTGCAGTCAGATTTAGCTGTGACTACTCTGGTATCATAAGTGAACTTTGTGACCTCACCATTCACCTTCCTCTCCAACTCATCTGTGAATGTAGTCAAGAGATACATGGGCATCAGGGTGCCTGGCAGTAATAATGTTGTTACTGGCTTGTTTCTGCATTGCTTCAGCAACTGGTCACAAATTGCTTTCTTAAAACAGGACAAAGAGTTTAGTCTTCATGACCCAGTTTATGGAGACTCATAACAAGTGAAAATTTATGTTAGTGTGGGATATAAAGAGAGATAAAGGCAATTATCTTATGGAGGTTGTTCCCTATGGCAATAGAACAGTCATGACCTGTTATGCTGCCTTTATTTATCACAGATATGATTTGTCCTATGTAACCTGCTTAAAAAGATAAAATATTTGGTACTCAGAATTATATAGTTGTACTTCTTCTCCGAAGTCTGAGATGTACAAATGAACACTCCTCTTTCCTCTGCCTGTGAATTGACTTTCAAATAGTTTTTATGAGTTGTATTTGTGTTTAGTTTTCTGTGAATGAAAACTAATTTCTGGCCTCCAGTGCTGAGGATCTGTATTTGTTACCCTGATCCTTCCAGGACCACATTTCACCATGGAGAATGTACACCCCTATGCAACTTTCATTCCCAAAGTTGGATGATGAAGTGTAGCCATTACTTGTTTGGGAAAACTTTGATCATTTTTCCTGGAATACTTTTAAAATTAGGTTTTAGAAGCTCATTACTCTGTTTTTTTTTTCCCTCCATGAAACTGTGAAGGGAACATATTATTGAAACAATGGCATTTGTATGACCACTCCTTTCTCCTAAAAAATTGGATTTCAAGGTATACCTATAAAAAAATTTACCAGTTTGGACCTGCTATGCTCAAACTTTTAGGTAGCTTGTCTCAAGAGAGTGACATTTGGATTGGTAATTCTAAACTAGTAATAATGAGCAGATATCAGAGGCAGAAGTGAAAGAGCACACGGAACAAGCAACAGTTATTACTGCACAAACACAAACCTGGCTCAATCACATTCAGAAAAGCATCTTTCCAATTGCAGGAACAATCTCCAAAAGCAGACATATCCATTACAAAAGGGAGAAGAAAGGTTCAGTGAAGAGCAGAGCAACCACTAGAAACGCTCAGAAAGAAATGGATTTGAACTGAATTAAGGTCAGCAGAAGGGGCAAGAAAGGAGCTCCAGTCTCATCCAAAAAGCATTCAGATATTAGAAGGATTATGATAAATATCTCCAGAGACACTAAGTGACATAAAATAGGTATTAAGAAAAATATGCTCAGAGAAGTACACTGCAAATCATTACGAATATTCAATTTCAATCAAACTAAAATGAGAGTACTCAGGGACTCTGGATTTGAATCTGAAAAGACAATTAGAAGGAAAGAAAAAGAACTAAATTGAGAGAAATAATAAATTTGATCTTATAAAAATGCAGAGAATATTAAGTAAGCTTTTCATCTACAATATGGAAAAAATCAGACAACAGGATTTTAAGCATCTTAATATGATTAAAATATGCTTCCTCAAGTTTTGCTGTTTATTTTGGGAACAGAGAGCTGTCTGTTCACCTCGACCTGTTCAGGATCATTTATAAGAGAGCTATAAATGCTTAAATGGTAGGAATGATAGCAGGAAAAGAGAGAGCAATGTGCTTCAATTTGTGGCAGATTTTTTAGTGTACTAGCATTGAACAAATACTGAGAAGAGGAATAAGTAGCTTAGGACAGAGACAATTCTGTTCAGCTCAGTAGGGACAAAACAGCTGAATATCATAACAATGCTACTGCAGCATATTAATATTAATTATTATTAATTATTATTATTAATTATTACAAAAAAACCTCCAAGTTCAAAACCAGTAGTAATGTTTTAAATTATTAACAACATGGATGTTTTCCTAATCAGTTCATTGCATTTGTTAAAAGAGTTTTGTAGAATTCTAATCCATTTTCATGTACACTGGGATATATGAAGTACATACTCTACTCAGTAAAATGTGGATGTTTGATTTTACTTTCTTTAGTAGGCTGATAATTTTGATTAAGTTTATGAAGCATCTAACTGAAGGATTATTTTGCCTGAGAAGCAAATATGTCTTCTTCTTCAAATATGTATTTTCTTCTCTGTTCTTTGTTTTCTCACATCTTCAATATTAAAGATTTTTTTCAGGGTAAAGAGGCTCAGGAACATAAAGGGTAAGAAATATGATTTCATTACAACCAAATATTGGGTCTTATTCTTAATTTCTGGTTATTTCAGGTTTTAGATATTAATAAAGAGATGCAGTTGTATGTGAAGATCTTTTTAGTGACAACAGCACAAAAATAGCAAAATAATCTTCAATCAACTTTTTATTTACAGTAATTTCACTATTACAAGCCGCACCTGATTATAAGCCGCATTTCAGGGTGTCGGCAACGTTTAGTTCTTCCTCCACATACAAGTTGCACTGGATTATTAGCCGCACTTTTGTTCACAGCGAGGATCCGTGTGCAACTTTCACAAAGTTGCCAATTAGTAACAGAATTGCGGGATCGAGGGGTTTACTGGCTCGGCTCGGGGTCGGGTGGACTCAGCCCACTCAGGGCTGCCGATGTGGCCGGGCAGCCCAGCTCGGCGCTGCTTGCTCGCCCCTGCCCGACGCCTGCACTGCTGCCGCCGCATTTGCTCACCCTGGCCCCACGCTGCTGGCCCCGGCTCTGCCGGGCTTTCCTGTGTTGCCCAGCAGCCCCGCGCTGCCGGACTTCCTCGCGCTGCTGGTCCTCTGCTCCGGACTTCCCCGCGCTGCCAGGCTTCCCCGTGCTGCCGGCCCCACGGCGCCAGCTCACCTCTGCCGGGCTTCTCCACCTCTGCCGACCCCGCTGCTGCCAGGGCCGGCTGGGGTCCGGCTTGGCTTGGGGCTGCTTTGGGCTCGCACTTCTGGGTTGGCAACTTTCAGAACATTGTTCATATATAAGTCACTCTGGATTACAAGCTGTACTTCCTGGTTTGGACCAAAATTTTAGTCAAAATGGTGCGGCTTATAATCGTGAAATTACTGCAAGTTAAATGCAAATGGTGTGGCTTTATCTGTACAATCTTCCGCATCAGAAACATACACAATATTAAAAAAAAAAAGAAAATTTGAAAATGTAGCCTACAGCTTCTAAATGATACCAAATTCTTGACAAATTGCTGGCAAGTCTATAGAAATACACATTAAGATACTGCAAAATGTTTGGTGGTGTATTTCTGGATATTATAAAATATCTCTGACACACTGACACAGACACACTGGCACACACAGACACATAGACACACACAGACACACACAGACACACGGACAAAGACACAGACACAGATACACACACACAGACACAGGCACAGACACAGATACAGATACACACACACAGACAGACACACACAGACACACAGTTACATAGACATACACACACACACACACACACACACACACACAGAGTCACAGACATACACACAGACGCAGTCACACACACACGCACACACACACACACTCACATACATACATTTTAATTTGTAGCTCACATACACTGAATTATTCAACAGAAGATGCCCTCTGATGACAGCATTGGGTAATGGATACAAATCTAACTTTTTTACCCACTACTGACAATCGTTAACTTCATGTCTTTGTCCATGAAACTCTTGTTTAAAACACTCCTACAAATACCAGCTTTCCATTATTTAAATACAGAAAGCAATAGAATAAAGAAAATGTGCACATTCAGTCTTTGTCTTCATTAACTGAAACTTTTAACATACTTCAGTCTCTTCCACTATATTTAAATTCTTTTTAGCATAGTGAGCTTTTTCTCTACCTCCCACTGCTCCTCTTTCCTGTAATCTAAGAGTTTCTCGTAGTCTCCTGAGCTTCTTGACAAATAAACAAGTATGACATATTGCAAGATTTGCAGTGTCTGTTGCAGGATCAAAGACACAGTGGAAAAGAGGTGCAGTGTAGAACTACCAGCAAGGCATTCAATAAAATCAGAGTTTGCTTTTCATAGCAGATATTTTACAAGAATTGGATTGCAAGATATTATGGAACTGGAATGGTTAACACAACAAAATTAACTGCATATTAATACCTGACTTTATGTTGCTCAATTAGAAGCATCTGAATTTTTTTCTTGAATCCTTGTATTTTGAGGAGTCTCATTTTTTCCCTTGAAAGACATGCAATTTTTTCCCCCTCCTTTATTAGGATTTATGTAGTGTTTTGTGACACTGAAGTAAACTGAATAGAAGGCTTAAGTGACAATAAAATGTAGATTTTTGTTACTGAAAATAATGAAGATCTAAGGAAATATGCAGAGAGTGTCAACAGTTACTATGTAAAGAAACATGGAAAAATATCAAAACATCTGTCTGCATTAATCTGAGACTGATTTAAAGCCCTGCTTGGGATTGACACCTTACCTAATGATACAATCACATTTTAATAGATATTATATTTGTAGAGACAAATGGTTCACATCTCTCAGCATCTGCTGCTGCTCCTAAGAACTTGATGGGCCATGTGGCTTTGGGAACCCATGTAAGCACAGCCTCAGCCTGTACATGCAGTCCTGAGGGCACAGAAGGTCTCAGGAAACCCCCCTTGAGTTCCTCTGGTGGATCCTGTGTGGTTTCTTGTGGTATGATGTGCCTGTCATTGCTCCTATTCTGTTCTCATTAACTTGAATTCACTTTGCACTTCAAACATTTGACATATGCTTCCCCCCTTCTCAACATTTCTTTCTTGGGAAAATATTTCTGAAGTCTCTCCATGTCTTTCTTAAGCTATGATAAAATTTAAAAGAGAAATAGTTGTGATCTGGCTTTAGACAGTGCAGGATCTGTTAAAGGTCTATACTAAATATTCTTCCTTTACCTTGTCAAAGACAAGCAAGCAATGACCAAAACATTTTCTGATTGAAGTGAATGTGATTTACCTTTTGCTTCCATTTTACTTGTAACACATTTAAGCTTCTTGATCCCTCACCAGCCTCTCAGAGCTCTTTATAGCTTGTGTTGTTACTGTAACTGTATATATGAAACAAATGAAAAAAAACCTCCTTTGCATAAAAAGATTTAAGAATAACACAGTAAAATCATGACAAGAGAAATTGTTAAAGGTAGTGAACACACCAACGAGATTTTGAGTGTCTTACTCAAATCTGGTGTTCTAACTTCCAAAAATTGCTGCATATTGGCTATGCATCATATATGAC
This sequence comes from Catharus ustulatus, assembly GCF_009819885.2. NCBI lineage: Eukaryota > Metazoa > Chordata > Aves > Passeriformes > Turdidae > Catharus > Catharus ustulatus. The sequence continues at coordinate 63,253,620 of NC_046225.1, read as the reverse complement.
TCTACAGTAGATGGGAGACTAATATCTGGAAATAAAATACTTCATGAGCTTTTTATACTTCATGATACTTTAATGAGCTTCTAGGAAACTCATTAAATTGATTAATCAATGCAATATTTTTCTAATCTTTTTATTATGATCCTAATAATTTTGATTTTTGTGGGTTAAACTACAAAGTTCAAGCATTCCCTAGCTCAACTGATTCAGAGAATCCACCAAGATGTTGCTTCAAACCTTCTGTGAGCTGGCTTGGTCTGGCTTCTCTTCTTTATGGCTTTTACAGAAACCAATGACTTTCTTGTGCTAGGGATCATGCAAAATAACATGAAGAATCTGCTGGACCTTCCTTTTCTTTCTAAGACCTTGCAGTTTCTGTGAGCAGTCAGTATCAGTCATAGAAATGTCCCACAGACTGTAACAGGAAGAAGGTAGATCACGGCATAATTTCCTGCATGCTGTTGTGTGAACTGTGCAAAGCTGACAGTTCCTTTCTCAGTTTTAATTACAGAGACAGTAATTACCTGCATTGTATGCATTAAGTAAAACAGTCACAACTTTAGTTTTTAACATCTCACAACTCTATTAGAAAGGCTTGCATGTATAATTAAGTCAAATAAAAACATGGAATACACTAGAATGAAATGTGATAATTTGGCCAAAGACACAAACAACTGCATTATTATGAATTGTATCTGCTAATACAAAAGGGTCCATAATGACTGCAACTCAGAGGCAGTAAATTATGAGAAATACAGAGCATTAATTGAATCAGGAAGATTACTGATGTCCTTGGGAATTAATCTTGTGCTTCTGTCAACCCTGACTGACCCTCAGATTAGAAGTTCTTGCTTCATGTCTGGTACAGATGTAATACCTAGCTCTGTTGAACTTTCCTTTTTTCTTTTTTTTTTAATAGTGGGGAAATATGAACAGTTTTTCCAAGTCAGAATAGTGTTGTTCATAACATTAAAATTGCATGAGCTATGACTTCTCTTGGTTTTGTTTGAGTTATGAAAAAACAGTACCTTTTATTGTATTCCTTTGCTTAATTACTGACAGTTTCTCAGGGGAATTTCAGTAACATTAACCTTATATTTCTAACATACTTTCATCACAAGGTCTTCTGCTTGCTTGCAGAGGTGCAAGAACTACAAAACCATCACACCAGAGGCTAGAAGAGGAAGAAATCAATGGAAATCCAGTCTTTTAGGCTCTGCTGCTATGATCATTAATCACCTTCCCTTACACTGTGAGAAAAAAAATAATTCTCAATTTAATTTTAGTACTGAATGCTAAAGAGGCATTAAGAAATGCACTTACTTCTCTCTGTTGAATATGATGAATTCTTTCCTAACGGTTTCCAAGCACTGCTGCAGGTGTACGTTCTTTAAAAAACAGCATGAATAGGTTGATTAAAAAAGATGAGAAATCATAGACAAGAATCACAACAACACAAACAACACAGAACAAAAAGGATCATGAATGAATGCTATCAAGAGGCATTTTGATGACTGTTTAAATTGGGCTGTGATAGCGCAATCAATCTCATTCTTTTGGAACAAGTTCCCCACAAAGAATTCCTGAGGATTTTTACATTTGATAGCTTTAGGAAGAGTAGCTTGCATGAACAGTCAAAATCATTAGGAGTAGCAACATAATTTATGAAACCTCACTGGAATGATAATTCAAGTCTGGAAATTATTATTAATCTTTTTGGTACTCTTGACTGTTCATACAATGCATCTTTCCACATGGAACATATTAGACAAGAGTGGAAGAGACGGCTTTAACATATTTATAAATAGCAAGCCTTTTCACTGCTTACTTTTCATTTTTTTGCAGTAGTAGCGAATAAATATTCTTTGTAACTATTTGTTCATGTGTGGGAAGTGTTTTTCACAACTGGCAACACTTTTTCATACTTTAAATGAGCATCTGTGATAATCTTAAAAGTTATTATAGCTTAAAGATGTTGTTACTATTTGACTGAAATAAATGTTTGCTTTTCATCTTGCTTTGGAGATGATTTATGCAATGTATAAAAAGACAGAGAGGGTGAGTCTATTTTCAGAGGTGATAAAATTGATCTTAACTGAGTTTGCCTATTAGAGTGCAAACAAAATCTCACTGACTGCAGACACAGTCCCAATCTTACCAGTGGGCAGGTTTCCTTAGCTCCATCTTTGGATTTGTTTTTGGCAAGTCGCTTTTTCTTTTTATGGAGAGGCTTGGACTCTAAAATCATTTCTTCAAGTTCAAACGTGGGATCACAGTTCAGCCTTCCTTTCTGGTACAAAAGGATTCAAAGTTACTCTTTGAAGCATTGTTGTGGTTTTTTAATTTGCTTGGCAAGTGTTAACAGCAGTAATAATGAACCAGCTCCTCAGTCCCATCTGTGAAATGAAAACTGTGTTTTTAGGCCTAGAGTGATGTTCAAAGTTTAAACAAGGGAGATAAGATAAAAATCATATTATATAACAATTATAAAGAGTCAGATCCTCTTCCTAGTTATAAACAGATAAATTCCTAGAGGGACTAAAGTTATGTTACCCCAATGAGAGAAATTAATCTGGCCCAGGGTCTTCATCAGAATATCAGCTAGTGCTGTAGAGCACAAATGACACTGGTAATAGTGCAGAAGAGATGGGGAGTACCTCTAAGACCTTGTTGAAATCTGATTTTCTGAAGTGTTGCAATGGATTCATCTACTTAGATGCTGTCCATGAGAACAAAGGAAGGAGCAGGACTGTTTTGGTTAGCAGCATTTATACAAAAAAGCGTTCACAGTATTATGGAATCCCAAGTTGGAAAGGATCTCAAGGATCATCTGGTCAAACTTTTCTGGACAAAACCACAGTCCCCAGTCTGAACAAGATGGCCCAACAACCTGTCCAGCTGAACCTTAAGACTCCAATTTTAGGGAATCCACAATTTTCATGGGTAGATTATTGAAATGGTTGATGTGAAAAATTTTGCTTGTGTTCTTCCAATTCTGACTGGAATCTTCCCAGAAGTAACTTATACCCAATACCCCTTGTGTTTTCCATGTAAAAAGGGAGTCTTCATCTTTGTAGCTAACCTTTAAGTAATGGGACATGCTGATAATGTCTCCGTTAATCTTCTTTTCTCAAGGCTCTATAAGCCCAGTTCTCTCAGCCTTTCCTTTTATGGCCAATTTTCCACTCCTCTGATCTTCTCTGTGGCCCTTCTCTGGACCCACTCCATCCTGTCCACATCTTTTTTGTATAGTGGGAACCAAAACTGAATATAGTGTTCCAGGTGTGGCCTGGCAAGTGCTGAGTGTGGCAATGACTTCTCTGTCTCTGCTGGTGAGGCACTTGTTGATGCAACTCAACATCCCTTTGGTTTTTTTTGCCATGGCAGCACCCTGGTCACTCACACTGAGCTTGCTGTCCAGCTGGATGTCCAGAGCTGCTGGAGCTGCTCCTGGGTAGATCCCATCCTATGCTACACCCCTGGACACTTTTCCCAGGTTTAAGACCTCACACTTGTTGAACTTCATAAAATTCTTGTTAGCTCACTCCTACAAAGATCTTCCTGCAGGGTAGTTGTGCCAAAGTGTCCACTTCCCCACCCAGTTTGGTGTCATCAGTGGGCTTCCTCAGGGCGCACTGGATCCCATCGTCCACACCACTTGCTAAGGTACTAAGCAGTGTTGGACCCAATTTCAATCCCTGGGGACCCCACTTGTGACAGGTTGTCTGTTTGAGAAGCAGCTGTTTTCCACCTCCCCCTTCAGCCAGTTCCCCACACATTACATGGATCACTTTTCTGTACCATAGCACATACATTTCTCAAAAAGGAGGCTGTGGGAAACTGTATAAAAAGCCTTAGAGAAATCCAGGTAAACAATGAGAACCACTCACCCCATATCAACTGAACAGGTTACTATGTGATTCAATTTGGCAAGGTTTGGAAAGTACCATTTGTCCTTGGTGAATCCTTGTTGGTTGTTCCCAATCAGGTGCTTCATTCTAATCTATTATTCTTTTTCTATCCTATCCACTTTATTAAGGTTTTTCTTACCTTACAAATAATATTTTGGATTCTCCACTAAAAATGTTACATTAATTTGTGATACTTGAAGCAAATTTTAAGATTCTTTGTTATCTTAAGATGCTTTGTTAATTGAAAAGGTTACCTCTGGGACTTCTGAGGGTTCAATTACACCATTGTCATTGCCAAGGTGGAAGTACTAAAATAAGTCATATATAAATGAGATATATTTAGTAACCAAAGACATGAAGCAGTAAAATCACATCAGAAATTAATTGTATAATTTGTAGTGTCCTACAATAAAATATTTGGTTTAGAGATCACTCCATCATTTTTATTCCTAGCAAATTCTCTGCAGAGCATAATATTTAGATATCTGATGCCCTTTCCTGCCTATTATCCAGCCAGTTTTAGTAGAACATATTTGATTTTTATTACTGGCAGTTTACAGCTTATTTATATTTATTAATAAACAAATAATTCCTTAGGTTTCACCAATATTAATTTCTTCCTTGAGCATTAATAGATTTTAGATTTGACTGAGTACTTAAAAATATAATACTTTAATTCTGAAGCTTTAAAAATAAAAGCAAATTATATTTTTTAAAAACCCTATAACAATTTATGACTCCGAGCTGAAAGTGAAGAAACTAACTAAGCCATAAAGAAACACATGTGCTAGTTAAGTAAGAGCTATGTTGATGGAATCAAAACATAAGGGAGAAATTAAGCTATGGGACATTGTTCCCATCGGCCTCCCATGTCCCCTCCTAGCTGTAAAAGGCAGACAAGCTCCTGGCAGTCATGACAAGCTGTCAAAATTTATAAAACTCTCTGGTTTTAAAGAACTCTGCAGGTCACAAGGCCTCAATTCACCTTCTCACCAAAGGTTGAAAAACAAGAAAAACTTCGTTGTGTGATCCTAATTAATCAGTGAAAGTTTTGCTGGTGCTGCAAATAGAAAGTTCCTGAAAAGTGTGTGACCAAATTTGGTCTCATGAAACAGCAAAGTCTCTACAAAAAGAACTGTTGGGCTAGAAAAGACACTTTGATTCTCACCTCACTGTTTTTCCTGACACTCTTGATTGACCAGGTGGAACAAGCCCTGCAATATCAGACTCTTCATGGAAGGGTCTTGTAGAGCTTTTAATGGGACTTTGAGATTAATCTGGATGGATAAATGAAAGACTTTACTCCTATTTCCTCTCAAACGTAGATATTATTTTGCTTCACATATTGCAGATTTCCCCTTAGTTTTCTAAATGCCTGCCAAAACACAAGTAAATCCAAATGTGAAAAGAAAAGCTGTCTGCAGAATCTGAGGAATCTTAGACTCTTGGAACCCCACATATGTTGTATCTTTGGGTATGGGGAACTGGATCTCCCTTATAAAATACTGTGTGTGAAGTTTTCCACATGCAGACAGTTGTGGATTAAGCTTTTAAACTGGGAGTAGGAAGTGTAAATCATCGGTTGAGTTTTGCCTGAGAAGCAAGTCCTCACCTCTGATATCTCAAAGAGCAGCCCTAACTTGAAAAAAGGAAAAGAGGAAGGTCAGTCTCTGCTCATCCTGTAGATCCACACACCAGGAGAGCGGAGTCCACCAGGCCAAGAGGGAGCTTTGTTCTGCATTGCTTTGCTTAGGACAGAGACCTGAGGGTGCAGGGCAGGATCCTGACATGGCACAACAATTATTCCAGCTGCATGGACATCAGGTAAGAGTGAAACAGTCATGGCCTGGCAGATAGGACATTCACCTCTCCAAATTTTCTCTTGCACTAGGATTGAGCTGCAAAGTGAAAGGAATTTCCCCACAGGTGAGCATTACTCTAGAGTGCCTGTCAGAGGGGCCTGCCTTTCCCCTCTCCTCGTGCCTGTTTCCTGTCGTGTTCCTGGTGTTCCTCCCAGTTCCCTGAGGGACACCCTGCCTGCCCACCCAGGAGAGCTTTCCTCTCCTGCAGGATGTGCTTCCAGAGAGGCTCTGGTCAGGTGCCAAGAAGCCCAGCAAACACGGAGAGCAGTGTCTTGGGAACACACCTGGCTACCTGGTCCATTAGGCAATGCTCTCTCACCTTCAGCTCCTGAAGGATTGGATCCTGTCCCCATCAGGTTTATCATGAACTCTAATGTACTCCTGGATGAAGACAGGGTCTACCTATTTCACCTTCCACATCTTTATTTACAATTACATAAACCTCCCCCACCCCAGAAACAAACCTTAGTCTGCTACAAATACATTGTTTAGACAATAATTATAGTGCAATATGTCTGAAAAAAGTGAAGCAGCATATTAGCACCACAGTCATTGCTTTTTATTCATGGCCCTCAAATATATTTAACTTGAAAATGATCAAAAAGGAAATATCCAGAAAATACCAACAAAACAGGACCACAGTGAAAAAGAAACCATCAGATTCCCTCACAGAATTGGAATGTTTTATTGTAAGAAACTGTCACAAAGGAAATAGGTCAGCCTTTTGGAACACTATTTTTTAAGTGAAAAAGTAACAGCATACTTGGATGTTAAAAGGTTTTACAAATGTTATTCAAGGGTCTAACTTTCACAGCCACAACAGTCTTCTTGGTATTCTTTGTCTCAGAGTTAACTCTGACAATCATTTGCTTTAACAGTTGAAATGCAAAGTCAGGGAAAAGTTTTCTTTTATTTGAAAAGGAATGAAAAGTGAACCAAGGTTAATTAGGTTTTTTTGTGATCTATTGAAATGGGACGAATTTTCCCTCAGCTGTGACTGAGTAAATGAAAGTAGAATCCAAAGTAAATCAGTGAAGAGCAATAAATACAAGCATAAACAAGTAAAAGAGCAGTGATAATTAAAGTCAGAAATTGCAAACACTATTCACCTGGAATATAGACTTACGTTAGGAACAAAGCCTGGGGTCACAGCTTTCTCTAGAACAGCATCCCAGTTGACATCAGCTAGGTATGGAGAGTTTTGGATGTCTGCAAGGCTTGAAAGGCGGCACTCTGGGTCCTTAGTGAGGAGCTGTGATCAAGGACAAGGCATTTTCTAAGGGACTGGATGCCATACAGAAGAGTAAATGTATCACACTCATAAATTGTATGACATATATTTTAAGTGGGAAAGTGGCTAGGGAATCTTATAACAGAAGTTAGAAGTCCCAATTTTTAAAAAAAATTAAAAGTAATAACTCATAGGATATGAGTACAGTTTAATTGCCACCAGATGGCTGTTGCAGGCATGAAGTGTATAAATATATTAGCAACAAAACTCTGCTTACAAATACACAAGAGCCCACAAGAAATGAAACATCACAGATCAATGCCACCCAACAATTTGTATTTTCTCTTTAATTTTTTGGAAGCTGAACATCCTAGCAGCAATTAAAATTATCCACCTCATTGCTCAATCTATTGAAAACAAGATTGCTAATTGCTGTAAAAGACATATTTTTTATTACTGTATTCAGACATTCACAAATATTTCCTGTTCAAGTATCATTACCGATGATCTGAAATACCTAAAAGAGATAATCTTCGCAGTGTGACCAGACAAATAAAGCAAACAAAAAACTGGGATTTTAGGAAGAAAACTATTTTTCAGATTGGATGTATTCAGAAAGAGCCCTGCCCCGTAGCTTAGTGATGTTTACAGCAAAGTGTCTTGACTTTTGTCGTTGCAATTATAGTAACATGGGACAGAAAGAGATACTGCCATTTTAATTTCCAATCTCCCTGTCTGGAAACTACAGCAGAAATTCAGAAGGCAGAGTGGTCCTTCCATCCATCCATCCATCTATAGCTGTGGGGAAATGGGGCTGGGGCACAGATGATGAATTACTGAGCCCAGAACTTTTACTGTCACTAGTGAATCAGCATTAAAATAAAATAAATATTAAATTTTTACTTCTCTGAAGCCATGAAAAGCCCAAGTCTAAGCCTAAGAATATTGCACCTTCTGAAGAGAAAATACTGCACCACTCACTTTCAGAACAGCCTAGAAATAAGCTCTGCTCTCTTATCCTTGAAATGTTGACTACCTAATGTGTGTGTTTGTCTGATGCCTTTTCCAGTGTTGGAAAGGCTTCTGGAAGAGGAGAGAACAGAGGACAGAAGGTATTTGTGCCTTCTTACCTTTTTCAGTAGTGCTATCATGCCCTTGCACCATGTGGATGAGTAGTGAACTCTTTCCATCTTGAACATGTTGAGTATCTCATCAATGGGGGTGGCTGAATGAATTTCATAGGGCCTCTGGGATAAAGTTAAGTCAATATGGAGTCAGTAAGAATGGATAACAGAGAGCAGACTATTCACATTTTCCTGATCTCAGTATTGTTTTTCTTGAAAATATCAAAACCACAAAAACATAACAATTTTGAGTCTAATCCTTTGTGTGTGCACTTTTCTTTGGTTGTAATGAATGTAATTACTCATAGATGCATGTCCTCTGCAAATTTTTCTCTCATGAAAGGAAGTATCAGTTCAAATGAGATGAATAAATAATTTTTTTCCTGGGGCATTCTATGTGAAATGTGGATTGTTTTTGGTTTTTTTGCTTGCAATACTAATGATCATTTTTTGCGACCTAAACCAACAAAATTAAAAGGAGGTGGCAGAAAGGAGCTTTGTCATCCTAATTTTACTGAGTGGTAGATAAAGAAACTAAAAAATCCTTACAAAAGTCTGTGTCAGAATCACAGTAAAAAAAAGAGCACTCCAAATTCCAATCCTCCTTTGCTTTTTTTAAAATCCAAAATTAACACACTACATGGAACTGCTGTCATGTGCTTGCAGTGCCTAAATTCTTCTATCGGTGAAGAAAAGCTCTGGTCTTTGCAATGCTTTGTTAATGAAGTTTTCTCTGATTTATCATTTATTACATGCAGAATTTGGAAATAAAATACTACATATAAATTTATATTCTTGTTATTTTCTTGTTATGTGTGCATATTTGTATGTTTGAAGCAAGTTGCTATAATTATACTCAATGCATTTTTAAAAACAAGGACAGAGAGTGGATTGCTTGTGAATTAAGTTGTTCCCAGCAGGTGATAAATATGTGATATGAGATCTGCAGCTAAATGCCATCCTAGCAGCAATGTGCAAATTAATGCATCATAATTCATAAACAACATAGAGTTACCTATTAATCCAATATCCTGAACAGTAAAGGGCAGACACTCATTACCTTGACTAAGAACTGAATCATCTCTTGACTGTTGCTAGTATTGATGCCTTAAGTTTTATCTTTCATATTTTCCAGATTCTGTACTGCATTAGTATGTAACTTTTAATTACATATAAAGAGTTAGCAAGTTCTCTTCACAGTTTAGTTAGACAAAACAATCCTTTTCCTGCCTGAGGACCAGGGACACCTTTGCAGCTTCAGGCCCAAAAAGTGTAAACAGCAAATTGAGGAGAGTAATCTGGGAGGATGGAACTTCATAACCTGAAGCTCTAAATGGACAATTAACCCCAATATGTAAATGGACAAAAACTCATCAAAGTGTGAAAACTCGTGACTGGGCATTGACCTTGGGTGGAGCCGTGCTCAGGCTCTTGTACTGCCCAAGATGTATCCTTCGAAAGCCTTTTAAATACCTATTTTATTCCTTTAACACAGTCTAGCCTCTGTTCTAGGTAGCCTCACAAGGCATCAGTATGTTACTGGTAGAAGATTATAATTTAAGAATGTTTCTAAGTGTTAGTTATTTAATTTGTTAAGGAATTGGAGTCACTCTTCATAAAGACCCAGGACATTTTCTTATTCTGGGAAGATTCATGCACATATTTAACTTCCATATGTATGAAACCAAGTGCACCTCAAGGCACTGGGGTGTTCTAAAAATAAATTCAAGGAGGGTCTTTTTGCTTTGATTCATATTTAATTAACCCACTTGTCATTTAGGTATATCATGTCCATATGAATTCAACAGGACCTAAATGTCTGTTTTAGATACATAATTTTCCTGAACTGGATTCAAAATTGCAATTAGAAATAGTCTGTTTTATGCTTTTTCCTACAAGTGGTAATGTTGCCGTAAAACAGCTAGTCAAAATGAAACTTTTACATGTTTTCTGTCACCTAGAAGCAACCTACTGCTGATTTAACTTGATATAACAATGTGATCAATAGGATCATCGAGACAGAATGTACACCAATTGTTGAAAATGGCAATTAAATCTAAAATTAGCAACTATATAAGGAATTATGAATCATTAAAAGTTTTTCTGTTAAGGATGTTTCTGTCCATGCCTTTTTCCTGACAGGAAGATCCCTTAAGTTTACCTTATTTTCAACATTATTAGCATTCTAAAATATTAATTTTTTTTTTGAGTTTTGAAGAGATTTAAAATATTTTTATCAGTTAATTCAAATTGTAAATGGCCATTATAAGTTTGGTCTTTTGAGACCCTTCATGCCGCTATCTCCCCTGTTTCTTAGCTATTCAATCCACTGAAGAGCTCTATTCCTTCAGTTCTATTTTGTGGAAAAAAGAAAAAAAATCTGATTTGCTTTTGTTCAGGATTTTTAATCAAAGTTTGTTGTTAATTGTTCACATTACAATAAAAGTCAGAATCTGGGAATCCCACCTACTACTCATTTCTTCACTTTGTCTCTACTGAATTCATGGTATATACATTTTTTGTAGCATTTTACCAGCTGTCTCTAGCTCAGGAACAGACTGACACGTGGCACAGTTTGCATCATACACTTTAATTACGGTTTAATTTCATGGAGTTTATGAAAAGATCAATGTTTGATGCAAAACTGTATGAACTTGCTTTGTTTATCTTGATAGCTCTTTTATCAGCAGCTGGATTAGGAGAAAAATGTACCTACAACTTATTTAGAAATGTTAGCTGTACTATGGGTGACCAAAGAATGGTGCAGAAAGCTCTGTACTGGACAAGACATGCTCCTGTACCTACAGGCTCATTTCAAGCAGAACATGATTTTGGCTGCCCAGCAGTGGGAAACCAGAAACGGCTGGAATGCCTTGAACACCCTGAGCAGCAGAGGCAAATAGAAACAAAAATTCAGCTCAATGAAAAACAACTCATTTTTGCTCATTTTTCTTTTACTTATCTCCTCTTGAATTCAGGCTGTTAGCATCATAGGCTATGCACAGCTCTGAGGTTGAAAATCAAATTTGTGATGTTTCTTATTTTTAATGCCCTGTCCTTTCTTGCCTCCTGCCTCTCCCCTGCAGCATCACGCCCCAGCTCCAGCTGCAGCCCTGTGTCTGTGGCTCTGCCCTGTGTCCTGTGGCTCTGCCCCGTGCACAGCCTGCTCTTTGCCCTGGGCTGCTGCTGCTGCTGGGTGGTTTCTCCGAGCAGCCCATGTTCTTGGTGGCATTGGGGCTGTTTCCTTGCTGCTGGACAGGGAGCTGTGGGAGCCTGGAGGAGCAGGGGCTGGTGCCTGCAGGCTGAGCTCACAGCCCTGTGTGCGCACTGTGCCTTGGTGGCCATCTGCTGCTGTGGCAGATGGGGTTTGGAGCTCGCTGCTGCTGAGACAGCAACGTGCCTTGGGTTAAGCACATCTCCTCAACCCACTTCCACTTCTCTTGTCATCACTCATGTCGGTTTAGGCCTTGTCTAGACTAGGAAAGTTTAGAAAATATACGCCTTCTCCTTGTCCATACAGGGTGTGGGCTGCCAAGCCATCCTCTGGCTGCTCAGTGGCCAAGAGCTGCTCTTCAGGAGAAGACAAACAGCTGGCTTGGGTGACTTGAGCAAGTTCAGATGGCAACGTTTTTATTTAAAAAAAAAAAAAAAAAAACCTAACAAAAAATTGATTCAGTCTCAACTTTACTTTGTTTGTAGAATGACTTATTCAGGAAAGACTATGGATCTTGGCTAATGGATATCCTTCTATATAATTTTTCATTTATTAAAGTGAATTTCTCACATCAAAGTGATCTTTTGCGATTAGTCTTGGGAGTTCAGCTTTCATTAACAATCATTCATTGCTCTCCTTTCTCAGAGACACTCACTGGGGAAGGGTTGATATAAAACCTTCAGGATGTTCTCATTTCTGTAATGCAGCTAGAACTACTGTCTGTGACCAGCATTGAGTATGTATTGTGCTTATCACTGCCAGACTTTAACTTCTCCATTCCAGAAAGAATGGCAGTCTAAAAATTCCCTAAGGTTTGAGAGTTACGGTAGAGGAAAACTGAGCATAATTGTTAGTTTGTTGGGGTCTTTTAAGAAAGGTGTTTAATACTCCTCTACTTTGAGACATGAAACAGTCTTTGAATGAGAAAGATCTTGTCTTAGGAGCATGACTTTTTTTTATTTCTATGGAAATACAACATAGATTGGCCAAATTTTAGGCCTTTGAAAAATGTAGTATCAATACGCAGACATTCTGAAATTAAATTTTCCATTTAAAAATAGGAAAAACCGTTATTCTTTACTTCTATTTTCCTTTATCTATCATCCTACATGGAATTGTGAGATCTTTGTGGGATGGATTGTCTGGTAAGACAAGGTAGCAGAACTGTGTTAGTGTCATAATATAAACTGCAATGAAATAAAATCCCCTTTCCAAAACAGGCATGAAAAATAATTTTAAAAACCCCAAACAGCTGCTTTAGCTACGTCATCATCCTGAAATAGTACCTTAATTACTGTTTTCCATGGGGAATAGTAAATATTTAAGCAACTGACTGAAATCCTTTGAACCAAAATAGAAAAGAACTTTCCGTTATCTTCTCTGATATTCAACCACGCTCAGGAAGATTTTTCATTAAGCTTATTCACATAATTGATTAGATAAGAAACAAATGCACTGGCAGATAAGCATTTTCTGTATTGGGCCAAGCATCCTAGGATATTGCATTAGATCTCTTATGGTATTAAGAGAATCAAAGATATAATAGAGTCTGAAGTAACTGAACTTCTATTTGAAAAAAAATACAATTGTTTGCAATTCAGCATTATAAAGAAGCCATTAAACATTAGTCCCTTCCTTAGCCAAACTGAGGCAAGTTTTCATAATGTATTTGAGTATGAGGTGAAACTTTCCCAAGTATGTTTGCAGCTGGGGAAGAACCAGGACAGCATTCCTGACCTGGGCCTTGTACAATCAAACTTTATCCTGAAGAATGCACTCAGGGGCACTGCAAAATTGATATTTTTGTTAGATAACAACAAACTCCATCATTCTTACCCAGCCCCTCAGTAATTCATATGCTGTTATTCCTAGCGACCACCAGTCTACTGGGTATGAGTATCCTGGACCTCCATCCATAAAAGCCTGGAACACTTCTGGAGCTGAAATAGTAAATCAAATGGAACAAAAAAGCATTTCATTAAGGTTAGACTATGGGTTTTATTTCACAGCTAAAAAATGAATAAGGACTCAACAGACTGGAATTAAATAGATTTGGAAGCACAGCATTTTGAGGGTGTAGTTTCAGTGCCTTGTTTTACTAATAACAAGCAACCATAATGTCAAAAGTCAGTAATTTAATATATTAATTCTTACCTGGTTAATTTAAGTTTTACGTTATGTGAATAAAACAAGTAATAGAAGGGGAATTCTTGGTCTGAAGCGTGACTTAGAACATGTAGGATAATGTAAACATTTTATGGGAAAAATATCTGCAAGTGAGGGGATTGTGATTGATGAAAGTGTTGAACGTGGTAAATTTCATTCTACATTTGGATAGAACAAATCAGACAGGTATTAAAAGTATTCAACATAGGAAAATGGTACTTAAATAGAAATCCTGACACTGATTTTATGATGTCAGAAACTGTCATGGCTGGAAGAAAACACTGTCAATGAAGTAAAGACTTCCATAAAAGTAACTTCTGTGGAGGAAAAGAAAATGTATTTTCAAAACAAGGATCCACTTGGTGTAATTTGACAAAATGAAAAAACCTGTACTAAATCACACTCCTGTAATTTCTTCAGAAAATGAAATAGAGTGGATATGAAATGAAATGAAATGAAATGAAATGAAATGAAAACTTGGTCACGCTTTTCTAGTGATTTAACAGCAGAATCTCAGTACACTTTGTGAAAACAGCACTTTCACTGGAGATTTTCTAAACAACATTGTTCCCAGCCATAACATCACGCTAATTTCATGAAAAAACCTGTAGTAAACCATGCTACTGTAATTTCTTCAGAAAACCAGATATAAGTGAGAGTAGGCATGAAATTAAACTGAAATGAAATGAAATGAAAAGAAAGCTTGGTCACCCTTTTGTAATGATTTAACAGCAGAATCTCAGTACGTTTTGTGAAAACAGCACTTTCACTGGAGATTTTCTAAACAACACTGTCCCCAACCATAACATCATGCCTGATTGCAATGACCATGTGAGCCTCCTCTGGCCAGGATACCCAGTGTAATGTACCACACTGCCTCCTCACTACCACGGCCTCCCTTTGTGATGTGCACACTGCAGTGAGGGATGCAGTCTGGTCACACCCCTGACTGGCAGATTGGGAGTTCACTATTGATGGCATTTAGAGAAGAACCTTTAATAAATGAAAAGGCCTTTTATTTGAATTCCTTTTAGAGGATGTTTTGCAGTTCTTGCATTATGGATGGCAACCTAATAATTTACAGCTCCAGACCTGACTTCAGGAAGTCTTCAAGAACCAAATATAATAGAAGATTTCAGCATTCATTCATTAGTTATGGCAGAACTCTAATCTGTTGAATAAAAAGCAGAGAATGCATGCAAGTGGGCTTATACTCTTTGACCAGCAGGACCATGTCTAAATATGTTTGTTATGAGATCTGTAGGAACTTAAATAAACATTTTTTTCTGGAATATGTGTTTTTGGAGAACAGATGACCAGTGGATATCTGGCAGAGGAAAACTTGTGCTGTGATCCAGTATGACATAAATCAACAATGCCTTAAGAGTCATTACACTGAGTTAACTCTGTCTCACCTCCAGGTGACACAGCTTCCCTTGGCATGCTGCATCTTCATGTGCATTTCAACTCTTATTTGCATGCTGCTGGTGTGTAGGCACATCTTACAGGCGTGCAGTCTATCAGATAGGTGGTGAGAACATAAGCAGGATTTTTTTATTGCTTTAGTGGATCGATGTCCTTAAATTGCACATCAGGCACCAAATTTGTATTTTAAATATCACCACAGGAACCCTGTAGTGAAGGTTTGCTTGATTCATCCCCATTCGTTATGGGTTTTTGCCCACCATGCCTAGATGATGCCCAATATCTCATTACAGAAAATGGCCTTTTGGCATTTTTACTGAGATATGCAAGTATAATATTGGCTTCACTACTTCTTTTATAGCTTTAGCATTTTAATAACAAGATAGAACACTATCTGATTTCTGTGAGATAGAGGTACTTTATTGATGTAACCTATGACATTGCCAGAATGGTGTAGCTATTGTGCTAATTTAGTGACTGAGTTGTTTACTTATATTCTATTAATATATTATATTACATTATAATATATTATATTACATATGATATGATATGATATGATATTAATTATATTTCATTTAATGGAATTTTTTTTCCTAAAATCCTCAAGGTCAATCATCCTACATTAAGCAGATCAGCAGAAAATGCCTTCTTTTGCCCTGGAGTTTTGAAGCTATTTTCTCACTTGAAGCCAATGGCATTCTTAGGTCAGAATATGAGCAGTTAAGGTCCCGATTTTTAAAGCAGATATCCCCTTTTTGCCCACTTTAAGAGCATTATTTTCAGTCCAGCTGGAATGCCTCTCTGCATTCCATCAGCTCCAGTGAAGCAGTTGTAAACACTCTCTTCCCATGAGGGGGGGACTGACAGAGGGTACAATATGATTTGCAGAATCCTATATACAGGTTTTTTCTCATGGTGAAATATCAACCAAGTTGAAGCCAAAAGACCTTTCTCTAGTTTGACAAAGCTGTTAAATACCCTTTTCACACCAAGCTTGTGCTTAAAGTGTCCGAAAGTCTTGTTGAACAGAGACATTAGGTGCAGATGAGGGCTCCAGGTTATGTGCAGACTTCTGGAGTTTGCCTGCTCAATCAGAAACAGAGCATGATCTTACAGAAAGACAGCAGATCCTCCAAGTCATGGAATTAGCCAAGCTCTGAAGAACTAGATCTATGAAATACAGGATATAATATTGGTTTTTGCTGTAAGAAATAACTATGCCTGGAGAACAAATTCAGAGTGCAAATTGGTTAGAGTAAAAGCAAATAAAAACTCTGACAGGAAAGATTAAATTCTGCATTGATTTTCTTTAACATTGTCACTTAAATATACTACCTGTAAGCTTTAAAATTTGAATTTGATCCCAGGGTCAGCTTGAACAGCCATCCTGCAGCCTACTCTGGGTAGATTCTTCCAAAGAATGATCAGATTTGAGCTTACCAGATTGAAGCTACACATCTGCAGTATGCACCCATTGTGAACATACCCTCTCCTGCCATAACAGATTTAGGATGAGAAGAATACTTCATCTTTTACCCCCATGCATCTACATAGGCAGAAGTATTCTGCCTTCAAGAGTTTGTGTGAGCAAGAGTGAGTACCTCCAAGAACAAGAGTTTAATATCTTTCTCCTTTAGCAGTTTCCACTGAAAAAAGGTTTTTCAGGAAAATAAATGGGTTTAATATTGGGTTTGATCCTGCAGTTTGTTTTGGCCAAGAGCTGTAGTTACAATCACATGCACTTAGGGGAAAGGCAGTAGATGTTTGTGTGGCAGAAGTTCAACTTTTAAACAGTGAAGATAAATCAAGTAATAGCAAGTCTAGCAGCAAGACTGAATTCAAAGGAAAGTAAAGAAGTGTTGCAGCTGGTAGATCCCATAGGTCCTCACACCTCCCCCTGACCCAATTTCTTTGATGTGATGGAGAACTGCCTATTCCTAGAGCTGCATGAAGAATGACTCAAGAGCAGGAACCTGGTCCAGCCTCACTGCTCACCCTGCTTTGAGCAGAATAGAGGTTTTTGGGGGACCTGCTACTAGTCACCCCACAGTTCTGTGATCCAATGAACCTCAAGCAGCCAGCTCCTCACAGCACATCTGAGTGGGGTGACAGAGGCCAGAAAGCATCAGGAGGATCTTTGCAGCTTCTTCCTCTTGACAGTCACCATGAGCTGCATTGGCTCTTCACCTGTGCCCAGATGCTCAGCTCCTAGAAAACCTGTCACCCAAAGTACCAAGAACTTTCAAAGGCAGAACTCAGAAGCAATGCAGTCTTTTTGCTTGGGTTATTGCTTTACATGTTTCTCAAAGTGTGATCTGACACCTATCATGAAACTTTTTGAAAATGACAAAGAAACACCCTTTAAATACCAAAGCAATTCCAAGATGGGACATCTGTTCTAATTTTAACAGAGCAAATAAAATCAGAAATATTTCTTTGTCTTGTATAATAATGAGTAACCCCACATACTAACTTTGGCAACTAGCCAAGCTCACAGTCCTTCTATTGTTTCTTTCCTGCATCTATATTTTTCTCTTAATGATACACTTTCATTATTTTATTGCTTACCTGATTTACTTTCTTGAAAATTTATATAAATGAATCCACATTTGTACTGTATTGTGTGCTACAGTGCATTTCTTGGTTGTCCCCAATACAAATTTCCAGTCAATACTTTTTTCCAACTAATAAATTAAAATAAATCCTCTTCAGAGATGTATCTCTTGATGCTTTTGCACTGTACCTTTTTAATAATGGCATACTACTGCACACTGTAGGAAGTAAATAAGTGGTTATTTCTCTCTAAAATAAAATCATACTAGAGGACAACATATGAACAAATGGAATGTGAAAGCAAATCAAGTGAGTCTGCATCCATCTCAGAAGCAAATGGCATACTGGGATATCCTTATTCCTGTTCTGTAGGTTTGTGCAAAAGGAAGTAATTTCTGACAAATCCATTCAAATATATAACAATGCACTGGAATTTTCATACCAGTCATATAATCTGCAATGTGAATTTTGTATGAGATGATGCATCTCATATTGTATACATATTTTCCTAGAGATCTGTAACAAAAAGTTATACAGAAGGAAATTTTATGTAGCTGATTGGTAATTATCTACCTTTATTTGTGGAAAGACATTAGTATACAACAACATGATTCATGAGCTTGAAATAAAAGAGACTATCAATGTAAATGCAAATAATTTTAAACCAAATTTTCACTATTTTTCCTATTGTAAAAGTCTGTTTTGTGGAAAGAATAAAATGTTTTAAGTAAGATTTCTGAAAATCTGTTGAATATTCATTGGTATCACAACTTAATAAATTTTAAGTGCTCTGAAATTCAGGCTATTTTTGATTTGTTGCTCAAAGGTGAGTTTGAAATGTTGTCCATGACAAAATGATCAATTTGAGGTCTATCTCTTGGTGTGGTTGGCAAACAGAACAGCTGCCATTATTTCTGATGGAGCATCTACATACTAACAAATCAGTTTATTTAGGCAATAACTTATAAGTCAGTCTTGCAAGATGGATTACTGCAAGGAGCTGACTCTCCATGAAAAGCTAAATATTGCCAATCATATCATCAGTTCCTGCACAATGTCCAGTGCCAGTGTTATCAATATGAGAAACTGAAAATGAAACAAAAAACCCGAACAAAAACTAGTGGTTTTCTCTCTCTCTCTATCTTTTTTTTTTTTTTTAAATGATCCAGTTCAGGTGGATATGTCCAAAACATTCTTGAGAATGAAATCCCTGGCACTGTTTCTCCAGTTGTCTAGCTACAGCTCTCTGATTTCTATTTGCATCTCAGCAGAGACCCTACCTGTCAGTAAGGGGAATCAGAGGTTTGTGGTTTACTGGGAGGGGGTTGCAAAGCAACACACCCTGCTGAAGTCATTGCAGCAAAACATACTTCAGTGGTGTGGGTTTTATTTCAGATTAGAAAATGCATTCCAGCATCATTAACTGAGATTCAGCATAATATCACAGTCAGGTATCATTCTCCTTCCACATATTTATCCCTGATCTTGGAAAACAATTGTGTGTGTAAATTGATATATACACATATTTACAATACATACAGCATAAGCAATATTTTGATTGATTAGTGCAGGACAAGCTGTTAAAAGGTTAGATGTTTGCGAATTTTAAACATGTGAATGATGATGTATAGAACACATTTATAGCTTCACATTGCTGAATCAGGCTTAAGGCATGACATATTGAGCTGAATAAAAAATGAACTTGATTTTTGGAACAATATTCCAAGAACCTTGAACTGAGATGTTTAAGTGAAATACTAATTGCTTTCTCAGCATTCTGATGAGAAAATATTAATTTTCACTTTCCCCTGAGAAGTAAATTCAGGAGTCAGTAATTTTTCTGGATCATGGTTTAAATAGAAAAGAGAAAACAAACCACAATAATGACCAGTGATCTTCCATCCAGAGTAGAAGCTGTTTCAAGAGCAAAATGGAAGAAAACAACTTCCCTCTCCCTGAATATAAATGTGGATTTGGTAAACTGTCAATTTACCTCCTAGTGTTTACTTTCTCATGTGCTAAAAAGGTCTAAATTATAATGGTCAGCCTTCTGACTCAGAGCTTTAGAATAGCCAGCTGCTAACTTCTATTTTATAAGGGAAAACGCTGCTTAAAACCTGGGCATGCTGGGATGGCAATTTTCTAGTGTGAGGTTTATACTTGTTATAGCCATGTAACTGATTTTGCACCATTATTCACATTATACACCTCAATAGTTTTAATACTCATATTTAATGCAATTATTCAATCAAAGTAAATAATTTAGATACCATTACCTGAAAACAGACATGGCATTTAGAATGCCTTATTAGTTTTCCATATGGCTGTATAACCTCTCCTGCCCTTATTCAGCGTGCTATCCTCATACAACCCTCTGCTTTACTCAACCACTGAACAGAACTCACTTCTTGACCTTGCACAGAGAAGTCCTTAGTGGCTGAACATCTGGATCAGCCTCAGAGAAATAACCTCCAGTTGCTACCCGTGTTGAAAGAAAGCCCAGCAGCAACGAGCATGTCATGGTCTCCCATTATTGAACAGGGAATTGTACACAAGCAACTTCGCTACTCCATAGAAAAGCTCACAGTGGCTGCAGGGCCAGTTTTCCTAGCAATTTTTAGAAGGGATTTTGTCCAAAAATATCCATTTGCTGTTTGGAAGATTGTTCCAGTGTATAGACAGCAGCTGTTCTGCCCAGTACTGAAATTAGCGGGTCTGCGTAGCTGGGGATTTTCAGGACAGATTGTACCTGGCACACCAGGACTGTTCCATGCTCCTGCATCTCATACTCCCATCAGGTTAGAAAATATGTTAGCATCAAACAAAGTTTGTGCATGCAAACAGCTGGGGGGGTTGTCCTGACCAAAATCCAGGAGTTATCCAGGGGGCAGAGGTCCCTGCTAGGGTTTCTGCTCCCCCCATATCTCCCTGTAGAGCTCCACAGGCCCCTCCAGGCAGGTATAAATAAATAAACAAACAAATTAACAAATAAAAAGCCCAAACCAAAACTACTTCTTGAACTTGGAGTGGGGTATTTATTAACTGGAATAGTCAGAGAATTGATTGTATTAATAGTTTTGCTGGAAGATCTTAAAGGATGTTAGTAGGCTGGAGAGCACAAAGTGGTGACGAGCAGATGGAAGTAGTAACTTCTTTCCTGATCTCCTGAGGTCCCTCAGCTGCTTATGCTCCTACTCATTTGGTTCCACTCTGTGGAACCAAAACCTGAATGCCTGCTCACAGCTCAGTGTTTAATCCCTTCAGCCATGTAGCTCCTAGCACGAGCTGAAAATCCCATCAGTGTGGGGAGTGTTTATTTCAGCACCTCAAAGTCTCACACAGCCACTTTTAGTTCTTGCTTATCGGAGCAAACAGAAACCTCCCTTGTTGTGCTGACATCGTGAGATTTCCTTGGGATCAAAAGGTCGGGTAATGACATGACCAGAGAAACTCTGCAGTCAAAACCCCTGTAGGGTAAAAGTAGGATTTTTAAAAACCTAAACACTGCCTTAACTGCATTCAAAATGCAATGAGCTGCAAAACAGTATTTAATTTCAGAGCACAGTTTAATATAAGTGCAAGAAAGACCAAAGATTGATCACTTTTGAAAACGCAACTCAAAAATTTCCCTGCTATATTTTAAGCATTTGAGGAACAAATTAAAATGGGCTAATTTTTTCTACATGAAAGGTTTATATCAGGACATCCACTGGCTTTCCTCTGAGTTCAATAATACACCTACACAGTATTAATTAGTAAATATGAATGACTCATACATTTTAGAAGTTCAGTGGACCAGTGTAAATCCACAATCCTCTGGTAATGTAATTCTTCGCCATGAGAGCAGCCTATGAAAGGAGCTGTGAAAACCTGAGATAACAAGCTGTGAGATAGGAATGGAGTAGCTGAAAACTTTCACATAATTTATGACTGATTTTATTGACTTTGGATTTCTGTCAGTTGTAATTGTGTAATAAAATGTATTTTATTGGTTAGATTTGGAATAAAGTTACAGTGCATAATTTGAATATTTTCAGTCTCTGCTGATAAAAACATCAAAGACTCTGCCTAGTCCCCCCAACTCTCCTACTGCTTAAATCAAAAGCTCCTAAAAAACAAAACAAAAATAAGCAACAACACCACAAAACCACACAAAAAACCCACATAAAAAAAGAAAGGTGACGTCTGTCATGTTTTCTAGATGTGTTTTACTGCTTAACTTTTGGTTTTGTAGCTGACCACTGTTGCAGCATAGAGGGCCATCACTGCAGATGGGTGCAAAGACACTCAGATATTGTTCACAAGGGACCAGTTTAAGAAATGGCTTGCTTTTTTTTTACACACACACTTCCCTTTCTCACAAGAGGCCAAAGTAAGAAAAGAGTGGCAGCTGAACAGACCAGCACAGGTTGCAGCCAGGGACCACTCCTGCAGCCAGGGACCATTCCTGCCCTGCTCTGGCTTTCCTGCTCCACATCCCAATGCACAATGGAGGGGGTCATTTGTGGTCATTTGTTGGCAGCAGCTGTGCCTGCCAAAAGCCAGCCTGGTCTCAAAGGACAATTGGCATTGCTTGCCAGGGTAGGATGACAGCCTGAAATCGTGTGAGGTTACAAAGAGCTACAATACAACTCCTACAATAAAGCCTTGGCAACGCTGCCAATCACAGGTGCTGTAAAAGGTTTGAGCAGTGAATTTGTGAAGGTAAAATCAGGCACAGGTGACACACAGGTTTCCCAAGTCAGCAGAAGGCACACACTGCCTTCCACGGTCCCAGCCACATGAACAGCACAAGACAAACTCAGACGACCCCTAAACTCGAAGAAGTTGATCTCATTTCAGCATTTCAGGTCACTGGCTTTGAGAGGAAAAGCTGCAGAAACAGCTGGAAGTGTCCTGCCTTGCTCTTTTCACACATACTGCCGTCTCTGTCTTTGTTCCTGTGTGTGGTGGGTACTTCATTTGTCTGAATTAATTTTCTGGGAAGGGGAGGACATGGGAACTGAGAGGGTTTCTAGAGAAACATTCAGGTTCAGGTACAATGCATTCTGCATAAACATTTAATAAGTGGGGAAATGGGCAGGGAATATTTCAAACTGAAATATTTGGGGCTAATGTGAAGTGGAATTAAGCAAGGACTTCAGGGCTAAAAGGCTAATGTGAAGTGGGATTAAGCAGAGGCTGCAGGAGCTGACTCACACAATGCTTAGCATTACAAGATAGGCATCTTAATCAGAACAGCTAGGGCATTTTTACAACACAATATCAATTCATTCTGGTTTTTTCCTGGAAACCATTTTTATTCAGTCATGCTGCTTGAGAACAAATCACTCCCTAGCAATTTCTCAGCCTATTTCAATAAGATTTCAAAGAGGAATGGAAGCTTTAGAGATAACATTTTTTCTGTTTATTTCCTTAAATTTGTCATAGGAAGAAGTGAGAAATCCTGTAAGTGCCTCTGCTAGGGAAAAGACTGGAGAGTCCCCTCATATCTGATTAAACATAACAGGATCCACATGAGAGTAAGACTTCATAAACCTTCAAGAGGGGGAAAAAGCTTTCATCACATGTCATACTGTCATCATTGTGAAAATCATAAGGCATGTCTCATAGAAACTGCTGTTTCCTTGGTTCTGGTACTCAGCAAGTACCATGCTTGAAGGTGACTTTGTCTTGTTACACCAAGTTTAAACTGTGGTTTGAATTACTGGTAATAGAAGATTACAAGCAACCACAGAGTCAATCTTCCCAGTTCTGTTTTTTTTTTCTATTTATCTTGTCTAAATGTCTCAGGAGAAGCCACATGGAAACCGTTTGATACAGCCTTACAACCAAAAATCACTGCAACTGAAAAGTCCTTGTAGCATTTCACTAAAGCTAGACTTCTTCACAAAATAAAAAGTGTAAACTAAAAGAGGAAAGCAGCACCAATAAATGTGTGGCCATATCTATGACACACTTTGGTTTGTTGAAGCTTTGATATCCGAACTGTGCCATAGAGAATCCTTACCCATCACTTTTCATCTGAAACAGAGGATTTTTACAGCTCTAAAAGCTTTGCTGTCTTCTTACAGCTCCAAATAAATGCAAGGGTGATTCTTCAGACTCTTTCTGAATGGTAAAGACTACAACTGGGCTTTTGTAGCATCTTTGAATTCCCAAGAGGTGAGGAAGGGACAATGGAGAGAAAGCAAGCTGGTGGATGGTGTGATAGTCTTCATAAAGAAAAGGAGAGAAATTTTTTGTCAGTTTCTTCTTGTGTGATTGATGGATATGGCAGAGATCTGATGAGTGGGGAGGAGGCTTCAGGAGTGGAACAACTACCTGAGCTGAGGTGAACTTAGTCCAGATCCATTCGTGTGAAAAGGTAAAATCTTTTCCCTTTCTCTCATCTTTCCCTTGACCTCCAATGCTCTGTATCCCATGCCTGTGCTGTGCTGCTAATTTCACCTAAGCTGATATATATCCTTGTGGTGCAAATATATTATATATTCTTATCTCAAGATGTGGTAATTTACAGAAAATAACACAGCTGAATTTCTCCTGAATTCGAATTTACCAAACAGAACCTGACTAGAGTGTAGAGATCAAGCTCCTGTATAAAATAACATCCATATAATATCCTTCATCTCCAAAGATTTTCACTGCTGACACACCTATGTACTGTCAAAAAAAGAAGTTGGTCACATCTACTTTATGCTTTAGCAACTTAAAATCCTTTTGCTATACCATTAGTCAGCCTTAATGTGTAACTATTCTTACATTTTTAAATGTCTTGAAAACTTACCCATATAGGGTTTTGTGCCAGCCATAGAAGAAGCTTTTTCTGAGCCTTTCACTATGGTTGCTACGTTAAAGTCTGTGATGTGAACATGTCCTGCAATTACACAAAGCAAAAACAGAAGTTAAAATAGCACATCATACGAATATTCCTCACTTTATCTAACATTTCAGTGATAATGGAAAGAAACACAATTGGAAAAATACATAACATTAACAGAAACTTAACATTAGATGTTACTCTTAGATAGAAAACCCAATTTGGAAGCACAGTGATGGAGCACTCCTGTGTGGTTGTGCCCACTACCTCTCTGCACTTCTGAACTCTCTTTGCTGATCACCCTGAATCTTCTCATGCCATGAACAAAGTTGAGAAGTAGGCCCACAAGAACCTCATGAACTTTATCAAGTCCAAGTGTAAGGTACTGCACCTGGATGGGGGCAATCTCAGAACTCACTGAGTTCTTGTTCTTGTGGATGGAGTTCTTGTGGATGAAAAGCTGGACACGCCACAGCAGTGTGCACTTGCAGTCCAGAGGACTGATCCTGTCCTGGCTGCACCAACAGAGGCACAGCGAGCAGGCTCAGGGAGGTGATTCCTCTCTGCTCTGCCTTTGTGAGACCCCAGCTGGCACAGGCTGCCCATGGGGGTTGTGGGTGGGCCATCCCAGACAGTGCTCAAGGCCAGGCTGGATGGAACTCTGAGACCCCAGCCTTGTCTAATGGAAAGTGTTCCTGCCCACAGCAGGAGGGTTGGAAAAAGATGGTCTTGAAGGTCCAACCATAACCATTCTGTTATCCTATGATTCACTCTGTCTTCTCAGAACAGTAAGTACCATGCAGAAGCAGAATGTGAAGCTATGTGTGAAATTTGCCTCATCTCCAGCTACAGTCACTCCTCACATCTCAGGTACAGTAATTTCACGACGATAAGGCGTACCCTTATGACTAAAATTTTGGCCAGAACCCAGAAGTGCGCCTTATAGTCCGGTGTGCCTTATATAATGCACAAAGTTGCGGAAGTGAGAGCCACAAGGGGGGGCGGTGCAGTGGGGGCGCCGAGTACTGATGGGGGGGCGGCCACGGGCGGCCCCAGGTGCCGGGAGCAGCGTGGGCAGGGAGGTGTTACTACTTCGTTACTTTGTTGTGCGCGGCACGGATCCTCGCTGCAAAAAAAAGTGTGCCTTATAGTCTGGTGCACCTTATATAATGTACGAAGTTGTGAAATTTGCCGACACCCAGAGGTGCGCCTTATAATCTGGTGCGCCTTATAGTCGTGAAATTACAG
The DNA here is from genome assembly GCF_009819885.2 of Catharus ustulatus. Classification (NCBI taxonomy): domain Eukaryota; kingdom Metazoa; phylum Chordata; class Aves; order Passeriformes; family Turdidae; genus Catharus; species Catharus ustulatus. Next base: position 63,228,069 of record NC_046225.1, on the reverse strand, counting down.
TAAACTCACGAATACAAGCTGCACTGAGTATAAGCCGCATCTCTGGGTGTTGGCAAATATTTCGGTTTTTGTCCATAGATAAATCGCACACGAATATAAGCTGCTCTGTCGTTCGCAGCGAGGACCCGCGTGCAATTAGTAACAGAACCGCGGGAGGGCGGGGTTTACTGGCTGAGCTAAGGCTGTGCAGGCTCGGCCCGCTAGGGGCCGCTGACGGGGCCAGGTGGCCCAGCCCAGTGCTGCCGCTCGGGGCCGGCCGCCGCTGCCACTGGGCTCGGTCACCCCGGGTCGGCGCTGCCCCGCGGTGGCAGGCAGGGACGGAGCTTCCCCCGCTCCTACGGCAGTGGCGGCGGGCGGGGACGGAGCTTTCCCGCGCCCGTGGCGCCGGCGGCGGGCGCGGACAAAGCACCCCGCCTCCTCCCCGAGCCGCGGCAATGGCGGCGCGCACTTCCCGCCCCCCCGCCCGGGCCGCGGCAATGGCTGCGCAGGGCTCCCGTCGGCTCCCGGAGCCGCGGCAATGGTGGCGCCCCCCCCCATCGGCTCCCCGGGCCGCGGCAATGGCGGCGCGGCCCCCCCGCGTCCTCCCCGAGCCGCGGCAATGGCAGCGCTTCCCCCCCGTCGGCTCCCCGGGCCGCGGCAATGGCGGCGCCCCCCCCACCTCGGCTCCCCGAGCCGCGGCAATGGCGGCGCCCCCCCCCCCCCCTCCCCTGGGCTGCAGCAGAGGAGGGAAGAAGAGAGCTCTCCCGCCTCTCTCCCTGCCCCCCGTGCTGCCTGCAGGGAGCCAGGGCAACACGGTAACACTGTAACAATTGCGAAATGCCGGCTTTTACTGGCCGGTGCTTGGCTCGGCACTCTGGCTGGCATGTCTGGGGTTGTAAATGTCAGAAAATTATTAATATATTAGCCGCACCCGACTATTAGCCGCACTTCCGGGTTTCCACCAAAATTTTTGTCAAATTGCTGTGGCTTGTATTCGTGAAATTACTGTACTGTACTCGTGACACTGTCTACAATTGCATCCAGTCACCACAGGTTGCCATCAACCTGACTTTTTCTGAGTCTTCTCAGGGCAAAGAGGGAGGGGAGAAGGAAAATGGTATTTTTATCACACAGTAACTATAAATTAGATCCATGGCAGCAGAAGGTGTGTATGTAACAGGAGCAGATCTCAAATGATCATTCATTTGACAGCAGGCAGCAAGATGAACAATAAGTGGCAGAAGTCAGCCTGACCAGCCAGCCAGACGATTTAAACTGTACTAATGAGGCTGAATGGCCCAAACATTCTATTACTTTTTTCCTGGGATAGTTTATGATAAGCATAGGTTCAATTGCTCCAACACTGTGAAGTACAGTAATTTCATGGCCATAAGGCACACTGGACTATAAGGCGCACCCGCCGGGAGTTGGCAAATTTTGCAGCTTTGTAGATCATATAAGGCGCGCTGGACTTTAAGGCGCACCTTTTTTTTTGTAGCGAGGAGTTGTGCGGTGTGCAACAAAGTAACGAATTACTGGCAGGTGCTCAATTAGCAAACATTTTTCAAAGATCGGTGTAGCCTTTAAACGCAGCCTCAGGCGCCCTCTCCATGCAGCGGGCCCCGGCACTCCTGCCCGCCCCCGGCGCTGGCTGGCACAGCTCACGGCTCCTGGCTCCCACCGCGCGACCGCGCTGTGTCCCAGCTTCCACCCAGCCGGCGGCAGTGGTGCTTGTCGCCGTTTCCCCGCAGCCGGCGGTGGCACTGCCGCTTCTCGCTGCTTTCCCATGGCTGCGCCACTTGTTGCCGCTTTGCCGCGGCTCCAGGGGCTCGGCCGGCGCCACATTTCAGCGGCCGCAGGGGCTCAGCCAGCACCGCTTTTCGGCAGCCACAGGGGCTTGACCGGTGCCGCTTTTCAAGGGCTGCCCAGGCCACGCCGCCGCTGCTCCGATGCCACCGCTGGGCGGGGTCTGCTTGGGGCTGTTGCGGGCTTGCACTTCTTGTTCCCTCCGTGCCCAGGCCAGGGCCGCCCGGGTTCTCGTTTCCCCCGCGCCTGGGCCAGGGCCAGCACCGCCCGACTTCTTGCTCCCCCCGCGCCCGGGGTGGCACTGCCCAGATTCTTGTTCCGCCCGGGCCGGGGCCAGCGGCAGCTCCCTCCCTCCCCTCGTGGCTCCTGCCGGCTGTGGCCGCCCTCTCCCGCCCCCCCTTCGCGACTCGGCGCTCCCGTGGCACCGCCCCACCATTGCCACTTGCGCTTCCGGTTTGGCAAATTTTGCAACTTTGTCCATCAGATAAGGCGCACCAGACTATAAGGCTCGCTTCCGCATTCGGGGGAAAAATTTAGTCAAAAGGGTGCACCTTATAGTCTTGAAATTACTGTAGTAGTTGTTAATCCTGGTTTGTTATAGGCACATAAACTGAATAGAAATCCAGCTTGAAAATATGTAGAGTTTTAATTTGACAAGTCTTCTGTTAGGTTTTGCATCTTTGCTCAAGGACTAGTGTTGTGGACTGATACAGATACTATCCTCTCTGTGGTTACAAAGCCAGGGAGGAGAGGGGTAGGTACTCCCTTCCCTATCTTAGCTCTGCACTCAGATCAGATTAATATATCATGTGTTGAACTAGACTCCTGAATGACAAATTTGTGTGGGATTTTTTTTTTTTTTTTTTTTTTTTTTTATCAAGGTCTCAGTCTCGTTCAATCCACAGAATGGATCACGACTTGAGCATGATGCAGTTGTTAAGTGAGGGAGGTTTTTAATCATGTTTGCTGCCAAAGATGAAAAGAGTGTAACAAATGACTGATGTATTTTACCCTGGTGCCTGATGGAGGAAGAGCAACTCCAACAAAATGTCACCTTGCTCCAACAATCTAACCTAGATCCTGCTCAAAGTCCACAGGAAATGTATCAGCCAACCTCTAATTGTGCAGCTATGCATGTGTGAACTGAAATTCTCAGAGAACCTTTATTTGGCCAGATCTGAGCTAATATTGAAGGGGGAAAGGAAGAAGGTACTTCCCACTGCTAAATTTAAAGTTGTTTCTCCAAATGGGAGACACAGTAGAAGTTTTCAATGAAATGGTTTGCCTGCTTTTCTGCAATTTTTTCAAAAAAACCTGCCTGCATTTTATTGACTATTTTTTCCTAAGATGCCCAGGCCAGGGAGCCCTCTACACATGGCAGAGAAAAACTGTGAGCCAATGAAAGCCATCCCTTTATAAGAGCTGGGAATTGTTAGGCTGCCATAACAAGAATTAGTATTCACAACCCAGCTTGACATAACAATTCCAAGGTGGTATTCCTACTCCCTGGTGGCTGAAGTGTAGCATATTTGCAGTTTATTTCTGCCATCATAAAACACTGTGGCAGAAGGCTTCTTGAAAATGATAACTGAAAAACATAAAGTCACCTCATGGCAGTAGTTTAAAGCAGTGTTCTATGTACACTGTAGAATGAAATGTTGCAAGGCTCTTGGTAGCCTAATACTTTATCTTTTTTTTGGCAGATAATAAATATAAATATAAATATAAATATAAATATAAATATAAATATAAATATTTATAAAGTTCTGCCACTTAACTGACAGCATCGTAAGTGATGCTCCATCAGAGTGCCAGTATGACTGTCCATGCAAAACATCTGCTGCATCACATCTATTCAGACTGATCCAAACAGGTGATTTGCAATGAAAATTGCCTCTCCTGCAGTGCAGTTTTCTCTCCCTTTTATTAGATTTCATTTAACAAAACCAAAATAAAATCCATGTAATGTTGTATACATTATGGGTTTTTTGTTAAAAATGCCTTTCTGGAAGGTAAGAGACGTGTTGTGAAGGTAGGTTCTGCATAGCTCTTCTGAATCCTGCTGCCCATACAGCCACAGGCAGCTCCTGTTCATGAGGTAGGGCACAGTTTACTGCTAGAAAACTGCGCCTTTGCTTTTCCCCATGTCTGGGCCACTCCACAACCCTCAGACTGTCTGCAGGCTGCCTTTGCCTGGTGCTTGAGGGGCTGCTAATTGGTGCTGGAGTGGAAGGAAGGTGTTCTGCAGGCAGGGGAGGTGGCTGGTGGGAGCTGGGTGCATGGAGAGGAGCTTTGTGTAGGACAGGGACAGAGCAGGGGTGAGCCCCGTGTGCCTGTGGTCAGTGAAGAAGGGCTGGAGGGGTGCTGAGGTGGAGCTCTGCCTGCCTGTGCACACCACTGCATGATTTCAACTCCTGTAAGCCTAAGGACTTGGGGGGGTTGGTTTTGGGGTGGGGTTTTTTTTGGGTTTTTTTGTTTGTTTGTTTTTCGTTTTGGTTTGGTTTGGTTTTTTTAAGTTTTTCATTCCTGGTGTGAATATTTCAAGAGATAATTACACCCCAGTTCTCTATAGGAGTCTTTCTAATCAGCCTCTAAGACAAGTTTTTACTGCAACTCTTGCACATAGGAGAAGGGAAAGTTGCTATTGTTGCAGTGAATATGCTGGGATTCCACCTGCTTCATATTGTTTGCAAAATTTCTATTCATGGGAACTTTTTCCCATCTGACCTTCACACTTTGTAGTTGATGTCCCTTTCTGGGTATGATTGTGAACAACTAAATATCCAAACCAAGTCTGTATCTTGATATAATATTGAGAACTAAGCAGAATTTTAGTGTCTCTTGGATTTATCTCTTATGAACAGTGAAGGGAGTAGTGCACAACAGATTCAGCAAACCTAATTAAATTCAAGTTGGTCCAGGGAAAAAGCTCATTGCTTAATCCTTGGAGCTGCATGACCCCATATACAATAAGATAATGGTAGAGAGAAGGGGAGAAAGAGCAAATGACCACATTGCTTTGACTCTCTGCAGAATGGCGTTTCCAAACCATCCCAGACTGCAGATTTCACATACACCAACGCATTTATTTGAAGAAGAAAGTATCTCAGTGGAAATTGTTTCAAATTTACATTCCTTCAGTCAGCTTCCAGTTAAGGCTTTAACTACCCACGAACAGAGTATGAATTTGGATATCTTTATGCAATGTGACTTTTATGTCTCACTTTTCAGCATGGCCTGAAATTGCAGCGTCTGAGGTAAACAGCAAATGATCTGTGTTTGGATTTAATTTTTGAGCAAAGCATAATGACAATTAGAACAAGTCCTGAAAGTTGGCTGGGGGTAGTTGACTAACATTCATCAGAGGAAAATGTGCATGACTTCAAACCTCATTGAATTTCTCAGATTCTGAAACCAAAGGGTGAATGTGATGTCAGAGAGAAGAAATATTATACTGGAGTAAATGCCATCAACTCAGCAGCACCAGAGCTGATTGTAAATCTCAAAACAGTAACATTTTGAAGTGCAGTCAAATCTAATTTGCTTTTGGAAAGTCAAACCCTAAGAAGAATTTTAAAACCCTCTCTGGGTTCATCTGTACTATGTAGGAGAGCCTGAACTTGTACCCACCTGAACTTGGCATGACTTCGCACTTTGACACTTATTAGGGAGATTGGTAGAAATTGCATGGCTATAAATGGCTTCAGCAAAGTTGTTCACTTCAAAAAGTTAGGCTGTTGGCCATGTAGGCATGTAAAAGTTTCAGATACACTTTCAAAATCTAGACAGCTTCAGGTGGATGAATTATGCTGGAACCTTTTGTCTTATTAATCAGCATTGGAGGATTAAACAAGATAAAGTCCCTGCAAATTGTCTCACAGACATCACTATACAGCAAAATTGTTGCCAATTCTAGTATTAAGAAGTTAATACTGAGATTCCAGTAATTTATTTTTGGGTAGGTTTTTCATCCCATTTTTGGTTTTAATGACAATATTGCTCATTGTCAAAAAGTCAATTTACTAATCTGTTTGCCACTGCTTGTTTTTTCTGCATTTAAGAAATTCTATATCTCTTTGACATTGTAGTTAATAGATCATGCAAATTTCTAAAGATATCTTTAATTTCTTTAATATTTAGAAAAAATGCAACATAGACCAGACTTAATAGATTTCAGATTTAAATGCTCTCAGTTCAGTTATTTTGTTCTAAACCTTTAAAATTAAAGGAATAGAAGAAGAACCAGAATTCTGTCATTGAGAGAATTCTAAAATGCTTTTCTCTGTACAATACCATTGCAATAACTCTCCTAAAACACTAAGCAGTCCCTTCAGCTGTCACTGGAAGAATTCTGTTTCAGATATATGTTTGCAGAACAGAGAACTACAACTGAATTTAGAGATTAGTGTTAGTCATAAGAAGAAGAGCTTTCTGGGAAAGCTCAGAAAGAAACATTTAAAAAAGGAGTTTTATTGATAGAATTAATTTCCTTAGAGCATCTGATTCTGGTTCAGAGAATGAACCCTCCTCAGAGATAAAATGTGTATTCTCTCCAGGAGACCATGCAGTCATCCTCTGATAGGGGCTGAACACTATTTTTAATGGTTGTTTATCCCATTCTTATGTACTACTATGCTTTTCAGGATCACCAAACATTTATTTCCACTGATGCATCAGAACACATGACCAGCAGTGCTGAGATGTGTCTTTGATGAAAAGCATACAGAAAAATTCAGATTCTTCTGCCAGAATGATTTTGAATATGTCATATATGTTTTTGTGCTTTGTTTTTTTCTAATTTGTAAATTAGATTGATCACTTTTAAGAAAAATCTTCTGTTTTCATTACTTCTCTGTTCTTGAGGTATGTTCCCTAAGCCATACAGATAAATTACAGTGAAACTAGTTTTACTGAGCACAAATATCTGTAATATGTATTCTTGGTTTATGTTACAAAAGTTAGTCAATTTAACTGCTTGAAGATGTAAGGTGATGTGAATGGTGCAACACTAAATTTTGACTTCAGCCAGAATAGGTTTCTTCAGGGAGGCCAAAGAAATCAGTCACTGAGACAAAGCCTCAGTCAGAAATGTCATGCATATCCAATTACATGATACTTTGTGTAAGCATAATTTGTTTAATGAAATGTAAGAAAGACCTAGGGGTAAAGTCAAGCGTATGGGAAACTGTTGTGCCATCTTAGAGGCCACAGGCTAAAATAAAGTTCCTTCCTGTGCACCTGGTTAGGCTCATATTAGGTGAATTTGTTATGCTTACTCTGGAGCCAAATATATTCAGCACATTTTTCCATTAAATGAAATCTGATGATTTTTGTTAAAATTATGTTACTATGTTGTAGTTTAATCAGAGCTGTTAGGGACTTCAAGAATAGCTTTCTTCTTGCACAAATACTTCACTTCTGCAGGGCAAGGTGAGGTAATTACCATGGGACAGACCCTTGTCCTACTGATATCCCCACATTTAGTGAGTTGAAGTGTATTGACCCTTTACAGGTTCCAGGGATTTCCTTCCCCCAACCACGACAGGTCTTTGAGCCTGTTTGAACCCATGAATTGATAACTTCTGCTGACCAAGATTTGTGTGCTTGTCTGGAGAAGTCTGTTGTTCCACCACCTGTCTGTTGTCAGTTGTTCCTCACACAGGGCACTAATTGATAATGGACACATTACTGACACCAAGCATGGTTCCATCAGCACTTTATTATTCCCCAGTAGAACCTTTTATACCCTGATTCCCACACATGCATAACACCTGTGTGCCCTTTTAGTCTTTTGTGGTTGGTCAATACACATCAGCATTCCTGCTTCTTGTCCTTCAGTGCTGTTCACCTGCCTTATACATCTGCACCCATGAGGGACGAGGCTCAGCCACAGCCCTATTCCCTATGTCCTGTTCTCTCATACCTGTCTGCAGGTGTGCTATGAGGGAGCAGTGTTCTGCTGCTTTTCAGAAAAGAGGCCATCCCTTCTGAAATTTCCAAGTTGCCTACAGATAAGTTTGTTGCCGACTAGTTCATAATCACAAAAGCCCCCTTCCTTTTGCTAGTGCTCACTCTGGTGTAGGTTCTTCTTTGTGATGTTTGAGTCTCCATAGGAGAGCTCTCACAAGAGGCTGGTTTTGTGCAGGAATTGACCTTGATGAGGGGCAAGAAGAGATAAAAGTGACTGTGCTTCAAAGGCTGTCAATCAGAGATTTAACACACTCATTTTTTGTTGCTGTTGGTATCTTTAATTCACCAAGACTTAAAGGCAAGATATTTCTATTTCATGCTTGTTTGCTGATACTGGAGTCTTGGGAACATTAACACTTATGGGTCTGAAGCATTAAATTACTGAAGTTCTAGATGGTTTAAAACTCCAATAGTAATTAGCTTTATTTGCTTTCATGTTCCCAGGAACAAACCTCATCTATGCAGAATATTACCTCTTTAATCAACTTTAACTTGTCTACCTAGCAGCTCTGCAGTGGATTTTGAAACATAATGCCACCATTGGCACAATTTCAATATTATAGTTTCTCAGAGATTATCTGCTTTTATTCAGTTTTGGAAGTAAACAAAGCACAAGACTTTCCCACTGTAGCAAGCACACATCTCCTTTTTCCTACTAGGCTTTTTCCTCTATATATTTCTGTTCTAACTGATACAAGGTTAATACCCTCTTTACTTATATTTCTCATGTTTTCCCTATAAACAGTTGCAAGAAGATACATGACATTTTAGCTAAATACTTCTTGGAGAGAGTATATGTTTAAAATTTAAGTTTAAAGCAATCAGCTGCTGTCCTCTCATCCCATGTCTTTTATCTATAAGAACATGGAGCTGGTAGTAAAAGTTCAAAGCTCTTTATTGTTGTCTATTCCTGTTTATGCTATTTAAGCCAGAACTACATGTAGGGACACAAACTTTGCAGTCAAATTTCCAAAATCCCTCTCTAGATTTAGAAAGTTTATTTTAAATATCTACATGAGAAATAATTTGCTATGTGGAATTTCCTAGTCCTTCAGAAAAGAAAATGAAGTGCTTGGTACTGTTCTCTTAGCAGGCACCTAGAAAGGGGTTATGGTTATTCACAGAGTCCTGTTCATAAAACACTAACTTCTTTTTATCAAGTGTCCCTGCTGATCTCAATTCATATTAAATTCCTTTGTATTCAGATCTTGAAAATTTCTGATGCACACATTTATTTGGCAATAGGAGGGAAAACTACAGAATCCACAAGGTGTTTGTTCTCAGGGAGCTTTCTGAGAAAGTCCAAATTTAGGTAGAAATTCAACATTGGAGGTGGATTTACAAAGCTTGTCATGGGCATGCCACTCAGATCTCAGGAATTAGGGTTTCTGAGAGAAAGCAATACTCACCATGTTCATCCAGTAGGATGTTGTCAGGTTTGATGTCCCTGAAAAATAAGGAGAGGAAATCATTACATTTTGTACCCAAATGAAATCTGCAATTTTAATTTTTTCCCCATTTGGGTATGCACTAAGTCACTTAAATCATTACAAACCAAATGAAAACCATACAATACACAGAGGCAAATGATTTTTATCTACATATTTTTGGTGCCCTAAGAAAACATACATACTAAAGAGGCTCTTTGGGTTTCCATTCATTGTGGTTTTGTTTTCATATGGTTAGCATTGACATGGGTCTGGTTTTCAAGATTATGTGCTTTATTCTTTATAGCAGCAGTGAAAATGAGAAGTCAGATTTGCATCTAGAAGGTAACTGGTTGCTTCAGGGACTCCTCACCTGACAGAAATAATTTAATTGGAAACATAGGTGGTTTACCCTGTCTGCCAGCCCCTGCTAATCTGCCATGCACAGTCACTCACACACGGCAGAGTTCTGTGATCTGTCTTGTGCTAATTGAGTATGTCCAGCAGCTCTGCTTTCAAATCCCCACCTGGCTGTCTGTAACCAAGTGCCGTGCTGGGGAAAGGAGCAGGGAAAAGAGAAGGTGGAGATTATGACAGGCTGAAGCATCAGCTCAACTCTGTCCTTCTTGGCACAAGAGAATAATATTGCCCTACAGAGTTTCAGGATTATTTTCCATTGACCTAAGTTCATGCTGCTTTAAGGAGGGATGGAAATAACTTTTTCCCAGCACTGCCAGGCATTCCCACACTCTTTCTTGGTCCAGAATTACTGCCATTGGTGTAGACTTGCTCAGGGAAAATTCATCTCTCTGCTTTGCAGACTGGGTCGGGCCCTGGTTTGTCTGACCCTGCAGCTGGGTGAGTGTGATGTGGCAGTGCAGTGTGGCACTGCCTTGTCGCTGGCAGCTTGCACTTCATGCACTTTGGAAACTGTTTGCTCTCGGTGAAGCATTGCCAGAGTGGCAGAGCCATCTGACCTACCTTGAGCAGCAGTTTTCGTTCTCAGGCTGAATTTTCCACTTAACTCAAAAGACAAGGAACCATAAACTGGCAAAATAAACTCTTGAATTCCTGCAAATGAACTGCAAACACTCCCAGCCCTGTAATCTCTTTTAGATAAGAGATGGCTGGATTATTTAAATTTAAACATTTCCTAGGAAAGCTTTTTCACAGCCTGTCCATAAACGGAATAATCAAAAAAACAAAGTGTTGCAAAAGGAAAATGTGTTACACTAGACGTTATTTTTCCAAATTTAGAGAAGGACTTCTAAAGTAAACATTACACAGGAATAAGATTACAATAGTAATTATAATGCATTTATTGCTTGCATGATATGAGCTCAGTCATCACCTAAATTTCACATCTTTATTGACAGAAGAAGGAAACCTACACTTTCCTTAGATTCTGGATTCCCCCCTTTCTAGCACTTGCTGAATCCTATGAAATTATGAAGCATTCTAAGATTATTTTATAATTTACATAGTGGCAGCTAAGGAAACACAGGATAAATAAGAAATTAGTTTGGATAATTCTCTGCACATTTGGAAATAATGTAGAATGCATATATATAAGCTTGTGTAAGGAACAGGATCTCATTATGAATAACTATCCGGAATGGAAATTTCAAGTTAAACCAATATTTCAATGTGAACTACTGTCTTTGGCACAACTTACAGGCTACCTATAACTGTCTGATTCAGCAGCAGTTCTAGTTATTTGTGTAATAAAAGGAACATCTGTGCTAGAGCCTATTTGACCCAAAATCTTCCAGACTGAGTTCTGCCTTTCCTGTTCCCTGTGATCACTTGGCATATCATTGATCATATAATAATATTTCCTTCCCCGATTTCATATGGGTGAAGTTGTGAGACAAACTTTTGGAATAAATATATTTATTTATATTATGAAACATCATCTTGTTTTGTTTGAATTAAGAATTTTGTGTTTTGTTTAATTTGGTTGAATTAGCATAGGACATTCTATGCAATTCTAAATGTAATGTTATTCTAATGTTATTCTTATGTTAATCAAATCTTTCAACTGATGAGACAGTTTTTGAAAGAGCTACTGCTCAGATGGTTTCTATATTTGCTAGTGACAATATGGTCTTTGGCTTCTGATAACTGATTTGTGATAAGTAGGAATTATGATTTCCTGGTCTTTGTAGTTGACTCATGACTTGAAGTCTTACTTCCATGGAAGTAAGTAATAGTTTTGACAGTTGAATTAAATATTTTAAGCTTTGTCTTCAAAAATTTTAACAAGCACAAACTGACTCTGCACTTCTCACGTGGGTAAAAATATTGGTCATACACAAGTACATTTGAGTCTTTTTTGTGTTTTTTTAAAATCGGTGATACATTCAAAAACACCCAAAACTTTTTTCCCCAGTTTAGAAAATTAAGAATTAGAATGATACAGTCATTAACACTTCACCAAGAATAAAACTGATCAAAAGGAGAAATTCATCTTTATGAGCCACTCCATGTGTATAACAATACAGCACTCAGGGATTGCTCATTACATGACTGTGCCTTTTCTATCTTTTTTTAAAAAGAAGACCAGTTCAAACAATTTGAATATCTGCTATGGCATTGCATCATTAAACAGACTATGCATTTTTATAGCCACCAGAAAAGACATTGACAAATCCACTTGACAACTGTATCATCAAATACATTCTTCATTCAGTTTGTGTCTGTAATATTCAGAAAGTTGAGTGATAAAATTAGATCTGTGCTTATCTTTCTATGACTAATTCAGGCAGTGGCTGATAGTTGATACAGATGTTCACAAACCATAAAGCCTTTCTCACCTAAGGCATGTTCCCACTGTTGGCTTTGCTCATTTTGCTCGGGGGCAGGATGTAGCTGGGGGCAGGCACCACAGGGTGTATAGCCTTGCACACAGCAGGGCAACCCCTCAGCCCCTGAGGCAACCTGAAGGACTCATAACCCTGCCTCAGACCTCAAGTAGGCTATTTTAAACTGCTTTTACAGCAAGTAAAAATCTCTCTGACAGCAGAAGGTAAACAAGTTTATTAGGTGAGACCCTGCTGTTTTGGGGTCACACACCTGGGAATGCATGAGATGCACGGATTCACGTGGCAGCGAGGAAGACAAACACAGGGTCACTGTGCAGGATGTGCCCTCCAGCAGCTCTCTGCTGTGTGATTGTCCCCAGTTTGCAGCCTGCTCTAAAAGCTCTGCTCTCCAGAGGCAGCTTGTTGAAAGCTCTAAAGAGTGCAGAGGAGCAAGGGCACTGTTCTGCCCTTGCACTGACCGCTGCCAGCCAGGTGCAGGGCAGAGAGGGGTCAGTGGGGTCAAGGGCAACACGACCCAGGTACATGGCAAGTTACTGGGTATGTTCAGAACTGAGGGTTTCTGGGGTCTGTTATGTTTAGTTCTCCTAGATAAACACTCTAATTAAACTCACTAAACCACTGTTTTAGTGAATTTAAAAGATAAAACCTCTTTAGTTAAACAGTTTAAATTCAAACATACTATGTAGGTGAAAGATTGCACATCAAGTTTTCTGAAATAAATTTCCCATTAGCAAGATGTTTAAACAGTAGGGTGTGAAATGCAGCCCCTTAACTTCAGGGTTTTCCTGTTATACATATCGCTAGTTAAGAGAATTAATTGAAACACTCATTTCAAATCCAAGTACTTTGTACCAGCTCATAGGAGAAATTGAAGGATTTTGCAAGGATCACACTCACCACATTTGGATTCAGACATGCCCTGGACTTCTCTCTGACCATTCATCAAGCAATGACCAGCAGAGCTATGGAAGCATCTTCAACACTGATTTCAGAAGTACAACTTTGTCAGTCTGTACCAGTACTACTCCAACTCTTTTTATATGCAGAAATATCAGACCCACATACAAATTAGAGCAGAGAAACCTTCAAAGTCTTTTGCTCAGTGACAGGACAAGGCATAGCTAACTTAAAAACTGGCTCAAGAAACTCAAAAGTGTAAACAATTGAGAAAAAAATAGAAAAATCCCGCAATTTAATTGCCACTTCTTGATATAGCCTGTGAAACCATTTCTAGAGTTCTTCAATTGCCTTAGTGAAGGATGAAAGTTGAGTAAGAAGACACTGGATATAATTTCCAAGTAGGAAAGAACAATTAATAAACTACTTGTATCTTCTATAATATCCAGGCTCTGTGTGCATCCCATGTGCTTGAAGATTTTCTCTGTGCATGGAGTGAAACCATGCATGTGGCTCAGCTCATGTCCACTGCATATGCCAGTCAGCATGCCCTCCCTGGAAAGGCTCACAATGGCTATAAGGGACTTGAGTTCAAGGATCTGCATTTTAATTACATTTTCCATCCGTTTCTTTCTGATATTATTAAGTGAAGTAGAAGCAGGTTTCTAAATTGAGAGGTGGAGAAGTCATGCAGTCTCCATCCTTGTTGGTTTTCAAGACCTGACTGGATAAATCCCAAATAACCTGTTCTGATCTGAAGACTGACCCTGCTTTGGGAAGATCATTATACTGGAGGCCTCTGGAGGTCCCTTCCACCCTGAATTAGTCTGAGTCTACGAAAAATGATGTATCCAAGTTCAAGGACTGTCTTACTTCCCCTCCTTTTGACTGCAAGAAAGTTCATGAAAGATTGAAGAAACCAGTGAGAGAAATGTATATGTGGAATTTAGTGAGCCTTTGATATAGTCCATAGCAATTGGCAGCTAGTGAGAGCTTTCACCTCTTAAATTCTATCATGGGGTTTGAATCCTCATTAAGAAAATAGTAGGAATAAATAGCCAATCTTCATCTTAAAATGAGGTTAAAATTGAAATGCCCTGCAGTTTAGCACTGGAGAGGTGTGGCACGATATTTATTAGCTATGTAAGTGGTAAAAGAAATAGGATTATATCACCTAAAGAGGACTCTGAGAAATCTCAGTAGGAATGACCAAATCTAGTCTGTGACTGTGATCTATGACACTGCCAGTGTGAGACAAAGTGACAGGAATTATACATATACATCAAAAGGGGAGAACCTGAATTACTCACCTGGATTAATGACCATAAATAACTTTCCAGAGGTCACTCTATTGTGTCCCTTATTAGATTAAATAATCATTAAAAAAAGACTGAAAAACATGTGATGATGCCACTTGCCCTAAAGCTTGAAATTCAGTACAATCTCAAAAAAAAGTTTCATGTGATATGATCAATCAAGTCTTCATTACCTTTTGTCTCTGTTTTTACTGATTAGACTTGAAACATCCATCTGCAAAAGAAAGGGGTATTTCTGATGAATTCAGCCATGAATTGCCCAGAAAAAAAAAAACTGATGGCTGGTTCATTGTCTACCATTTCACATTCATAATAACTAATTTCAAGTAGGTTACAGAAAATGATAGAAAAAAGGTGCTATGCAGTAATTTAAAATAATGTAGGTCTTTTTTGTTATATAATTTCTTAGGATCTGTAAGAAAAGAGTCAAAAAAGAGAAGATCTAAGGCTAAACAAAAAAATATCTTGTGAATAAAGAGCAAATAGATCAGATTGCTTAGTAAACAGCAGAGACCTGTAAGATGTGATGAGATAAATAATGATATCTACATGGTTGAAAAACCTCCTCTATTTGCTTTTGGAACACAAATGTGGATTCATATTCCATAAAACCAAAGTAAGCTAAACAAACAGTGCTCTATTTATTCAACAGAGAATTAAACTCAAGTTGATTACTACAAGACATAATTTCATAAAAATGCTTCTGAGGCTTAAGCAAAGATTTAGCCATTGATGTGAATAACAGAACTCCCAGCTAGAGTTACTCCAGCTAAGATTAATCTAATTGATTAAGGAAAGCACTTCTACAGACACTGTCTACCCTTCATCTTTTTGAAACACACCTGTAATAATACCAAACACAAGATCTATGCTTTTTCTTAAACCTGTGAGCATTGAAAAACACTGTCCATCTGCTTAAGTCTGCATTTCAATTTTGCAACAAACTTATACACACCACAGACTTTCTTTCTGCCGTATTTAATTTTGTGATTTTTTTGCTTTTGCCTACATTTTCTCATTTTATCATTTTTTCTGTATAGGTCAGAATTTATAGCTGTAATAACCCCTAACCCTTAATTTAGTGTCAGCAAAAAGTCAATGTATATTATTTCAGATTTATGTCTGATATGTTTCATTCTTTGCCTTGCTGGCTCAGGCCAGGATCTAATATATCGCATTTTGATAATATGAACTCTTGAGCTCATATTCTCCTGAGCTTCTAAACTCTGGCAGTACCATATATGAGCATTCCAGTTGAAAGCAGTTATGCTAGCATGACTTATAATGGACTATTTCCACCTTTTAATGATGATTGATTTCCTCAAAATGAGGACCACTGGGACTTCAAGTGTTCATTGACCATAGACGAGTAAAAGAGAAAACACAGTTCTGTACATACTGATGAAATGAAGCCTTAGATTTTTAAAAGTAGGTTCTGCCTGGTTTTTTTTTTGACTAGACAGAAGACAATACTCAGTTTCATTCAAAGGACAGAATCTAGCATGCAAAAAGCAAGTGTGACTTGCAATAAGGGACTTCAGACTGGATATTAAAAAAACTTCCACCATGAAAACAGAGAGGAACAGGATTCCCAGAGTTGTTGTATGGTCACTATACCTGCAGTTTTCAAGACATGACTACATAAATCCCTGGGAAAACTGGTGTTGTATTTGGTCATGATTTAATCAGAAGATTGGACTGGAGACCTCCTGAGATTCCTTCCTACCTGAATTTTGCCTATGATGACTTATGTTTAGACAAGTTCTACAAGGAGGAAAGAGGCCCATCAAGTCAGAGCAGAAGTTGAGTAACTCCCTGTAAATGACAGCCAGCATTGCAGCCCATGGCCACCCTCCTCCACGTGGTGATGCCTAGAGTCCATGGACAACAAAACTCCATAGGTCACAAGATGTGTTTGTCTCAGTCTGGGTATAGTGACCCCAAATTTACATGTGAATCACTGAAAATTCATGGGCTGACAGTGAAGGCAGACCATGTCCTTCCAGAACATTAAGGGTATTTTTCTCAAAGATAGTTTCAACACATTCACAGAGAAATTAAATTAGATGGATTTTGCATTTTCATAAGGATGCAAAAGAAGCAGTATTCAGACAAAGGCCCTTGAGGTCAGTGGAAGGATTACACTGGCTTCCACTCTGATAAAGGTTTTCTAGTACATTTTTCTCTTTTGTGCTAACAATCAAACTGTTGAGTAGGATAAACCTTAAAATATTGAGTTAAAGGTTTTTCTTAATCATGCATTTTGTGTCTAATGATAATATTATTTCCTTATGTAGAAGTAGGTATTAAGATTAATACTAGGTGCATAGCAATTCTCATCAACCATAAAAAGAGCAAAAAGTTGGGAAATAAAAGCTTCAGCTATGGATTATTTGAGTTCACATGAGACATCACTGGGTCAGAGCACTGAAGTGAACCATAAGGTGTATGATAAAGGATTTTCTCCTGGTTATGGAAAGAAAGGTAAACAAATTCTGATTTTCACAGAGAGGGACCTGTTTGTTATTACACTCACAAATAATACAAACATCCAAGGCATGCAGTTCATAAAAGAAGTGACTGCATACATATTGAGGTTTTCTTTACTTGGATTTATTGATGCTTTGGAAAAAGGAAAAGTCAATATATATATTAGCTACTGTACAGCCAAGAGATTAATTTTTCCAAACATATTTTGCTTCTGTAAGAATGGCACAGAAATGAGGTACCTTCCAGAGCTGAATTGTGCAGGCATTACCAGGAGGACTTGATCAACAAACAGTGTTAATGAGGTGTATTGCATTTTTTCTTTCTTTCATACACACCTTGCCACTCATTTACTTTTTTACTTTTCTGTTCCTGGCCAATATGCTTCCTAACTTCCAGAACTGTTCAATAGTATTAAAAAAAGATCACAGTTAAAATCTCAGAAGTTCTTTGCTGTTATTTACTATTAGATGAATGGGAATGAAAGACTTTGACAGCTCCAGACCTGCAATTGCCTGTTCACACACTCGATCTCACTTAGATCTCAGCAGTGGTTGCTGCCATTTACTGTCTTTTCATAAAAAGATCTTCAGAGCTTTCTGTCCCTGCTCAAAAGAATGTTGTGACATTATATCACCCTGTGCATCACTGTAATTTTGAAATTTAAACTACTCAGTAAAACTGAAAATAAGCTGAGAAGACAAGGTGTTAGTTTATTCTCTTTATCTCTGCAATTCCCACTCCTGAGTTTTAATGCTGAAACAAAAAATTCTTAACTACTTCCAACTACTTTCCTATGTACTTTTAAAAAATATCTGGACGTCTGGCTCAAGGCTTGGGATTGTAGCACCAGTTGCATACAAGTTACTGTGATGCTGAGTTGTGTGGTGCCTGGAGTTCCTTTCTAAAATAGTTTAGTACTATTTTTTACCAGGTGTCCATGACAATGCTGGATTTTCTTAACACTTGTACTAGCCAGTTTTATATAGCTCTGGAGATAAATCTGTCTAAGAAGATATCAAAACATGTTTATTTACAAATGCCTTAACTGGAACAAGCTTGTTATTTTCCAATTTTATCCCCATGTGGAAATATACAAATATGAAAACATCTTCAATTCTTTCCTTGCAGCAATAGGTGGCAGTAATGATATCTACATTTGTCTGGATGGCCATTGGGCTTTGGAAACACTGTATCTGCCAGTTTTAGCCTGGATAAATAGTTACCCCAGGTTGAAAAAAATTACCTTTACGAAATAAAGGACTCCTATAGTTAACCTTTCAAATTTCTGGTTATTTATAGCCAGATAATAGTCTTCTTTGGCTACGTTCAACTTCTGAATTTGCACAAATGTAAAATTAAAATAAAAATATTAAACACTATTATTTCATTATATTGTTCTTATTGAATAACCAAAATTGCTTTACCGTAGAGGTAATTATATACTGCAATGGCAAGAAAAATAGGCAAATATTATTAGATGTTATAAAGGCTAGAAAGATTTGCCCAAAGGAGTCTGAATCTGTACTTTGTCTCCTCTGTGCTGTTTTGTATGATATCTCAGAAAAGAGGATTGGAAAGTACCACTGCAGCCTTACAAACTGAGCTTTTATGTAACCAAGCCCAGGCTACATCAGCCAGGATTTGTCTTCCTGACACAATGGTGCTTTTTCAACTAAGCATTTACAAGCACATACAACTTGCAGGCAATCTAATGGTGAGTTTTCATTTTGCCTGAAGGACTTAAAGTAAGGACAAATGTGACACTTCTTTTGCTAGAACAGTTTTCTAGAGTTAATACTAAACAGGTACAGGTCTTGGAATTCCAGGCAGAGCTGAAGGGAACCTGGGACAGCTGTCAACACACCAAACATCACTGCATTTCAAATAAAAAGCTTCTTCAGCCAAATGCTTCTTCTGATCGTGTGGAGGAGTCATGCAAAGTCACCACACAGCAGTAATTTTTGATAATCTCACAGGTGAGGACTTTCATTTTTCTGTGTTGTAGAGTCAAGTATTACTGAGCCCTTCTGTGTGTACAAGTACAGGGGTGAAACCACTCCATGTGAATCAGCTTTCAAGAGCAGGTGACACCCCCAATAACCATGGGAAGGTTATTAGGCATTTACAGCTCATTAGGCATTTGCTGGAGCATGGCATTTGGAAAGAATTATCTGGTACAGCAGCAAAGTGCATGCATTGCAATTGTGGTACTTCCTTCCATGACCCTGTGTAGAGAGCTTTTGATTAGAAATAAGGGAGAATGTATTTGGCGTGTACTCTGCCAGCAACTGCAAGACTATCAGTCTCCTTCCAGCAGAAGGCACAGGCCCTCTTCCAATGTTCCAGCAGAAATCCATGCGTGAAACTAAATGAGAGAAGAAATTGATGACATTTGCCCTCTGCCTAAAGACAAATCAGGAGAGCATTGTTAGATAAGCACATTTTGCTTAATCTGTTGTAAAAAGCCAGCATTGTAAGTGTGGTGTTTTGTAATGTCTGAAATTCATGTAGCTGCTCCTTTGTTTTTCTCTGCATGACATACAGAATATATCCATTCCGATGTGTTTCATTTCCAAGAGTTTGCTCCGCTTATTAGGCAAATTCAAAAAGAAAATTAACAAAATTCCAAGCACACAGGTGTGCTTGTCAGCCACTATTCATAGTATGTAATTACTGCTCAATATCCCTAATATTTACCTTAAACTCTCTACCAACTTCTATAGCTAAAAGCTGATGCTCCACCTGCTAGAACAACAGTATCCACAATAATATTATCACATTATTTAACAACTGTCTCCTTCTTCCATACCATAGTACAACCACTTACAGTCAACATGGCTGACAACTAAAGTGTTGTTCAGCATGGTGTAGGGCAAGGAAAGAAACAGCAACTTCTGAAGGTTTCAGGCTTTCAGCAAGTGCCTGGGCTCAATGCAGCAGTGAACTTCCCAATAAGCAGATTTTCTACTGATCTGAGTTCCAGCAGCAGGGAGAAAGTCTGCAGAGCAACAATCAGGAAACCACCACACCAAGTTGTTTCACACTCTCTGCTGACAGCATCTCCTGCTGGCTTGTGCCTGTGAGATGGATATGAGTATTTGGACTTTTGTTCCTCAAACTGACCTTGCATCCCATAATACACACAACCAGGACATATCACCATGAGGATATTAAATGTGTTCCACGGACAAGTGGACTTTGACATCCTACATATGCTTCCCCTTCTGGGTCATTTTATTAATTTAATGCATGCAAAAGTTTGTTGTGGTAGACCAGGAAGGGAGGCGCAGTCTATTCTACAAAAGAAAACTGTATTTCATAAATTATTAAAAAACTGACCTTGAAATGTCAGTAGCATGTCCTATGACACTTTTCTATGTTGAGCTTCACATAACTTAGTAATAAGTTACTTCTAAGAATAATTTTGTATGCTTTTAAGAAGGAATATTTGCAAACAAACTCTCAGAGTAATAAATATGTATATTACTGAATATTGCTGTTTAGAATAAATGAGATATGTCAGACAATATTTGACCAAAACCCAACTCCTAGTTCAATACACCACCCTTCCAAGAAGTTTTGCTACTCTAGGAGATGTCAACCACATATTTCTTGTGGCCTGAAATCAAACAGCCAAGTATTCTAACTCCTCTTAAAGAACCTGGATGAGGAATCAGGTATTGGCAATACAGTTTGAGACCACAGATTTTAGTGCCAGCATCCTGGTTATCTGATTACTACTGGAGACAGTAGGTTGAAGGTAAATTTAGACTGTGCAGAGAAACTGCTGTTACAGTAACAACTTGCACTGAAATGATTATAAGCATTATTCTTGCTATTTATTCAAGTGAAAATAGATATGGGATTATGATCTCAGGTTAAAACACTTGGATTAAGTTCTATTGTGAATTAGGCATCTATAGGCCCATTTATTGCCATTAGATGTACAAACATCACAGTCATAGGAGTTCAGAAGCCATTCATATGACTGCCTATTTTTAGATGAACTGAAAGCTTTATGGATTCTTTCAGCTTTATAGATTTGTTGACTAGGTTGGCTTGTTTGGACAGACAACTGAAAAAGTATAGACTCCTTCATTTGAATCCTGGTGAACTGTGGACTAAGTTTTTAAAAACATAAGAAAAATCTCACATGCTGTGTGAAATTTTGGATACAACTGGGGATGTTCTCAAGTCAAATTATTGTAAGGTGTTATCACAGAAGTGCAGGCAGGTGTTTAAGCCTCTTGCAGGAGTCACGCCTCGGGCTCTCATTGTCTTGTTTGACGTCATCTCACACCATGAACAACGCAATCCTTCATACATGATTAATTATGCAGCATTTAAAACACCCTGCACACTTCAGAATTTTTTTAGTTGCTGCCATCAAAAAAAAAAAGACATTCTTCTCATTTGCAGCATGAACCTTCTGAAGCTCTGTATTGTCCTGTATCTATGTGAGGCTTACAGGGAGATGTCTGTGGAAGGAGCCCAGGGGTTCCTTGCTTCCCTCCAAGGTGGACTTCACAAGCTCAGCTGTTTGTGGCATGCAGAGGACCTGGCAATACCACACAGTGGTACAACTTTTTGTTGCTTGTGTACAACTGGAGCTACATTTCAGCTTGGGGAGTTAACATCTTATCTCCTGTAAAGAAATTTGTGACCAAGTGTTTCATAGGAGGGAACAACAGCCAATGACCGACCCCATTAACAGAAGAGTTACAGTGGTCTGATTTACAGGTTCAAAAATCTCAATAACTAAGGCTTAATAATTCCATTTCTCAGCTGCAGATCTCATATGCTATTCCTTTCTGACACGGTCTCTTCCAAAAGCAAATATTAAACAATAATGATAGGATAAAAGACTGTTTGCTGGAAATATACTTCCTTAAGTACATGCTCATAAATCTTAGTTTCAGCAGTAGAGGTACTCTGGGACTCGGGGAAATAAGCTGGTACTTTAATTAGTGTTAACTCTCTTTACATATGTAAGTGCATGTGTTTGCATTGGGGTGCATCTGTAAAGCATTTCTGTATCTTAGGAGATTTGCAGAAGACATTTGAAGGAGCACCACTGGGGAAAATTCTGCAGCATCTCAAATTAAGAGGCAAGCTGTGACTCTCTGTGGGTTTTAAAGGCAGAACTCTAGATAACTAATACATTTAATTAGCATAAAAGCTGAGTGACTGTATTAGTAATTGTTACCGATTATTGACAATGCATCAATTATTTTTATTGGATTTCATTTAAAATACACCTCTGACACTCATTGAGTAGTCCTGTTGGTCTGATATTTTTAATGAAGATCATATTCTAATTATTGTAGCAACTTGGGGGAGAAATATAGGAAATATAAAACTGCATTTCCCCACATCACCACATTTTCTAGAAATACACAGATTTATCTTTATGTCTGTGTATTACTTTTTGTCTGTAGACCTCTGAGTAGAATTTTTCACAGCTGGTAAATAAAACTGTTTGACCCCTACAATCACAAAGAAAGACACTCAGCCTCCAGTAAATCTTACCCTGCTGACTGGGAATTCACATTCTGCCACCAAGTCCCTATTTCCTCTGTTACTGCACTCCTGCATTCACTCTCTCTGCTCATTCCTGACTTTGGCTTTTAGGCTCTTTCCATAGCAGTTTTCTCTTGCCCACTCGTACACCACACTTTGCACTCCCTGCTCTTTTCCCCAGCCATCCTAGTCCCACCCTGGTCACCTCTGCCCCACTTGATGCAGGTAGATAAGGTTCTTGTTTTGATACCCTCAAATTCACCTATCTTACCATCAATTTCTATTTTATTGCTACTGTCTGTCCAAAGAGTAGCTGTCCAAAATATTTGCAATCTAAACTCAGCCTGATAACAGAGTAAAGACAGTATCTGACTAGAGAAAGAGGGCCCACGGTTTTATCACAAAACCCTCACATTTATCTTCTAGTGTATCTGTGTCTATAATTAAAACTCCAAACCTAAATAATGTGACATGTACACTAAGAATATCACTGAAATAAAATTTGAGACTATAATGTGATTAGAAGAGTCACTCTGAAAGGCCAAAAAAGAGAGATGCTCCAGTTTTGTATTATGTTTTTCTTGGGCTAGAAAGGAACTCGTCCACACTCAGAACCTTACGAAAGCCTCACATTTATAACAAAATGAAGATATAAAAGTCTGAATTAAAATGAGTAGCCACTGGATAGAGGCTATTTCTCATTATTAGTCATACTGTAGAGATGATTTTGATCATCACCATAAAGAATGACCCAATTAATAAGAACCCAATTTAATACATTTTGATTTATTGAATGTGCACTGCCTACCAAGGGCTGTTCCCACCTTGCAAGTCCCAGTTTGGCAGAGTATTTTAATGTCTTTCCCTGCTGACATTATTTCTTCATGTTTAAGAGCACCACAGCTGCTGAATTGCAGGTTTGCCTTGTCTCCTCTGCTGCAGGAAAGCTCGATTATCCACACTACTTTATCCTGAGAAATTCCCCTGGGATAAATGTAAGCTCTGTACGCACATGTTGGGAGAAGAGAGGCTCATCAGTAGCACTGTCTGTCATACAACATCAAAGTTTTGAGCTGCTGTGCTTTCTCCTCTCTAAAACCCATCCAGGGAAGTTGGGACAGGATTTTACAGAGAATATAGGAATGTTTGAAAATAACCTTGAGGGAGTGTCCTCAGGAACATCCAAGGAGCAGTCTCTACCAAAATGCAAGAAATGCAAGCAACAAAAATTGAAAAGGCAACTTCAGAATGACAATTTGTATCTTAATTGCAGTCCCTGCTCACGAGATAATTTATTTTGAAGGAGGAAACTGTCAGATGATCACGATTGCTCTCTCATCTCTCAGTATGTCTGCAAAGTCAAAAGTTGTACAAAGGAGACCACATCTCACCTGAAATATTAAAGCTGTACTGAAAGCTTCTGAATGCCTTTCCAAGGCAGGAAGAAAGCTCAAATTGCAATACCCATTAATGAAATACCTTTTGCCATATCATGAACAGTTCACTCAACACCTGAGATACAAAAGACTACTACAGGCATGAAGAAATCAAGTAAAATTGTACGTTTTTCTTAAGCCATTTTTGTTTTGCCATATATTAGAAAAACTTAGGTTGTATGGAAATCCCAAAGGGAATAGTAGAATACTTTATGTATGTGTTGCTCGTCCAAGCTGAAAAACATGTCACCGCCACTGAAGCAGAAATGGGGGAAAGAAACAATTGGACATATATTGCTCTTGGTTCATACTTTGCTTAACATGAAATTTACAGTCTTTTTCCATATTCCCTTTTCCGTCTACAGACGTTAATCAGAATTTTAAATTTCTTCACTGACTGCAAAGAAAAAAAACTCAAGCACACTGCCTGCAAATCTGCCATTTCAGGGGACAGAATATACCTGCTCAGAGTCCTGGTGGTGTGAAGTTTCCAAGGTACAAAGGTATCAGATTACTTATAACAAACACTAAAGCTAAAGCTTTGTGGGGAAAGGGATTAATGTTGTATCACATAGGGTTAGCTCTTGTTCTCTCCTCTGTTAGTTAGGACTTCACATCTTGTTCATTTGGTCTCTCTAGGTCATCCTTTCCCCCACTTTCAGATGCATGGAGGGGGTGGGGTAGGAGGTGGAAGTCAAAAAAAAACAGGGTAAGCCAGACAATCCCATATGAGACAGTGGATGCTGTTATGACTCTGCAGAAAGAGTGCCTAATCATTTTAACTGCTTAGTAAAAATTATTTGCATGTAGTTATTAATACTCTCATTCTATTTAGCATAACACTATCAACATGCTATTTATATGGTGGTCTTTGCTGACATAAATCATTTGGGAGCAGACACCCATACTAAAATCAGGAAGCAGACACCCATACTAAAATCACTTGAAGCTTTAAAGCAACACCAACACATTTTTAATGGATTTCTGTGAACGAAAATGAGATCTCTGATAACTGGCCACAAAGAAACTAGCAGTATGCTAAAGCAGAAAACTGGTATTACCCAGACCAGATTTGTTAGTGGAGACCTGAGATACAGTAATTTCACGACTATAAGCTGCACCATTTTGACTAAAATTTTGGTCCGAACCTGAAGTGCGTCTTATAATCAGGTGCAGCTTATAATTGTGAAATTACTCTAATCCTGAATATAAAGCTCTGCTTTAGTTCTTTCAGCATCTTCAGTCTGAATGTGTAAAAATAATTCATGATCAAAATTTGAATACTGAGGAATGGGGCAAGGAAGGAAACAAAACTTTTATCTTTATTACCCATCAATAGGATGCTTAATTATGGAGATGAGGCATATGTAGCATTTTAACATCTATCATGAACCCTAAAGCCTGCTTTTCCTAAAAGGCTAAATTTGTATAAAGGGATTATTAAAGAAAACCAGGAAAGGAAAAGCAGGAACACAGACAGGTGATGGAAGCTGATTTACATGGGGTGCAACCAATGTTTGTGTTTGTGATGTCCACAGCACAATAGTTGGTATTCTTATTGATTGCTTCTCTGTTTAAATACTGACACTCAGACAAGCGTAGATATGATCTAGACACAAAGGGGTGTACGACATGAATCTAGGGAAAAAAAAGTTATTAATTCTTCTAGAAAGAATTTTAAACAATTTGTTCTAAATATTATTTTTTTTACATTGATTTAAAGGTTTCCCTGAATTCTTCCCCACTTCATTGTCATTTGGCTACAACCAACATAAAAACATGAGAAATCTCTAAAATCACAATGCTATCACAAGGGCATGGTGGACTTATATATGTCTAGTTCTTATCTACACTTGCCTGGGTGTCTGATTTTAAACAGAAAAGCAATCAATAAGAAAACCAACTGCTGTGCTGTGTACACCACAAACACACACTTCAGATGGCCTTGGTTTAGGTTATCTTTAGCCACTGGATTTGTTCCTAATGCAAGATGGTTGGCCAAGCTCAGTTTATAGGTCAGATGTTCCATCTCCTACCATTGACCAGACATGCAAATTCTAAATTATCTAGGGCTTGTGAGATGAGTTTTCCTTGGCTAAATAAAATATTCTGTGTAAGTACATTCCCACAATATTACAATAATGAGAGAGGGAAAGATGAAAGAGAGAGACAAGAGGTGACTGCATCTACTCCCGTGAAAACAGTGAGGAAACAAGGAGTTCGCTGCTGGCTTCAGTGAGGGTGTCTCAGCCATGGGGTACTGAAGGAGTGAGGGTGTGATAGGCATCTTCTGGGGTTTCACCTCAGTGAGGAAGGCAGAGCACATCAGGCCCACAATAAAAGGTTGTATCTGTGCCGGTGGCAGGAACTGGAGCACCTGATGGGACGTCATGCACATCAGAGTGTTCCTGTGTCTCTTTCCCAACATAGCCTGTTTTAGTTTATTAGTAGATTAAATACTCTGTGTATGGAATTCTCAATATATTTCCAAACCAGCTTCATTTGTCAGCAGTATCTTATCTGGTATATCAAATAACTTTTTCTGTAGCTAAACAGAAGGAAAATTAATTTGTTCTTGTGAGGAGAGAACTCTGTTCAGAAGTTGAAAGGCTTGTTCTCTGTGTATTTGTATCTTGTGGTATCTAATTCTTTGTTAAGTGCATGACTGAAATTTAAATAATGTGCCTAGAATTTGTGAATCACTTTCTTTTTTCATCTTTGCTGGCTCATAAGCATTCAGCAGGTGTTCAGGACTTTATGGTTTGCATGATGTTTCTTTTTTGACTGCTTTTGATATGTTTTCTGATTTACTTGTTTTAAGTAGTTATTGCTCAATTCCTGTAATTTTTCCTCTGAATAATGTGAGCTAGCACTTGTTTAAAGAACATAATCCAGTGTCATGGAAGAGATGTGGGAACACCAGCTAAGAAAACTCAATGGATGAGCCTCTTGATCTGTTATTATCTTTGATACTGGTTATGAATAGTAGTCTTATTATGGTTATTTTTACCCTAGTTCACGTACTTCAGACTCTAATACATTTTTTCTTCATCTACATGCACTTGCCAGAAAGTAAAAGACAATTAGTATGAGCTGAAATCTGTAAGGAACTGTGTTTTTAGTATGTCCAGCTAAATCTCAGGTTGGCACTACTCTGCCTATGACACCTGTAAAAAACTAGGGACAAATTGTCCATTTCCAAGTAATTTTCAAAACTTATTTGCTGCTTACATACTAAGTGGAAAATGTTATAAAGGGCACCTTTTAAAGCAGAGTTTGTTCTTTTGCTGTATGCTGTCACTAGTGAGACAGGGAAAGCCCATTTTAAAGAAGTGTCTAATCATTTTGGTGCAGTATCTTATTTCACCAGACTGTTGAACAACTTGGAAGACTCAACAATAATGAACAAGCAGGTCCAGTTCCGAACACAGAGTAACTCTTGTCTAGCTGGTACCAACAAGAAAACCTTACCCTGCAGTGGATCATCTGGCAGAGGAAAACGCAGTGCTCAATTTGCTACCATTTTCCATTAGCTTTGGCCCACCCTGCACTGCTATTGAGTTACTCAGAGCTGGAATAACTCCTGGTGCTATTCTCCATTGGAAGCAGAACTTGGAGGAATGGAAAACAGGCTGGTGATCACAGTAGCCACACAGCACAGACCTGCCAGGCCAGGCTAATTCCAGTCATATCGTGTTAAAAAAAAAAATTATGTCCGCTTATATATGTACATATACACACACACACATGAATAGTTTTGCATTAAATAAACCCAACTAAAATAAATGAGTCCTGGGCATGCTGATCAAAGCTAGTCCAGTATCCTAAAAATGTGTTGGAAGGTTACTGCCATTTCTATTCCAGACATCTGCCACATTCAGCCTCCTCTCTAAGCAGATGAAAACCAATGGAGCCAGACGATGACGAAAAGTTTTGAGGGCAATGCAGTTAACTCTTGCCCCTTAGAAAGAGAAAATGTCAATTTTTCAGGATGAGCATGTTAGCAGGGAGCAGCCACAGCATTGCAGGGCCAGCACTGCTCTAAGCCCAGACTGTAGCTGCAAGAGCATCCTGGAAGAGACAACACTGGAGCTACTGCTGGAAGAACCCCCTGAATGGAAACAGGCAGCCTACTTTGGTGAGGAGGCAGGTGGTTTTACTGAAATGTATAACAGCAACATTTGTGAAAGGAGGAGGTTGAGTTACTCATGGCTGAAATAAGTTTATTCAGCCTTTGATGAGAAAACTTTTGTCCAACACATTATTCACTGGCATTATACAACCAGATCTGGAAGGAATGTGTTTAGTCACACCATTTTGAAATGACAGAATTCCAGATTTGATCCAAGATTTGACAATGTTTGAGATGATATATACTGTAAGGAGCCTTCTGTGTGGACTGGGATTCAAGGGTCTATAAGAAATATCACCCATCCAGCTTTAAAACAATTATTTTTTTGTGTGAGAAATGTGGATAAAATAGAATCACAGCAGGGCTGGGAGAAAATAAGGGGTTTTTGGTATAACTTTTACCTGTGACCAACAATCTCAATATCAAGTTAGCTGTTCTATAAGTTAAGTGAAAATTTTACTCAGAACAGTCTTCAAATAACAGCTTGAAACTTAGATCTTTTGTTTTTAAAGTTTTTATAATTCTGAGTGAACATCCATGCAAATGCAAACATTTGCAGTAGAGCTCTGAGACACAGAGCAGCATTCATTATTGTGCTATAATAAATAATTCCACTATTGCAGAAGTATGAATTACAAATATGTATTTTATACACATGGATATGATTAATAAAAATGGCAAGTTTCATAAATACACCAGAACAGTAGTGGGTTTTACTCTATTTATGGCTAACTTTGTCCCTGCAGTAATAATAGTCCTATTGCTGAAATAATTGCCAAATTCAAATTGCACACCACTAACCCACATCAACAAACACAGAGGCATTGCAAGGAATCTCCAAGGGGAACTGGCACAGTACTGGTGTCTACAATTCTGCATCCATTTGTACATGCCTGGGAATTCCTGTCCCTTCAGTACCATTTCCTTTTGTAGCAAACTCGTGGGGCCACAAGTCAACCCAGAAAAACCCATTCTGTCATATTGCTGGATGCAATAGTAATGGAATGGTAATGGAAATAGTAATGGAAACCTGAACACATTTCATACACAACTGTTATTAGGAGGAGTTAAACTCCTTATTCAAACCCCATGTATTCAGTTCTTTTGATACTGCAGTTTGAAAATCCACCAACCCAGTCTGATAAATCATTTCACTATTTCTTTGTAGCCAAGACAACACCTAGTAGTGGGCTCTCTCAATGATTCTCTGACTTACTAACATTTTTTTTTCCATTTTTCTGCCGATTTCATTTCATTAAATTTCATTAATAAAATTTAATTTTAAAATGAAAGATCTGATATAGTTTTGTAGGTTAGCACGTGAATGCTGACTGAAAGTGCTTGGTAACAGTGATATTGCTGAGTCCTGCTACCACAAAGTATAAACACCAAGCAGATCACTGATTTAATCTCCAAACAAGAAGGTGTGTTTGCAATGATAAAGGAATGACTAGATGTGTCCTCACTGTGCATCACTGCTGGTTCTGCTCCTGAGCTAATTTAAGTCAGCGCTGTGCTCTTGATGCCAGACATGCTACAGAGATTTAAGGCAGCTGAAGACCCGTCCCACAGACTGCTGCTCCAGGTGGTGGTGAGATAGAAGGAAGAATGCTCTGGGACTCACCTGGCTAAATAACACATTCACTGGTGTGTGGATCATTTGTGATTTTGTGGTATCTGGTGAGAAGATGAGAGGCAAAAGGCTCCTTGTGCCACAATTAGGTAATTTGGGCAGTAAGCAGTGAAGTGGGACAGACACACTCAGATCTCAGGACTGCCACTTCAAAATAAACATCTCTTCCATAACACAACAGGGTCCTGGACCACATCCCTAGACAACAATCCTGGCTAAACAGTCCATGACACTGCAGGCTGAGAGAGTACTATTTCATCTCATCTCTTCCTGTCTAAACTTTTGGTGCTGAGTGAAAGCAAAATACAAACCCCAGAACCTGCCCCCAAATGCAGCCAATAACCATCTCTAGATGGCCATGCCTTCCCCCACCCACCTGCAAATCAGCAAGTGTTGAACTACTACAACTCAAAGAAAAAGGTAAGTCAAGTGTTTACTTGTTACGATTAAGTAACAAAAAAAGACTTAAGTGTCAAGCCCAGTTTCATAGTGGGACCATGACAAGGCAGACACTGTCACAAAAAACAACCACAATGACTTCAACACAGCCTTCATTCTTTCCAGATAACTGTCACCTTTCTCAGGCTTTTCTGTGACACATTTTTTAAACTACAGACTTCTAGCAAAACACAAGTTTTGATTACAAACTGGATTGTCTCATGAATATTTTGTCGGCCTATTTGCATAAAAGATCTCATCAATTTGTTTTTCACCAAGAACATTCCTTAAGGCATCAGAAAAAAAGGTCAGCTGTGATTCTGAGCTCCACTTTTAAAATACTTGCTGAGAAAATTTATGCAAAATACATGGAAATGTACTAAAATAGTAACAGTGTACTAAAGAATTTTCTTGCAATATTTGCAAGTTTTATTATATTTGGAGTTTTAACTGCAAGCAAAGCAAGTGTTGCAATGTTTAGTGGAATTTTGTCTAGCACAGTTTCAGTAACACAAAATATTCCACCTACCATGGCATCTCTGCTCAGACAGATTTCATGCTGACCATTCCTCTTTTGAAAGTCAGACCATACCTTTTTTTTGCATCTTTAATGTGAAATCATGAGGCATCTTTGGCAAGTGGATGGGATGAAAACTCTCCATTAATGTATTTGAAGGAATTTGTTTATACTGGACTTTGGGAGATCTATGGCACATCTTAGTTTAGTTTGGGGTCTGAAAGTCACATCCAAATTTTATATACACAAAACTGTATTTTTGCATTCATACCACTCCAAATTAGAAAAGATAACCCTGAATTTAGACTAAAAAAAGAGTAAAATAAAGGTTCAAGCCCATGCTTTTGTGATTTCATCATTGCTGTGTTAATATAAAAATAGAAGTTATCCCTGCTGCTTCAGTTAAATGTCAGAATGTTTAAGGAAAACAGACCCTGATTCCTGACACCTTTTTTGAAATGAATACTATCCTTGCTTCTGTATGGCAGAAAACCCAACAGATTGTTGTAATATAAAAAGTGCAAAGAAGATGCAGCCTCTGTCCTTGTTCCAATTGATTTGTACTATTATTCCTACTTCCACACCTCTCTTCCTCCTGACCTTCATGCAGATGCTGCAAGTAAACAAATTATTCTCAGCTTTAGGTTCTATAACCATTCCCTGATTTTATTGTGGGAAGCTCTTGTACTGAATTACAATGGTTTTGTGTTCAGTAATATCTGGGCACTGGAGAATTAAAAATAAATCAAAAGCAATTAGGATGCTGTTATAGGTTGTCTTTAGTATTTAAAGACCATAGTGAAAAATGTACATCATAGCATGAGATCAGAAGGAGAAAAAAACAGCATGAGAAGGATACAAGGCAACTAAATGGGTGTAGACAGAAAGAAAGCACTGTAAGAGAAAACCTTTCATAGCCAAGTTCTACACTTGAATAGCAACAGGAACTTCTCAGAGGTTTTGGAAAAACAGAATTATAAAATCAGATCTGTGATAAAATTCCTCTGCTCTGCCAAAAGCAAGCAGCCCATTCCCCAAAAGAAATTCACTCACCTGTGAATGATGTGGTATCTCTGCAAATAATCCAAGGAAAGTGCCAGCTCACAAATGTACAGTTTAACAGTTCCTTCATTGAAGTGGACATTCTGCTGCAAATGGTAACGCAGGTCACCTCCAAGTAAGAGATCAACCACCATGAACATGTCTTCTTCATCTTGAAAGGAGTACCTGGAGGAAAGAATTACAGCTGAGATGTCAGGGTGGGTGGCAGTCACAGCTGTGCCTTGGGTGGCTCTCATTTAGGAGATCCTGGTAAGTCCCTGATTTGCTCAGAATGCACAGAAAGGCATTCTCACTGCTGAGGTCCAGTCCTGCAAACAGGGTTAGATTGTGGTGGGACTGAATATTTTAGCATTGTGCTTTAACCCCAGTGACAACTCAGTACCATGCAGATGCTCTCTCACTCCTCATTCCCCCAGTGGGTTAGGGAGAAGAATCAAAAAAAAGTAAACATTTGTGGGTTGAGATAAGAACAATTTAATAATTGGAAAAAAGGAAAGTATAATAATAGTACTAACAATAAAAAAACAGTAATAATTGCAATGAAAAGGAGAGAAAGAAAATCCAAGAAGAGCAAGTGATGCACAACAGCAGTGCTCTCCATCCCCTGAATGATGTCAAGCCTGTCCCCCAGCAGCAATCAGCCCTTCCCATTCAAATTCCCCAGTTTATATGAGCATGATACTTTATGGTGTGCAGTACTCCTGTGGACAGTTTGGATCAGCTGTCCCAGCTGTGCTCCTTGCTGGCTCCTTGTGCAGCTCCTCACTGGTAGAGCATGAGCCACTGAAAATTATTTTACTTAGGGCGAGCATTACTGAGCAACAACCAAAATATCAGTGTTATCAACATTATCCTCATCCTGAATCCAAAACACAGAGCTGTTCTAGTAAGAAGAAACTTAATTTTCTTCTTTTCCCATCTGAAACCAGAACATGAAGTCAACAGAGCTTGAGCTGCTTCCATACTACTGTCTTATTTTAAACACAGATTAACACCTGAATGTTGAAAAAACAGAATTTAAATTCCTTTAAGATTTTTACATTCTTAAATAACCATATACTCATTCAGGGGACAAAATAGCTTACAAAGTAGTACCAATAAAATGGAAAGCCTTGAAATAGACTTGGTATTTACACACATACAACTCTAGTTCAGTGCTTATGGAAAGTATCCTGGCAGCATTGAGAGCTGCTGTCTCAGGGGTATTTTCCAGATTCAATAAATATACACAATGTTCTATTAGCTGAGAATTTTTTACAGCTTGCAGTGTAGGTCCAAATTCAATAAGGACTAAAATTGCAATTTTACTGTCTAACAATACATATTTTTTTCAGTCAGCAACCTATATCTTATAAAATGCCAGAGTCTTCGTGGTAACTGACTGAATTCTCCTGGACCCTTTCCCAGACCTGCCTGCTGAACACTCTGAGGACCAAATTTTGATGTGATTTAAATCCTGTAAATCCAAAGGTGTAGCCAGTCAATGAACAGTATATATAGAGACAAATATAGTGCTTGGGCAAGCAGGAATTTCCATGTGTTTCTACTTACCTTGGCTATGTCGCCACTGCTCTGGTTTTTTGTGGTTTGAGTAAACCAACAAAAACTCTCTGGATTTTGTTTCTAAATACAACTGTATAAGAAAGATACAGTTTTCCCAAATGAGGAATGGTAAATACCTTATTTCTGATGTGACTCTTTCTTAGAGATTGTTCTAGAATTAACTTTTATGTGAAGTTATCTTATCTTATACCAGATATACACAGACTACTGAGAGGTGATCCACAATGAAAGTGCCTCTTCCAGCACCTTTCCTCCCATGAGGATTGTAAAATGTGTTGGCTACAGATGTGAGTCAGTTCTCCTGAACTGCAAAATTTATCCCAAGAAAATAAAAATGAGAGGGCTTCCAGAAAATCTGTGCACACCCTCCCCCGAGAGGCAGGAAAGTCTATATTAGATTATTTTAATTGACAGTTAGGTACAGTTTCACTTTCTTTCCCAGGCTTGCACTTACTGAAATGAGGCACTGCTTAGGGATTGCCACAGATGGTTCATTTTGAATTTAATGCTTGCTATTCTTTCTGAACACAGTTCTGAGAAGTGACTTTCTCTCATACTCTGCTCTTCTGTTGCATTTCTGTGTGACTGCCAAGTGCCATGAGGGAAAAATAATTTATTTACATTAAGCTTTCTTCTTAATAAGTCAAATCTCTGAAGCAAAATGGTAAAGTAGGTGGCACATGGTGTCTGCTCACCTCTAGAGAGGCAGACTTTTGTAACACACAAACGCATACACAGGTCAAAAAACCAGAAGGCTTCAAAAATATTCAAATTCCTCCAAGTATTGAGCTCAGTGAGCCTGGAGCAATTGCAGAAGCAAAGATTAAATGTGTAGTTACATTTAGGATTTCTTTTTCTGACACTTGTTATTTTAAGTGAAAAAATTGTAGCAATTGTAGCAGAGGTAAAATCATCATCCTAGAATGGCTTTGGTTGAAAGGGGTCTTAAAATCATCTATTTCCAACCCCCCTGCCATGCATAGGGACACCTTGCACTGGACCAGGCTGCTCAAAACCCCGTCCAACCTGGCCTTGAACACTTCCAGGGATAGGGCTGCCACAGTTGCTCTGGGCAACCTGTTCCAGTACCTCACCATCCTGTGAAAAATGTTAATTTTTCCCTTCAGTTACCACTTGAGTAAGGTACAGATTTTGTTTCTTTCTGTTTTATATTATTTTTTAAAAATTGAATAATATAGTTTCAGATTGAAAACTCTACTTAAATGAGAAGTGAAATATTATGTCTTGTCTGGGACTAAATAGCACTCTTGTTGCCTAAAGTCATAACATGACATGTCAGTAGAAATGGTACTGATGCACCTCTAGATTTAGATATAAATGTCCTTAGTCAATTTTTGGGCAGAGTGTGAAATCAGGGTAAAGAGTGACTGCTATGAACCTGCTTTTAAATCCAACGATTATTCCCTTTTTTTTTTTTTTAATTAATTATAAGTATGTTTCAAGGTGAATATTCAGTCTGGACAAAAGTCCCATGAGAACCATCCAGAAATTAATGTGCAATCTTGTTCACATCCAGATAAATACTGTCGCTTAGTGGAACATGATTTTCACTCCAAACAGGTTTTTAGGCTGATGTACTCTGGTTTTCTGTGGGGAATGGTGGTCCTTTGTCACCTGCCAGGTAAGCTTTTGTGCATCTGTAATTGTTAACGATTTAAAAGAGAGATCCAACAAAGCTTTCCTACAGGGCTCAACCAATCTTCACCCATTCATCACCTAGGGACTCCGAGGCATCTCTGGGAATCCAGGCTGGGATGACAACAGATGGATTTTGTGTAGGGGCTGTCAGATTTGCTGGTGAATCAATCTCCTGCTACTGTGCCTTGCCTCTCAGGTAAGCACATGAAGTACAATCCCTACAGACAGAGCCACTTCCAGAAGTGACTGTACCTCTAGAACAAAGTACTTTGAACCCAAACACAAAAACCAAACCAAAAAACCAAATAAACAAAACCCTCAACAAAACCAAAACTGAACTAGGAGACATTCAGCATTATGGCTAATGTTTGCACTAGGCAGCTTTCCCACACTTCTCAGATTTGCCTGGGACATCTTGTCTAGATCATGATTTGCTAAGAGAGGTTGGAGCAGATGATCCTTGACATTCTTCTACCCTTTTATTCTATGATTCTGTGATCTTTCATGACCTGTGGAGGGAGCACAGATCAGTTTTATTTACATGTTGACGGTGGAATGATGCACACAAGACACAAAACCAACAGGTGGTTGTGATGCTCCCTGTATCTTCTCTGATGTTCTGCTCTTGCACTCAAGAGTTTGTCTTTTTCTCTTGTACTTATATGTGCCTCTGGTAGCTCTGCTAACCCTGCCAGAAGTGTTGAGTATGCTGGTTTAGTTAAGACATAAGCTGTATAGGCACAGTTTGAAGGAACATGCGCATGGACATGTTCAGTATCTGAGCAGATTTTTCCACCCCCTCTAAATTGTCTCACACCTGACACACAACATCATGCTAATCTTACACCCCTCATGGGTAATGGTGTCTGACACACATCATCATGCTAATCTTATGCTCCTTTTCATGGATGATGGTGTCTGACACACATCATCATGCTAATCTTACACTCCTCATGGATAATGGTGCCCTCCCAGCACAGCTGATCCAGTTGGGACAAGCCTTCATGGGTGGCATTTCTCTGTCTGGATCAGACCACAGTGTGATTAAGAGCAGTCCAAGAGGTTTTCTGGAGGGTAAAGTAATCAATCTCAGTGAAACCGTGTGTCATGCCTAGAGGACAGTTTGAGCATGGCAAACAGGAGAAGGTCTTTGGAGCTGATAGTCACTCCACCAAGCAGATCTTGCAGCTACCAATTACTAAGAACGCAGAGCAGGAGTTTCTCCAGGTCCTGCTGTGCAGCTGGGTGACACATGGTTTTGTTTTCCTCCTACCCTGCCCTAAGGACCAACAGGGCTTTGTGTACCAGCTTAGGCAAGTTTGGTTTGTCGTGCTCACAAGCAATCCGGTTCTATGCTTCTCTCCCTCACATAAATCCAGCATTCTGTCTTTACACAAGAAATGAAATATTAACTATATCTTGTGTTTCTATTTCAGTATTTTAAGAAAAAAGAGCTTTTGATATATTGGTCCAAGAATTGAAATAGACAAGTGAAATATTGGCCATGGGAGAAGGGAATCTTTGAAAATGTGGCTGCTGGCTGGGGAGGGGCTGGTGGCAAATCAGACCAGCGGAGATTAGTTTTTGTGCAAACACTGTAATTTTTCTATTTTAAGCTTCTTATCTGCTCAAAGGTAAATGACATAGAAAAGGTTTGATTGGTTTTTGAAATAAACTCAGGGCTTGTTTGGGATTTTTATGGTAACCAAGGTAGCTGAGAAATACCTTCTGAATGAATTGTAGCATTGTGACATGTTGAATATTAATCAATTGATATTGAATATCAATAATACATTATTAGTTACCCTAAAGACAAAATTTTAATCCCCCTTGTAATGAAAGAGTAAATGGCTTGAAAATTCTTGCTTGTTTCTTAAGTAGTGTCATTCTCCAGTTGTAGGAAACTGTTCTAAATACAGACCCGGCCTCTGCTTTCACTTGGTTGAAGAAGAGTTTTAATGCATTATAACTATCTTTCTCCAAATTAAGATAAAATAATAAAGCCCATAGCAAACAGAGAATTTTTGATTGTCTTCATACTGGAAGATAAACGATTATTGAACATAGTCCTCAATGGCAACACATTTAAACAAAGTACTTTTTGAGTAAGTTATATCTGTTTCCACACTTATATCTGTATATTTGTTTTAATAATATCTAATTTTTCTATTTATATCATATTTGTATTTATTACTTGTAACTCTGTCTGCATAAAAGCAGTATGAATTACTAAGATAATTTTTCCCCTTTCATTCCTTTTTTTAGTTAATCAGGGCAATTTTTCATTTAAATCCTTCCAGTTGAAGCACCCACTATTCATATATCTTGTTTCATATGAATTACCTGGGAAAAAGGACATAATGATGGATAGTTGATATTTGACTTAAATTAAAGATTAAAAACACATTAGAAAAATTTAATCATTAAGATCAAACCTAACTTCATAATCTTGAGGTAATCAGTTAAAGTAATATATTCACAGTTCATACATTCAGATAACACTTCTGCTTTCCACCAAATATGACAAATGATTGATCCTTGGTGTCTCCTAACTACAAAATTAAAGAAAGATCCTTTTCTGGTTTTCCCCTGGTAATATTAAAGGGACATGGTAATATTTTCCCCGGTAGTAACTGTAGATTTTTTCAGTGTAGATATAGATGCCAGTTCTTGATATGGTTACCTTGTTTTTTTTCCTTACCAGTCCAATTTGAGTAACTATGTTACAGAACACTCCTCACCCACAGGAAAGCAGCAACAGGTTTACCCAAGACTTGCTGCATTGAAACGGAACAGGTCACTTAAAGGCTTGAATAATTTGACATTTGCCAAAGAGTTAGTCAGAGAAGAAAAATAACAGTCCAGAGCTCTCTTGTATGAATGGCTATGGTGGAATAAAATATAGACACAATATAAGCTGGTATAAGTATAGGTTATAATACAGGCGCCAAAAATAGCAACTGTAATCAGTCAAACATCAAATCTTTACAATTTTCCCCATGCTGAGAAGGTGTGCTGAAAACTGTTACACCCACTGTGACTGCAAATAGCAAATACTTACTTTGAATTACGTTTTTTTATAAAACAAAGTGTCCAAACCAACCAAATTAACGTTTTTGTTTAAGTTTATGTGTTCTGCCAGGCAAGGACAAGCCTCAAGAGACAAAGTCTCAATATTTATTAACTTTGTAAATACAAATATGCAAATATTTTAATGGAATGTTGGAAATGTTCCTTCATAATGTCTGTTTTGTTTACGTTTCTACAGATTTCTTTGTTATTCTGGAAAATGGATAAATAGTATTTATTGAAATTTTAGATTTGTGCTTGCAAAATCTTTTATGGAAGTCTATTGTAGGAAAGAAAAGGAAATATGTCTATTTCCAAACTCAGAAAGACAAGAGTCATTTCTACAATTTTGTTAAGAACAAAGGACAATTACTTCCTTAGTATTCTGCCTGTGTTTCTTTATAAAGATATGAAAATAATTTTCAATATTCTCTGAAAAACTTTTGAGAACAGGGACTTTCTTCTGTAAGGAATTAGGTTGTTCATGCTTGTACCTTCTCAAATTCTATTTAGTGCTGAAGTGACCAAATAAAAACGATAAGAAAAATGCCTGAATAAAAAAATAGTCTGAAATTAAGTTGAAAGATGGCTAGAATTTGTTTCAGCAAAGACATACGAGACATATCACAGATTTATTAGCCTAGTAAATATTTACCTTG
The DNA here is from genome assembly GCF_009819885.2 of Catharus ustulatus. Taxonomy (NCBI): domain Eukaryota; kingdom Metazoa; phylum Chordata; class Aves; order Passeriformes; family Turdidae; genus Catharus; species Catharus ustulatus. The sequence goes on along the minus strand of NC_046225.1, from coordinate 63,189,671 downwards.
AGCTCCCATACAGGCAAGGATGGTTAATTAGAGACAGTTTAGTATTCATCCTCCCATAGAAGAAAATTTTCTCCCTCTAGGAGGCTGAGAACACAACAAATCCTCTTTGATCTGAGAAAGAACTGCTCATCATCTGGACATGAGCTGGCACTGTGCACTCCCAGCCCAGAAAGCCAAATGTGTCCTGGGCTGCACCCCAAGCAGTGGGAGCAGCAGGGCAGGGAGGGGATCCTGCTCCTCTGCTCTGCCCTCCTGAGACCCCACCTGCAGGGCTGCGTTCAGCTCCGAGCCCTCCAGCACAGCAAGGACAGGGACCTGCTGGAGCCAGTCCAGAGGAAGCCACAGGATGATCAGAGGGATGGAGCCCCTCTTCTGTGAGGAAATGCTGAGAGAATTTGGGCTGTTCAGCCTGGAAAAGAGAAGGCTTTAGGGTGATTTAGCTGAGGCCTTCCAATTCCTGAAGGGAGCCTACAAGAGAGAAAGCATGTAGGGACAGGACAAGGCGGAATGGCTTTAAACTGAGGACGAGTTTAGATTAGATGTTAGGAAGAAATTCTTTACTGTGAGGGTGCTGAGGCCCTGGAACAGGTTTCCCAGAAAAGTTGTGAATGCCACTACCCAGGAAGTGCTCAAGGCCAGGTTGAGTGAGGTTCTGAGCAACATGATCTAGTGAAAGGCATCCCTGTCCAGGGGAGCTGGAACTAGATACACTTTGAGGTAGGTCCCTTGCAACCCAGGCCACTCCGTGATTTTACGATCATTCCCATATGCACTGTCAGCATTTGGCTCAGTTGAGACCCATAAGTTACACAACCATACCATGGGAAGGTAGTGAGAAGTAATGAACTAAACACAAAAAACCAAAATGCAAAATAATATTGCTTGCTCTTTTATGTGTACTTTGCATTCAGCTGATGAAATAAACCTCATTACTATATTCTATATTTTTGCATGCACAAACTACAGTTATTGATCAATGCTATTTTGAAGTGTTTAAGTTCTTTGTGAGTCCTGATCATTTGAGATGGTTTATTTTAGATTACATTTTCTTTCACTCCTTCACCTGGTTCTAATCAACCAGTGTTTTGCTCCACCTAAAAGAAGCTTCTTTATTTCTGCCTCTGATTTTGCAAATGCTAGGGGAGTAAGAGGTCATTTGAGATGTGGGTTATGGTAATAACTGCAGATAGTGAAAAAGGGCAGGTTTAGATTTGATGTTAGGAAGAAATTCTTTGCTCAGAGACACTGGAAGAGTTTGTCCACAGAAACTGAGGATGGTCCATTCATGAAAGTGTTCAAGGCCACGTTGGATGGGGCTTTGAGCAGCCTGGTCTAGTGGAAGGTGTCCCTGCTCATTGGAAGAAGATGATCATTAAGGTCCCATCAGCCCTAACCATTCTATGAAAATTCAGTATTTTGTTTGTCTTTCATCATGGTGATATGGTAGAGAAACCATGAGAGAAACCATGTGACTAAATGTAGATGGATATCTACGAAATGAGAATTAGTTCTTACTGTTTTCTATTCCTTTTAGGATGGGACTAAAGCGCTTAAATCCAGGGTGTGCGTACAACCCACAGTCATGTGAGATCTTTGACACTAAAACAGACATACAGAATAATTTTGGGTGGAAAAGCCCCTCCAATGTCAGCAATTCCAAATTCCAACCTCCTCAAAGCAGGGCTAATTTCAAACTAGGTCAGGTTTTCTGGGGCTGTATCCAGGGTAGTTTTGAAAATCCCTGAGGATGAGAATTCCACAACCTCTCAGGGAAGCATATTCCATACTCAATTAAGTCTTGAAGTGACATTTTTCTTATTTCCAGTTAGGATTTCTCTTGCTGATCTATGTCACTTGTGCCACTCATCCTTTCAGCGCACATGAGTTTTTCTCCATCTGTAGGTATTGCCATCTTCAAGGCATCACCACCACCACCACACCTTTGGGAAATAGCTGTAATTAATTCCCTCCCTCAGCTCAGCAGTGTCATGTCCCTGCTCTGCTCTTTAACCCAGGAACAATGATGCTTCCTCAGATCTTGTAGAAAAGGGCTGGATGAACTTATTCCAGGGAAGACCATTGCAGTAGATAAATTTTGAGATAAGAAGTGATATTAGTTGAAACTTTCATGAACACTTGTTTAAGGCCTAGCAAATTTCAGACAAATAGGATGAATTTTTGGTACTCTATGAACAATCAAATGGAGGAAAAAAGCCACACTGCTATAATTTACTGTGACTCTGGAAACATTTTTATTTCCACATATTAAGAGCTCTGTTTTTTGCAAATGGCTGGTCTCTAAAAGTGTTTTCTCATAATTTGTTTTTCAGGAGAAAATTAATTACTTTTCTGGCTCATTTACTCATATAGTTGTAGACTTAATGGCACAGTCTCATGATAAAGTCTGTGTTTTCTCAAATATTATTAGACCAATGATAAAGTAAGACTTGCAAATGAATGCAAAATAGGCTCATTTCTCAGTCTATTTGTTTAGGATTTTCAGTAGACTTGGATGCAATATCCTCAAAGCTCATTTTTAATTGTTCTGCTATCATGAAAAACATAGCAGCTTTCACCAGCTTCACTCAGTTTTACTCTGTGAGACTAAAGTCAGCTTCATTCTTCATCAATTATTTTCCAGGTTTTATCTTTCATATATCTTTTGTTGAGTGGGATAAAGAAAAGTCTCCACTATCTTCTGTTCTATTTATAGTCTTTAAAATAGGTACATCACAATTAGACATGAGAGCTCTATCCTGGTTGAGTGAATTAGAACATATGTAGAAGGCACTTGGGGTTTGTTGATACTCTCATCTGAATGCAGCCTCTAAAATCCATTCAGCTGTGTTGGAGATGTTCTGTGCCTTGGCGAATGTTCACCAAGTTCTTCATTATCACTTTCTGTTATTATCACTGCCAATTTATAGCACTTCATATGCACGTGGCACTACAGCAGTAGCAATTATGTGTGTAGTGGCAGCTAGTCTCTCTTGTCCCCAGCCTGTCTCAAACATTTCCAATTAAAGCAGGCATCAGACAGCTTGTGTGACAAACTCAGGGAAACTACTCACACAAACAACGGCCCACTACCAATGCAGGAAACCACTCACCTAGGAAAATGGGTACTGGAGAAATTTGTGGGTGAGGAAAAAACTCATGGGGAATAATGCGCTGAAAACTTGGACCCCATTTGAGATGTAGGTCAAGATCTCAGTCTGCAACTTGCAAAGCTTGATATATTCATAAATGATGGAATAGCAGAATCCTTTAGATTGGAAAAGACCTGCAAGGTCAAGTCCCACCATTAAACCAGGACTGCCAAGTCTACCACCAAACCATGTCCTTAAGAGCCACATCTACATGTCTTTTAACCACCTCCAGGGGTGGTTACTCTACCACTTCCCGGGGCAGCATGTTCCAGTGCTTGATGTGTTCCATTGGAAAAGTAGAAAATCAAGCGTAAGAAGGAAGCCATCATGGAAAAGCAAGGACATCCTTAGTGAACTCAGAGAGTAAAAACAAGTGTACAAGAGATGGAATTAGGGATGGGTGACCCAGGAGGAGCACAGAGTTGTTATCTGAACTTGCAGAGATAGGGTTAGGAAAGCCAAGGCTGACCTGGAGTACTGCATCCCATTCTTGGCTCCCCAGTCCATGAAGAGTAAAGTGCAGGACCACAAAAACAAATAAAGGGCTGGAGCATTTTTCATATGAGGAAAGGCTGGGAGAGCTGAGACTGTTCACCCTGGAGAAGAGAAGGTTTAGGTGGGATCTCATCAATGTGTACAAATACCTGGTGGGCAGAAATAGAGAAGAGGGAGACAGACTCATCTCTGTGGTGCTCCAGGACAGGACAAGAGGAAATGAGCACAAATTAAAACTCAGGAATCTCATGTGAACACAAGGAAATACTTCTGTGAGGATTCTGAAACACTGGTTTGACAGGCTGCTCAGAGAGTCTGTGGAGTCTTCCTTTGAGGAGATAGTAAAATCCCAAGTGGGCAATAGACTCTGCTTGAGCTGAGGGTTTGCATCAAGTCAACTCAAGATGTCACTTCCAAACAAAACAATTCTGTGATTCTGCAACCTTTTCATTGCAGCAGCTAACCAGCTCTGTAAATTACATACAATTAAAGGAGTGTTGAAGAACAGCATTTGAGCAGAGGTTTGTCTCATGGAGAATTTCCTCTGTTTCTCTTCTCTCTTTCTCACAACCTCATTATTTGAGGTTCACAGTTCTTAGTTAGTGGAAGGTTTTAAAAAAGTAGTTACCAATGCTAATAGCTAACTACTAAACAAGGATTTCAACCTGATCAAATAACCCAAAGTTTTAGAGCATAGAACAATAAAATTGTGCTGGGACAGCAAAAGTTAATGAAAGAAAACGGTTACAGGTCTGGACTTATGCTTTCTTGAAACCCAAAGATCAGCAATAAAATCTGTGATAGATTACAACAAATTATTCCAAACTCTATTTTTAACTTCAAATACTGTCATATTTTAGAGACAATTTTGTGTCTTTTTTTTTTTTCCAGTTTTATGAAGCAAAGAAACATCAAAATTGCAGCACTTATCATTAAGCTTCAATCATAACAAATTTAATCTTCAGCACATGATTCATTGAATGAACAACAAATCACATATTGGGGTTAAGAATAGGTATGTTTTTTTGCTGTTTATAACCTTAGACACAGCACTGATTGTGTATCTCTGTGTGTTTGGCACCCTGCATGGGTTGAGAGGCTTAAAATAGTGCTATTCATTTTCATTTATTTAGGCATGAACAAGATTTTCCTCTAAGCTACACAAACCCCTTCATTTTCCTGGTATGAAACCCAGAAAAGGCAGATCAATCTTTCCTTGCATGCATAGACCTTCTGTAGTTCGTTTACTCACTAGAATTGGACAGATTTCCTATCAGCTCTTTCCCTCTTCCTGATTTCACTGTAAATGAAAATTTTTCACTGCTACTGAAATGAAAGGTTCATCTTATTTTGGTTCTGTTAGAAATATACACTCTCCAACCAGCTTCCAGTGAATCTCCTCCACTCCAGTATAATCCGGGTGAATAAAGCCAGCTAATCAAAAGGTTTCACTCAAGCAGCTTCTCACTTTTCTGTCAATAAAATAGTTAATTTAAAACTGTGTTGATGAAGTATGATGCTTTCAATCACATCTCTGTTCCCTACAAACATTTTCAGACATTTCTCTTAGTATGATGCACCTTATTTCTTAATTGTGCGCATTTCTAAAATTTTAAAATAAATTAAACAAGATGGACCAAAACATGTCTCACTCTGTCAAATCTTTACTAGCTCATTTCAGACTTACCCTCTTAATTTGCATGCAAGTTATTTTGTAAGCCTTCCAAACCCAAAAGATGAAGCAAAAATCTGAATAGTAATGTGAAAGATGTAGTGCAAAACAAATTAGCTTATTGTTTCTCTGTCATTTTAAACAAGGACAGAAAGCTGTTTTCAGTTTCAATTTAAATATAATTTCTTTCATACAAAAATTTCCTTACAAAATTCAATTTCCAAGCAAAAAACAATTTTTCTAGAAGGAATGCAAGATAACAGTGTGATTTAAGTGATTCTTCAAAGCAGCATGACAATACATTTAGTAACCTTTTCTTTTTACTGTTGTTTCTCATCCATGCACCAAATCTAGGAGAAATCTTAAAAATCCAAACGGGCAGGTGCTCAATAACTTACTAGAATTGAGTTTCTTAGAACCAGTTTTGTCCAGACTACCTTTGGGTACATGATTAAAGTACTTTGGGATACAAAATAGTTTCCCTGTGGTGACTGTGCAGTAAGCAGGATACCTATGGTCCTGCTCACAGCTGTAGTACCTGCCCTCTGGAATTCTCTCTTTTTCCCACTGATTACAGAGGCAGACCAAGGAGAAGAGACGGATGTCAGCTGGGAAGAATTAAAGTTCTCTAGAGCTTGTCCTTCTGTTTTGGGAAGTCCCTAATATGGTCAGCACTTCACATTCTCATGTTCATTTTGTCTGGTACAGAAGGGTTGACAATTATGACTCAGAGAATGTTTTTTGTTTGATCAGCAGAAGAAAATATAAGACATATATAATGACATAATAAAAGAAAAAATATAAGAAAATGTATAACTTTAAATATTTATAGATATTTTTATATTATCTATTAATAGATTTCATATGTATAAAATATAAACAATATGATATTTAATATCTATAAGTATATAAATAATAATATTTATATAGTATGTGATGCATATATTATATGTTATATATTGCATTTATATATTAATATTTATAGATTAATATTTTATCTATATATTTATATATAGATAATAGTATATTAATATATTGGTATATATAAATAGATATAGATATTTATATTTATTTATAATAATGTAAACATAATATAAGAGAAATTTAATACATAGTATCTGACTTATGATGGTCTTATTAATTCTGAGTTCTTTCCATAACTGTGGTGCATATCTTGCTTCTGATCACTGAAGGTCCAGGAAGACAGACCCTCATCTATCCACATTAAAAAGACAGAAAAGGCATTAACTCGCAAATAAAACATGTTATGATGCATAAGCCAGGAAAAAAGGCAAATAAAGAAAATTTCCCTAATTTTCTATCTGTGGTGCTCAACCTCATCTGAAGAAGCTTCTTGTTAATGTTCGATTTCATGTCAGGGGCAGCTTGTTTTTAACAAGAACAAGATTTAGTGCAAAGAGACATAGAAAGAGTGAGGAGACCTTCAGGTTAGGGATCCTGAATTAAGAAGGATATTTTTAAGGCAGTTATAGGAATAAGTAAATTAAATAAACATAGGCAATTTTTTAAATATTTCTTTTTTAAAATATTGTTCTCTTTACATTAACCCCAGCATATCAGTGAAACTCAGAGGAAGAAAGGCCGCTCAAAAATCTCCTTTGGTTTACACATCTTACTCCCACATAACAATAAGCATTTTAAAAGAAGTCTATTGCAAAATCCACTGCTGCAACTGAGTTTCTCCAGGTACTGCAGTGATCAGTCACAGAGCTGGTCACAAAGTAACCTGCACTGGCTCATAGCAGTGTGAGGATTCAGACGAGGACATCTCTATGGTTATTTCTCAGCCGGTAGCATTTTGTGCTCCTTAATTTGAATATGAGCAGTCAGATAATCAAGGCCCGTGATTTTTAGTGTTCTGTTTCATGGCAGCTCTTGTGCCATGCTCATGCAATGATTACTGCCAATGAGGCTTCCATCTGGGTTTTGTGTATGTGCCACATCTTCATGTCCCCTCCTTTTCCTAGGTAGTGTGAAGTGGAACACCTTCCCTTGGTAGAACTTTTGAGTCTTTTTCTTTCCTGAAATGTGTAGCACTGTGAGTACAGTTAGGAACTTCGATGCTCTCAGCAGATACAGAAGTCATTTAATACAGTTCTTAGAGCATGGTTAGAACTATAGCTCTAAAGAAAAAAAAGGGAAGGAAACCCTTTTCTGGCTTTGTTTTATCCATGAATTAGGCAAATCTCTGAGGACAAATATATTTTTCAGAGAGGATGTGCTGAATGGGAATTTATTATCTCATCAAGTGAAAAAAAACCCCAACCCAAACTCTAGTTCTGCCTGTATTCTCTTTGTTTAAATTTTCTGGAAATGGATCTCAATGATTCACTGTTATTTATTCATTGTAACTGCTGCCAAAGAGTAATATTTTTGTCATGGCAGAAATTTATTTCAGAATATGAATAATCAAACCTTACTGCCACCCTTAGATTCAGCATGTTGTTTTTTCAATTCCAATTATAGTCACAATAAATATTAAGATTTGTTATAAAACTGAGATAACTCTTGCCTTTCTAATTTATGGTTGAGTTTATCAAGTTGATTCAAAGCAATCACAAAGAAGCAACTTCTTATGTCAACTACTATCATTCAGTCTCACCCCAGACATTTAAATTCGTCTGCAAAATTGTCTGTCAAGCCTTCAGTGTTTCCACTTTTTAAAATTTAAAATGTCAGAGTCATGTTTTTTGTGGCAACATTGCTTAGGTTAGTAGAGGTGCAGAGAGAAGAACATGTCAAACTGTCAGGAGCAAGGGAGAGACCCCAACGAGAGCAAAGAACATCACCTTCAAAAGCACCATTGCACTAAGGAGGGATCATGAACCACATCCAGGGCTGTACAGAGGGTACTTGTCATCAGACATTTTTTTCCAGATGCAATCAGAAGCAGACATGAAGGAGTACAGTAATTGCACAACTATAAGGCACACCCTTTTGACTAAAATTTTCCCCCGAACCCAGAAGTGCGCCTTATAGTCCGGTGCGCCTTATATAATGGACAAAGTTGTGAAATTTGCCAACCTGGAAGTGTGAGCCGCAATGGGGGCGTGGTGCCACTGGAGCGCCGAGTTGCAACGAGGGGGTAGGAGCAGATGGCCATGGCCAGCAGGAGCTGCACGGGGAGGGAGGGAGCCAGGCCGGCCCCGGCTGCCACACAGGGAGAGAGGGAGGTGGTGCCGGTCCCGTGCAAGCTGCACGGGGAGGGAGGGCCACAGAAGCCATGAGTCACGGCCACCCTGAGCCAACCCAGACCACGGGCAGCCTCGAGCCACCCCGGACCACCGTGAGCCACGGCTGCCCTGAGCAGCGCCTCACCAGCCAGTGCCGCAGGCAGGAGTGCCGAGGCTCGCGGCATGGGGAGGGCACCTGGGGATGGGTTTAAAGGCTGCGCCAATCTGTGAAAAATGTTTGCAAATTGAGCCCCTGCCAGTAAACCCTGCAACTGCGTGATTTCATTACTAATTCGTTACTTTGTTGCGCATGACGCAGCTCCTTGCTGCAAAAAAAAGGCACGCCTTATAGTCCGGTGCGCCTTATATAATGTACAAAGTTGTGAACTTTGCCGGGTCCCAGAAGTGCACCTTATAATCCGGTGCACCTTATAGTAGTGAAATTACTGTAATGCTGAAAGCTGCCTCACAGGCATTACTTCCCAGCTTCCACTTAGAGGGCTTCTTGAACCACTATTCTCTGTTAAGAGCACAACAAAATGCAGCAGTTATTAATTAACTACAGTGGATATAAGTGGACTTACTGGTGTCTATCAGGAAGATTCCTCTGACTGCATGTTCTCCACCATTGCTGGCCACCTGCCAGACAGGTTGTGCTACAGGTTGAGAAGATGAGACAAGGAATAAATTGGATGCAATGGCTGTGGGTGGCCAAATCTACAGGCGAAGAGCTACAGTCCATTCTCAGTATTGATGAGCAAGTGGCTGGGCAGCTGCTTTTTCCAGGGACTCAGGACAGGATGGAGTGTTGCTTCCTTTCCTGACCTGTCCTGCCTCTGCACAACTATGTCCTGATCTTACCTTGAATCTCTCTTAATCTGTTTCCTTATAAAGAAAATGGGAGGGAAAAGGAAATGCAAGCAACTGTGCTTCAAAATTAGTTTCACTAATGCTTATAAACATCCATGGAAATATCAGATTTTTATTTTTCTTCTTAATGTGTATCCAAACCCTAAAAAATCTGGGAAAGGCACCAGCCTGATGACATGACAGCTTAAAAGCAGGGCAGCCCAGTTACTGAGGTGGGTGCAGATCTTCTGGCTCAAGCAACCCAGCAGCCTGCATATGGGGGAAGAAGGCAGAAGTCCAAGCTGGGAGCTCTGTCTTCTTCACAACCCACTAGCAAAGGAGTCAAGAGTCTGGCTCTCTAACAGTTCTCCAGGCAAGACAAGAAGGAGGCAAGTTTTCAACAAATTTTTTTCTTAATTGACATATCTTTAAAACATTTGATTCACTTTAATTGAGGTTCTTCTCATTTTTCTGTAAAAGTCTCAACCAGGTTCAAACACAGCAAATTTATCTTACTGCACATGAAGAGAAAATGATTATAAGCTGTCCCCCCAACTTGTATTTGTCTTAATTTGAAGTAATAATTGAAGTGGATCTGACTCTCAGTGCTAAGGCTGGCAGCTGTGGCTAAATTGGATGGGACAATGGGAACAATATATTCCTTTAATAAGCTAGACTGAAAAGCGTTTGCATTTGGGACTGGGACCAAGAAAGAAACATCACTTTGTTGAACACATTAAGCAAGCTTCTAACAGAGGCTGATGGCAATTTACACACAATAGCAGAAAGTGGGAAGATACTTTCAGCATTCAAATATGTAGACTGAAGATGTAAATTTATCCTCTGACAGAGGGAGGCAAATAGCTGCAGAAATCAGCCTTTGTGAATTCATGTGCTAACTACAGTCTTGAGTACAGACCCAGCAATGCAGCAGAAGCAGTTGAGAAAGCTGAAATTCTGAGAATGAAGTTGGGAAACAACCAAAAAACAAAACTGCCAGGGACAAAACCTTAATTTTTTTATTGATCTCACATTCTTCTGTAATTCTTAGGCCACATCTTTAAATAGGCGGGAAAAAAGCAGGAAACTCTTTGTATCTATTAGTTCATCTGTGTGCAAATATAGTGCACACCCCTGAGCACTACACCAGTGTGATACATCTGTCTGTCATCTCTCCTCTCTTTCCTAATGATGACAATATTCAGCATCCTCACAAACTTGTTGTTAGGAGGAAATGATGAGTGCAGATCATCCTGCACATCCTACTGAGGCTGTTATCCCATTGTTCTGGTTTCTGGTGCTGCCTCAGGAAAGGAAATTATATTGCAATAAGCAGGACTGGTTGCTCTGCAAAACAGAAATGAAAAGAAAGGAAGATTTTTAACAGTGGGCAAGGCAACCCTGCCTTCTGTCACTGCTCTGTATTTTGTCAACAGCCTCCCAACAACGTTGTCCTGTTGTGCCTGCCCAGATATCCAGGACAGAGGTTGTTGACTCTGACCTTCCAGTGCAGGAACAATCAGACAGCACTGGCTTGAGATGAAACAGTGTGTTTCAAATGGATACTTTTGAGAAAATCAATATGAAATTTCCTTGTCTTTACACACCAGCTTATTACGTATAAGGGAGAGTACAAATGGCCCATGGAACACTGTCATTAGAAAAGACCTGCATGTCCCTGTTTCACTTCTGAGAAAGGATTCCATTTGCCAGCGGGGAGGAGGGGAGTGTGGGCTGTGACACTGCCCAGCTGTTCTTTCACATCCAGCCTGTGGACTCCAGATCACATTCTCCCTTTGTTTCCCTGCTGTCCTCAACACGGCTTCCAAGATCTCCACCCCAGGCCATTGCTTGTAGAGATTTATATTGTGCTAAAGCATCTCCCTTCCATTTTGGCTCTGTACCAAATCACATCCTCCCAAACTGCTTTTCCAGTGAAGCACCTCTGACTTAATCACTGAGCAGTGATTAAATTCACTCATCAAGTGCGTATAGTTCATACAGAAAAGCAGATCCAAACCCAGAACCTTTAAGCAAGCTTTTCTCACCTGCTGGGAGGCAGGTCATTCAAAAAGAAGCCACTGCTTTTTGCATAGAAGTGACTGGCACTTTCTTACTTATGAAATGAGGAAAGAAAAACACTATTTAATCAGAAAAGCTTAAAAGTGGTCTCATCTGTAACATAACATTTATAGTGAGGTGGATGGGATGATGGTCTGTGCTCAGAAAGATAAGAGCAGAGCATGAGATAAAAATTCACCTCAAATGAATCAAGAGAATAATGCTAAAAATAAAAAAGGGCTGATGCAATTATTTTCCCAAATGCCAGACTCTAAATCACCTTATCTCACAGCCTCAAGTCTTCTCTCACAATATGGCAGAAAAATAATTCATAACAAAAATATGCATTCACACCCACCACACACAACTCCAAAGAACTGGATAAAAACCAACAAAAATTAGAAGTAAAAAAATGTTCATTTAAAAGACCTATTGGGATATCTAAAAGGGAGGATAAACTATTTGTTTGTTCCTTTGCCACCATTATAATATGCTGCTTTGGTTATTGGCACTGCTGATGCACAGAACTGGTAACAATTCTCAAAAGGATGATCTAGTGCGAACTGGAAAGGGAAAAGAAGAGTATCAGCATTTAGTGGAATGTTAATAGGATGAAAACTGTAAAATCAGCTGATGGCAGCATAAGGCCATCAAGGTACCAGCAGAACAGAAGTTTGGTCTCCATGACAATGTCATAAATTGTGTATGAAATTAATATTTAAAAAGCAGGAAGTCCTCTGAAGCACCAGGGTTTCATCAGAGAGCACACAAAAAGGCCAGTTGACACCTCGAGCTAAATATTTCCAGAAAAACAGTTTAACAGCTTGGAAAGTCATTCAGTACTTTCTCCAAGTCCCCAGCCATTTTCCACATCAGGGATATAACTAAATTCTCCGTAGCAAAATCTTTATAGCATTGATGGTCTGCTCATACATTTATCAGATCTGCTGACATGTACATTTGAATTTTTTTAATATTCTGAAAAATGCACTTTCTTCCCACCTAAAGCAAATCATATTATTATTGGTATCAAGAGTTAAGATTTGGGAGGCAATTAAAAGGTGTTTTAGATGATTAATAATTTCACTTCTAGCAGGTGGAATAGACCTGGTCTAAGGCATTCAATTGCACTGTGTGACAAAAAAATTACCCAAATGCTTGTAAACAATTGGTGACTATCCAGTTTGGCTTTTTATAACTTTTCTTATATATTCTTACAGAATACTGGCTATTTATTCATTTACTTACTAACAGAAATTTCTGTGTATTTGACCAGTAATTCACAAGAAGACATTGATTGGTTTGGTTTCATTTTTGACGTCTCGGTTTTTACATTTCAAGACAGTGGACCAACCCCTGAATTTTTTAATTTAAGGGGAATTCTGAATGGTAAAACTTTCCAAGACCTTGCATTTCTTCCTTTCTCTCCAGTTATGTCAATTACTATCTTACAAGTGCCAAAATGAAGTAGAAGAAAGACATAATGTTAACTGAGTAAATTTCCTGAAGTCAAATTAGTACGAAATAACATTTTCAAAATGCCATATTAAGTTCATAATAAACTGCTTTTACTTAATCAGTACACCAGTCACTTTTATGTTCGTTCCAAACTTTAAAAGACATGAATTCAAGCAATTTCAAAGCCATGTCCTACTCCAAATGAGAGCATCCAATTTCAGGGACCTTGCCAGCTCAGAGAATCAGTCCCTTCATTAGAAGAAAACTGAAGCGCTCACAACTCATTAGCACTAATCTTGTCTATTAAATCACAATTGTCACCTCTCCCATTTCTTGTCAAGACTGTTCTCATCCCTTACCAGCTCTTCCCCACACTTATCTGTGTAGTTCCAGATACTAATTTTTCATCTCAGGTCATATCCTTCTTTTCTCTTGCTCTTCAAGTTGACCTGTTCAAGGTCAGCCAACCACAGTATTCCCTTAGGATGATGCACATGGGTAACCTGCTCTATCTGCTTTTCCACTCTCCACATCCCACTCTACCCACAGAGGACACCTGTGTCAATTTTATGAGTGCTTTACTCATATAGAATCATCAGGGCTGCTGTTTTTTGCAGGACAGGACTTGTTGCTATCAGCAGAAAAGGTGCTGTATAAATCCACTCCTTGCTTATCACACTATTTCTATGTCCAGGGTTTAGCTTCTGTACCTCAGGAGTCACGAGATACAGCACATTTTAAAATTAAATATATGAAGCAAGTCTCCTCCCAACAGTCATCTTTATGCAGGGAAGGGAGAAATCTTCAAAGCCTTTAAAGAGAAGGAGTATCACATGGATATGAATTAAAGAATTAATGGGCCCCAAGCACAATACTGATTAGTGACTTTTAATGGGTTTCACAGCATCCCTGTGAATTATGTGGGTAACACTCATGTCTCCATTCTAGTAATACATTTGAAATAATAAGATAACATAAAGCTGCTGAGAACTGTTCATCTCGTTAGTGGAATCCAATATTAAAAGGATTTCTCAATTCCTATCTGTGGGAACACTCTGCCAGAAGAGATCAGGTCAACTCTAACATCAAATGCAATGAAATGATGTTCAGTGTCTTGGTGTGTATCTTTCAATTATTTTAAATACTCAGTGACTGTAATTGCCTTTCTTTCTAATGGTTTTAATCAGGCAGCAGCTCGTTAGTATGTCACAGTTCTTTAAATAATCTGGCAGAAAATTTCTCTATTGGTATTTCAGGTGATTCAAAAGAAAAAGAAGGAAATTTCATTACCAAAACTTCAGATTTTGGCAATTATTGCTGAAAGATGATCTGATTCCATGAAGTAATGCCATGGTTCATATTACAGCAAATTTTGAAAAGACTGGTTAGATATAAGAGTCAGGACAGGACATTTGTAATTCACTGGTGAAAGAAGTGATATGGCCAACAAATGAGTTCAAAAGTCTAATGGAGATTTGTTAGATTTAATACTGCAAATAAATACTGCTGCTGTTTACGATGAGTTGTTGGATTTTAATCAATGGAATCAATAATAACCAGCCACTGCTTATAGAAATGTGAGTGTTGTTCTGACAGAGTGGTTTCTGGGCTATTGCAGATGTAATTCTCTGCAGTTGTTGGGATGTTCATTTTGAATCAAGGCTGGTTAACCTTGGCACATGTCTTTAGCTGAACACTTTGTGTTAAGTCTTACCACTCAACCGACATGTAAGTGATTCCATAGCATGGGAAACAGAGTACAGTAATTTCATGACTATAAGGTGCACCCTTTTGACTAAAATTTTCCCCTGAACCCGGAAGTGCCTCTTATAGTCCGGTGCACCTTATATGATGTACAAAGTTGTGACATTTGCCACCCTGGAAGTGTGAGCCGTGAGGCGTGGGGGGAGCCGGCAGTGCCACGACAGCCGGGTACAGGCGGGCCCGGGGGCCAATGGCTGCCGGGTTGAGGTGGGGCCTCAGGCCAGAAACCACGTGGGGGGAGCTGGGGGCGGAGCCTCGCTGCAAAAAAAAAGTGCGCCTTATAGTCTGGTGCGCCTTATGGTCGTGAAATTACTCTAAGTGCTGTCAAAAGAGAAGTTTACTCAGAAAAATTATTCCAAGCCAGTACAAAAAAGCAATTAAGATGAATACCCATCATGATGATGATATACATCATGTTTCACATAATTTAGAGAGTATCTGAAATTTTAATGTAAACATTTTACTAAGAGTAGAACTTCTGGGTAAGGTGGATGAGAACCTGTCAAAGAAACAAAACATGAGTCCACCTGTAGACCATTAACTAAAATAGTCAAGTGATCTAAATCTCCCATTTATACACAAATGCCTAGTATTTTCAGGCCACCAAAGACAAAAGTAGATATTTTGATTGTGAGGTATCAATTAGCTGAGTTTTCCTGCAATATAAATGATTGCAAGATCCTATTTGAGAAGAGATAGTTGATGGTACCACATTCACTCCTTTTCTGTCTCAGAACCAAGCTGTTTGAAACTCCTCAGAAAATTTAACTATTGGGATAAAATTTAGTAAGAAAAAATTTCAGGGCTAATTTTATTCATGGATCAGCAGTATTTTTTCTCTGTTAATCCCACAGAGTATATAGTATGATTTGGGCAGTAGAGAATACTGACAACATTGATAAAACCAGAGACATATGCTTCTGAGCCAGTATATTTGAAGAAAACTATCGTGATCTTAAAAGCAAAGAGACATTTTCAGCCATCTCTTTTTGTTCCTTTTTTTTAAGCTTTTAATTAATATATTTGCACTCTTCACCACTGTGGTAGTCACACATTAAGTAATGTGTTTCAGATGTGAGTCAATTTTCCTCAGATCCTCAACTGCAGGATCTTATAAATAAATAAAAACAACACATGGAAAAACGTCTTTCATATGTTATGGATACTTGATCAGGGTTCATTCTTCCTTTTCCACAATATTTCATTTCCTTTCCCTATAAGCACTTGGATTGTTCAGAAACGCTTCTGAATGAAAAGTTATTTCTTCCCTGTGGTGAAAATGTCTTTTGTCCCAAATACAGTTTAGTCACTAAGTGTCCCTGGGCTCTATTGTTTTACCTAAAGAGCACCAGAAATATTCCCGAACTATATTTGATTGAAGTGGTTGCTGATTTTATAATTGCAGTTTTAGCAGTCAAGATGTCTAATTTGCCAGTCACTGACCCCTGAAACTTGGTTTCCAGTTGACATGGAAAATGTATGATGAAGTACTGCATATTCTGACTTTGATCTGAACATCTAAGCCCTCCATTTGGAGGACATACACACATGAATCAAAGTATAATACTCTGGGGTATATCCTAATTTCAGAGTAGTGGTTGCACTATTAGTTCAGAACTTTCTACTTGACTATTCACTTACTGGAATGAAATAGAATTGTAACAAGAGATAGCATGTGATTCAAGCTCAAATCTGGCCTTTGAATTATGAGTGGCTGTATTATCTTTGCACCAAGAGAAAGGTAAAGTAGCAGCTAATAACCTGCAACAGAATTGACATACACAAGAGAAGCTAATTTGTGTGCTTTTCAATTTTTATGGAAGACTGGGAAACAAAATCTAGCAAGCCAGATTAATTTATATGTTAGAAGAGTACTTTGAAGGGAAAACCACATGAAAATACATAATGGGAGAGCAGCAAGGGAGAAAAATCTCTCAGCAGGGAATTCTTCAGTTAACTGTCAAAACTAGGCAGATAGTGATGCACAGAACAAGTCAACAATTTCCTAACAATTGGAAGATGTTCCCAAACAAAGACCAAAGCACAACGAGAATATTTTTGAGAGAAAAGCACCACAATCACTCATTTTTAATGCATTTAGATGAACTTCAGATGTCTCAGTTTATAAATAAGATAAGCTGAGATGCCCCTGGAAGACAATACATGTGTCTATGTGAGCTGATCCTCAGCAAACCATGATTACATCCCACATGACAAGCAGTGAAGCCTGAGGTGACAGACACTACAAGTACATACGGCATTACCTCAAGTCAGGAAAATTGCTTCTGTTTTTGGGGTTTTTTTTCACTTCTTTCAGACAGGTTTAATGTGCTAAACTTCTAGATTATCTTGAAGGGAAGAGATGAAGATTCCCCTCTTGAAAAATAAGTCCTCATACTAGACTTCTCAGTGCTTAAAAGAGGAAAACTCCTCCCACAAAACACCCAAAAAAACAAAACAAAAAAAACCCTCACGAAATAAAACCTACAAACAAACCAAAAAAGCAACCCAAAACCAACTCCTCATGCACTGTCTGTTCATGTTGTCACTTTGATATTTGACCTTCCTGTGAGATCTGACATACAGAGAAAGGGCAATTTATGAGGTTCTGGTCCATTGAGTAAAAGGAGCATTTAATTTCAAAATGCAGGCAGCTGTGTACAGCTGGTAGACAGCATCTGTTTTACAGTAATGGTCAGGAGAACAGGTGCTGACTCTTCCTGTAGAATAGAAATAAGCTTGCACTGTGCTACCGTGCCAAAAGACCTTTTCTGTTCTTGTGCCTTACACAGCTGTAAGATTCATCCATATTCCACCCATGTACTAATGATTTTCCATCAATCCCCCTGGCATGCTGGATGATCCTGGCATACCCTCTATGCCCAGCCATCCTGAATATAGTCAGCACAAAGTGACACCCTTTTAAAGTGAACCTGGGGCTGAAACATCACTGATGGCCCACATCTGAAGCACAATTCAAGCTGCATTTATTTAGACTTGAACTAATATTCAGTAGAAAACCCAAAACTTTTCTTACAAGTTCATCCAACTGAAAAAAGCCATGAAAATCTGTGGCCAGAGTAATCTCCACACATATTGAAGGCAAAAGAGCCAAGTGGAGCAATGGGACAAGGGAGAACTGAACTGTTCCTTCACCTGGTTTCTCGCAGAGCTACATCACAGGAGATACAACTACTTGATGGACCTCCAAGGTCTAATTCCCACTTCCAAAGGGATCCACGCTGTGTATACGCATACACATGTACATACACATGTACATACACATACACATACACATACACATGTATATTATTTCCCAGTGGGAGATTGTCATCCTGGACAAGGCCACCCACCGGTGGTGCATGTGAGTGCTGTGTGTTCAGCCTGTGTCAGTCTGTGTGCCTGGCACAAATATGTCTGTGCTGCAGGGGTTGTTTGCAAATGTGCCTGGTGGGAAAACACACTCAGCCTTACTCCTGGTGAGACCCGAAAGTACAGAGCTCTACTGGACTGCTACACTTTGCAACCCATGACAGAAACAGTGATATTTCACCTGCAGAGAAGTGAAATTGCACCAGCAACAGTAAGATTTTGCAACAGACTTCTTTTAAAATGTGAATAATTCTAAATCCCTACTTATCTGCATCTTACAGATCTGATCTTAACAAATGATGTTATTTCAGTGGCAAAATCTAGATAAGACAAGACATTGTGTCATTTGACTGTTCCTTTCCAGACTTTAACACATATTAATATGCTTATGGGTATTCTGCTAGCACGGATGGTGACATTTGAGTAGCCCTTTTAATTAATTTTGACCTTTTGCCGTCAATAAATAATTTCCAAATACATTTTGCCCTTGTTCACCGCAATTTTGCTGCAGATTGGATGGAGTGTTATGTTTTCAGAGTAATTGGCAAACAATGCTGGTGGTCACTAAGCAGGATTCTTCTGTAGAAGAGCAGTCTATACTGGAACAATCGAACAACATCAGACTCAGAGACACAGACAGAGACCCAGTCAGAGGTGCTGGAAATTTGCCAGAAATTCTTAAGTTCTGTAAATTATTTAATGGTGAGAAAAATCCAGGGCTTCCTGGTTGAAAAGCTTTGCTGAGATAATTCTTCTGTATCAGTAGGAGATGTGTACTGCACCTGCAGCCAGTGCTGACTGTACCTGTCATGGTTAACCCCAGCTCAGCCCCACACAACCATTCACCCACTGCCCCCACAGTGGGATGGGGGAGAGAACCAGAAGGGGAAAAGTGCGTTGAGATAAAGGCAGTTTAATAGGAAAGAAAAAGGCACATGCCCAAGCAAAGCAAAGGAAGGAATTCATTCAGCATGGCAGGCAGGTGTTCAGCCATCCCCAGGAAAGCAGGGCTCCATCACACACAACAGTGACTTGGGAAGGCAAGCACCATCACTCCAAATGTTATCCCCTTCCTTCTCCTTCCCCCAGCTGTACGTGCTGAGCATGACTTCATTCATGAAGCCACATGGTGTGGAATACCCTGTGGTCAGCTGGGGTTGGCTGTCCTGGCTGTGTCCCCTCCCAGCCTCCTCACTGCTGGGGTGGGTGAGGAGCAGAGAACTGCAAGCACTGCCCAGCAACAACTGAATCCCTGTGCCACCAACTCTGCTTCCAGCACAAATCCCAGTCCTGTACTGTGCAGGCAATTAACCCCACCACAGCCAAAACCAGCACAGTATTTTACACCCACAACTGCTCAAGGCACAGACAAATTTGCTATTTTCTATTGCTGTTCCCTTCTGTAACGTTTGCTAGTCTCAAA
Source organism: Catharus ustulatus (assembly GCF_009819885.2). Lineage (NCBI taxonomy): Eukaryota > Metazoa > Chordata > Aves > Passeriformes > Turdidae > Catharus > Catharus ustulatus. The sequence continues at coordinate 63,170,234 of NC_046225.1, read as the reverse complement.
CAAGGCAGAGTCAGCAGTGATTACCTTCTATTGCTGTGCTGTGACATGCATTTAAAGCAGAATTGGAATTCTAGTTTTTCACATTTGCAGGCTAGATTCAAGTCCTACTTGCTGCATAATGTTTGTTGGAGTATTTTTAAATTTTGTGAGCAAGACATTAAAACATTTCAATTTGTCTCCAAGACAAAGTATTTCCTTCTATCCTAAAGTCCCCAGTCAATAAAAATGGATAGGCTTTCCATACAGATGCATTATCACAATGTCTTGGGGATTAAATCTCAGAATTCAATTAATTCTGATTTTGATCAATCACTTCCCAACTTCTTTGCAATTTAAAGAGCTTCACAAGAGGAAAACAGAATATCCCAGATTCCCAGTTTCTTACTTTTGCCATTAGAGTTGCCATAGTTCATTATGTATGTCCTGTTTTCTTTGTGTACTGTGAATATCTTGGATTTAGAAATAACCAGTGGGTTGTTTCCTCTCACTGACTGCACAACACAAGTCAGAAGCATTTTACTCAAGCTTTTGTTTACTGGGAATAATAATCAGCATTTGACTATATAAATTAGTTTCAAGGCATTTAAACAGAGTTCACACATTAGCTGGTATTCACAAAAGAATGCAGTAAGTTGTCCTGTGTGTAGAGACTTAAAATTATTAAAAGTTAAACTCTTGCAAGAAATTTAGGGTACTTGCCTGATGATTAAAACCATCTTATGTTGTTTTGTTTCTTAAAAATCCATCTCTTAGAATGTCAGTGACATTTGATTTTTGTTACAAGGTGTGACATGGGAGTTTATTCTGCCCTAAAAATGCTCATATCCTATTTTACTACAACACAGACCCATTACAAGTAAACATGAAAAATGATCAAGATAATCTAAGGCCAAAAGGAGTAAACCAGTGTTTACTCTTGCATTCTGGGTGCCATAAAAAAATAGAAAAAAAAAATTTAATACGATATTCTCTCTCTACCTGGGCTTTGTAGATTTGAAGACCTCAAGAAAACCCTGCTACTGTAGTATAAATTATCTGACAATTTGTGATCAATATGTATTTTATAAAAACAAGATAAAGATAATTTCAGCCAAATTGGTCTTTCCTGAAGATAGGTATGTATAGCAAAAAAACATCAATAAGGTTTCCTGGCTAAAGTTAACTTTTCTCTCTCAATCCTACTGAAACTGCTTTTGCTCAGAAAATTTGGACCAATCTGACCAAAGCAAAGTGCTAAAATCAGGCATCCTAAACTTTTAACTAAGTAACTAATATGAAAAATTCAGAAAACCACTTTCACAGCAATAAAAAGTGCCCACATTAGGCAATGTAACTGTTTATTTTTTCTATGCTAAAGTCCAAGTTGAGACTATATGATCAACTCCTCAGCTTTTGAAGTCCATCAGCTTTGATGGATTTATCTGTAAGATTTCACTTTCCTCTTCCTGCTGCTGATCCAAAGAACATACATCTTGAGCAAAAAAGAAATTATGTGAAAAGATTGAAATAACAGTAACAGTAGGAGTTAGTGACATATCCACCTTTTTTTACACTCAACATCAGAGTGAAATCTCTCAACTCTTACAAAAGTACAGTAATTTCACGACTATAAGGCGCACCCTTTTGACTAAAATTTTCCCTGGAACCCGGAAGTGCGCCTTATAGTCCGGTGCGCCTTATCTGATCTACAAAGTTCAAAAAAATTGCCTACCCGGAAGTGCGAGCTGCGAGCCACGGGGGGAGCCGGCAGGGCCATGGCTGCCAGGTGGAGGTGGGGCGGAGCAGGGGCGGGCACGCCCCGGCCCTGTGGAGGCGGAGCCGCCCCTCCAGAGGCACGCCCCGGCCCTGTGGAGGCGGAGCCGCCCCTCCACAGGCACGCCCCGGCCCCGTGCAGGCGGGACAGCCCCTCTAGAAGCACCCCCCGGCCCCGTGCAGGCGAAGCCGCCCGTCCAGAGGCACCCCCCGGCCCCGTGCAGGCGGAGCCGTCCCTCCAGAGGCACGCTCCGGCCCCGTGCAGGCGGAGCCGCCCCTACACAGGCACGCCTTGGCACCGTGCAGGCGGAGCCGTCCCTCCAGAGGCACCCCCCAGCCCCGTGCAAGCGGGACGGCCCCTCTAGAGGCACCCCCCGGCCCCGTGGAGGTGGAGCCGCCCCTCCACAGGCACCCCCTGGCCCCGTGGAGGCGGCACGGCCCCTACAGAGGCACGCCCGGGCCTCGTGGAGGCAGAGCCGCCCCTCCACAGGCACCCACCGGCCCCGTGCAGGCAGCACGGAGGGGCGGCGGCCATAGCCCGGCCCCGGAGAGGCAGCACGGAGGGGCGGCGGCCATAGCCCGGCCCCGGAGAGGTAGCACGGAGGGGTGGCGGCCATGCCCCGGCCCCGCCGGATGCAGGCGGGCCTGGGGCCCCGCGGCACCGCCCCTGCCAGGTACAGGTGGGCCCGGGGCCCAATGACTGCCGGGTTGAGGCGGGGCCTCGGCCAGCAACCGCGCGGAGGGAGCTGGGGGCGGAGCCTCGCTGCAAAAAAAAAGTGCGCCCTATAGTCCGGTGCGCCTTATCTGATCTACAAAGTTGCCAATTTTGCCAACTTCCGGTGGGTGCGCCTTATAGTCCGGTGCGCCTTATGGTCGTGAAATTACTGTATTTGCTAAACAAAGGGAATGTCAGCAATAGAGAAGGGCATCTTTCAAAGCACTACCACAGCCACTGGTTCCTAAGGGAGAGTGGTGGTCTGTGGGGCACTCACACCTCCAGTGAGAATATGACATTCTCAGTTTTTCTGAAAAAATTTTACTGAAATACCTTTGTACCTTGCATAGAAAAAACGAATTTCCAGACAAACATTGCCTGAGATGTGACAGAACATTAATTAAGGGTCTGCATAGTTACAACTTCCATTGGTAGCCACACATTTTGTGCTGAAGATTTGACAGCAAATATTACATTTGGGAGACTGATAAACATCTGTTTCAACAAGACATTCCATAACTAAACAAGCTTCTCCATTTCTGATTACTTTTTAAAAGAAACATGTGCAAAGTGAGTAAAACCATTTAATTTATTCATTATGTGGGTCATTAGATTTTCATTTATTAAAAGCAAACTTGTCACAGTACTGAGCTAGGATTATAATTAAAATTCATATGAAGGCACTTTTGCTCCTGTTTCCTTTTTGTTTGTATTTGAATGGCAAGAAAACAAACAAGAAGCTCCTAGCAGAAGCTCTGACTACCCTACACTTTTGATTAGCTTAGGACCATGTCTTGCATCAGAATGGTCTTTGACACAGGCTGGGGGGTTTTTTGGATGAAAGCAAATTTTAAAATCGCTGGTGTCAGGATACAATTATTAATACAGAAGAAATAAGCGTGGCCTGGGGAACAAGTGGGCTTTGCATTTAATATGCAATCTTAAGACGTTAAGGTTTTTTCTTATTTGGGAATTTGGGGCTCTGAATTCTGTGAGATGTTTTGAGAAGAATCTAATATGAATAATTTTGACTGGTAGCACAATATATTAAAATTATTGGATTTCTTTACAATCTGTATATATTGTAAGCTAGCAAAAATCTGACTAAGCATCCATATTTAATTTTCATCGTTTCTCACTAATATTTTTTCTTTTGACAAAGGAGTATATCTATCGTCACAAAATATATTTAACTTTTCCAGTAAAAGACTAAGGAGCATAATATTCTGATTCTGTCTGGTAAAAAGAAAATATATTTTTATATTAAATGGTATATATTGCTAATGCTCTGCTTTTTCTTCTACCATATTTTTTCATTTAGATGGTACCCTATGCTTTCTTTTCATAGAAGTGTAGAGGGAGTCTGGGTGTTTGGGAATATTTTATTTTCTACTGTTGGCCTGAGAGGTTTTTTGAATGAAGGTTTAACAAACAGTTTCTAATGGCAGTTTATTCATTTTTCAAGATGCAAAATTACAGGCAAAATAAAATAAGTGGATCCATATCAGTCATTTGTTTCACAGTGAGACGTAAATACTGTTCTTTTACTCTTACTAAAAAAAGATCTATTGCTCTAGAAAAGAAAGCCTTTGATTTACAGTTTCTTAAAGCTAAAACATTTCTACAGAATAGTGACCCTTTCCTGAAAGGAATCAGAAAATGGGCTGACTTGAAGAATGACTCTCTCAGATGAAGGACCCATGCACCACGTGGTCAGTACGTGATGACTGAATGCCAAAGAGATTCTGGCTCAGGGATAGATCACACAAACAAAATGCCATGAATGCAAACAACTTGACCCCAAAAAATCTTTTCAGCAGTTACTCCAGAACATGCATTTGGAAAGGATTAACACATTTGGCCATTGTGACTTTGCCAGCATCATGGATATTTGTGAGCACACAAAACCCTTTAAGGAAGACTTTACAAGAACAGCAAAAGCAATTATGACACCAGTTTTCCTTTGGGATTCCTGAAATGAACACCATGCTTGGGCAGTGGAATTAAAGCAGTATTGTCCCATTCCTCTCTTTATTTTCCCTGTATATTTAGTCATTCAAAAATTATCTTGACTCACCCAGTTCCACTGAGGTATTTATTGTGATGTTATATATTAAACAATTTTTCAGTATATAAACACTTTCTTCACTGAATATAAAATATTTTAGATTAGATATTATAGAGAACTGTGTGATATAGACTATTATATGTGGTATTATTATATATTTCATTATATCAGAATAACAATGACCATTTATTAAAGTGATACTGTTTTCTGTCTTCCAATGGAGTTCAGGAGACCTACAGAAATATTTGCTAAATAAATATCCAAATTACTGAAAAATACAAAAGTAATGAAACTGTAGCACGACAAAGTCTTCAAAATCAAGGATTTGAGTATACAAGAATTGGAAGTGTCCCACAATCAGGACAAGAGGACAATGAATAGTATCATTGCTGTAGCCCTTGGGGAAAAGAAATTTAATAAGAGAGCACCATCAACACTTTGGAGCTGACTCAGTGTTATTATGCTGCTCTAATGCAGCACTGTGTTCTTTGTGCAGTGTTAATGCAAGGAAGGAATGATATCTCAATGCACAACATTCAAATTAACTTTGAGCTAACACTTTGTTATTGCAGTATGCCAAAGCATTATTCTCGTAAAAAGATTCAGTGTCAACTAGTCACTCATCTGAAAATTTTAGAGAACATCTGGTTATAGAATGACATGTACACATTAACAGAGATATACCAGTTTTAAAATCCAAGTCTGTGTAGAGTCTACTAGAAGCAAACCATTTAGACACTTCAATAAGTTGCATGCATTTATCATAATCTGTGTTACAGACAGCATAAGCCAAAAGATCCAGTTTTATTCCCAGAAACATTTCTACAGCCTTAAAGCCTTCATGTGTACAGTGGAATATTACTCAGTATCATAGTTAATTTGGTCAATTAATTGTTTATTTTATTCAACCAAGTTTTTCAGATGTCATTTTCCATTTAAGTAGCAGAGAATCCTTGCATGTTCCTCTTACAGAGCACATTTCTCTTACATTCATGAGAAAAATTAACTCCCTGTCTGTATCTGTTAAGATAATTTAAACATTGCTGAAACAGCCACAGTACTAGTGTAAAGAAGAAAAAAAAAGTCTTCAGAAAGTTTTAGCCAAAATAAAACACACCAAAATAAAAAATAAATATTAACTGTGAAACTTTGTTTCTAGTACTGACCTTTGCTGTAGCATTGAATATTTCTGTGAACAAGCTCTGAGGCTGTAAATCAGCTGTAAATGGGCAGAGGAAGGCAGAGTTATGCAGCTATCAGGGGCTATTTAACTGCAAGGCAAGGACAGTCACAAAAAACAGCCCAAGCATGTACACAGTACCTGTGAGTTAACCATTGTAACAAACAGTAAAAACAGGCATGGATCCTTAAATATAATTATCTCTCAGATATTTAAATGTCTTTCACCAACATTTGGCATTCTTTGCTAGCAACAGAGATGATTATTGACTACATAGAACAACTTTAGTCACCTATATAATAGTTAATATGTATAACAGGATGACATATGAGTGGTACGACATTTGCAGCTTTGGAAAAGGGAGACTATATTTCCTTTATTCTGTAAATTATTACATTAATAATACAAATAGATGTACATTAATAAGGCAGGGAGAGGAAAGAAAATGGGTGACAAGGCAGAATGTTGTCAGGTCTAGAGAATCAACCAGTTACACCCGGATAAGCTGAGGCTACTCTGATAACTGGTTCAGATACTGGCACATAAGAGAAATTTGTGCCTCCTACAGCTTTGAGGTTTATTCCTGGCCAAAAAGTCTCAGGACCTATTGAAAATTGAGAACTCTGCAGTGACAGGATCTGGTGTCATTCTGAGTCAAACGTTTGCTTCCACAGCAAGAAATTTTAATTGCTTTGCGATCAACATCCAAGAGATGTACAGGAGGAAGAAAACTGTAAGAACAGGTTTCAAACACATAGAAACACTCTCTCTGTGAGAAGCTATACTTTTAGATATTCATCTCAGGGAAAGAGAGATTAGAATGAGTATTCTGGGCTAAAATTACAGTGGCCTTATTAACTCAGAAAATTACACTGGTATAAAACTGGTGATACAATTCAGACTTTATGCAAATCTTCTCATCCATATAGCTAGAACAAAACCAAATCCCAAAATATATAATAGCTATGTCTGGCAATTTCTTGCCTTTAACCTGCTGCAAGCCTTTCCCTTATGAAGGGATGAATGTTGCTAATTGCAATAAAAATGCTGTCACAACTGAATGAAATAATTTCGTACTAATTCTCTATGGGAATTTATATAGAGCTTGCAACAGCAGAGACTTCAGCAAAAAAAAAAAAAAGTCTGTCATATTTAAATTAATTCTCTGCTGTTCACAACTTTAGTGCAAGACAAAAATTACAGATTTTAAACTCTAGTAGTAAGTGCACTGCATCTCAAGAACCTCTCCCTGAAGTGGAAGAAATTTTCATCTTTACTCCATATAAATATATCTGCCTTTCAGTGTTATAGAAACTGAGGTGAAATAACCCCTAGGATATGTTTTCCTTGCAATACTCTTCCGAAGGTTTAGAAGGAGTGTGGTGTTCCCAGCAAAGAGCATACACCTAGAGGAAAAACAAATGCCATTGATGCATTGACAGTGTGTGTGACAGCACTCAGCTGCAGGCTCCTGACACTCAAGAAATTCAAAGGCAGAGGAAGATGAAGGGTAGGTAAAGATTCCTCTCTCCACAGACAGCTCCTGATCTTTATCTACACCGGGGTAAATAATTTTGGCATGACAGATGTATCCTTTTTACTTATATGGATGAGAACTTCAGCTGAAAGGAGAGTTTAGGCAGCTTCATCAGAGACACATGCTTCACTAAAGGATGGACAGGTACCAGCTCCTTCTCAGCTATTTATTCCTCTGAAGCAAACTTTGTTCCAATAACCTGGCTGCTTCCTGTTTAAGCAGAAACAGACCTGGCTATTGAAAGTGCTGCATAGATGCGTCTTTCATTTCCTCCCTTTCAGCAGCTGTTTATGGCTCACCATTAGCAATTTTTATTATAAAAGCCTCCAGTTATCATTTTTGTATTCTACTATTATTGCTTATTACTACACACCTAAATCTAATTAATATGAGGTAATTACTGCTGTTGAATTATGACAGTGCCCTATCTGTGATTTAAACTAGTAAAATCAGTGGTTCTGCCTCTAAAGAAGCCACCACCATAAAATATTGATCAAATAATTTTACACAATGTTGGAAGCAGTATAATATGGATATTTAAGAGCAGCAATTAGCAGGAGACTTTGTGAACACAATGACATTTAAATCGGGATGTCCGAAATGCCAGAGAGAGAAGAGTTATCTACAAAATGAAGGGGTTCTTACTGCTTAATGAGTGTTAAAGATTTTCTCTGCTCTGAACCTGCTCCTTGAATACCAATTCTAAAATAATATTTGTTGCACGGTGTTTTAGGTGGTCAAATTATTGCAATGCTGAGGAAGGACCTTTTATTTCCTGCCCTTGCCTGCCCTATGTGCACGCCTCAAAGGCACTGTGGCAGTGCTCTACCCAAAGGGAAACCATCCCAAGTGCCTCTGCCTTCATGGAGCTGCTTTGTCAGGTTCTTCAACACAGAACTCTGTGCAGTGGCCTCATAGCTTTTAGTCTGTGTCTCTTCACAGTTAGAATCCTTGAAGGAAATAACATGGTACACAATCACTTACACAGCCCAAGATATTAACTAATATGATGGATGTGCACAGCTTGGCCACTCAACACAAAACAAATACACCTGGGGTGCAAAGGGTGCTCGTGCCATCAAAAGAAAAAACACTGACAGGGAGTTTGAGAGAGTCATAGTGTGCAACACCATGGTACCAGTCCACAAAGTCAGACTGAAGCAAAGCTCCCTGAAATGAGCTTAGTACGGATCTTCAAACATCAGCTACCACTGCTTCGGTCCAGAAACCCATTCCTAGAGGGCAAACAGTGTGCTCCTTGCTGGTTGCAACTATTTTTCATCTTTCTCCAAGAAGGGCTAACATGCAGTCCTGTGCTATGGGCAAATTCTTTACCACTTCATGGGCATTTTAACTTTCTGTAGTAAGACCAGTATATCCCAGTTTTGGTTATCACAGTTCATTCTCCATCAAAATGGAACTAAAGAGCCCACAGGTTCTAGAATATCAACTGAGCTACAGGAAACCAAAACCTTGAATCTTTGGGGTTGGTACTAAAAATATGGTGTTCCAGTAGTTTCAATCACTGGACTTTTTTTCTCTTCACATTTTTTAGGCAAGAGATGTTAACTTCATTTGAAATCATACTTTAGACAAAGCTCATCTGCAAAACAACTTGCTGCAACTTAGATGGTAAGACAGCTACAAAATCAAAAGACAAAAAAGAACTCTACTTTTCTCGAGGCCATGCAAAGAAAATTATAATTGAGTACAGAAGGATATTCACATTGCGAATCTGGATAGAAAATTTTGTCTTCCAAAATACAGGATATAACACATTTGTTAGACTAAGAATTCAGAAAAGTAGAAGGCAGATTAACAGCATCTTTCCCTTTATAACAATACCTTTAAAGACAAACAAGCAAATAAACAATCTTATCATTAAAAAGGAAAAAAAAGGAAGACCCCACCTAAAAAAATAAGTTCTCCCTGTGTTTTACCCAAACTGACTCCAACTCTGTAAGGTGTTGCTCTTTTGTGAGTTGGTGATACTCACAGAAGTATGATACTCACAGTTATGCTGTGGTAAGTAGATCTCATATGGGAAATAAAAGTTAGGACTCCTAACATATCTTGGACAACAAAGGAAAGAAGTAGATAAAAGCTACTTTTTTAAAAAAATTAAATATTTCATCCTGTAGCCATTTTTTTGGCACAGAATCCTTAGCATTCTCACCAGACTTAGATTTCAGCTCCACCCTGCTCCCCCAGTCACAGAACCAAAGCCAAGAGGGTTCTTTGTTCCTCCACAAAAGCTCTTCTCTCAGCCCTGCCACCTGCCTGCCCCACCACAGAGGGTGGTGTCACAGAAGCCCTGCTTGCCAACACCTCTTCAAGCATCAGGAGCTGCTGAAGTGGCAGCATGGGCACACATCACACAGCATTTTACATTGCCTTTTTTTCTCCCTTCTCTCCAAGTCAAGAAAGGAGTCGAGAGACAAAATAGTCTTTAAGAGATATTTAGACTGGCTTGTGTCAGAGGCCAAAACAGGGGAAGATACCACTTACTAGAATTATGATTGTTCCTGTTCCTGTTACTGTAACACTTGGCTCTTTCAGGGAAAAAGGGCTTCTTCTGCAGGGTATTTAAGCATCTGCTGCTTCCCAGCTGTTTGGGAACACTTCTTTCCTTCTGCAGCATAATTACTACTCATAGTAAATATGCTTCTGCTTGAATTATGAGCCATTTCCTTTTCTCTGAGCCCTGTAACACTGGTCTGCTCTGCCTCATCCAGCTTTAAAGTTGCTAGATTTGTATTTACTTCTTTACAAAGGCTTCTGCCTCATTCCATTTTTTTTCTACTTCTGAGACTTGTGCTTTCTATGGGGATTTCATAGATGAACCACACTACCACATCCTCTGCAGATCAGTCTTGTGGGTACAGGAAAAGAGGATTCCAAATACGTTTTTCATATCCCCTTCAGGCCAAACATTAATCCATCCTTCATCTCCAAGACTTATTCCACAGGGTTAGCATGGCAAGGTTTTGGTGGCAGGTGTGGCTTCTGTGAGGATTAAGCTAATTTCTCCAGGTCGAGCCTGTTTGGCCCATGATGGTCACCAGTGAGAGATCTCTTCCTGTCCTTACCTTGACCCATGAGCCTTTTATTTTATTTTCTCTCCCCCATCCAGCTGAGGAGGGCAGTGACAGAGTGGCTTTGCTGAGCATCTGCAGAGCAGCCAGGGTGAAGCCAACACACTTACCTTTTCCAGAAAACCCAGTTACCATTCTCACTATCATTATTTCTATTTTAAATTTATCACTACTCAGATTATATCAGCAGCACATAGAGGGAGAGGTAGATTTATTCCAAAATAAACTGAGCCAAAGGGGAGGGTGTTGAGTATCCCCATAAACAGTGCACCACTCTCAAACCCTGCCCTGTAATTCCTTCTCCCTGAAGGCAGGCTGTCACCACTGTAATCAGATTCTCATTCAACTCAGTCATTTTTGTAATGACCTAATTCTCCAATACATCCTGTATCAGGAGGTTCAGTTTGGGGTTTCATTTGTGATCCTTTTCACTCTCATCACATCTTTACACACCAAACCACTTTCAGAGTTTTCTTTTTACAGAGCTATCTCATACATACAGCCACCCTCGGGCTTTACAGGTGCCTTGTTTTCTTCAGCAGCCAAGCTTTCTGTTTCTAAAATGTTACCAGAACAACAGGTGTGTCAAAGCAAACCTATCTCATAAAAAGCAGACCTTTCAATTGTCAAAGGCAGAATTTCTATAAATCATTTTTCCTTAAAGGCAAGTAGTAACAGCAACCACTTTCTCCAGTCCACTGTTACTCACTCAATGAAAGTTTATAACATTCATCTTGATTAAACCTTTTGTGGAGACCATTTGTCTCAAAAATTCTTGGCATACCTTATCTTCTCTTCCACCGCATTTGTTTCCAATATTTGTTTTCCTTTAAAAAAAACAGATTAAACAAGCAGCTCCTCCTACTTCTCAAGCCCCCTCCAGACTGTCCATCTTTGAGCTGTTTGGTCCTTTCATATTTTAAATTGTGCAGTTTTCTGCTATTTGTGATGCAATATCTCCTTATATGCAGAAAGTGATGTAAGGTACAAAATCCTAATTCTTATGCCTAGCACTTTACCCCTTTGGGGGAGCAGGGTGGGAATGCATCTAGCACTCTATAAATAGTGCAGTCAGTTGCTTGGGCTGTAAGATGACGGCTGGAGGGTGAGGCTGAGGGTGTTTGGGGAGGGAGTGGAGCACACAATTTTCGTTATCTGGTCATTTACATCCCACCAAGAACTGAGTCTGATGAAGTCACAGCCTCCCAGCTCTCTTTTCAACTGAACAAGTTGAATAGTTGAATTGGGCACTTTGCCCACCTTGTCATAAAATGTGACAACTGCCCCACAGGTATCTGATGCCAGCTTTTGTATTTTGAAGGTTCTGCTGCTTGAAATTTCTCTTAGAAAAAGTGGGAATGTCTCTGGATTGTACCAATGAAACACAGATGCAATATTTGGAGCTATTTTAGGAGATACACTCAGACCCTGATGCTCCAGAAAGGCAGCTGAAAATAGGAGGAATTATTGTATGTGTGTGTTTCAACAAAACACGTCAGTGCTTTCCATCACACACACACACAAAAGGAGCGTTTTAAGGTGGGAAACACTGTTCATGTAAAGTCAGCAGCTGAATGTTTTGGAGTAGACAGATTTATTTAGTAGACCCATATCTGATCCATTTGACAGAAAGAGAGTATTCAAATCAAATTTCTTGTCTATCAACACTTAAGAAATTTTACAATGACTTCATAGTTTCCACTCTTTGTGGTTCTCCATGGGCAGCTATCTTAAATACCTGTGCTACAGGCTAACGATGATGGTTAAGAACATGAACAGAAATAGTGTGTTTCCAGAATTTTTCTCCTAGGCAGTTTTTACAGTAAGATACAAACTTTCTCTTAAAAATAGAAATGCATGCAAATTATATTGTTGTGTGTGCCTAAAATCCTCTCATCTTTATCTCTTGATTGAAACAGTAAGCAAATGCAACAGACTAAAATTTGCAATGGAATTGATGACAACATTGGAAAATCAAGATGATTCTAGATTTCAGATTTTTTTTTCTAGTAGAAGACAGACATTCAGAACAAAGAAAAAAAAATATATTTCAGTTGGTACACCATTTTCTGTTAAAATTATTTCCAGGCATCTCTACACACTATTTTTGTATAACTATGTTAGCCTACAGCATAACATAACCTACCCTGTTTTTATTACTCCTTATTACTGCATTAGTTAGGATGAAACCCCTTATTGCATTTGAATAGACTATTCAGTAAGTAGCAGATCAGCTACTGCAGATCAGCATCTCATAATGCTTTATATTTTTACAGAACACTACTGTAAATAAAGACACAGCAGTACAATATGTGACCAAACACTCTGACAATCTAATTATTTGAATGTACATCACATTTTTAAGACTACTGACCAGAATGCAAATTTTCAGTTTTAACTACTGGCTTTGACTGATTTCTCTCTCTCTGCTGTCATGGAAACCTACATTAAAGGCAAAGAAACAATGGAACCCAATTAATGTCTCATCATTCTTCTGTAGAGAAAATGTTTTGGGCAATGCTTGGGAACATTATGGTAGAGCATACATGATTTTCAAATGCATAATTAAAGGACTTGGGGCAAAAACAAATGTTTTGCTATAAAAATGCTTTAAAAGAGAAATAAGTCAGAAGAACAAGATAGATAAGGGAGAGCCTCTCCCACCACTCTTCCCCCAGATATGTTTTGAGGGTTTAAAGCTAGGGGAGGAAACATGACTTTGAAATGTTCTTGCATTTAGACTCTGCAACCTGACAGTTTCTCTGTAAGATCAAGGATTACCTTGGGTTAGAGGCAAGAGCCTGTCAGGTTGCCATGAGAGGTGTCAGGTTGTGGGTGCTGGCAGAGGGAGGCAGCATCAAGATGGTGGCAAGAGGGTGTTAAAGCAAAAACTGGGAAAGAAGGATCTCACTTCATTAAACTCTTTGAAACCTGCCAGGTTTCATTCTTCTGTGTACTGTGATACATATGTATTTTACTTCCAGACCTGATTTTTTTCCCGAGGACTCTGTGTTCAAAGTGGTACAAACCACCACGTCTTGCTTTTCTAGTCTTGTCCTTAGAAGAAGGCTCTGCAAACACAATGGTTCACGTGATGCTTTTATACCCTGCTGCAGCTTCATGTCACAAATTCAGTATTCACAGAGAATATGGCAGAGGATAGCATGGGTGAAAGTCCTGTAAGCTTAACTGGAACTTTTTATTTGATACATAATGAAATTCTGCAAGTAGGTTAGACAGGAGATTAAGAATGATACATTTTTCCCCAGGTTAAAAAATGGATAGTTATAGAATGTTTTCTTTACCACAATTCTAGGCTGCAACAAACCCCACCATGTCTCAGGGAAGGACACCATAATTTAATTTTATTATAACTTTACATCCTCTTCTTCTGGGAGTTGTGAATAAAACCAAGATTCCTCCCGATGTTGAACTGAATCACTTCACACACAACTGATTAAGTAGAGAAAAAAGTGTTTGAACATATTGATTTCTGCTGATGTGCACCAAATTGTCTGTCCACGGCAGTGACAGGACCTGGTTCCAGCTGCCTCGTGCTGTCAGGTTGGTTGGGAGCCTCAGCCAGGAATCCCACCCCTTCTGTGCTCAGCATCACTGCTCCCCAGCATCACTGTGTCTCACAGCCCCACTACTCCAAAGCTACTTCAGCACTCTTAGCTTCTTGTGTTCTGTAGCTTATAAAAAAGTCAGGCTTGCAGGGCTGTAGAGGCATTGTTCAGCCAGAATTTCCTACTTAAAGAGAAGTTGGACAACAGTCTAGAGGGTCTTCTTTTTCTCTTGTTCCTGGGAAAGGGCACAGAAATACTAGGAGAGCACAAGAGCCTCAGTGATATAAAAAGTTTTCAGTTGTCTCTCAAGTAAGAGACATAAAAGAAAAAAAAGTGTGACATGAAACTGTTCATTAGAACAGATACAGAAAAATGAATATAGGATATCATTAAAGGAGACAACACTTGTCAAAGGCTGCGATAATAATAATTAAAGATAAATTTCATCTGAATTGGGAGTATCAACCATTGTCACTAGTTATGCAGGTACTGTGCACATGGCATCAATTGTACTAAATAGCTAAAGGAAGAACCACAGGCAACTCCGTAATTATTGATGGGGCATCCTGAAGCTGGTATATCAAACCCTGTTGAAAGGGTCACAAGATTTTTTTGAATTACCTACAGAAAGGAAAATAGGAGAGAAGTATTATAAAATCTGTGGTTCCTCCAGCCACTGATAAATCTGAGCAAGCATTTCTCTGTATGCCACAAGTGAGTGACAGACCTTGCTGAGCAGGAAAAAGCCAATCATGATTGATTAAGAACACAGACAGACACTGTGTGGAGTTTTTTTAAGAGTTCAAAGAAAACTTAAATACGAACTTGTTGAAAAGGCAGTGCTAGCAGAAAAGTTCAAACTGTTCTTCAGCACTGAACTTTGTCAAAGAGCCACAAGAGTATTGTTTTTTCCCCTGTTAGTCTAAATGAATCCCGTTGTGCTGTTTGCCTGCCTCAGGCTGCTGAGGTGCACAATGGTCAAAGGGAGTTTTTCTTGCCCTGTGGAGGAAGAGCTGCTCATTTCTTGATAGCACACATGCAGTCATCTCAGAGCTGGTCCCAAAAAACCTGTGCTCTGTATTTCCAGATACTCACAATTATATTTTCACTGTGTCACTGCTTTTTAAAAGACTGCCTTATCAATCTTCTTATGTCTTTGTACACTAATTGTTAGCGTCAATTTTTCATTGCAACTAAAATTCCACTTCCCACTTGAACAAATGCTAGGAAACCCTATGCTTCATAAACACCATTCTGTAATGTAGTGATCCCAAATAAGGATCACAATCAGAGTTCTGTCATTATTACTTCATAGGAACTTTGTTGTGCACCATATGCCACAGACTTTTAGAGGAGGGATAGGAGCACTGCAGGTAGCTTGGCTCAAACCATACTTTGCTAAAGATTGCAGAAATGCAGGCAACCCCACCATGGCTGAAGATGAATGGAAGGCATTGCTGCATCAAACCAGCAAAAATATGCAGGTGCTCACCACATGAACCTGGATCATGAAGAGAAGCTGTACAAGAAATGGGAATTGTCCTACCTGTCAGTTCCACAGAGCTGGTAGCACTGACTGGAAAGAAGCCAAGCTTATCCTTCCCCTAGCAATGCAGAACTGTGCTGTCAAGACTACAGATGTCACCATTTACTAAGTGATGAGCAATTATAAAAAGGATAATACTTGAGACCACCGTAACATATTTTATTCCTCTTAAATGTTAATATCTTCACTTATAAATTATATCTCTACATTTTTTTTAGTGCTTTATAAAGCTTAACTCCTAAAATTCCTTTTAAATGAGTATAGCTCCTTTTTATCATATCATTTTATCATTTATCGAGTACCAAATTTTTTCTATGAAGGAATATCTAGATTTTGAATATTTTCTTCAAATAAACATTTCCTTCAAGAGAGAAGTTCAAGTGCTTTAGTTCAAGATGAACAAAATATTTGGTTATTTTTTTAAAAGCTGTCAGAGTTTTCCACTTCTGCAGAAAGAACAACTTGCACAGAAAACTATAGTTAATCTCTTTCATTGGAGAGACAAGAAACAACACCTGATTTTCTCTTCTGCTTTAAATATCAGTAAAGGAAGTCCAGATCTTGAAGAATCTGATTTATGTACTGATATTGGTAATATTTTCTAATTAGGTTAGATTTTGTACCACTGGTACAAAAAATCTCCTTTCAGCCCACAGTTCACATTCTCACCAGGCTCATTACCATTTTTGTTGCACCTGTATTTTTTCTCATCCTTCTCCCAGCCCATGTCTTGGTGAGGCTGTGAAAGCTGTGGTCAAGAAAAAGAATTATTTCTGTTAGGTCTATTTCACTTACTCATTTTTCAACAAGGTTCAATGCCACCACCTCAGCTTTTGCAAGAAAGAATCTGCTCTATGCACCTGGGTAAAATCTGGTTTAGGTAGTTAGAGAGAATTTGATGGGCAGAAGTAATTTTCCTACTGGCCATATCCATTTTGCAGGCAAATTTAAATAGTCATCTTCATAGCCCATGACCTTTCTTTGTTCGGGATGTTAATTTGTAAGATGTACATCACCACAGAAAAGGAACCTTAAATCCTCCCTTATGTGTCATGTGCTTATGAAACATGAGAGTGATCCTCTTCTCATTAGAGCTTTACACTGCACAACTGTCATTAATCTTGAAACAGGATACCATTAATAATTTTCTGAAGTCATAGTATCAGGTTCTCACTGCACTTTACAAGTACAATAAATATAATTTTTGTTCAATAAAATGGAATTAAAAGCACACTTATGCTGTAAAAATCTGTAGTTGACTTTTAAATTAATAAAAGCTTTGATAAATTTTAATGAGTTAAGGCAAAGATTCTCCTAGGCAGGCAAAATTAATGCATTACAGAACTTCCTGCTTTGGTTTAATTGCACCATTTTCCATTTTAAATTCACTCTGATACAATTCCAACAATGGACATTTTAAATTGCCTTCCACTCAGGATTTTTATTATTATTGTTATTATTATCATTATTATTTAATAGTTTATTTACATCTCTTATACCCTTATATGCAGGCTTTTGGCTTCTGTTCTTTTAAACAATTGGCCAGAAACATCCCCAAATTTTAGTGCTTGGCAACTTGAAAAATATACTTGACATTCTTGCAGAAACAAATAAATATGACTTGGAGAGCCAACATATCACCTGAAGCACATAGATATTCAATTACCACTATTTTGATATCTCTTGCTATTTCCATGGGGGCTTTGGTTTTGTTTTAAGCATCACTATTGGGACTTTTACTTCAGCCTGTAATAAATAAAAAGGAATTCACCGATGTGTTTTGTTTGGTTTGAACGAAAAAGCATCATGACTGAAACCACAAATATATTCTAAAGCAAACCAAGAAAAGTTTCTATAGCCATATAGGAATATAATACCAATAGTCTCTAGGAACAACTGTAACATTTTTGGACTAGTTGTGTATCTGTAGGATCTGTTCAGTACCAACGTTTTGCAGTGGAAGTGTTAAGGACTTACAGTAATTTCACGAGTGTAAGCCGTACCCTTTTGACTAAAATTTTGGTCCCAACCCAGAAGCGCGGCTTACACTCCGGAGTGGTCAATATATGGACGAAGTTCTGAAATTTGCCAACCCAGAAGTGAGAGCTGCCAGCCAAGCCGTGCTCGTGAATTGATCACCTGTCAGTAAAGCCCGCGATTGTGCGATTGTTACAAATTGGTTACTCTGTTGTGCAAGCATCCTCCCTGGGAACGAAAGTGCAGCTTATAATCGGGTGTGGCTTATATATGAACAAAGAAAGAAAAGTTGCCGACACCCGGAAGTGCAGCTTATAATCAGGTGCAGCTTATACTCGAGAAATTACTGTACTTTTTATTCTGTAACTATCACCTAATTCCTAATTCTCATTTTGGATGGTTTTACAGGTGCCTCCAAGACAGTTTTGCCCTCTGATGGCCATTCCACTGTGGCTGGGCTTTGTTAATACAGTGCTGAGCTACATCTTGTGTAATCTGTATTTACCAGAGCCTTTACTACAGGCTAATTGCAGTCCTAGTTTCCACAGCATAGGCAAGAGTTGATGCTGAGAAAACAGTAGATTTACATGATGTACTCATTACTCTCTCAAAAGAGCCACTTTACCTACAGGACCTTGGTTATCAGTCTAATTGCACACTCTAACTATTGTGTTTGGCATTCGTAACATTTAAAGCAGAGAATGGAAAAAAATAAAGAAAATTAAAATAAGCTTAGCTTGTCAAAGGTGGCAATTGAGGAGTCTGAAGCAATATCTAAGTGTTTTTCTTCTTTCCTTTACATTGCATTAAGTTGAGAGCACCAAACCCCTGCTCTCATGCTCTCTTGAGAATACTCCTGCCACAGCACTGCAGCTCTGCAAATGCCCAAAAGGAATAGCACTCATTCCTGCTGTAAATGTGCTCAGGATTTCTGCAGCTGTCTACACCACACACCTGAGATGTGGCCAAGGTTCCCTCCGAGCTTGAGAGGCTCTGCCTTGGATAGCAGCCCCCCCTCTGTGAAGGACAAGCAAGGCAAGAATTGCAAATTCAGAAGAGGAACACAGCTGGAAATAAAAACTTTTAAAACAGAACGGATTATTTTTTTCCAGTAGTTTGATATTTATCAATATTTATAGTAAGATTCCTCTTGCAGTGAAAGCTTTTTGTGAGAGAAGTTTATTAGGGTCAGCAAATAAAGAGTGTGTCTCAGTAAGAATGACACAGAAGGCACGTGCCTAAGAAGGGTCTCAGGATGCAGAGAGGCACACAGGAGATGAAATATCTTATACAGCAGTTTCTAATGTGAAAAAGATCAAAACTTAAGCTATGCCAAAGGCCAATTCCTGCTTTTAAGAGGAATGTATTAAGTTGAGCCCAAAGATATATAATTCAAGGTGACAGCAATTTCTCACAGGAAACAATTAGTCACTAGAGTAGAATTTATCCAGACAGTGTCCCAATACTGTCGATTGTTTTCTTAGGTTATTAAAATCAGCACAAAAAATAAGTAACTGTTGGATCACACATTCATCAGTTGGTGATGATGTTACAGCTAACATTCATTTAGCACAAACACCCAGAGGTTACCAGCTGGCAGTGTTGAGTCCAATGTAATTTCCACTGCTAGAAATAATATCCTGTACTTTTACAACTCAAGTCAAATCTATTCTGTACTCTTTTCTTCCAATTATCTTACCTTTCCTGCTGTCTCATCACCTTTCTCTGCCCCTTTTCCTCCATCATTATCTCTTCTAAGTCTCTAGAGAACAGAAAATTTTTTCAGTCTTTTTCAATATCTTCACCTATTTCAGATTCACATTAATGCAGTGATAAATTGATCTAACTATTTGAGAAAACTACTCACCCTTTGCCTCATCTATAGCAAAAATAATTCATCCATCTAAGATCTGTTCAAGATGCTAAATATATCTTTCTCCCTTGATTTACAATCTCTTCTTGGCTGGAAAAGAAACTTAGACACTTTCAGATATCTGGAACGGACCAGGATTACATGGCCTGGCATTCACAACCTCAGCTAAATCCCCAAAAGTAAGAAACATGTGGCATCTGTAAACACATCAGTGACTGTTGTCCAAATGGCACAGCAAAGTCTGTTCTGGCCATCTCCCCAAGCCAGGGGCAGGGTGTGCAGGCTGCCTACCTGCTGGGAGCAGTCTGGCTGCATCTGGGGCTCCTCTGGGATGGTGCCCATGCCCCAACCCACAACTGAGAAACATTTTGAATTATTAAATATTGGGTTTGAGAGCTCAGAAAGGATACATAGCTTTAGGTTACTGGTATAGACACAGCCAGTGAGGATAACACTGAAGTATTGCTCCCCTTACCAGACTTGGAGCAGCTGGGTATAACCAGAAAGCAAAGGTCATTAAGCACCTTCATTACTCTCCAGGAAAACTGATCATGTGTCAGGATTTTTTCATGACTTTTTTGAATCCACCACATACTATGAAGACAGACATCAGTACAGCTCACTTTCCTTTTCATCAGGGCTCCTCACTGCTCAGGGGCTGTCAGGCCAATTGCAACCACCCAGCCTAGCCTAGGGTCCTAACAGGAAACAGCACAACCCCACTGTTCTCTTCCAAAAACATAACACAGTTATTCTGTTAGATCATGAACTTTACCCACAGCCTTTATTGTGGTGTCTTGTGAAGCTCAGAAGACCAGTCACCCCATATGTTAGAAAAGAAATTTTGAATTCCCCATGAAATCTTTTCATTCTATTCATTAGGTCTGCTATATCAAGGCAAGTCAAGCAGACACAAGAGCACAGACACTGAACAAGTTCACATGAGACTGACCTAAACCACCTGCTCTGATGCCTTGGTCTCTGATAGGTGCTCCTTGGGTGGTCATTTCCATCTCCACCCAGTAGTAATACACTTGGCCAGGTGTTCTTGCTTCCCTTAGTTTGTAGATTTATGGAAATTTTTATATCAACCTGAGGAGCAAAACTGTGCTGTGGGGCAGTCCAAGGTGACATTGCTCCCAAAATATTCTAGAAAGAGTACCTTTCACAGGGAAGTGTTCATTTCTTTTTTCTCAAGATGTATTCAGTGAGACTGGACAAAAATTTCTTGTCTCCAAAATCCTTTTTTTCCCTCCTTTTCCCCTCCTCTTTCTTCTGAAGACATGCTAGGGTATTAGATGAACTCAGAAATGTATGAACATTTTTGCTGCAACGTGTGTTCTTCAGTTTCCACGGAATTTGAAACTTAGTCTTATTGCAGCTGGCAATAGTAATGTACTTTTATGGGCCTGTCATGGAATACATGCAGTTTCCATAGACTGATGAGTCAAAAGAAAAATAGATCACAGTATATAGCCACTCTGAGAGTGCAGCTAACATTTCTTCATGGCTTGTTAAATAAATCAAACATACTGTTTTGTCTATACTAGGAAAATGACCTATAAGCTGACAAAAGTAAATGGTTATCCTTCTCCCTCTGCTGCTTTAGAAAATGTTCTGGCAAGTAAAAAATTTTTGGCCAGGCTATTAAAAATAAGATCACTTCAATGTTTCAAATCTCTTGCGAAATGGTCCAATTTTTGTTTCAGTTTCAGATCAGCACTTTGATACATTTCTTTTTTTTTTATTTTTGCAAAAATATTCTGTCTTTTGTGGTAAACCATTTTGTTTTCAGGGCAACCAGTGGATGCTTCAAACATCTCTTCATGATCAAAGACAAGTCACATAATACCAAATCTACCTGCACTGGTACCTGGCAAGTAACCTGGCTCTTGGCCCATTCCTAACACACGTTGTAAGAAACATATTTGAAACATGAACACTTTCAGGAACACCACTCATCTTGCCCATGGGACACTCAAATATCTGAGGAAGGATGAACATGGATAAAATTCTGAACATTAGACAGGAACAGTCTCAAGGTGGCACCAAGCTGGCAGCTGGCATTTCTACAGTCCATTCATCTATGTTTGAAATACCCATGACAAAAAAAAAAGGTCTGATAAAAAACAGGACTGCATTTTATTTTAAGATGGAATCTCTATTATCAGAAATGCCTCTAATGGTGATAAAAGTGACTTTAAGAATTTATTCAATTTCATTTCTAAAATGAAGGTTATAAATCAACCCCAAATCCTCCTGAAAAACAGTTATCCTCCAAGCTTTTATGAGCATTTACAGAAGAATGATTCCTTTCTGTGTCAGATGCTATGAAAGACAGTTCATACTTCAAATAATGTGATTTATAGGTTGAGATTGTGAACTTAAATTTAATAAAGCTCAGAGAAGATGCATGAGCCTCAAAAAGCTTTTTAATTGAGATTTTTCAGCATTGAGATGCTACCCTTCTTTAATATGAGCTGCTCTATATTCTTGTGTAAGCTGTGCTTACTGATAGACCCAGCAGAAACACCCACCACAGAATGTTTACCTTCTTTCCTCTTCCTTTTCTCTCCACAAGAATTTAACTGATGGCGGATTTTATGCACACATCTCATTACTTTCTTCAGTTATCATAAAAAACTAATGGACTATCCACTATTCATGTTTGTTTCTTAAATTGCCAGCTTTTATTTTTGGTGATGTAATTTCTCAAAGAAAGATTAATATACTCAGTTATTATTCAGTTTTTTTCAAGGAGATGTTTTTCAAGGAGATTTATTGCTATTTTAATTTTATCTAGAGCTCCAGATCATAAATCTTTGAAAATCAGTTGCTCTGGTCATGGACAGTGCCACAAACTCATGAAAAAGGTATCATGATGGAATTTCCTCCAAATATACTTTTCAGTATTGATTTAGGATTTGACATTTTAAATTGAAATATGTAGGATTCCATTTCAATTCATCCCAATTCAATTGATTCCATTCAATTCATCCCAATACAATAAAAGAGAAAAAAGAAATTATTGTTGCAGCAAAGGATATTTTAGGAAAAATAAAATTATTTTACTTACTGGTTTTTAGTCACCAAAATCATACCTTAGACAGAATTTCTAAAAACTGCTATGAATCCTAAGAGAGGGTGAGAGAGCCTGGAAAGACAGACTGGGCCAAAAGAACTTTGGCATTTATATAAGCTGAAGTTGTCTTATTCCTCATATGCCATGACATAACTGTTCCTTGCTAGACTAATATTCCAGTTTCTGAAACAATACAGGGTTGGTAGCTCCTGTTGCAGTCCAGTTGTACACTTACACTGCAATTAACAAAACAAACAGCAAAACCTAACTCTGAAAAATTAAACTAATCTAGCTGCAATTACTATAGAAGAAATGCAGATTCAGCTGTTTTCTTCCATTAGTACGTCAGGAATTGACGCATTGAAGGAAAACTCATGGATTCCTGCTTATCAACTTAAATAAGTTATAATTACAATGTTAATGCATTTGATGCAGATTATTATTGCATCTAAACTGCAAGTAGAAATACATTAAACAGAATGCTAGCTCAAATGCTAGCTCACCAACAATCAATGAAAATGTAATTTTAAGAAATTAGTTCTGGGAACAAAATATTTAAGGACTATTCCATTCCTACTTGCAATGTTCCTTTCCCCATGGGAGCAATAAAAATGTAGTTTCAAATAATAAATAAATTAAATATAATTAATATGTTTAAAAGCTTCATACGGTTTAGTGTTAACAGAACAGATGTGACCATTATTCATGGATCATTTATGATTTTTGTGCTTTGCCCTTGTTATAGTTCAATAACAAAAGTCATTATTTGAAGATAATGCGTAGAATATCTTAAAATTCAGCTGAAATTAGAGACAGAGAAGTCAGAGGTCTGGAAAATGCTAGTGCAGCCTGCAAGTGTAGACACCAGAAATATATTACAAGTGATTTTAAATTAAGCAAGGATTGTTCAAGGCTAATATTTTATGGAAACATATTATAAGCCTGATACAAGGAAAGAGTTATTCAGGGTAGGCTAGACTAATTTCGGGAAGGCTCAGGCTCAAGATTTCCCTTTGCTATCCCAGGGTGAAATACAAGTTCTCCAGCAGTTCAGTAGCTCACTCTGCAGTCAGGACTCTGAATCACCAGACATTTGAATGTGTAAAGTTTGAGATGAACACTTCAGATGAAAATAGTAAGGGTCTATTATATTAGCTTTTGGAAAAATTTCTACAATACTATTTGTGTTAGTCTGAGTCCCTGAATGCCAGTAGAGCCTCACACAGAATCACAGAACCACAGAACACCCTGAGTTGGGAGGGACCCATCAGGATCACTGAGTTTAACTCCTGGCCCTGCACAGGACATCCCCAAGGGTCCCACCCTGTGCCTGACAGTGACCAAATGCTTCTTCAACTCTGCCAGGTTTGGTGCTGCGACCCTTCCCTGGGGACTGTTCCAGTGCCCAACCACCCTCTGGGAGAAGAACCTTTTCCTGATATCCAACCTAAACCTCCTCTGACACAACTTCAGGCACTCCCTGGGGTCCTGTCACTGGTCAGAAGAGTCAAAGGATCAGTACCTGTACATAGATTGGTCAACTATAACCATTTCTAGAGACATCAAATATAAAACATTGGTAGTGCACTGAAGCATCTTGAATAGTGCCCTGTTTACCTGAAATATTTTGTAACTCTAGAGTACTATATTTCTCTTTCATTTTCTGCATTTCTCATACACACATATATAATATTTGAGTCTTGAAGTCCTGTTATGGCATCTAACAAGTGTATGAAGGATAAAAGGTGTCATAATGCCTAATACATTTTAAGGTATTGCTTATTTCAAGTTTAATCTTTGGCATGGAGGAAGAAAATGAGAAAGAATATTTATCATCTGATTATAAGTCAGTAATGGGGATGTAGCATTCTTTCTGTTTCACAATAAATATTTGATCTTGAGTCTTTCAGCACTGTTATGTTTATCTCTCAGATCACATTAACTTATGACTGTTTCTGTACAGTGTCTAGTTACACAGTGGAAACTTCCATACCTCCTGACAAAGAAAAAAAGTTAGTGGGATTTCAAAAAAGGTAGACAAATACATAACAGACAACTCCACGGGCCCCTAAGCACAGATATACCATACCTTTGGTAAAGAAATCCCAAGACTACAGCTTTCTGGAGCCTTGGAAAATATATTGGGAAAGTTTTGTATTACAGTCACAATGATGTATTTTTCTTTAAGCCTTCAACAGGGTATTAGATTAGCTCAGAACGTTCATATCAAGTGAAGAGCACTTATATATGTATATAATTTGGTCATTTTGGACCTAATTTAGAATCAATTTTGGGTTAAAATGCTTTCTATTATAACAGAGTGTAATTATACTGTGTTCACTCAAGACATAACACAATTTGGCTTTTAATTTGTGAAAGGTGGTAGCCTGGCACCAGGAGTGAGCTAAGGGATGGGCAGAACACTGTGGGTTAGGCAATGACCTCAAGTAAGGCAGCCAAAATGCACAAAATACAAGATCAATGTGCATTGTAACCACCTGCAGCCAATCAAGCGATTCACAAACTGCATCATTTTCATATTGTAATGGTTTACATCCCCTCCACCTTTTTATTTTTCAATGATCCAGGTCATTAGATAAGGAGAAAAACTCTGCATCCCATTACTATTACGAGTACAAAAGCCAGAGAGTACTATCACTCTACATAAATTCCCAGCAAATATTTGAAGCTGGTGGTGCAGTTCAAGTTAGTTATTGCTTGCCCAGCGTTTTGTCACACTCAATGTGTGACCAAAAGATTCAGAGACTAGCATGGAGAAGATAAGGGAAATTCAAGGTGACAAAAAGGCACTTTTCTGCTGTCCTGGGACAGCAATTTTCAGGAAGTAACTGAGTTTTGAATTTTCTCTGAATCAACTAAAGAAAAAAAAAAAAAAAAGGTTGTTTTTGATATTCCATAGCTTTATGAGAGATATTTAGTTCAGGTATTGTCAAAAATAAATGGGATAGGAAAACACATTTCCACACACTGTTGTAACAATTTGGAGAGAATCCAAACCAGAAATGAACAGATGAATATGATGTTTAAATATTGAAACTTAAAAAGACACCTTAAAATACTAATGAAAAATAAAACTCCCTGAAAAACCTAATATCTTTAACAAAGGAGATCACAAAAAATCTTTTTGTTCTTTAGCTTTCCAGCCTTCCATACTCTGAATTGATTCAGCAATAAGGAGAAAATGAGAGATCCATGAAAGCATTTTAAAGATTTTCTTACCACAGATTGACTAAGAAGGGATGTTCCAGGCCTTGCATTATCTGCAGCTCCCGGAACACATTGCGAACTTCATCTCTCTCAATGCACTTCTGTTTATTCATGTACTTCATGGCATACATTTTCTTGGTGTCTCTCTTCTGTACAATGCACACCTAATTGGTAGCAAGATAAAAGAAAAATTTTGGCACCTTGAGAAAGTGAATACAATTGTGACTTTGGAAAAAAGGAGTCTTTAATGCTATTTCAATAATTAAGATCTAGATACTACAACTGAGTAACACCTTCAGTAGGTTCACTTCACAACTCTGCAGGATTCTTTGCAATAGATTGTAACCAAAAATTTAAAAAAAAGCAACCAACCCTGAATAAGAAGAAATGGGGACCCAGAAAAATAGAACTTTCTAAAGTTACATGGCAAAGCTGAGAGGAATATGCTGCAATGGCTGAAATCACAGGCTATTTAATTAGTCAGAGAAATTACTGCCTCCTGCCTAGGAAAATGCGCAGTCACTGTCCTCATTCCCACAAGTCAATACTCACATCTTGATTACTGCATCATAAACCTTGCCTGTGTTCTCAAGGCCCAATATTTCATATAAATATCAGAATTATGTTCCCTTAATTATTGCTGCAAAGAAAAAGTATTTTCATGCAGATATACATCACAGTCTTTCTGAAATTACAAGAGACCCATTGCAATGATTTAGTCTCTGGCAGTAAAATTATTTTTCTTTTTTTTTACAAAAGTCAAATAGTGTAAATGCATGAAGAAAATCTTAGTCAAGAGAAATCCCATGGGAAGTCAGGATTGTCTTCTGTCAGGGTATTTTACCTTGGGAATGTGGCTGGACAATGTCACAGGAACCACACCAAGCATCAGGTGAAGTATAATTTTTTGCAACAGAGAAATACACAATTGTTCTGAATGCACTGTAAACATCTGGTTTAGGTATCCCAGGTCTGTAGTGTCTAAGCTCAAAGGTATTCTGGATTCACTTGATATGGGCATTACTCTTTTATTTGTATATTTAAACACGTACACACACAAGCACACACACATGCTCTCATATTATGCAGACAAAAAATTGTACTGTACACTCATAAATTCATTCAAAAGAGATCAGATTACAACATGGCAACAACCAAAGAGAAATGCTTTGTGTCTGAGTTTAAGGAGCTCAGCGCTCAATATTTGAGAAGAGTCAGGAGTAACTAAGGCAACTTCCCACAGCTGAAACAGGGAGAAAAGGGCCAGTGAAGCCAAACCATGTTTATTTCTCTGAAACTCTACTTTTGTAAAGTGTGTCCTTGAGCACAAATCTACTTCAAATAGAGATGTTCATAGATACCTTTAACCTATAATGATTAGGTATGATTAGGCAGGGTTTCTAATTAGCTTTCTAATATCAGATGTTCTGTTATTAAGGAAAACACAGATAGTAACATTTTTTTGAGCCCATCAATGTTGCACAATGGCGAATCCTGAAGTTTTGTTTCATTTTTCACCTTGGACTGTTATGAAAAATCTGAATATTGTTGATGCCCTTAAGATAACTAAAGGTTCACATTTATGTGGAAGGAACCCTGGCTGTGGAGAAATGAGGAATTGTGTTTGACCTTTTGGAGGAAGAAAAGGTAGCAAGTGGGATAGAGCTGAAACTGAGTGGGGAAAGAAGGGATGGAAATAAATTGTTCAAGCTCCCACAGGTCCTTCAAAAGCATAAGCAGAATTTTCAGGAACAAATCCTGGCATCCTGTGCTTGAATATGTGGAGGCTCCAATTTAGCAAGTCACGTTATGAAGTACAGCATTTGGGGATTTTATCTCAGAAACCAAGTCCAGAGATTCAGTCATGTACATTAGTTTGCATCATGATTTTCATGTGCAGCTTGGCCAAGAGTTAGGTGTTTGCAGAAGTCTCCTAGCCCATTACATTTAAAGTCTCCCTACTGAGGGGTTGACTAGAGAGACTGCTGAGAGAATGGGGTTTCACTCAGCTGAGAATTACAGGTTTGTCCAATGTGGCAAACCAAGATCATATGCAGCACCAAAATACGTAATTTAAACCGGATTTGAAACGCTGCTGGGACTCCAGAAGGCACTCAGCTCTCTTACCTGGCAGTAAAAACGAGGGTGTTCAGCACAGCTGAAACAGACCTTCTGTTGTTGCCCGACACACAGCTTCAAAGCAGAATGATAGTAAACATTTTCTAGCAATGTGTACTTACACAAATCCTTTTACATGGTTACAAAATCAATGGGATTTTAATGACTATAATGAAGCTACTTGCTGCTAAAAATCAGGAAACACAACCTGCATACATGTTGATGTTATTGTGAAAAATGCCTGACATTGCTGTGACAGCACTGGATCGGAGTGGAGATCCTGCCTGGCACTTCTGCCTGCTGGCTGTCAGCTCTTCTCCTGAGCACTGAGGACACCAATGGATTCAAACTTTCCACTAAAGCAAGCAAGGAAAGAAAAGCCCTTGAGCACTTCTCACATGGGCTTAATGGGAAATGTTTAAGTTGGGGAGGGGTTTGCTCCAAAGGAGCAATTTTAAAATAGGGATAAACAGGTGCTCTGGCGCCTCAACAAAAAATTCTGTGATGACTCATTATGATGAAAGGCTGTGCATGATTGCCTTATTTACATGTATCAGTGTGAAAGCCTGTCACACTCACACTCTTTCCATTTTCCTGTGACTATCACTTACCAAAGGCCAGACAGTGGGATGATTCAGAGCAAATTTGTGTTCTGAACTCAACAACTATCCAGCTTCTTAGTCAGCAAAGAGGGACAGCAGCCATCTCCACACAAGGTATGGATCTAAAGAGGTACAGGGGACTATCACTGTACCTGGAATGGTTTCCCTCTAATGTCCCCTGAAGAGACTGTTGATTACCAGTTTGGATATAGGCATCTGTGTAGTACATGTTTAAATGTAGGCATTATGAACCCCATTAATTTTCTCTGGAATGGTGCTATTATAGCACTATTTTTAAAAATCTCTTGTGAAAATATTCCCTTTCTAAAGAGCTATACTAACATATCTTAGTTGTTATCACAGGGTGGTGTCTTTTGTAATTTCTGGTAGAAGGTAACAGTGTGCTGCCTTAAAACCTATTAGGTTAGAAGAAATTTGTCCAGAGAGTGACTTGGAACCACTTTCCCTCGGAATCTGGGGAAGGAATCCAATAAATTACAGCTGTAGAGCTAAGCTCCACTTTTCAAGAGCAACATGTGCTGTGGCCCACTTCTAAACTACCTTGTTGGATTTCCTCTGATTTCACATGCAAAAAACATAGAAGCTTGCTGAAGGAAGCTGCATAATGCCATGTTGGCTGAGCAACCACGGGTAGCTTCAACAAAGTTCTTCCCAGAGCAAAAGATGGTGATGGCTGGAATATCAGACTTGCTGCAAAACACAGATTTCTCCTGTTTCCCACCAGAAGAGACTTAAAGCTACTATGTGCATGGTACAAGGTTCACTTAGTATCAATTTTGATATGAATTTTGCACATGAGTACATAGACCTCTCAGACTGCCACAAGATGTGGTTTCACAGCTGGTGATAAAAGAGGAGGGATGCAAACCCACAGCCAGAGAAACCTCTGCACAAGGTTGCTGTTAGGTGGAGAGCTGGAAGCTGGGGTGCACACTCACCCGTGCTCCTGTGTGATATTTTGCATCTCACATCAGCAGATGAGATGGGGCAGCTGTAGCTGCCATGAGGACTCCCAGCCCAGCACAGGGGCTGCGGCACTGCACGGGCAGAAGCACTCACCCCAGCACAGAGGAGTACAAGAAATCAGATACACTCCAGATGGGAATTGATGAACCTGCTGTTGAGCAGCATCTGCCCAAAATACTGCTCCTTGTCTGTCCTGCCCATGTGGTCTGAAAAACGAGTTCTCATAGTCTTAGCTGACAAGCAGAGCTGGAAAGATTTACACAAAGAGGGTGGAGAATGGATATATGTTTGTCTTTAGGCTGCCAGGGGATTTCCTTTAAATAGGGAGATTCATTCCCAGATTCCCCTGAGCAAGCACAACATCTGGAGCAGCTGAAGCATCTGCTTAGTATTCTCTCATATTAACTCAAGCTAAAAACCAGGTTGTTATACTGTCAAAGAGTATTAATATTCTGCAGTTGTGTGTTAGGTTGCTTTTAGGATAGAAGCATATTTTTTCTAAAATATTTTGCATATTTTTTACTAAAGTACCCTCAATCACTGCAGACATGATTCTGGGCTCCCATCTGGTTTACACCACTGTAATTTCAATTACTTCATCACAGGAAGTCACTGTTTTACACAACCAAATTAATCAGAACTAAGCCTTGTGTCTCAGCATCTTGGGCAAACAGGAGAGAGTTTGTACATTGAAATTATAATTTGAATTTAATTTAAGGAGGTCAGATTGTTTAATATAACTACTCCCACGAACAGAGAAGTCAGAGAAAATTGGTACTATAATATCTCTGAGAACTAGTTTTTACACCTGAATACAAATTATTTTGCAGCAGTAACCCTGCAATTACGTGGTTATTGTTGCAGCAAAGGACAATGAGAATTCTTGTATTTCAATCCTCATTGGTTTTGTACTCATTGGATGATCTTCAAATATATGATTTTTTGCAATATTTTGTTTGAGAAGAGTGATAGCTTAACATAATAAAACAGAAAAAAAATAGCCAGATTAAGCAGGAGACAACCCTTTTAATGTATCATGTCTCTGTCTCTACTGTCTCTGCCCTCACAAAGGAGCCCTCACCTTTACACATTATAAAGGAAAATAAAACAAGCTTATGTACTTTATAAAGGTTTGTTGGTTGATTTTGATTCACTCTTCTCCATGGCATTCAGGAAACTGGTGAATATTTCTATGATATTTCTAGAAATATCTCATTTCCTTACAGGTTTATATGAGTGTGGTTCTTGTGAACCCTCTTTGGGGAATCTGTATTGGTGAAAATGGAGTTGTATGACCCTCAGAGAACATGTTTAAAGTATGAGTTTCCTCTAAACTTAAATCCTTATTTTGCAGTTGTCAAATGCAAGTCCTTGGTGTAACTGGCTTCTTTATCCCAGATGAGTACAGGCTTCTGACAAATCACCTTGTCTTTCCTTCCATGGGCAAGGGAAAGAAAGAAGTCCATTTTAAGATGACCTATTATAACATAGCCAAAAGCACAACATGGTAAATCAGTCACCATTTCAAATGTCTGTCTCTGTGAGTCAGTCTTGCCTTTATTGTTCATTTAGAAGCCTCGTTGCTGGCAACTTTTTCCTATTATTGTCCTCCTGGAAGTACCTGGCAGCAGAAAATGTCAAAAAAGGATGCAGGACTGTTAATCTCTATTGTGGGGTGTTTACTGCTCGGAGTCTGTTGTGCTCTAGCATCTTGCAACACATAACACCATGTTCAGCATCACGCTTTCCTTAAACTGCCTGCTTCCTTTATGGCTCCTCTGTGGCCTTTTCTGTTTTCTGAGAGCCATAGGATGTTTTAAGACATGCTCTATTTTTTTATTTTATTGCTCTTGGTACAATATCTCCGTCTCTCTCTCTCTCAATATTTCTTAAATTACTCTGGTTGCTACAGCAACCGTAGGCCTCTGCAGGAAATTGCTGCAGGAGGTATCTGGTGTGGCAGAGCCTCTGCACTGCTCAGCTGGCTCTTGTGCACAGAGCTCAAGGTGATGCTCAGCACCTCAGCTCCTCCGCTGGGGCTGCTGCTTCAGCACCTCTGATCTGTGCCCCAGCTGGCCTCAGGAATCAGCTCCCTGCCTTCACCTTTGGCATTGCCATTCACAGTCCCAGCATTTGCTGCCACAGGAATTCCTAGGCCATTTGGTATCAAATGCTTTGTATCTCAAGTGCTTGTCTTTTCTGAGAAGTGGCCACCTGCTTTCAGCCGCTGCCTCGGTACCCAGCTCTTCTTAGGGACGCCTCAAGAGCAGGTGCTGTCTCATAGACACTTGCATATTTTTCAGAAAAAGATACACCACAGCAGTTTTGAGGAGGGTAGGAAGAGAAGAGAAACCACAAGCATGCTCTTTTTTCTGGAAACAGGCTCACTTCACAGGTGTCCTTCGAGAGCTCGGGTTGCACCTTGCTAAGGGACGGATGAAGGAGGTGAGGTCTGAGCCTGTGCAGGACCAGCACAGCCACAGCTTCTGTGTAAGCTGGCACACTTTTGTTCATGCCAAGTGGCTGCCAAGCTGTGGCAGAATGGGTGTGGCCACTCACACAGCAGCTGCCCACACTCCTGGGCACATACAGACCCACCTGGGGTGTGATCTGTGCAGACAGACACTGACACAGACCTGGGTGTGATCTGTGCAGACAGACACTGACACAGACCTGGGGTATGCTCTGGGCAGACCCAAAAAGGCACAGACCTGGGGTGTGATCTGGGCAGACCCAAAAAGGCACAGACCTGGGGTATGATCTGTGCAGACAGACAGTGGCACAGACCTGGGGTGTGATCTGTGCAGACCCAAAAACACACAGACCTGGGGTATGATCTGTGCAGACAGACACTGACACAGACCTGGGGTATGATCTGTGCAGACCCAAAGGGGCACAGACCTGGGGTGTGATCTGTGCAGACCCAAAAAGGCACAGACCTGGGTGTGATCTGTGCAGACACTGGCACTGACCAGGGCAACGATCAGTGGTACCCAAGCAGGGTGGAGCGAACTACTCTAAATGAAGCCTTTCTGGCTTCAGTGACCTTGCTTTGCCAAGTAGGTGAAGGTAGCACTTTGCTTATGCATTGGTCTTCACAAATAACAGGAAACTGTTTGTTTGTTTGTTTGTTTGTTCGTTGTGGAAGACCTTTAAGCTAGTTATGCTTAGCATATTCCAGGTGTTACTGATTCCAAGCACATTGGAAGAGAGCAGGTTAGAAATTCTGATGAAGTTTTATTTGTATATTAAAAATTTGCCAAGTGAATTCAGAAGTAGTCAATTTGAAACCAAAAATGCTGAACTCTGATCTAAGTAGCTATTCCTTTGTGAGGGTCAGCATGATTTGGATATATCTTTAACTTTTTTCCCAGTACATAACTTGCACTCTTGGACCTCCATTCATTCAGTTTGACATGGTTTTCCACCTCTGTGATACTGTGATAATAAACAATCGCAGATCTCTGCTGCCCTGATTTTATGGGGTTTTTAAGTACCTTTTTGCCCAAGTAGCATATACTCCTATTGACCTCAAAGATGGTTTCTGCTGAAAAACTAGTGAATTGAATAAGGACCATGTCATGAAGGACCATGCTGTTCTGCAAGAAGTATTTCTGGCTTCTCTAAAATTAAAGTCATTGTTCTGCATGGAGGCCAAGAACCAGCAAAATCCTTTGTGTGTTCTTAATGCATGGCTACAGAAGTGCCTGAGCAGCACTGAGCTGGCATAAACTCAGGAATCATTGAAATCAAGATCTGGACAGCTGTTGCCTGATCAGTCACCTGATCAAGTATCAGTTATGTTTCACCTTCAGATGCATTCTGCGAAAAATGGTTTCTAATATTGTTAAAATATGATTTTCTCTGACTTTGTGGCTTTGTGCTTGTATTATATGTGGCTATGTGGCTTTGTATTACAAATTTAAAACCTTGTTATAATCACTATTATAGGAAAGAAAGGTTGTCTACTCAAGAGTAAACAAACCATTAATCTTCTCTGTTTCAGAAAAATCCTTTTGAATTGAACAAATATTTACTCAATGAACATAATTATATTGTATGCCAGTTTACACAGTCCCAAGAGGATTTATTCTATATACAGTGCCTTTAAAATGCTGCAATTATTTTAAAGACACAAATAAGCTCAGATTTAAGAACAAGACCACTTTGGCGGACTGCCTAAAGAATTAGCCTGTTCCTACCTTTTTGTTGATTTTTGTTTCCAGAATAGCTTTTTTAATCCTGCTAATCTCCATTTGGGATAATTAATTATTATCCTAATTTTTGCTCAATTAATTTTAGTGAATAGATCATAATAAAAATAATTTAATGAATAGACAGTTCATACTGGTGGTCAGATGTCCTTAAGAAGGAACAGGCTACAAAACCCATGCTCTTTTACCATAATCAAGTAAGACAACCACAAAGGTATTATTCCTTATTAGACATTTAACTGCTAAAAATAAGTTGATTCTTACCTTTCCAAAACTCCCTTTCCCAATAGCCCGCAATATTTGAAAGTGGTCAAAGTTAACTGTAAAATAAAGGAGAGAAGAAAAGGAAAATAGTTTGTAGTGTGCCAAGTCAGAATCAGAAATCAGACAAGAAAAGAAATTACAGTGTGTCCAACTAATGTCTCTTTAGCATGTGGTATTCTATTTTTTCTTTTAAGACACCAAATATACTTAATAACTAGCAAAGAGGAAGTTTGCTTTAAAATATGCTGCATTCATTTTGTTCATCAATTCATCTTGGAGCAATGCCTTCAGTGCCCAGTATACCCAAAAAGAAATACCTTTCTGTCCTAACCAAGTAACAAGAAAAAGTTAGCATTATACAGCCATTAGCAAAAAGTGCTCAGCATTTTCCAGAAATATTGAGATCTATTGAAAGGACACTGAATAATTCAAGTAAGTAACACTCTCTGCCTACAGATACATAATAACATATAGTTAGTATTTTTGCAGTAGTCACTCTTCAGGATAATTCCTGTATTTTGTTACGGTGATGGAAGCTTGTCCCATGATGAGGAAGTATGATCAGCCTTCTAAAGTTTTCCACCTTAATGCAGTACAATAATGCTGATATTGTAAGATTATTTCATAATTTTAGCATAAGTTTGTTTTGAGAGGTTGTATTTTAGGTTGGCAGTAGAATGATTTTGCTTGCACTTCAAGAAAATCTGACAGCATAGCCTGCTCTAGACACTGAAGTGCTTTGCTGGGAAGGTGAGTGAGATTTCATTTCTCAGAAATGCGATTTTTATTGGTGTTACATGAATTAAACACAGCATGACCTTCAAATCTTCATCGGTATATCTGGTAGTTTAAAAAAAATTCCAATATCCTGAACAAAATTGATGCAAAGTCACTGAAGTACAAACACAACAGTGTGTGATACAGTTTTTGCAGTCATTTCTCAGAAAAGAATTACACTTAGAGCTAAATTCAATGAACCAGACATGACAAAGTTCAGTGCAACATAACAGGATTTTTTGAAATTAAAACTTTCTTATGCTCCTGGCTTTGGCCATGGACCTTCATTGCACCTGTCATTGATGTAACAGTAACTAGCAAAATTGTGGAGAGATTGTCACTGGAAAAATCATGGAACCATAGAATGGTTTGAGTTGGAAGGGACCTTAAAGATTACCCTTTTCCAACCCCCTGCCATGGCAGGGACACTTTTCCCTGGACAGTTTCTCAGAGCCCCATCCAACCTGGCCTTGAGCACTTCCAGGGACGGGGCAGCCACAGTTTCTCTGGGCAACCTGTGCCACGTTCACCCAAAAATGTGGTAACAAGAACAAATACAACAAAAATGTCACTCACATCAAGATGAAGGAGAAAATTCTATAAACTCATAATATATTTAATATTTGCCAAAAAAAGTTATCCATCTCAAGCTAAGCTCTGCACAGAAAGTTGAAAGGTTGACAGCTATCAAGCCTCTAAAAAGAGTTAATACCTTACTTTCTCTGTTGCAATAATATCTCATTTACACTATTAACACCACCAAGCACTTGTTTGTTTATGCTTGCTTATATTGCCTTCAAGGAAACCTTGTTGCTCCTTTCATTAGTGCAGCATAGCAACCACCTTCCTGGTAATTGCTGGAGGCAAATCGAGCCCAGAGCTGACAGAGCTGAGAGCAGCAGACTCTGCTCTGCAGGAAACAAAGATGGTGAATAAAGCAGCTTTAGAATTTGGACACTGAAATAAAAACGCATAACCTTGCGAAGGATTTATAACCTGCTTGGAAAACAAAAATCTGGAAAAACATTTTGAGCTGAATCCTGTAAGTGTTAGGGTTGACCGGATGTTGAGAAGCAGGAGTGTCTCAGTGACTGCAGCTGGGGTCTCTGCTGAGAGTTTTCACCAGTGGGGCACTGTCCTGTACTTCTTGCTGGCCAGTTCTGGTCTGATGAACAAGATAGTCAGTTCAGCAAAATCCCTTTCCACATTAACTTACATCTACTTAAATCCTGTTCCCACCAGTCATCCCTCCCAAGTGCATGACTGGGCTGTCCTACCTTGATTTTGGTAGGAATTCAACACAGTGTTGAAAATATCCTAAACAACAATTTAATCTAATTAATTTATTTGATTGGAAAAAATAATCAAAAAATTCAGCACAGCATCCTGGTGGTTTCTGTGCCACTCCTCTCTTTTCAAACTTTCTCACGTTTCCTGCTTATTTTGCTAATTTTTTAACAAGCATGTTCCTTTAAAACAGCTTATTTTGAATTTGTTCTTTACCTTGCAGTCATTCAGCTGAGTCCAGTTGCCGAAACAAGTGAGAAATATTTGAAACAGTCTTTAATTATCTCAATTTGAGTCAAGCCACGTTTCAGTAATACTTGACTATATTATATTCTGAAATCTGACATGTTTTGAAATACATCAGTTTGAAGAATGATTTTGTTTTTGTAAAACTAAGATTAAGCATTTATCTGTAGCTATGAAAAGGACATTTTTTATTGCCCATATAACTTCTGTTTCTCTGTACCTCCATCCTTCCTGTGTTTATTGCTCTGAATGACTAGAACAACTTAATTTTTTAATTAGATTATTTGTAAATTGGACTTCCATAAGAATGAAATTATTAAATGAGGCACTAGACCATGGAGTTGAAGATGGATTACTAGCAAGCTAAATAAGTGGTTACAAATCATAGCCACAACAAATGATCAAATTTTCTTAATTTCTATGTTACATTTGAATAGAAACTGGGATGTTACATTTTCATGTCTCCATTAAGAAAAAAAAGATTCTTTTTTCTTCTGTAGCTAACAGTCCCATGAGCCTTATTTAAATTAAGGTACAAAGATTGCAGCACATTTTTTTGCAAGAGAAAATAAAACCAATTTTAAATGACTGAGGAAATATGTGAGCATGCCTGAACCTGCATCTAAAATGAGCAAGACTTGCAGCCACTGTGGTTCTCTGGAAAGGGATAATTCACTAAAGTGAGACAGCTCCATTTCTTTTAATCATTCAGACATACTCACAACATTGCAGATTCACAAACTGGGGAAGTTACTCCTTTAGGATATTAAGAAAGAATAAAAAATGGGGCTACCTTGCAGCTGAGATTAATACCAAACTCACGGAATAAAACTAAAATGCTTCAAGCAACAGTCCCATGTAGAACAGAGCAGCACCTTCCTGATAAGAGTGAAGGGTTGAGCTAAGTTCACTGCCACCTTGGTACTACCTTAGCCATACACCTCAGGTGTTTCCTCAGATATTTTTAATCTCACACTCTCAACATTTTGGGCTAATTTTGTTCATCTCAATATTTTCCACATTCCATATATGCCTTTTTGTCTTTTCTGCTGAAAATTCAATGCCAAAATTCCACTTACTCTGAGAAGAATTACAGCTCATCATGGCCTCTGTAATTTCCAATGTTGAAAATATCATCAAGTTCAGACATTGCATTTGCTCTGTGCAACAAGGGCATCACAAGTATTAAATTCTTGTCCTCCAAAACATGGCATGTCTAGTTGCTGTGATGGCTGGTGTTGTAGCTAGTGACATTTTTCTAGTGCAAAGCCCCACTGAGATAATGGTATGGCTGGCAGAAGGACATTTTCTTCAGTATCAGTAATATGACTATTACTCTTTTGAAAATAGCTTTCTTTACTCAAAAGAAAATACTTCCGTTCTCAAGAGAATACTTTCTTTTACCCGAGAGGAAAGAAAATATTTTCCAACTTTTTGAACACTTCTTTCATTTTATTACCACACCATAATTGGAGGTCTTACACATCATCTCTGAACTTGAGTATAAGAAAACAGAATTTGTTTGTATTGTCTTGAGGTAATTTTTCATACAAGTAAACCCCCAGAATGAAGCTTATTAACAACACTATGAGAGAGTTTCTTTCCAGTTTCCTTGATTTCCATCCATTTGGAAAAAATCAAGTATTATAATTTCCCCTCCCTCTTCTCCCACTTTTATCCCTTAAAACATCACCATTAATTCAAAACTAAGAAGGAATATTAAATAAACCAGATATTTTGCTAAGTAAGAGACGAAATAGATCAGCATTTATGACACCTGTTTCATGTTATGGTTTTAGAGCAATGGGTGCCTGTAAATTTCAGCAATGTGTTGTATATATACATATAAATATTTTATTTTGTTTCTTTCCATTTAGTCATACTCAAATAAACCTTAAATTAATTCCATTGCACAGGTTCAACTCTCTATTAATAACTTTTAGTGCAAGTATACTTTACTTGGATTAGAATCATATTTTAAAATTAGCCCCATGTAGACCATTTTCCAGTAGTTTGATCTTGAGCAAATAAGAGCCAGATGATGGTAATGGGATTTACATCTGAATTAAAGGTTTCATCCTGCTTGCCATGAAAAGCAAAAAAATGTGGTCCTAGATAGATACTTGGTCAAATATATTAGTGAACTCAAAAACTATCAGGAATATCTGGAAGGATGGTGCAGTGGTTTGTGGCTGAGCTGTACACAGGAGCACCTCTACGGCCACAGTCTCCTCATGTGACTGTAGAAAAATGAATCATTACATCTCCAGGCAGCTATAAAATTAGGTATAGCAAGTACCTCAGAGCTCAGACACACAAATAATTGAGAGCAGTGAGAGCCAATTCAGGAAGTGGTGCTTTATAAAAGCACCATGAAGACTGAAATCTATTTTTAAAGTGTGAGGAGTTTACACCACCGTGGAAGCAGAGTTACAGAAATCAGTGGACTGATTCCAACCCCACACATCACGTTGTGGCAGAGCTGAGAACAGAACCCAGCTTCCACCTCATACCACACCTTCTCATCCATGTCTTCCAAACTGCACGAGCCCTGAGGGAGCAGATATTTGGTATAAAACTTTCTGTGAAAGAGAAAATAAATATTTCCTTTATAAATAAATATTGCTCCAATGCTCCCTGAGAATAAAGTGTTCTTTGAGGAAAATATTCACATCATAGACTTGGGCTTTTGCAACCATACTGCAAAAACACTGGATGGTTTTAGTGGAAATGCCTATTCTGTTTTTTAATCAACACTACATACATAACGATACATGTTAAAACAATGAAGTATTTTATATGCATTCACCTCTGCTGCGTTATTCACAAATCCTAAGCTTACTTGAACCAAAAAACCCAAAGAAGTTACATCAAAAACATAACATTGTGTATTATATGTTTGATTTATGATCTCACAAAGGAATATAAAATTTTTACCCTTTCACTTGCAGTTTTACTGTTCAAAATATTCTCATGTTGCACATAATTTGTTCAAGTGTAAATTACATTTAGCTAAAGAGGCAAAATGAATATTGGGTGACATCTGTTTTCTCACTGCAGCTGAGGAATCTTAATTGCATGTATATGTGATTACAGTAGTTTCACGAATACAAGCCGCACGGATTATAAGCCGCACCCCCGGTGCCTCGACAATGTTGCTGTCTTTGTCAATAGATAAGCCGCACCCCGAATATTAGCCGCACTTTCGTTCGTCGCGAGAATCCGTGCGCAGCTTTCACAAATTGGCCAATTAGTAAGAGGATCGCGGCATAGCGGGCTTTACTGGCTCGGGGCGGGGCCAGGCAGGCTCGGCCCGCTCATGGTTGCCGACGGGGCCGGGTGGCCCAGCTCAGCGCCACGGCTCGGCGGGGCTGGCCGGGTGGTGCTGCTGCCGCCGCCGCCGCCGCCGGGCTCGCTGGCCCCCCTCTCCCGTCAGCACCGCCCCGCTGCCGCGTTCGCTCGCCCGGCTGGCAGGGCTGCCGCCGCCGGGCTCGCCGTCCGCCCCGCTGCCGCTTTCGCTCGCCCCGCGCCGCGCCTCGCGAGCGCCGCGCCCGCCCCGCGGCGCTTTCGCGGCTCGCGGTTCGCGGCTCGCGGTTCGCGGCTCGCGGTTCGCGGCTCGCGGCTCGCGGTTCGCGGCTCGCGGTTCGCGGCTCGCGGCTCGCGGTTCGCGGCTCGCGGTTCGCGGTGGCGCTTTCGCGGCTCGCGGTTCGCGGCTCGCGGTTCGCGGCTCGCGGTTCGCGGCTCGCGGTTCGCGGCTCGCGGCTCGCGGTTCGCGGTGGCGCTTTCGCGGCTCGCGGCTCGCGGCTCGCGGCTCGCGGCTCGCGGTGGCGCTTTCGCGGCTCGCGGCTCGCGGCTCGCGGTGGCGCTTTCGCGGCTCGCGGTTCGCGGCTCGCGGTTCGCGGTGGCGCTTTCGCGGCTCGCGGTTCGCGGCTCGCGGTTCGCGGTGGCGCTTTCGCGGCTCGCGGTTCGCGGCTCGCGGTTCGCGGTGGCGCTTTCGCGGCTCGCGGTTCGCGGCTCGCGGTTCGCGGTGGCGCTTTCGCGGCTCGCGGTTCGCGGCTCGCGGTTCGCGGTGGCGCTTTCGCGGCTCGCGGCTCGCGGTTCGCGGTGGCGCTTTCGCGGCTCGCGGTTCGCGGTGGCGCTTTCGCGGCTCGCGGTTCGCGGCTCGCGGTTCGCGGTGGCGCGCTCGCGGCTCGCGGCTCGCGGCTCGCGGTTCGCGGTGGCGCTTTCGCGGCTCGCGGTTCGCGGCTCGCGGCTCGCGGCTCGCGGTTCGCGGTGGCGCTTTCGCGGCTCGCGGTTCGCGGCTCGCGGTTCGCGGTGGCGCTTTCGCGGCTCGCGGTTCGCGGCTCGCGGCTCGCGGTTCGCGGCTCGCGGCGGCGCTTTCGCGAGCGCCGCTTTCGCTCGCCCCGCCGGCAGGGCTGCCGCCGCCGCCACCAGGCTCGCCGGCCGCCCCCTCCCGTCTGCACCGCCGCCGCGTTTCCTCGCCCTGGCCGGCACTGCAGGCCCCCGCACCGCCGGGCTCCCCCACGCTGCTGGCCCCGATTCTGCTGGGCTTCCCCCGCTGCCAGGCAGCCCCACCTGCCGGCCTTCCTGCTTCTGCCATGCTCCCCTGCGCTGCTAGCCCCAGTTCTCCCGGGCTCCCCCGCCCTGCTGGCTCAGGCTCTGCCGCCCGCCCCCACACTGCTGGCCCCGCCTCTGCCAGGCTTTCCCACCTCTGCCGGGGCCGGCCGGGCTCCAGCTTGGCTTGGGGCTGCCGCGGGCTCTCACTTCCGTGTTGGCAGCTTTTAGAATTTTGTTAATAGATTAGCCGCCCCGGAATATTAGCCGCACTTCCGGGTTTCCACCAAAATTTTGGTCAAATTGGTGCGGCTTGTATTCGTGAAATTACTGTAATCCAAATACACTCAATAACCATTACCTGAAAGAACATTGTTTCTCCTAGAGAAAATATCCAACTGAACGTGGCCAAAGCACTGGCATACACGTTCTTTGCAGAATGAAAAATAAAGA
Organism: Catharus ustulatus; assembly: GCF_009819885.2. NCBI lineage: Eukaryota > Metazoa > Chordata > Aves > Passeriformes > Turdidae > Catharus > Catharus ustulatus. Next base: position 63,129,110 of record NC_046225.1, on the reverse strand, counting down.
GAGGCCTTTCTGGAAGAACTTGATAAGCTAAATACAGACTTTTCTTCCCTGGTTGAGTCCCACTGTTTTATTTGAAGTGTCTTGGAGTAGCCAAAACCAGAACATGAGCACTAAGGCATTAAGAGGTGTACAGTAAAGCTGTATGTTTAACACAATGAGCTTTTCAACACATCAATATTAATTCTCACTGATCTCAAGAGAAAACAGAAACAAGGAGATATAATGTGGCCATTAGCCAAGAAAATAGATTTTTATTTCATTCTGATCCATCTTGCAGGTCTGTTTTGGGGTGGTTTAATGCTTCCTGTTTCTGTGAATCAGGAAAATAGAATAATAACAAAATAAAATTTCCTTCTAGATTTGGCCTGTATAGTTTGACCTGAGACTCATTGGATAGCACTGTTATCAGGATTTCAAACTAGTTCTGCAGTCTTCTTTCTATGTCTGTCTACTTTTCAAATGCTCCAGCCTATTCCAGGGAGAGCCACAGGCTGAGCTGACAGAACTTCAGAAGATCTTAGCAGCCATCAGATCTTGTTAAAATTGTTGCTGTGCTTCTACACAAAACACATAGGATGAGTAACCAAGTGCACACAGTCATGTATATTCAATACTAATAATAAAACCCCCTGTTTGAATGGACATAGATAGGACAAACATGAACAATGCCTAAAAATTAAATTAAGGTTCATAAATGGTTTGGGTAGTCATAAGGAGTCACATTCTATCATGCTCTGGAAGTGCATTACTGAAGACAGACACAGCTTAAATTAAGGAAGAAATGAATTTCTGCTGACAGAATGATAAAGGCAGGCATGCCTTTGAAGTGAACAAAGAATACAAATCTGCATAGCTTCATAAGTTTCTGAGTAAAATGGGACATTACTATACATTATTCGACTGGGAAACTTACTAGTTAGATAGAGATACATAACCAAAAGGAAATTTCAGAGCTGGTTTTAGCTCACTAATGATGAATCATAATGTTTCTGATCATATTTAGGGGCTTTGTATTTAAATTGCATTGCAATGTCTCAATTCCTCATGATTAATGAGTGGTTTAGTCTCAATATAAACTAATTATGTTAATACCGTTTTATAATTATTCAGACTTTATTTGCAATTAGACAGAATTCAAGATCTTTGTATGCAAAACAAATTTTATTTAAAATTCAGCTATTTTTTTAACTTTACAATGCATTTTGATCTGATCATGTTTGCATACTTCACTTTCTTCAATCAAAGTGAAAGTATTGTCAAAAGACTTTAATTTCAGAACTCTTGACTGATCCAAAGTGGCTTTTTCACAACAGTTCATTTCTGTGTTTTGCTCCCTTGTGAAGCCACCTGCAGGGTGGGATCTCAGGCTGGAGTGCATCTCCCTTTCCCAGGTGTCCTCACAGCACTGCATGACCTGTGCTTTGCTCCCTCCGAGCTGGAGGAGTGCTGGGCTGTGGGAGGTGTAAACAGCTACAAGGTCTGGATCTGCAGAAGGGGATGCAAGGATCAGATTCCAATTCCTTTGAAGAAGTGTCACATCACAGAAATGTAGTCCAGCTTTGAACAGGGCCAGAAGCAAATCTGAAAAGGTAAACTTGAATTCCATTCAAACTTTCAAAACTAGCTTTGTTTTCCCAGCATAAGACTTAATTTTTGTCGAGGAAAATAACAAGATTTTAATTTGGCAACAAGTTTAATTATCCATTAAAATTGCTTTCAGAGGAAAAGACTGTTTCAAAAAAAAATAAAAAAAGATAAAACAGCGTGACAGAGATCCTTGTTCTCCTCCATGTATGTCACAAACAAGATACAGGGGAAGCAACATCTTCCCTTATTAAAATGGGGAGAAAATCTCAGTACCAGAATGTTGGGAAAAAAACAGCAATTTAATTTTATTTATACCTCTCTTATTTCTATATTCTATAAATAAATAGCTGATACCATAGATAAAAGAGTGGGCTAAAGAACATCTGCTGTGGTGCATTACAGACATTGTGATTTCCTTATGTCAGTCCTCCTACAAGGCAGAGCTTCACATGCAATTTAGCTACACACTTGATGAAATTCACGGAATATTTAGACCATGCATGGTTTGTTCATCGAAAGCAGTGCCAGCATCATGGGGTTCTCCACTGTAATTACTGAAATCCACCTCACATCACATCCTCAAAATGAGTGGGGTTTTCCCTAAATGGCTGGGGAATTTTCTGAATGTGTTAGTTAAAATGAATACTGGAAAGAATTAAAACAGCCTACCATTTTTCAAAATGCTACAAAAACAGACTAGAAGAATTTGGTGAATCAGCTAATAATTTACACTGTTACAGAACAGGCATATGTTGCCACCACCAGAAGTAAAATTGAAATTCTAAAGAAAATTAGCATTTGAAAGTAACCAAGCTTCTAAGCAAAAAAGATCTTAGGACTGATTCTCAAAACTCTTCTTCCTTTTTAAATCTGTAAAAGAACATAATTGTATTTCTAATGTTACTCTATAAAAACTGGGAAAAAAAAAAAAGATTTTACATTCACAAGGAAACTGTGACTCCTTGGTAAACAAGAATCTGTTTAAACCCAGGATCAAATGAAAATTTCTCTCCAGGGCTGCTTATATTCCAAATAAGCCAAATTAAAGTGATACTGCCATTAAATGCATCTATTCTGAAAAACGTGAAAAATGTATCAGGCAGCTACCTGAAGCCTGTAAAACAAAGTTTACTCCTTGGACAAGTAGAACAGAATGCAAATCATTGCAGCTTTTCTCTGAAGGAAGTTTAAACTGAAATTCCTGAGTGCCATCTCACAATCTCCAGACCTTGTCTGGGAAATTGGAGGTCTATCACCAAACCAAAAATCAAGAAAAGACACCAGATGCTTTTAGGGATGTGGATGTCAACTTCTGTGAGCCCCTGGGAGGGATTTGTCTGCCAGCCACTGGAGCCAGGACAGAGCCTTACAGCTTAAGCTTCAGTGGGATTTTGGTCTAAGAACTCAGTCAGTAGTTTTTGCCTGAAGTCTACCGAAAGGTTGCCCTGTGGCAGCCCTGGTATGGGCTTCACCAGGAGCACCAGCGACCCCAGGGGTTGCTGGCATCGTTATCCTGAGGAAAAACAAAAATTTCTTTTTCTGTGGGAGGTGTGGGGATGTTTAGCTGCTGCTTTGCTCGCAAGAATTTTAACCCAGATTGGATGAAATTAGCTATTCTTTCTGAAGGACTGAGCACAAATAGGTGTTTACTGGCAAAGATTAATTGTAGTGATCAGAAGAGCTCTTGTGGATGCATCTCTTTCCCGCAGTGTTTCTCGGGAGCATTAGACTTAAAAAATAAAGTTAATTTTCTTATCTTTATGCCTCTTTAAAACTAGTCCAAATTTTTACCATAGCAATTCCTAATTGGAGATTTTAATGTCCTGCCTCCATCTTCAGACAGGTTACTCTGTTTCAGAGGCATACAGCAGTACTCTCAGGTGGCTGGGGGAAAAAAAAGAATAACTGAAAAGCCAATTCTTGCCTGTGATGCTTTGTGGGAGCAAATGCAGGAGGAGATGAGAGAAAAAAATATTCTTTTAAATAAATAATCTCAGTTGGAAGAATACAAAGCAATACAAAAGTTCTGTTCTTATGAGTAAGGATGTGATTTCAGCTCCAATGAAAGCAAACAGAAAGTTCCCTACTTTTGGAGTCTTTCTCATCATTTTGCTTTGTGCATTCTTTCCATCTTTCATCTTTTTTATTGGAGAGAGAAAAGAAAGAACTACAAAATCTAAAGGTCTTCACTGATCTCAGCTGAAATGAAAAATTTCTGAGTATTGATTTGTGATGATTTCTGCTTCACTATTATTGCTGTCTGTGTCCATTTAGAGTGAGTGCATTTTTCTGACTTTTTTTCTGAAACAAGAACATTTCAAGAAATTCTCCTTTTCAACTTGCTTTTGGCTTTTCACAGGAAAGATTTCTATTTTCATACAGCCTGATAATGAGAGGAAGTAGACAATATTTATATTTTCCATCATCAAAAACCTATGCTTTAGGCACTGCACCATATCAAATACCTCTCAAAGACCACCTCACCAACTGTGTTTTAGCCCTTTATGAATCTTTTCCTGTGATGCTACGATGAGAGCACATGATCATCCACGAAAATACTTGTTCTTTGAAAAATTGACAAGAAAATAAGGCAATGACAGAGACACCATGTCTGGCATGCTGCAGACAGCAGGAACAGAGGAGAGCACAGGCATCCCTTTTGATGGCAGTACAGGTGTTTAGACTGGATTAAGCTGATTGTGACACCTTATGATACACCTAGGAAGCTGCTTTGGTTACAAGTATCATTGCAAGGGCAGTGAAATGAGATGGTCACCTCCACAGGGAAGTTATAATGCTTTAAAGTACAGAATTTGTGTATTTTACTCTAACAGGAATTGCTTTATATCAAAGTAGAGATCAAACTCTGATCCCTGCCATGTATATACTGACACCAATATTTGCATTTTCCCTCAAACATAAGTGAGTACAGGCAATAAAGACAAATTTAAAACTATCTGCTAAGCATGTCTTTTGTCTTTCATGGCAATTCTGGGAAGGCAACCAATTAACTTCTGAAAATAAGTAAAATAGTAGTAAACATCCTATGTCAGAAAAATTTAAGCTAATATGAAGTTCAATTACTATTATTTGAAGGCAAAGTTACCCATTAAAATTAATGAGGAGGTCAAATATTGCTGTCAGAGCTTGGCAGAAGATATAAGGAACATGAAATACGTGCATCATTGCAAAAAGTCATCTGTATAATCTAGTAGGGATCAAGCCCAAATTCCTAGCATGTCCTCATTGGCAATGCAGTACAAAACAGGAAAGAATGACTGTATTTAACGTCACCACTGATGATGTGAGCTGCAAAAAAATTAGCACAGACAATGACATGTTTTAGTTGTCTTCTTTTTTTTTGGTATAATGCAAAATCTTCAGAAATCCTGATGATGACTAATGGTATAGGCAATTACCAAGGTAAAGTTCCCTTGACAAATACCTAAGATTTAAAAAAGCAGCAGCTGAGACAGCTTAAAAGGAAAAAGAGATAAAATACGACAGTGGCAAGCATGAATGGAGGATAAAATTGCAAAAAGTCAATTAAATTTATAATAACTCCTGTCCCAGGATACCACCAATTGAAAGGCAAGTTCAGAAAGGGGTAGAACTAGCACACAGTGAAGGCACAAAGTGGGAAAGACTCAGACTGTGACTAAGAAGAGAGATCTGTACAGAGCTGACCCTTTGCAAGGCAACCACAAAAAAACACTCTTTTAATACTGCCTCCATGCCCATGGAGGTGGAGGGTCACTGACCTGATCAGTCTGACAGTGTGATACCATGGACTGAGAATGAGAACTTGAATGTTTATGATCTGCTGTCAGCCCAGATAGTCTTGATTGTGTGGGTCAGTTTAGTGTGATCCTTCAGCAGCATAATTTTGAAGCAGAACTTTTCAACATCTCATTCTGTTATGATGTCTGCTTAAACATCCATCAGTTGAGCTACAAAACTCCCAAAACAATTGGACTTCAAATACATAGGCTTCTGCTATTAGATTTAACAGAAAAGCAAAAGGAATTTGGAGTGCCAAATCTACCACTTTTTTCAACAGAGAGCAAATAGCAATAGATTGGTATGAAAAGCCTGTAGCAGCTGATCAGGGATTTGAAATACTGGTTTATAACTCAGTGCTATGAAAAATGTCATCAGAGGCCAGATGTTCCTTTGGATGGATTGAAATATGGTAGCAAACCTCACCTTTGCTAAATAACAGATATTGATGTCTGGAAATGACCAGATGACCAGAGCCAGGTTAACACAATCCTGAAGTCAGAAAAGATTTGCTGGTATTTGAAAATAACACCCAGTGTTGTAGCTATGTTCACTTCTTGTGCCCAGGATTCAGTGTGACTGCTCACATGAAGCTGGCCCCACGAGAAAATGGACACTCCATTCTATGATTCTATGAAAGAACTGATTCTCTCTCTATTTAGACTGGCACTGAAGCTAAGTGACATGAATAAGTGGAATTACTAGGTTATTACTAGGTTTGATGAATTGGCTAACAATGAAACTGTTTTAAGACCATAGCCCTGACCTCACTGTGACACAGAAATGATCAGGATTTACTCAGGCAGTGTCAAATCTTCAGTATAACCAGAGGATAGTTTATCATAACAGAGCTGTTTTGGCTGCTTCTATGTTTTGCTAGCAGATAGCATTCAGGTAACCTATTTTCCAGTAGAAAGGTTTCTTTTCGTTGACTCATTTGGCTTAGTGGAAAGTAATTGGAACTTCTCATCCATGTATCCTATTATAACCAGCAATTTACAAAAGTCTACTATTATAAACCCACAAGTCAGTGAATTATGTTTTAGATCAATGAAAGTGTCAATTAAAGATCCCTTCTTGTTGCCATGAAGACAGTTCTGTCTGTGACAGGACAGAGATTTGGTTCAGAAAAGCTGTTAGCTTAGTAGCACCACTGGAAACATCAGAAGTCACCAAGGAACAGCTGAATTGATGGACTGGCCCTTATCACAGCCAGCGAAGAGCAGGGAAGCCTCTGTGAACCTGCATCCTTTCCACAGCTCTTTCAAGAGGCAATGACATTGAAACTAAGGAGAAAAGTTTCAGGACTTGCTCCAATGTTAAATGTAAGACTTTTGTTAAGTGATAAAACACAGCATCCTTCCATACAGAACACAGACATTCTGATTGACCATGTTTCTCTCTTATGGATGAGCTGACAGAAACAATCTCTGAAATCATTGCAAGGAGAAACAGGCTGACAGGTATAAGCAGCAGAAAAGATACTCCTTGAGAAAATGTATTGCTACAATATAGAAAATCTAAATTTCACTTTACTGTAATAGACTTCCCTGTGAGATCAGGATACACATAATAGACTATGAAGCATCTTTTTCAGCTGGAAAGTGGGAATATTCACCTTCCTCAGAGTTTCTATGAAAATAACCTCATTAATAACTGAACTGGAAGGCTCTCTGAGGGAAGTTGCTATGGGAATAAAATGTCAAATATCAGCGTACCAACCTGTTTTCTCCTACAATAAAATTTATCAGTGTGAAACCCAGGTGAAGGAAAATTCTTTAAATTAAGTTAACAACAAAATCCTCAGTGAGGCATCCACCAATCTTATCCATGCAAAGGTCTCTGTAATTCCAAACATGCCAGAGGAAGCTAATAAACCTCTTTGCTCTTGGCTCCTCGGGGCAGTGGCTCTGAAAGCACTGCTCTTGCAGATCAGGGTTACACAAAAATGAGTCCTTGTGCTATGTTAATGGGGTTGGGGACCCATGTGAAGAGGATTTTAATCAAACACCTAGAGACAGTTGAGTTGTTCTCTTTTCCTTCTAAATTCAGAACCTAATATGAGGAGTCTCTCTCCAGAACTGAATCTTGAAGAATTATCTCTTCTAACCACAACTACAAATTAAATACTTGGGTTGAGTAAGGACATTAAATATCAGAATTACTCCAATTTCAATTGGGATCACCTCCCATTTAGTAATTTTAAACCAAATCATCACCATGGGCTTCAAATAAATGATACCAGTTTTAACTAGCAGCAGAAGTGTGCCTGGAGTGTCCCTGCCTGCTCCAGCTGCAGAGTGGCACATCCCAGGAACAGATCCCAGCCTGGCCATGGCTCTGGGATCCAGCTGCAGCCAGCAGGGCTGCACAGCACTAGCTGTGGGTAAAATAGGGATTGTAAACAGGAAAAGCTGCTTCTCATCATGGAAAAAGGCAATATTTAATTCAATTTAGCAACACATCTAATGAGTACATTTAAGGGTCAGATCTCCTACAGGAGAATTTAAGAAAATTTCAAGTATTTCATTACTGCCTGACCACAAAGTAGCACCTCAGAGTCCAACAGACACTAGATAACTCTTAAACTAGCCATATTTCTATTGGCTATTTAAATAAAAGACACAACATACTCTTAAGAGGGCTGACCTCCTCCATTAATTCCATCTGTTAGCCTACCCATAGTTATCCGTCCTCTGCAGTTAAATGACTTTCACTATGACATTTCGCAAATGACTTTCAGCACTCAAGTTGCATTTTATTCACAGGTCTTGCAAGTGTTCTAAACTAAGTTATACTTCTTAGAAAAATAATAAAATCCATTTTAGAGATGGAACTTCAAATCCCAAACTCTGAGTTGTAAAGGTACTGACCTGAACTCATCTTGATTTTTAGTTATCTGAAGCCAGGAAGAGGCTTCTTTTTGATTCTGGCTAGGGGTCATAATATCTCACTATGAATCATCTGTTTGCACAAGAATCACTCCACTTTCTTTGCCATTTTGGAGTAAAGCAGGTCTCACAAATGGGTTTTTTTTAACCTACATGCTCCAGACTAAATTAGTGTTGATCAAGCATGATCAATTTTTTCTGACTTCAGATGAAATTATAACCTGAGCTATTAGTTAACATTAACACCTTTATATACATCACTTTTTGTGTTTTTTTCTCTTCAGGGTGGTATAGAAAGGGTAGGGGGAGAAAACTAATTATAATAGCCATATTTAATTCATTGAAAACTTCCATAATTTCAGTGCAATGCATATTTCTTCGCCTCAGTGTTCACAGTAAATATTTGATGATGGAATGGGTAGTTCTTCTATGGAGACTGAAATAAATGGGCTGACTGCTGTACACAAAATGACCACCTAACTGCAGAAGTTTTTTTAGTTGGATCTGATTATTTATTCTTTCGTCATTATGCTTGTTACCTCTGGGAAATCTTTGTATACTTATTTACAAGTTATTTATAAGCATGCTTATTTACACTCCACAAGCAATTACACCAAAGCTGATAGGACCATTCATTGCAGAAAACATAAAATATGAATAAAGAAAGCAGGTACTTTATCTTATCTATCTACTGCTAAGATCAGGAGTTGTCCTTGTTTCAGCTGGAATAGAGTTAATTTTCTTCTTTGTATCTATTATAGTGTTGTTCACTTTCATTATTATAATTTACTTTATTTCAATTATATTCTTAACTCAACCTTCATGTTTTACCTTATTTTGATTCTCCTCTACCCAGCTGGGAAGGGGGCAGAGTGAGCAAGCAGGTGTATGGTACTTAGTCACCACCTGAGATTGAAACCACAACTGAAGTGAAATATTAGACTTCAAGCAAAGCAAACATAGATACACTTACAAAACAAACCAAAGCAAACATAGATACACTTAGAAAACAAACCAAATCCACCTCAGGTCAGCTGGTACTGAGGAGAGGAGGGTGGCTTCAGAGCAGCCACAATTCCCAGGTTGTGGCTGGGTTTTGGCGTTAAAGCAGAAGGTTGGTAGACTCTAAGCTACAACTTGGATTTGCCTCATATCACCACACAACAGGAAAAAATAAAAGCATTTGCTTGGTGAGCAGGGTGGGGAGATGATAGATATTAATGCAAAGAACATAAGGTCTAATTTTAACCACAGAAGTTATTAGGTGCAAAGCACAAACAAATAGTGAGCTGCAGAGGATAAAATTGCTCAATGTAGCAGAAGGCTTGTTAGGGCCTGAAACACTCAGTGGCACTAAATGTGCTTTTACCAATTCTGAATAATCACAGAAACAGAACCTCAAATAAGTTTAATTATAGATGTTAGAAGAAAATAATGAATATTGGTGACTCAACTCTAGAGTTGCCCACTGCATGCACTGGGTTTGTTTTGATGAGACTAAAGTATATTGAAAAAAAAAAAAAATCTGTGTGTATATAGAGAAAAAGAGGGAAAGAGAGAGAGATAGTCCCTAAAAATATATGTATATTTATATAATATTTTCTTAACTGGAATAAAATAGTAAATCAGTATAACAGAGCTTCTTCTGGCTGTCTATGAAAATAATATGAAACAACTCTGGCTTCTTCACAGTACAGAATGGAAAGATTTCAACATAGCAAAACATACATTTTGGCTTTTTTCTTATTTACAGGTTGTGAAAAGGACTGGAAATCAACTTCATGTCACTAATAACTAGAAGAAATGTTGCATACAACAGTGGTGAGCAATCTTTCTGGGGTGATCTGCTGGGGTGTATTCTTCTTTCCCAAACTGGAAATTAGTGCTTCAGAAACATCTCTACCATATCCAGGGCATCCTGTCGATCAAAAATTCAGGATGTCATTGATCCACATATGTCTGGGGATCACAAGATGTATGTGAACTAGCAGAGGAAGGTTAGAGGGCTGAGAGCAGCCTGTAGTTACTCTCAAGTATTTGTATGCCCAGGGAAGCATTTAAAATTCTCTGCATCTCACAAGTGAGAAACCTGAATGCCACAATCTTTTCTCTTTAATGGACAGCTCCAACAGTGAAAGGGTTCCTTCTGCTGAGGCATTTTAGAATCCATGACTGTGCTTCATCCAACACTGCTGAGACAGACTGATGGCTCCTGGCTTGGGAGCAGCAATGACCTGAAGTCAAGGCAGCACTCAGCCTAAGTGCTTGAAACCACTGAAAACATGGTATCTCTTCACTGCCACTGCTACTCAATCCTTTCTAAACAGCAGACACAACCTCTCACTCTCAGAAAAGCCTTGTGAAAGCCATTCAGAGAGCAGATGCTATCCTAGCAACAGCTGGAATTTGCTTAGCCACCAGACAAGCTCCACTTGGATGTCCTGCCTCCCACAGCCACAGCCAACACCTGTGAACCTGATCCCCAGCCCTTTTCCCAAACTATAATTTAAAAAAAGAAAGAAAAAAAAAAGGACAAGATAGACTGGGTGATTGTAAATAACTCTTTTTCTACTTTGAAGCTGCTCAGGCAGCTTTAGTACAACTGCTCTCTTCTGCTCATCAACAGAGAGCTCACTGAATCCAAAAGAAAAATGATTGCCCTGTTTGGATCTACAGCTAGTGTTAACTACTCCATGACTCCTTTCCAGCAAAATCACACAGCACTTAGCGCTGACAATTCTGTTCAATAAAGATCAATAAATCCTTCCAGAAAGGCTTTCAATACTGAGATTTTTATGGAGAATTTCACACTAATATTTCTCTTTCTAAAGTACTTTTCATCTGCTTTTGCACCATAAGAAAAACCCTCTCGTTTAATAACTTAGCTTTAAAACTTGAGCAAGAGATCTCAAACTCATGTCATTGGGCAGAAAAGATGTGGCAATAAGGGCATAATTGGCATGCAACTACTGAAAAATACATGCCAAGACTGGGCAGAGAAGAATCTCATGAATTTGCATAAAATTTCTGGCTAATCTGTTCCTCATGTTATGTCCAAACCAATCTCAAGAAAAGCTAAGTTGGTTTTACAGCAATTCCCCACATAAGATTGTATTTCTGTAGTTTTCACATGCTAAAAGAGTCCAGGATGACCTGGGCTTAAGAGAATGACTTTTTCTACTTCTCAAAATTATCTTTTTATGATTTCTTGTTTGACTTCAAGCTCTGTGTAGCAGTTCACAGTGCTTAAGTTGTGGTATTGTCCCAAAAGCATTTCCAAGCTTTATAGCTTGGACAAAGATTTATCTAAACCTTACCCCAAAAGGCACAAAATCAATCTTCATACCATAATGTGAAAGCAATCCAGAGGGAAGTGGAATATAGTTTCAGAAAAGTGTGAAGGACGCTCAGGAGGCTGACACTGATTTTGTGATTATATTGCATCTTTGTTTTAACAAGGTAGCTAAGAACAGTTCTCATTGCTCAGCAAGGGAGGTAGAACAATTTCAAAAGGAAATAATAATTACTGGAAGGATTAACTCAGTTTGCATTTTTATATCTTAAATAAGGGGCAGAAGGTGTTTTCTTATCACTGAAAAAATAGGAGAAAGAAGGAAAGTATTTTTTGTCCACTGCAGCAGATTGCCTTGTAGTACATTTATCTTACTAAATACAACAGTCCTTCTTACACAGAACAATGTTAACAATAGAATGATGAAGTCAGTGCTCTGCTTTATTCAGTATCATACCAAGCAAAAAAATGACAGGGCAGGTGTAGAACTTATCTAAATGTTCCTAAATTTCATAGAACTAGAATTGATATTTATTTCTTAAAGAAAAAGAAAAAAAAAATGAGAAAGTAAGTGGGAATAAACACAAAGCCAATAAAATATTACCAGATAGAAGTTAAAAGCACTGATTTCATTCATATTTTGGGACAGATATACAAACTGTAGGGTAGATTTCATGAATATATCTAAACCAGTTTTTTTCAAAATAGACCAAAATAGAAAAAGTTTAATGAAGTATAAAGCAGAAAATTTCCTATTATGTTGTGATATTATGAAGAAAATATTTATGGGAATATAAAATTTGGGAAATGAATTTCAGAGTCATCAACCATGTTCAGTTACCATTAGAGCCTCAAAAACCTGTATAAACAAGCTGCCACCAACCCTAGAAATGCTTTCTAAGAAATATCCTTCAATTTAAAAGGAAAATACCTTAGTCTTAATTGTGGGATGAATGAAACTTATGTGTCTACATTGTACTTAATACTCATATCAGAAAATACAAGACAACATTTCTAAGAACAGAAACATTACAGTGTTTGATACCTTCGTGTCAAGACCTGTGACAGCAATCAATAGAAAAGGGATGTAGGAGAAAAACTGATTATGAAGAATTTTCCATTAGTTGCAGCAGAAATAAATCATATACTAAACTGGAAGAAGAACCTTGATGGGCTGATTGCCAGTAAAATAAACTGAAACTAAAGAATAATACAATTTTTTATGTTGGAAAAGGCCTTTAAGATCTTTGAGCTTAACCATAAACCTAACACTGCCAAGTCCACCACTAAACCATGGCCATAAGTAAACTTCCCTTGCCAGGTGGGAAAATACAGAAAGCTGATAGTCTTTAGAAAAGGGGTGTTGAACTAACAAGACTTTTACAAACACCTTTTTGTAGAGTTTGAATTTCCAGTGATTGAAACCAGAACTGTCCAGTGATCTCCCAAATCCCAGTCTTTCCATTCAGATTGTTTCATTTACTTATTAAAACATACATGTTGAGGAGAGTCAAAGTGGAAATTAAAGAGTTAAAGATAAGGTCAAACTGAGTATGTGAGAGACAGCTGCATGTAAATAAGTCTTCTAATTATTGGAGTGGAAAATAACTTATTTGGGAATAAAAGTAAGGAAGTCCTCATTTCTGTGATACAAAAGTACAACCCTACTCATACCCTTGTTGATGGATATTTGAGGTGAATGCTGACTGCCTAAGGGAATAGACCAATATATAATACCGAGGTTTTCTTGAGGACAAGCTGAATACACGTCACATGCAGTGCTTTCATTCTATTTGTCAGATTTTAATAAGTGAGGAATCTGAAAGGGAAAGCCTGGTAGTACTCACCAGTGAACAGATACCTTTTTTCTTTCCTCCAGAAATGTGTGTTTTATAAAGGTACACTTCTATAGTGTAGTATATAAATAGTATATACTGGCCTAACTATAAAACTGTACTGCATAAATGTAAAATTTAAAAACTATAATGTTAATTTTTAAGACTTTAAACAAAATGATGTTCCATCAAATACTGTATTAAGAGAATTAGTTCTAGGTCCTGATGAACATATTTATGCTCAACATCCTCTTGGACTGAGAAGGCAGAGGCATCTTGGGCCCACCAGCACTCATCTGCAGATGCAGCGTGATTTGAACACACATTTCTGATAAAGAAAACAGTCTCCTGGGATCAAGTGCAGCCAAATAAAAATCAGTGTTATTCTTCAAAACATTTAATGTATTAGAGACTGAATCCTAGAAAATAAAGCAACTTTGTTCTTCTTTAACCACAGGGGGGAAAATCCAAGACATTTGCTGTTCTTTTTTTCTAAGACCCTGTATTTGCTATTCATGCCCAATTTTGATTGGGTCCAAGGAAACTCAGAGTATGATTTAGTTAAGACAACAACTTTTATTGATCTCTTCAATTTTTCATCTTTGCATAATAATTTTTACTTTTTCCTGTTGCAGGGAAGCTTACAAATACACACACATACAACAGCAAATTAGGCAGCAGTTCAATGTAGGCCTACATTAGGCAGTAAATAATGTCATTCAAGATAATCAAATTAACTGATTCATGAAACTAAGTAGAATTGTGCTCAAGAGATCACAACCTCTGATGTGCACAGTGCTTACTACTGCTGCTCCTCCTCCTCCAAAAAGTTCAGGCTTTTCCTGCTGAGTTTGATGGGTGCCCCATAGTTCTTGTTCCTTCCTCTCACATGTTTTATCCTGGTAAGATATTGTGGAGCTCCTCTACCAGACTGAACTAGAAGTTTTCCTTTTTTGTTTACAGTAATTTCACGATTACAAGCCGCACCTGATTATAAGCCGCACGTTACAATACAAAGTGTGATCAAAGGTATCCATTCTATCACCATCTGTTGAGGGTGGGGACATTGATCCTTATCTCAACAGCAAATATTCTGCTAATGGGCCATCCATTGAAACCAGGCAGGGAATTGTTCTTTATCTTTTCACAACCCATCCTTCGTCCAGCAAGTCATTTTCTGCTAATGGCCACTGAGTCCCACTGTGGGACTGATAAAATTACTGCATCCCATTGGAAGTTGCTCCAGCCAGGGAGAAGAGCCCAACATTTCTTACCAAGATAAAAACAGGTTTTGGGACACTAAGGTAGCCCCTTTCTCCACTGGACTCCAGAGGAAAACCGGATTTCTCCACATCACCACTGGACCTCTGGAGGGAAACTGCACCTTGTACAGGGGCACTGCTTCAACTGAGCCACATCTGTCACTGCAGGAGGATGCAGCCACCATTTAATGGGACTGCTACCAACACCCTGCCTGACGGGGTGTCAGGTTGTACTCTGACTGTGTCAGGGCTTGGGGTCTGTTTCTTTGTAGTACTGTATTTCTATTTTAATTTCCCTAGAAAAGAACTGTTATTCCTAATTCCCATATTTTTGCCTGAGAGCCCCTTGATTTCAAAATTATAATAATTTGGAGGGAGGAGGTTTACATTCTCCATTTCAAAGAGGAGCTCCTGCCTTTCTCAGCAGACACCTGTCCTCCAAACTAAAACAGCAACTTTTTGTTCTTTGTCCATATATAAGCCGCACCTGATTATAAGCCGCACTTCGGGTTCGGACCAAAATTTTAGTCAAAATGGTGCTGCTTATAATCATGAAATTACTGTAATACTGTCTAAGAATTTTCACTTTGGATTGATTGATCTCAGTAGCAACCTTTTCTCTTCCACAGTTTTCCCATCATCTCAGCATTAGCTCACTCTGGCTAAGTCAAAATGTTGTGAAACCTCCAAAATAACTTGACATTCTTTTCTCTATTCCACCCTTCAGTGCTTAGTCACAGGTGTCACTGCCCACCAGGTTTTGCTTCAGGAAGGTTTCACCTTCTGCTTTCTCAAGCTTGCTTTTTTAAATGAGAAACCTAGAAAAGTGAGTCTTGTGCTTGTCCAACAAAAGCCTGCCTTCTTTGGTTTTATGCCCACATTCAGAAAATACTGTACAAATACAGTTCTGGTGAGACAGTTTTCTGAGGATCTACGAAGATCATTATTCCTTACCATGTTTTTTCCCCAAAGATTTTCTTGGCCATTTTCTAATTCAGTCAGGTACAACATTTGATTCCGGGCTGAACTTCACTCATTGGACAAAATGCTACCCAAGGCTGACAAAAATCTCTATTTCCCCCTAGTAGCTACTGCTGGTTTTATAACCCCACATTCACACATCCACGTCAAGGAATTCCTTCACTTTCATGCCAAGTGCTATCCATGACTCAGTGTCTGTCACACTGCAGCCAGGTGGGATGAGGTAGATCTGTACCCCCTTGTTCTATGGGAAGCTGTCAGATCTTTGGAACTCTGCTGGAAGTGAAGCCAATCTTGAGCAGTAGAGTCACTTTAATATCTCTGTACATTTGAAAACCACTTGTCCTGGGATAAAACCAAACATATACTTCTCAGATTACAACCCCTGCCAACAATCATCTTTTCCAGTCCTTCAGAAGCCAGCTCTCTGAAAGCCTGCTCTTTGGCACAGAAAACAACAGCAGCACAGCTGAAGGAGCAAAGCTTTCTCACTGCAAGCAACAGCTGTGGGCAGAGATGGGAGACAATGTCTGAAATGTGAAGGAGGGATTTTAAAAGCAATGATGTTGAGATGGAGACAATAATCTGGCTTTCTGAGCTTACTTTGCAATCAGAATTTTCCTTGATCTTGAATAGGAGTCTCTAAATTTACCTTGCTCAATGCTTGGTTAACTGTGAATTATTTATACTTACTGATTCACAAAAAGTCTATCCTGCTATCCAGGCACACTACATAACACAGATTGCAACGTGGGTAAAATGTTACCTCTCCTGAGCACTTCCTCAATAACAAGCCAACAAGAAATTCCTTAACACTCTTAGAGTTAGGTGTCATGCCAACCACTTCTATAAATTTTGGAACTCTACAAAAGCAGCAGCAATGACTTCCACGATGCCTTTGTTTAAGATGGAGGTCCTGACAAGGATGTTTCCACTGAAGCAGAAAACTAAATCTTGGAATTGTAGTAAATATTATTAGGAAGGATCTTGAAAATTTATCTGGACCATCTCTAAGATATTGCAGGCAGACGTTTTGTTGAATCTGGATGATGTAAAGTTAAGTACAATTGACAAATACTTCAGCTGTCCCTGGAAAGGATCTTTGTTTTAATCCTGACAATGTGAGGTAAATCTGATATTGCACAACATTTTTAGGATATTCAAATGGTGGAACAGAGATGCAGCACATTTGAGATAGCAAGAAGCTGAGATGAAAGTGCCAGATTCATCTTCTTTACAGTTCCCTATAAAAAAGGGAAAACTGATACAGAATTAAACTTCACCTACAATTATCATTTAGGGTCTGAAGAACACCACATTATTTGTGTGCATTGTACCAAAGCCCAGGTCAGGAAGATGAGGGCTGATGGTGATGGCAATAACACAATATTCCTTCTGAACCTCCTTGGACACAGACCATGTGTCAACAATAGTCTGGCATTTGGTACCTCTGTGGCTACCTGAAATTATAATTTTGTTCTTCTGTGCTCTCCTTTCTGTCTATATTGTCCCACTGTCTCATATCATGCTGCAAGTGTAAGCTCAACACTGATCTATTTTGTTCTGTGATTGTACAGACACTGGTATTAGGGTTTCTGAACTGTCTTGCACTACACATAATGATGACCTCCTCTCTAAAGTTCAATAAATAGAAAATAAAATTGTATAAAATTCAACATGGTCATAAAACAAAGTATAAAAAATCTAATCTGGATCTAATTTAACTAAAATGTTGATATTCAGCATAAAAGAATGCCTTTGACAGCTGTGGTTTTCAACAGAACTGCCTTTGAGCAGTTTTAAAATCACATTTTGGTATTCTTATTCTATTCAATTCTAAAGGGAACTGTAATATTTATCTTTGCAAGGAAAAAATTAAAATGCAATGTAACACACCATAGAACTTCCATGAACAAACTAAAAATCCAGCAGAAATACTGATCCCACATGATGTTCACTACTCTCTCTAACAGAAGGTATTTAGGCTCCAACCCTTTATTTAACTGTTCTTTAGGGCTGTATTTTCTGAAACAAATAGTTTGAAAAGAGTGTGTTATTATCCTCGTGATCTGAGTTGTGTGCAGCAGCTCTGTGACTGCATCAGACATTGTCCATTAGAGCTGTGTGGCAGCAGGATGATGAGCACCATCATATCACTGACAATCACTGGACACTGCATACTCTGTTCTCAATCTGACTCATTTTGACATTTAACCATTGCTTTAAATTGGTTCCAAGCAAAACTCTTATTTGTCATTTTTCCCTATGTCACCCTGTGGTCCTTCAGCTTTCACTGCACTTATGTATAAACTCAGCCATTATGCTGAGAATTTAGCTACCTGAATCCATACTAATTGCAGGCATTTTTCTTAGACTCTTTATCTAGATTTTAGGCTTTTAGTACAAGTCTTTTCAGCAGCTGGCCATTTAATAATGATATTTTCTGACACTCACCAACAATTTTAAATTCTTCATTTAAGCTGAAGGCTTTTCTAAAGAGGCGAGGTAGAAATCAATTTTAAATTACAACTTCAAATTGGAAGTTTAACTCCAGAGGGCAGATGCTATATTCTCTAGTACATAAGATTTCCATTGAGGTCTGTAGTTACAACACTGCAGCAGAATAAAGCCATGGCTCAGGGAAGGCAGTGGGACTTCAGCACTTCCTTGAAGTAGATTCACAAGCACTACAGTGAATCAGGTTCTGGCCATGGAAAATAAGCCAAGGAGTGTTGCTATGCCTCATTTCCCACATACAAGACTACACTACTGAGGCACAGCCTGTCACAATGAGGGGTTCGAGCTCTGCAGCTTCAGCATGCACAGTGGAAGGCTCTCTGGAAATACATATTCACTTTAAATGCAAAGTCATGTATGAGCAAAAAAAAAAGCCAAGCTCCTTAAAAGTCACTATACTTATTTCTAAAAGTAAGTGTAGCAAAGCTGACTTTTTAAGCCCCAAATAACCAAATACAACTGCCATATCACTTGGCAGAACCAGCTTCTAACTTCTAACACTTTGTTTCTTATCCTTTCCTCTGCATCTTCTACTACAATGCAGGCAAATGTTATTCCTGTTTGATAGTAGTAATATCTCTCCTGAGTCAGCTCTTTTGCACTATTTTGTTTTCACACTTTGAATATGATTGAAATTTTAACTGAACACAGCCAAGCAAATCCAGCAGACACTCTTGGCAGTCAGAAGGTTATTGCTAATATATTCATTACTTGTGATATTTACTGAGAATTTGCAAGGAGCATTTACCAATGCTGAATACTAACCTTATGCTTCTGTTGCCATTCTTGTGAACACGTTGCTGTTTCTGAAGGGTTTAACATAAGGGAAAATTTACTTATTTGCTCTCCTGATAGTAGCACTGGTTACACATGTTCAGGAGAGGGTAGTTGTAATGAGAATAGGAAATATCCAAGGCAAAGAGAGTCAGGTTGCTTTGCTTCAGTAGTATTAATCAAAATAAAACTGTTTTCCTTTTACCTGAATTGATTACACAATTTGTGTAGTACCTTGCTTAAAAATCTTTAAAAATGTCTGAAAAAATGTTATAGTTCCACAGCATTTAAGGGTCTAGCTTTGATAAGAGGTAGTGATGCTGCACAACACCAGACCTAGTTCTCCATCCAACCTGTACAGCGATAAAAACCGAGCAATGAAGCATATTTTTCTATATCTCTAGCCAGAGTACAAGGTCTAGGCAAACAAAGGGCTCTGTTCTCTGGATTATTCCTAGCTGTTGTTGTGCCTTAACCTAGGCTAAGAAGAAAAAATTAGATAAATACAGCATGGTTTTACCATAAGTTTTTTTACACATGAGTAACCAGACCTTTCTACTTGGTGACAAACTTATTTTGTAGATGATAGAGTTGGATTAAATTTCATTTTTCTCTGTGGAATGAGATGAAAGAAAGCATAAGAAAAGCCAAATAAGGTGGGGATAAACTGACAAAAGGCAAGGTGGGCATCTGTGCTGGTCTTGGCTGGAATAGAGTTAAATTTCTTCAGAGCAGCTAGTGTGAGCCTGTGTTTGGGGTTTGTGCTGGAAATGGTGCTGGTGGCCCAGGGATGTTTCAGCTATTGCTGAGCAGCATTTCCACAGAGCCAAGGCCTTTTCTGTCCATCACCCCACCAGTGAGGAGCCCAGGGGAGCACAAGGAGCTGGGAGGGGACACAGCCAGGACAGCTGACCCCTGCTGACCCAGGGATATCCCACACCACATCCCACACCATGTGGCTTCATGCTCAGTATATAAAGAAGAAGGAAGGGGAAACATTCAGTGTGATGGCATTTGTCTTCCCAAGTCACCATCACATGTGATGAGCCCTGCTCTCCTGGCTATGGCTGAACACTGCCTAAGAAGCAGCGAATAAATTCCTTGTATTGCATTGTTTGTGTGCACAGCTTTTGCTTTCCCTATTAAATTGTCTTTATGAGCTTTGTCACTTTTATTATTCCAATTCTGTCCCTCATCCCACCTGGGGGGAGTGACCAAGTGGCTGTGTGGGGCTGAGTGATTTGCTGCTTGGGATTAAACCATGGCAGTAACACAGGACAGAGTATTATTTAGAAATGGGAAATATGAGGCTGGCAGGGGTTAACAGCAAAGAAGATTAAGTCTGGATATGATCCAGCTGAATACTTACACAAAGTGTTCAGTGGTCTTGATAACTAGCATGGAGCTGATCAGAGTGGTCATAATTTCAAACATTGTATAAAGAAGAATTAGAGAGTTGCAAGGAAAGGATCATCTCTGAGACTATGAATAATAGAAATGGAGCAAAATTCAGTCCTGCAAAAGGCCATGTACATAGGAACACCAACAATTTTTAATGTGGGTTGGAGTTCATCAGTGGAAACTACTGAGCAGGGCACTGACCACAGGCTGACAGAGCTATCCACATGGTATGTCCATGAAAAGGGCATATGTAATTATAGGCTGCACTAGAACTCATTTCCAGTAGAGAATGGGATGTCTTTTTTCCAACACAAGGTCCTGGTGAAAACTCACCTACAATTCTGTGTATAATTTGGGTTTTCTGTGTGAAACCAAGACAGGTCAAAATGCACACAGATGCAAGGGCACAGGAAGTGAGAAAGCAGTAGAAATAATTAAAAAATAGAAAAGGTTTCCCTACAAATCAAAGAGTGAGAGGGGACATTTTTGCTGTCTAGCAAAGCCCCAGAATAATCTTGGAGAAGAACAGCATTTTAAACAAACAAAAACTTGAATTAAACACAAATCTTGTAAGCATGTTAAGAAACCTAGTCAGGAAGACAGATGTTTCTAACCATTCAAAGAGTGAAATTCTGGAAGATCCTTTTATTGAAAATAGAACACAGAGTTAATGTAGCTGGTAAAAATGGTATGCATTACTTCCTTTAAAAATATTAGTGTATGATAATGATGTATTGTACTGGTTGTAATAACTGGGGACTCACAGCATGTAGTTCAGGCTTCTGGTTCCCTATAATATTTTTTCTATTATCCTGAGCATGGAGGGGAGTCTACATACAGCTTACAGTTTTTAGATCGACTCAATGGATCAGCACCTCTTCTCATGAGAAAGCAGGAGTTGTAACTCTGGAACAGACACCCCATAGGCTTGTCAGGCAGCACCTGGGTGCTCCTCACACATTATTTCCATATATTTATTTCTTAACTAATACACTGAGTAAGTGACTTTTTCCATGGTTTCCAGAGTAATGATAAATGGTTTTAAACCTTTACTTCCAAAATTCATTTTTTATTCTACATCCATCATAAAAATGCTTGGATATAAAATGGCAATACTTTTTTCTGCTTATTTTTATAATTTTAAGAGGCAGCTGTGACATTATACACAATACACTAAATAGATTAGTTTCCAATATTGCTATATCTTCATGCACAACTTACGTATTCCAGTTCTCTATTGATTGTCAATCTTGAGCAATTTTATCATCTCAAGAAACAAATCCACTTTCTCTTGCAATACTTTCTCATTATCTTTCTTTTTTTATTACATATTCAGTCCAATATTGTGGGAAATGGTGACTTTTATAGCTACTAGTGGGAATATGAAAAAACAGCTTCATTTCGTATTAAATTCTGTAAGATACATTTTTAAAGAGGAGATATTTCCCCACATTGTCTAGGTACTTGGGAAAACAATATCTTGAATAATATTTTGTAAGTACTATAGGAAATTGGTTATTGTTTCAAAAGCAATAGACTCTTCTGAACTAGATAGTTGTGCCAAAGTATCCTAAGAGGAATAAAACATTATGTTAGGAATATTCATAATGAAGAAAACCACCTCAGAACAAAACAAAACCATGCAAAGAATAAATAATAACCTAATTGAAATCCATAGATACTTCATGTGCTTTTTTTTTTATTAGCTGTTAATACTGGCTACATTGTAGAAATGTTTTCTGGATAGAAAGAGAACTAAGTGCCATGAAGGTGTTTCTGCAATAATTTACTATTGAACTTTGTTCATTTTGTTCAGAAACTGACCACAATTTTGTACCATGGGGAAAAAAAGAGGTGGTATTAATTAATGGAAACTGCTAACTCAAGAGAGCCCAATTAGAAGCCTTCAAAGGCAGGAGCATGGGTTTCTTTTTACCTTGGGGTGTCTAGACAAGATTAATAGCATGCTTTCACTCTGGAGCATTTCTCAGTGAGCTCCCTCAAGGTTTCCAACACCAATTGTGCATGGTTGAGACTTTTCCTGGGGGGAGGTCAGGGGGGCTCTGCCTCACTTGTAAGTTTACACAGCATGACCTATGGCAAAGGTCTGAAATGTTTTATCAGTACAAGAAAATGGCAGCTACAGCTCCACAGCACACAAATGGTGAACAGTCTGTCCCATTCCCCACACAAACGACGGCATGTTGTAAACCACACCTCATCACGATTTGCCAAGGAATAGGAAATGGTAATCTCATCTCAAATGCAAGTAAAGATATAGTCACCCTTTCAAGTACTTTACATGCATTAGGAAGTTTCCCCCTAGTAGTAAAGCAATGCAAATATCTCCATGTGCCCTGAACATATAGGGCAGACCATACATGTCTTTGACTTGTCATGAAACCCAGGAAGCCAAAACAATGTGCGTCTATTAGGGCACAATCACTTCCTAATAAAATATATTATTACATTTCCCCAGGAACTTCTGGGGAAGTTCCTCAAAATTAAGCATCCATTGTTCAGATTGGCAGCAACATCTATCCCATAAGTAACATTAAAAACATTTCTACATTTGTGTATTGTTACATTGTTAATATACAAATATCTGCTTTCTAAGAGTGCTCTGTTCTTTCTGCTTCAATACCTAAAATGATTTTAATTGAAATTCATTCACATAATTCCAATTAAACACAGTCTATGTTGGAAAATTACATTTAAATGCATAATGAGAAAAGAAATACCACATTTTAGGCAAACTTTTCCACTGCCTTCCACAAACTTTACAAGACACGCTTTCTTATGACATATTATCTAGGTAGGGAGTAGAAACTCGGAGTAATAGAACATGCTAAAAAAAAGTTTCAGAAAGTAAAGGTGACGGAAGAAGTAATGAGTAAGAGAGACATCACCATTTAAAACAGCCAGGTGGGCAAAGAGACGACTATGAACAAAACTAAAAACGTGGACATCCATCTCAAAAACGATGCCCACTGATAAACGCAGGTTTGAAGTTACCTGCCATGTGCCTAACCCCCAGCTGAAGATGCGCTGGACTCGAGCCTGTGCCTAAGAGCAGCCGCCCGCTCTCTGTTGAGGCTGGCTGCACAAAGGCGGGCTGGGCTGTGTCCCGCTGCTCCCCGGGCAGCGCACCCGCGCTGAGCCCGCGGGGAGATCCGCGGTCCCGCACGGAGCGCGCCCGGACCCGCCCGCCGGAGCAGCCGCGGCCCCGGCAGCGCGGCTCGGTACCGCGGACAGCTCCGCACTCACCGTCCTCGTTCTCGTCGAAGACGGGCGCCCTGTGGGAGTGGCCGCCCCCCATGTTAGTCCGCGGCCGGCTCCGCATCCCCCGCCGCCAGCATCCCGCGGGGCGCGCCGGCCGCACCCCGGCAACGGGGCAGCTCCGCCCGCCGCCTGCCCGGCCCGGCCCGGCCGGGGAGCCTCCGCAGGGCTAGCAGTCACCCTGCGACATGAGAGCCATCCGCCTGCCCCTGGCACAGAGCGCTGCTGGCTGGCGCGCACAGACTTGGCCCTTCTCTCATCGCGGAGGGGCTGGGGAGGGAGGGAGTTCGGGGAGGAGGGAGGGATGGAGGAGGGAGGGAGGGAGGGAGGAGGCGGAGGTCCTGCTGCTGGTGGCTTTTGGTAAGCGGTAAAAGCTGGATCTACCTGGATCCTCGCGGATCCTCCCAGCTCTGCTTTCCCTCCTCCCAGACCGGCACTGGGGAGCGCGGGGTCCCCTCTCCTGCCCCGGCAGCGGGGCCGGTCCGCACCCTGCCCTGCCCTGCCCTGCCCTGCCCTGCCCTGCCCGCCCCCCCGGCGGCGGTGTCTGCGGGACAGGGATGCGGAGCTGCTCCTGCCGCCCGGCGCTGGCAGCAGCGGTGCCATCGCTCCCCAGGCGCGGGGGGCGGCAGGGTGAACGCTGCCCTGTCCACACGGCTTTTTGATTTGCCTCCCGACTGGGAGGGGGCGTTCATCGCCGGCAGCCCGGAGGGTCAGCGGCCGGCTGACCGAAGTTCGCTGAGTTTACAAAGTGGTGAAAAGAAGCCAAGGGAGCGGCTCCCTCCCGTTCCCGGGGCGGCCCCGGCAGCGCGGCCCGAGCGGGCGGGGCGGCGCGGGCAGCCCGGCCCCGCAGCGCCACCTGCCGCCCGCACCGCGCAGCACCGGCCGGGCCGCGGGGGGCTGCAGGGCTGGGACACGGGAAAACACATCCGTGTGCATGGACATACATGTGTGTGAGCATGGACACGGGAAAACACATCCGTGTGCATGGACAGACATGTGTGTGAGCATGGACACGGGAAAACACATCCGTGTGCATGGACAGACATGTGTGTGAGCATGGACACGGGAAAACACATCCGTGTGCATGGACAGACATGTGTGTGAGCATGGACACGGGAAAACACATCCGTGTGCATGGACATACATGTGTGTGAGCATGGACACGGGAAAACACATCCGTGTGCATGGACAGACACGTGTGTGAGCATGGACACGGGAAAACACATCCGTGTGCATGTACAGACATGTGTGTGAGCATGGACACGGGAAAATACATCGGTGTGCGTGTACAGACATGTGAGTGTGCATGTATATATCTGTGTGTATGGAGATGGACATGGGTAAATAAATGTGTGCGCCTGTATACATGTATGTGTGCACATGTATACACGTGTGTGTGTGTGGAGATGGACACAGGTAAATAAAAGTGTGTGGATGCATGCACCTTAGATATGTGCGTGGAGATGGACATGGGTAAATATGTGTAAGTGTACATGCATGCACCTCTGTGTGGAAATCACTCCCCCATAAAAGTTCATTAGGGAAAACTGCCAGCACCCGTAAATGATAACATGGATCACCTGCCATGTAGCAAACAATGAGAGCTTTCTAGGCTTGCTGTTGATATTTATAGACAGAAATAGCTGTATCACTCCCTTACAAAAATTCTACCGTTAGCAACTTTTGTGGTGAAGCAGAAACAATTGCGTTTGGCACTTCCTCCAAAGGGAAACAGGTTTAAAAAAAATTAAACATCTATATTAATATTGTATCCAGGTCAAAGCCTTTGCAGTTCCTGCAGGGGAAACTTGTAGAAAAAAAAAAAAAAAAGAAAGAAAAGAAAAAAAAAGAAAATCAAGTGGAAGTAGCATTTTTGGCATCTTCACTGTTACATGTGGAGAAGAGGGAGAAGGAACAGAAGCCTGAAGCCGTGGTATACGTATTTGTATTTCTATATATATAGGCAGAAAGGCTTTACCATTCTCTTGTAATATTCACCACCCTTTTTTCAGTATAGCTTTTAGAAAAGGCCAAGAACAAACACTACAGAGCAGAACTTTGGGTCTCTTTGTGTATGATTTTTACCTGCCTTGGTTGCTCTCATCACCTGTCTTTGAGCCCAATGTAATGCTGCTATAACCTCTCTGGGAAAGGCTGATTAGACTTAATGAAGTGGGTAAGATCCTGCCCTGTGTGGCTGAGAACTTAGATCTTGCAGCCTCTACAAACTCAGAAAACTGATAAATTCAGACATTGTGACATTTTTTTCCATAAGTAGACATGGACATGTTGTATGTCCTGATGTCCTCTACTTAAATTATTTGGTTTACCATTATTTCCATGTGAAAGCACTTGCAAGAAAGCTTTCAAAACTTTGACCCTTGATTATTCTTCTAAAATGGAGTCTGGAAAGCATGAGTTACTCTTTGTTATTCTTTGCCTTATTACTCACCCATTCAAAGATTTAGTCATCCTGTCAGAAGCAGAAGTAATGTCATGTTACTGAGTTTGTGCTCCTTCAGCCAGAAGACAGCAATAGTATTTAGAAATCACAAACCTTCAGCTCTCCCCTGGGTTAACTAGCCAACATGGGGCTGATGTTAATCCATTTTCTTTAGCAGGAACAAGGAGAACTGCACTTGCATTTCAGCTGATAAGAGTCACCTTCTGCCTGAGCCAAGGGCTTCCATCCAGTTAATTGGCTGCTTCAATTCACACGGAAGTGTTTTAAACTGACCTTCCAAGTAACATGAGGAACTAGTCTGCCAGTAAGTCCCCAGGCTGATCATTTTACACACAAGAAACCCATCTATAGATGGGTTCTATATAGATGGTATCTGTATAGATATGAGGGATGAGCAGGAGCAGTTTGGTACTCCATTGCATGCAGAAAATAGAAATTCATTAAAAACTACCTACAACTGCCTCCAAGAATTGTTCTATTTATTTTTTACGTCTGACTTCCTTCACATAGACCACAAGTCTATCAAGTTTTCTGAAATTACTTTCTTGATTTCATATGACAAGGTCCATCAAAACAAAAACCAGAACCAGCTCTAACAATTTACAGAACCATCAGTTGTATCTACCCATTAATTAGTCACTCCAACTAGACTGGTGTGTCATTTTGACTCCTTTTCGACAGCTTTGCAATAAATATGCCTTTAATTTGTGCAAAACTCTTATGTTTAAACCTCAGCATAGCTAGGAGGTTAAGACAAATGGGATGCTGTGTTAATGTGAGATGTGAAAAATTAACATTTAGTAATAAAGTATTGATGAGACATTACTTTTTATTAATTGATAACATTATATTCCTCTGTAACTCTTGCACTTGAGTAGTGCCAGGCATTATCCTTCCCAGTCATTTTCTATAGAAACAGACCAAAAAAAAAAGATAGTCTGGCAAGAATTGTTGGGTTGGCTGTTCTGAAAGCAATGTAATGTATTCTTTGCATCAGTGTCTTTGCTCTGAACTAAGATGTGTTTGTATGATACTCATCATCCTCCTGGAGCATCATTGTTTCTGCAACTAAATCAGAAGCTGTTTACATAACAGTGTCCAATGGTGTAAAACTTAGATGTGTGCTCAGAGCCCAGCAAAGACTCAAGGAAACCAGTGGCAGTTTTCCAGTACCTTTGACATGAGTAATATCAAGCCTTGGATACATGGGGTGTTTATTCACGTGGTCCTGGGTTCCCCTTTGTCCTTTGCATCCCTGAATGCATGCTAAACTCTGAACAGATGCATAGCTCCAGCATATTTTTTCTTAAAAACATTCAGAACAATCTGAATTCCATTGCATCTGCTTCAAATTTAGCAACAACTCTTCAAGAACAATTACTCATATGTTTTTCCAATTGCTTTTGTAAACCAGAAATAAGTCTGAAATTCTCTATCATAGCATCATGCATACCAGTAAAGCTCTCTGAAGCCTGAGAATTCTCAGAACAATTGAATGTTTATTCTTGGGGGACAGAGATTTCTAAGCTACAAGCAGTTTCTAAATCTTGCAAGACCGAAACCACACCAAACTTCTCATGCTTACCTTTTCTCTGAAAAGAAAATCAGGTTTTGCTTGAGATAAACAAAGTTCTAAACTTAAAAACACATTTTATTTTTAACAGGTAACTGCTGCATAGCCTATGCAGAAAACACAGTAGGGGAAATGGACAGTCTAATAGAGCTCTTTTCTTCCCCCTCTTTTCTTTCCCCCTTCCTCCTGCAATCAGCATGAACATCATTTTAAGATATTGTTTTACATTTTCATTTAAGGTCTATGTTGTCTGGCTTAGATTAATAGTGATTTTTTCATATTTCCATGCAGTGTTAGCAATAAAAAAAATCAAATATGATTACACTCCTTTGCATTATAAAACTTCCCTCAGGGAATTCAGTGGTTTAAAGCCAGTAATTCTGTGATTACAACTTTTGTATTAAAATGCTTCTGATGAGACTTACAGGGTGAGGGTGACCTTACAGTTCTTGATTTCACAGCATACCTTGTTGATATGCTAATATTTGTAAATTACAGACTGTTTACACAGTCATTTTTGTGTTTGAATACTATCCTGGAGCTAACAAAGAAGATATTAAAATGGCATATTTTATCTTTATGGTTATGACTACTTTAAAAGGAAAGATGATGGGTTTAAAAAGTCCCTTCCTTGGAAACTGGGAGGGTCACCACCCCTGTTCTGTTCTGTTCTGTTCTATTCTATTCTATTCTATTCTATTCTATTCTATTCTATTCTATTCTATTCTATTCTATTCTATTCTTTGATTTTGCACAGGACTGCAGTAAGCTCACTATGACTGTTCATTGTGTCAGATGAAGCAGTGGTAAATCTGCTCAAAGTCTGTTTCCAAACCACATGTGCTCTCCTTGGACCCCTTTCAGATCAGTAGGATGTGATAAAAGACAGAACATGCTGAAATCGGGAGAAAAATTTTCTTTCCATAGTTTGCTCTCAGAACATGGCCTCTGCTCATATTTATTTTTGTTTTGGAGACCTTATGTATTGGGAGTATTTGCTAAAGAACCAAGCAAGAGGCAAGAACCTGAAGTACATGATGACAGTCTTCTAGTCCCTCTTCAGGCATAAGTGCTTGCTGTTCCCAGGAAAGGCCAGAGACTGCAAATTGACTGACTCCTATTTCACTGCAGATGAATTTGGAGAAAACTCTTTCTCCTAAGACTCTATCAAAATAATGTTAAAACCCTGGAGTTTTATTGCGATTTACTGTGAAAAGTGGTGAATCTAATTGGCATCATCTGGCATATCCATGCTAGAGAGAGAGTGTAAGTTCAACCATAAACCAAAGTTTCCAATAACTGGTCGAAGCACACACCAAAGTTTCCTTTACTTAGCCAAGATTAAGACAATGTTGGAAGAGAGTGGCTTAGTTTGGCTTCACAATCTGCTCTCCCAACTGCTCCTTCTCTTGCCATCCCATCTCTATTCCCCAAGACACCAATTTAAAGCATAACAGAGTTTTGGGTAATCCCAGTAGGGGTCACCAGGCCATGGATTTGTGTGAGGATACAAGCATCTATTGCAAAGATAATGGAGTATGGAATAAATTCATGGACAAATCATGCACAATCAAATCTCGTGGTTAGAATGTGAGTGTTCATTTTTCCATCATCCATTTTACAGGGAGCCTGACAGATTTCACTAAGGGTTATTTATACAATGTTGCCAGCCAGATCCTTCATTTGCATTGCATCTGTGTGAACAGAAGACAACACAACAACACAACACAACACAACCCCACATCAGTGACTATCTACTCAGACCGGCTGTATCTTCATGCTTCTTTCAAGAGAAAAAGAAAGTGGTTAGTCCCAGCTAAGCTTAGGAAATCACAGAAAACTTTTATGAGCTTTAAAAGGACATAAAGGGCAAGAAGAACAAGGATGCCTGAGTAAGTAATATATTAGAACAAGACTGGAAAAATTTGTTTGTATGGAACCTAAACAGATAAAGAGGGGGAAGCTGGTTTTGTACTACATCAATTACAGTGGGGTCCTAATAACAGCAGTTTTAGGGCTGGGCTTGTAGTCAACTTCTTACTTAACATATATACTTTATCTGTACGATACTGGAGTGCCAGCCAAGTAATCAAATGAGATTAAATTACTTGCAGAGCAAACACCATTCCAGCACTGGCTTTCAAGAGTCCCCAAGCCACTGGAGTCCATCAGAAGCTGATTGTCTGTAGAAAGGAAGTCAGCTTCCTGTGCCTAGTCAAGGAGTCAAAAGAAAATGGTTGCTGGAATCTAAGATCAAAAGTAATTCCAGTCCGAAAATGCTGGTCCCAGTTTGGACATATTACTATCGAGTTGTGGTTTTGCAATTGGCTTCAGGCACAGCCTAATCAGGTCCATTATGCCCATCCTGTGATTTGATACTGTTACACTGAATCTCAGATTCATAATCCTGAGCAATTTTCACTGCAGTATATAGAAAAAATCACTTCAAAAATATAGAGCATTTTGTTCCTTTGCAAATTTTACCTGTTTTCTGTGGAATTCAATGTGGTATGCATTATTTATTTCCTCCAGCACAGAAATAGCATGGAAAACCTGTGACCTAAGAGCAAAAAACGTATAACAAAAAGTCAAGAGATTGGTCTTTACTGCATGCAGGAACATGAAGAGGAAGCATGGAGAAAATATCTTCTGCCTGTATGGGTTTTGGTCATAGCCCTTGGTTTTATGTTTGGGATGTTGGAAAGGAATTTTTCTATGTTTTCTGAGGTTGTCCAAACAGGTATAGGACAAAAGACTTGGGAGACCATAGGACATTGTTCTGATCTACTTATTGCAACATCATGTACTTCAGCATATTCAGCTTGGCCATGAAACTGTGACTTGGGATCCCCATGTTCCAGACCTGCTGCTCATGGTCTGTGACCACTACACCCTTCTTTGTCTTTCCACCAGGTGTTTTCATGTACAAAGTATATTTTTCAAAGTAGACTTCT
The DNA here is from genome assembly GCF_009819885.2 of Catharus ustulatus. Lineage (NCBI taxonomy): Eukaryota > Metazoa > Chordata > Aves > Passeriformes > Turdidae > Catharus > Catharus ustulatus. The sequence goes on along the minus strand of NC_046225.1, from coordinate 63,098,520 downwards.
TGCAACTTTGGGAAGAGGAAAATGAAAATGGCTGGAGTTCCTTTCCTTTCTTTAGAGAGACAAGCTGCTTCCAGCACTCAGCATGCCTGCTGCCCCTCCCCACAGCCAGGTATTCCAAAGGAGGTCACGCTGGGTCTGTGCTTCCTGGGCAGCCTGCTCTGCTGCTCTGCAGTGCTGCCATTACCCTGCCCTGTAATAGCTCAGCCATTCTCTCTCACAGCCTGTACCAGCCCTGTGTGGTTTATGTTCCCCTCAATCTTAGCTGTTTAATAAGCTTTATTGCTTAACGATTTTTTTCTTCCTCTCTTCATGTAATATAGCTGTATCTGGAGCACTGGGGATTCTCCATTAATAACTTGTCCTATTGTGTTTTGTCACGTCTTTTCTTGTGACTAGTAATTTATCAGCAGCATTGACTGATGTAAAATTATAGACTTCCCAATCTTTCCTAGCCTGCAGTGTGTCTTTCAAGAACTCATAAAGTAGCTCAAGTGATGAAGAGCCCTACTTTGAAGAATAGTTAAGAGGCTGCTCTTTTAAAGCTATTACATTCGGACTATTAAGGTAAAACACTTAAATAGGGGTGCCAGGGTGACTTACTGCTCTCTTATTTCTTTTCTTCTTAGGAGTGTAGCTACACCTTCTCATTTTGGTTTTGTGTTGTTTGTTTTAATAAAAATGAAAAAAATCCAAAGCTGCTCAAGACTTGTACTATTATCTCAGAGATAAGAAAATTTAAGCTTGTTATTTGAAAACTGAAGTCCTCTGTTGAATGTACAAGATAAAACCATGCAGGTTGAGGAAACCATGATGCATTCACAGAGCAAATGAACAAAATTTAAAGGTTGTCATGTGTCTGCTAAAAAAAGTAAATGAGAATCTAAGATTTTATAAGTGTTCTTAAAATCAGTAATTTTATTATTTTGCACTACCTTAATTGCTTAGAGTATAGAAAATAAATACTTGCTAATAATATTCAGGACAAAAAGCTAAAGAACAGCACTATAGTCCAAAGATATTTTCCTCTGTTTTGTTTGCTTTACTCTTCTTCAGATGTAATGACATGTCTCTCTGCCCTTGTCTCATGAAGAGATTTGCTGCAGGTACATTCAGTATATGCATAGAAGACTGTAATCTGTGCAAAAGGATGGGGAAGAGACAAAGCAGGAGGGATAGGCTTAAGTGAGCTGTGCAAGTGAGGCTCAGTGGTGCTTGAGAATTACATGGGTTGGAAAGTTAAAAGTATGTTATTGCACCTTCTGAAAAATAGCAGGAATTATGTATCTGACACCTTGTAATTTACCTTTGGTCACGCATAAGCATGGGAAACATTTTGCTGCTCATTGCTGTTACATTTACTGGAATCATATTCAATTAACGTAAGAGCCCAGCTATCTGTCAGAACCTTGCTATAGGGCCAGTGCCATCGCCAATCTCTCTAAAATATATTTTCATGAACCCACTAAGCTCCTTTACCCTACAATCATGCATTAGTTCAATGAAAAAAACAAGACTAATAAAGCTTTCATGGAAGTATGTTTGTCTTCTCAGCTCTAGGATTTCCTTCAAGTGAAACTACTGCAGAGATGGCCTGAACAAACATGTCCTTAGGACTGTGACCAGGTGCATTTTTGTCCCCCAGCACTGGCTACATTGCCATTGCTGCTTTGGTTTGGAACAGGAGTGCACTTTTCAAGCAAACTCTGGATTCCTTCGGTGGGGCAGCAGACACAAGAGCTGCCTGGCAGGAGTGCACCCTGTGCAGCCTGATGGGACTGGGCATTCAGCCCACGGCACCAGAAGAGAGTTCATCCAAGTGAACCCTCAAAACACACACCCAGTATGGATATTACAGCCTCACCAACTCTTTCCCACTCTAAATCTGGTCCAACAGCACTGAACTGATTGCTATATAGATACAGAAGACATCGCCAGGTCTGTAAATGTTATAGCCCCATTTCATTATTTTTTTTGCCTCCCTTCTCCTTTCCCAAACACTATCCCCAATGTTTCTGTCATTATCATGAACATGAAGCAACTTACCATTAGACCAATTGCAGAGTTTACCTGTTCTTTCTGTCTTCACTCCACCTCAAAAAAAAAAACCCAGAAAATAATCTGAAAATGCATCTTATGGAAAAAAGTGGTGAATAAACCTCTCTTGTTATGTACAGTCAGAAGAGCATTTAATTCCATGTTACACTCCAGCTTATCTCAATTTACATTCAAGCAATAATTCAAACAGAAAAATGTGTAAAAGTACCAGAAGAGGCAGTCTCCTGAAAGTCCTGCATGGGTACAGGTGATGAGCAGACCACTGCCAGACACATCAGCTGTCCCTGGGAGCCAGGCAGCTGTGAGAAATGAGTTTGGCTCCCAGGGGAATCCTGCAGGATAGCATACATTCACAACTGCAGGCTTTTCTTGTTAAAGTACAATTTGACACCCAGTTTGGTACAGTCATGCTTGGTTACGAAGGGGAAGGAACTCTTTCTACACAGACTAGTCAGCACAGAAGGGGAAAATTTGCTCTGCTCGTGGTCTCTGGGGTTTTCTAAAATTCCAAGTATATGGAGCTCTGCAGATGCCATTGATTTGATGCAGTTGTAAGTCCTTACAGTGTGAAGACGTTCCTTATTATTCTGCATGTCTGTTTTATTCCAATATTATAGCACTGTTTTCCTCTGAAAAATCTGTGTGATGGCATAGTTAAATTCGGGAAATAAACTTCTGTCAAAGGTTAAATTTACAGTAAAATTAAATTTTTAAAATATCTTAATATTAGCATTTTTAATGCCTTTAAAAATAGTTTTATAATTAAAAAGTAATTAAAATTTTTAATAACTTTAAGTCTATTAAAGGGTAATTTTATATATCTGTTATTTTTTCTGACTTTTCTGGACACAATCACTCATGAAAGAAGAGGGAAAAAAAGACAACTAACACTGAATAAGAATCTAATTTCTCCTGTCTTGATATAGAAGTGAGAATTCTGACAACTTGATCTAGATTTTAAGACTTTTCACATCTAATGTAGCCTTCAGTCCTCTTCACCCTTCAAGCCTGTTTATTTTATATCTTTCCGGAATTCTTTTTTATTCTTTTATTCTTTATTCTGGATTCCTTTGTGAAAGAAAAGGGAGAGAGGTAGTACAGTAAGAAATACAGAAAATTTTCTACAACTGGTGACACAATACAATATGTGATTTTTATATGTGTTTTATGATTTTACCTCTCTTTAAGAATGTTTTAAAATAGCTTTAGAGTACATTTGTGGGAATCATGACATTTATGGACAATTATCATTCCTGTTAAAACCTTAAAAATGAATCTAGCTTCTAGAAGGATCCTTTTTTACGTGCATATAAAGGTATTGCCTCTCCTGCTTCTGAACAAACATTCATGAGCAGAGAGTTACAAACGTCGATGCTCAGCAGTGACTGCCACCTGCCACATCCTTTCTGCTTGTGTGTATTTTCCATAAGGAAAGCCCCATTGCATATTCAAAATGGAAGATGATCCTAAAGAAGAGATGCAAACGGTGAACTGGAAATTAAAGAAGCTGAAGAAAACATGGCTCCTGCTTCCATTACTCTGGAGCTAAAGTCTGATTAGCATCACTGAAGGCAGCTTGTGAAAATTGTTTCATTTGGTATCACAGTTCCCAAAAGTAGGAGTCCCTTCATGCCTCCTGAAAAGCATGAGAAGTTTGCAGGTCAATGAAGTGTGATGTGTACCCTGCAAAGGGCTTTACCCCTCAGCCTGGAGAGCAGAAACTGCAGCAATGCTGTGGGAAGGAACAGAAGCTCCTGCAGGTAGGTAAAGCACAAATATTTGGGTAATTTTTCTGCAGGAAGAAATTTTTTTATCTTGCTTATCTGTTTTGTTTCAACTCAGTTTGTAGCCTTTGTCTTGCTGGGCTGGGAGATGGTGATTTGGGATTTGGAGCGCATTTGTGTGCCTGAATGAAGTCAGAGTGTGCTTGCTTGGAGGGAAATGTGTTACTGTTTCTTGCTGTGACACTGCTGCTGTTGATTGAGAGGAGCCTGCTGTGCCTTATTGCTAAAATTACAGGAATCTTCAATACAGCAACTGACAGCCCTTGGAGGGGGATAAAAACACAGAAAGGAAAATGTTGATATAAAATTATGTTGGAGGTGAAGTTTGTTGATGTTAACTGTGCCTGCCATGGGCCCAAAAGTGACCTTTTCTCACATAGGGCACTGGAGCTTATTCCAGGAGAAAGTATTTGAGAGTGTGCTCACTAATGAGGATTTTCCAGAAATCCGGCAGTTTCCATCTGAGTCATCTCACAAGAATGGGCTAACAGCAAGGGTGCAAGGAACCAAACACCCAGATCATGCTGATCTACTAAGACCCATGGGCATGGCAGCAGTTTGGGAGCAAATGTGTACTCTTGCTGGTTTCAAAACAATTTGGTTTCAGTTGATCACTGAAAATTAATAGACCAGAAAGCATCCCATTTTCTTAAGAAGAATACTGCAGGACTGTTTAGAAGGTAGTATGTGCAGAGGAGCCAGAGCACACCTCCTGTACTGCACTGACCAAGGAAAAATGAGCGCCCAGCAATACCCACCCTAGAGTGTAGACTCTAGGTGTGAGTGGTTACTGAAACACTCAGTAACCCAATTATTAAAGGTGCTTTAAAAGCTGCTTTTGAAATTGAATATTACACAGGAAAGAAAATTGGCAAAATTGTAAAAATCAGATCATAATATGGTGAAACAATCAGTGAATTTATTTTTTGGTTTTGATTTACATGCTATCTGTACCTAAAAAGGTGTGGTATGTTCAGTTACTGAATAGATACATTCCAAGCCAGTGGCATTGTGTATGCTTGAAGCACATCTGAGTCTGTGTTTTCTTCCTATATTTTGGCTTGCTTGACCACACAACTTGTGTTTGCTCGCTTGCTTTATTCAGGGCAGAATTCACTGGGCATTTACACCATGATTGGTTCATTCTGTGCTCTTCCCCATGCCCTCAGGGTTTTCATCCCCACTCTCAGCAAGGCACCAGCTCACAATATTTCATTTTCAGTCCTCAGTGTCATCAAGATTGATTCCACCACAAAGAAAAAACTCTCAAGCATGTGGCACACACAGTCCAGTGGCTGGCACTGGACTTGTCTGTCCAGTGCCAAATGAGCCTCCATTAGAGAATCATGGACATTAAAGTGACAGGAATTGAGCTGAGGCCTTCTGAAACTGAGTACACAGGCTGGAGCAGAACAGACAAGTTCTTGGTGCTGTGAAAGCTCTCAGTTCTCTGGACCAGATACTGAGGAGGTAGTACAAAGGAAGAGTTTGCTTTTTGGGTTTGAACCCAAACTGAAGAAACTGTTAAGGAAGACTGACATGGTCAATGTGCTATTCATCCTAAATGTTGCCAGATGAAATAAATTCCAAAAGCATCGTTTCTTCTTCTAGGGAGAACTGTTGGAGGAAGAGCTGGCCAGTCTGAAAATCCCATATACATAAAACCCCCAAACCAGACTTTTTCAGATGTATATATGTCCTCTTGGAAGGGAGAGAAATATGAGTACCTTCTCAGTGTGCTGTCTCAAGAAGAAATGATTCATTGATGCCAGTAGACACAACAGTGAGAAATCCACCATATTAGCACAGACATTTTTCATTTATTGATTTCGTGAAACAAATCCTGAGCAGGCATGCAACTGCCAGAAAAGCAAATACATCGTTATTAATGGACTGTAAGGAAACAACCTGCAGAGAAAAACAGCAGTAGGTTAAACAGAGAAGTGTGCAGAGGTTACAGCAAAGTTCTGTGACCCAGAGATCATCTTTTCACCACATGTTTACACAGCTTCTAGCTCAGTGGGAATCTTGATCTATGGCTTTGCCCCCTAAGCTGTAATCCATACAGCAGTGCTAACAACATATGTCATCTGGAAATTAGTCTCCAACCCTCAGCAGTGTAGTAGATAATGACATGTAGTGTCTTCTTATTCTGTGCTTCAGATATCCTCCAGTTACACTTACAGTAGATTTCATTCCCTCACTGGAGGCTGTGAGCCAAAAGACAAAGCAATTAAAACAAAAAGGCATGCATAAACAAAACACAAAACAAACAAACAACAAAAAAAGCAAGAACATTTTGCAGTCCCTAAGTCATCTATGCTTCAGAAGGACCAATGGCCACATGATTTATTTAAGAAGATTCTACATTATGCATTAAAATCTTCAGCATAAAGTCCACCTAAGCACCTCTTGTCTGGCTTGAGTAGGTAGTTGTACACAAGTATTTGTTCAAAATTTTTTCTGGGTGTTTTTTATGCTCTTGAAACACACATGCACACAGTTTCAAGTCAAAGGGTGCTCTTATTGAATTCACCAGCAGGCTGTGAACCTTGTGTTTTACCCCAAGAAGAACACCATCATCTTTTAATCAGTGCTCTCTTTGAAAAATGTCAGCATCTGAGGCTGGTCTCTAACACAGCTGAAGGTCTTTCAGGGATTGCACTGGAAATTCAAGTAATTTATACACCAATTCTGCAGCAAGAATCTCTCAACATCAGCAGTATAACCCAAAATTATTTTGTACATCTTCTAAGAATATAGTTATCACATCTATTGTTTAATGATAGCTTAAGCACCAGAATAATCTGAAGGGGAAACACCCTCATTTACATTAGTCTTGTCATAGTTTTTAAGTATCTGCTTCTAATTACTAATAGAATTCTAATAAACTCATTTGCTAATAAATGATGGTGTTTTCAAAACTGCCCAAAACACTTCAAAAAACTTTGTCCCTACCTACCAGTGACTTTTAGTAAAACAAGCTGCAACATGCCTTTCAGAGCTTGTGATGTTTTCACCATGGGTGAAGTCATTTTTCTGTATCACTGCAGCATCAAACACTGGCACCTCTTGGCCTTTGTTCACCCAAGACAGGAGCATCCACTTTTTGGCTCTTCCTCTGCTCCACTTGGAGCAGCTGGTAATGGAAGGAACCCCAAGAGATCCTTAAACTCACTGCCAAGGGGCTGTGATCCTCAGGGCCTTTGCTTGGGCAGCAGACCCCCATCATTGGGTCTGGCAGGACAATTGTATCTGATGGTTTGTCCTCATGTTCGGTCATCTGAGCCATAGGCAAATCCCTGGTGTCTTTAGTTGCTGTGATCAGAACCTACAAAAAAAATCTTGATAAATAAAAGTTCAATAAATAAAGATTGTCTGTGTGTGAGAGAGGAATGTGTTAAATAAACAAAAAAATAAAGCACTAGAATATAATACAAGTTCAGAGAGGCTCTGGCCCAACAGCAGCTCTGTTTCAGGGCTGAAGCCAAGTCCTAAATGAGGGTCAGACTTTGATAGTTTTAATCAAGTTTCTGTATCAGTTGTCCTGTTCCTGCCACCAGCTGCCGAAGTGGATGCCAGCATCTGGCTTCATCCATGAATAAAATAGAACTTGATTTTTCTCATAGCTCTGTCTTGAGTGAGTGGAAAGAAAGGAATGCATGGAAGAGTAATAATACATCTATGACTTCTCTTACCTCCTGATGTGTGTGATTCTCCTCCAGAGCCTCACACTGCAGCTAACTCTGACTCATGACAGTAATTGCCACTTTCCATGTCTGTCTCACACATGGCAGAAACAAGTAAGTGCTGGATATGCAAATATTTTTTCCGTGTTGTTTGGGTTTTTTTCCACTCTGACATGGCCAGAGGATAAAGGGCTGTCCTTGGACAGTGCTCCCTGTGTTCAGAAAATGCCTGTATTGGTCCACAGCCCAGCTGGTAAAAACAAAGAATGTGAAAACACAATTCAACATGCACTGAAGTTCAGATTCCAGACCCAGTACTGGTTTGTTTTCTCTTCAAGCTTTGAATTCTTCTAATAAAGGGCCTGTGTGTGTGTGGTTTGGCTTCAATATTTCCTGGAGGAATGTGTCCGCACAGCTAAACAAAATACCTCCCTGGGGGCAGCTTGGGCTTCACAGTCGCTGCAGCACAGAGGGAAAATTTGATTTTACAAAGACAGAAATGGAGTACATCCTGCCAGGGTATGAGAAAAGCTTCATGCTTGACATCATTAATGGTCAAATGATAGCATTAAAAAAATAGTATTTTCCTTCAGTGCATTTAGATCAGGTGCCTTGAAACCTTGTCTATGTCTTTGGGAAAATAATGGGAGATAGATACATAAAAATAATCAATATTTTCCAGCTATAAAATAACTATGGTCAGGCACCTTTTCCAAAATGCTCTTACATGTCCTGTAAGTTGCTTTTTTTCCCTGAGGCTTGGTCTTCTAACAAAGAGGTGTATTAAATACAGATGAACAAAAAATCTGCTCAGAGCTTTTCCTCGTGCTTACAAATGCTGATTTGTCTATAGGGCTACTCAGATCAGACACCACGTCTCCCTCAATGAAGGTCCAGCTTCCTCAAAGAACAACAAATACATTTAGCCTTTTCCTAGCAAGTTCAAAACTTCATAGAAAGGCTTAGAAAATGCAACTCACTAAAGATTTTTTTTGTTCCTACCCCTATCAAAGCATAAAGCTAAACAGAGCTGGTTTATTGGCATCAAGAACGGACAGAGTGTGTTTGGAAATGTAACACTTCTTTGAAAAGTATGTGTAAAGCAGAATCAAAGAGTCTGCTTTGATCACTTTGATACTTTCCTGAATGTGTTTGGTTTCTTTGAGTCCATTTGCTTCATTTCTCTTTGGTGTCAGAGAGACAATGGTGTGGACAATGCTATCATTCTCTGCCCGACACATTATTACAGAAGCTCATGTACCTAAATTATGCAATACGAAGAATTGGAACTGTGTGTTTTTGATGTGAACAAAGTCGATGCCAATCTTTTTTGTTAGCATATATTTAATGAATAAAACAGGTTGATGTTCTGTGTGTAGCAGCTGCTTTGCTGCCTGTACATGTGCTTTTCATGTTCCCCAGGGGAAAAAGCAGCCTTTCTGAGAGCGCTGTGTAGCTGCACAGTGCTGCTGGCACAGCGGTTCAAATGGTCATTCAGACCAGGTGGGACCACTGCCCTTCTCTGGGCTGGACTCCAGGGCTCCAGCCTCTATTTCAGACAGCTGTGAGCTCTCCCCTAGAAAAGCCACAGACCATTGTCCTGTGCCTCTGCAGCTTCAGTTCTCACCTCAATCGAAGTGATAGCTACTGGTCAGCCCCAAGGCTGAGCCCCACACAAAGGGTGGGGCACACAGCAGAATTCCTGCTTTGCCTGGGCTCTGCAGTCTCAGTGTGCCTGATCTTGAGAGACTGGGATCTATGTGCATAGTCCACAGGAACATCTCCCTTTCCATCCCCTACTACAGAATTTCCCAGCAGCAGCCATGGGAAAATGGATTGTGAGCAAGGCAGGTTGCAATGGGTCCAGCATGCCCTGAGTAGCAGAGCTGGGAACTGGCTTTGGCAGGAGAGCAGGGCAAGCACCCAGCTGTTGGAAAAGTAGCTGGGTGACAAGGAAAGGGAGGTAGAAGGGAAATATGCACACATTGTCCATACTTCCCCATACACTGAATATTCTCAGCTTCTTTCTGCACCCAGTGCAGTCTGAATCCATCCTCCACAGCTATGGGTGGCCAAAAGTGGCCAATATGCCAGATGAGCAGATCCCTGCATTTATACCAGCATCAATATCTCCTCTTGTCCCTGTGGCTGTAACTCCTCTGACACATCCTAAGATTAAATTCACCTATTTCATGGCAATTCTAACTAGTGGCTAATATTTATCCCATGATTAATGAGCAAGTATGTAGTAATTAACTTAGCACTTCTTTTTTTTTGCATCCTCCATCATCATATAATGAGTTCTTGCACTACAGCAGAAATTTTATGTGAAATCTTATAGACAAACACATAGTGTTATTGGATTTTATTATTTCCATTAATCCAGTCTCTAACTATCTGCTTCTATTTCTGATCATTTATGTTGATACAGACTCCTAAATGTTTACATTAGTTCTGTGGAAGGGTACATGGTAATGCTTGTCACAAAGCTGGATCATTATTAATATAGTAAAGTTAAAACTACAGCTGTGTGTCTTTGTGTTACCAGGAAGTCATTATTTCACACAAGCTGCTTGGTTATAAGGTGATGAGTACATTAAGTCTGGATAATTTAAGATAAACAGACAGGGTTTTCCTTCAGTATTTATCCAAGATTACTGGGGAATTGGGAAACCTCTTTCCCTCTTATGTGCTCACACATGCTTTTACCCTTTTGGGGCTATTTATTTGAGAAACAATGTTTTAACAAAGAACATTTAAATTGTCCCTGCAGACTTTAGCTGTGACTTTACTCTTGTACATTCTATATATATGTATATCAGAAGGACACTTTACATTTCAAAAGCAGCAGTTCTCAGTTTTTTGAAGACAGCCCTTATTTCAAGAGAGCTTCTCATTTGCAAGGGTAGCCTCAGCTCTCAGCAAGAGAGATCACTGCAGTGATATAACTAACTCATTGCTGATAAGATTGCTTTTTGCCCAAATGCAGTTTGCCTGGTTTTCAGCTTGGGAAACTTCTTTAAATTCTCCAGTGACTTTGCCATCTAGACAAGGCAGCATCAGAGTGTGAATCACACCATTTCAATGGGCTGATTGTGAAATAAATATGAACAGGAACAGCAGGGGGTAGCTTTTCTTTAGCAGTCACAGTTTCCTTTTCACTATATGCCCTTAAAATGCCCAGGCAGACCATTAGCAGAGGGGAAGATTGATAGAATTGCATTTACATCTTAAATCAAGCCAAGTTCTCTCTTCCCCAGCCACAACCCTTCCAAAACATTAAACAAGCAAAACAAAACAAAACAAAACAAGAAAAGCTGAAGCTAAATAGAAAGGAGGGAAATAAATGTTAATTTGATTAGCCTTCCAATGGAAATTAGCTTAATGGTCCAGAATTAAAAGTGCAGATATTTAAGACCTTAGCTGGTTCTACACATGAAAGATATAACACTCCAACTGGAGTGACTCTTCACTCAAAATATTTCTCTTTGTTCCATCCCTCAATGCTTTCCTCACTACATTACCCAGTTGTAATGTTGTCTCACTCTTGTGTCACTATTTCTTGTTTCTTTTGGGAATAACTATAAATCAAAGCTTCATAAAACTGTGAGAATAAGTAGACTCTCTTCTGCTGAGGAAGGCCCCCAACCAACCTTGGCTGTGCCATGCCTTTCACCAGGTGGTGGCCATGGACACACACCCCTGGCCTGGCCCTGCTGCCCTGGGCACTGCTTATCCCCCTCTGGGTGAACCCAGTGCTGGGCACTCTCTGGGAAGCTGCCTGAGATCCAGCCCTGCAGGCAGGAGGGGTCTGTTCAGCACCTCCTCCTTGCAAATGTTCTCAAAACTACCTGTGAGGATGACAGGGCAACCTCTGGGTGGAGGCAAGACCCACCACAAGCTACAGCCTTATTGTCATATCAACTATACCATGTATATATGCAGTTACACACCACGTATCTTCAACTCATTCTTTCCTTAGTCATCCGACTTAAACAAAACCAAACTAAAACCACACTTGTAGGGCCACTTAGTCATCTGGGAACACGTGCAATATGTGATTCAGAAGCAGAAGGAGATCCTTCTTCTGTTTTATTTTTATCAAAAGAATTTAAAACCAAAAAGTTGTTCAGGTTTAGGTGGCAATTACATCTGAAACACAGTCTGTTGTTAACACCAGTTTCTGACATTGTCTGGTATTTATTTTTTCTTTCTTTCAAGGCAAGCTGACAGAACAAAAATACAATTATTAAGTTTATGGATTTTTTTTTTAAATGAATGTCCACTCATTTTCATCACTTCTGGATATTACAAAGTAGAGTAGATCCTCAGCTATCCCCCTGTATTTTATACATTTTTATTCCTTATACGAGTATTTTAGCTGTACAAGGTATTTGCGATATCACTTGGATTCAAGGCACTGGCAAAGCTGCAAAGCTGTGTTGTGTCACCAACTCACAGGACTCCAAAGGTAATACTCTGTGAGACACAAGAAATTATGTGACTGATTTACTCTTACTTTGGCTTCAGGCCTTTTGTGCTACTAAGGCCAGTGAACTGAACACAAGTTTTAATCTAAAGTGAGAATGTGGATTGCAGGAGTCTGTGATGTGTGTTACTGATTTCAGAGATGGCAGGAGTTCTTCCACTATGCTGAGCTATAAAGCTCGAAAAGCGATGTGCAGGAAGAAAGCAGAACATGATGTATTGTGTGGACTTGTACCTTACCTTCTCAGCCAGCTGAGATCAGAACTTATGCTACCTTGCCGTTGCTGGAAGTACCGTTGTTTGTATCTAGAAATACACATAACAACATAAGCTATGACATTTGCAGTTTTCTAGGCAAGAATAAGTAGAAAACTGCCTGCTAGCATGCTAAGCAGCTACTGAAAAGCTCTTGTGTAGGCAGCAGTTCAGCAAAGTCTCTTTGGATTCTTGTTTGGCTTGGATTAGATTGCTATACAGAGCTGCATTTTCAGTCTCATCTATTTTTCTTTCAGTGACATAATTCTTCTGAAAGATTCTGGAATACCAGTCCTAAAAAATACAGTCCCTCATCTCCTTGCATATTAACCACAGTGTAGACAAGAGCTCCTTGAAGGGATAGCAGAGAGCTTAGACCTTGCATTTTTCAGTATTTGAATTCCCCAGAGGGCTTGAATCAGGGATAAATTTGGTAGATGAATACATTTATTTATATCACCTCCAGTACACTCCTTGGTGGCTCACAATTTTTCATCACCAGGGTAATCAGGGAGGGTGGGAAGCTGACCAGCAATGATAAGACCTGGAGCAATCTGCCACATTTGCATATGAGAGAGAGAGGAGGATGGAAGGCAAAGCACAGCAGTGAATTACTTGAAAAACTGCTGCTCTAAACTTGAACCAGACTCCCTCCTTGAAACCGTGCTGTTGTAACCCTGACTGTAATGTTAATAAAGAATGGTATTACCTTAGGATAAGTCACACACAGAAGTGGTCTCAAAGCCCAGGCAGGGTCCAGACAAGGCACTTGTGTGTTACTGGGACAAGGCAGCTCTGCCTGTGCCCATGGCCGGAGAGGGAGCCAGGCTGAAAGCACCACTGTTATTTCACTGGAGAGGTCTGCAAGTTACTCCAAGCTAAAATTGCCTTTTTCTTAGCAAGGTGGTGAAGGCTTAAGCCTCTAAATCCTGCATTACTTGAATCAATATGCCTTGCAGTCACTGAAAAGAGTATCCCTGACAAGGCTAAACCACATAATCTCCCGTCTCCCTGGTGTTGATGGCTGAGTTCCCACAGTGTCTGTGGGAAACACCATTATCCCCATTATGGAGACAGCAGACAAGACAGAGCCAGGCTGTGCCTGCACTGCAGTGACAGATACCCGTGTGGACACCTCTTAGCTGTCCCAAACTCTGCCATCCTCTGCCAGGGATGCTGCCTGAGCCCCTGCCCTGCTCCGAGGGAGGGTTGGACACTGCGGGCAGAGAGGGCTGGTCAGCACAGACAGTACAAATGATTGGTCACTGGTCTGAGACAGCACATGGAAATTATTCCTGTTCCCCAGCTCTGCTGGGCTGTCCTGTCTCTGTCCTGGACCACAGAACTCCCCATTTCCATATGTTTTTCTTCAGGGAAAATGTCCAGTGCCAGGTTCGTGCTAGCAAGACTGACAGATTTCAGAACATCTAATTTCTTTCTCTGACCCAGATGGCTTTACTTGCTTCTATAACTATTTTATGTAAGAAAGGCTATTGAGTAGTAGCATTAGTTTCCTCAATATATATGTAAATTTTTTAAAATAACAACAACAGGGAAGAAAAAAGAAGCCTGTGCCACTGAGAAAGCAAAAAGAACTTTTGCTTAATTATCATGGGGAAACAGCATTGCAGCACCAGCCAGCCCAGAGACAGCTCTGAGATGCTGCCTGCCTTGCTCATTGCTCATAGCTTGGCCAAACCATGCAGATCACCAGCAGAATCTTACTGCAATCATGGAAGAGGAAATGAAACTCATGGGCTTAACCCCAGCTCCAAATGCAAACCCACAGTGGTGCCATATCAGGCTTCCCTCTGTGCCAGGAAATGTCAGCACTGTGCATCAGCACCCCTAGACTCAGGGAATGTGTGAGGCTGCACAACCCTGCACCGAATTTCAGCTGATGTTCACAGCAGGACTCAGCAAAGTGTTCTGTTTCACAACAAGGAAAAACATGACAAACAGATAGGACCTTAACCAAGAGGCCAGGGTTTCCAAAAAGTCTTGTCCTGAGCTGGAAGCTTGCAGAGCAGCTTAGCCCTGTTTTGGAGCAAGAAGTGGCACCCTTACCACAATAAACAGCTGAGTCACTTTGGGCTTTGAGGTGCTACTTAAATACACAGGGCTTTCTCTGTTTTACTGCTTTTTATGTTTTAGCTTTCATATTTTTCAATATAATCAGAAAATCATACGGTGTCTCATGATAGACCCAACTATTTTAAAATAAACATTTTCATTAGGCAGGTGGATTTTGGTATTAAGAAATCAGCAACTTGCAAGGGCTTTTATCAAAAGTTAGTGGACACCCTGGTAGACTGTTCAAACATGGGAGGAATTTCTGTCTGCATAGCAAGTCCTTAGACTTTTAGAAAAATATTATTGTTTGAGTTTTGGAAGAAAAAGATAACATAGTCCTTTTTTTTATAAATATATGTACACAGTTATGCCATTGTTGGCTTCTAAGTTTCTTCTCAGCCCATATATCTGCTTTTGCTGTGGAATAGTCCTCATACAGGAGTAAATAAATGCACTATGAGGAGCACTCAGAGATGTGGTGACATTGTCAGCCTCAAGAGCTAAAGCAAAATTGTGAGAGTGGTCCCAACCCCTTGAAGTCCCATGCCCACTGAATGGAAGAGCATGATAAAGATGAGTCTGTGCTAGAGATATCCATGGAATGAGGGTCATAGCAAATATGGTGGGACTGACTGACTCCTGCTGTGCTCCCTCCTAATGCCAGCCTGAGCCTTGTCCCACGGGCTGGAAGGGCTGTAAATAGCTGCTTCTCCATAGAGGCAATCCTTAGGTGAGTTTTGACTATAATATGTTTTAATCCTTTTCCTCTTCCCCTCCTGTAGCTCCAAATTCTATTTCAATGTCCATTTTGAATATTGCCTCTAAGAGGCTATTAGCCTTTGTGAAGAACAGCTTGTGTTTTCCTGTTGAAGACCTCTGCCCAAGGCAGGGAATGCACCAGAATTAATAATTGCCTTTGCATAAGTGAGTGGATAAAAACAGTCACTGAAAAGATTCTGGAGTTTCAAGGGCTTTGGTAGCTTGTGTCTGGTTCACAGCTGTGCCAGGTGCCTTAGACTGAAAGGACTCCCAGTGCCTGGCGTCACTTGCAAGTTCTCCTGAAGTCACCACTGAGCTTCTTAGAGAAACAAGAAATTATTTACTCATACCTAGACCATAAATTGAATGTACTCAGAGATCAAGGATAATCTTTCTGATGAGCTACAAATAGAGATAACTGAGAAGAAAGTCTATGTCTTTGTTTAACTGAATTGCAGATTCTGCATGCTGAGATAGGCAGTAGTGCTGATGAGATACTGCATATTGGAAAATACTCATGTGGGTCAGAGTCAACTAGGCAAGTAAATCTGGCCCAGGGAAAAGATGTGGGTGAGGAAATTAAACTCCAGTATTTTATGTTTTTTCAGGGGAAAAAAACCCCCTACTCTTTCTGAGGGTAGCTGAGCAAAATGCTCACAGTAAATAATCTCAGCAATTTTTCCCCTTCACAAAATAGCTATTTAGGGTGGGGTTTATTGTTTTGTCTTGTTTTGTTTGTTGGGATTTTTTTTGTTTTGTTTTGTTGGGTTTTTTTTGGGGAGTCGTTTTGGGGTTTTTTAGGAGGAGGCTGTTTTGGGTTTTTTGCTTTTTTTGTTTGTTTGTTTGGGGGTTTTTGTTGGTTTTTTGGGTTTTTTGTTTGTTTATTTTTGAGGGGTTTTGTTTGCTTTGTTTTGCTTATGTTTATGGTTTTGGGTTTTATTTTTATTTAAATGTTTTGGTGAAGCCTGATTCCAGCTTTTGCTTTCTTAAGTCATCCTTGGCAGTAGCTGTGTTGCTGACTTTTAATGGGAGACCATGTATGCTGTTCAGAAAACTGCTGTTCTGGCAGAGCAACTACATTTTAGCAGCTTGCCAAACATGGGTGTGACAGAAGGATATTATTTCAGTCCTACCTTCAGCTATTCTTTACAGCAATGAAATGATGATTAAGAGCCTGTTTCTTTACCAGCAAGACTCACAGCCAGTAGGATCCTTTCCTTGGACCTGCACCAGGCAGCTGTGTTCAGATCTATGATCTGGCTGCTTGGGGCCCTCTCAAAAGATCTCCTGTTTTCTCACTCTGACCTCTTAACTGACTTGTCTGGGCAACTCTACCTGAAAATAGGATCCAGTATACAATCCAGTCCTAAAATTCCCACCACCAGGACTCCCAACTTTTCTTTCCTCTCCAAAGATCCACCACTTCAACATTCAGGAATACATGATGTTACTAAACCAACTGTTCTTTATAAAAGCAAAGTGCATGACAGTAGGGTACAGCCCTGTTCTCCTATTTCCCCCAGGTGCTTTGGTGGATTTAATTCAGAGTTCTCTGCAACATACAGAGTACATCTTTTTCTCCAATACTAGTTTTCCCACCTTCAGATGAATCTTCCTGGTGTACTGCAATGCCAGGGGACTGCAGTACTTCATCAGATACTTTATTGTTTCAGTTAATACCCTAATAAAATCTGAATTTAAAAATTCGGGGGTGGTATAGCTTTCAAAATAACCAGTTCTTCATTCAAGGGTACCTCTATTTTACAGGACAATTAACATATAAAATAACATATGTTCAGCTTCAGGCCTGCATCCCAGCATCTGGATTTCTCAGTTCCATCTGGCGACTAATAAAAGAACAAAGCCTCATAAATTCAATCCAGAAAGCAAAATACTTTTTATACTTTTATCACAGCCATATAGAGATGTATTCACTTTGCGTGAGACTATGAATATGTAAATGCATGGGTGTCCCCAAGCAACCATCACAAGCACTATTGTTTTGATTGACAATTTGTGAATAATAAAATCATGGAATGGTCTGTTTTGGAAGAAATTTTAAAAATCATTTCATTCCAACCACACTGTTATGGATGGGGACACCTTCCACTAGACCAGGTTGCTTGCTCAGAGTGCAATCTAACCCAGCCTTAAACACTTCCACAGATGGGACATCCACAAATCCTAGAGGCAACCTGTTCCAGTGCCTCACCAACCTTACAGGAAAGAATTCTTCCTATTATCTAGTGTGAACCTACTCTTTTTCAGTTTGAAGCCATTCCCCCTTGTTGTGTCACTACATGCCCTTTTTGCAGGCTTCCTTCAAGTACCGGAAGGCTGCAATTAGGTCACCCTGATGTTTTCCCTTCTCCAGGCAGAACAATTCCCAATTCTGTCAGCCTTTCCTCACAGGAGAGGTGCTCCATCCCTTTAATCACCTTGATGGCCTCCTCTGGACTGACTGCAGCAGGCCCATGTCCTTCCTGTGCTGGGCTAGTTTGCTTTTTGGGAGGATTTCTCTCTATCTGCAGCCTGTGTAGTCCCACAGGTCAGAGAAGAGCCACATGTGCCAAAGCACACACAGGATTAGGGCCCACGACACTGAGAACCCTGTGCTTCACCTTACACGTGTTTCTGTTGTTTGAGATGCTCACTAGGTTGTTTTCTTTCTGGAATGAAACGAGCCAGTGGTGTTTGTTTTTCCTGCTCCGGGCAGGAAAGCGCTCGCAGCCCTGCCTCGTGGGCTGGCAGGAAATTTAAGACGGCAGCAAGCTCTGCTCAGACCACCCCCAGACATTTCCTCCTGTTCATGCAGCAGACTATTTAATTGAGGGCTGGTTTGTCCAGCTCACTCATTGACACTCAGCAGTACCTACTAAGCAGGGCAGTGATTTTTCCCTCCCTTCCTCCCCTTTTGGACAGGCTCCCCACCATGAGGATGCTGCTGCAGCTGATTGCTCTGCTCTCCGCCGCCCTGCTCGCCAGCACAGCCCCTCCAACCTGCTACTCCAGGGTGCTGTCTCTGGGCAAGGAAATCACCGAGTCCTTCAAGGAGCTGCAGACCTCCAAAACTGTGGTGAGTCCACCCAAAAGCTGCTCCTGCACAGACACTGCGGGTTGCCACTTTTGAGGCAGATTTCTCTCAAAACAAAATCACGACAGGACAAAAATCTCTCTCCCGCAGGACCCGTGTGTGCAGACGCTGCCCAGGCTGTACTTGGACATACACGTAAGTTTGCACTCTTCTTTCTTACTGTTGTGCAGTAAAAGCAGTTAATGAAATGTGAGAATAACTCTTAATATTATACCCCAGAGGAGGGATTTAAAAGGATTTTTTAAAGTTTAATTAACTAGATAGATGAGTGAGCAAAAAAAAGCAAACCTCAGTCTGAACCTTATTAAAATCCTTATGGACTTTCTGAGATTTTACTTGATTAAAAAATTTAAAATTAGGTAATCAGTATTTTTAAGTTGTTACCATATGCACACAATTTATTTACTGTGACTGAGCCTTTTCAGAACTCAAATAAGAGCAACAAAACTTTAAATAATACTGTAAAAGAAGAAATGTAGAATTCACTTTCTTCACCTAACAAGTCCACTTCGTTTTGTATCCTGAGTGGTTTTTAGCATCCAGTTTTAATAAATAGCAATGCAGGAATACCTTGCTGGCTTTTTCTCTTTTAAATATCTACTTGTTGAATACAGAAAGAAAAAGTGTGCCTGATGATACAGAAGTGTGATACTGAGAAAAAAAAAAGCAATAGTTGTCTCTCAGCTAACAAAAAATAACCTGCACACACAGTTAATGTCATAGTGTCTTCAGTGGGATATCTGATACATTTTGCTTCTTTTTCCAGTGTCCAACACAGTAAATAAACAATAGAAAAATATCAGACAAAACAAATTTCTGACACATTTTTCCATAAGCAATTGCACCAAGCCTTCTAATTCAGGATACTCTAGATCCCAAATCCAGAGCTGCCAGTGTCTCACATCATGGCAAAGAACAGGGAATGTGATTCGAGTGCCTCAGTTTCCCTGGCTTTAAAGCAAAAGCTGGGGTATTTATTTATGTGCTTCACAAGGACATTGTGAAATTCACGTGGTCTGTGTATTATTTTGATACCACAAAGTCTGAGGTAAAAATTACTTTGAAAAAATCAGGACTGGTAGTCACAGTTTCTCCAATGGAAGAGGAATGGAGGAATCGAGTCTGTAAGATCTTGATAATTTGTTCATATGCTAAATCAGTTGCTCTCTAAAAAGTGAGACAGTGCATCTATTCTGTAGAATACTCCACCTACTTTGGGAGCAGATTTGATTGTAATGGTGCTGCTGCCTCCTAAAGCCAGTGAGCAATAAGCTGGCAGACTAAGACTGTATATATGCAATTTTCCAAGCACTTGTTTGGACCAGAAATCTTTGTTATAAAATACTGATGATTAATTTGCCTGACTAAAGGTTATATAGATGACATGTACATAGAGGTAGGAATTCAAGGTTCCCACACAGCAGTAAGAATTTTGGAAGTGGTGGATGAGAAACATAAACCTGTGTTTGTGCAGGGTTACACAGACCTCTTTTGCGTGCTTTGCAGAATTACTGTGTGTTGGCAAAACTCCGTGATTTTGTGGCCTACCCTGGGTGTGACAGACTGGTTGAAGTGAATGAGCTGAAGGAAAAAGCTCGGAGCCTGTACACCATCCTGATCTCCTACTGCAGAAGGGTAGGTCAAGATGCATCAGCAGGGACAGTCCCTGCTTTTAGCCCTGCCCTATTTCTGCACTGTCCCCTGACCACCAAAACTGGATCAGGGCCGAGCTTCTCACTGTGCTATCCTCTGCCTTCCTCCTTATAAATCTTAACTTTTTTGTTTGTTTGTTTGTTTGTTTGTTTTGTTGTTGTTTTGGGGGGTTTGTGTGTGGGTTTTTTTGTTTGTTTTGTTTTTTATTTTGTTTTGTTTTGTTTTGTTTTGTTTATTTGTTTCTCCAGGACCTGGTGTTCCTCACTGACGACTGTAATGCTCTGGAAATTCCTATTTCACCTCCCCTTGAACACTCCATCACTGAGAGCTAAAAGACAGTTAACCCAAAAGTTATACCTGGGAAAGTTTCAAGGAGACCAAAAGTCAAAATAAGTATGTGCAGTCTTTAACATTAACAACTAAGATCTTTTTCAAGCACACTAGCAATATAATCTCAGACCTACCCATTTTTCTCTGCCTTGGCAGGAAATGAATTGCATGCCTTGCATACCTACTGAGCTGCTAGGGAACCTACCATTAGGGAGCAGTTTTTCATTTGGCAAGGTACGATATTTCAGCCTAACCAAATGTATAAAGTATGTTTTGTTTAAACATCAGAAACTAGGTTTTTTATTTTTACTCTTTTATGAATAGCTAGACTCATATATACATTCTCTCCTGACTTGGCTGTTTTTCTTGTATTAGATGGGCATGGATGGGACCATATTTGTTTTGCGTAGAATGTTTGATAAAGGATGAGTAATACTGTGCTGGCAGCTTTCTCTGCCTGTAAAGCTCATATATATATATATATATATATATCATGACAGTTTTTGATGTCAGATTTGTGAGAATAGAGGTGAAAGAAACATGTCTCTGTGGAAAACTAAATAAAAACAATCTTCTAATCCAAGATGCTTGTGTTGCAATATCTTTCAAGATCAAGTTGAAAGGCGTCATTCTTATAAACTTACTTTTCACACTCACTTGCAAGTTGTTTTTCCCAGCATAAGCTTTGTTTCCATAGCAAGGCAAACTTTGGGTCTGCATGATTTGACAATGTGTAAGTTCTACTCGTAGTGTTTTTCTACTACAAACAATTTGTTTGATGAAATTAGTGATTTGTTTTTAATAGCATTTCTGGGTTGTAGAATGTAAATTCTGAGCCAGAGGCTCAGAAAATTTATTAAAATTTCAGAGAGTTTTTTGACACATAAGCCATATAGTTGAGCTAGTATGATTAATAAAACTTCCAGACAGTAATTCCAGAGTCATAGGTGTCTTCAAAATATGCAGCACGAGACCTTCACAACCAACAGCTCTTTGGTGCCAAGAATAGAAAGTATCCTCCCCATATTCTTGGAAGTAGCTGCTGTTACCTCAGAGAATCCATTCCTTCCCCCAGTGCAAGCAATTCCTCTCTCTCCAGAACATTATTTGTTGAGTGTTCACCTACAGCACTGATGACTTGGTCAGTGGCGTCATCACATTTTATAAAAACCCCATCATCCATAACTGGGTGTTTACATGACAATCACAGCTTCTCTACTTGACATCCTGATGGTACAAATCAACATGTTTGATGACTGTTATGTAAATAAGTGAATAATAAGATTAATTCAGAGCAAAAAGAGTGTTTGGGGATGGGCAGGAAAGTTTTTTTTTCTTTATTGTGGAATCACCTTGTTTTGTTGAAACTACTAGTCTGATTTTAGCTATAGAAAATGTCCCTTTGAGTCATAGAATAAGGGTGGGAAAATCTGACCCCAAGAGAGGCACAGGGGCAAGAAATAAGTGTTTTTCTTCCCAGTTTGTTTCAAATCTAAGTGTACATTCAAGGAATGTGCCTATCAGATTTTGTAAGTCCCTCTGGAAGATTAAGTCCTCATGTACTAACCCAACCAATCCTTTAGATGAGCCATTCTGCCTGCAGTGGTTTCATTCAAGGGTCTCTACAAGCATCTGGTAGAGACAGCAGGAACTCAGCAATCTAATCTAGTCCCAGGCTAAACTCAAAAATATGCAACAGCTCAGATAGTCCTGCTGTCAGGAAAATCATTCCTTAGTTTGTCATTCAGAATCCTTCTCTCTAAGCCATAGCCTCTGTACAAGACCCAACACACTCTAGAGATACCAATACCTATTTTTCTGCATCACCTGGACATGCCCAAGGCCAACTCCTTCCACAAAAGCATATTCTTCAATAAGGGCACCTCTTGGCATGCTGGCAGGCAGCTCAGTACCCACAGAAGGAGTGTGTAAGCACTGGCAGATCCCTGGATCAAGGAGAAACACAGGCAGAGTTGAACCATTTGCTGTCAGACTCCACGTTCAAATTTTTGGTCCCTCTAACCAGGGACTGAGACACCTCCTGGGGAAGCAAGCAGTGCTAGGATGACATCAAATTCTACCCACTTCCATACAAGTACCAAAACCACATCACAGACTCTTTTTCATATCTTTATACTAAGCCAGCCATGAAAGTGTGGTACAGTCACCACAGGCCATGGTGCTTACAAAGCTAACCCAGGGACTGGACAGTACAGTAATTTCAAGACCATAAGGCGCACTGGACTATAAGGTGCACTTTTTTTTGCCGCGAAGATCCGTGCCGCGCTCAACAAAGTAACTAATTAGTAAAAGAATCCCATGATCGTGGAGTTTACTGGCATGTGCTCAAATTGGAAACATTTTTCACAGATTGGTGTAGCCTTTAAACGCAGACCCAAGTGCCCTCCCTGTGTGCGGGCCCCGGCACTCCCGCCCGCCCCCGATGTCGGCTGGCGAGGCTATGCTCAGAGCAGGCGCCGCTCGGAGCGGTGGCGGCACGGAGAGGGCGGTGCTCGCCGTGCTACAGAGCCGGCGGTACTCAGAGCGGCCACGGTACGGAACCGGAGCCGGCACCACTCAGAGCGACCGTGCTACGGAGTGGGTGGCGCTTGCCATGTTATGGAACGGGCGGCACACGCCGCGCTACGGAGCCAGCACCGCTCCGAGTGGCTGCGCTACGGAGCGGGCGGCGCACAGACCGGCGACGACATGAAGTGGGTGGCGCCTGGTGGCTCTTTGCTCCTGCCTCAGCCGGCAGCTCTTCGCTCTCCCCGTGCCTGGGCCGGAGCCGGCAGCAGCTCCCTCCCTCCCCATGCGGCTCCTGCCGGCTGCGACTGCCCTCTCCGCCCCGCGACATGGCGTTCCCATGGCACTACCCCCCCATTGCGGCTCACACTTCCAGGGTGGCAAATGTCACAACTTTATACATCATATAAGGTGCACTGGACTATAAGGCGCACTTCCGGGTTCAGGGGAAAATTTTAATCAAAAGGATGTGCCTTATAGTAGTGAAATTACTGTACACATGCTTGGAAACTGCCAGCAGAAGCTGTTAATTTTTGGCTGTTTTTTTCCACCTCCAGATGTCACAGGTTTTAGACACTGGCCTGTTGTAAAGCTTGCATTGTGACTTGGCAAACAAACTTTAGAGCAAGAGGTGTTTCCTCTCCTACAGAAGCCCATAACACAGTGCCTAGAACCGTTCCTTGGGTAAACGTGCAGGTAACTGTGACGCTTCTGCCCCTGCTGTTTTCCTGTCTCAGAGACACATACAGTAATTTCATGATTATAAGCCGCACCATTTTGACTAAAATTTTGCTCCAAACCCGGAAGTGCAGCTTATAATCAGGTGCGGCTTATATATGGACAAAGAATAAAAAGTTGCTGTTTTTGTTTGGAGGACAGGTGTCTGCTGAGAAAGGCAGGAGCTTCTCTTTGAAATGGAGAATGTAAACCCCCTCCCTCCAAATTACTATGATTTTGAAATCAAGGGGCTTTCAGACAAAGATATGGGAATTAGGAATAACAGTTCTTTACTAGGGAAATTAAAATAGAAATACAGCACTACAAAGAAACAAACTCCAAACCCTGACAAAGTCAGAGTACAACCTGACACCCCGTCAGGCAGGGTGTTGGTAGCAGTCCCATTCCATGGTGGCTGCATCCTCCTGCAGTGACAGATGTGATTCAGTTGGAGCAGTGCTCCTGCAGAAGGTGCAGTTTCCTTCTGGAGGTCCAGTGGTGATGTGGAGAAATCTGGTTTTCCTCTGGAGTCCAGTAGAGAAAGGGGCTCCCTTAGTGTCCCAAAACCTCTGTTTTTATCTTGGTAAGAAATGTTGGGCTCTTCTCCCTGGCTGGAGCAACTTCCAATGGGATGCAGTAATTTTATCAGTCCCACAGTGGGACTCAATGGGCCATTAGCAGAAAATGACTCACTGGAGGAAGGATGGGTTGTGAAAAGATAAAGAACAATGCCCCACCTGGTTTCAATGGATGGCCCATTAGCAGAATATCTCCTGTGGAGATAAGGATCACTGCTCCCACCCTCACCAGATGGTGATAGAATAGATACCTTTGATCACACTCTGTGTTGTAACCCAAGACAGTTGCCAACACCCAGACGTGCGGCTTATAATCAGGTGTGGCTTATAATCGTGAAATTACTGTACTCTCTGAAATTGAGTATTTGATGAGGATTTTCTCATGGATCTTCTCAGAATTCCTCTTTTACTTTACTGAGGCTAATAAGCCTTCTCTAGACACTTTAAAGAAACTTGTGATCCTAACTCCAGATTTCCCCTGTGATGTTCCAATTCCTTCAGCCATCTTCCAAATATATTTTCTCCTGTTTCAGGCTGATTACTTCTGTGAAGAAAATGCAACCTAATTTATTAATACAAAATATCTTGCAAAAAGTAATTGGAATTGGAAACAGAATAGAAATCATGGTTTTATTTGCACTGTTTTTGTTAGCAACTTTAGCTTTTTTGTGACTGACAGGGACACACTGTGCAGTATACTCACCATGGCTGCTTACCAACAGCTCTGTTTTGCACTGGTACATCCTGCTTCTGCAGAAGCTGCAAAAAAGCGAGTTGGTGCTTTGGGGACTGCACATACTTGAATGGACTTTAAAAGCCTATCTCCATTTGCAAATGCTGTATATTTTATTCCCAGAATCAGGTTTTTCTGGTCTTTGTTTTGCTTTGACAACAAGTATATTCCCTATGGCTTATGCTGTGACTCTCTTTACATCTCATATGACATTTTTTATGGAAAGTGTGCTGAGAGCAAAGCTATGCTCTTTCAGTTCATAGTAACCTCCTGTCGTTCAGACTGTCTTAATAAGATTTGTGATTAGATGAAACCTTTAAATGAATAATGTATTTTTCCAATTTTCACAGTCCAGGTGCAAAAAAAACCCCCACTGTTAAAGAGATACAATCCACTCATAATTTGACAAGAAAACATCCACCTCTCCCTTTCAGTAGAACATTAAGTTTACCAACTTTTTAAGTCACCAGGTCTATAAGGAGCAGTACAGCCATTCATGCAGCTGAGCATTTATTCCTGCAACACAGGAGTCCAGACTCATTAGGGCTCTGACCAAGAGCGAGACTGTGGAGGGATTAAGAAGGACATATTTGTAGTAATTTGCCAACTGGCACCTTGCCTAGTTATTGCAGAATACTACTATAAGCACATCATTAAGAAACTGCACTCAGTTTTTACAGTGATTAGGGAAGAATTGTGGAAAAACAAAGCATCTGTTCTGTTCTCTTGCCTGTTGAAGGAGGTTTGTTGGAAGGAGCAGTCAATCCTAGGAATAGATTTTCTTTTGCAGATTTCTCTGTCTGCAAGAAGCCTTACTAGAGACCAGTCCTAGGACTGCTAAAGTCTCCCTTATGTTGTGTGGAATCCCAAGGTCTTGGATGTTGTCTTTGCAAAGTTATTAAAAACATCAATTTCCAATTTTGCCAAAAATTCATAGATCAATTTTACTAGAACCAGCTCTTTTCCCTTCTCTTTTTTTTTCCTCAGTTAAATGGGCTTTCCTCAAGTACAGACTCTGATCAATTAACTCCTCATACACTGGGTTTTGTGAAATCAGGAAGGATGGTAGACTTCAAACAAATAATTAGGTCATTCAGGGCGATAAGGTGCCACTGGATGGAATATGATTTGTTAGTAATTAAAGTGGTATAAATATTAGGATATATTTTAGGATATATTTTACTTTTTTTTAAATCTCTTTTTCTTTTTTTTTTCTTTTTTTTTTTTTTAAGAAGAGGAAAAGCATTAGCACAGCATTGAGAAGGAATCTGATCTTTTAGGCTGTACACTTTGAGCAGGGCTTTGGTTTGTCCAAACACCAGATTTGGGGGTGCCTATTTATCCATTGGTCCATTTCCAATGCTTGTGGTATTTTTAGGTTGCCTTAAAAGGATGTTGACAAAAATTTGATACAATGCTAAAGTCTGGTAGATAATGTTGCCTTATAAACATTTAACCACTGTACTTGGACCAGTACTTTAATCCACATTAAAATCTTCTAATTTTTGGAGTGTATGGCAGTGCAAGTGGAAATTACAATGGACAAGTTCCAGCAACTTCATTTGTGCAATGTTTTGGGTTCACAATTTTCTTTTTCTATGGTCAGGAACCCTGTGCCATCCAGAGTAAACAAAACAGTCTACAAGGGAGCTCTTGGTAACTAAGTCAAAATTCAGAGACAATGTCCATAGAAAGGTCATGATCTTATTATCAAGGGATTTTTCATAGTCTTAAGTTTCCTCAGCATAGAGTAGATGAGATAAATAATATGGTAATGAACAGAAAACCTATCAAAATAGATTTCTTTTTAATACAAATAACTAAATAGATATAAACTCTGAAATCTTGTTTCATATTTGCAGATGTATAAAGGGAATGTGTTCAGACAGATAAGAGGATGTTGAAGCCAAACAGATGTGGAGGAAAGAAAAATTTCTCCAACTATGTTTTACAATAGATTGAAATATATTTACATTACTTCATTAATATTCAAATCTTACAGAAGAAAAAACCAAAGTTATAGAACAAGAAAGAAACTTGAGATCTCCTACTGCATCCCTTAAGCCCAAGACTTGCCTGGCTATCACAGTTCTTTTCAGCAATTGGCTGAAAGGCTTTATGAAACAATTGATCTAGAAAGCCTTCGGAAGTTCAAATCAATCCATTCCAGGACCCCCTTTTATTACAAAGTTTTACCAGGAACCAAATTTTCCCTCTCAAAATTTAAACTCTTTGCTTTCAGATTTATTCAGCATGGAAATGGGGATTGGATTGTTATTTCTTGTCTTTGCAACAGATGTTAGTTGAAAGACTTCTGTCTCTCTCCCCCTATTCTACAAATCAAATTCTTTCAATCGTTCTTCATTGGTCAGAGGTCTAGAAAATATTTCTTGTTGCCTTTTTTCTATCTCTATTCACTTGTTTCATATCTTTTTTGGAACACAGTGTCTGACATTAAATATAGACATCCAGCTGAAGCTTTATCAATGTCAAGTAGTGGTGAAAGAAAGATCTATTGGTATTGCCATGAGAACAGTAGATTACAAATGAAAAACAATCTCAAGTATTTGGAAACAATGTTTCACTTTTGTATTTAAATTTTAGGATAAATATAAAAAGTTAGAGTACAAGTTGTCGTCACTGCTCCATAAAAAATAAAATGTTTGGGGGAAAATAGACAAGCAAGAGCAATGGATAATGAAATACAATGGCTGCTCCTTTTGCTGCCCTCTGTCCTAACTAGTAAACACTTACTTCCTAATCATAGTGTTGCAGCCAGGTTGCTTCTTGGAAATGGTCTCTGGTCAATGCTATCCCTAGAGCACATCCAAAACTTGTTTGGAAGAGTGACATCTGCCCCAGGTCAAAACTGTACCCAGAACTGTTATAACAATTTCCAAGTATAGCCAAGCATGTTTCAATACCTGGAATGTTCCTAACACTGAACAAATAAATAAAAGATTGATTTCGGAGCATAATGTTTCAGTTGTTCTCCTGGGAGAAGAGCTGTGCTTTTCAAATTGTTAATGCACTTCATATTCTTATTGAGCTCAAACACAAACCCTGAAGTACTGCAAAGAACAGACCCCAGATCTTCCCAGTCTCCTGATGACTTTGTCATTGGATAAGTACCAGATAAATGAGTTAGAAAGGTGTTACTCCTACTGAGAAGAAAAGGAAGGCAATAATGTCATTTTCAGTTAACCAAGGTCAGACAGAACACTAATGACTTAGAAAGGAAAAAGAAATGTTATTTGAACATCTTAACATTTTTTGTTTGTTTATTTTTCACCGTTTAATACAGAGGGATCTTTTTCTACAGTTGCAGAATTTAAACTTGTTTTTCCCACTGTGAGTTCTCTGAGGTCCATGAGTGCTTGGCTGTTCCTGAATTTTCATGACAGCTTGACAGTCAGAAGATGTGGGTTTGGAAAGTATGTTGTGTATCAAAATGTTTTCCTTAATCAGGACACAGAGGTCGAGTGAAGGAAGAAAATAAATACACTCAGGCTATTCTATAGCCTCCCTCTTCCAGTGAATAGGTCACTGGCCATACATCCAGGAATTACAGTAATTTCACGATTACAAGCCACAACTTATTATAAACCGCACTTCCGGGTGTCGGCAATGTCTCGTTCTTTGTCCATAAATAAGCCGCACCGGATTGTAAGCCGCACTTTCGTTTGCAGTGAGGATCCGCGTGTAACTTTCAAAAAGTTGCCAATTAGTAACAGAATCACAGGATCACGGGTTTTACTGGCTCAGTTCAGGGCCATGCAGGCTCGGCTTGGCACTGGCCCACTGCTGCCGGGGCCGGGTTGGCTCTGGCTTGGTTTAGGGCTGCTGCAGGCTCGCACTTCCAGGCTGGCAAATTTCTCAACTTCATCCATATATTGGCCGCACCTGATTATAAGCCACACTGCCAGATTCGGACCTAAATTTTAGTCAAAATGGTGAGGCTTATAATCGTGAAATTACTGGTATTTGCATTTGATGTCCCAAAGTAGAACAGTCTTTCTCTTAATTACTGTGAAGTATACTGCTTACTTTAGTGTCCTCCTCTGAAATTTTAATAATGAGCCAAAATTGATTTTTAATTTTTTCTTTGTTTTAGAAGACCTGCAAACTCAGTCCTGGGCTAAGGCATGCCATAAGTACCTATTGTTCAACCTTTACACTCACCAGATTGGACAGCCTGGGCCTGACCCACATCCAGTTGGTGCAGTTCAGAGCTAGGAAAGCTCTACCTTTCCTCACTTTCTTCTTTTATTCCCTTCAAACACTACTGTCTTGTTTGCATTAATATCTGAATGTGCAATTATGGAGTCCTAGGAGTGTGTGTCCTGAGCTTTCCTAAACTTGTACAGATACTAGGAGAAAGTCTATGGCCAAATTTCGTGCAGCGTGGAGGTACATATATCCTCCTTGTAATTCTCTGCATTAAGGGTAAAAAATGCCATGAAGTGATACAAGAGAAAGGAAGAATGATACAGCATCACTGCTCGCTGAGCAAACTTCCACCATGGCCACAGAGATCAGAGCCACATCTTCCCCCTCCGCCACAACCCAGATCACTGCTCAGCACTTGTGAGAACAAATGGGCTTATCCAATTGCCTGAGATAAACTTGACATAAACCTTGTCATTTTGCCATGATTTACAGAGTCAAAACTTTTCAGCTAATCCCAAAGGTCATTTGGTCATTTTGGCTGAACAGAGAGCAGACAAGGGGGATGGGAATGAAGAAAAACTAGGCACGAATATCCTTCCTCCATGTTTTTTTCAAAGGAAGATACTTAAATTTCCACAAAACTTTTCCTCAATCAGTGTAAATGCATCAGTCTTGCTCCAGTCTCCTGTAATAGCATTTTATCACTCATGTCCTCATAAAGCAGACTTATGCAGAAGAAAAATTATGCAAATAAAATCATTTCTAATCATGACTGTCTTCAAAGGAGGACAACAAAAAGTTGCTCTCAAAAAAGTCAATTGATAATGATAATTATGCTATTAGGTTTTCTCAGTCATCTCTTCATTCACACAGTAATTGCTTTCAACTTATAATTTTTTATCTGTATGACATAAAAATCTGGATAGAGGTGTAAACAGGTGAAGAAAAGATCATGAAGTGTTTTATTTACATTAATTACACTTCATAATACCTCTGACAACTCAGAAAGAGATTATTAAGTTCAGGCATTGAGGCCTCTAGACTGCTTATTTTGTTATTTAAATGTGTTTTTGAGGATGTGTATATGAACACTGTAGCACAAACAGCTAGTCTAGAATCAGACAGCAAACTGATGACAGTGACAAAAATAAAACAGATGCCTTTTGAGCTTTCTCCTCCAGCACTCTGAGCAGTGACTCCAGTACGTGTCCTCACACAGTCTGGGTGTGGTTCACAACCAGCATTTTACATGGCAATCAAATAAATTGCCATTTTATTGTTCTTGGCAAGTTTTTCACCAAAGCTACGTTTGTGGTCCAAATTTAAAATGTCTTCTTTTCACATGTGCCAGAACCAGTTTGAAGAAGTATTTCCTCCATTTTACAGCTATTGTCAAGCCAAAGAAAGGTCAGCCTATTCTCTGTAATGCTCTCACAGTGACTTGCATGGGACTCATGATATTGGAAAACAAAGACCTGATGGTCACAGCAGAATGTACTTTACAAATTGCTTTTTGGAATGAACATAACCCAGAATTCAGCAGCAAACAATAACTTCAGAACAGCCATGGATGCCTAAAAAAATGTTGAAATCCTGAAGAACAATAATGAACTGTTTAAGCTGTATCACTAAAAGCACAGTGATTCATTATTAATCTCTTCAAAAGCCAATTCTGCAGCCACCACCACTGAGACCACATGATGTGTCTCCCTAGACATGGCATGTTTAGTCAGACATCAAGACAGGCCCCACACCTCTTCTCTCTTTTGCCTGGGCAATCAAATGCAATTTCACACAATGCCACTGCACAGCTGATAAAAGTCAAGAGTCCAGTCCAGGGTTGACAAATCTAACTAAAAAATTAACGAAAGGAATCAACACATACAAGAGGTCTTAACTATGTTATTTTAAATTAACACTAGTATTTTAAGTGTGATTTGTACTGACTGTAATGATACGTTATTGAGAATTTAGGGTAGAGATCAGATCAAGTAATGGATCCTAGTAAACAGGAAGCTCTAGCAGGCAGTAATATATCCTTTTATGCAACTGTGCAGAGTAATCAATACCAGATAAAATTGCACAAATATGCAGAGTAGTTAAAGACATATTCTGCCATACTGCAATTGCTGGGGGACCTAAAAGAAGACCCCCCAGGAGGGGATGCAACCCTCAAACATACTGTTCCTTTCCCATCACACAAACCCCTGAACGAGCTGGCACTATGCCAAAACTTAGGAGCACAAAGGGTCTGCTCTGGTCATAGAATTGTTAAAAATAATCTTTATAGATTTGTATTACTGCCACTTGACGCAAGTCAATCTGTGAAGTTGTAAGTAACCCTTGTTCATTGCCTGTTCAATCTGGCAAATGGATGCTGTGTCTCAGCATCTGAGTCATTGAGCTGGACTCAAAAGAAGAAAGCACAGCAGAAACACTCCCATCAAATTTTGAAACTGAGTGCTACATAAGTTTTAACAACAAGTCTGCAGTGAAAACAGTGAAGTTGGCAAAAATAACTCACACCTTTCATCTCTATTTATTTTTCTAAGTTTAAGCTCCCCCTTAA
Source organism: Catharus ustulatus (assembly GCF_009819885.2). Taxonomy (NCBI): domain Eukaryota; kingdom Metazoa; phylum Chordata; class Aves; order Passeriformes; family Turdidae; genus Catharus; species Catharus ustulatus. The sequence goes on along the minus strand of NC_046225.1, from coordinate 63,067,047 downwards.
AAGACAGTATACTGGTAGATTCAAAGAGGTTTTACAATCAGGATTTTGCCATTTCACCATTTTTGCTTTTCTTCTGTTAATTTATGACTCAATTTACCAAGTCAGATTGCAAAGTCAGATAGCTGCTGCATGGACTGTTTTTGTCTTCTTCACTCCACTTAGCATCATTGATTTTGAAATCTGCCCCTCTTCAGCTGACTCAGGGTTTATTATTAACAATAGCCAGACAGATTCTGATATGAGTTGATGCTGAAGATAGCCTTGGATAAATTGGAGGAAGATTGCTGTAATACAAGAAAGCATGAGGATCAACTTTGTCTTTGTAAGTCTGGATGGAAAGTTTATTGCCATATTTCATTTCTCTTTGCTGAAAGACACGTGAACTCCAAGAGACAAATTTGTCCCAAATGTGCAGAAAACAGTGCATCTCCTAAAAACTGGGTTCATTTATCCTTTCAGTCAATTCCCATAAATCAACTCCCAAAATCACGATTTATTAGTATCCTGTTATATAATGGAAGTAGCAGATTGTAAATCCATTCCCCTTGAAATTACATTCCCTGTGCTCCACTCTTTTCAAAGAGGATATCTTTACCCATGCTAAAGCAAGAGCACCTAAAGGCCTGCAGAGGTGACCAAGGAGACCCTGTCAAAACTCAGACATAAAAATAAAGCTCACGTGAGGTGACGTTGGGGTCAGGAGACCCAGAAGGAATATACAGCACTGTCTGAGCAATCTGCCACAGGGTTAGGCAAGACAAAGCCCATCTGGACCTGCATCTGGCAAGGAATTGTAAGGGGTTCTGCAGGTCCATGGACCTACCTTCCACAGCCACATGGAGTCACCACTGAAAGGGCAGGGGGCAAAGCTGGAGGCAAAGGTACTCAGTGCCTTTTTCATCTTCATCTTTACTGATACCATCAGACTTCAGAACTCTCAGGCCTCAGAGAGCAGCAGGAACATCTGGAGCAAAGAAGACTTACTCTGGGGTGACAAGAGGAGGAACTTTTAGATGATCTGGATCTGCTTTAGTCTGTGAAACCTGATGGGTTTCACTTGTGAGTGCTGAGGGTTAGTGCCATTGCAAGACTACTCTCAATTATCTTTGAAAAGTCATAGTGTTTGTGGGAGGTTTCCAAGGACCAAAAGAAAGCAAAAGTCATTCCTATCTTTGAGTAGGTAAAAAGAATTTGTGGAATTGCAGGTTGGTCAAGGTAACCTCCATCCCTGATCAAGTGCTCCTGAAAACTATTTCCAAACCTGTAATGGGAAAGTAGGTGATACGGTTGGTTGGGATTTATGAAGGGGAAAATCAAGTTTAACCAGCCTGACAGACTTCTACAACCAGCTAATGAGAACAGTGGGTGAGAGCAAAACAGGAGATTCTGTTTACTCCAACCTCAAAAAGGCTTTCCCATAATATAATCAAAGACAAACTTGGGCACAGCCTAGAAAAATAATCAATGAGATGGACTGAAAACTGGATAAATTGCCAGGTTCAAAGGGTTATTATTAGCAGAATGAAATCCAGTTATAAGCTGGCTGCTAGTGCTGTATCTCAAGGGTTGATGTTGGGGTCAGCAGTTCTGGTCTGTTGTACAAAGATCCACACCTGGAGAGGAGCACCCCAGGCACAAGTGCACAGACCAACAGTCTAGAAAGAAGCTTTATAGAAAAGGACCTGGAAATTCTGACGGACACCAGATTAAACACACACCAATTCCCAGCTGTGGCTGCAATGGAAAGGGCTGCCAACAGGTCAGTGGAAATGATCCTTCCCCTCTCCTTCCCCCATCTATCCTCACTGTGAGGGTGGTCAGACACTGGGACAGGCTGACCAGAGAGATTGAAGAGTTTCATCTTTGTGGATATTTGAAGTGCAACTGGGCAGGGTCCTCAGAAACCTGTTCTACCTGATTCTGCTTTGAGCATGTGGGGTGAACTAGATTTTCTCCAAATCTGAACCTTTCTGTAGCTCTGCAATGGCATCCATGTGTTTTCACAGGCACACACTCGTGAGGAGCATCTCTAAGGAATATAGGTTAGCTCAGCTTTACCAAAGCTATCTGAAAGGTTTATTCAGTTCTCAGCAGAGAAAGGACTCCATTAAAAGGTAGTTTATATAACAGACTTCTCCTTTTCGTCCAAGCTGTTAGTTTTTTTTGACAGAAGAACAAAATACAGACTTGGTCAGAAGCGTAGTTGCAGTAGTCCAATCTATTTAAACAGCTCATGTGGGATTTTCCATTTACAAGAGCTCTTTGCTAATTTCTACATTTGCAAATAGCTTTCTGTAAAGTCCAGCTTGCAATAGCAGAAACAGTTGCTTCTGTCATGGAACAGAGGAGAGTGGGGAGACCTGAATATTGACTTTATTTGGAGGATAGACATTTTCCTTGAGAATGGAAAAACAAACTAAAAAAAATCCCAATTACAGTAGTTTCACGAATACAAGTCGCACGGATTATAAGCCGCACTTACGGTGCCTCGACAATGTTGCTGTCTTTGTCAATAGATAAGCCGCACCCCGAATATTAGCTGCACTTTCGTTCGTCGCGAGAATCCGTGCGCAGCTTTCACAAATTGGCCAATTAGTAACAGGATCGCGGCATAGCGGGCTTTACTGGTTCGGGGCGGGGCCAGGCAGGCTCGGCCCGTTCATGGTTGCCGACGGGGCCGGGTGGCCCAGCTCAGCGCCACGGCTTGGCGGGGCTGGCCGGGTGGTGCTGCCGCCGCCGCCGGGCTCGCTGGTCCCCCTCTCCCATCAGCACCGCCCCGCTGCCGCGTTCGCTCGCCCGGCCGGCAGGGCTGCCGCCGCCGCCAGGCTCGCTGGCCGCCCCCTCCCGTCTGCACCGCCGCCGCGTTTCCTCGCCCTGGCCAGCACTGCAGGCCCCCGCACCGCCGGGCTCCCCCACGCTGCTGGCCCCGATTCTGCTGGGCTTCCCCCGCTGCCAGGCAGCCCCACCCGCCGGCCTTCCTGCTTCTGCCATGCTCCCCTGCACTGCTAGCCCCAGTTCTCCCGGGCTCCCCCGCCCTGCTGGCCCGGGCTCTGCCGCCCCCCTGCCCCGCCATGCTGGCTCAGGCTCTGCCGCCCGCCCCCCACACTGCTGGCCCCGCCTCTGCCAGGCTTTCCCACCTCTGCCGGGGCCGGCCGGGCTCCAGCTTGGCTTGGGGCTGCCGCGGGCTCTCACTTCCATGTTGGCAGCTTTTAGAATTTTGTTAATGTATTAGCCGCCCCGGAATATTGGCCGCACTTCCGGGTTTCCACCAAAATTTTGGTCAAATTGGTGCGGCTTGTATTTGTGAAATTACTGTACTCTTCAAGAGCACAGAGCTGAGTAGCACTTGACAGGGCTCATTCCATGAACTGCTGCCTTCCCATGTTTGTTCACTTCCCTTTTCCTTCTATTCTGTGACCATATATTCAGTGTTAGAAATATTCCCCTTGGGAAGACACACCATTTCCTTTTGTCTCCTTTTTTAATTAAATTCCTGCTCAAGTCTCCACAAAGAAGAGATTTAAGATATCAAAGGCAGAACCATCACCACCTCTTGACAGTGTAGGATGATGCGAAGAGATGTGAAAAGCCTTCTGATGGCCCTAAGGCTGACATTAAATCTTCCCCTCAATAAAAGGAACAGTGTGTTGATGTGGTTCCACAGCGAACACAAGGGCTGGATGGCCCACCAAAAAAAATTGTCACCTGTTGTCACCTGTTACCACCTTGTTTGATGAGTGTGGGCTCAGCTCAACAAATTAGATAGATAGGTATTCATTAAATCTGTATTAAAATGTTATGCTGACTTGGAATGGATTTTAAAACACAGCATAGAATGAGCTTCTAACTGGATATTATAGAAGAGTTTTGTAGGAAAATGAGTTCTCAGGCAGTGTACCCAAGTAAGGTGGGCCGATTTTACTTAATCCCCCAATTAGAACTAATGGTTTATGCTGTTCCAGTAAGAGAATAACAACAGCAAGGTTACATAAGATGTTCTCCTGAATTATATCAATCTTTTTTTGTATCTAGGGAAATCAAAGCCTCTTTTCTCCAAGTACATAAATGCTGAGGGAGCTGTTAATAAATCAACATTTATGAGTTCTAGAAATACCTTGTAGACCAATAAATTGGAGGAATCATGCAACTGACCCATGTTCTGCAGATATGTGGGCATGAAAAACATAATTTTAGCAATCCCTTTAAATTCAACAGATTCTCTGAAAAGTTACCCATCACCCTTAACTTTCCAAAAGTTAACACACAAATACCTTGAACAAGTTTGAGTACAAGTATCTCAAGAATTGTATCACAGTAATAGAAGCTGTCAGGAAAGTGAGAATAAAATTGATACCCACTGTAAAAGACTGGGAAAAAGCTTACAAAGATTTAGAGACTATTATGTGTTCTTCCACTGAGGAAAAAAGTGTAGGCAAGAAATAAGGCATCTGCACAACTGCACTAAGCTAAACAGTTTCTACAATCACCAGCAGAGATGAGTCCTGCTATGCCTCTCAAATTTACTTGTGGTCTAAACAGCACTAAACAGCATATCTAGAAAAAAAAGCTAACAGATGTGTTTGCTTAAATGTTAGCGATTTCTGAGACAGGTTTGATTTCTGAAAAGTAGAAACTCCATCTTTATGTGATCACATCCAGAACAGGGAAAATCAATGCTGTTGTAGAAGAAAGACAACAGCTTTTGCTCCATCTTCAACTCTCTCCCACTCCAGAAACTTGTCTCAGTTAATTGATGCTAATAAATACCCAACTTTTGAAAGTATGTATGTACATATGTACATAAACAATGTTCATATGTTTACATTGTTTAAATTACTTTTTTCCTCCAAAACTCACTGTTTGTTACTTAAACCATAAACACAACATCCAATCACCTCAATGAGCCAGGATCTCATAGAGATTTTTTTCTGTGGTAGAGACCACAGAGAAAAATAAAGCCTTGTCACAGAAGAGAAAACAGAAAACAAATGTGCTTTATTCAGCATCAGGGGAGGCAAGACTTGCACAGGCCAAACAATGAAAAGTCACAGCTGGGGTGCCACTCCACCTTCTTGTTTAGCTTGTTTCAGAGCTGTCATTTTGTGGTCATCATGTTTATACCCACAAAACCTGGAGTGTTCCTGTTTGCTTTGAGTCTGCTATTCAATGTTCAAAGCTCCACAGTAAGACCAAGCCAAAGTTTAAATAAGCCTGGCAATATCATGACTTAGATGGAGAAAATTAAAAGCGCCATTAAAACAGAGCAAAACAAAACAAAGCAAAACAAAGCAAGCAAACCCCCCTCCCAAAAATATCTCTTTGACCTATAATCGAGCAAATTGATCCATGTAACACTAAGTAACTTGAAATTCTGTCAAATCTAATTATTAAGGATAAACTTTGCAAAATTTAAGTTCCAACTGAAGTGAGAACAGTTCACAGAATCATGTGAACCACACAAGTCCTCTGTTAAATTATTACTCTTGCCTCCACTAATTGGTTTTGGCTTGAGATAAGGATGAGATTAATTCTGCTTTGGAGACAGAACACTGGTGGCAAGACAGAGAATCCTACTCTAGGAAAGAGAGTAGTTATTGAAAGACTGCAATTCTGCCACTTAAAACTTCCTTTTTTTTTCTTATGCAAAAGTATAACTTGAAACTATCTCATTCCAATTACTGATTTTGTAAAATCAGACACTCGTTAAGCACGTTACTTGCTACATTTGTGAAACTCTTTGACATACACAGCTATGACAGAAAAAGGCAAATACAGTAATTTCATTATTACTAGCCGCACCTGATTATAAGCCTCACTGTCGTTTGCAGTAAGGACCCGCGTGCAACAAAGTTGCCAAATAGTAACAGAATTGTGGGATCGCAGGGTTCACTGGCTCGGCTCGGAACCATGCAGGCTCGGCCTGCTCGGGGGTGCCGATGGGGCCAGGTGGCCCAGCTTGGTGCTGCCACTCGGCAGGTCCGCTTAGGGTTGGCTGCCGCTGCTGCTGGGCTCGCTCGCCTCGGCCCGGCACTGCCCCGCGGCAGCAGGCGGGCACGGAGCACCCCCGCCCACTCCCGCTCCTGCTCCCATGGCACCGGAGGGGGTGGGCACAGAGCCCTCCCTGCCTCCCCCCCAGGCCGCGGGGCCAGCAGGAGGGAGCCCCCGCCTCCCCCCCCGCGCTGCTGGCACGGAGCCCGCCTCCACCTGCCGCGCAACAGAGTAACCAATTTGTAACAATCGCACAATCCCGGGTTTTACTGGCAGGTGCTCAGCTCGGCACCTCAGCTCACACTTCCGGGTTTTGAAATTTCAGAACTTTTTTCATATATTAGCCGCTCCTAAGCCACATTTCCGGGTTGGGATCAAAATTTTAGTCAAAATGGTGCAGCTTATAATCGTGAAATTACTGTAAATGTAATTAATGGATAGCTCAGAGTAACAAATGCTGGACAAAGCAAAGATCAGGTTGTGTTAGAAATACCTTTGTGCTAAGCAATGGATGATAGAGATAAAACTTGAGACTGAGAAGTGGGAAGCCTTTTCTAAAAATAAGATTAGGAGAAATGGAAAACAATTCCAACAATCATCTGTTCAACAAGACAGGCTTAAACTCAGAAAACTGACAGACTTTCATGGAAGTGGGTCTGCAAATCTTCTCTGCCTGGTTTGTAGAGGAAGCAGAAGATGCACATACTGGCATTCACAGGCATCTTCCTGTGGAGAAACTCTTGTGGATATCAGCCAGATCCTAAATAGCCTTTGAGTATTCAGTCCTGCTTAGACTGGGCAAAAGCGTCCTCCTGCCTCCAAATCCCACCCCATTTCCCCTCCATACCCCTTCATACACTGTACCAGCTTTCCTCCCTGTTGCTGTGAAGACTCTTAAAATACTTCTTCCTTATCTGAAGCACCTTGCATGGATGTAGGCAAAACCACATGCTTTACAGTAAGAGATGTTCTTTAATCACTTAGAATGTGATGACTCCAGTTCCATGGTCCCATGAAGCATTGTCTTTTGCCTCATGTTTTATGAATGAAATCTTTAAAAACCCATTCATATAAAAAATGCAACTCTCAACAGTATTTCCCTTCCAGGCTTGCTTGGAGCTAATTTTAGATCCAGCCACAAATTCCTGCTAGTTCACAGCCATCAGGGATGGTGGGGAGAAATCCTCCATCTGTTCCCTGACTTTCTAGTCATCCCTTTTCTGCCAAAGAAAGTGCTACTGATATAGATCCAAAATTTCCCACTAGCCCTGCAGAGAGGAGAGGAAGGACACACATGTTTATAAATGTTTGGGATGCTCAGCTGTCACTCAGGTCTTGTAGGGCCTGAAGCTGTTTTATCTCTCCTTCAAGAATGGAGGGAAGAGCATTCTGTGCAAGCTGTCCTGCACATCCCCATCCTATCCCCTATGTTTTTCCTCTTTGCATTGTCACTCTGCAGAGCACAGCTCATGTAGGCAGGACAAACCAGTTCAAGGGACAATGCTAACCAATACAGAAGTGTTATCCAGCTCTCCAAGAATGCCAGGAGAACTTCTGTATGCTGATATCTAGTAGGAACAGAACTGATGCATTTCATTTATCAGCCAGTGTCAGTCCCAAGAAGGAGAATTTGTGCTTGTGATGGACTTTAATCATGGGCATCAAACTGATTTTGGTGGGATTTCCCACCAGCCATACTTCAGTACATGTGCAAATGCCCACTGGATCCAGAGCAAACACAAACAACCCCTACATAGCTGAATTCCCACTTTTACCAGCTGCTGAAGACAGCCAAAGAGCAGCTCTGGCTGCAATAAAATTTGGCAGAGGTCAACGGTGGAAAGAGCAAAACCACACAGTGACTTTGTTCTGTTGTGGCAACACCAGCAGTATGGAGACAGGAAGAATGTTGAACAGCTCTCCCTACACGTACATGCCTATTCAACATGTGAGCTGGCAGGATTTCCCTGTCATTTTCCATAGACATTGTCATGATTTAACCCCAACCAGCAAGAAAGCCCCACACAGCCACTGGGATGGAAGAGAGAACCAACAGAACAAAAGTGAGAAAACTGGTGGGTTGAGATAAAGGCAGTTTCATAGGAAAGTGAAAGTTTTGCTTGCAAGCAAAGCAAAACAATGCGTTCATTTTCTGATCCCAAGGGCAGGCAGGTGTTCAGCCATCCTCAGGAAAGCATGGCTCCATCACACATGGACTTAGGAAGACAAAATTCATCATCCCAAACATCTCCCCTTCCCTCTTCATCCCCCAGTTTATTGCTGACCATGACACCATATGGTCTGGAAAATCCTTTGGGTCAGCTGGGGTCAGCTGTCCTGGCTGTGTCCCCTCCCAGTCCCCTGTGCATCCCTAGCCTCCTCACTGGGCTGGGAAAGGCCTTGGCACTGCTCAGCAATAGCTAAAACATCCCTGTGTTACTAACACTCTTCCCATCACAAACCCAAAACACAGCCACACACTAGCTGCTGTGAAGAAAATTAATTTTATCCCAGCCAAAATCAGCACACACCACAGTTTTCTGAAAAGAGCATTCCCCACAGAAATATCCTGTGCAGACACAACACATTTGAGCTACAAGTAGGATAATTAACAAAACACTGACATGAGTAAATCAGATCTGGACGCAGTCATCCTTGGCAATAGCCATATCTCTTCCTGGTTAATGGAGTTTTAAGAGTGGAGGGATTCTATCTTGGGACACATTGCCAACACTCCCACCACACCAAATTACCTAACACCATGGGTGGCTTTCACAGTGATTTTTATTTGACATATTAAATCGAGCACATTAATAACAGTAGATCTCTAAATAAGCTATGCTTCTATTGCTGTTCAGATAGACTTCTGTGGAAACTGAAATTTCTTATTATTCCCCTTCAATTTTAAAATCAGAGAAACATGTAATTATTTACCATACAGCCATGCTGCATTCAGATATTAGTATTTACTTGTATGTAAAACCATGAAAATTCTTTTTCCTCTTCTCAGGGTTACATTCTTCCTTCAATTTCTGATAAGACATCATAGCACCTGCTTCACAATACCCTAGATTTGTCATTCAGAAATCTGGTCAGCTTATTTTCAGTGCAAGAGAATAGCTTATTATCTTGCTTTAGGGGATTGTGATTCTATTTTTAATTAAAATAGATTTATTTCCTTCTGTTATCACTAGGTTCAGACTGCATTTTCTCAAAATGGATTCAGGTCAGAAAGAAATGTGGAAACATGGAATGAATCCTATTAAACCTGAAATGGTTGTTTTAGTTGTATTCACAAGCCAGTCTGCTTTTGAGATTTAACCCAGCTCTTGCAGAGAACATCCAGTTCTTTTTGCACTATACAATTCATAAGATGGCTTCAGATTATTAAAAAAAGGCAAATTCTATTTCATTCTCAGACATAAGTGTTTATTTTTTTGATTTGATGAATACACCCTAAGCAACTGATCTTTGAAGATGCTCAGAGTTCTCTGTTTTCAATAGTTCTCCCACACCTCTTACAGTTTAACTTTTCAATTGATGAAGAAAGTTCTTTGAAATTACAAGGATTTGAGCTTTCCCTGAACTTCTTTGTTTGGAGTAGGATGATAAGGACAGTAGAAGAGAACAGCACTTGACTCTGATAAGGACAGTAGAACAGAACAGCACAGCCTTGGAGCAGTAGATAAAGGATGTAACTTAGGCAAAGAGGAGTCATGCAAAACGCAAGCAGGATGCCAGCCCAGCTCTGCCAGGCTGACAAAGCAGAAGTTATGCAAAACTACAATATTGTGCTTACTCAAAAGTTGATGTTGGGGAACAGTCACCTAAAAAGAACACCAGGCTTGAAGACAGAACTCCAAAAAACCAAATAAGGACCTCCAGTAAGGGGTATAGCTGTGTAATATAAAGTAATACATAAACATCAAGTAAGTGGGCATAGACAACTAATATGTAATCAGTGTGTAAGTGCAAAACTCTGCTTACCTGATGCTTGGGGCACTCAAGGAAGGATCCTCTGAGTGACCAGCATGCTGCAATAAGCAATTCCTACTTTCTAATACTCAAAACTGTTAGAAAGTTTCTATCTGGCTGATTTCAGTATCAGGATTCAAGGGAAATCTGTTATGCAGACCTTTAGCATCAAGGAAAACCCCACGCTGTCCTATTTGAAATGTATGGAAAGAGGGCAGTGTCTTCACAATCATATACTTCTCCAATATTTGTGAATTTTAGGATGATATTTAGGCCTTAGTGAAGTAAAAGAAGTCATTTATTCCTGCTCCCTTGGAATTAAAACTTCAGACCTTGACATTACCCGTCAGCATACACCATTGAAAACTTGATATTCATAAATAAAAAGCTCCAGCCTTTCATTTCCTTCAAACCCAGTGAATTGTTCCATCTTGTGGTGACACAGGCAGTTAGACACAAATGAAGCACCTATTTTTGGCTTTCTGCTGTTTCCTTTCCCTCCCTCAAGGATCTTGGCTCCAGCAAGAAAATTAGGGTGGGCAATGGTAGGGTTTATATGGTGACTCCAGAATTGTCATCTTTTCTCAATATATCTGCTTGCTAAAGCTTTAGCAGATTAAAATTTCTTTATTCTTCCTTCTGTGGGGAACAAAAGGAGATTAAATGCTGTCACAAAGGATGGATACATCATTTCAGGTGCAAGACTCTCAGCTTCGTGGCACGATTTAATATCTCCTCAATGCTCATGTGGGCAGCTGTCTTTTCAGTTTTGGAAAGCTGAGGTATCTGATCTGTTTGATAAGCAATTCAAGAATGAGGATTTCCTAGATGGGATAGAGGAAGGTACTGTTCAAGCCCACACTGCCCCACTTTGTGAAGTGTGGCAAATCACACCCCTAAAATCCTGTGCAGAAATGCAAGGTAACCACCTGAGAGAAGCTGCTTCCTTACCCAGAGGAAGCACAGACTGATTCACAGCCTTACAGCTGAGAAAAGCTTTCCAGAAGCCTTTGTGCAGTATGTTCCCCACAGGAGTGTGAGTCTGCTCTGAGACCTTGAAGCAAGAATGCAATATTAACTTCAGACCTGATGCCTTGCCTCATTTTACGATGTGTACTAATTTAACTCCTTGTCAGGCTGTGGGGAATAAGGTGACAGCACAGATGCTGGGCAATTAAAATCGAAGTGTATATGAGGTGAATATGACTGGTTACTTGCTGGTACCAGGTGGAGCACATCATTTCACTCATGGTTCATTGACAGCAGCACTGTGGGTGCTGACACAGCCACGTGTTAATAACCTGCCTTTCACAAACACGTATTTCCACTTGCAGAGGATTTTGTTGTGGGAAAGGATTTATAGGCCAGCACTTAGAACCATCTGGTCAGTGTTTAACAAGAAGCTGAAGCATATTTTATTCATTCAGGGGCTACCCTCCCGGCTAGCGGCTACCTGCCAGGCTCCCTAGGTCATTTTCCCCTCCCTATCATGTGCTTTAGAGACTGATGCAGTAAGTTAAGCATTGAAAAAGCAATCTCTCAGGTAAGTCATCTGTCTCACCTCACATACCTATCCTCCAGATATGATCCTTACCTTCACCCCAGGGCTAGGTACTGGGGTGTCAGACGTTGGTGCAGACAACTCCTGCATCCATGCCAGAGCAGGCAGAAATACCCTGCAGCCGTGGTCTCCATCTGTTTCAGACAAGTGAGAGGTTTCAAAACAATCTCTGCAGCTCTAATGGGGCTGCTGCACTCCTTCTTCCCTCTTGGACACACCCACATACCCCATTCTTTGCAAATGATGTTGATTTTCAGACAACTTTACTGCACTGCATTACCCTACAATTGCCTGTGTCCTAGTGGCAGGGTAGGGGCAGAATCACACAGCTGTGGAGGGCAGAAGAGTCCCACTTAGACTGGGATGAGCTGCTGGGGAATCGTGATGTTGCCTCTGCAACAAGCTGCCTCAACCCAGGAAATGTGGACCTGCACTTAGGATGCAGCAGCAAGACTTAGTGCAAGGTAAAATAGATTGGACTTGGCTGAGGCTGAGCAAATGGGGATGCATGGCCTGTGGGCAGCTGTGTCCACTCTGGCAGAGCACCCTCAGGCTGTTTGCCAAAGCTGGTGCAGACATACCCATGGTGTACCTTCCTTTTACAGCACATCTTGTACTCTTCAAGCACTTCATGTCTCAGCTTTATGTGTCCAAACTACACCCACTCAGCAGGTCATTCTGACAGACAAGCCACTGTCGTGCCCCCATCCTGCCCAGACTGATCCTGAGTCCTGAGTAAAACAAGACCTAAAGACAGACCCTATCACGGTGGTACAGAGAAATCCATCAGATGGAGGGATTAGTGTCAGAAATCATTTTCCAAAAGGATAGGGCTTAATATCTTTGGTACATGCAACAAACAGTCCATAGTTCAGCTTTTCAGAACTCCTTGAGCCAAAGACTTTAGAAGCCTTAGAAAATAACTGGAAACTCCCTTAAGAAACAAATCAACCACTATTTTTGTGGCAAATTTTGAAGTAATTCTACATTCAGAACACCACTTCTTCTTTAAAATGGGCCCAATGCCTGGAAAATAGTATCTGTGATTTAAGTCACTGAGTCATTAACTGCTCAACATTGTAGGTGTCTGACACCTCTTGTTTATGAAGAATTCTTGGTCTTGGCCTTCTCATCCCTTAGCAGGGTTTGATTTTGTTTTGAGAATGTTTTTTTCCATGAAAGAGAATTTCCAGAGGGTAACTAAATTAATCAGGCCAGGAAGGTATGAATTTAGATACTTTTGTAGTTGTGCAACCCCTGAAGCTGAAGATATGGGTAGGATCATATCTGCATGAATCCCACCCAAATTCCTGGTAGCTATGGCTGTATTTTCCCCCAAGGATGTCCTCCCTTCCATATCACTTGAACTGTGATGAACTCACTACAGAAAGCTAATAAACAGTCAAAAAAATTTCTGTTTTGTCTCCCCATGTTTTTCACTTCCTTTCTCCTCAATAGCTCATTCATCAAGCCAAGCAAGAAAAAACCCCATGGAACTACTTAAGATTGTAGTCCAGCCAGCATATTGGCTTTGCTACCATGTGTGCTACATGCAGACTGCCAGTAATGAAAAGTGGAATTCACCTCATCAAACAAAGTTTATGAATTTGTTTGAGGATAATATGTCAATAGAAAAGCAGAGACATATTTGAGGCCCAAATTAAACATCAGTGTACAGTTCTTAAGTAACAGAGTCACTGTTACAGCTACTGTTTATTAGCAACCCTAGGAAACCTCAACCAAAACATTTAAAACACTGGTTTAACTTTGAGTCCGTCTGATCTAGTCTCTTACATTTGGTGGTAATTCTCTGTGCTTTAGAGGAACTGCCATCCATGATGCTATAAATAGAAGAGACCTCCAGATATTTGAAACACAGAAACAACCAATTTATGCTCAAACAGCCTGGTATTTCTCCCACTGACACTTAAATGTCTGTTGATTTTAGTGTGGTAGATGCTTAGACATAAAATGGCTTTTGTTGTCTTAGGGTCAGTGTCTATCCTTATTTCTTTTGGCATTAATGGCATTGCATTTGATAACACAAACTGTTCCCATCTTAGGAATCAAGTCTTATCTTATGTACCAGATGTCAGGGCTCATGAAGGCAGCTGGAGACAAAGTCCATTCCTTTACCTATAGAAGAAAAAGGCTTTCACTCTGTACTTTTGTTCAAATATTCAAAGCCCAGTTTAGACATCACAAGCACAACAGAAGTGAACTCCATGACTGAAAAGTTATGGAATCAGGAAATTCCCTCCTTCTTACCATGCTGGGCTGTGTTGATGGGACTGCCTGCACCCCAGGACATGGCTGGAGAGACTGGATAACCTGGCCCTGTCCAGAGGTAGCAGGGATCATTAACACCTTGTACCTCTGTCAAGCTTTAGGATCAGTAGTACAGACAATCCTTTGTCATCCATAAAGATGATTCACGAATGAGAAGGAGGAAAAAGATTAATAAATTAAAAACTGCAGGATTTTTCTGGTGTTTCTATGTCATATAACAACACACTTCCCTGTCCTCAGAGCTGTCAGGAGCCCATAACAGGGCTGAGAGCAGCGAGAGTTCTCCACGAAGCAGTGCCACAGTTTTGCTTCAGTTATTAAGGAAATTCCTCTCCCTTGATGCATTGTGGCAGCAGCAATCTAAGAAGACAGATGCTCCTGAGAAAAGTCGACCTGAATTCATGGAGTTGTTCTGTGCTGTCCAAACACAAGTATATCTTGTGTCTCTGGTATTAAATGACCTTTGGAACAGGCACTTCAGATTTATCACAAATTGACAGTAACTGACAGGCATAAACTACAGAAGGCTGAAAGGAACCTAAAGTGAAATAAATAAGCTCCAGTTACTCCAGTTACTAAGAACTTGGCCATGCTAAACAGGTCTGTCATTAATTCCTCTCCCAGGCAGGAGGGTGACCACAAGTAACAACTGAGTGAGGATCTGCCTCTATCCCCAGTTTTGTACATAGCTGAGTCAGTGCAGTCAGTGCATCCTGCAGCAAGGAGACAACTCCATCCCATCAAAATATCTATGAGAAATAGATAGCCTCTTCATTCAGATCTGCAATCCCTTTCCTGCCTTTTTCAGAAATTAGAAACCACTTTCATTCACAGCAGTCCCACCAGTGACATGTACTTCTGTTTTACAAATCATACTTCAATGCAGAAAACAGAAACGCATCCTGATAGTTTTCTGTGTGAGTACAAGATCTTTTTTTCCATAAGGGTTCAATTTTCCTGGCTGCACAGAGATTAAAACCCTGTTTTTTAAAAATACACCAGAATCATAACATCAACTTCTGCTTTGCCTGTCATCAACTGCTACCCTTTTCCCATACTAGCCAAGATCTCCAACAAGCCAAAGCAAGATCAGGATGTTCAACAGTCACAGATCTGAGGACACTGTGGGAATTTGAAGTGTTCCTAAATATTTTTCCCCTTAATTCAACTTCTCAAAATATGAGAAGATGAGCCATCTTCATCCTTGCTTAGCTAGAAACAGATCAAATTAGTATAACCAGACTGGAAACATGGTGATGCAGCCACTCATACAGAGGTTAAGCCATAAGCAGCACAGACATGGGCTCAAGGTCCCAGATCTCAGTACCCAGTAAAAATGTAAAAGGCTAAGCAGTACCAAGATATCTCCTTGAGTCTGCAGATAATGGGAGATGATATCTTTAGGAACTGGAAACTCCACCTGTTTCCCTGAGGAAAAGAAGGATGAATCAGGACTTCCCCATGTGAGGGATTCTATTTGTCACAAAAAGAGAGAAAACCTGGTCTGTCTACGGAGAGCTACATCCTCACACTCCAACTCCTACCACCCTCCTCCTCTGAACAGAAGGAGGCATTCTTGTGTAAGGCACAAATTTTGGTGTCCCTCGGTCAAGGAGGATTTCATATTGTCCACTCCTGAGCAATACCTGCTGGAACCTGGAGCCCTCACCAGTCACCCTTTGTGTGCCTTCTGGGGAGCAGCTTGGCTGTCCTTCCTCACCCTGCAAACTGCAAGCAACAAGGAAGACTCTTACATGATGACTGCCAAAATCTTGTCAGGGCCAGGACATTGTCATGTTTTGAAACAGCATCTAGCAACAGTTTGGACATGTTCATACAGAGATCAAGAGTGAACTGTGTGATGTGGGTCTAAGTCCAGCTCAGAGCAACCTGGTGGTCCCCTCCTCCATGTCTACAACACCTCCATTGGCTAAATTATTAAACTCACTGCCAAATTTCCAGATACTTAGAGAAATTAACAATATAATCCATGTGGGATCTGTGTATTCTGTAAAATATGCTAAAAACCATCATCTTTTTCACCACAGCCTTTTCATTCAAAGTGAGAGGCAATAAAAGAGGAAAACGTTTCTTATAACAGAACTACTGGTCCCAAAAATTATGAACCAGACACAGTTAGGTGATAAAATGCATTTACCTTTATATGGATCCTTATGGTGCACAACATGCTGGAATACATGCTGAAAAAGCAATGAAGATGCACACCATGACATAAAGTGGGCACAATTTTATATGTTTAACAAATTAGCATAACTGACAAGGATCACCAGTCAGAGACATAGGTGGTTAGGTAATTCCCCCTGGTTTGACCCTTTTCTGAAACCTCCCCTTTAGAGAGTAACTAAACTGTCTTTATGAAGAAGTGTCTCAAGAAGCTGGCTTTCACCTTCATTCCCAGAAAACTTAACCCGGGGTTTGAAGTCTCTAGGGAATGTATTTTGTCTTTCTGTCTAACAGAGCAGGTGAAATGCTAGCTACAAATCTATGCAGCTATACAATAATGGACTACAGAGCTACAAATAAATAAATAAATAAATAAATATACGAAGAATATAAAGAATATATATATATATGAAGAATATAAAGAATATATAAAGGCAAAAAGGCAAAAATCAATTTGACATCATAACCATGATCTAAAATGTCATGAAAAAGAATGGAGTAATGCATTTGTTAGCAAAGGACTGCAGTATCCACACAGCCTCAGTGTGATGGAGGTACTCATGTCACTGTGGCAAGGGAAAATCTCCAGCAGTGCCCTCGTGTGCTGTGAGCGAGCAGGGTTATCCACTCTGGCACCTTACAGAGGTAAGTACCTCAAGAAATCCTGACAGACTAGCAGGAGATGTAAAACTGTAACACAGGATCTGTGTCACATCCAGCCCTGCTGCTTCATGGACTGCCAGGATCAGCAACAACGACAGGGTGGAACAGGAACAGAACAGGAACGTGCTGCAGTCTCTGGCATGTCTGGAAGGACATGGGAAGCACACAGGGATTCCCCGAGGAGTAGGGGGAAAGAGACACCTCCCAGGAAATTTGGTGGTCATTGAAATGTCACTACACATCCAAAGCAGTGCCATATTCCCACATCTTACATGGTTTTAGGTCTTTCCTAATTTCAGCACCTCTCTAAACACATGACCAATGGGATGGAGAGCTCTGCAGAAATACAAAATTTCTGAAAAGAAAAAGAGAGCATTTAGGAGAAAATAGGTTAACCTTTTTTTTTTTTTTTTTTTTTTTTTTTTTAATTTGACAGCAAGGCAGTAAATACCAGGTATAGCATGAGGTTACCCTCAGGAAGAGCATTTAAAACACAGGTACAGTTCTGAATTATTTCCTCCAAGCTTTACACAGAAGAATGTTTTCCTCTGTAAAAAGAGACATAATCAGCTTACACGCACCACACTTTCTCTCCCTCCTTAGATTTAAGATATGCTTATCAACTCACCAGTCCTGCTGTTTACTAGCTGCTGCCCCTGTCTGGCAGCTTTTCCCAGACTGACTTCATTTTGAATTCAAATCCTCACTCAATTTTCACTACACAAATAAATTTCACCAATCAATCTAACCTGGTTCCTAGCCAAGGTGAGATGAATTAGTCCCATGTAAATTAAGATAGATGCACGTCTGATGCAAGTCACTGTATTTATCCAAAAATAAAAACCCCAGTTCCACTGTGTCCACTGGGGACCAAGCTTTAAGGGATTATCATAGAGGAAACAGTGAAGCAGGGCCACAGCAGATGTCAGGACATAACAGCAATGTTGGCAACAGCCACAGCCTGCAGGGCCAGCACCACCAGCAGCAGCCTTTGAAGTTTCTGCCATCTCCAGCATCAACACCTTCTTTCATTGAGCTATTGCAGGATCCAGCATCCAGTGTTAACTCTCACGTGTCCTTCAGGGCAAGTAGTGACATACCTGAGCAGCCTTTATACTCCAAAACAAAAAGCAAAGAACAAAAGACACCTTGTTTTACCTTTATCTTGTGGGCTGGTTTAAAGACCACTTTGTTTTACAGCAAGTGCAGGGAAGGGTACATTTATGAACCAAAAACTGAGACAGGAGAGAAGCGTCTGAGGTTTAAAAATAACAGGGAATTCTTTTCTCTGCTTTCTGCTTCTGCCATTTTTCCCGTGTCCACTCTCAGTTTGGGAATAAGCTCTGTGCTTGGTTAGCCAGTGCTCCAAGTCCCCTTTGGAAGCAGCATTCACTGCTGCACACTGCTATCTAGTGGTTCAGCTGCAGATGGTAGGGGAAGGAAGGGTTAGCAGACCTCACTCCAGGTGCCACTTTTATACTCTTAACACCTTTGCTCTGACAAGAGAATCTGTGACACTATTCATTCCCCTTAAATAGCCAGCACACATGAAAAGAATGAAATAGATCCATTCTAAAGTGTACTTCATACACTCTACATTTCACTGTTTGTGAAGGAATTATTTGTATACTTACTATATAGTTAGTATACTTAGTATTTGTGAAGGTTCTTTTGGACCAATGTGTGAGTCTAGCCCCATATGATTATGGAAGATTAAACAAAAGGTTTGTTTTAAAAGATAAATTACCTTCCATAGGAAGAGAGGTTACCTGGTAGAAGAAGAATTACAGACCTCTCTTCCTTAGTTATTGCTCCCTGAAGGAGAACTGGTGCTGGAGGACAAGAATAAAAGTGGCTGAGGTTAGAAGGAACCTCTGGAAATCTCCACATTCAAACCCTCTGGTCAAGAAGGGCCACCTAGAATCAATTGCCCAGGACCAGGTCCTGGCTTTTGAATAAGGATAAGAATTCCACAACAACTCTAGGCAGCCTGTGCCAGTCCACAGTCACGCTCAGAGTAGAAAAAATCAGAGTCAGAAGAGATGGATTCTGCTCTGTGACTGCAGGAACTAACCACTGCCAGCAGCAAGTGTCTGAACAACCCCTCTGGGTTCCAGTTCAGAGAGGGAGAAAACAATGGCTTATAATCAGGAAGTGATACAGTTTGAGGTTCTCATCTTTATTGCACTGAAAAGAATAATTGTGTTGCCTGTGAACAAGTCATCCCACACACATAATCTGAAAAGCACCAGACATTAATTGAACTAAGTTAATAGCCAGGTATTAAAGATGAGGACTTCTCAAATTGAATTATCTGTCATAAATTTGCATCACTGTTATTTGTCAAACACGGATTCAGACTCGTGATCTCTGTTACTGCAACAGCCACTAATGACCAGTGAGACATCATCCTGCAACCTGTCACTACAGACTTCTGCTTTTTTCTTGGGTATCAAATATACTGCACGAGCCATCACTCTGCACAAACTCTTCTTTCTCCTGCTCTGTAATAGTAAATGATGAGGATGCAATTATTGCTTGGAAATAGTTTCATTAAACAATTGAATTTGTGGAGCCTAATCCTGCTTAGTTAACTGCTTTCTCTCAATATCCTCAGTTCCTCTGAACTTCACAAAACTCCCTCCACTTTCTGGATGCCACATATCTGTAGTGTACCCACCACACTCTCTTCAAAACAAAATGAAACAAAAATTAATGACAAAAGAAGAGGGGAGGTGTGAACTCAGAGTAGCCCAAGCTGCCCTTGGAGCTTCACTGGGAAAGTAAATAACCTGCTTTCTTTAGAATGCTTCAACGCTTGGGTAGGAAAATCGTTTGGAAATCTAGTATGTCTTAATCTGTCTGCTAAAAATGTGCACCTGAGGATGAGCTGCTCTATAATACTGGATCTGCCATGACATATAATTAAACAGAAGAAAAACATTTGAGGTCTAGCATGAACATCTGTTGAGATAATGAGCAGCAGAGTGATGGTTCTGAAGGCAAATAAATTACAACCTTTTCACCTTACATCACAGCCATACCCAACAGAAATGGGAAAGCAGACCTGAGCAAAGCTAGGATTGGAAGGGACAGTATGAGTGGAAAGCAGCTCTGGCTGGGAAGGTTCAGCTCCTTTAAGTTTGAAAAAAGTTGTGGTAAAGCTCAGACAGGAGTTGATGAAAACACATTTGCTATAACGGATGATGCTGCAGCCCTACCAGACTTATCTGGTAAAAGACCACCTCTATCTTACTCCTTCCTCCAAGTCACACTTTTCTAACCCCTGCTGCAGTGGCACTGTGTGGTTGTGACAGGATCCCTTTGATCAGACACTCTTTAACTAGAGACAGCCCAGTCCCTGAGCTTTGATCAGGTGAAGCTGCTGCTGACCATACCACAATAACACACTCCGTGCCGAATGATTTTACCGCAGTACTTACAGTTTATCTGGAGTGAACAGAGCCCCATTTCCTCTTAAGACTCAATATGAATCCCAGGGATGTGGAAAACACACACAATTGAAACACCAGCAGTCTCAGGCCTGAATTTTTGTCACAAAATAATTTCATGAAAGCATTAAAACAGCTTGGATCTGGTTTAGTGCCTCACCTTTGGATGCAGCATTGCACGTAGGAGCAGAGAGGAGGCAGAAAATTAAATTATTCATTTTCTTTCTACTGCTTTCCCAAGACATTTATGTTCTCCCTTCAGGATTTTGAGACAAAAACAAAACAATAACAAACAAAACAAACAAAATCCCTACTGTGCTGTTAATTGCACTTCTTAGATTGAACCTTTTGCTCAAAACCCTGGTGCAGCCTGTTGTCCACCAGTTTCCCCAGGTCCTCCTTGGCAGAGATGCTCTCCTGGGGTTATTCTTCCCCAGGTGCAGGACCCTGCATTTGCTTTTCTTGGATTTCAGGTGTTTCACATCTACCTGCTTTTCCAACCTGCCCAGGGCCCTCTGAGGGGCTGCACAGCACCCAGGGTGAGCAGCTCAAAGTTCCTCTGAGCTTTGTGTCACCAGTGAACTTGCTGAGGAGGCATTTGACTCTTCATCCAAGCCATTAATGAACAAATTAATCAACTCAGGCCCCAAATACCGAGTAGTGCAAACTGAGGGAATCAAAACCTTCATCACAGCACTCCACAGTTGAATTATTCAAAATGGAAAGTGCATGTGGTGCCATTGCTCCATTTACTGGCCTGTTACAGATATTTGTCCTGGTTTGGACTTTTCCTTTGGAGCCCATAAATTACATGTGTAGGTTGTGAAGCATGGATGTGTCATGCAGTGCAGGAAAGGAGAGGATTAAGGCAGCAATGGCAGGTAATCCTCTGGCCGAGGCAGGCAGGAGAGCACGTGTTGTCATCCTAATTACTGCCATGCCCAATCCACTGGGAAAACTGCCAGGGAACAGATTCAGAGCAATGCATCTGAGCAATGAATAAATTACATAAACCCTCTTAAGTACAGTAATTCATCCGAGTTTTGTCTGCAAGATGTTACACAGCAATGTCCAATGGAAATGAATCCATATCAGGCCTGCCTGCCCTTCCCAGGGGGGCAGTCATTAAATCCTTGCTGAGTCATTGCCCTGCTGTGGTTAAGGCTAAAGAGTTCAGGATTAAAGTACATTATAGTAAAACTTCATGTTACAGAGTTTGGTCAAAATACTATTGTCAACTGCAGTAGTTCTGCATGGTACCATGTGTGGTCACTCTGATGCCGCTCTGAAGTAAAAATCCACATTTCACAGCTAGAGAGGAGACAGTGTTTTCATCCTTTGAAAAACATGCCAGCTCATTGGAAACTCCTGGCTGCTTCCCTGCCATGCATGCACTCAAAAGAGATTTCATAGTGGACAGTTAAAAAGATAAATCTTTACAAGCAATAATGGAGAGAACCACTCAGATAGCACTCCAGCATCCCAATACTGGCCTGATTTCCCACTCAGGAAGAAAGGAATCTTGCATGTCTCTTTGAATGCAAGGGACACTTTGTGGGCAGTTTGTGGATTCATGTGGAACAGTTGAGAAATCGCTTGGACTTTGAAATGCAGGCAAGGGGATTAATTTATCTTGTTTGAAGTGAAAGCCCTAACGTGTTCAAACCTGGTCATTGAAACACCAAATAAAAAAATTAAAGGAGGAATATAAAGATTTTAAATGTGAAGATTTGTCACAGATTCAGGTCACTTTCAAGGAGACCTAAATCCTTGGCAGAGAGTAAACTAGTGTTGCATGCTAAAGTTTAAATTACTGCCATGAATTTGAAGTGAAGGGATCTATGCTAATATCTGCCACTTGATCATTGTTACATCAGTGTATCACACAGCTGTGAAGATTTTCCACGATAATGTTGAAAAGTACCTCTGTAGAAGTAACTCATTTGACTACAACATTCTCCTGCTATCACTTCCTTCACATGGTAGACTTTTGGATTTCTTTACAGAAGCAAAGGCCAATAATTATTTTGTTTGTGAGTTTAACTTTGACAAAAAAAACAAAACAAAACAAAACAAAACAAAAAAGCCCACCCCCAAACAAAAAAAAGAACCTACCAATATAGAATAAAACAGAAGAGAACATGGAAATTATTTTGTTAAAATAAAAGCACAACTGACCTCTAGTGGCTGCTTGTCAAAATTAAAGCTGTTGAAATATTCCAAGAGGAAAAAAAACCACCACATTTTTCTGATTAATCTTCAGTATTGTTTCAAGGATTCTTTTTTCCTCTGTTTCCCTAGGAAGTATCACTTTGCCTGATGCATTTCTTTGCCAATCCCAGGCCTCCTTCAGACAGCATCTTAGAGTTTTGCATGAAAGATAAAAAAGATGAACTCAAATATTTGTTCCTTTTAAACAAATTTGAACTTCAAGTTTCAATTTTTCCACATTTTTAATTTTTTTAAACATTCTTTTTAAAAAATACCTGTGCTGAATAATTTATTAATTTGTTAGCACATTTATACCTCTGCCTCATGTGCTATCCTGGGCCTATTGGATCAGCCAGGCTGAAGAGACTGCCATGAGCACAATATTTGACATTTGATGTGAGGATGTCTCAAGTGCTTCAAGATTTTGGTTTTTTTTTATTCTTCCTTCATTAAAACTTCCTTTGTTCTTTGGGAAATTCTTGTGTAGAGAGTTTTTGGTCTGTGTCTTTTGTAGTTCAGCAGGGCCTGTGGCTGCCATCACTTCTGCAGTGTCAGAGCTGTGAGTGTGAGTGCAGGGCACAAGAGAGGAGCCAGCCTGATGCCTCGAGGAGCTGGAGCAGAGGCTACACAGAGTTAAGGGGAGCAAAATGGGTATTTATTGAGAGGCCTTCAAAGGCCACACCCTGGCAGCACCAGTGCCACAGTCGTGACCCCTGCCTGGATGGCTCCAAGATGGAAGCAAAAGAGGGCTTGGTCACAAGATCTCACACCTTCATAGATTTTAGTCCATTTGCATGCAAGCACCAACTGTCCAATTAATAGTCTCAAATCGTGAGGTTTCATCCTTCTTGCTTGCTTGCTGGCCCACCCTCTTCTTTCCACATTGTTTATTGAAGAAACTGCCCGTGAGTGCCCAGCTGGAATAGGACTGCTTTGTCTTCATCACCCGGGCACAACAGGAAAGCACCCTCAAGCAGAACAGAAAAACTTAGAACTTAAGGCATCAAACCCGGCCCTGGAGAGCTCGTGCACGTTACCCAGTGTGCTGTGGGCAGGAGACCAAAGGCTCAGCTTGGAGAAGCAATCAGAGCACAGGACATACCTGTGTTCAGCCTGCTTTGATACCCAGTTGGACCAACAATCAGCACAGTGGCATGGCTGTGGTGGTCTAAGGAGAGAAGCAATGTCCTTTGGGAAAAGGTAATCACTATTATTCAAGCAGCTGAGAAGCTGGTGCACTCAAGAGTGTCTCTGCTTCTCCCAGCTCTACTTGGCATTGTAGCACACTTTCCCTTACTTGGTTTGTGCTTCCTGACATTGGCAGGGAGTTGTGAATAAAGTATATCATTCCTTGAGACCTCCAAAGGCTCACTGGTTTGTCTGGGTGAGGTCACCAATGCTGATGCCACCGGGCTGAATATTGCACGGGTTGGGACATCTGTACTTCCACCAAACTCCCCCACAGCTGGGTCAAGGTCAGTTCTGGCTCACATGTGGCTCAGATGAGGGTGCTCCTGCTGCTGCTGACAGTCACCTGCCCTGGTGACAAAGCAACTCAGGACAAAACCTGCACATGACCTGGGTGG
Organism: Catharus ustulatus; assembly: GCF_009819885.2. Lineage (NCBI taxonomy): Eukaryota > Metazoa > Chordata > Aves > Passeriformes > Turdidae > Catharus > Catharus ustulatus. The sequence goes on along the minus strand of NC_046225.1, from coordinate 63,043,138 downwards.
GCTTCAGACTGAGCTGTAACAGAGACCCCTGCAGGCTGTCAGCTGGCACCCTTTTATTCATATTGACATTATTGAAAAGCCAAGACAACAGAAGTTTTTGAAATGAAGCCTAGATGCATAATACCTTTCTTGTAAATCGGTCTCAGAAATTTCACTGGGCCTGTACAAACTTCTGAAATGCTGAGAAGTTGTATTGACGTGTATTTGAGAAGTTCCAAATCAAGTCACTGTAATACCGTATAAAAATAACTACAATGGAAAATCATCAACAGAAAAACTAGAACACTAAATGATCTATGTTATTATTCCCATAGAGATTAACATACTGCATTTTCCCAGCCTGTTGCAATTTATTAGCCCATGTTCTTCTGTATCAGTATCAAATATTATTTCATTATAAAAACTTGTGTGCCTGTTAACAAAAAAAAATCCAGATTAACTGTCAACATATGTTACTTTCACTTTTTCAAATTAGAGTAAGCAAACTGGCTCTAATTAGTTTCCTGATTAATGAGTGCATGGTAAGCAAGAGAATTACATTAAGAACAATTTCCAGTTTACACTGGTTAGGAGGAGGTAAAAAAATAATTTTTCAACAGGGATCAAATAAATCTACAGAACCCCATTTTTTTACTATGCTGTGAAAATATGCAAGGCATCACATTGTAAATTGCTGGTTAGGTCACTGGAGCAGGATGAATAAATACTCTTTGCCATATGAAATTGGCTAGTTAAATGAAGATCACAAAATTGTTTGTTGCTATATAAGGCTCATTTTTGCTATAAAAAGAGCAATTTTAATTTACAGGGGCTTAAGGCAATTTTCCATCTAATTTTATGTTTTATAATGTCTGCTAAAACACTGGTGCCTTATTAGTTTGTGTGGTCGAATATATATTGTTTCCAAATTTCAAGGCTATTGATTTATCTTGACCAAAGCAAAACAGGGTCAGGTTTTCTCCCTAAATTCTAAGAAAAATCCAAACAGATCACATTAAGGCAACTAAAGCAACTGCATCATAGATATTTTTTTTTTTTTTCGGTGACCAATATAAAAACGATCTGATTTATTTGGATATGAGTAATGACAGGTTAACTTCACTGGTCAGAACTGTAATCCTTCCCTTGCCATTTTTTGCTGCACAATTTCACCCCTAAAAACCTTAAAACTGAGGTGAATTAAATGGCTGTTATAACACAGAAACAACTGGATAGACACACAGCAAGATTCCTTGAACATCTGAGCTCTGTTTTCTCCAGCAAAGGTCCTGGCAGCCAGGTAAGAGGAAGTTAAGGGCTTTTCATCTTCCTGTACATCAGAGGCTTCCTTTTCCAACCACCTACCCTCCACAGTGGGAGGATAATGGCAGTGAATCCATTCATCCCAGCCCTAGGTAGTGTTGGCCACTCGGCCCCACAGAGACAAGAGTAACCCAAATTCTTGTTAATAGATCGATCCCTTGGGGTGGATTAGAGAGAAACAACGCTGGATGATGGGCATATGTAGTTATGTATATGTTAGGCTTAGTGCAGAACAATTTGGTTGCAATGGAAAGCAGGAATGTAGCTGTTTTAGTTAGCATTATCTGCAGTAATATAGGAATATGAAAGCATAAAAATATTACTTATGACGGGGAAAAGAAAGAGAAAGAAAAACAAGAGTAGAAAGATACCTAATCACCACCAGTGCATCTCCGATGAGGCTTGATTGTTGCAGTTTAGATGTCTATTGGTCAAAGTGATGGTCTGGATCCATCCTGAGCTCTTGGGATTAGGAGAAGCAGCCCCCAAAACACAAAGTCCAATGGGTTAAAGCATGGCTCAGGCTGGCTGGGTGCCACAGGTACCTCCCCTAGGGCGAAGGAGCTTTCAGCCCTGTGGTGGAAGGCTCCAGAAATGAGTCAGGGGATGCTTGGGGGCTCTTTGATGCTTTATGTCACCTTCTCAGCTCACTTCAGCCCAGCTGAGCCAGCCTTGCCCCATCAGACCTTCCCGGGGTGTGGGGGAGTTTTACCACCGAGGAGTTGTGCAAGGCAGACAATTAGCATGATAAAAGCACCTTTCCACCTTGCCCCTGATCGGCTCAAAGCCCGAAGAGGTCTGTAGCCTCCAGGCAGTGATAGCTCACCCCTCTGCCTTATGCAGACCAGCCATCACACACCCAAAATCTCACCTGCTCCTTCCAGGGATGCAAACCTGGCCTCAGTTAAGCACCTTGGAACCTCCACAAATGGGTAAATGAGCCATTAATCTTTAATAGTCCAGTCTCTTATAGTCTCCACTTTTCAGGAAAATCCATCATCCCTCTTCTTGGCCATGACACAGCCAAGAGGGCAACAAGCAAAGCATCAGCCCTCCACCTGCAGGCTAAATTGCCCTGAAACCTTGGCCATTTTTATATCTTATCTAGTCCAAAAAGCCGACAAGCTTCCAAATGGATGTTGGATTTTTCTTTAGTTTCTTAATTCTTTCCCTGTCCTTATTTCAGGCACAGGGTCTCCAAAAGCCAAGAAAGTATCTAAGCCATTTGTGTTGTTTCGCTTGTTCACCATGATATAGAGAACAAGGAGTGATGGATTTGTGGTTGGCTGGGACTTTATGACAGATCTACTCTGACAATACAGCCCAGTTTTTAAACTTTTCTGAGTCCATCTGCACAGTGGCAGCACCACAGGCTAGCTGTGGCTTTCAGCCCACCATACACACTGAATGAGCTCAAAGCAAGGCTGATCTCAAAGACATTTCCTCCAAAGACTTTTCCAGCTTATATTTCTCAGCCACTGGTATTGTATCATCTTTGCTCCAGAATTTCTCCAGTTTCATCAGCTTCTGTTCTTTCTTTCTGCATTCACCCCATTTTTTTCTTCCTGCCATCAGCTGTTCTTTCTACCCTCTCTCTCTCAGGCGTGTCACAACCTTTTACCCCAAGTACATCCAAACGTCCTTTAACTCAACAGTTTTATTTTCAGGTCACATGGTTGTGTATTCTAAAGAAAGAGTTTTTTTCTAGTGCCAGTGCAATGGACGAGGTGAAAGTTTGAAAGCAGCCAGTGCAGCATTAGGCTCTGTGTGTCATTACCTGCAACAGGTTCGTCTGGCTTCATCAGTGAGAGATGAGCTCTCAGCACTTAGCAGAGTCAAACCAGGTTTATTTTCTGTCGAAGCGGTGACAGCCTTATGTCAGGAAACTGGGCAGCACTTGTGGGAGGGGATAATACCATGCCTATTAGAAGGTCCAGTAAGTCTTCTTCCATCCTTTCAATTTCTGAGCAAGTGCTGTTCTGGAGGGGCAAAAAAATACCATTTCCTGACCCAGCAGCCCTGTTTTGTTGTACATTTCTTTGTACTGGTACTGCACAGGAAGGAGGGGTCTCACCAAAAGTTTGCAGATATTTCTGCCTTGTTTTCACATTAGTCTGAACTCACGTGTTGGTGGAAAGTTGGAATTGGAAGCTGGGTTAGTGCAAGCAGCCCCTGTGCCCACCTTGGGAGGTGGAAGTGACCTGGCAAGTGCTCCTTTGTGCCAGCTGGCTTTGGCTGGAGGCATGAACACCATCAGGAAAACTGGATCTGGGAGAAAGATGTATGTCAGGGACTGTCTGAGGTGTGTAGGCTGTTTCTAGCTAGTCAAGGACAAAGACAAGCTTTGTGTCCAAACTGGAGACACCCCCATCCCTGTTCTGCCCAGAGGAGCCCCACAGCTGCTCTGTGAGTATGGTAACACATGGTAAGTGCTGTCCCACACAAAGAACAAGATGTCCTGTATGGACAAAAAGAGGATTAATGTGATTATCCTAATAGGAAGTTTTAGCAGATGTTCCAAGTAATTATCTTTCCTTTCCATGATCACAAATAAATTAATAAATAAATAAATAAATAAATAAATAAATAAATAAATAAATAAATAAATATTTTTTTAAAAGAACAACCAAACAACAACCAACAAAATCACATAACAATTTTCCAAAAACCTATATTTTTTTAAGCTAACCAGGATTTCTGGTCATAAAGAATAACAGCAAAGGCAAGCGTTTTTTCCTTTGCATGAAAATTCTTGGAGCAGCATGCAAACAGACCTTCTTGTGGTATTAATATTGCCCCATTTATGCTGAAGCTATGCAAACAGAGACATATAAAACTGTGCTCCTAAAAACTTAGGTTGCCAATAAATATTTTTACCACTTTTAATTTATACTGTTTGTGACTTTACCCCCATGCAGAAAAGATCCCAGAATGCAAGCTAAGTTATTCTGAGGTTACTGAAGCTATCAGACACTTAAAATAAAGATCATTTGTGTTCCTCTGAACTCAACCTTGTTGCTTCTTTGAAAAGACTTGATTTGGCAGTTTGCAAAGCTTCATCTCATGGACTAGAGACAAAAACATAGAAGTTTTAGCTTGAATTGATAGCGAGCAGCCTTGTTTACCGCCTCAGGAGATTTGAGTTCCCATCTTGACCTTACTGTACATGCCCTTGCTGCAAATACTGGGTGTATTTTCACAAGGTTACCACTCTCCAGTTAGCTGTCTTGATATCTCAGTATTAAAAAAGTCTCAATAATAAATAGATTCAATGTGCCTTGCTGCATAAAGATACCAGCCTGTGTTCCATTAAAACAAAAACATAGCTTCAGGCTTCCTTTATAAGCTTACTGAGTTAATGGAAGTTACAAATTCTCACCACACTGAAAAACTGGTGTGAGAAAATAGCACTCCTATTCTGATGCCTACATAGTGCCTGCTGGATTTACTGTCTAATTTTCACAGTGCTTAAGGTGATATTCATGTTTAAAAGGTACAAGTTGTGCCTCAAATGGCTGGTTTATAAGTAAAAATGTGGTTTGAAGTAATGAACCTGTGCCCTTTAATTTTTTTTAAGATTTTTAGGTTCAAAGTCCAAAAATTTTATCCATATTCAACAGGAGGAGAAAAAAGACAGCTGAAGTTCTAATACTTGAATATGTGAGTTGTGGAATTCAAAGGAAAATCAGAAGATTGTGACAAAAGCAGGGTAGCTTGCAACTCAGTCTGCCTCAGGGGTTGCTGAAACTAGTTCTGAGCTATTATATTTACAGTTAAGTGAATATAAAATGTTAGAGAATACTTAGAAAGTCGTGGGCAACCTGAATTTCTTCATTTTTGAATGTTTGACTTAACAAATTTTTGAGTGTTCTTTTAGACACATATGTAAATAAATGCTCACATTTCTAGTAATGTATAGATTCCCTATAGTTTTCATTTCTGTCACTTCTTAATTTTACAAAAATGTTAATTATGGCAATTCTGATATTATCTTTTCTAGTACTAGTTATTTACTAAAAAAACCAAATTTTTATGTGGAATTTGCTTTGGTTTTAAGCAGCATTCAAAGCACTGGAGTAGCTCCTAACTGACTGGTGCTATAATTTTGGGACATAAGCCCATAAAACTTCACGCATTGGCAAGCCTCTGATCTCCTTTCATTCCAAAATTCTCCTCCTTGAGATGAAAACAAAGCAGAAATATTTGCAATTATAATGTCGTAAACTTCTATTTGCTTGTTACACGTTCTCAGCTCTCAGCCTGGAACTGAGGATGATGGATTGAAAGCTGCCAGCTTGCTAATGAGGCAGCCTCGCCTCGGGGAGGGGGGAAATCTGGGCAAACAGGTACAACTGCAAAGGGAGACAGCTGCAATCAAAGCATCTTCTCGAGGAGCTGGTAGTGCTGGGGGTGGAAGTGCCCAGCTGTGAGCACTTCTCAGCTCTGTGCAGTCAGCACAGGGCAGCTGCAGGGCCAGGGAGTTTTTTCTGTATCTCCCAGAGCATCAGTCATGGGTACCATGAACAGGTCCTGCACAGCTGGTAAAATGTGCCTGCTGCTGGGAGTTTGCATCTGTCCACACATTTCAGATGGAGTTTTGTGCCTACAAATGGAATGAAACAAAATTAAATCAAAATTTAGCAAGAGAGAAAGACAACATGAGGAAAAACGGGCAAAAAGAGAAAGTGTTAAATGTCACTGTTCAACAAAGCTCAGTTTTGATGAAGGTCAGTGAAGCTGGCTGGCAATTAGCCTTTGGCTGTCTGAAGAAAGGACTTTTGACTAGTTCTTGCTTTATCCTGCAGAGGTTAGTGTTATATACACTCCCAAAGTCCTCCTATGCCACCCAGCTTGCAAGCATAAAGCCAGGAAAAAGTTTTACTTTTTGCCAGTTGGCTATATAATTTTCAGTGGCCAAAAGCCAACTAGTTGCTAATCGTTATTGCAGTGAAACTGAAAACAAAGCTCTTGGTATGAATACTTGGACTGTTTGTTGTATTCCCCTGAAATTCTTCAGGAAGTGCCATGAGCTGCAGCTCACACCCACAGGTCCCAGAAAGGATGAACTGGGTGCCTGTATCTGCGCACAGCACCTGGTCTGCAGCCTTGCTGGGTATTTTCCAGAGGCTTTCTGCAGTGGAGATTAGCTGTCTGTGCAGAAATTGTTATTTAGGTGCTGTGCATGCTTAGAGTATTTTCCAAAAATCGAGTATGTCCATGGAGGCCCCAGCAAATGTGTGTGAGGGGAGAGAACTGTGAAAGGTGGAATTGTTTTCAGTAGTAAGGGAGATAACTCACATCTATTTGTTATTATTTTTGCCTCAAAAAGAAAAGCCTGAGGCAAGAAACAAGTCTTTGTTTGGTATTTGTGTAGCAGCCAGCACAGTGGAGTGCTAATCCATGACAGGGAACACCGGGCACTTCCATCATTCAAGTAAATAAAAATGGTTATTTCCAAAACTGACTGAGCAGGCACAACTGCATCACCCGTGTCCATCCTGTGAGTCACAACCACCTCAAGTAAACAAGAGGAAATTGTGTCTAGGATCATTCTTATCCCTCCTTCATAAGTTACCCCACAGGAGAGCAACACTGAAAAAAAATTGCTTCTAAATAATTTTAGATCTGTTGATAGGCACCTCCATAAGTGCTTGGTTTCCACTTAGTTGCAAACTGAAGGCAGATCTGTGAACCAAAGTTTTGTTGCTATTAGTTGTGTTCTTCCAAATACAAATTAATTGTGTCCCCTCAGCTGTTTTTTCTGTGCCACAAAACATCTAGCAAGGGTACAAAAGGCAAGCATCAAAGGGTGCACTTAATTCCAGCTACACTTTTAGTCCCCATAAAGGCAGCAAGCAAATACACATATTTCTCAGACTTCTACCTGCTAATGGTTTTCCTCTGGGGTGTGTCGCTAGCTGCAATTAAAAGAGGGAAAAAAGATAAGGGACCTTGTGTGCTAGAATCGAGGGACAGTATGTCAGAGGTGAGCAATAAGTAGTAGAAATGGTGAACTGTGAAAAGAGACAAAGAGACAAGAAAATCTTGTATATTGGCCAGCAAAGGAAAGCTGTGGTGAAAACCAGCTGTGGATGCTTACTCAGAGTGAATCAGCCTATCTAAAGTCCTTCAGAAGAATCTATACCTTTGATTTCATGACCAAATTTGTTTGTTTGATATATGCTATTGTTTATTTGATATATGCTAATGCTTAATATTGTTTGTGGAAAAAACATCGGGTGTCTTCCACAATTACATAAAAACATCTTTAAAAATTGTACTTAAGAATATCTTCCAATTGGATGGGTAAATATTTTATCATTAATATATAGAGTCAACCTTGTGCATATGTCACTAGAACACAGAATCAGAACCTGGATCCAGCTGTATGGTCGATTTGCAAACACTTAGTGAGACATTGTCCTTCCTCCAATGCAAATTTAAAACGTTGATCAGCGAATACTTAGGCGAGAATTTCTACAAGCAATAGTCTAATTGGATGTAAGAGGATGGCTCGTGTTAGGTAAATAGTCTGCACACATTTGCAAGATCAAAGCCTTACTTAGGGCAATTCACACGTTGTGGAAAACACTGAGAGATAAAGAGAAAGAAAGGCTGAGCACAATAGTGAAAGAAACATGACATGGCACGTTAACATAATAAACTGTTTTGAATGCAAAGGTGTCATTCTAAAAACTATTAATGATGTTATTAATCTCCATAGTAGATGCGTCTACCACCGTTTGTCTCTCATTATTCAATTTAATAACACAAAGAGGAATATATTAGAAAGGAAAAAGGATTATCACAGTGCAGAAGCAAAAGAGGGAAATGTTTTTTCTTCTCCAGAAATTGCTAAAGGGGCAATCTCTGTCATTACTGTTATTGTTATTCTGGAGAACTGAGAAATGCTCAAATTGACCAAATTCAAATCACACGGGACAGGAAGGTGGTCAGTGCTGCTGTCCCCAGCTCTCCACCCTCATCTTCAAGGGCTCACAGAGCCACATTGCCTCAGGAAAACCTTGGGAGATGTTCTTCCTAGGGGACAAATAGATGTTTGCCAAGCTCAACAACTGCTTTATGCAGAACCCTTGGTGCAAATATAAGTTGTGGTTTGTCTCCAGACTATTGTTAGCTTGATTTGTACCCCCAGCTACTCCCTCATCATTCCCTGTGGTAACTTAGGTTATACTGTCAGCCTCAAGTACTCAAATATTCTTAGGTAAAGAAAAAGTAGATTAATCTGTGATTTAAAGATGAATATGTTTAGAGGTTTTAACTTGGTCCTTGGATTTTCGCAATGTCAAGAAATGCATTTTTAAGTTTATCTCGGTGAATAATAGGACTATGAGTTAACCACTTAGTTTAGAGAAACTGCAAATTTGCTGTAATATTTCTTACATTTTTATGAACTTAGAAAAAATACCCACTACCATCAGCTTTAGAAACAGTGCTCAAGTAATCTGGAAAAATTATCCCTTCTGAATCAGATGTCTAAACATCCATACACAGGAGCAGAGACTGCAGAGAAATTTCATCATGGTCACAGAAATGTGTCTGCTGCAAATCTTGTTGGAAAAAAACATTCATATAGGAATTTTTAAGTTTTTCTTCTGCCCGTATTGCTGTAAACCAAAGCTCTTAAGATAAGTGGAAAACGAATAGCAAGGTGCAACAGAACAAGCTAAGCCAATGTGGCATCACAAAATCAAATAATCACAACTTCTCTGGAAGATTCATTCAGCTGTGGATTTGATAATATTTCTCAGCTAAAAATGTCTAACACTTGTGTAGTACTTTTTCTGAATGGTTTTACAAAGACTATATATTGTAGATGCTATATATATTTCTGCTTTCATTTGTATTTTGCAAAAATGACCATTCAAATAAAAATCACACTGAAGTTGGGTACTTGAAAGCTTTTCTACAGCAGAATTTTAATTGCCTAGAAATAAATGTTTTCAGGTCAGCAAGTAATGAAGCTTGAATGGTTTATTCAGTTACTGAATTCTGCTAGTAGTTCCCATTCCTAATGCAGGCCTAAAATCATCCATTGTTATAATTCTTCACAGGGAATTTGACAGTAATAATGCATGTTTTTATTATATAGTTTTAGGGCACACCCCAAAACAGACTTCAGCAGGGGAAGAGACAGAGGAGGGCTCCCAGGGTGGGAGGAAAAAGCCAACTCCAGAGAAACTGCTAAGAACTGTGTTTTCTCTAAGATTAATGCATTTATTTACCTTTAGCCAGTGATGTCCCGTTTAATGACTGTAAGGTATCACGAGTTCAGAAAAGAATCTCAGCTTTTAGGCAACCAGGAAACTGATGGGCCACTTTGCAGAGAGATGTTTGTGGCACGGAGTGCAGGAGTGTGCCAATGATTCCTGCAGTGGCACAGGGGTGCAGCAGCCAAGATTTCTGGAAGACCTGTCCAGATCTCACAGAGGACACACTGCACCAGGCTGGGGATTTGACACGTAACCACCTTTTGTCATAAAAATGTGTTCTTCAGTTTCAGCTTTCCTTCCTTAAAAATGTGTGTGGCTCTGCTTTCTGACTGAGAAAAAGCTTGAGAACATCTGAGAAAGAGCAATGCTCCTGAGCTATGACTGCAGTCTCAAAATCTATTGTTTCCTATTATGTTCTAAAACTCAGCAGTTTGGGCATCAAAGTGACTGCTTTGCTCCAGGCAGACATCACATGGGGTTCTTTCTGTCCCCTTCTCAGTGAGGATTTGCCTCTTGCTGTTCTCCTTTCCCCACAGAGAGAAGTCAACTGGACAGCAGTGTTTGTACTTTCTACTATGTTTTATGGAGATGGGCAGCTGTGTAACAGAGAGCCAGTTATTATGGCTTTGACAGAGACCTTTCCCCTGGTGTAATTATAATTACCTTGCATAGCTAGGGTGTAATTACTGTCTGGATAATGCCAAAGTGATTAATGATCATTCTTTCCTTGTGAAATAACATTTTTACAATTTTTACAATTGCTTTTAGTATCTGAAAAGTAAAAATTAGATTTAGATTTCATTGCTGTCTAATCTTGCGTGTGCTCTTCTTGGACTCTGATCTTAAAATTGTTTTAATAGCAGTCAATTTAGAAATCTGGATTTTCAACCTTGGTAGCAGCCACATCTCACTATAATCAGATACAGCACATTTTCAAATGCAGATTTTTAAAAAATCTTTTGTTTACTACAGAAAGGCTGCCTTGGGTCTTCAACATTGCTGCCGTTAATGACAGTTGTTCCTGCAGAAATCTCTCATGACAACTCCTTATGAGATTGTTTCACAGTAAAACTTGGTGTACAGACTTTCCTGCAGTGGATAAGGCAGAACATGTGGAAGGCAAAGCCAGAATGGAAATGCCAAAGGGGATTTGCCCCATACAGTGAGATGAAGAATGAAAATATGAGCTATGACTTAGGAAGGTACCTGAAATCCAGTGGTCACTTACCCATGTCTTTCTGGTGTGACTCAAAGAACCAGAAATCTAAAACCTTTCAGTAACACACTGTTTAATACTTTTTGAGAGATTTTTGATCTTTCTGTTCCTGTTTATCTCTGTCTTTCTTCCATGGGACTGGGGTGGGGGAGATTAGGAAATTAGATTTTCCCTCTCTTTCGTTGGTGGGAGTAAGTGTGAGGGGATTAAGAAGGTTTTTCACCTCCCCTTCATTCCTCATCCAGTTTGGCTAAAAGAATTGTTCCACTTGTAAAAACCCAAGTGATTACTAACACACCCACTAGTTCTCAGATCATCTGAAACATTCGTTAGAAAATCAAAGGTCTTTTCTAGCTGGGAAGAGAAGTCTTTACATTAAGCATTAAAATAGAAGCACTCTGGCATTCTGCAGCCCTCTATAACAGATCATTATGCAGAGACAGACCGGGTTCCAAATTTTCTACCGGGCAAAGCTAACAATGTTTTACTGAAGAGAAGACCAAACACAAAGTTCCTGAAACATCTAAGTACGTGCTGTCTTTTCCACAATAAAACATTTCACATATTTTGAAGTTTTTTCAAGTTTTGTGACTAATTTTTGTGTGTAATGTGAAAGAAGTGCCAGATAATTTGGGGTTTATTTCCCAGATCAATCAGATTTCTTTTTTCCTTCTTCCTAAGAGTTCCAGCCACTGTTGTTCCACATATTTCCCATTCAGCTAAAGACGTTTAGATTTCTTCTTTTTGTTTAGAATGATGCTGCTTTGCTTTTAGGTATCAACACCTCTAAGTTTGCCTTGGACTGTCTTGAATTTAAACACATGCTGTAGAAAGGTGTTAGGCAATACAGTCAGAGTAAAAATGTAGACTGTATGCAGTTGGTACAGAACATGACCGAACACTCCTGAGCTGCAGCAGCTGCCACCATGAACTTCCATTTGTTAACCCATCTTCACTGTGTCACACTGAATTGTGATTCCAGACTTCAACTGTTCTGACCTCACAGAGTGACTAAAAGCAGGACTGGATAACTTGGCTGTAGTGGTGTTAGCACAAAATGTCCCAAGTGCTGTCTCAGCCAACAAGATGTATCCAGCCAGCAGAGTTTTTTCTTGCTGATACATTACCCTGTTCAGTGGGACCCTAATTCTGGGACAAATTTCTTACACACTCTAAATAAATATATCTAAACAGAAGCAACCCCACAAGATAAAGGACACACTAATAATAATAATCCATATAACCACACAAGGTGGTGTAATTCAATACACATTTTTTCACATAAAGCTATATTTTAGCTATGAAAATATGAGGGGAAATTTGTATGGTTTCCTATCAGCTCCTGGTTTAACATAGGCACGGTCTCTGATTGATTTTCCCTCTGCTTGCTCTCCTGCTCATTAGCTACAACATAGGGAAAATGCTTTAAAACCTTTGGATATGGATTTCTGCCTCCATAGCTGCTTGATTTCCAAATGAAATGTCTGATCTCTGAGTCTTCTGAGGTTTCAGCCTTGTGAAGTATCCCACTTTAGCAGCTGCACCCATGAAGTTGCATATACAGGCTGATTAGTAGAGACCTGAATCTTTCCCTGCTTCCTCATGAAAATTCTGGAGCACACCCAGTCAGATTGATGTATTGCCAGCTGTTTCTTACCACCACTGTAACTGTCAAAGAAATCAAGCACAAAGGTACCTGTGGGCATTGTAGGGAAATCTAGTGAGATAAACTAGTTCCATGGTTGCTAGACTTTGTGTTGAAGTGGATTTTTGAGTGGATTTTTCCTTCTTCTGTGGTACTGATAGGTCCTTTTGATGTCATTTTGCAGAGCTTTGTGCTGAGCAGTGCCTCAGTTGCCCGGGAGTTCCCATAGCTCTCCAAAAGGTTACAAAAGGCAGGAATAACCAGCAACTGACACAGACTCCTGCTTCCTGACATGTAAGGAGTGAGCAGTGGCTGAAATGAGCCTTTTTTTCTTCCTGATTTGAGATTAGGAAACCAACTCACCACAAATGGAGAGGTGAGAGTGTGCACTGGCAATTAATACCAGCAACCAAAATCGTCATCCTTGCATGGTAACCTAATGAGAAGAAGGGCAAGCAAAGTGCCTTAGCTTATATTAGTTAAATAAATATTCAAACTGTTAAGGAACCTTTTAAAATTACCCCTTTGAATTCCATAGCAAGGCCATAGGTAGAAAGTGTTAGCGGAGAACAGCTGCCCATGGCCCCAGATTCTGACACTTAATAGCTTCTTTTGCTAGGTACCAGCTCTGTTCTGCCAGCTTCCCTCTCATTTTCTTCCAGGTTTTGATAGATCTTTCCTTCCAGCTCAAGCTTCAATTTTCCCAGCAAGTCAGTCCTGGTGAGGAGGTGTCTGACTTCAATATTTCTTAACAGTAACAGCACTTCCAGATTTACAAGGCCCAAGAGAAAAGCTGCTTTTAACCAGAGCAGTCGCTCTTATAGACAGAGTCTATAATCAGAACTGTGAATTCTTACATGCTGAGCATGAGACTTACCCTGCTGCTTTCTCCCTGAGGTGCCCTGGTTAGGGATCTATCCATGCGGTGCACTGTGTGCATTTCCCCTTGGAACAGAGCAGTCAGAACTGCTAATGAGCAGTAATTGATACAGGATGATGGATTTGGAAGGTTGGGGCCAGCAGGGCTGCCAGGAGTCCCATGTTCAAAGGTGCCATTGGAGACATGTTCCTCAGCTCCAACCATGCACTTTATCTTTTCCTGAGCACCTGCACGAACAAAATACCTTTCTATGATGTTATTCATAGGTCCATCCTAACACATAATCTAGTGCCCAGACAGAGGCTGCCCCTCTGGAAATAGAGCATTAACCCATCAGATTCTTATATTGAACGTTCAAAACCATGGGAGGGGCTACCTACACCAGTCTGAATCACAGAAGCTGTTCTGAGGTGAAAATCTTTTACACCCAAGAGCTGTGTGGTTAATGACTATTTGAGGCTGTTTGAACATAAAAGCCTGAGTTCACTATTTCTAGAACCGAAATGCTGTCTGGGACCAAAATATTGTCACTGACACAGTAACCATGTCCATTAATGAGGCAAGACAGCCTTTTGTTTTCCTTCTCCATCTCTTGCATCATGACTTCTCTCTATTTTGAATAAAGGCTTCAAAACTTTTACAGTTCATAGGCAGGGGTACTTTTTCTCCATTAAAATTAAGATCTCTTGTTTTAATGAGTAATATATTGTGGCAGCAACTTGAAACTAATGAATTACAGAACAGAGGTTCACATCAGAGACCCTTCATAAGTAACAGTGTGCCAAATAATGCTAACAGGCTAGGTAGCAACAAGTGAAATATTCCAACAGAATATAAAACAGTATAATTGTTTTCCTGCAATTTTTATATCAAATATAACTTCTTTAAAAAAAACACACTTCTTCTTTCCTTTAGCATAATCTCCTGTTGAGGAGAAGCTTAATCTATGCCTGATCAGTTTGTTGTACCCATTGGAAAACAGAGAAATCATTGCTTATATGTGAATTAAGCTGCCTGTTTCCTCACAGATTTTCTCCTCTGATCCACCTTTAGGAAAGAAGCCTGCTCAAGAGCTTTCTCAAGGACCCAGTCAGCAGCACTAACTTTCAGTGTGGGTAGGTTGCTACAAACCCTGAGCTGATGCAGCGCAGACTAGCTGTCCTCTTTTTGCTCATCTACGTTCTAAAACCTGTAGCAAAACCACAGCAGATGACAGGGGAAGAAAGGGCTCCCTGACAGCACAGCTCCAGAGCTTCCTCACCAGGAAAGATGCAGTGACACCACCCTGGCTCTGGGTCAAGGGTTTTGCTGCACAGTTGCGTCCATGAGTGAATATAGGTTCTTTTTATTTTATGGTTGGTGGGGTTATTTTCCTGCTGTTATTCCATATTACATAGTTTTTTAAAAAATTAAATTCATCACTGAGACCTGGTCTTTCACTGGGACTCTTTGCTCCGGTTTTGGGCAAGGTCAAGGAATCAATCTCTGTATATAAAACATGGCTTGCAGCAGTTTTGACTTTTTACAGTAAGGATTTGAACCAAAGTAGCTTTATGATGTTTTCTAATGATGGAGGTTCCCAGCAGGGACAGTTAAGAAAGAAAATTAACTTACCAATACTGATTTGTACTTGGATAATATGTGGGGTGAAATTTTAAATAAAAGTCAACAAGGAGCACAAGGGTAAAAGGAGTCTTTCAGTCTTTCAATTTGCCCTCTTCCAAGGGCACAGATTAAAAAGATATGACTGTTCTAGTAGAAAGACTTTACACATTTCCCACTCCAGAAGCTTGTAAAAATAGTAGTCTGGGGTATATTTTATTTTACTTCATTTTATTTTATTCTATTTTATTTTATTTCATTTCATTTTATTTATTGCCTTATTTTCACAGACTTTGCTGATCACAGAGCCAGTATATGAAAGAGGCCAATGACTGTGGCCCTTTAGGAGCCCCAGGGATGCACTTTGACATTCCCAAACAGCCCCAAGCCATGGCACCTGGCCATGCACCCTCTGAGAGCAAGACCTGAGGAGAGCAACACCTTCAGCTCCAGGAACACACAGACCATGCCCAGCCCCACCTTGGGACATGCAGTGCCATGACCTGGGGAGAACTCTGCAGCCCCCTGGATTTCAGGCAGCATTTTTCTCCCAGATGTAGCAGGGCATTTCCCTGCCACCACCCCTCTGTGCAGCCCCCTGCCTGTGTGTGGTGTGAGCTCACTCCAGAAAAGAATGCGCAATCAAGATCTGTAGTTCAGACCCAGGAGCAGAATGCTGTCTTTAATTTATAAAGCGTATACACAAAATGAACCCTCAATCTGATTTGTATTGTTTGTGCATATACTATTTTCCTAGTATCAACACAGACTTATGCATATAATTTCATTTGTTTCGGTTGGGTTTTTAAATTTTATAAATTCTTTTCAGCTTCTACTGCACAACACCCTTCTCTTAGTAAATTCAAATGTGTACATGTGGTTGTGCAGATGAATGTGCACACACAGAGCCTCCATTCAGCCCTGTGCTTGAGGCTCCCAAGCTTTCCTATTGCCCATCTCCAGCATCTCAGGAGCTGGAGCTCTCTCTCTTTATGTGCAAGTTCCTTCTAAACAATATTTCCTGCATCATATGAGAATTATTTCTGATTAGGAATGTCAGGTGAGAAGGGTCTTCAGGGATGATGACAGCAGTTATTATTTCTGCCTCCATCACACAACAACTTTTAGAAACTCATCCCATCTTTAGGCTCTACTGATCACCAGAGAACTTAAAAAATTGTAATGAGCCAAATAATTTTTAAGAGGCAAAACCACTTCGTACCAGCACCAAATTCAAGCAACGTGCCTCTTAAAGTTCCTTATTAATAAGGTAAAATTATTTTTGATTTCACTGTATTTTTCTATGCTGTACCATGTCCAGAATATAGAAGATTTACGTGGCAGATGTTTGAACACTGTGGTTAGGCAAGCCAAGTAGGTTACTAAGAAATATAGGAATTTTGTACACAATATTATAAACAATAGTGAAAAAATGTTATTATGGTTAGCAAACAAACTAGAAACAGAAACAAAATTGTCTATGCTTTATAAAATATGTTAAATTATGAGTTATGACATTTTCTCTTTTCATTGAATTGACCAAGAAGTAAATTCTGGATATTTTATTGCTGCTGTTTTGGTACAGGATATATTATTAAACATGATCCCATTGTGACTGAAGGGTGTCCTGCAATAAGTGTGATTGTGAGGTTGATCAATGCCATCTGCTTCCAGGACTGGAGAACTCAACACAGACAACACAGGCACAAAGAAATGCAGTCCAGCCCCAGGACTGAGTGGTCAGTGGTGTGAGGACAACTTGTGAATGAGTCTTCAAGGGATAGAGTCTCAAAGGTGGAACTTGGCATGCAGGAGAAGGGAGAAAGCTCCAAGAGTAGGAATGAGTAACCAAAAAAATTAAAATGACAGCTTCCCAATGTGGGAAACAGACACAGGAATCAGTAATGAAATACAATCAGAAGTTATGGTTGAGAGATCCCAAAAAGAGGCGGAGAGGCTTTACCAACTTGTTTGTGCAAAAGTTGGAAAAAATGTCACATTCTATTTGTTTTGTATTTTGGATGCTTGTAAAACTCCTTGAAGTCTTCCAACATTTCACAGGAAAAGATTCAGGGATTTTTCTTGGGGGTGTCAGAAGGGGGAAGAGTCCTTTTTCATTTAACATTTTTAGTATTCAAATTAGAAGACTTTCAGCATCCTGGGGTGAAACTCAAAAGCTTTTCCCTAGGAAGCCTGGGAGCATATCAAAAATCAATGGCATGGAGGATGGAAAAAGTTTCAAAAATGTGAGACTGGCAGGAAATACTGGCACATTTCTGTTTGATATTTACTTTCTTGGCATGCAGTGGCTCTTTTAGCGCCAATGGAAAATCCTTTAGTGCCAAGCCACTCTCAGATAAATCTGCACACAAATACACTTTGAATTGGCATGTAGCTTTTGAGATTAAGGTTTAACCCTTGCCAAAATATGCTTTTTTGGATTCTATCATCTCTCTTAAGTTAATTAGGTAACTTCATAATACTAAAATGTTACACCTGACTGATTTTAATTTGATGCATCTAAGCTCAGCAAAACCAAATGAATGGGGAAGAGTGAAGACACCTGACATGGAAGAACAAACAACCAAGGCTCTGAGTTTTGTAGACACATCAAGGAAATTGCAGCAAAAAACCTACACAGCCTAAACTTAATCTCTGGGAATGACTAATACAAGAGCAGAGGTGATCTTCACATGGGTGGGGAATGTGGAGAGGTTGAGGAAACACAAGCAGATCTTACAACTAGCCCTGCTAAGGAATTTTTAAGCAGCACCTTAGCCATCCTTATGAAATCCATGCTTGCACTATAACCTACTCAAAATCATAGACTTTCAAGTTCAACCTTCAACTGAACAGTCTGTATAATCCTGAAAGAAAAAAATAAAGCCTTACATTATTCCAGAGTTCATGGTTTTCAGCTTAGCCTATTGACTGTCCTGGCCCCAGGTTGGTCAATGACTGGGTGGAGGTTTATTGCTGTCTGTTTTGACAATAAAGCACTTATGTGGGAATATCTCAGGTCAGTAGTGCCCCTGCAGCATGTCTGGGAGCAAGTACTGGAGCCCCAAGCCATGCAGGGATTGAACATAACTGCGTTTCAATATACTAAAGTCCACATGTCATTTTGGACACAGGCAGGGCATGCACATCACTGTAAGCAGTGCCGTGGTCACTGAACCAGGGGTGTGGTGAGGACCAGGAGCCAAAACCAGGCAGCACAAAGAAACATCTACAGAGCAAGAAAATTATGGATAACCAAAGCCTGGAGCTGGATCTTTTGCCCATTTCCCAGTTATTTCTTCCTTCTCGTTTATCAGCATTATGCAGAATATTTGTCAGGAAGGGAACTTTCCTCGCACCCTCTTTTTTCTCACAACTTTGCAAAACAGCCCTTCTGACAAAGTGCCTCTCTGCTATCAGTGATGCAATGAGAACCTATTGGCACTCTTGAGAAGCTGGAGAATACCACTGGATCAGCAGGAATTATTGTAATTACAGTAATTTCACGACTATAAGGCGCACCCTTTTGACTAAAATTTTCCCTCGAACACGGAAGTGCGCCTTATAGTCCGGTGCGTCTTATCTGATGTACAAAGTTGCGAAATTTGCCAAACCGGAAGTGTGAGCTGTGAGCCGTGGGGTTAGCTGGAAGTGCTGCAGCAGTCGGATGGAGGCGGGACTGGGGGCCCGCGGCACCGCCCCTGCTGGGTACAGGTGGGCCCGGGGGCCAATGGCTGCCGGGTTGAGGTGGGGAGCTGGGGGCAGAGCCTCGCTGCAAAAAAAAAATTCACCCTATAGTCCAGTGCGCCTTATATGATCTACAAAGTTGAGAATTTTGCCGACTCCTGGAGGGTGCGCCTTATAGTCCGGTGCGACTTATGGTCGTGAAATTACTGTACACTCTTTTTTCCAGCCGGTATGTGAAGACAATATAATTAATTGCAAAGAAATTAAAGGTATGAGAACAGAGACCAACTCAAGAAAATCTGCTGGTGTTGTTTTTATATCGAGTTTAATTAGGCTGTTTTTAAAAGGCTGGGACACATGAAATCAACATAAATCTGAATGACCATAATCTCATACCTAATCATAAAGCAATTACTTGAAATATAGCTTGCTCTCAAACAATCCCATTTTGGCAGCAGTAGAAGAAAAATCTTAAAGTTCAGCCACATCAGCTAAGACAAAGCCTAGTGCTGTTAAAAACTGCAGATATGCAAAGTCTTCCAGTGTAATGTAATAGAGTAATATTAACTTTTAACAAAATACGATGGACATTCTACTCAATAAGGTGTGTGACAAACCTTGTTTATGTTATTTATCTCCTCTAGTGTTGCTTCTTTGGCTTCAAACCAGTTAAGTCAGAGAACCCTAATACAATGTATCTAGACCAGTATTTCTAGGCCTAACCTACGCATGAGCAATGTCAGACTCCAGATTCTTCTGACTGTCCCACTGCAAAATGACTTGAAATAGTAGATTTATGAAAAGAGGAACATCAGCTGTCGTCCTAACTTTCCAGCATTTGGCGAACTTGCTTCTACCCTGTCAATAAAAGTAGGTTTTATTAACAGAGCAGGAACTCAAAGGAATTGCTTGAAGCCTGTTTCTTGGATACACAATTTATGGTATTCAGACAAATTCACCAAAAATGTGTCAGAGGAAAAAGGTTGTTTCATATATTTTCTGATCAAAGAACTCTTTATTTAAAATACTGTCAGGTTGTCTTTCATCTACAGAACTGGCAAGCATAGGAAAACATATTGCAAATAAAAGCAGCCTTCCAAAATGTCATACTGATTATGCATTCACAAGTCAGCTACTTGAGGTTCAGAGAGACAACAAATATCACAGGAGCTCACTATGTGTTTTAGCTGTTGTGGTTGGAGAGGCTGGACCACAACTTTTTCTACACATATTGCCGGAACAGCCATGTCACAATGTATGTAACCACTGACAGTATTTCCTAACATGCATTAAAGTTAGAGTTTAAAGTTTAGTTTAATTTCTTTTGGTGGTTGATAGAATATGGTAGAGACAGGCATCAAGCTCCTAGAATTTTTTCACACCACTTATTTCACAGGACATTTGTTGACATGTTCTGTAATTTGGTCAACTATTTTTCCCCCACTATTTCCCCACACTATGATAGCAATTACAATATATTTTCTAGGAACCTAGAAAAACTACTGCAATAGGTGGTTAGACACTTTTTGTGCATGCAGGATCTTCTTCAAAGCTATGAGATGTTCCCCAGTGTGTACCTTTCCAACATTAATGAGGTGTTGAGAAATAAAAAGAATGCATGTTAAATTGTAGCTGTTAATGGACAATGATTTACTTCCACCGATTTCAACAGCTTTTCTCTCTCAGAGAAAATCTTTAGTGTATATTTTCATTAGTATGGTATCCTCAGAAGAGCAGGAAAATTGAGACTATTTAATGTCTCTTAAAGGAATGCTTTTAACTGCTGAGAATGGAGGGGAAAAGCCATGGAAGTAATTTGCTACTGAATTTCTTCATAATTACAGGGTTACGACACATGCAAAAACAATGAGTCTCCTTTTGAAATTTTACGTGGGTGAAAGGTGAAGACCAAGCTGAATTGGGTCACTTGTTTACTCTGACAGTGATGACAAGCTTGAATATATAATAATCAAGAGGAGCCAAGAGCCACATTGACATAAATGAAAATTAACACACCCTAAATTTCAGAAAAGCTTAAAATTATTCAGTCTTTCTTTGTCCAAAATAGTTTCTGCAGATTCTGGTAGCACCAGTAAAAACTGATAAAACACCAATATAGGTCAATTATCCCCATATTTTTTCATGCCTATATAGCCTGTCTCTGTAGTAGTGCCCATTATGACAACCTTTTGTCTGTCTTGGAAAGATGGCAATAAGTTAATGCTTGATAATACACACAATTCAGCTGGATTGATGTTTAGTTGTACAGGAATAAGGTTTGTGAAGAAGTCATTGCACAGTGTGCCATTGACATCTTAATCCACTAATGTTCTTTATCACACACAGGTAGGAAATCCTTCACTTCAAGGATGGTGAGGCACTGGAACAGGCTGCCCAGAGATGTTGTGGAAGCCCCATCCCAGGAAGTGTTTAAGGCCAGGCTGGATGAGGTCCTGAACAACCTGATTGAGTGGAAGGTGTCCCTGCTTATGGCAGGGGGCTGGGACTAGATGATCTTGAGGGTCTCTTCCAACTCAAACCATTCTGTGGCTGTATGAACTTCAGCTGAAATTAGAATCTCTCTGCCAAAGAGTTGGTGAATGAATCATCATTCATCATGACCAGTTCTAAGTCCTGCACAGATCAAAAATGTCACAGAAGGTGTTCACGTGTGTTTATTTACAAATGTAAAGATGGTGTTGATAGGATTTCCTCTTCTAAAGAATTGTAGATCTTCATGAGCATAAGACACACCATTGTTTCATAATTTTTTTTTCTTAGGCTATTAGAAACAAAAGATTAGATTCAACCTACATGATTCATGTAATTCCAAACATTTCATTTCCTGGTTTAGCTCTGTAGAGATCCATATTGTAAATCAGCAAACTCTCCTGCTTTCTTTGGTTAGGAAAGGAGCCCTTTAGTGCTCAGATAGAGTTATTCTGTAGGAGTCATCCTCTTAGGGATGAAGAAGCAGACTTTACCAGGTTTTACACAGTAAAGAATTAGGCACTCCATATAAGCAACTAGAGAGCAGGTAAATTCAATGAGCTCTTCAGAGTCACACTGAGAACATGTAGACAAACCTGGTCTTCAATCCAGACCTCTGGGAGCCAAAAATCTTCTGTACAAGATTTTCCTTACTCATCACCATGAACACCTGAATCTCCATTAAAAAGTAATCTAGGTGGACTTATAATTATAATTAAGGGTATTATTAGGAATGTGTCTTGAGAACACCTTCCAGGTGATCAAACTAGACTGTGATCTCAACAGCATTACTAAAAAGAAAAGTATTAGAGAAAAACATCATTTCAGGTTGAAAAAGGGTACCTGTTATGAACCAGTGAATTAACATTTTCTTCTAGATAAAATATAATGGTAGCATGCCCAGTTTGTCATGGTGAACAAAGGAATTTATTAGTTTCTTTCACCTCTAGTTTTAAAAATCACTTATCTACTTTAACAAAGATGGGATTTTTGACAAGGGCCAACAATAATGATGAACATACCCTTTTCACTTACAGGGGTTTTTTTTTGTTTACATATATAACATTTTTCATAGCATTAACAGTATTCAAAAATATACTAAAAAGCTAATTGAAGCAAGCCTAGATCTGTCTGTCATGTAAATATGTGGAGTGCAAATATACACAGTATGATTATCAGGAGCTTATGTGTCTCTTGTCATAATGGCATTTAATCCTTATTTCATGTGTTCTGAGGTTATTTTTAAAATTATGTTACCTAAGTAGACAAATCACTTCTTGTGAGCTGTTCAGCCATTTGACTAAGAATTACTCTTTACCCCCGAAAGTCCTGCAGCTGTTCTAGCATAAAACTTAAAGTCAAGATATTGTAAATATCAGGAATGATATTGCAGTGGTTTGAAGTGTATTTGTTTACTTGTTTCAGTTCTCTTAATTTCTAAAATATTCTTAAATTTCTTAAAAGCTATAACAAGAACTAATTTAAGTAGCAGCTCAAAAACAGCAAAGAACTTAACTCTGTTTCATCCTTACTGTGTTTGGTTTTCATTTTGAAAAATTAAATATGAAATGAAGCCTGAAGCACAAAGATTAAGAAACACAACTGTAACAAAAATGTCACCTTTCTCAGTATATGGTTTCCTGCTTCTCCTGATCCCAGTATTCATTTCCCACAGCAGTATATCTGTTTCTCTGCACAGACATGTGGGCCAGAGGTTGATTTCTCAGCTATGGAAAAAAACAGTAGTATAGAATCCAAGTACATTCTTTTTGCAACTTGCCTTACCTACATATACCAACACCCCTCACTCCTGCAGTGGGATGGTCAGATGGCATGCAAAGAAATCTGTTTTTCCAGAAAACTCGGCCTAGCAATAATTGTGGGTTTGCGGGAATAACTCTGTCACAAGAATTGACCTAATCAGAGCCTAAAGCAAAGAGCAAACATTCCTTTTGCCTACACAGCTCCCTGTCATCCAGCTGTCTTCTGCACACCCTTGCTCAAGTCAGAAGCAATAATGTGTCCTCCCAAAAGCAGCTGCTATTTTGGATTAAACAAAAGAACCAGGAGGCTTTGGCCATGGTGATCCACAATGCTAAATGTTGGTTCACAACACAACCAGATAAAGACAGAAAATGGAATGGGGAAGAAATCATGGAAAGTGCTATATCAAGAGTCTGAGAAGAAAGTTTGTTGAAA
The DNA here is from genome assembly GCF_009819885.2 of Catharus ustulatus. NCBI lineage: Eukaryota > Metazoa > Chordata > Aves > Passeriformes > Turdidae > Catharus > Catharus ustulatus. The sequence continues at coordinate 63,019,883 of NC_046225.1, read as the reverse complement.
TGGGGAAATATCACAATTATGTTGAACTCATTGAATACAAAAATAAAGATGGTTCCTAAGGAATACCATGAGGCAATTTTGATGGCAATTTTTGTTTTATGACATCAGTTATTTAGAGCTAGATATGTGCCCTTCTCAAGATGAAAATCTTATGATGAAAACAGAAGTTAAAATTCATTTTTTCCCTATTAGTCGGTTTGTGATTTTTGAGAATAGGCTTTCCACTAAGCCCACTTTTTGTCTCACTGGATGTGAATAACAAGATTAAAACTTCAAGGGCTCTGTCCTCAGCCAGTTTACATTTGAGTACAAGAGTTGAGGCTTTGGACTAAACTATTCAAAAGCTCAATTGTGTTTTAAAAATTCAAACAATCTTAATATTTTAATATTCCCCCTCGGGTTATTCAGAAAAATCAGATTTAATACTCACCAACCATCTGATTTATATAAATATCTTATAAACTTTAATACTGGTGCCTTTGCATACTTAAGAGCCACATGGGATATGAGAACAGGGAAAAGTTGCAGAGAAAGTCAGTGGGAAAAGGATCTGGTTTCTTAGTTATAAAGCAATAAAAAGCATGCATTTAAAATTACATATTTTAATATTTCACATAACCTGTACTGGATGCTGTGGAGAATGAGGCCATGAGCTCTGAGCTCTGCATGTGCTCGTTGATGGTAACAAGTCCAGGTGGGGGGCCCTCGCTGTGTGCTCAGGCACTGTGTGGTCAAGCATGCCTGCTGAGGACTGAGGAAAAATCATCCTTCTGAACTCAAACTCCATGACCACTCCTGCTTTTTGTGTGATTCATGTCCCTCGTCTGTGGGATTTGCCATAAGGAAGGGCTGCTGCTAACACTGATGGCAGTGATGTCTTCTGCTGTATAGCACTAGAGTGACAGAGTTCATTAGAATTCATCACCTGATTTGGACAAAATTCCTCCCTGCACAGAGGGGTTGATATGAAATGAGTGTACTGCAGAAGCTTCAGTTAAATCTTCAGAATAAACTGCAGTCTGGGGAACACAGGAGGGAAGTTGTGGAGATGGAGGCAAGAGGAATCAGAGAGTGGGGCAAGGTAAAAATGTGTCAGGTCGGCATCAGTGGCAGCATCCTGCATGAATCCTAGAGAGTGTGAACAGTCCCTGCTCCCCTGGAGATGGAGAGGAGAGCGGGGAGGTGTCCCAGGGGCTTTTGGTGTGGGATAGCCCTGTAATGGCCTGGGTGTGCAGAGGGAGACAGCAAGGAGACTGAGGAAGGAACTCAAACCCATACCCTGATGTCATCCATTGCTGTATTACTTCACTGTGCTGTGGAAGGTTCTCTGTTTTCCAGGATTGACGGTGTTACCTTGTGCTGTGAGAGCTGAGGGTCCTGTGCTGAAAGCTGCCATTGACCCAAGAGTGAAATGGCAAAGAGCTGCAAAATGCCAACAGAGAAAATGCCAGGAGATGTGACAAGAGCCAAATCCCACAGCAGTTGTTTGACCCCAGCTCTGTTCAGAACAACACTGCACTCCAACACCACTTTGGAATCTAAGTGTGTTTAAAGCCAAAAGAAACTGACTCTTATCACAGAGCAAGCCTCTCCCCAGACAGCAGTCCAACAACACAGCTACCCTGGAGCCATGGGGCACGAGTAACTGGTGAAGCTTTCCCGTGATGACAAGCCCTCAGCTTGGTGCTCCCTCTGGAGTTCTCATGGCTGCAGACACAAGGAGACTCAAGAGAGAGGCCCATGGAAAGGCAGAAGCAAGGAACAGCCTCTGCACAGTGTCCTCCTCTTCTTCCACTCGTCTTGGACAATGTCACCATAGAGGGACCATCACAGGATCACTAAAAATTAAAAGAAACTTAAAAAGTTATTTGGTTCACTCTCCTTTCCCCCTTAAAAATGCAGGATCAAATTTAAATCAACTCATGATATATGCTTGTTTCCTTATCCTTAAGGAATTTCTAGTTATGGACAGTGCACATTTCCTTAGTAATTTGTTTTTGTCTTTTTTCAGTCTTTACTATTAGACATTTTTTCCCCAATAGCCCACTAAACAAGGATATTTAAGCTCATCAATTATTTTAGCAGACAGAGAAGTACTTTTTCCCTTCCTCACTGAGGAACACTTGACATGTTTGAGGCTTTTAGGACATCTTCCAGAACCCATCTCCTCAATTCCAGACTGGGAAAGGCAGGCAGATGGTGAATCACTTACACAGAAAGTTTATGTATTGCACTGTTGCACCCAAGCCTGTTAATGTAACACAGATATAACAGGATAATCCATCAGGAAGAAGCCCTCTACTAGGAGCAATGATTTTAATGGTGAAATTGAGCAAATAGTCAAAATTAGAGGAATACAATCATTATATCGAACTCTATGCTCCAGAACTGACCTTGATCTGATTTATAGAACTTCCCTTTTTGTTGTCAGTGAAAGAGTGGTAAATGATCCATAACTTCAGACTAGCAGCTAAAGGGATTGGGAGTGGCAATGCTCGGTTCTGACAAACTGCTGCTCCATGACCCATTTTGTATATGCCACTCTTGCTGGACACAGATGTGAAAATGGACATTTTGCACATTGGCCAAGCCTTTTGTTCCATAAGAGTGTTTTATAAATATAAACTGTCCAGATGACTCCCAAAAGAGGCAAAATATTGATTTTCTATAACATCTTAAAGTTTCAGATGTGTCTGTGTCCCACAGCACACTGAGACCTAAATTCAGCCCCTCTACTGAATCATCAAACTGAGGTCCTATACAGACAGTACAGAAATATAGGACCCTCCAGAGAGCAGCAGGAAAATCATTCACTAATTGCCCATCAGCTTAATTGAGGAATTAAAGGCAATTTTATTCCCAACTTTGTCACTTCAGCCAACCCAAAGCTCTAATTATGTAGGCCTAAGAGAGGAATTTAAGGAATATGATCTCCTACAGACACTGCTGAGGCCCCTAGCTTACACACAGTGATACCAAAATTTTCCTGCATTCCTTGTTCTGATTCCTGGCCATAGCTTGTCTATGTTGACTCCAACTGCAACCAGTTGCTCTGATATCCCTACTACATTGTATTTATGATACAATACACCTATCCAAGCCTTTTCTTCTACAGAAGTGTTGGCATTTTGAACAACATGAGCAGAAAAACAATTCTGAAAAAAAAGAAAACATTTTATAGAAAATTTGCATCTTTCTAGAAGGAAATGTAGAAAAGAAATGAAGGCATATGATTGTGTAAGTAAAGAAAAAGCTTTTATAGATTGTCAGCAGATATAATTGGGTCTGAGAATCCACCTTCAAAGCCTGAGACTTGTTTACTACAATGTAAAATGGAAAGGAATGTAAAGGAATATGGAATTTCCCACAGCAAGGTCACCTCAGAAGTTCTCCATGCTGACAGTAACCCAAAAACTTTGCAACCTGGCAATCACTTCAGTGACTTGTGCAAAATAAGTCAATGGTCTCAGCTCAGTTTCCAGATATAAAGTGGCCACAGTGTGGAGATCTCCATTAAAATTAACAGTAATTGGTAGCTATGCCAGCAAGGCTCAGGTGTCCCTGGGCAGGAAGGGGAAGAGCACCTTCAGTGTTCAGTCACTGATAAACACCTTGCACCCAGCTGGCTGTGCCTTGGTGGTACGAGTTACAGTACAGTGAAAGCTGAAGTATTATTTTTATTTCCCTTTACAGCATTTATTTCTCAACACCCTGAGTATCTGCACAACATTTTTACTGCAAACATCATTTTTGCGGAGAAATCCTCATTTTATGTATTTCCACCGCATAGGGGGAAAAAAAGATCAAATTCAAAAATTTCAAATTTATCTGTCCTAAATAAAATACAACACAAATCTGACAGGGAATTTGGTTAACAAAAGCTTTATTAAGATAATGCAGGGCACGTTGTTTTTATAACTGGGATGTGGCTGCTGAGGCAGCGGAGTCGGACTCTGCTTGGACAGCAGATGGTGTCCTACTGTAACACTAAGCTCAGTGCTCAAAGAGGAATCTTAAACCAGCCTTTAAAATACTCTCCAATTTCCATTTAATTACTTTAATTGGCTTTATAGGCTATGTAATAAAAATGATGGATCTGTTTAAGCACTAGGCTGAATTAAAAAGTTTAGTGTGTCAAAATCAGTGATTTTGAAATACATATCCCATTTCTATGAGTATTATCCAATATTTAAATGAACTTTTGAAAAATGTGATCATGCCACTTAGGTGCCTGAGCAGTCCTTTTCAAAGGTATCACAGGCAAATAGCTATTAAGAATCCTGCTGAGTGTCAAGGGAATCGAATGCCTCCCAATTCTCTGGGCCTTTGAATATGTTCTTACAGTATAAGTGATCTGCATATAATAATGAGAAATCTATACTTGTAATTGTTCAGGCAAAGGCAATGCAAAGACTTATAAGCCTTCATGGGAAAGAACCTTTTTTTTTCCATCTGTGTTGTATAACATCTTGTGCTGTATAGAAACTTGTTCAGGTGGCATCTGTTCCCTAGGGTAGCTCTCAGATACCAACAGTACAATTAAAACCCCACAGGAATTTAATTTATTCCTGATAAATTGCACGTTGCTGCTGCTACACAAAATCTGAAGGAATTATTTCATGGTTTCACTCTCTGACCAAAGATATTTTTCCTTATATGTTTTTTTTTCCCCTGATCTTTGGAATCTGCAGAAGTTCCCAGCACTTTGTGACTAATAAGGTGAACTGGGTGGTGAAGAGAAACCTGTTGTATTAAGCTTCAAGTCTGCTGAACCCCCTGGACTTCAGCCCTTGGAAAACAGACAGGTAAAAGCGAGGGATCCTTCCAGGATTTCCACTTTGAGGAGCCCCTCAAATTGCTGCACAGAACCTGAGTCATGACTGAGCCTGGTCTGAAAACCCTTCTCCAGATTGTCCAAATCACAGCTGTGGTCACTGTGGGGTCTGATGCATTGCAGTCCAGCGTGACTCAGCTCAGAGATATCTGGAGTTTGCATGCCTAGATTGGATTTACTGTCACTGAGAGGGCAAAATTTGTTGGGAACAGTTTTGTCATTCATACTGGGAGGTGATGAAATCTTTGCCTGCTGGAGCAGATAATCATCATCTTGTACAGCCAAACCCAGGCTGGGACAGTGGAGTCATAAATGGTGTTATGCATCCAATCATCACTGAATCACTTTTTTTTTCTTTTTCACACAGAGACTTGTAAAATTCTTCTGTCTTTTTACTTCTTTCAGAAAAAAAAATATTATTCCTTGAGCTTCAAGTTATGAGAGTAGTCTCACTAATTTTGGTAAGATTCTTCACAATGGAAAGCACTCTGGACCTGATCCCTTAGAGAAATAGGGTAGGAGTACCTGTATGAATGAGATATCTGGTTTCCAGAAAATGCTTTTATTTTCTTCCTCATTGCAGATACGACAGAGGATTCAGGTCGATATTCTCCAAGAGCATTTACATAACTTCTTCTGAAGTAATGAAATGATGAAACCCAAAATCTGGAAATTGTGGTGATTTGTAGTGCTTTGATTTATAGCCCTATTGGGTTTAGAATGAATGATTTCTACAGAGACCAGTCCCTCTAATCGGAATTTTACAAGAAACGGATGTGCTAAAAGAAACAGAAAGCTAACAGGGCTTCTGGTTACATTTTCAGCCTGATTTATAGAGCTGTAAAACTCTCTGTATCAGGGAGCTGACACCAATTTCTAGAAAGCTGTGAACATTTGTTTCCATCTGATTTTCCTGCAGGGCTCCTAGGCCCACTTCATTCAAAACAACCCAGTGAAATCCATGTCAGGTGTTAGAGAGGATGGGACACTGGCAAAACAAGCGAGCTGGCAGCAGAGCAAGCTAGTCCTGGAATGTCCATTTTGGGGACAGAAGTGTACTTCTAAACAATCAGGAAAGGAAAAGGAGCTGAGGTGGGAGCAGGCACTACCGGGCTGAGATGGCTAAGGGATGTCTGAGCTGGCACAGAGAGGGATGCTGCAGGACTGAGCAATGCCTACTTGAGGACAAGCAGGTGCAGGAGGCAGATGGCCAAGCCTGGAGCTGCAGCAGCCATGCCACTGCAGCAACGACTTGCACCCTGACAGATGCAAATGCCACCTGCATGTGGATGCATCCAGACGCAGAAGAGCAAGGTTGTGAGAAGAGGAAGAGCTGGAGAGAAAATGTGCAACAAGTCAGGGACAGGAGGTGGTGCATTCTAGTCAAGGCTGCAGCCTTGGATGGTGCACACAGCACAGGGACATGGTAAGATGGTCAGACAGGTAGAGAAGTGCCCCTGAGCTGTCAGCAGGGAGGAGGTGGCAGGAGAAGTGCCATGGCTGCTCTCCTCTGCAAACCTCACCAGAGCTGGGCTGCTCATGGGGACATGCGCTTAACAGGCGGTGGTGCCCATGGCCACTTATGACAGCAAAATTCCCCAAGGAGAACCAAGCCAAACCAGCACATACACCCAGCCACGTGCAATGCCTGAGATGAGGAAGAGATGGCGTGATGAGCAAGACAGAGCATGGATCAGGACAAGGATCGGGAGAGAGGAGAGATGCGAGTGACTGAGAACTGTCCTCTGAGCTCGGCTGTGATTCACAGTAAAACACCTCTGTGAGGTGTGAGGATGCTTAACTATTTGACCCACGGTCGAGAAAAGCTCCACAGCTTGGATATTTCCAGTTCTGCTCCTTCTGATAGCTAGAAGTATGTAGAAACGTTTGTCTTGCAATTTCATGCCCGAAAGGAAGATGGTATAGAGGTTCAGATAAAATTATCTGCTTCTCTTTTGAAAAGGTAAGCTGTTCCCTTCCAGAAAGCAAATTATGTGTCAGTCACAAGTTTTTGCAGGAGCTTGAACTAGCATTCCTTCCAATGAGAGTTACAGAAGATTTTAGTGAAAAGGAAAATAGAAAATTACTTTAAAGCAGCACTTTTATGACTAGTGGATCTTCAGATCCAAGGTCCTGATCATTCATTGTTCTAAGACCCTCTACAATCAAGGGCGCTTAGCAAGATGCCAAGTTGGCAAAGGTTTGGGGTTCAAAGTCTGAGCTATTTGTGTGTAGGCTAACAGATAACATAAAACGGCAGCTTCTGTTGATACAGCATTTAAGGAAAAGTTCCTACCTTGTTATGCTGTTTAAAGAAACCCTATCAAGTTGCTTCATTGTATACAATTAAGTATTAAATACATTATTTTATAAAATCGTTTATTAGTATGTCAAGCTATTTTGGTTTTAGAGTGTCAAATTTAAAAAAAAAGCAGATACTAATTAATAAACCAAGATGCATTTTATTGCACTAAGTGCAGCTTCAAAGTTTATTACTACTTTCCAAGGATTTACTTCCTTTATCTAAAAAGAAATGTACAGGTGTCTTAAATTAATTATAAAGATCAATCTTACATGGGGAAGCACTGATCCAGCAAACACATATGCTTATGAGTAATTTAACTGCATGAGCAACTTCACATAATTCAGTGGGTGAGAGAGAAGCTGTGATCCATGGAGCTCCTAGTATGGGTAAAGTTATTTGTGGGCACAACTGTTTGCAGGACTGGAGCCAAGTATAACACTTTTATGAATTCCCATCTAGAAGAAAAGGCAAATGAATACATAGTAAAAAGCAATTACATGCTATTGAATGTTCTAACAACTATACATTCTACAATAAGTGCGTAAAAAAAATTAAGGGTTTGAAGATACTCAGGACCCACCCATAATTGATGGATAATAAATGGAGAGGTAGAATGAAATGGAGAAGTGAAAGGAACACAGGGTACCTCTCTTCATGTCTGATTATCTCTCTAATTTAGGTATTTCACAGATGCAATAAGTATACACAGAAAATATGCAAACAAAAAAAAAGGGGGGTTGCTCTCAACTACTGTCTTTGGACACTGAATGAATGAAGGTGTTGTTTAAAGAGAAATTATTTTAGTCTCTCGATATGTTTTAGAGCACCTGAGGCAGATGCTTTACAGATGTTCAATGTGGTCTTTGAGTGAAAAGCAGGCATCCCTAAAGATTAAAAAACCTTCTGCCACACTTGGGACCCTGACACAGAAATTACCTAGGCGTTTTCTGTACAGTAACGATTGCTAGCCAGAACATTAAAGCAAAGCTGGGTTTCTCCTGTTCGTTTTTCTTCCTGAGAAACCCTTGGCTGTGCCCTATGTGCTGCACAGGGACATGGGTCCCATGGGAGAAGGGGGGCTTCAGGTCCCAGGGGGGAAGAGGCTGCTGCCCTGGGAGGTGGGTGAGTTGGTTTGAACTCTCCGTGGAGGGGAGCCCTGCTTGCTCTGAGCTAGGCTGCTGTGTTCTGTTCCAGCTGTACATTTTTGAGACATTTTTGACTGACCTGATGTGGAATTCAGCACTTCCCAGCAATGGAGTGCAGGCTGAGTGTCTTCACACCCGCACTGTGAGCCGACCTTCCTTGAGAGAGAGAGTCCTGCAGCTGCTGAGTTTCTGGTTGTTAGGAGGTGATGTTATGCCTTCAGGAAGCTGTGCATTCCAACACAGGAGCACCAACTGCTTCTAGATAGCAGAAGGCATGCCAAATTGCTCCCCAAGATATAGACACCAGGAGCCTATCTGTGCTCCAGGACAAGCAGAATCCAAATGGCCATCAGCTCTCCCACAAAGCCAAAACCCTACAACTGGGAGGGACTGGATAATTTCCTTTTTGGCTTGTCCACCTTATTAAAATGTGTGTGAATACCTTCAGTCCCCCTGGGCCTGGCTGTGGAAGCATTAAACACTCTGCAAGTTCTCCTTATGAATTGCCAGTAAAATAGATGGCTTGCAAATGTTTATGTTCCTGCACTTATTTTGCCCCTATGAAGTAAATGCTGCTGCCAGCCACAATACAATGCACCCAATGTCTTCTGCAGTGCTCTTGCTGCTGTTCACTCTAAAATGCATCTTTAGGGGTGCATTTCTATCTGTCCACCTCCCCACCCCCTGCTGTACTTTGGCAATCCCTACACGGTTGTGTTTGCTCTGTTTACACACTTAGACATTCACTTGTGTTTCACTGCAGGCTAACAGCCTGTTTTTCCTTTGCATTGCTTTTTTCCATTCTTATTTCCCTGAGTTTGCTCTCCTCTCTGGCTGAGCGTGGCTGTCTTACATCCTGCACATCTCCTGAAAGCCCTGCCAGTCTGGATGCTGCCGCAGTATGGTAGGAATACTACAAAAGGTGCAGTTACTTTGCCAGCCTTTCTTTCTGGTGCATGCTCGGGATGCACACAGCTGATGGTTGGGTCTCTTGTTGAGATATATAATGCCTAAAGTATACAAATGCTTCCTTTCTGTTTACACGGGAGGAAAACAATACAAGCAAGCCTTAATGAGTCCTTCTTTCTCATTTGCAATTAGAATTTAAAATAAAAGATCCTCTTCGTGTCGACATTGAGTTTCCTTGGTGTCGTTGTCACCTTACAGAGCTCAGCGTGCTTTGATTCTCTAACCACTTCTCACTTGCCACTCCCTTTTTGCCAATGCAACCATCAGCAAAGGTCGTAGCCCTAAATCTCATCAGGCAACTGGTTCAGGCTTAAAAATGCCATGAAGTGTTTTGTGACACATAGCCAAGGGGAATGGGGCTGTGGGCAATGGAAGAAACGGGGAGTAGGGGTAATGAAGAGCAGATAAGCTAATACCGCCTCTAAAAGCCTCAAAATGTGAGCCACATCTTCAGGCACAATACAATCACTTCACAGGTAATCAGGTGCTCGTTACAGGCCTGAACGTGCACATACCTGAATAATCAGTTCTGCTGCTGCCACTGAGTTTATATTCAGGCTAAGCACTCAGGCAGGATGCAGGAAGTTTCATCTGAAGGCAGCAGCCACTAAAAGTAAGGATTAATCACTTTCTACTGGATCATCCGAAATAGTGCCCATTCTGGGTTTTTCCCCCCTTTACACAAGAATTGCTTTACTGTTCTTCTAATGTGAGCTAACTTTGCTTATCAGAGCCCCTGAGGGTCCCCTCTGACAAATGCTGCAAGGCAGTCATGTCCTTTCCTCTGCTCTGAATGCAGTAATCAGAGAGATGCAATTTTCCAGTAGTGCTTGACAGCTTACATCAAAGGCACAGAAACTGTTTCTGGACATTGAAAAGATAAAATTCTAATACTAACTGATGCCTCCTTCAGTTTTTATTGCAGTTCAATGTAAACAGATGCTGCTGGTTTTGAAAGCATATGTTCAGGTCTGTCAAAGTGTATGTATGGCAGCGGTGATATCTGCTGTAGTAAAGGCTGATATTTGCCATCATGTACATATTCTTGATTCAATCATCTCTATGGCTCTAGCCTGTGTGTGTGCTTACACGTGCACAGATGTCTGTCTTTACATGTGCATGCATACAAACACAAACACATGCATATGCATTAAATGGAAACTGTAACCCAATCTTAACCAGGGGTTTAAATTAATCGTAATACATACACACAGTTACAAACATTGGGCTATATTTAACTTTCACATAAGCAGTGCAGAACTATTATCTTCTGAGGAGCTCTGCAGTGTATGAGTCAGTCCCAAAGCCTCTTAGTTAGCCCGTGGAAAGACGCCACTGACTTTATTGGGCTTTGGATCAGTCTGAAACCAATAGTTAATTGTCTCGTATAATGTAACTTTCCCTTCCAGCAAACTTAAGATAAACTTAGATTCTAATTCCAACAACTCTATAATTTTTTCCAAACAAATTCCTTAGGGAATGGAAATGTCCATTCTTGTTCTGGGCATTTTTCAATGCTTTCGTGTTTCTTTGTTTTGAAAATAGATTCAGTCATGTTAAACATTATGCAAGCTTGAAAAAGATCACAGTCTCCAACTATGCAAAGTGAAATTCTCATGCATACATAGCTCGGAAATAAATGTTGTTAGCAACTTCAAACTTGGCTAGTATTAAAGCCATCTTTGAGGAAGGGGGAAAAAAATCACATTTGGAGAAATTCAGCCTGATATTTTGGAGACTAAGTATAATTTAGGATTACATGTCCATCTCAGTTTTCCCATTTTATTATACACTCTGTACAACTTTCTATTTGCTTTCCAGGTGTTCTTAGATGAAATTATTTGAGTAGGTACTTGAAATTCGCCATTATTTAGAGGGAAAATTAACATGCCTGCACGGGTCTTGAGTTAAAGGGAGAACAGTCTGAAGATCTACATTTGAACTCTGAGCTATTAAAGCCATTAAGTTCATCTGAATTCCAGTATCACACCCAACAGAAATGTAGTTGAAGTTATGTAATTTTTAAGAAACTACTCTTGAAGTATCTTTTGACTGCCAATCCTCCTTTGAGTAATCTCTAAATTAAAAATCTGAGTTAGAAACTCATGACTAAGATTTCTGAATGTAGATTTAGTACACATAGTTAATACTTAAGCTGTCATTAAAAAGAATGTGGTTGTGCTAATCACTAAAGAAAATTCACATTTGGGTTATTATCTATATTGATACCGGTGGTATCTGATATAATCACTGTTGTGGAGAAATCATGCTGCTGTCTGGCACTGTAGCCTCTCAGCTGACGGGCATCTCACAGTTTGGATTCCCTGATAAGAGGCAACAGAGAACATCTCTGTTCAATAACGTACAGTCTACATATTCAGTGGGTGCCTACAATCTTAATTCGAGGCAATTAATTTTTAAAGTGCTAAATTGTTTTGAAAACCACTGAATCCTGTTTCTATGTCTAGTCCAGTTCCATGAAATATGTATTGTGTTTTGCAACCTTGTATTTTATTTTATAAGTAAAATTTAGTGTACATTATTTATTTAGCCTCCTACAAAAGAGAAGATTGACAATGTTACAAAAAGAAAAATCTTTGGTCAGACTGACAACATCTACAACATCCCACTGTCTCTTCTTGTGGTATACCACAGACTCGGTTTTCACAGTAGGTCCAAAGCTCATTACAAGGTTTAGAAGAGCATTTATGGATTTTAGTGAGTCCAGCGAGAGGAGCAGATGCTCCCCAGGACTAATGCTTGCCATAATTCGAGGGCAAGTCTCAGAGCCTCCACTCCCTTGCTGATCTAAGTGGGAACAGGGCCATTGGCTCACATCTAAATGCAATGTAATGTAAGTCAATCACTCCTTGATTTTTAAAGCATCCTTACTTTGGTATTTGTATTAGCTGGTATTTGCATAATAATGCCCAATGCACACAAAACATTGCATCAAAAGAAGGCTGCTCCCAGCTTGTCTTTTGGAAATAATTCTCTTTTCCTCCATTCCTAAGACTTCCCCTCACCACTCGCAATCTTCCAGCTAACATAATTTGCCGTCCTTTGCTACCAGATCTCTTTCCCTCATGCTGCCACTTCCTCTCTGACATGCAAATGGAGCTGAATTATAGCAAAACCTCTGAATACTCCCTCACCTGAGCGCCCTTTCTCCTTGTACCCTTACACTGGGTAACAACAGTGGTGGTCAGAAGGTCTTGAATGTGTGTATAAGGTACCTCTTTCTCCAGTACACATCATGTGCACACCCACCCTGCCTGTTGCTGTGTGCCTGACACAAAGCACAACAAAAGCATTGCTCCATTAGGCCGAAATGAATATTTAGTTTGGGTTGCATCTTTTTGTGCCTGGGTGCCTGAACCTCAGGTCTGTTCTGTGCTAGTCACTGTGACCCACGGCCCCGTTGTCTGCCCCAGCTTCGATGAGAATGGACCATAGATATAGAATCAATCACCGATTTTAAACATTGCTCCTACAAAACTTCCCCCCCAAGGTTTGTCTCAGCCCACTGGCAAGGCCTGTGCTATCGAAGTGGGTAGCTTTGACGGCCGTAGGACATACGCAAGGGATTTGTTTCTCCTCTAAGCTGTAAGACACGCACAGAGCGGTGTTCGCACGGCCGTGAGAATGGGTTGAGGCCGAGGGGCTCCGCCGCGCTCCGGGCAGCAGCGCTCGCTGAGCCGGCTCCAGGCGCTCGGGTCCCGGGAGGAGCCTGGCTCCGAGCACAGTGGGATCCTCAGCTGCGCCACTTCCCCAGATGAAAAGAAGAGCTTTGCACGGGGGGTTTATTGCACATTCCTGGTCGCACGAGGGGGACTGGGTCCAGGTAGCTGCCTCCTCGCTTTCCCTTTAATCACTGCAGGGTGGGAACCGGATCCAGCCTGGAGGGATAAAAGATCTCTGAGATGAAGAAGTACAATGGAGCGGAGTTAATGTCGATCGGTTTACTGCTGTAAGCAAATCACTGCCACATCTCTCTGTGCAGCATGTTAAAATTTACAACTCGTAGTTAAATGAGTCAGAGCTGTTGCTTCAGGTTCTGCCTCCAGCTTCTCCTGCCACAGAGCTAGACAGACAATGGGTCCGTGTTGCAGAAGGGGCCTCGGGCCAGCCCCAAGGAGCTGTGTTGCAATGCCCATTATCGCAATGCCTCATTTTTAGGCTCCCTGCTGTGGAACAGATTGCTCAGGCCAGGGACAGACACCACTGTGCTTCACATAAGGTGTGGAGAGAGTTAAAAGCTAATAAAAGAAAATTCCAGAGGTCCACATACTCCTCGGGTTAGAATATGTATATATTCTACTATAGATACATACGTATAGATTATATAGATATAGATGTAGATACAGAAGCTATAGATGATATGGATATAAATAGATATCGATATCTCGTGGGGGCCAGAACTATGAAAAGCAGGAAGAAGGTGTATCTTTCTGCCACAAACTCCCTTACAGTTCGCGTAGAAGTCACATCAGCATCCTTTTTGTGAAGAATTAGAGAGTGAGTGAACTACCTCATTGCATCCAGGAGCTCATTGGGTACAGCATATTATATTCCAAGCAGTGGGAGACTTACTCACCAGTCACCACTCCGCTGGATTTAAGTTGGACAGCCCCATGACTGCTCAAGACTCAAGACTGCTTATGCAGCTGCTTTTTTTTTTTTTTTTTGGCTCTATCTGGCCACCTCCGTGTCCAATATAAAATCAAACGTATCTTTAGAAGAGACGAAGAGCAATTACCTCTGAGCCTCTAATAAGCTGGTGATCGGTATTTTCACTTTACATACAGAATACCTGAGTTTATCTGTTTACCTAAATTCAGGCAGTACTGAGGAGTTAGGACCAAGCATCCCATTTCCTCCTGAAGGTGTCCCGGCAGTTTGTTCAACAGACCTTTCAGTTTCCAGATTTTTAGGAAAAAGGTCTGATGTGACTCAGGAGATGCACACAAAACGATGAGTCTGGATTTAAGCTCATAAGCACTACTGAGAAGCACTCAGCCCCCTCCCCTTCCCCTGGCCTTTACAATAGGCAAGTTAGGCAGCTTCCCTGTTTTTGCCTCTGATTTCTTAAGGTTCTGTTCTCAGTCACAATCCTGAGCAGCAGGAGGCTGTTGCTGCGCCTAACTCACTTGCTGAATTTAGCCTGCCCTAACTTTAGAAAGCAAGCTTTTAAGATGCCACTTCGCTTGAGCACTACGGAAGGCATTCGATAAAGTATTCAACGGGGCACCGATTCGTGTTTCGAGTGAAAGAGCAAATTCGGAAAGAAACCCCCAAACCACGGGAAATTCAGAGCAGATGACAAATGTGCAGTTTAACCAACGATTTGCGCAGCAGGTTTATCACGTAGTCACCTTCTCTGTAGCTAAAAGTGAAGGAGAGCCTTTCCTTGCTTTTTAAGCTCTCAGCCCTCGCTGTATGCCACTCTGCCCTTCTGCCACAGCCGGAGCCGGGCGTGATCCCGCGGCGATCCCGGCCGGGGCTCCCGAGCTCGCACAGAGCCGGTGCCGGGAAGATGCGCCCGGGGGCTGCCCCTGTGTGCGGGTAACGGAGCCGTCCCCCTCCTTTGTGGGAATAAGAGTAGAAAAATGGCTTCTCTTTTATTTTGCATGTGTATCTGCGCGTTTGCTTCCTCTCCGTGCTCTGGCTACAGTGAGCTGTATTTCCTACGCTCCGTGGAAAGTGTCGCACCAAGGCGCAATCGCTTTCCCACGGCAGAGTCAGCTCGGTTGTGAATCCGTGGATGTGCTCGGGGCCCCTCTGCTTTCTCTCGTCTGTCTGCCGAGGCTCTCTAGGAGTGCGTGTGGAGATATGCATGGAGAGGAGGGGGGTACCGGCGTGACTGGGGAGGGGTGGCGGGGGAGAGGGGAGTTATTAGGAAACTTTGCTTTGGCTACTCTCTATCCTTGGGGCTGCGTGGCGCCAGCACCCTCAAGTTGAAAGGAAAACAGCCATTCTCACTTCCAACTGCCCACTGAGATCCTTAAGGCGACAAAGACACAAAAGTGAGTTTTATTTGCTGGTAAGCCAGAGGCAAGAAAAAAGAAAAGCCAATTCCCCCTTAAAAAGAGCCGACAAATCCTTTTTGCTCTTTTGTGTGAGCTTTTCCTATTCACATGGAGCGTTCATCCGTGTGATTCCCAACTTATTGTCATTACTTAGTTATTAATTGTTCTCATCTGGGTTTAATTGAGCAACCAAGGACTTTAGCCCAAGGGTCAGGGGGAAAACTTAAAGCAAAGACATGTTCAATAGGAATCCTGCGCTTCGAATATCCACCCCGAGCTAACATAATGTAAAAAAAAAAACCAAAAAAAAACCCCAAAAAACCCCACAGAGACAAAGCGAAGAGATGAAAGGTCCCGCTTTGCCCGGAGCCCCGCGCGGTAGCGCCCAAAGGTGCCGGCAAAGGGGAGCAGCGCTTGCGGAGAGCCAGCTCGAGGTAGCCCTCGCTGTTTAAAGTTTAAAATCTCTCTCGGATTTTAAGGACATCTTTACAGGATAAACGCGGCCTCCTGGGCGATTAGATCTCCCTAAACCCGGGGTCTAATCGCGCAGAGGCTAGGTTAGAGAGAGAGATAAGCTGGAGATATCCAGCCTTTTTCTGCCAGAGACACAACGTGGGAAAAAGTCGGCGCAGAGCTTTCCCGCTCCGGCGCGGCTTGGGCGCTGGGGTCAGGATCACAGACACTGTCATTTGCACAGAGAAAAGAAATGATCGGAAAAGAAAAGGGTTGGGGAAAAAGTACAGGAAAAAAAAAAAAGGCAAGAAAAGAAAACAAACAACCACAAAAGCCCCAAACTCATGCCAGCTCAAAAATGACTGGGCGGCCAGAGCGGAGCGAGAGACGAGAAGGGGGATTAGAGCAGCGAGCTCCGGAGAAAGTGACTGTGTTCAGGTATGTTGTTTCGCTGAGTTATTGAAAGCATCATTGATACTTAGGAGATGATAAAAGTCCTGCCTCGCCCCCAGCTACAGTCTCGCTGGAGCCACAGTGCCTGCAGAAGATTGCCGAGCCTCATTACAGCAATTATTTTCCTTCTAACTTTGCTTCAACCTTAACGTTTTAAATTGCTGGAAATGAAAGCAGCAGGGTGGGGGGTGGGGGGAAAGACAGAAAGAAAAATATAGAGTCCCAATTTCTCAGCACAAAGATAAAGCACGAAATTGGAAAAAAAGAAAAAAAAAAAAAGGTGGGGGGAGGAAACTAACGCTCTCCCTTACCCGAGGGATTCGCCAAACCAGAGCGGGTGGAGCGGCACTGAGGGGCTCAGGGCGAGGCGGCGGCGCCGGCGGGATCGGCGGGCGCGGAGCCGGGGCTGCGTGTCCGCCGATTTCCCCCGCGGGGCTCTCGGCCGTCGCCAGCGGTTTCCTCGGGGCCGTGGTCGACCGGGACGGGCTTCCAGCGGAGCCAGCCGCTAAGAACGGCGGAGCGCTCGAAAGCCCGAGGGGAGCAGGAGACACGGCGCCGAGCGCTCCGGGCCGTCAGGCACGGGCAACACGGGCCCAGCACCGCCGTCCTCACACCCCATTCCCCGACCCATCGGCTCCGGTGCTGACACCGCCTCGCTATTAGCGTCCTTTACCCCCTTCTTCAGCAGCAGCCGGACCGCGACAGCCACCTCTCCTCCCCACCGCCCCAAATCCCGGCGCTCCGGTCCCCGGAGTAATATCGGCCGGCAAAGGGAGCTCTGAGGAGAGCCCTGTATCCCGCGCTAGGCTCGGCACTGAGGAGTGGGGCATGTCAAGCCCTCCCCAGACTTCACAGTCAGCGGGGCCTGCGGCCGGGACCCTCCCAGACACAGGGATCGGGAAGAGAGAGGAGCAACTTTTCTCTTTCCCAGGGCTCAGGAAACACGGCCGGTCCCGGCGCCGCTGGTGGAAGCGGCAGCGATCACATGCACCTTCGGGGCAGGGACGCGGTGGGAACTGCTGGCAAAGAGCAGTCGGGGGAAAAGAGAAAACCTCAAACAGCTGTGAGAGCAGGGCAGCTCCAGGATACAAAAAGTTGAAAACACAGCTGCTGTCTCATCATCCAAGGCTGAGACCTCCGGGAGAAGTGGGAAAGCAGCTACTATAGCCAGTCCCTCTCTTGTCCCCAACACAAATTCAGCCTCTGTCATCTCCGAAAGGGCAAATAACAAGCAAACAAATTACATCAAACAGTAGCTTAAAATTAATTTATTTAACAAATATAGCTATAATATAAATGATAATAAAATTTCAAATATACAGTATATTACATAGTACACAGAGCCCCTTCCAAAGGAGCTGGTAGAGGAGCAAAGAAGGTAACAGACAGCGCTGTTACATGGGAATGGGAAAGGCTGTTTTACACTTCTGCCTCTTGACCTCGCCTCGCAGAAAGTAAGAGAAACGTCCTGTCTTTCAGTCCCCTTTTTCCATCTCTTCCACACTTCCTTCCCCCGTGGCAGAGGGCTCTCTGCAGGCTGCCAGCTAGACCCAAAGAAGCAGGACACAGTTGGTCCATCACCACCCTGCGCCTGGAAAAAGCTGAGGCGATGCCTCAGGTTTCTGCCAGCTCCCCAGGACTGCTGAGGAGATCAGAACAGTGCTGGGATAGGGGCTCAGCATCAGAGGGGGAAGCAGACAAGTCCAGCAGAGACAGACTGGAGGAGTCTCTGCCATAAGGTCCATGGGGAAGTCCACAGAGAAGAGCCAGAGGAGCAGGGAAGGAGTGTGTGTGGAGCCAGCGGGAGCAGACAGCCAGCAGAGCTGGGCCAGGCTCAGCTCAGGCTCTATGTGAGGTGGTACATGCTGTATCCCACATGTGCTGTGTACAGTCCCACAGGAGCCACGGGCAGTCCTGCCCGCTGAAAAGGGCTGGAGGCACCGTACAGGGAAGCGCCAGCCACGGCCGGGCCACCCAGTGGGAAGGAGATGCCGAAAGCAGCAGGCGGGAGCATGGGCTTGGCTGCCATCTTCAGCTTCTCCAGCTCAGCCTCCTGGAGCCTCTTGGCCTTGGCGCGACGGTTCTGGAACCAGATCTTCACCTGGGTCTCGGTGAGGCTGAGAGAGCTGGAGAACTCTGCCCGCTCGGCGATGGACAGGTACTGCTTCTGCCGAAACTTCCTCTCGAGGGCCAGCAGCTGCGCCGTGGTGAAGGGCGTCCGGGGCTTCCTGTTTGTCTTGTGCTTGCGCAGGGTGCAGGCAGGGGGGCTCAGCCGCCCTGTGCCCGGGAGCAGCCGGGGGAGAGGGGGAAGGAGAGACACCTTGGTTAGCAATGCCCAAAATCCCCGCAGCCTGCAGAGCCCCCACCCTACCGCAGCTGAGGTGGAGAAAGGGAGAAGGAAGCAGGGTCCCACTTGAAGCAAGCTGTCCCAGGGTCGCCTGGGGCACACTTTAAGTTGCCATCTCCCGCTCCAAAAAGGAGAGTGGTGCTTCGTATCAGGAAACTCTTGACTCTATTGAGAGGAACCCGGCAACGGGCAGGATCAGACACCCACAAACCCTGCATCTCCTACAGGGAGATTCACGGCTACCCCGGCTCATGCAGAGGAGACACAAAGGGAATGACCCTCCAAAAAGGAAAAAAAAAAAAAAGTCCAGTCCTTTTTATTGGATTACAGGAAAAAAAATAAACAAAACGGGCTGGCTTCTCAGTCTCACACCCTCTTCATTAGGCCCCTGGGAACCGGATTAAGTACGCAATTAATTACGAGGTCTGAATTGACACTCATGCTCTAGCTACCACTCTTCACCGGTCAGCTCCTCTCCTCTTATTTAAGATTTCTAAGGGTCTTCGACATCTATCTGTCCCGGCTTTACTTAGCAACAGCAAATTTTACTTTGCAATTTAAATAAATTAAACCGCTGCTTTACTCTACACAAGCCCTGTCGGGAAACCTGCCGTTCTCCAAGGGACTGAGCAAGCAGCTTTGTTTGCAGCTTTGCTAAAGGCACCCCAAACACTTGGGAGAGCCTCAGGCCAAGGTCATCCCATTCCACGGGATTCCCGGCAAGAAGGGAGCGCGGCCAGGCCGAGGGCCGCCAGCCCATACTGCCCAGACTCGGGCTCAGCGCAGCCACTGGAAATTAACGGGCTTCTCTGATCTCAGCTCTCACGTTGTTTGTGTTAATTTAGATCACTCTGCATTAGAGCAGGAAAATATCACTGATTGTGGCTCTTCGGACTTTGGAGATGCACACTTAAGACAGCAGCCGGTAGGGCTCAAGCCCGCAAAGCTCCTGCTTCTAGGAAACCGGTCTGTGCGGATCCTCATGGAATTACTTGAGCCACTTTCTGAGAAAGCCTCATTGGTGTTGAGTCAACATTTCCGTAACTAGCTCGAGCCCCAGGTTAAATTAACAGGCCGGCCGTGTTGCTTTTTCTTTTCCCCACGGTCAACATTTGGCACAAGCTCTCACCCTGGCACAGCCGCTCTTCCCGGGCGTTCGCAGCCATCCTCCACACACTCTCGAATCCGTTCAGCACTTTGGACGGATCGAACCGGCCCAGAAAAGTGCGAACCGCACGGAAAAATATGCCAGGAGAGGCAGGTAGGGCGAAAGCGACAGGAAAGCCCCGGCCACCCGCTCAGCTTTGCCCTCGGTCCGCCCTGCCCGGAGAGCTCCCGTCCCATTACTTACTCGGGGGAGGCGGCGAGAATCGTGGGGTTTGCATCCAGGGGCTCCGCTCCTGCTTCTCGGGGCTTTCCGCCTTGACGAGAGTGTCTTCGGGCAGCTTGACCAGCCCGCCGACGGAGAAGTGCCCGCCGAGGGGCAGCGGGGACGGCGGCGCCTCGGCCGACAGCGCGCCCAGGCGAGGGCTCAGGCTGGCGCGGGCGGCCGCCCCAGCGCCCGGCGGGGGCCCGGCGCCCTCGGGCCCGTCCCGGCCTCCCGGCTTCCTGTGGTCGGCCATGAGCGCCTCCACGCTGAACGGCAGGAGGGATGGGGAGACCTTGGGCTTGTCGCTTTCCTCCTCCCCGCCCATCGCCGCCGCGACGGGGAGCGCGCCGCCGCCGGGACTGCTGAAGGCGGATGCGGGCAGCTCGTCGCTGCGGACCCCGGTGGGCGCGGCGGTCATATCCACAGCCGGGGCCATGCAGGGGCGGCCCGCTGTCGCCACCGCAGCGCCGGGCGGGAGCGAGCAGCGCCGCCGCTCATGGGGCCGGGGCGCGGGGGGCGCGGGCAGCCGTCAGCGCGCTCCGGCCCCGCGCCGGCGGCGCCGCCTCATAAAGCGGCGCGCGGGCGGCTCCGCCCAACCGGCGCGCGGGGGGCGAGGCCGCGCAGCCCCATTGGCCGCGGCCCGGGCGGCGCGCGGGGAGGGCGGGGCTGGGAGCGCCGTCGGAGCGTCCCGCGCGCCCCGCCCCGCCCCGCATCCCCCGCCCCGCATCCCCCGCCCCGCCCCGCATCCCTCGGGCCGTTCGGCATCCCCCGGGCCGTTCCGCATCCCCCGGCTCGCTCCGCATTGCCCCGCTCCGTCCCGCCCCACCTCGCCCCGTAGCCCGCGAGTCCGCTCCGCATCCCCCCGGCCGCGCTCCGCATCCCCCGGCCCCGCTCCACGCCTCAGCTCTCATCTGAAGCGGGGCAGAAGAATGCCGGGCAGCCGGCGCAGCGCTCCGATGTGGAGATGGGAAGGCTCAAAACTCGGGGAAAAACGTATTAACGTCGGAAAAAATGCCGGGCTTTCTGTTCGTAAAGCCCAAGAGAGCGAGCCCGAGCCCGCTCTTCTGCAAAACTAGCAAACATCGGGCTGTCCCGAGTGTGACCTCTCAAAGAGAAAGGAGACCCTGCCCGTTCCGCAGTCGTTTTGCGGTTTTGGGATTCTTTTGTTTTTGTTTTGTTCATTTGGTTTGGTTTTTAAATGAACGCGGGCCCTGCGGTGTGCTCGATGTGACTGTGAACATCTGTGTTCATATACGTGCCCGCATATACAACGCATAAATTGGGCTACTTCTCATGGCATAGATGTGTGAGTGTCTGCAGATAACAAAATGTTCGTTCACATTAAAAGGAACACATAAGCCCCTGAGCCCTTAAAGTCCCGGCTATTTTGTTTTGTAAATTCGTTTTACGATCCCTTATCCCCGCGTCCAGGACGGATGTGCAGTAAAACGGAGCCGCTCTCTAATAACGGGATTGGCCGCTCGCTGAGAAAAGTTTATTGATAGCTGCAGGGCTCTAATCTCCTCGGAACACAAGAGCCTCTTGCAGTCATTTAAGGGCTATTATCTAAACGGGGAGGGACAGCGAATTCCCTTTCCTTTTAACTGGACCCTATAAAGATGGTAGATTAGGAGCATATAGATTATGAAATGAATTGATATAATAGACATTTTATTAACTGATAAGCAAAAGGATCTGATTGAAATGAATTGTCCTGCGCGCAGCTCCACACACACTTATCTCACGCGTGAGCGTATGTCCTTGCGGGGTGTTTCCCGCGTCCTGCACGTACATCTCACCCACCTCCCGCATCTGCTGTGCTCACGGATGAGCCCTCTCATCCGTGGAGGTGATCCGGACGCGGTTTGCGGGCTGGTCCCTCAGATTCCTACACACGAAGGTGAACGCATTTTGCACCGACATACAGCTCACATGGGTACATCCAGCTGCCCTCCCGCTCCGTGCCGCCCCGCTGAGAGCTCCTGCGAGGCAGCAGCAGCGGTGCCGCCGCACAGCCCAGCCCAGGCCGGCTCCGCGCCCCGCCGGTGCCGGCTCCGGTGCCGGTGCCCGCAGCTCCCCCGCGCCCCATCGGGCCGGGGGTCCGGGTCCGGCCGCATCGAGCAGAGGGGGTGGGGGTGCTCGGAGAAGCGGCTGCATTGCTAATTGCGAGAATAAACAATCTGTCACGATTAGTCAGTGCCTCTAATAGGCAGACAAGTGATGTTGTTTTTAGGCGCCAGCAGCGGTCTGATCAAAGGCTTCAGCTGGAGGGGGACTATTGAGGACGTTAACCCGCATCAAGGGAGCAAGGCGCCTTAGCCCTGGGACATCGGCACATTCAGCCTGACAAAATTAGTTTGCTCTACCAATCACACGACATTTTCCCAAAGTCCAGTACTCGGCATGAAGATGCACCCCCCACCCCACCCCCGACTACGAAAACACGCACATGTATCGATGCATCGTGTTTCACAGTGTCACGGTGTCCCCTCCACCCGATCCTACAGGTAGGATCTTGCTTTGTTTGGGTTTTAAAAGTTAGTATTATTTTTTCCCTGATTCCAAACTTAGCCATGCAAAAGAAGAAATGATGTGTTTATTAGACGCCGAGGCAGCCCCTGGGCTGAGTTCAATCTCATTGTTTGATGGAAATATGAAAATTAAAATTAGAGTTGCTGGCTTTTTTTTTTCCTCCTCACTTTTCTTTTGCACAGTGATTTGAACACTGGGATGTTGCTGAGGTTTGAAGAGATGCGAGTGTGTCCCATACCGGGAGCGCCATCCCGCTCTCATTTAGAGTTGACAGAATGAGATAATTAGCTCTTTATTTATCTCCCAGCAATGAGCGCTTTGTGTTTACATTTCTGTCATACTCACTGGTATTTCAATCACTGTAGCAATCACCATAGCAAGGACTTGATTCTAATTCACATGCTGGCTTTTCATGTGTTGGGCTGAAAACGAGATACCAGTCATGTTTCTTTCGTTTTTTGCTCATTTTTTCTTTGCCTTCTTTCTTAATGAAATCTACAAGTTTTAAGTTAGGAATGGAGAAAATAAATTTGCAAAACGAAATCTCCCCCAAGATTGATTTCTTTGTTCAGCGGGAATTTTTTAGTTTCCAAACTCTTCCTCCCTTGCTTACTGCGCTTTGGGTGACCAAAACACCACTGGATTTTAAGAACTTTTTTACTACCTGTTTCGTGTTGTTGATACTCTGGTATGCTTTTAGGTGCCTCTCTTATGTTCTGCCTTGAGCTTCAAGGAAAATCGAAAGGGCAGAGGGAAATAGGTGACTTTATTGGTGCTTGTTCCAGTCCGGTGTTTTTATTGGGAGCCGTGGCGTTTCCCTGAAGGCGGTTGTGCTAGATAACAATATTGGGCAATTAGCATCCTAAACAGTCCCGTTTCAATATAATGAATGTGCTAGGCAAAGCCATTACCCGTAGCATTTTATTTCGGGGGGGAATACAACAAGGGCTGAGAGGAGTTCGTGGGGGATGGGGAGAAAGGACAGGAGGCAACGCTAAGCCAATTCAGGGCATTGTCTGCCTTTTGTAAACGTTATCTTTGACTTAAAGGCAGAACTCAGAAAGGAGAGGGGTGTTGTTTTTTCCCTTGTTTCTATTTTATTTCTCCCGAGACAGCAGCTCTTAGGAGACCAGACAGTCCCGCAGGACACGAGCCGGCTTTGGGGACGGGCAGCTCCGGGGCTCTTCTGCTGCGCCGGGCGCCGCCTGCGCGCTCCATGCGCGCTCCCTGCGCGCTCCCTGCGCACCCTTCAGCAGCCTTGCTTCATCTCTGCGAGACTCAGCCCTGGGGGCAAAGAGCCAGAACTGTCGCAAGTGCTAAAAATGTCCCGCGGGCTTTACAAGCCCTCAAAGCCCTTCAAGTGCTCAAAGCCCTCCCTGATTTCCTAGTGTCGGCAAAATGCGAAAACACACCAGTTCTTTACTTTCTGTCTTTCTTCCCCCCTCCTTTCTTTTCCTTTTCTTTTCCTCTGTCTCTTTCTCCCTACTCCTCTCTGTCCAGATTAAACATAATCCAAAGTACTTTTAAGGCTTCAGGCACCTGGACTGGTCCTCGGGAGGTCACTAGGAGCTGTTTGGATGGCCAAACTCCAGTCGCCGAGGCGTCCCCGGCTCTTTGAGGGTCGGAGGAGCCGGGCTGAAAGGAAGGCACTATTTCAAGTGGCCTAAATTAATTTGATCGCGACATTATGATGCACTTGGAAAAGATGAAAGAAAAGGCTGGCCGTCTCCTCCAAGATCTCTATAATTATAGATAATATATCCTATTTCAAAGCAATTAGCTCAATCAGGCGTAACGAGGCACTTTGCTGCCAGGGAGTAACAATGCCTTACGGTTATTTAAGCTTCAAGATGTCAAGCAGACTTCGAGACTCTGCTCTGCCCAAAAGGGAACTTGGCTGCCTTGGTGAAAGCCCCATGGCTAAGCACTGGTTTCCCTCCAGTGACAACACCTCTATTTATTTTAATATATATATTTTAAAGCTCTTGCAAAGGTGTCGGCTCTGCTGGAGAAGAGCACCGCTCCTCCAGGCGCGTTTGGGGCCGGTGCCTGTGTGGCATCACCTCTGCCCCTGCCCTCCAGCACCGACCTGTCTCACCTCGCCTGCTTGCTCCGGAATGCTTGCGCTCTCCGAGCCTTTCCCCACTCGGTGCCTTGCTTTTTGGGGTGATTCCTGCTATGTATCACGGAGTTCTGCAGGAGCAGCCGCTGCTGGGGCGCACTGCTCCCAGCCCCGGAGCAGACCTCCGTGCCGAGCCAGCGCCTCCTCCCAGAGCTCTACCCTGCCCTCGCCTCGGCTTTTACCTGAAGCGCTTGCAGAAGGCAAGGTCCCTAGAGCACCGGGAGCATCGCGTTAAACACGAGCCGGCTGTTCCGTGTGCGAGCAGGCTCTGCACCAACACCTCGAAGGGAGCACGGCCACAGGGCCGGAACCCCTGTGAGACCCAGACCCGCGGATGGGGCGCGCACAGCGGCTGTACCCCGTGCCCGGGGGCGGTGGCTGCGGGTTTAGGCCGAAACGCAGAACAACAAACAACTTGTGCCTTTTTGCCGGAGCCGCCGCAATCCTCCTCGCTGCCCCGGGCCCCCGCTGCCGTGCCCTGGGCGCTCTGCGGGGCCGGGCGCTGCCCGGGGCTCTGCCCGGGTCTCCCTGCCCGGGGCTCCCTGCCTGGGATTCTGCCCGGGGTCTTTGCCCGGGACTCCCTGCCCGAGTTTCCCTGCCCGGGTCTCCCTTCCCGGGACTCTGCCCGGCACGGCCCGGCCCCGAGAGGCCGAGAAAGTAGAGCAGTGCCCGAACGAATCGCTGCAGAAGGAAAATTATTAACTGTACAATTAGCCTGTCAGCGCTCCTTTCAGGGATTTTTATTGTTGGGGGATAAGAGAAGGGAAGAAAAATTAAAGATAAAATTTAAAAATAATGCCCTAAACGGGTAAAGCAGTTCAAGTGAAAGAGGAGGCCGGCGTGAATGAGAACTAAACAAAGTTTAATCACCCCTCCTTCTTCTCCCCATGCGCAAAATGGAAACCTTATTACATGATTCACTGTGAATCACTAGATTGAATGCGATCATTATGAGTGAATGATAGTCGGAGCTCTGCTGGCCCTTTCTTTCCTAGAGGCAAAAGTATAAAATATGAAGGATATAAATGATCTTCTCTCTGCTCTCTCATAAAGGACATTCATTCAAAACCGCACTCTGTCTCTCTCCCAATTGCTTTGGTCCCCTCCAATTGCACAATTATTAAGGTAGATTATGACGAATCCCAGTTTATTTGTCTTCATGTCCTTGTTTATTGGTGGAATATCACAAAATGTAATTTGTCCCAAATTCTTTAAGATGAGAAAATAGTTTGTGGTTGAAGGAATCCATGCCAGTACCGCCAAGGCAGTCTCCGATTCTCAGAGCCAAGTCCATTATCATGCTATTTTATGACATTTCCATATTTACTCCTCATTTCTCAGGAGTCTTTTACATATTGTTGCATAAGAAAAGGATTTTGACAGTTCTAGTTATGAGATTTCCTAGATTTTTTTACGGGCAGAGCCAGTTTACAAAAGCTGCATTGTTTGACTGAGGTCTGGGTTTCCATTTGGGGTAATTATTGTATTCCCAGTCTTCTTCTAATCATTTGCTCACAAGGACAGTTTTTTTTTTCCCCCTCGCCTTTTGAAGAAGATGAAATACCCCTAAGTTGCAAGACTATTGAAATAATCCTCCTACTTCTTTGCCTATTGTGTAAAAGCTATTTCTTACATCTCTCTAAATTGCTGGAAAATATGTGACACAAAGGACCATATGAAAACATACAGCACATTTTGAAAAAACTCAGCAATCCCGATCTAAGACTGATCCCACCAGAGAGGTGTGTGCAAATGGAGGGGGGGGAGACCAAACACAAAACAAATCCACTTTTCAGAAGGAAATACATTTCATCTCTATAATAATCAGCTCCTGGTGAAAGAATGTCCGTAGAAGGGAAAATGAAATGAAAGCAATGCCCGTGTGTGTCAGGGTTGCCTGTGCGGAAGAATTTCTCCTCCAGCAGCTGCCTGTAGCTGCAGAGCAGGAGGAGTGCTGTGAGCCACAGCCCCACAGGCAGACAGACACTGCTCAACCTGCGGCTCGGCAGTGGAGCTTGGCTGGGCTCCTCTTTCCAGCACCCCTTTTCCACCTTCCTGCTGGTGTCACACAGCATCCCAAGCCAGACTGCCTCTCCCCTGGTCTTTAATTTGCAACAGTAAAATCCAAGTCCCAAAAATATCCCTCCAAACTCACAAGGAACAGGTTAGGGGAAGATGTTTATTTTCTTCCTCTGCTAAGATGGTTCAAAAGAGATTTCCTTAAGCCAAAACCTTCCACTTAGAAAAACATATGTTCATGCAAATACATACAGAAGGATTTTAATTTCCTTGTGTAAAGGAAACTACAGCTAAACAGCAGAGTAACGGGTGTCAGGTATCTTCCAGACTCTGTCAATTGTCTATGAAACATCATCACACTCCTGCAACTATCGAAGTCATCCTCAAGTATTTGAAACTGTCCTGATGATATGTAACCCCCTGCTCACAAAACCCAGTGCCTTATTATTTTGGTGATATGATCTCACCACATCCTTTTCCTTAGTGGCAACCAAAGGCTAGATATGATACTGGGAGCTACATCATTCTAATAAATCAATATATCCAAACAAATTCACTGCCAGAGGAGGAGGAAAAAAATCCCAACTACTTTGTGTGGAAACTATCTTCAGAAAGCTTATGTTGCTCTTAGGCTTTCCATCAACCACAAGCATAGTCATAATCTAAAATGTTCCTGGCTTGCCCGCTGCTGGGCTGATTAGCTTTTGGAACAGAAGAGATAACATTTCTAGACTTTGGTCTGCCTTGTGCTGCCTTCATGTTATTCTCAGTGTAGGTGCTTTTGACATTATTTATGTAGCAAGTGTGGGCTTTCTCTTGGTGTTGGGTCACTTTGCTTTTCAACTGGGCGTTTTTCTGTCTCTCAAAGCAGGACACATTTCAGCCTCCCAAACTGCGTCAGACTTATTGCAATCCAGGGCTTCAAGGTACAGCACCCTCCATGCACCCTCCAGCCCCTGCAGGGGCAAGCCCAGGCCATGGGTGGCTGTGGGTGCCCAGAGCAGGCACACTGGCTGCTGCCCACCCAGAGCAGGCACACTGGCTGCTGCCCACCCAGAGCAGGCACACTGGCTGCTGCTCACCCAGAGCAGGCACACTGGCTGCTGCCCACCCAGAGCAGGCACACTGGCTGCTGCCCACCCAGAGCAGGCACACTGGCTGCTGCCCACCCAGAGCAGGCACACTGGCTGCTGCCCCCCTGGCCCACCCCTGCCAGCAGCACAGACCACACTGTGGAGCAGGATGTTGTCCTGCCATGGAGTCTGGGCTCTGCCAGTTTGGAGTGGCACCAGATGCAGTCTGTCCCCTGCCATTAATGCTCCTATTATCTTTGGATGGATTTAGGTCTGTTGGATTTTTACTTCTGAAACAATCTTAAGATAACACAGAGACACAAAGAGGAGGCTCGGACAGCAGGCAGAGCAGGGGCACATTCAACACACGGAATTAGTTATCTCCCTGAGGTTTGCTGGTATTGTTTTGCAAGTAATTTCACCTCTTTTATGCAGAAGTCTCCCATGAGAGTCCAACCTTTACTAGTTACCAAGTGCAGCTGCAAACCCTGGCAGTAGGTGACATATGAGTGTGCACACACACTCACATGCTGTGGTCATGGGGGCTTGGATGTGGGGATAAATCACAACTCACTTGGCCTAGCAGTAGCTATTTATAGAAAAAAATCATGTTTAGCAGCCTCACAGGTAAATTCAAGTCCTTCTCCCTAGCCAACACAAGTAGCTAAATGTCAGTGATGTATAAATCCAGGGACAGAAAAAAAAATACCACAGGAGCGTACACTGATCTGGCAAGGAATGGAAGCAGCACATTCACTGATTGTGACAGGCAACACCTCTGTTCCAGCAGAGAGTTTGAAAAGTAAGGATGGGGGGCAAGGAGAAGAAAAAAGGGAGAAAGTGGTACCACGAGCATCTTGGAAAGTCACCGGAAGCTTTGTTCTTAGGAATAAATCTGGCTTCTTGTGATCCCCTTTCAGCACTGCTGGCTGGGAGCCAGCTGGGTCCCCTGGAGTCCCCCTGGCCTTTTTGTCTGGAGCCTGGGAATCTGTCTATAGCACAAGGCTGGGGGGACCAGACTTGTATTTGCAGGAGGGATAGGCTTAGGCAGTGGCCATGTAGAGGAAAGGAGGTTTGCAGCCCTCAGACCTTTGGGAAACTTTCCCCCAGGGCAGGTGGGTGGGCAGAGGAGCTTATCCCTGCTTTGGGGCACTCTCAAGGGAGGTGTGTGGATTAGGGAGCAGGAGGAAATGCAGGCTGGCTGTCCCCAGGCCTAGAGCAAATGGAGTGGGATGGAGGGATGGAGGGGAGTGAGCGATGCTCTCTGGCCCTCACCCAGCTGGCCTGTGCAAGCTGTCCCAGGGTGTCTCACCCTCCCCAAGATATTGTTGCAAAGGCAAATGCCAAATAAAATGATAAATTACCAATAAACAGAACAAAACCAAAAGCTTTGGACCCATGGAGCATTATATTTCCCTTGTCCCACCAGGCCTTCCTTTCTGCAGATGTCTTTTAGGGTGATGAAAGCTGGGCTCTCAGATCTCCCTGTCAGATCCAAAGATGCTGATTGGTATCTTTCCAATACTTATGGGTTTTCATGCATGATTGAGACCTTTCCAAAGATTTTATTCATTTATTCTTTCAGATTCAGTTATCCTGGTGTCCAGTTATTCTGCCTCTATTTTTGTGTTTTCCCCCGCCCCCTTTATGACCTTTGGAAATAAAATTCAATTTATTTGGCTACCTCACAGACAAAATCTAAAGCCTGCCTTAATTTGTAGTTTACTAGCCCTCTGATGTGAGACTACATAGAGAGCCCCTATCTGATCAAATGGCCGGTACCCTGACACAGTCCAATTATGTGAAAATATATCCTTGCTTATCATTTCAAATATCGTATAAGTGGAGAAACTGAAGTAGCTCCCTTGTCTGTTTGATTTTCCTGTTCAGACACACTTGTTTAAACAGGCACCGTGAGACTTTTCTGTAATCTTGGAGGAGTTCAAAAAGTGTTTTCTCCTTGAAAGCCCCGAGATGGGTGATGGTGGCCACCCCCAGCCAGCTCCCAGTCAGGCAAGGCAGGGAGTGGGTGAGAAGGGGATGTCCCCTGCAGCTGAGCAGTGCCCTGTGGCCATGAAATGCACCTGTGGCCTTGTCTCTCCCTGCCCAGCCCTGCCTTCCAGACTGACCCTGCTCCTCAGCTGGTACCCACCCCACCCCACAGAAGTCCCTGTCCCAGCCTGGTCTCTCTGCACCCCTCTTCCCCACCCAGTAAAGGAATTTTGCAACTTTTTTATAATTTCATAGGCGTAGGTTTCATTGAAATCAATGATAACACTTAGAGTTGAACATAAGAAAATGTCTTGGGGATTTTAAGTATTCTTATGCTTCTCCTTTCTAAGCATCTGCAATAATTCTGTCTTCAATAACTTGACAAAATTGACTATCTGTTAAGGCATATGCAGAACTGGTTAGACACTGAGGAAACCAAATTATGTACAATAAATCACTGCTTTTGAAAAATCTTATTTTTTACTAATTTAATTCTTTTTACCTTTTTATACTCCATTTTTACCCTTAATTGTAAGGATACAATAAAATTTACTTTTTCTTGAAATAGAACTGTGTTTAGTAATTATATTTGATAAAGAAGATTCCCTTCTTTTGCTTCAATCTAGTTTGTTTATGCGTGTTGTGTTTGGGAAGACTGACATATAATGCTGACTGGGTCTTCCATTGTGCTTCTCTGTGATTCTTCAAATCAAGTTATGCCCAAAATGAGCCAATATATAAGCAGTTGAAGTGCTCGGTCTTTTATTTAGCAGTGCTATCAGTTTGCAGGCTTCAGAAAAACAAATTTCTTACAGGGAGAGGAAGGAACCTGTGAATAGGTTGAAGCAGACTGTAGAGTCAGAGATATTAATAGCCAAACCTCTCAGAGGCTTCTCCAGACACAAGGATGCTGGAGCCAGGTGGGAGGCATTCCCTGGCTCTGCACTGTAAGGGCAGGGTGCTATTTAAAGAGCAGCTTGCAATGACATTTTTCAGGTTTCTTTATGAGAGATATTGAAAATACTCTACTCAATTGCTGAAGAATAAAATAGAAAATGAAACAAAAAAACTCTCCTGCAGGGTGCAATCCTTAAATACAGAGTACTCTGAGTTCCTGCCTGGACCAGGGGGAACTGAATAACTGTGAGCACTCCATACAAAAGCAGGTGTTTATCCCAACCCAAAGTCAGGCTTTGGTTAAAGGAGGGTCAAGCTGGCAAAGCTCCAGAGCACAAGGGCTGCTCCTAATTCGCATACAAGAGACCATCTTGTAGAGGATGATATCTTGCAGAAGCAATGAAACCATGCAACTGTAGGCTTGATCACAGAATTCTGGTTGCATTGCTTGAAATGGAGAATCGTACTCTGGGAGATGCAGTCTTCACATCTGTCACCACCCTGAGAAGTTTCTGGGTTCATTTATAATGTATAAGGACTGATGGGAACATCACATTCCTTAAAATGATCTCCTATATACATTACAGGCCTTTATAATGGCATTGAGTTCAAAAAAGTGTGTACTTGGATAAAAGATAGCTTCCAAAAAGGTAGCCACTCTTAAGCTGGAAATACTAAAATATGAAGAAGTCATCACTGAAATTCAGAGGTTTTAGCAGTTAATTATGTTAGCAATAAGAAACCTCTTTTAATTCCAGCATAACTCTCTCAGCTTTTGTGTGTGGTTCTGTACAACTATCGCTTCTAAATTAAGTGATGCATGATTTTTCCTCCTATAAGGAGATGAAACACTCTCTCATATTTCCTTTAAGTAAAGAAACACCTGGATGGAGCTGTTTCTCCATCTATCTGCCCTGGTTTCCAGCCTCTAGACCCATCTGTGTAAGTCTGGTTGACACTCACTCGCACACTGTGTCTTTCCCAAAGTGCAGACATGGGTTTGCTGTTACAGAGTGCACTTCACTGCGATGGTGTGCACTGATGCTGCT
This sequence comes from Catharus ustulatus, assembly GCF_009819885.2. Classification (NCBI taxonomy): domain Eukaryota; kingdom Metazoa; phylum Chordata; class Aves; order Passeriformes; family Turdidae; genus Catharus; species Catharus ustulatus. The sequence continues at coordinate 62,988,295 of NC_046225.1, read as the reverse complement.
TGAGCCTGTCCACACTTCTGCTCCCCATGTCTCAATGTCAGTGAACTTCTGTCACTGAGCAGTCACCCTACTGCCCAAAGCAGCAGCAACCTACCAGGAGAATCCACACAAGCAGTGCTTATGAATTATTTAGGTGTTCTCAGCATTTACTCAAGAAGCTGGGCTTGCAGTCCTCCATAAGGTGTGAAAGGGGAGAGGCATTGCCAGCTCTCCACAGATGAACCTTCCCTCTGCCCTTCACAGCAGCCTTAAAGGGAAAACCCTGAAGTTATTGTCAGCTGTATTTGGATACGGAGTCACTTCTGCTCCTCATGCATGTCCTGAAAACTCATGGGAGCACCATATCTCACACACCTATGAAAGGGTTTTGTAGATCTCTGAGCTAATGGCAACAGTAATTACACTGTAATTCGCACCCTGTACTGACTTATCCATCACTTTTCCTCCTCCTTTTAACACTTATGTGCAGTTTCCTTGCTTGGTGTGCCTAACAACTGGGTCAGCAGTAATCATTAAATAGGTTGTAATATTCTACATGCAAAGCACATGTTATCCACGACTGTGGAAACATACATTTGCTGCAGGCCTCATAACTTTTGCTTTACTTCTCCCAGCATTTGAGAGCAGTGGCTTGTTTGAAGGCACATGTTCTGTGGCAGCAGAGGACCTTGTCCTCACTCTGTCTCCACAGTGTGCTTTGCTGGGCATTTGCTCCCAGCCAGACCATCATGGTGTGCTGCAAACACATGGGCTGTGATCCCATGGATTCTGCAGAGTATGTGGGATGGAAACTGGGGCTTGGTGCTTGATTTTTGGAATTGGTCGTCTTTGTTTATTGTCCTTCTTTCTTTGCATGTCAAAAAGAAATATGGGGTGGGAGGACTGGGAGGGAGGGATGGGGAGTCCCAGAGAGGGGAGGCTGTATTCAGCAGTAGCAGTGTCTGGTTTCTAATGTCACAGGGAACCCCTGTGGAATTTCCTCCTTCCTGTGATCAGAAACGTCTCTTTAGGATGGACTGCAACAGCAGCTTGGCACAAGTTCGGCTTCACTGAGGTTTTAGTGAGCAGGTCCATTGCACTTATTCACATCCCTGAAGGAATATGCAGGATCAGGGAAAGACAGTGCCATTCTCTCTGGAGCATGAGCTGGAAGGTAAACTCAGACTTTACCACTTCATTCTGGAACAAAACCAGGCAGTTTCCTGTTTTTTGTTTGTTTGTTTTGTTTTATTTCAGTTTCTATTATAACATCTGTGACATTTCTAGACTGAAAGGGACAAATGCACCTTAACCTGGGGCTCAGTTCTGAGGTGAAAAACTCCTTGTTCTAAATATTGAAATCCATTGACTTGAAGTCCATTGACTCCTATAAGAGGCTTATTTGGGTCCTGTCTGTGATAGCAAAACCTCCCTGAAATTAGCAAATGCCAGCCTGGAGCAAAAATCAGCTCAGCACAGAGGAAATCATTTTATCTGAGGGATACTTGGTATGGGCTTCAGGAACAGTTAAAGGAAAAATATGGTAACACTTAAGAGTTCAACAAGAAGCAAGAGCAAGTCATGGACTTGTTGCAGTTTGTGTAACTCCCTTGAAGTCTACAAGACGAATGCATGGGGCTGAGGATCTGTCCCTCTATCCTATGGGCAGTCTCGGATCAGATAACACAGATGTGTTAGATTAAGAAGAGAAGAACCTTATAAAATAAAGCACTGGCTGCAGTGGGAAAGCTTTCTATTTTTTTATTTTACTTTTTTAGTCTGCCTATTAAAACATTAAAATACAACAACAAAAAAAGGCATAATGCAGAGCAGAGAGGTAAATCAAAGAAGTTGATGCACTCCTCCAATTTTATACTCTTTAGACTTTTTTTTTTTCTTTTTTCTTTTTTTTTTTTTTTTTTTTTTTTTTTCTCATGCACCCAACTGGTTTAAAGGTCTATTCTCTTTGTGGTACATGCATGCACATAACTACCATTGATGTGGAGTCTCCAGGTGATTTGATGTGCATTCCACATAAGGCATGGTGTCAAGTATATGATCCCCACACAAAAGAGCTGCCTGAGAACTACCCTTCGGAATATTTTTTTTTTTTTAAAGATTCCTTTGCTCTACATCTAGAATTTAGCAGATCAGAGTGCCTAACCAAGCAGTGGAACTACCACTGCTACTCTTTCATCAGCTTTGATCTGTGTCAGTTTATGGGGGGAAGGGCACCTAATGGGGAGAAACTTTTCAAATATGGGTGCAGTCTTGCAAAATGATGAATATTTTGTAGCAAATAAGGAAATAAGTAAAGGAACTTAAGATTTTTTAGCAAATCAAGAGAGGCAATCAGGACTGAAAATGTATGTTTTGGAACACACAAATTGAAGAAATCATTCCACACATCACTGTATGGTCTCTGTTAAGAGTTTTTAGGTCTACACTGTGACTCATTCCGACTCAAGCCTAGAGCAAGCCTGCTCTCCTCTCCACTGGGTGCTGCAAACCCAGCTACACAGGCAGTCACAACTCATGTGACAGACATTTAGCAATAGTGGCAGGTGAATGTACCCATGCCCAGCAGTTGATTTCATGCAGGTGTCAGCCACAACACCATAAATCAGGATGCACCAAGACATTCTCTAAAGGTGGACTAGAGCTATAGATCAGGCCTTGAGCTTTCTGTTCTGGTTTGATCCATTGTCCTTCCATGGCAAATACAATTATTTGAAGGTAGGATTTTTGTACAGTAAAGTATTAGCTGTTTTTTCAGATAAAACCTAAGCCCATGTTGTCAACATGAGACTTTCCCACATTTCCACATTTCAGAGACAAGCACCGACAATCTTTGTTGGACCAGATTTCTTCTTTCTTTCACACACACATACAGTCCACCTCCCAAGTGGGAACCAGTTAGAACTGTGATAGAAAAGCTTCTAAATTAGCATTAATTTTATTGTGTCAGCAGACATTTCCCACTTTAAACCAAATCAAAATTTGGCCCTTTTGGAGCAGTTGTGTGTACAGCTGTGTATGTATATACATATATAGTACTTGTATATTTTTTCCAGTTTTCCAAGCTTGCCTTTCTGTCTTCCATTCTTCTACTCTCCCAAATGCCCTTCTTGAATGGAGAAGCAGACTAGAAAGAGGGATGAAGGATTTGGAGAAAATTGGGGTGCATGGTTTGAGGGAATGAAGGGAATAGACAGATACAAAGAGGGTTTGTGACAGGGCTAGGATGGGCTCACAGAACACTGGAAACAAAACATGAGATTCATATGGATATGCTGTAGGTTTTCTTTCATGGAGAAAGAGGAAAAGGGAAATTTAGATGGTACTGATTTATTTTTTATACTGAAACTGAGCTGGAAAGAATCACATATGGTAATAGTCCTTTCAGCCCTCTGATCTAGTTGCTGTCTGAAAGATTTTTTCACTGGAAAAGTACACTTAGATAAGACAAAATCAAATGTTATCAAATTTGCTATTTTTTTTTGTCAAACTCCTGTCTAATTAAAAAATATCAGACTTCTTTTCTATTGATACCTACTATTTAACACTTGCTACCTTTTAAAACACAAGTAACTAAAAAACTAAACTCAGTTTTATGTTTGTTCAAACAGATTTTGATTTTTTTTTTTTCTGCATGCCAAGGGAAATTTTAAATTAAAATCCCTCCTTCTCCTCTGATTAAATTCATAACAACTTAGACCCTTCCCTCTGCAGTGTAGCTGCCATTTCTATGCACATCTTTCACCATTCAAATCATTAAGGTGCACAAGGTTTCTATGTGTCCTTACTGCAATGGAACACCAAACACACACTGTTGAGATGGTCCTTCTATCAGAGGTCACACAGAAACTGATGTTTTCAGGTGCTGAAACAAAAAATATGTTTCAAAACCACCATATGCCATCTGACCCTGGACCTCAGGGATTCTTAGCAAGACAAAACTGCAGGAGTTACCTGCAGTAGGAATCACAAAAACCACAACGGGCCTTACCAGGTGCCAAAACTCTTGGTTTGTTATCAATAAACACTGGCAGAGGTCAAAGGGCTCCTCTGGCTGTGGGGTTGAGGATGCTGAGATGTGACTGGGTAACAGGGCCAGACCATGGCAGGGGCTGGAGAGGGACTGCAAAATGGGAATAGGGAGAGCTGAACTTCCAAAATTATCTTATCACCCGCTAGCCCATATCTTTTTATCCACTGTTGTGCAGAGGGACGAGCTTAATCCAAGCAAAGCAAAAAGCAAGGGAAAAAATATTTGCTTCTGATCTAGATAAGGAGTGATTTCAAGAATGCATGTAGATATGAACTGCAGCATTTCTGCAAGTGTATTTTGAGTTGGAACTTTCCTATGTAAAGTACTGGAGCAGCACCTCCTCAAACTGAGGAATGAAAAACTTTTATACAGATTATTGTGATGTCTAATAATCCAAATGATGGTGCAACTATATTGTATATTGTGGTTTTGAGAATCTTTTTGCAACATTAATCCCTATCATACACCTGCAGAAGGACCAGTAAAAAATACTCTTCTGTAGATGCAAGTGCTGTGTAGAAGGATTTGTTTCTAGATACCCCTAAGGACTATATTTTGCTTTTAATGTTTTGATTTATCAAATCCAGAAAATGTGCATAAATAAAAAATTGCTTGGGGGAGAATTGTTCATCAGCTAGTCTGAGTTAGACACATATTGAGGCAATATTAGCCATTAAAAAATAAAAAAAACCCAAATATTTAATTTTAAATAAGTTTTGGAGGGGAGGATGGCAGAAAACCTCAGAAGTACCTTGACACTGAGAGAAATATGTTGACAGGTTGTGGATTTTTTTAAAAAAAATTTTATAGTTTATCTCTTTAGTTTTAATACCAAGAACATTTTTCATGAAAAGGAATGATCAATCTATCTTGGAATTCATATGCTTCACTCAGTTGTTCTGTATTTGAAGATAGCTTGTCATTTATGGCATCACAGTTATTATTTTTCTTAGCAATGAGCAGAATGACAAGACTATCATTAGTGTGTGGGTAGAAGACCAGAAGGAATCAGAAATTACTGCAAACATCTGATCTAGAATTTTGTACCCTGCCCAGAAGATTATTTTGCAGAGTTTTAACAATTCTTTTCATGGCCTGTAGTTTTTAATTTAAAAACGCTGAATTGTTCCTTCTGCCTTTTTGAGTTTATATATATTCTAGCATCTACATGGTATCAAGAGAAAAGTCTCCATCCTCCCCAGGTTTTAACTCCACAGACTGAGCCTGCTAAGGTCTACCCAACACTGCAGCTGACCAGTAATCCAACTTCCCACTGCTCAGAGGAAGGGATAATAAATCCTGTTAAGCCCTAGTGAGCATTTTAGGTCGCTGTTGTCCTACATCCATACCGGAAACTGCTTTCTCTGCCTTTCTTATTCTGACATTTCAGACAGCTGAAAACAGCAGGTTTTCAGGTTTGCAGGTCAGTGGCAGTGCCATGGCTGAGTGTGCTGGGAAGTGGGTAAAGCCCACAATGCAGCTTCACAAACAGTAAGAGATTTGGCCAAAGTAGCTCTCACAAAGTATATCTAGAGTTTTACAGTTTTGAATCTTAGAAAATGTGTATTATTTTGCTTTTTAATTGCCCAGGTCTAAGGCATTGAACATCTCAATGTGTAGATGGGATATAATTATTTTTCTGTGAATCAGCGTGGAGGGGGAGAATCCAGACATAACTAATCTGTCAGCCCAGCTGCCTGGTATGAATTCATACAAATATGTTTAACCAAACGTGGATGCTTCAGAGGGTGTTCTTGTGGTTACTCCAACTGCTTCCATTATACTTTTATATTAACAGTGTGCCTGCTCACCATGTGCAATAAAACAATTTCTGAGGCTCAGCCTCAGAACATGGGGCTCATTCACTGTCTTGGATAATAGCGTTGCTTGTTTGCACTGTTCTTATTGAACTTTCTAAATATATGTCATTTTCCTTTTCATTCTAGGAGTGATTGTACATTACAGCAATTACAGACAAACCCTTCCAGACAGTTTGAAGACCAAAACTTTCTTTGTGTGGAAGTCCAAAGGCAATTATTGGCATTACAGTTTAAGAGAAGCATTCCATCTCCCTGATGCAACAGCAGTAGCTTTCTGTGGCATGTTAAATAAAGCAATTTGCCCTGTAGGAGACTAATGCATGCAGAGTCATGATGGAAAAAAAAAAAAAAAAGAAAATCAAACAGCTGCACTGAAAGAAATAGAAACCTCCTCTTCAGAAGATACAAAACTTATTCTGGCACTGTTTTAACCAAAAGACACCAAGAATCTTTAACCTTTGCCTTAAGCTCCTTGACATTTCATATATTGCTTCAAGACTGAGACTCTTTAAAGACACAGGCGTGCTAATTATCAGTCAAATAGCTGCTTTTTAACCAAAAAATTGTTGATAAAAATGGAATAAGACAGTGCTTTCATAACACATGCCAGAATATAGAAGTCAGTTCAAGCCAATTTTTTTTTCTCATAGCAGTTCCCATTTGCAGAAAATAGGGAAATTAATAGACTTGAGCTAGAAGTATTGAGACTTGACCTCTAAAGTAATATTTTCCTTTTTTGGGGAGTCTTAAATATTAGGCAAATAATACAAACAAAATTATTGACTCCCTTCAAATATGCAATTTATGATATTTAATTAATTAAATTATTCACCTAACTTAACTATGAATTTTTTGCCTAGCTTAGAAAGCTGCGTGTGGGGATGATCAAATACTCTCAGACCTGAGCACCTTAGCAAAAGTTAGAATATATCTTCAGCAAAATCAGTAGATACTTCCCCATCATTTTGAGATCCCTGGAATCACTAGGGGCTTTATTCTAAAACAGGATTAACTACTCACCCTAAATGTATTTATACCAGCTGAGAATTAGTCTGGAATAACAATCATAAGAAGATAAAGAGGACACAGTTACTAAAACAATAAATGTATAGAAAGTAATTGTCAGGTGAGAGTAAGAACAAACATGTCTTCAGAATAATGTATGTGATTAAGATAAATGTATTGCATATTGCAACAGTTGTAACATTTTTTTCCAGAAAAAATTCAGCTCAAGAGGATAGAAAAAGCTTCGAGGGTAAAGGAAGGGAATTGATTTAACAGCTCTATTATAATAATGAAACACAAGAGCAGCTGATTTCACCACCCATCAAGCAGACTGTTCTTCTGAATGGTGAATGTGATGAGGTTTTCAAAGTAGAGAACATTAATATTTCTGAGATGGAGCCAGGTTTACTAAGACAGGCTCAGAACATGAGGAAATTTCCCATTTTTAAGCACAAATTAAGCCACTTAACTTTCCCTGCTGTCAGAATGAATTCTAGTCTTGCAATTTGATGGAAAAGCTGGAAAATTGGATTCTTAAAGAGAAAGGAAAGCTAGAAAAGATTGGCCAGTAACTGATGCTTCTTTGAATCATCAAGTGATAAGGCAAGCAGCAGCCTTTCCATAAGCCCTCAGCATGCAAAAGCATGGGTTTGCTTATACTGTATTGATGCTCTCACGAGCACTTTTTTAAATGTGAATGGATTTAAGGATGGTTAAATGTGACCATTAATTTGGGTTTTCGTGTGCCGCATGTGCCGTGGAAGGGCTCAGCAGTTTGAGCCCTGCATGAAGTGTGATTATACCCAGCATCAGCTGACTGGAAACCCTATCACACCAGTTGCAAGGCCAGATTAAGCTGATTAACAGTGAACACTGATGAAGTACTCTCCCACTGGTCGCCAAGAACTGCACCATGAACATCTTTCATCATCTGGCACTCAGCTTTTTGTGTATGGTCTGGGTTGAGATATAATGGTGACTCTTCAGAAAGCAAAAGGGGGTATTCAAAGAAAATGTTTTTCTGAAGTTGGAAGAAACAGCCTGGCTATTGTTTATTCTCAGACCACACAAATACCTTGTGGCAATTTTGTCTTTTAAAAGTGTAGCTCTCTCTCGCTCCTTACATGTTAGTTCTGTAATAGCAAATAACAAATAACAAAAAATCACAACAGAATGTCAGCTTTCATTTGAAGTTTAGAGGAATTATAGCATTGAGTAATAAAGTGATAAAATCAGTGAAAGGCAACTCTCCTGCTGTGTGTGTCAGCACAAGTTGCTTGCACCATGGTCCTGTGTGTTGGGTAAGGACCTTTCAGTACTCCGCATCACTCTGTTCACATCACTTCCATGGCAGGGGACTGGAGCTGGATGGTCTTTAAAGGCCCCTTCCAAACCAAACCATCCTATAACTCCACCATTAATACAGAGCTTTCATGTTCAGAACTGTGTAAATAGGTCAGATGACACCCTTGAAACCAGCTTCTTTGAAAAATGTAACAGAAGAAAAGGAAGAAAATTCACTATCAGACAACTTCCACCAAAAAAACCAACCTTGCCTTTTTTCCATCCTGGACATTTTCAAAAATGGAATGAGCTGAAATATATGTGGGCTGGGAGCGTTTTGGAATGAATGTAATTAAAAATAGGTCAGGATAAAAAAAAGCACCTTAGACTCTTCAACAAATGATCACAATTAATCACCAAGAATGGAAGCTGATTCTTTAATAAATGTGTTGGAGTTATCCTCCTTTCTGGGGGCAGGCTCTCAGATGTTACAGAACAGCTCACAGTGTTTACAGCTTTGCTGCCATGAGAAAGAGTTGCGGGATGGCATCCTCTGTGGTTTAACATGATCCATCAGCTGATGGCTTGTTCTGCTGCGAGGCAGATCATTGACACCATTACGATTTCATCCGCTGCCTCAAAGCCAATTTCCCTGCGTATAAACGCTTCATTCAGAGCACAGAAAAAATACATTAGCGAAACAATATAGCATACTGTACAACAAGGATTTTCCTGCACTGTAACTCTACAGCTCACCAGGCAAAACCCACTTCTTTTTATTCTAGTTCCCCAGGGTGCTACATGGAGACACCAATCCTGAGACGGATTAACTGTGGCGCTTTCATCAAGAGGAACTTGTCTTCACTCTGACTTTGGAATAGAAAGGACGTGCTATTACCCTTCGACTTTGAAAGAGAAAAGCTCTCTACCTGCATTCCTCGCTCACTTCCAAAGTTTAGCTCATAGGGATTAGAATTTGCTAGATATAGGATAAGCCCCTTTCAAAATGCTCATATAAAGAAAGATGGAGAGAGCTTTTAGATATATTTACTGAATGTTCATTAGCGTTAGAAACAGGTAAATTGGAGTTAAAGTAGGAGCAAAATATTAATTCTTCATGTGAAATAAATGAGACTAGACCTGTCTGTTACTTTTACATAAGATCTGCTATTTGCTATTCAAAACCAACCTTTTCTTTTCCCTAATATGTGAGTAATTTTGGGAACCTGACTCAGTCCATACTATAGAGCATAAATTTTCAGGGAGCAAGTGTTTAATATCTCCTCAGTATTGAGGTCTCTGTAAGGTATGGTATACCTAGCCTTGAAGTGTGCAGAAAGTCTAAATCACTACAAACCCCAGGCCAACATCCCAGCCCCACTCAGGATTTTTTCGTGTCACTGGCTTCAAAGGAGGTTGAAAATGCTAAATGTTGGGTAAGGAGGTCTGGAGTCACATGATGACTTTGCAATTATTTTATAACTATAATTATCTCAGATATGAGAAGAGAAGCAAAGCTCCTTCTGTGTTTGACTTGGATTTCATTTAAACCTGTTTTAAACCCTGCAATAATTTTAGCTGATTTCACTGCCACTGAACAGGTCTGTAATGTGAAACATCACCCACAGCTTCCTGGCCATGGACAAGGTCAAACAAAGCCCAGTTTTCTGTCTGGGCTTTCAGAGCAGCGTAACCAGTCACAGAAACATGGGGCTGGTGGTGAAATAAGTAGCTAGTCTGATTTGGGAGAGGATATTCTTTATGACCAATGCCCAACAATATTATTTGTGAAACTGACGCCTCCAGTTTTAGATAAAACAGAAAATTTAGTAGGGCAGCAGTGTGCAGAGGACAGTCTGACACTGGCCTTGACTGTGCCAGTGCATGAGTGAGCCAGGCTGCCCCCCATGGTATTCCTGCTGCAGGTCACAGCTCATCCCTCAGGAAGCACTGCCATGGGAATGGCTGTCCCACACTCTGGTGGCAGGTGACCATGGCATGGTGGCTGAGACTGATGCTCCACGTTGGCACAAAAATGCTCTTCACACACCACCAGCTTTTCTCAGATTCTAATGGCAGAGCAAGCTAATGCCTTTTATCTATGTCCCAAGTCTTGACAAAAAAAGAAAAAAACAAACAAAAAAAGGTGAATCTGGGAAAATACTGAATTATAGCAGGAGTGTATTCACTGGTTTTAGTAGAAAAAAAAAAATCCCCATTATTTCTAGTGGGAAACACATCTGGTATAGAACAGCAGGCAGAGACTTAATGCTTTCTCACCTTTCTGTGCTGCCCACCCGGCTGTTGGTGAAAGTGCTTGTGCTGCTCTGCCAAGGAGAAGGATTAGGGTAGCAGTCCTAGCAAAGGAATCCTGCCATGGGATAAAGGGTTTTTTCACCTCTTCATGTTAGCCAGCCTGATTTTCCCCTGGCCTGTTTGGCTGGAGGAGCAGCTGCGTGCATTGGCGGCAGCAGAAGCTGGAAATGCTCATACGGGAAAGAAGGAGAAGTCAGGAGGCAAATCGCTTCCCTGAGTGTCAGTTTAAACGCTTATCACAGGCAGCGTCAGTGCCATGTGTGTCTCCAGCGCTACAAAGCACTCGGCGCAGAGGCTGCTCACTCACCCATCCTTCTGTCCGGCAGCTGCCCAGCCACAGCTCTGTGAACCGGAGCAGGGAATCGATCTGGCTGGAAAAAAGTATGTTAAACACCCTCCAAAAAGCAACATGTTTTTCTTTCCAGCCGGAATCACTTCTCCCATCTGGCCGGGCGCACAGCTGCACAAACAGCTGCGGTGGCGGAGCTGGCAAGGAGCGGGGCGGGCGGGCTGGAGCAGGCGGCACCGCCGGTGGAAGGGGAGCCCCGATGGAAGGGGAGCACCGATGGAAGGGGAGCCCCGACGGGAGGGGAGCCCCGATGGGAGGGGAGCCCCGATGGAAGGGGAGCCCCGGTGGAAGGGGAGTCCCGATGGAGGGGGAGCTCCGATGGAAGGGGAGCCCCGATGGGAAGGGAGCCCCGATGGAAGGGGAGCTCCGATGGATGGGGAGCTCCGGTGGAAGGGGAGCCCCGGTGGAACGGGAGCCCCGATGGAAGGGGAGCACCGATGAGAGGGGAGCCCCGATGGAAGCGGATCTCCGATGGAATGGGAGCTCCGGTGGAAGGGGAGCCCCGATGGGAGGGGAGCTCGGGTGGAAGGGGAGCTCCGGTGGGTCCGCTCCAGCCCTTGGGCATTCGGCTGCCCCACTCCCCTCCCGCTCCCTTCCCGCACCGAGCACGGACTGCAGAGACAGCCCTGCTGTCCCTGGCTGCTCTGACACAAGGGGCAAGCAGGGTCATTCTCAATGGTTTGCTCCTCTGATCTCCTTCTCCTGGAAGACAGGCTAGGAGAGAGAAGGATGCTCATACTGCTCAACAGCCAGCAGCGCTGAGTATTGTTTCAGGTCTGGAATTAAGGGAGAATCCTGCAGAAAAGTACAGTTTAAACCTGAGTTACATTTGAAGAGATTGAATGGATGATCATATCCAAATTATGTTCCTTCAGGGAAATTAAAAATGGTTGAGATCATTAATAACTTTCATATCCCAAGCTCTTGTGACCTTTGTGCATGCCAGCACCACCGGATGGTGGCTGGGGTTTTTCTTCCACAACCAGAGCAGCAGATGGTCAGGAGCTGAGCCCTTGGTACCAATCTACTACAAATACAGAGCATTGCTCAAGTGACTCATCACTAGGCTAGCTCAGTATTTGAAAATGGACCAAGGCAAACCAAAGCTGGAGGTATAACTCAGACTGCAATAGCTGTAGACAGACTGACGCAGTGTCAATCCAGAGCACTGGGAAGTCAGACAGCAAGTAAATGTACCTTCATGTAAAGGTCATTAAATACTGCTTCTGAAGCTTAAAGCTTTAATTGCATCATAGTCTCTAATATTTATTGTGAGACTCATATTCTTATACCTTCTATCAATTGCAATAGTGAGGTTTAAAAAAATCTCAAGGTACAAGCAGCAGAGCTGGCCAGTCTGTTAGGCAAAGTAAACAGTTCCACTTTCTGCTTTCAGGTGCAGAATGCTTGAAATTATTTTTGTAACAAACATTTTCCTCTGTGAATCTTCCTTCACACGGTAGGATTAAAGTCTCTACAGAGTTATATTGGTTTTACTTGAGTAGTACAAATTCCCTCCCCAAAGACGAGCTAAGCATTGCTCGTAAAAGTTACACTCCTACTCCAAGAGGGAACATCCCATGTGACTTGAATGTTGTAGGTAAGATTCCCGATGGCACCCTGCACCAGAATTGCTGGATGGTGCTGTATCACCATTGTCTTTGGATAATTATACAGCATCACAAGAATACAGACTCCAGCTGGTGGATTGGAAAAACACTCATGGAAAATGGAACAGAAGGTCCATCCTCATACTACTCAACTGATACTGCAGCTAAGTATCAAACAAGATGGACTGGTCTGCTGACATGGTCTGTGATGGGTACTGCTAGAGCCACTCACAATACCAAATGTCAGATTCAACTTCATTAATGCTGATTTTTTTCTATTTTTAGAAAACATCCTTCTATTTCTGGTCAAGCATATTTTACTGTAAATACAATGACTAAAACTAAGACAAGCCACTCAAACAGATTTTGACATAATGTGCATAGCAATTATGTGCATAATGATTCTAAATATTCAGTTCTGTGAAGCAATTTTAAATGGTAAGAGTTTGCATTCAAACAGGCATGGAGTAAAATGCCACATTTGTCTTGCAATGGAATTTTTCAGTCTTTAGCTCTGATTGAAGCTCTCCCCAGTTTAATGAGAAATACATTTGAATAAATGATGAGGTGATTAATATGGGCTCAGTTTCTGTTTAACAGAAATATTTCTTAGCATTGTATTATTACTATTATTAAATTTACATCCTGGTATCATATACAGAGCATGATGAAAAAGAAGCAACACACAGTGATAATTTATTCCTTGTATTCTGGGTCTTTATTAGCTGTATCTGTAGAGATAATGTTATATTGCTTTCAATTACCAAGGAAAGTGTAAGTAAATATACAAATTACCCCACTGCTCAAGTATGCTCCCAAACAATCATTTCTCGGATGCATAACCCTGGATCAGCAACATTTTTCTCCTATTGATTTGTGGAAGACCATTTTATTTGGTCTGTGATGACAAAACACTTTTACAACAACAACAAAAAAGGGATCTTGCTTTAAAAGCTGATACTTTTTCCTTATAGTCTACAACTAATTTCTTAGGTGGCCTATTTTCAAGAGATTGTAAACAACTTAGAAAAACAAATTATTTGCAATACTATTCATTCATTCATTCATTCATTCATTCATTCATTCATTCATTCATTCATTCTTCCACTTATCCAAGACAGCAAACTCTAAATTAAACCTTTTCAAAATGCATATACTTAAAAGTTTCACCCGTATAGCAGACAGAAACATCTTTTCAGTATATCTAAAAATTCAATTTATTAAAATGTGCAACAAAAAGTAAATAATAATTTCTTTACTTTCTTGTAACTCACAATACACAGTTTTTCACTATACAGATTTTGCAAGAGTGTGCTTTGGTTATTTTTTGTCTAGGAATTCAGGATGCATAAATATTGCAATAACTAAGCGGAAATCCTTGGAGCCAATTTATCTGTTGAAAAGAAGTCTACACATCTTAAAATATGGAAATGGCAAAATATCAAGGGGAACTTGTTTACTTTCTCTACTGGAGACTTCATTGAACTAAAGCTAAATATTCAAGAATAAACCCAGTCTTTCAAATGCACAGGTGCTTGACTGGAATCTTTCGTTTTGCAGCAGCAGAACCACGATGAGAATCTGGCCCTGGAGCCGGCAGGAATGCCATATGATATCTGAATGGTAATTTTCTCTGTATGTGCCACAATAATGCCTCAGACTCGACCTTTGGCTTTGTTGTCACCAAGTATTATCATATGTATAATTTGACCTTTCTTACTTGTATGAATGCTTGGCCTTGAACTCCATCTAACCTTCTAGAAGCTGTAAAGATAATTTCTATGCATTTGCAATAAGGTCCCTGATTTGACCTATGACTCAAATGAACAATAATTTCTTAATATTCCCATTTCTCCTAAGACTGTTTCCCGTAATAGTATAATAATAAGGCAATAAAATGTCCTTCAGTGTGAACTCTTGTTATTCTAAATTTCAAAGGTCTGTGCTTTAGGGTATTCACAGTTCATTACATTTCTGTGTTGTCAAAAGATGGTATCAAGGCATCAAAAGTTTCCAGAATTTAAATCAAAATGAATGAAAGGACAAAAGTGACATTATTTCACTGTGTCTACATTCAGACAAAATAAAAGACAATAACAAGCTTAATTTAGAGACAGTGAGACAAAATCGTATCTTAGCACTAGTAGAAGACCATGAATATTTCTGCCACTTCTATTTAGCAATTTCAGAGCAGAAAAGGAAGAAATATTAAAAAAAATTAAGTTCCAACCTTTGGAAAAAAATTGTGCATTCCATCATTGTGCAACAAAACAATAAATAATCCAACATCATGATATTGTTCAACAAAATATTGTAAATGTGATCTTTTTCAGGAAAAAAAAAACTTTGTTAATATTGATAAGCAAAAGAAATGTAAATTACTGGAAATGTGCAAAAGAGTTGTGATCATATTGAAAATGGATTCAGCCTGATGACATCAGTGTGACACAGGAGCGCCTCTTTCAGCTGTGTAAGACTGCCAGATCACCCTTCCAACTACACAATTTTCCTTCAGCACCTAAAGCTGTATTTCACACCATATTTTGCTTAGAATGGATGCTAATGGGTCATCGTATTTGATGATCAGGCCCAGTACAGAAGTTTTCACTTTTCATGCAGCTGCACCCAAAGCATGAATACATTTAAACACTGCCTGCATATAAAAGGCTCTGATTTGGAACTCAGTAACTCAGGAATTTGGGCCTGTACAAGTAAAATATAGAATATATACAATTAGATATCAGACTCATGGGTAAGGTAAACACAACAGCCAACACATGGTGCTTGAAATCAGTAGAGCTAAGAGCAGCTGCCAGCCACTGCTCAGATTTTGCTGGTATCAAGGCAGAGCGGAGTTCTGGGGACATGAAGTGACTTTGGCAAGGTCAGCTGCTACTGGAATATTTATGAAAGAAGGTGTGCAGCAATACACCTGCACTTGCTTCAGTACCATGAGCAGGGTCTACAGCCCTTACAGCATATTCTTTTTCAGCCACCTGGAAAACCTACTCCTACATATATTTCCTATAAGATATTCCATACACTCCTTAAGATTTTCTTGTTTCCTTTCTTTTTCCTTGAAACTGTACTTTCTTGGAAATTACTTTGCGTGGCTTTCAGTCTCTTTGGCTATTCAAGCCAAGGCTCTTTTGTGAAAATGAATCTTTTCTACTTAGAGCTGAAGTGCCCATGTAACTGGTAGTAATGCTATGACATGATCAATGTGACTCTCCTCCTTATACAAATTGCTCCCTCCAAGCTATCTGTCTTGCTATCATAGTTTTCTTCCCCACTGCAAAGGCTGGTGACACAAGACTGGCTCAGACACATCACTCAAGATTAATCTGAAGCCTCAGAGTGCAGAGAACAATGCAAGGGATAAAGACCAAATTATTAGTAGAATATGCAAACCAAGAGTCAATTCAAAACCCTTATGCTGCTCCTCTGTTTGGCTTTCAAGCAGAGGGTTTATATACTCCAGTCTTGGTGGCAGGGCCAGCCTCCATTGTCACTTGGAGGTCAGCTGCCACAGACAGAATGGAGGGTTGAAAACTGGATGACGAAGGTGCCTGCCGCTAAACAGATCTCTCCTAAACATAAAGTGTTTCTTTGGCAACAAGTAAATGCTTTGGGTTCTTTAAGATTAGAGAGATATAGGATGGTTGGCCAAAAATAACAGAACATTCAGAAAAGTTTGGCTCCAGAGTGTATCTCTATCTTGAATAAGCAGATTAAGAATCACTTATTTTAAGCTGTTTTCCCAAGAAGAGTGAGCTTGAATGTTTGGCTTGCTGCAGATGTACTGGTCAAGAGATACTAAAAGAACAAAACCTCAATGATTGAAGTTTTAAGTTCATGTTCTGTCAGCCCAGATTTTCCAGAAAAATGCAAATTTGACACTGCTTTCTGATCCAAGCTTTCAGACTTTCATTAACATCATGAGTCCTTCCAGAAATATCCAACAACATTTTCTTCCCACTTATAATCCTGTCTCAGGGAGGGGTTGCTGAGGCAGCTCACTGACATGGTGGGATCTGGTGAAACAGGGATCATGCTGGAGCATGGGACACAATCCTTCTGCTCTTTCCACCAAGCCCCAGAGGTCCTGTGTCCTTGCAGAAGGACTGACGTGAAAAGGCACTGCTGAGCTCAGCTCCTCGCCCTCCTCCCAGGCATTATCAGTGTGGCAAAAGCAGAGTATCCCAAGTGTCCAGCCTCAGTAAATTGTTGTCCAGGTAGTAAAAGACTGTTGGTTGCTAACCCTGATAACCTTGGGAATGAGTGGTTGTGCTGGCTGCTCTTGCTCCCCCATATTCCACTGCCAGGCTGCACCCCCGCAGCACCCCCAAAGCAAAGGGCTCAGCTACCTTGGACTCACCACCCAGAGCAGCAGGGCAAAAGCATCCTTTGGGGCTCAGGAACAACAGGAAAAGAGAGGTAAAAAGAGAGGTAAACAAGGAGAAGACAGAAGATGCTGAGAGCTCTGAGGGATTGGATGGATCTGGCAGGACATTTGAGGCAACAGGCAGATAATCAGTCAGCTGGCCAGAAAGCAGCACCGCCGTGGAAGGTGACAGGGACACCAGCTGGAGCTGTGCTTCAATGGCTTTTGGGCTTCACACTGGCTCTGCTCAGGGTGAGAGCTTTCTTGGCTGTCAGACCATTGGAAAAATTCTGTTTTCCACACTGCTGTTCTAGGGATGCAATCACAGCTCTAGTTCTTTATGTGAGAACTTTTCACTCTCTGGGAAGTCCCTTTTGCTCTAGAAGCCCTTTTTTCCATTCACTACCCTGCAATATTAACAGTTCCATCACATAAAGGTTTTTCATTCTGCTTTAAGGAGTAATGAGTACAAAAGCATTTATTACTGCTGATAATGCAACTAATATTTTTTTTACTAAATATTTGTTATTATCTGATGCTGTCACTGAAAGGCAAATAGCTTTCAAAGGCAGAATTTGCACTAGCCCCTACAGATTTTTATGGGGAGTTTGGCTTCTATCTGACCCCAACAGTGTCATAATTCTCTGCTAATAATAATGAAAACAATACACAGTACTTACAACATAAAAAGGCAATTTTTATTTTTATTTAACTTAAAGTTAAAAAAGGAAAGGGGAATGGAAGGTTAAGAGGAGGAGGAATGGGAAAAGGGAATGAAAAGAAGAAGGCGAAGGAGAACAACTAAAAAAAAAAAAGGAAGAAATAGGAAAAGGGGAAAAAAGGACTGAGAGTTCCAAAATCCACACTACCTCTCCTCCCACTCCCTGCAAACTGCATTCTTATGCAGTGGATTATGAAGTTTTCAAGGCTGGATTAGAGACTGCTATAAAACAGTTTGCCTGACACAGAACCACATTTAAATTAGCAATGCCATAAACGGCACTGCGAGGGAGGGAGGGCCTGCTCGTGATTCAAGGATATCTTCTTTTGTATAATTTTTCCAGTATCATAAATTTCTGCCCGAAGTTCCTAGCAGAATAGCAATGCTCCAACATATATTGAATAGGTGTCTTTCATAAAATGTTACACATGGAACAGAACTACAATTTGTGGATCACATTTATTTAAGATAAACATAATTTATATATATGCACATCAACGGCATGATTTAAACCCATAGGGTTTTAGATGTAATGTTTTACCTTTCTGAGACCTTTGTGCTTAGCTGGAGGGTGTTTACTGTGACTGAGGTTTTTTTTTTTAAACAGAGAGGCGGATTATTTAAAACCTTTTGGTATGGAAAACCCACAGTTTGTCCACCTCAAACAATCTCTTCTCTCCCCTAGTTGTCACAGCAACAACTTCAGCATTTGAAAGGAATCTACTTCAATAATCTAAGCCTCTGATCTTTGACAGGCTTATAATGAAGGAACAGTTTGTTAATGCTGACATAAACATTTTGAAATCTTAAAGGTACAATTATTTCATGTTGTTTAGGAAGTGAGCACTACATGGTCAAGAGAACAGCACTCTTCAAAAATATTTACTCATGCAATTTCCTAGTGGGAAAAACAACTGCTGGCTGCGCAGCTGAACTGAGATTCCAGCCCTGTGGTTTGAGCAACAAGAATTTTTCTTTGTCTCCTGCCCATTTATAGCTCATTTTTTTCTCTCTTACAATCCCATGATGATCTTTTGGATAATTCCAGGATATATATGCCCAATCTCTTTATTTTAAAAGATAAAAACCCAGGCTGAATCAGACCCAATTCCAAGTGTATCTCCTGGCTATGCTGCTTGCAATAAAAAGCCAGAAGAGCTTCTCAGCCAGCCAGCTGCGATGGAAGTTGTTCGCCTGTTTAGCAAACAAAACTGTTATTTCTGCTGGGAGGAGGGCAGAAAGCTGACACAGTGACAAAGTTCCCCAGGCTGTGCTCAGCAGAGTAGTCCCTGTGCTTTGTGGGCAAAGCAAAAGCCGGAGCAGGCGGCCAGCTCGGGGCTGCACTCCGGAGCCACAGCCCCAGTTGCTCTGGGGACACCACCACTCCCGGAGCAATTTCCTACAGTAGCACCAGGGCTCCAGTGGTCCTCGGGGGTGAAATCCATCATCCTGCATGCTGCACTCTATCAACCAGGGCTCCCAGAAAGGGTCAAGTGGTCCGCTGCCATGCTGTTTGAGCTCATCAGAGACATATTTAATTTAATTAAGGTTGTCAGCACTATTGATTTTGGCAGTTTCAATTACCGTGCTGTTATGGCTTCTGGATCTACTGATCTGTGATGAGCCCTATCAGCACTGGCACACATTGAGGAAAAAGCCCTTTGTCTCCTTTAAAACCTGACACATCCTGCCATAGGCCATAACTTATTGCTTTTATCCAGCCCAGCTCTTCTTCTGTTCCTCATAATTAATTTCTCATTAGACAGCTCTTTATTGTTTAATTTGTGCAGTTTATAATCAAATTGAGCACATTAATTGTAGTTGAATTTAAGGCTAATGAAAAATAAAGGTTTTCAATAACTTACTCTTCAATTATTTCAGACAAGATAAAATAAAACACTTTAAGAGTTGTCAGCTTTTTAAATTATAAATTAGGTTGTTTAAAGAGCATGGGCATTTAGGAAGCAGTTATCACACATTTAGTAATTATAAATCCTGTGCTCCAATACAATTATTAGGATATATTTACAATTCCTCTTAGTTTTTTCCACCCTGTTGTTAGTTAACTGCATAACATCTAATTGTTGGTGGTTAAAAATAGCATAACCTGGAGTCTTTGGGGCTGATTCCTCTTCTCCCTCAGACTGAGCTGTAAATCAGCACATCTGAGGAAGTCCACATCTGTGACACTGGAGCAGGAGAGGTGTCTGAAACAGGAGAAGTGTCTGGCTAAGAGGAAGAGAACCCTGTTTGGTAAAGATTTTATAAAATGCTGATCATTCTTCAAGGCAGCACTCTAGGATTCAGCCCTTTTCCTTTAAGAAAATGTTAAAAAATTATTTACGTAAGGACCAGTACATCAACTGGCAAAAATCAGCAAAGTCCTCTGCATGTAGACTGCAATTTGTCCCATGATGTGCATAATCTTCAGTTTAGCAATGGGAAAACAAAGGCAGAGTAGCAGTTTATTTGAAAGGGTACATGGGAGGTAAGGCCAGGCTGCTAGATTTTTGGGGTTTTTTTTGGTTTTTTTTCTATTTTTCAGTTAACAGTGAACAGGGAGGGTGAAGGAGGTTGGGAAAAAATATGGGATGAAAAATTCAGTTAATATCCACCTTCTTTCTTGTCAAGATGAAAATGAGGAAAACTGAGTTTCCCTCTTTTCTCAAAGGCTGCACTCAATGCACAGCATTTTAAGGGTGAGCAAGAAAAGCAAAGAAAGGTAAGTTTCTCATCACTACTGAGGGGAAAGTTGGGGTTTGGATGTGAGGAGGAGATGGGAGAATTTGATTCCTTGTGTGTTCCAAGACCTCTCCTTGGCCAGGTGTGCAGGGTCCCAGCATGACCCACTGTGTTAGAGCATGTTCTGGGTGTGTGCCCAGGGCACCCAGGGCAGGGATGCCTGGTCACAGTGTGAGTTTGGGAGGGGTGTGTGTGAGCTGCTCCACATTCCCTGCCCAAGCAAACAAATGACCACCCCTCTCCTGCCCAGTGAGAGCTAGAGCTGTGCCTGATGGTGCATCTGCATCTAGATGGGTCAGAGACAAAAGCAAGTCCAGTAGCTATGGACCAGAAAATGTATTGTAGAGAAAATGATCACATCCACTGCTGCAAAAGTGCAAGGCTGGTGTCCTTTATAACCCCCAAAAAAAAAAAAAAAAAAAAAAAAAAAAAAAAAAAAAGCTTGTGGTGTTCAAAAAGGGTAAAATAAATTAAATAAATTCACCCATTCACCCATACCTTCACAAGATCTATTTACTAACCAAATATTCTCTATATAAAAAAAGACAATTTCGGAGATTTTCTTTGCATACCCCAGTTCAAACTGAGGTTATTTTTTATTTCAGCGAAGTATCTTTGTCCAAAATTCCTTGGTGGGGACCCTGCCCTTGTGGATTTGCAGGAATCTTCTAATTTACATATTGCTTCCTGTCTGGAATTAGGAACAGGTCACTATTGCTAAATATTTCAGCATCATGTACATTCTCTAGTCCAAAATTATTTGGAACAGAAGGAGGAGATGCTGTTTTCACGAATACTCCCAAACACTCTACATCAATCACCAATTTAATATAACAATTTTCACCTGCCTTTTGGAAGGGAAAGAGGGATTGCCTTCCTTCAATAAGAGCATGAGAAATTCTGGATGCAGGAGTTTTGCCACCAGCATATGCAGCCAGTGAGTAAGAGAGCTGGGGAATCAGAGAACCAGGCGGCACTGGCCCAGTGCTGAGTGCAGGGGCAAGAACGGAAATTATTGGCAGGTGAAGAGGGCTCCTGGAAACTCAGTGCCTGAAAAGGGAACAGCAGGGAAAAACAGATCAGCAAACCTTGAGTGAAGTGTGATGGGAAGGCAGCACACACTTTGTCCTTGGCCCTGCCTGGTGGAATCCATCCAGTGAAAGCACAGGTGCACCTGGTGGGCACCACAGGCAGAGGTTACAGACTTTGCACCACAGGCAGAGGTTACAGACTTTGCACCACAGGCAGAGGTTACAGACTTTGGGCTGCTTGAGCTACTCTCCTCTAACAACCCAGTGTGCACAACTCACTCTGAGATGGTGAACCTACTGCTGTTGTGGTCTTTCTTCCTCAACATTTACACTCCTGGATATATTTCCAAAAACCCTGGCCTAAGGTCTGCGCTCTTTCTAGGAACTGGTATTTTCTAAGCAAACAAGAGCAAAAGATCTTCCATGCAGTTTGTCATCACCCCTTGACAGCAGTTCAGTGCTTTGTGCTGTGTTACCCACAGGATAATCAGATCCTCTAATTTCAGGTTGGCATCTGACTCTAACTAGAACCATCAGACCTGGCTGTATATGCAGGGAGTAGACATCTGAGCCCTACAAATATCTTTCTCTTTAAATTTAAAAATAGCGGAAAGATTTTAAAAAGGAAATTTATATTAAAAATATTAATAATGATTGTTCCCAGCCAAACTTTCCTTCAGCCAAGTTTCAGCTGTGAGGAAACTTTCATTAAGCAAGAAATGAACTCATGAAAAGAGAGGTTTGTAGTGGGGCCAGTGAGAGACAGCAGCAGCACTGCTAACAGGTGCCCCTCTTACAGCAGTGGCAGGGTGAGTAAGACTTCTAAAGACACAATAGCCAGGGCTGTGCCCACCCATGCAGCTACAGATCTACCAGGATTTCTGTTATGAACCTCTTTGCAGGGTCTTGATACTTCAGTCATAAAAAACATACCACAGGCTGAGAGTGAGAAAATAAAGACACAGTACTCCAGGGCAGTTGGAACAAAAAGCAATAAAATCCACATAGGTGTTTTGAAGGATCTCTTTGGGATTTTGTAATTTTAGAAAAAGCACACTTCTTTTGCCATTAAATTTGGAAGATTATCAGTCAATAGCATTAACTGTTTGTTCAGTTTGTTGCATTTTAATTTAGAGCCTCTAAAATGCCTGTGGCATTTTTTAAGCTTAAAAAAATCTCATAGCTCAATTAAGGGATAACAGAAATAAACCAGGATTACCTGTGTGTAATTACACAAAGTTAAGTCCAAGAAAACAATACATTACCACAACTCTCTTGGGTAATTTGAGCAGTCTCCCTAGGATCTCCAGAGG
Source organism: Catharus ustulatus (assembly GCF_009819885.2). Lineage (NCBI taxonomy): Eukaryota > Metazoa > Chordata > Aves > Passeriformes > Turdidae > Catharus > Catharus ustulatus. The sequence continues at coordinate 62,965,690 of NC_046225.1, read as the reverse complement.
CAAAAAAAAAGAAGGTTGTCTCAGCTCATACCTGAGCATTTACTGCAATATAGCAAAAGACTCTGAAGTCCAAAAGACCACAGAAGTAGATTGAAAGACCTCTCTTTTATCTTGATCAACTTTTTAATAGCCTTGAGGGATATGCTACAGAACTGAGCAAACTCTGTACTGGGCACAAATTAGATTCAGTGCTCAGCTCTCAAATTTTCTTGTTTCTCTTGACCATTGCTGTCTTCCCCTTGTCAACCACTGCAGTACTGCAGTCCAGTCTGAGCTTCAGTACATGCACTTGGCAAGAAATAATTCAAATCACTAAGTGTACCCAGATTTGAAGGCAGAAGCTATTGTTGAACACTTCATAGGAGGGGTATAAATTTTCTGTATATGTCAAATTAATCTTCAAATGGCTTTAAGATGTGAAGACACCTTCACATTTGAAAATATCAAAATCAACCAAACACCCTGTCCCATTTCTGAAGAACAGGAAAGCATGGCAGAAGAGTCAGCTGGGGAGAAAAATAGCTGGTTCTTTCTTACCTTTTTCTGGGTGGAACTACATGAACTCAAGGCACTTTTTGACTACCAATACCAGCAGGCACAGGGACATGTCAGCTGATTTTAGCTCTCTGTGTTTGGACATTGTATAGTTGGATGAAACTCAACTTGTTTGGGTTTAAACTTTTTAGTCCTGAACCATTTACCCAAGCTTCAGTATTTACAGAGTAAATGTATATATGAATGATATAAGTATATATGAGTGATATATGTATATATGAATGATACATGAGGATAAGGAGACCTACACCTTGGCTGCTTGAGAAAATTGGCCATAAAACCAGTACCAATCACTTTATTCCATCAAAAACTTCCAAAGGGAATAGATTGACTCCATCTGCAATGATAATATTAATTTCATTATAGCCATCCCAACCTGGATTTAAACGTGAGTATGTGAATAGCAGCACAGTATACAAAGTATATATGTAGTACTGGTACACGCCATGCCAGTAACTCAAAACATATGTCATATGTTTCTTAAAAGCAGCCAGGTAGAGTGTAGCCAGAGCTCCCTACCTGGACCAAGTCTGCATATTTATTGGTGTTATACATGAAGTGGTCCTGCCCTCAGCTGCATTTGGTTAAGCTCGGTATAAACGGTACCTTTCAATCCTGAGGTCCTTCACCAGCCTGGTGATAAGGCATCCATTTCCAGTATATTATAGCAGTATATTATAGCCTGTGAGCTGGGTTAATTTACACCAGCTGAACCAGTCCTGCACAGACTGGGCAGACACAACACCAAGACCCTGGGAGGCTCCTTGTGTGTTACAGAAATCCCTGGCCTCCCCTTCGGAGCAACCTTTCCGCCCTCACCACTGTGGAGACAGTACAAAGCATCTGAAGTTTGGGCCCTAACCTTTTATCTTTGAACTTTTCAAATTTATTTTTCTATGCCTGAAGTATTTGCTTATAAAACTAACATGGCCACCAGAATAAAAATGAGCAGTGACTCTTAGCTTTGTCTTTTCCACTCTGCTCAACAAGACATGTTCTGTGCACTCAGACAGGGAATGCAGAAGGAGCACCAAAGGCAAGGGTTTAGAAATTGCACACATGTACCAGCTCTGTTCACTAGAGGCAGGAATCTATTTTCAGACCAGGGTGTGCAAATGGATATTTATTTTATTTTCCTGCTTAATTTTAAGATACTTATTGTCATTTCCCTGGCAGCAGGGTGTCAGAGAAGATGAGATTGCAAACTCAGAGGAATGACCCTTTCCATGCATCTGCCCTTATTTAGAAGTGATGGCTTCCATTTCTTTTTAATTTTTTTTTAATAGAAAAACTCCCTTCTTTATTCTGTCCTTCAGGCAAGTTCACTGAGTCCACTGTATTTCAACAGAAGCTAAAGACATGGTTCTATTTACCCTCCCCCAAAAGGTCTCTATTAATTGTTTTCAAATGTTGGCAGCCATGTGAAACCCTGCCTAGCAGGTCTGGCTCCTTATATGATTTTTATTAAAATTCACTTTGCACACAAGGCACATGAGATTTATGGCTGAAACTAATAGGTTGGTTCTCACTAAGACATAAATCCATAGGCTGTTTATTGAGGCTCATGGACATTGAGAACACAGGTAATTGTTACTGTGAGTGTTCAGCTTAAAAATAGTCAGTAATGTCTCTAAGGAAATTTGTTTGACTAAGCACACCACATAAGCTCCTGAAAAATTACTTTATCTATGATGGTGAATGGAAGGACGGTGCAGGGTAAGTTCTGTGTCTCATCTGTACATTTAATTTCATTTGTAACTCTTTTCATATTTTCCTTTTACATTGTGTCTTATATTATAAAGAGCAAATGTAAAAAGGACCACATTAATTTTCTTTCCACGCCTGTTTTAGCCATTCCCACTTTATACATCAGAATTTCTGCTTTCTTGCTACAGACCCTTACAAACTCCAGCTGAGGTTTTGCAAATCCAGTTCCTCCTGGCTTGCTCACAATTGCAACCTGCCTCATGAATATCATTCTGGTGACAGCACACAAGGTGGAGCAGAGCCTGTACTGATCTTTTCCACTTTGGCTTCAACCACATTGCCACATGCCAACAGCTGCCACCTAGACTGGTGGGTGAGCCAGCTGTACTCTGGAAACCATTTAGATGTGTCAGCTCTGTCCTGCGTCCGAGCAAGTAAGCCCTGCCTCTCAACATTATGTTACCTTTCAGCAAGACCCAAACCTGTCCAAATGGCTTTCACCTCACATTTGTTTTGCAGCTGTCAGCTCACAGGGGAGAGAGAGTTAGCTCGTGCCACCTGAATGGATGTGGGTCTCACACAGCTCCCAGTTAACTCTGCCAGCTTCATGTGACTGCCTTGAGCACCCAAGGACATCTCTCATAGCCCTCGGCATTTTTATCGATTTGCAATACACCTCAATGAAATATATCAGCTGTAAGGATCACAGAATCATAGAATGGCCTGGAATGGACCTGAAAGATCACTTAGTTCCAACCCCCCTGCTGTGGGCAGGAACACCTTTTACTGGGCCAGGTTTCTCAGAGCCTCATCCAACATGGCCTTGAACACTTCCAGGAATGGGGCGTCCACAACCTCCCTGGACAACCTGTTTCACTATTTCACCACTCTCACAGTGAAGGATATCCCAAAACCTTCTCTTCTCCAGCCTGAAAAATCCCAATCCTCTCAGCCTTTCCTCTCAGGAGAAGGGTTCCATCCCACTGATCATCCTGGTGGCCTCCTCTGGATTTGCACCAACAGGTCAATGTCCTTATGCTGGAGGACATAATGTCCATCCAGAGCTGGATGCAGCATTCAGGGTGAGTTGCTATTGCTTTTCAATCACTTTTACCATACTGAACCTCTGATATCAGATTTATTCATTATTCAGTCATGTCAAAACCAGCCCAAGCAGATGAACATTTCATTGAATGTTGCACACACACACCAAGGTTACTCACTGAAGTCTCAAGGAATGTTTATCCTGTGCATAGGTGCCATACAAGAAAGCAGTGTAGCCACATCAGTTTTGGGTTCAGATTAACTAGCCATTCTGACTGATGGAGTTTAGTAGCTTGGCACATTGCTATACCATTAGAGACATATTGCTTTAGCAATCTAAGCTGCCAATGTCTAAATGTCTAATCTAAATGTCAAGAAACATTTGCTTGGATATAGATTTTTGTCTCTTTTGCAACATGCTGCCAAAACCAAAGCAAACCAGACCTACAAAATAAGGATAAAAGAGGGGGAGAGTGCCTACAGTGCAACTGACTATATTTTTAAGTTGATACCTCATTCATTTTAAAATGGTATGTAAATACTGAAACCCCCCAGACAGCTAAAGAAATACCTAAAATTCCATAAATTCTTTAGCAGATGAAGAATTAGCACTAGTACAGACCTCAACAATTTGCAGGAGCTTAGGTATCTTTATGTCAATGGTGTTTACCCTGAGTGTCTCATAGATACTGGTGTTGAGACAAAGAAAAAGACATTTTTAGAACACTTTCTTTCTTTCCCCCAGTTTTATCTTCTCAATAAGCTTGGCTCCTTTTTACAGCATTTGCTTGGTAGTCTATCAGTTATCTAAATCTGTTAGGTTGTTGCTTGCTGCTGAAGTCTCAACGCTCTTGTCTGATCTAGTGACTAGGTCAGCAAGGTTGTGTGTCCTGGGGACTTGGGGAGCTGTATGGAGGTGACCTCTGACACTCATCAAAGGCTCCACAGCACTGTTTGGCTCCTATCAGTTTAATCAGCTGGCTCATTGCTGCTCCTTCACCATTCATGACATGATTCCATCCCTGAGCGCCTGCCTTTCAGAGCGCGCAGCCCTGCTTGCACGCCGCTCCCTCACACTGAGCTGGCTCCTGCCAGCAGCCTCATGCAAAGTTACCATTCATTCTCAACATGACTCCCATCTTGCAGAAAACTTCCTTCATGCTGAAAGGGAGGGCAACAGATAGGAAGCCTGCTTTTATTTCAGAGACACAGCGGTCAGTATTATTCCTGAATCTTTTCTGGCAGTTCAAGGTGATGCTTAAACTGTAAATTCCATGTCTGTTACATGTTTTCCAAGACTTAGAGGTATTAAAAAAATAAAACCAAACAAACCCTAAAACTACAAACTAAATAACATTTCCATGATAATATGATGAAAAACACACACAAACTTCTGCAGAAATATATCTGCTATTATCTAGTGAAAATAAAAGAAAAAAATAATCTCAAAGTCTTTCTTAATTTTTAAAGAAAATTAAGACCCTATAAAATATTTTCCCAATTTTTTTCTGAAGTATACAAGACAGAGATTTATAAACAAAGTTAAAGAAGATGTCCCAGGTCCCTTGCTGCTCCACATGTTGGGAGCACATACTCCATGTCACTTGATGGAGAGGGTATGAAACCAGGCTCCATGGCTTCATCCTGGCTGCACCTGGGCTTGCCAGTGGAGGACATCTAACACCAAAAAAACGAAGGGAGAACAAAAATTAAAAATTTGTCATCACCAACCCTTAAAATTGACTAGGGACTCTGTAGGAAAATTTCTCCCTTGTGATTTTTCAACTAGACTACAACAGTAACACATCATGGATTATTTCAGCTGTGTATCTTCTCCCCAAAACTATCAGAATCCCTAGAGTGATTGAGAAATTAGACTACCTAGGAACATATCAGCCTTCTGATGAAGGAGTTCAATTTCCTGTGAGATAAAGGACAAGTATTGTGTTCTTCTGTGTTTCACCCATGCAAGTGAAGGACAACTTGGAAGCAGAATAAGATTCCAAATGGATTTAGATTAGCAAGCAGCCATCGTTTCTTCAGACACAGAGAGGCATCCCACAGTATATCTCAAAAACTATCCACAACACAATGAGCTCCAAGAAATGCCAGCAGGGCTCAGACACCTTGTCTGCAATGAAAAGGTCATACCAGAATGTTGTGTGGACACTGGCACAACAGCCTGAACATGTTTAATTGGTGCAATATCAACTCAGCTAAAGCAATATAAGTTATGCTGACAATACTTCTCTGTGCAAAGAGATGCTTAAACAGTTTTATCTGAATGCATTTTTTTTGCAACACAAGAGAGGTAGATTATATAAATTACAGCAGTTAATAGCCTTTTGATTCATCTCTGAATCTCACAGAAACAAAGAGTCTGAAGTGATTCCTGAAGTGGATAAATTCTGTTGTGTAATGTGAGGATCAGTCTTGTAATCCTTGCTAAATCAACAATGCTTTCCTCCCATTGAACTCAAAACCTGTCCTGGGAGAACAGGAAGAAAAGTAGTCTTTCACTACATAAAGCAAAACTATTTCTAAATATTTTTAACTTTTTTCCCTATAAATGTTTTTCATCAAGAAACCTTCATTTTCTGTAATACATTTCAAAGCTTTCTCTTTTAGCCCTATTCTTTGCTATTCACTCTGAATTCTGAAGTGGCAAGTTAGACTAGCAATCTCATTAGCAATTGAATTTGTCTGCCTGGTCTGATATGCCTGGCAATGACCTGTTAGTATTAACTATTAAGTTTCCTTCTGCTTACTGAAAACTCTTAGCCACTCAAGCTTTACAAAATACACTAAATAAAGTGCATGGATTTATGTTTTCTTTAATAATTAAGACAAAGTACACAAAATACATAATAAGAGGAGTTGCTACACATTTTTGTGCTGCTGCTTTAGAAAACTTTCAAGTTGGAAAATACACGCTATTGCAGTGAAGATAACAGGAAGATGAACTTGTGTTTCTAAGGTGTCAATTCTTCAGCTGTTGTTGATTGTGAAGCATTGCATTGCCTCTTGATGTGTAAAATAAGTGAGGTTTTTCTCTGCCTTCCTATTCCTTTTGCTGAGTGGACAGTCTTCTGCAACTGATGCACACTTAGTGCTATTTGTCAGGACACATCAACATTGCTGTTATAGAGGAAGAAAGTGTAATCATATATTTGGGAAACTGAGGCACAGAACAAGCAACAGGTCAGTAGTAGAGCCAAAATATGAACAAAGATCTATCGTGTTCCAGATTTTATCTCCAACTTCTGGTTCACCCTACCTTAAGAAAGGAAGGAATACTTCATTTCAGAGATATATTTTAACTTACTAACATAGATTGAGCCAATTCACTGTGATCATAAGTGACTTCCATAAAAGCTCCCATAAAGTCACTGTCATTTTCTATGGTGCACTCCCAGAAGTAGCTGGATGGAGAGACCCTGGCTTTGAGCACCTGCAGTTCCATGGAAATGAATATGTTTCCTCTCAGGCACAGCCTTGTGCCTGCAGGGCAGGTTTGGAGAAAAGCAGGGCTGTGCAGGGAACACAACAAAAAAACCCCTGCTGCAAACAGGAAGTATTCAGCTTTGGGTACTGGCCCCATTTCTTCACTGGTATGAAAGTATAGGACCAGAAGTCCATTTTATGCCACTTTTCCCACTTTCCCTGTGCTTTTAAAAAGTCAGGGGGAAATCAGTTACTTTGTCTACCTCTTTTACTAAAGAGCAAAAGGCTTCTCCACCTGCACAACAGTCAGGCCTCACCTTTATTTATTTAGTTAGTTACCACCAAAAACTGGCAGGATGCAAATTTGCACACCTCTGTGGCTATAATGTGTTACACAAAAAATATTATAGTTTAATAGCTCAATCAAAGAAATAAGCAAATATTTTGGATCTACCATCCATAGTCAACCTTTCTAATGGACATGCATTCCAAAGGACTTCCTATAAAATTTTAGACTCTTTAAAAAGGGGAGAGGGTTCTAAAATTAAAATGGTGCCATACAACCTTTATGAAAGTAAGAAGCAAATTAATACTTTAGAAGATCTTTCAGAATCACAAGTACAATTTTTAGGGGTTGGCTTCTAGTTCATTCAAAGATAAGAGAATGGCAATTGTTAGTGTTTATTTCTGTTTGCTAGCCAGCTAAAGATTCTGGGACTAAAATGAGATGATATAGACAGGTGATTTTACTAATGTAATGGTGAGACACTGATGATGGTGACAATAATGTGATACAAGTTTCCACATGGGTCAGTGGCCCTGAGGCTGCAGAGGCAATGCCTCCTGAAAGGCAGCTGGTTTGTAGCATGATGGGTCAGCATTACAGCAACTGTGCTGTGCAGGAGATCTTCTTTAAGAACAATTAATAAACAAAGGCCATGTTAAATGGGGAAAAACAGATTTATTTGGCACCTTTCTTTGGATGCTGCATTGGCTATTATTTAGTTAAATCTTGGCCCCATGTTCAGATGAAGGAAAGAGATCAAACAGATCTGTGAAAGCAGCTTCACAAGTTGTCTGGTTAGAATTGAGCTGGAGCCATTATTCCTGTCTTTAGGCACAGCAGCTTCATGCTTGGGTTTTTAAGAGAAATGGGAATTGTGTAGCTCTACCTGGAACATTCTTTCTTCAAGCAGGTACAGCTGGAGTTGGGAAGCTAAGGCAGAGATTCATTGTCCTCCATCACAAGCTCTCCTTCATTCATCAAACTGGAGAGCTCCCAATGGGAACTCTTCTTGGTCACCACCTAAAAGCAGTACCAAATTGGACTTGGAGGCTCTTTCCAACCTAATCTAATGTATTATTCATAAATAGGTATACAGATTAATTCTGTCAACCAAGGGCTAAAAGTCTTGTTTCACAGAGGCTCTGTGCAGCATTTGCTCTACTGGCACTATTTTGGAGTAAACATCAGCAGAGCCAACTAATAACTGTGGCAAATACTGGTGCTTGGGACATGGATGAAGAAAGTGGAGAGAGAATAAGAGAATGTTAAAGTAATGTAATTAAATTTCTAATCCAGGTTTACATAATTAAGCAATAATGGGGAAGGGCATTTCCTGGCAGTTAATGACTGGCTGGAGGATTTGAAGGCTTGAGGTAAAGCCAAGTGTTCTTAACATTGTCAGTCATTAATTGCCAGGAAATGCCCAACTCAGGAGGTTATTACAGCAGTTATAAACCAAGAATAGAAAAATATAAAGAAAAAAGACAGTAATTACCTTTTTAAAGTGTTGAAAGCTGAGCACTGCACTGCCTGTCGCTATGGAGACAGAGTTTTATTTATAGCATCAGTCCTTTGCCAGTGTTTAAAGACTGCCTCAGTACCCAGAGGAGGGCAGGAGTTAGTTCTCAGGGCTCCATTAGGTATATAATTGGTAATTCAGAACATCAGCTCTGTGCCACGGGCCACATAACATCTGCAGACATCAAGAGTATCACAAAACTTTACAACGCTGATTACAAAATACTGGCAGCCACTCAAAACATTTTATAGTTACACATACCTTCAGAAAGCATTTCCAGTAGTTCCTGCTTTGATCTACAGAGTGTGTGTCTCTAAATAGGATCCTTGTAATGTCACATTGTGCTGTTTCCTAGAAATTAAGTACTTAGGGACCAGATCTCTAAAACTGATTAATGCCACAGGTCTGTGTAGCCAGACTATGATCACTAACTGATTTTACAATTGTGTAACTACTGATTTCATTGGAACAGCTCCTGATTTACACCAGTTAGTATAAAGGTTGAATTCAACACACAGTGGGTACAAATGCAAAGCCCCAAACCTCCTTGTTCCAAGTCTCTGAAAGAAATGATTCAATAGGTGATTTCTAAAGCAGCTAAAAAGAAAAGTTATTTTGTTCCTTTTAATGTTCATTTCCCAAAAGATTCTGTTGCTTTCTATGTGACCAGTCCTTCAATGAACACAACCTTCCAAATAAATTTGTCAAAAACTTAATTTCTATAATTTAACTAATTTGGAACCATAGTTTAGAAAAATACTCATACAAAAAAAACCCCAAAACAAAACAAAAAAACCTCCGGTAAAGGACTTAAGTACTTAAATCAGAATGGAAGCAGGGCTGAGGTGCCTGACAATAAAGTTGCAATAAAAAAAAAATTGCTTCATTTTTCCATCCCACTAAGTTCACTGATTATCAGATCTATAAATACTCACTCTGTGCAGACATGGGACAAGATCTCTTAGACATTCTCAGTATAAATGGATCAGACATCAATAGAATAATTCCATTTAAAAACAAAACTAGATGAGGGTAGTTAGGTGGCTTCCACTCCCACCTCTCCTCTCCTCCACCCTGTGTAGCAGCCCAGTAGTATGAGTACTCAGCCGGGAATACAAGTACTATACAACATCAAACACTGAACCTAAGTCTCTCTAATCCCTGCTGAGTGCCCAAACCATTATTACAGGGTGAGGATTCCTTTTGTGCTTGATTTCCAGCCCCATTAATCTTGCATCCTTTGCTGACTGCAGCACAGATCAACAGAGGGGTACTTGTGTTTCTTTATTTGGCCACATTTCAAAACAGAAGCCTGGGCCTTCTGAGCCAAAACAAGCCCTTATCTCAGCCCTGATTTTTGCAATGTGGATCTTTAATCACCTCCCTATAAATGCAAGCACAGAATTTCATGCTTAAATTAATATACTCAGCAGAATATTTACGCTTCAGAGAAAGGTGAAAGCAGTGCCTCCCTCTTCTCTTTTCCCTCATCTCATAATTTTCCTTTAGTGTTCCATCCATTCAGAGGTTGAGCCACACAACTGGCTGTGGGCAGATGTGGCCTTGCTTTGCCTGTTCTGTGAGGTGCTCTCTAGAAGCTTTATTAGCTCAAGCCCTGTGCTGTGCTGGTTGTGTGGCTCCTGGACTGATGTGACACACTGCAGTCAGGGTCATCTAATGTCAGAGAGAACGCATCTACAGCCCAGTGACTGAAGTAGGAGCTGCCTAAATTGTCCAGAGAGACTTCATGGGCAGGTTAAATGCTGAGTTCATGAGGACTAGACTCCATTCTGGGCACCAAACACCTAAAATCTAAAGGCTACAGAGTCTTCACTAAATTTAGGTGATGCTAGATAAAATCTTCCATACTTTTTCAAGCACTCCTCAACCTATTTTAGATGCTGCAGCATCTTCATTGCAAGCTCTCATCTACCACAAGATGAGCAATTTTCACTGATTACTGAATTTAGCACCTTAGCCTTGAAAAATTAATTTTATTCAGTGCTGAAATTTCTTCTATGCTGGTACATAAGCCAGTGAGGTACTGGATGATGTGCCAGGAGACACATGTCACAGTGAAGGTGGGGACATGGCACAGGCTTCAGGGATGTGCAGTGACAAGGAAAACTCCGGGATGGGATTCTGCTCTGAACATGATGCTGTGACTTCTCTCCTGATTGGCAGATGTGGCCAATCAACCGTATCTTGTACAAGAAGTTGTGGAGTAGTGAAGAGGATGTGGAGGTGCCCTGTGAATGCATAAGACACAGACGTAGATGGGGAAGAGAAGGACATGAAGATAGAGGCATTGGCTTTGTCCCGGGAGAATCAGTATTTCTGTACTTGCAGGAGGGGAGAAAGAAAAGGTGATTTGTTTTCCTTAAGTCAATGTAAACTCTTGGCCTTTAGGTCACAGTGTCAAGTTTTCCTCTTTCATTATTAAATCATGATAACTTCCAGATTTCTTCATGAAGAATAATCTATATGTATGTTTCTCTCTTTTTTTCCCTCACAGAAAGTTTTAATATCACCATTCCATAGCATGTTTTTATCTCCAGTTTAATAGTGATATTCTTCCCTCTTGCCTAGAAAAGGTCTATCTTATATCCAAACACAAAAAATGTTTCAGTACAGACCATTTTCCCAGCTATTACTTTGATTGTTTTATTCTGGATTCTTTCACTGTATCCTTCTTCACTGATCCATAAAATACAAGAAACTAAATATAGCTAAAATATTGGAACAGACGTATTCTTGCAAACACTGCTACACAATCTTGTTTGTAGGTGTTTTTAGGAACTGATGTTGATGCAGAATTCTTTGTTTGTAAGGCTGAGAACTACCCAGTGTGCTCCCCAAAGCAATGTTAATAACGTAGGTTTGCCAGTTACTATCCCAGTACTTATTCTAATGACCAAATACAGTTGTGAATACTACAAAACATTTGAGGAGCTCATGGCCCAAAGCAGTACAGCTGCAGCCATATGTGTCCTATCATAAGAAACAGGAAGGAAAAACTGGACTTGGAGTTTTCCCACTCAAATCAGGAATGTCAGACTGTCAGCAAAGATCCCACATTCTTGCAGATTCCAGGTTCCCCAGCACACATCAGGTAGTCTGTTTTGTGTCCCTTCAGAAGACTGCAAAACAACAGCTGTATATTAGGTTTTGTACCTATTAGTTAAGCTTAGCCCAGCTGCCTAAATTGGAGAAGCAAACATACTCTTCATTTTCAAGGAAGGTCATAAGGCTGGGGAAAACTTTTAAGGAGCCTTAAAACAGAAGACACTTGCATAGAGAAACAGTCAGAAAGTCGTAATTGAGCTCTTTCTTGCTTTGCAGGCTTAGGGATTGGCAACATATGGCTCCTTTGCATTCTAGTTTTGAACAAGGAATCATTTAGATACAAGCTGGAGTTCACTCACTATAACTTAGATTTACTACAGACCTTGGAGATTACCAGAGAGTCCCTATTTTTCTAGTAAATACTTTAAAAGTAACAAAATCTAAAAAAATGAAAATATTTCTTTAGGAAATTGGAATTTCACTGTTTATAATGCTTTTCTTATTTGATGGGATAGTTCATAGGGGGAACAATAATCCAACATTGTCAAATTGGATTAAGTTCTACAAAATACAGCTAGAGCACGTTATCCTATATACATATCCAGTGTATATCCCATCAGCTAAGAGTCACCATGTTTCTCAACATTTACAATAAGCTTTATTATTTTTACCTAATTGAATGCCTGTCATCAACTCTCCAAGCAAAGTTAAACTTGGTAACAATATTAACTGTACAGAGCAGCAGAGAGTATCATAAAGTATGGCCCAACAGCTAAAAATATTGGTTTTCTGAGTCATCATAAGCTGATTACTTAGAAGAACATCTCTGGGAGAGTTTAAGGCCAGGGTGGATGGGACTTTGAGCAACTTGGTCTAATGGAAAATGTCTCTGCCCATGGAGGGGGTTTGGAACTAGAAGACCTTGTAGGTCCCTTCCAACCCAAACCATTCTGTGATTCCATAATCCAACTTCTATGCAATTTTGTATAAAGCAAGCTTGCTCATGAATTAAATTCTACATATCTGAGTCCCTAAATGCAGTCATTACAGGCAGAGTGAATGCAGATCTGTCAATGGATGTGTTGTAGCCTGTACCTTATCAAAGCTGAAATGTCACAGCCACACTAGGCTGGTTGCATGTGCAGGACTTGACAGACCCCTGAGTCCTGTGGTAGCAGGAAAAGATAAATATTAGAAACAAAGAGAAGACAAAATTTCCATTTCATAAGGTTTTCATTCAATTCCCTTCATGTCCAGAAAGTCCTACAAATTAAAACAAAATGCATAAATAAAAAAAATTATTATGGTCACAGCATTAAAAAGAAGTAATTTTATTCTTTTAAATTATGATTTTTCAGATACAGTTTATATATACTAACTAAAAGAGAAAAAAAGCAATTTCAATCTAAAATCATTAAGCATCTTTACTCAAGAACTGTTGAAATAGTGCATTTCAGTATTTTCAAACTTTCATAATTTCTTTTTACTTTGACAAATATATATTAATGTGAATTAGCATTGCAATTTAAACTTAGTAAGTACTTCCCCAAAAAAGTTACATTTTTTTTCTATGTACTTTTTTTTTGAATAGGAAATGCTTTCATACTGGATATAAAATTTTTCATATCTTTTACCTTTCACAATTGTAAAAGGGGTATACATTCTAAATAAAATCTCTTTCCACAAAAGTTTTTTCTGAAAAACATACGCTCAAGTTCAGAACTCCTAGAATATTTGTCAAAATAATATATTTTAATGAAAATAATTATGGGTGAAAAAGACATCTTCTATTTGAAAACAAAAATTAAATTGCTTTATAAAAGATTATCAAGTTATGGATCACAAATAAATTAAAAAATTGGAATAGCATTGATTTTTGTATGCACATGATGAAAGGACATACAAGTTTCTATCTGGAATTCTTTGGGTGAGCGTTAAGTCACCAGGTGATTATTACATATCAGGCAGCCAACATAGGAATCACAGAGCAAAAAAATGGATATCTATTCTTTTCTGGCAGCAGATTGTACAAATATTACAAAGCCAATACTCTGACTCTAGAATGGGTTTTCCTGATGTTTAGATCTCTACAGTTCATTTACAGGGAAGCACCATCACACTATGAGGTCAAATGGGCCTCACCACAAAAAAGAAGAGAACTGTAATGCTGGAATCTGCTGCTCAAGATGGGACCACTAACTAACTACAAGATCAGGACACACAGACATTCCTCAAGCTAAAGAAACATAAAGAAGTTGTTTACTGAAAGTGTAAGAAATTACGTTGATGCTGAAGTACAATTTCGGTTAATCCAAAGACCACTGAAAAATTGCAGTGGGTTTTGGAATTCCACTTGAAAACTCAAACAGAGCCCAAATTACTTCTTGCACATCTCCTCACATTCAGTTTGACAGGTCACTGCACTAAGTTCTGTCCTGTGTTTTGCTTGTTCTGCTTAAGACTGAGCAAGGCTCATGTTTGACAGATGCAAAGGGTGCGATGGAGCTCACAAAACTGTCAGAGCTTTCTTCAAAGGTCTGACTTGCTCGTGATGGGCTCTCCCACGACACAGCACAGCTTTGCCTTCACAGCCTCAGCGCTATTCTGCACCTCTTGCTGCTGGATGTCTGCTTCATGTCTCAATCCACAAATTCAATAGCTTTGGAAGGGAACTCCCAGTTGAAAAAGAAGAATTTGGAAACATCCTTTTTTTTCATTGGAGAACAGGAAAATGCATACAGGGCCAAAATATGGTCTTTCATGATGCATCAAACAGAAAATGAGTAAGAAGTGCTCATGTTCATACTTAATTGGAAACATCCAATTCTAGTGTTATTCTAGTTATTCTAGTGGTTTTTTAAAAAGTTACTCTTTAGAGTATATAATGAAATATAATGTAATTACAAATTTTAGTTAATGACTCACAAAAATTTCCTTACCAGATCACCTCCTCAAGTATTTTTGGACACATTGCTAAATGATCAGTAACAGGCAGACTTCCTTGTATGAACTAAAATTCTGTCAGAGAACAACTGCAATAAGGATTAAAACCATATCTTCATCACAATTGGTTGGTTTTAATGACTTCTACATCATATGAAAACCAATCTACAACCAGATGTTGTTTGGTATTCTGAATACCTGTTGAAATTTATCCCTTCACACACAAACAAGTGAAACAGAGAACCCAAAAAAAAAAAGACAAAACAAAATAGAAGTTGGATGATGACTTCTGGTACCTCTGGTCTCTGAATATTACATATAAACAGAAAAAATCTGTTGCTTTTCTGAACCTTTTCTGTGGACGTTTCTTGCTCCTAGACTCGGTAACTCCTGTTTTAGTGAGGGTTTCCAGCCAGAGGGTGCAGGTCCTTCAGAGCAGGATATTGCTCACACAGCTGAACACCTCCTTCTCAGCTCTCTCATGTGTGTGCAGTGCAGAGCCAAGAGAAGATGCCATTGCCAGTACTGAAGCAGCCCAGAACAGTGTGAAACTGAGGTGAAACTCATGAGGAACCACAGGCCACCATTTCAGCTGCATGAAACAAGCACTGGTGCTAACACTGCTGTTCTCATTATGGAGCATCCTCTTCCCCTGCGCTGGCAGGCCATTCCATGCCTTTGTCATTCCTTCCATTGTGCCAGCAAGAGAGTTTGTTCAGCTGAACATTGACTCAGAGTGGGGAACTGATCCAACTCAAAATTGATTTTTAATTTTTTTTTCTTTTTTTTTTTTTCTGGCAGTGTTATTCCTACCCTCTCTCAACTCTGGTTCACTGTGTGACCACAAGAAAACTTGTTCCAGCAAAAGTAAAGGCTCAGCAAAAAGGAGCAAGTTCCACTGTGCTGGAAGTGCTGGATTTTATTAAGTGAAAATGATCCTATGGAGCTCTAGAAGACTACTCCCAGCTACAAAACTAAATCGGTGCATGGCAAGTTGGTCCAAGTCTCTCCCTTCTCAATTTCAGTCTATTTAGACTATATGTTCTTCAAAGCAGAAATGTTTTGCTTATTATGTATTCATGTAAATAATTCCTAGTCTATGTTGGGGAACTGTCATAATAAAAAGAAATCAAAATAATGATTTCTAAAGGAAGAAGCAGCTTACTCTTAAGGAGTTCATATTAGCTAATGGAAGTGCAAACCAATAATCACCTCATGCACTTCAGTCCTATACTGAAAATTGCAGACAGGGTATTCTGTTTATCAGTGAGATCAAATTTCTTTATGAAGTCAAGAAACTCACAGGAAAGATATCTACCTTATGAAAGAATTTCCATTATATACAAACTCTTTAAAGATAACATTATATTTGGCACTTGAAATGTTATGGGCATTTTTTTCTTGTTCATAAAATAATCTAAACTTTTTTCCTACATTTTTATTGTTTAGGGTATCTGGATATATATTTCATCATAAATTACTAAAACGGTTTTTGATGTTATCTGGGGGGAGGAAGAGAGAGATATAATTTTCAGATTATTTTTATAACCCTTTTATTAGTGTATCAGAGCAGTGTGAATGGACTATACCTAAGACAAGGAAGTTGTTCCACACACTAAGAAGATTTAAAAAGGGGCTCCTAGGGCCTCCCAAGGATCCTCCTTTGCACTTCATCACCTTCAGTGGGGCAATTAGTGCTCCAGGCTTCACTTCTGCACCAAGACTTTTCCTCCTTGTTACAAACAGGGCTGATGGATAAACGTTGTGATAGTTGTTAATATTTCCCTTGAAAATGCACAAGGTTGTCTAATCCCAATTTTTCTCCATACTTTTCTGGTTATTGGTGTACATTTCACGAAAGGGAGGATCTCTGCATATCAGCAGTGGTTATCCTGGGGATAGAGACACAGCTCAGCCAGCATGGTTACCCTCATGACTACTGCTGGAGATAAGCAGGGATGGCATCAGTAGGAAACAGCACTGTTGGACAAACCAAGGGCACATCACTGCACTCTCACTGATTTAAATTAGTAGTAACACTGCTGAGTGTGATGCAAATTCCATAATCAAGAGCAGATTCCTTACTTCAGGGATCCTGTAGACAATAATTTTCATTCTATAGTGCTGATGCTTCTTAAAAATCATTTTTGCTTTGCTAGTGTCCCAGTAGGAGTTTAAGAAGTCAGTTGCAGCCAATTGTACTTTCTCCTTTCTCTCTAAAGGGGATAAAGCTTTCAAACTATTTGAATAAACTGTGATTACATCTTCATTTGTCAGTAATGGGATTACCACGCTGATAAAAGAGACTTCAGACAAACATACATGTTTAAGATTGGTGTAAATTACCCAAGAGGGTCGGGAAAATCCTTTTTGCTCCTTAGGGCCCATCCCTTCCTCTTTGAAAGCTGGCTGGCACCAAGAGTCCTGAATAGGCTGGGACCAGCTGACCATTCCCTGCTGGGGGTTGTGGCTGTTTTCCTGCGCACATGCTCACTGAACTGGAAAATACAATTACGCACATCCAAGTTCACAGTTAATTTTTTGACTATAGCTAACAAGCTAAAGATTTTTCAACTAATTGATTTTATCTCTAGATTAAGAAGATGTCATAAATCTCAGTCAGCTAATAATGATTAAGAGATAAAGGCAACCTGAGAAAAATATAAGTGCTGTTGTTGCTAAATGCCAATGGACTCCATGGTGAGATAATCTTTTTAACATGGCGACCCATCCCACATACAAAATGTTTACCCAAAGATCCATTTGTGAAAGAGAACAAATGGGAAATCTGAAAGCAAGCAGGAAAGATATGAGTGAGAAATGAAACGCAGATTCAAATCCTGTTAGGGCTAAAGAAAAAGAAAGGCTGGAAAATAATCCTACTTTGAGTCTCTATAATGAATTGCATATTACAATACAGAGGGGCTGCTCAGGAGGATTCTAAACTCTGTAGAGAGCAAGCATAGGGATTAGTTAACTCTGTAGTTGTCTTCAAATTTATGAGGTCTTGATTCTTCCATCCATATACCTTTTCAGTGGGTTTTACTTGCATTGGCACCATTGGGATTCCTTGTTCTGCTAAATGTATGGGCTGCAAAGCTGGGTGTTTATATTGGAAATGGAGAAATATAATTTGAGTATGTGGGTTAATCTAGTGGGAAATAACTTCACTGAATTACATCAGGATTACATATGCAAAACTCAGGCAAAAAAGAAAAGAACTGAAAAGTAGGGTTTGGAGAATTGCTATATATAATACACAGCTTTTAGCAGCTAGCCAAAAAACATGATGTCGTAAGATTGGCCAAAGATTTGCTGATGGCACTTTTTATATCTGACATATTTTCTTGAATACATTTGTACTTCTTTGTGGGAATTTATTGAAGTAGTCAACATTTCCTACTACAATGAAGCAAAATGTCTGTTTTCCTCTATTATGTTGCAGGATATAATATAACAAGCTTCTGATTAAGTTGCAGTATTTAAAGAAGGTTTCGTTCAGGAGAGAAAAAAGTTTGTAATGAATTTTTTCTCAAAATTTCAGAACATTTTGGAGAATGGATTTCCATTGCTTTGATCACATTCAAAAGCAGAATACATTTATAGATTAAGAAATTAAATGTGTAAGAACTGAGGCTGATTAGGAAAAGTTTATCTTCTTTCTGAATACTTTCAAAGATTGTACTACATGTATGCATAAGAAACAGAAACAGTGACTTGCCATCGTTTAAACCTTGTTGTTGCTAAACATTCATCCTTCACAATAAGTTGAGTGATTGACTTTCAAACTTCTTATTTCAACCATGAGAGAGGAATTCCTATTTTAAGGAAAAAGTGAGGGCTGATGCTATGATGTTTCTTATGTTATTATTCAGGAAAAATAAAGCCATCATGCTAAGATTCAAACAAAACTAAATAAATGAAAACTTTGTGACAAAGACCCTGCTATCTATCAAGGCAGGATTCAACAACTACCTAGTTGTAGATAATAATGAGGAGCAGCATGACTAAAATAAATCTCTTCAGTCTCTCCTGAGGGCTCCCTTAGTTGCCAGTCACCAGTTTCCCCATGATCCTGCCAGAAGAAGAAAGTTTTGAGCTGTTCAATGTGTTATGTGCATAAATGATGCTATGGAAGAAAAAGAAGCATGTGCAATACTAAGAGTGGGCTGAGCTGCCATCAGAGCTGATCATTAGCAGTGTAATAGAGTTGTATATAACACATGGCAGGAGAAGAATTCAAAGGGAGAGACAAAATGCTCAGAAAGTAATGCTAAACATATTTACAGCTATAAAGAAACTATCTGGACAGATGTGTGAGGATGATGTGGACACCAAGGAAGACATAGATGAGAAGATTACAGTTGTGACGTCCTTCTGGTTGATTTTGGAAGAAAAGACAAAATTTCAGAGAAAGCAGAACAACAAGGTGTTTGAAATGTGAAAGATGAAAAATTGAAGTCAAGAATGGCTTTCCAGAAAGGAAATTAAATTCCAGTTGGCATCTATTTTTATAGTGACAACTACAACATAGAAGTCATTATCTGTGACAAAAAAAAAAAGAGAAAATAAAAGGAAATCTCTTAACATTCTGACAAGCATTAACAACTTGACAAGTGACAGGTTTTAATACATCATATTTAAATGGACACACATTATAGATGAAAAGTGATTGAGGATATTGGTGAAAGTAATGGACAAAACCAAATTTTTGAGTATTTGCCACAGTAAAAGTAGTAGAAAACTACCATACAAGAGGATGATGTGGAATCGAAAAGTTGAGAGAAAGCAAAAGAGAGCTCTGTCAAGTGGTACAAAAAACCCCCCACCTAATTAAAGAAAAAGAACAACATTGCAGGAGACAGAAGAGTACGAAGGGAGTAACAAGAGCGTTAGTCATAACTGAAGGAAGTAGTGAGTCTGACAGAAAAGTAATAGGATATTGTCAATGGCTCAGTAAGAAGTTGAGAGACAGGCAAACAGTGAGTTGGCAAGGAAATTAATGAGAGCATGTTCAATAACACAACAAGCTAAGCTTTAAAATAAGGCAATATAGCTGTTGAAAGGATTGCCAGGCAACAGGAGCAGTGAGCTAATGAGAGTCAGTAGGCAAATGAGGAAGAGAGGCTTCTGGAGCAGTGACATTTAGAGCTCAAGAATTTCCACATTCTGCCAGAACTCGTGGGTGCCAGTAGTGATCCAAAAGTTGTGATGTGAATAAAGGGAGTCCTCCTTCCCCAAACCTTCTCACTCCTGTTGCCAGCATTGCCTGATGTCTGCCTTTGATTCTAAGCACTAAAACTGGACAGAAATCTCCAAGAGATCTCATTCTTTTCCCCTTCCTCACCTCATTTCTAATCGATCCTGTAACAAGAAAAGCACTAAGGAAGGATGTGCCTGATGTCCTTTGAATGCAGTAAATGCAAGTTCCAAAATCAGGACCCATCTGCCCTTCCATTACATACATGCCATTTATACAAATTTATATATTTATATTTTTCCCCTTCCTTTGCACAATTCTTTTCTTTCTAACGATGGAACCAATCCTTCTGAATAGTTTAACAATTGCTTGGAGAGAGGATTAAACAGGTTTTTAAAGACTGTAATTCAAGGAACTGTTTTATAGGAGTCATTAATCATAAATCATCATGGTATCCTGTTAGAAGAGACACCAAGAACATCAACTACAGAGAGAAATTCTTCTAGGTATCTATGCCATGGCCTGAGTTTCATATATGTTGAACATCCAGCAGCTTCTTAATAAATGCAATAACTTAAATTATTACAAACTGCCAAAAACACAAGTCTTTTGGAAATTCTATCCTAAGGAGTAATCTAAGAGAGTTAAAAGTCCAAGACTCATGGTTTTCAATTAGGCTTCTATTCCTATTTCCCTTGTGTACATTTAGAAATCCTATTCACAGAAACTTTGATTAGAAAAATTGGTCCTGATTCTCAAATGTATTTCTAAGTTCTTGTGATTTCAAAGGAAGCTAAGCACAAAAAACTTTGGAGGATTAGGTTCTCGGTATGTAAGAGCAGCCCAAGTCAAAGTTACTCCAGGCTTTACTGGGAAAACACAGACTTTAAAACTTGAGAGCTGATAAACATCACAGCAAGCAGTATCAGCGCACTTTGTGTGAAGCTGCACTTAATGACCAGACACTGTAACAGCTGCAATTTCTGGGCAAATTTGAAAGTGCAATATTGAAGCATCAAACACAACATCCATTGTGCAGAGGTATGTATAAAAAGAAAAGGTAGTAAGGGCTTTACAGAACAGACAAGCTGGGAACAACTGCACATTTCCTATCCAAAAGTGGTATGATATCTTACAAAGCATTTTTGAATGTGAATTGAAAATGGCAGCTATGGCCACTCAATCAAGGGCAGTAACATAATCTCTGCTTTTTCATTCAATTATTTCTCACAGTCTAAAGGATTTCTCAGACTTCAATTCTCTGTGGGGAATGAAATTCTCTCCCTGAAGACGTAAAACCTAGAATCTAATTCCTTACCCTCTTATAAATGTTTTCAGACTTATATTAAAATTGTCTGGATGATCCCCACTATTACAATCTGAAACAATAGCACTAAATTTTCCCTATTTAAAAATCATGGAACTGAAGTGGAGGGATGCTAAGTGGGGTGTCTCATATCATAACAAGGAGTCTGTATCCAAGACTCTAAATCCAACATAAGTGCTCTGACCCTGTGGGACTTAAGTCTTCTCTGCAAGAGCAAGCTACATGAAAGCAGCATGTATGTCTCCCACCAGTGGTTTGGACATACATGCCCTCAGCAGCCCACATGTCTCTGATTTTGTTGCAGGACTGTTTTTACTATCAAGTGTTCATATTCATCCCCCATCACCAAGCCACTACAAAGTTTTACTTTTGCATTTGAGTCCAACACCTCTCTTATGACCATGGATGCCTTCCTAAGGTGGTCAAATGCAAACTGAGCACATCTCTACCATTCAGGTACTCACTTTTCAGCCCACATGAAGCACTGGTCTCACAAAGATTATTGTGTGGTTGCCTGGGCTCAGCACACAATGGTGTGGCTGCAGTTTGTCAGATTATTATCATTCTTGAGTGTAGGACACAGTCATGAGGAATTGTGCTGAGAAGAAAACATTTTTAACATTTAATCACTCCTTGGCTAAGTATGAGGCCTTCAGGAAAGAAGAAAATAAGAAATTAAACACCTGCCCCCCAAGATGTTCACTAGGTTATCTCTGCCCTAATAATTTTGAATTCTTAGCAAACAATTTTGCAGAATTCAGATGTAAACATCAAATTGTTTGGTAATTAGTTTGTCATCACAAAGACCATGACTGGAAAATCCTCAAGGGAAATTACTTCCCAGTTAGAATTAAACTACATCCTTATCATTGAATGTTAGGGGCAGAGGAAGAGACAATCAGAAAGAAGGTTTCAAAATGAGAGAATGCAGCTACACTTTAAAAACCTATGCAGACTTGTCTTTCAGAAAAATAAGTGATCCCAGCATAAGACAGCCACCAGCCTAGTTAGAGAGGAGAAAAAGAGTGACATTTTGTATCGTTGCACAATCGGCATGTAGCCAAGACCTTTTTGAGTGTTTGTTAAAATATATAGTTTTTAGCCTATTAGGTTTCTTTGTTCTGCATCCTTTGTCCCCTGCTTATATATTCCATATCACTAGATTTTTTCTCATCTGTAAACATCAAGGTCCCCCTGAAGACAAGCCTATATGGTCTATAAGATATAAATTTTCTTTGGCTAAGAGAATACTTGTGGCTGGGTCATGTGATATTGCCCTTTCCTTTTATTTGGAAACTTTCAGATTAGGGAGCAATGACCTTAAAAACTCACACAATACTCTGCAAAACAGTCCATCTGTCTATCAATCATTCAATTCCCTCCACAGCTCACTGTGGTGATTATGGAAAGGACAGTAATCCGTGGGGCGACCTTCAAGAAGGAGTTTCTAGGTCTTTTCACAGGATATTTGAAAGGAATCAGTATGCTTTTTCCTAAAATGTTCTTCTTCAATTATGACAAAATTTCTCTATAAAAGGTTCTGCTTGTTTATAACACATCCTCACAACTACAAATGCACAAGTACAGTGTGTACATGGCTACATGAGTGGCTTGACATTTCTAACCCTATTAAATATGAATACGTGTATTTCTTTGGAAGCGTGTCAAGGTCTGTATGATGAAAGGCAGATTCAGATCCACAAAATATTTATACAAGGACAAGCTGAACAACTGTGGTCAAATAAAATATAAAGAAAATATCACAGCTAGAAATCATTTCTGAGAAATAAATCATGGAACTGGAAGAAAGTTTAAATGTTTTGGTTTTATTGACCAGGCCCATAAAGTGGAATGTTTCAACACACTCCTAAAACTGACCCTTCACAATGGGATAGAGCACACTGATTTACATATTTTGGGTCTAGGTTGGCATTATGTTTCCAAATATGCTTTCCCAACCTCCTATGATTCCCTGTTGTAAAACAAAATGTCAGTGGAAGGAAAAAGAAAAATAGATTACGAATCACAGTTCACATTTTGAACATTGAGTAATGGTGATTAAACTTATCTAGACTCAGTTACTGCCTTAAGAAATAGTATTTCAAATGCCATTCAAACTTTTTTTGGAGCTGTCTGCAAAAGTTATGATAACAACTGCAACTTTTAAACTGCTAGGATAAAGACAAGGTTTAGAATTTGGTAAAGATTGGCCTGAAACTAATCAGGCATCTGCAGATCTGATCACTTCACATGTATACACTGGGCTTTGGATGCCTTCTTGTACGCTCTTTGACAAAAGACATCACCCAACTTTCTTGCACAAAGCTACCAAATTGCTACATAATACCCAAAAACTAGCATTTCTTACTTGCAATCTGGTAGATACCAAATGATACCTTAATTAAATGTAGAGTGCCAAATTCAGTCATTTAGCACAGCTGAAGACAGTCACTAAGCTGTTCTTTCAAAGCAGAGAGGTCAAACTACTCTTATTTGTACCTTAAGAATAAACACAGATCAAAAGGCAATGCAAAGATGTTTGTAAGTGTGTATGTGGGAGAAATAACATAATATGTATATACCTTGGAAGGTGTGAGACTCCCAGATTGGTCAATGAAGATGAAAGAAAAGGCAAGAGGAATATACCAGATGTAATCACAGAAGAAGTGTAAAAATATGAGAGTGTATTGTAGCCAGAGGCTGGATTACAGCCATTTGGAGCTATCCATGAAGAATTTGTCTCCTCTTTGATTTCTTCTGTGCTTAGGGAAACAGGACTTTGTACATCGTAAATGAGCAGGATGGCATTAGATATGCTAAACTCAATTATCTGTCCCCCTAATGGAAAGAGTTCATGAAGCTCTGTACTCAGGTTAACTGTTCTGCTCAAAAAACAGTAACAATACTGATGTTAATCTGATGCTACATTTATTCTTCATTCAAGAGAGGAATTACAAATAATGTCATGTGGCAAATGGATGCAGTAAAACAACAGAGACAAAATGGTGACTGTATTCTATACCAGAAGTGTCACAACATATAAGAAGCCTGCCTTCTGATTTTTAATTTTTTTGTAAATGTGAATTTCCACAGCATTTAAATCATGTTACATGAGGAAATTCAATGAAGCTTGTGATTTCAGCAAATGGCTGCTTGGGTTTTCTCCCTGCACAGAAGTAAATTTTTGCTAATCTGTGAACCAATGTAACTGAGCTGAGCCCAGCTGTGGAAACTTGTCAACTGTAAAGAGAGTAGAAGGGATTTTCCACTTGCTGGGGAGGTCTGCTACTGGTATCACTGATGATCACTGGATTGAGTATGTGTCTCCCAGAGAAGAAGATAGTGATGCATTGTTTGTATTTCTACAGAGAATCACTCTGCAGCTAACCAAGATCACAGGCGCCTGCAGTAATAAACAAGATTCTATCAGCTTGGGTAAGAGGCAATCTTCATGCTCACCACAGAAATTGCTGTCCTCTGCAGCTAGGATTTCATGCTTGGAAGAAGAAAAAAGCCATAGATTAACCACTAAATGGAATATGTTGCTGCTCATAAAACTCTGTATGTCAACATAATTGTTTCACCTGCAAATAAGTAATAGTTTTTTTATAGTTATATATATAATTTCTACATATAACCACAGAGTAGGCATGGTTTGGAACTCGACACTGTCTTGGCTGGACCTCAGCAGAGCCTCAAATTTAAGTTTCTTGGAGAAACTTATGGAGACATTTTTAATACTCAAAGGCACTTTTTATAACAGTAATTTCAGAAGACAATAAAAGTAGAATGATTAGCATTCTGAGGTAACATATCGCCACATACCCCAACAGTCCTTAGTTGTGACCATTAATTTTAGTAAATATTTTTAAAAACAAAACTATGCCTCTCACAACTGATTAATATGTTTTTTCATAGTGAATAAATAAACACACAAGTAGACCTCCACTAAACAAATGGTAACTGCAGACACCCAATACTGTTACTCTTCTTGTATCGTATTTTAAATTAGACGGTTAAGAAAAATTCAGCTGATTTCCAAGATCGTGGAAATTCTGTTGAACTAATCAGGTTTCTTAAAAGATGGTGCCAGGCAAAATATAAATCATATGTTTGACATCAGTTTGTGCAGTAAAATTCGCTTTAGAATCATTGAATAAATACTAGTGAGAAGGGTGAGCTGCCAGGTGGCAGTGAGCTACACAGTGCTGCACAAGATCTGCCAGAAGGCAACACCACTTGACACTCTACAAGTTAAGGTAACAAGGTCAAAATCTGGAACAAAAATGAGAAAAAAAATCCTGCCATGAACGGCACTGTGGTTATTAGGAATCCCTTTTTCATCACTAATTATGTTAGAGAGTTTAGCAAATATTAGAGTGAGTAAATTACTGATGTAGCAACAAGATAAAGAGAACAAAATATTCAACACCTGCTCCTAATAAATCTCTGGAATGTCACAAGCAACAGAATGAAGTCTCTATTTCACTTTGCAAACAGAATCTGGGGGAAAAGAAACACAGAGGGAAAAATTATACTCTAATTCTCATGGTCATGTCAGTATGTTTATGTTCAGACCACAGTTCCTAACAATTTTACATTTCAGATACATGTCTCCAGAATTTCAGAAGTTAAGGTCCCAAGATTTCAAGTTAAACAGCAAGAACATTGAGAAAGAGTTTTAAAGCAGGACTCTGAACTATTGATGCTCTGTGAACATCTGTTGCAAAGCCTTCATTTAAAACGGAGGTAGGTGCTGCCAGGCAGACAGCTAGGGGCCATCACCTATGGGAATTAACACTTTCCACATTATTTTAATTCTTCAATAGAGTTAACAAAGTATTCCCAGATAAAATTGGATACCAAAGAAGGAGATTCATAACACCTTACAGCTAATATCAGTAGAAAATGATACATTTGGCATATGAAATTCTCAACTCAGGAAGTGTCTGAGCTAGGTATTTTAGCATTTCAAATACACTTATCACAATTCCCCACTAACTAATGCAAAACTAATGCCTGAGAGGTGCCTGTGGCTTGTGGCTGATAGGCATGATATTTTTGGCCAGATATGTTTAAGCTCATTGAAAATGTGGCAACTCTGGTCTGAAAGATGTGGTGAATGTAATTAATAGACCCTAGTAATAAAAAGCTTAAAGGTGACTCTTGCTTTAATAGCTTTGTTTTTCTGTATTGAATTGCACAGATTCAGTAAAGGAGCACAGACAGAGTTGGGATAGTAGCTTAGGTTCATTAAGTGATGGATAAGTACCATGGGGTGTGTAAGGGAGAGTACAGCCAGCAGGTCATGGGAGATGATCCTGCCCCTCTTCTCTGCCCTGGTAAGGCCTCATCTGGGGCTGCTGTGTCCAGTTCTGAGCTCCTCAGCACAAAAGACATGGAGCTCCTGGAGCAGGTCCAGTGGAGACTGGCAAAGGTGGTTAGAAGATCTCTTCAGGTGGAGTGACAAACATGATTAGGACATTTCTCTTAAGAGAAAAGGCTGAGGGAAGCTGTTCAGCCTTGAGAAATTACAACTTCATCATGAGGGGACCTTACCAATGAACCCCCTGGACACAATCCTGTGCCATGTGCTCTAGGGTGACCCTGCCTGAGCAGGGTGGTTGGACCAGATGATCCACTGTGGCCCCTTCCAGCCTGACCCATTTGGTGACTCTGTGTGGATGACTGCACACTGGAACAGATTGTCCAGAGACTGCGTGGAGTCTCCCACACTGGAGATATTCACAAGCTGTCTGGACACTATCAGGGTAGGTTTAAAGTAGATATTAGAAAGAAAATCTTCACTGTGAGTGTGGTCAGACACTGGCACATGTTGCCCAAGGATGTTGTGGATGCCCCTTCCATGGAACTGCTGAAGACCAGGTTGGATGGGGCTTTAAACAATCTGGTCTAGTGGAAGGTGCTCCTGCCTGTGGCGTGAGGGGTTGATCTTCAAGGTGCCTTACAAATCAAATCATTCCATGGTTCTTGGATTCCAGAATCACATGCCCTTAACTTAGTCACTTGAGACATGATGCAATGTAGCTATTATTGATAAGAAACAAATCAGCAGAAAAGTGGGGCCAAGGATAGCTGAAGCACATGATAAGAGACAAGCAACTATCCTTCTTTAAACAGTATTTCTTGGCCAATATGAGATGTTTCTACAAATAGATCATGTCAGAAAATAATTTGTCCATAACACTTGCTATTATAAAGGTTTTCTCTAGCTCTGTCTTGTGCAGACATCTAAGGATTAAATTCCTTTCCCACAAGCAATCTGTCTGCATTATGATTCCCAGCACAATGACCAGATAGATACAGCAAAGAAAGAGGAGTTCTAAAAATTATTCAGATTTGTCCTGCCTCCCAAGCAAAAAAAAAAAAAATACTAGCAAACTGCTCCTGCAAAGGAGTAGAAAGAGATTATGGGCCTTGATTGCCTTTTCTGCTATAGTAATGACCATAGTAATCACAGTTTGGTGGATGGGAAACAGGGAGGGTTGCAAAGAGGGACAACCCTCCTTGCACAAAACTTTTCTAGCAGGAATAGTCTAACCTGTAATACTTACCTGGCAGAGAATCAAAAGCAAACTAACATTGAGTTAGTTTTATTTTTAGCTTTGATAACTGACTTCTCAAGAATGACAATTTTTGGTGGAAATTACAGGTTCACCACAGTCCTGGTAGAAGATGCTGATGCAGGGTTAATTTGTGTAGTAAATCATGGGGAAGTGGAGCAGGTAAGAGTGGTGTTAAGGCTTTAATTCATCACCACACCCAGCTGAAGCTCAAAGGGAAAGACAGGTATAATCTCTATTGGAGGCACTGAGAATTCCTCCTTTCCAAAGCTTGTGAGTGAAGGTAACCTTTATAAGCAGACCATACATACTCAAGTAAAAGGCATCTCACCCAAAATTTTTCTTCAAGGATTTTCCACGAGAAAAATATTTGTTTGCTAAGGGATTTTTTTGTTCTAGAAAGATGGCAGTTATTAAAAAAGTTTGGTCAACCCTGTGTAAAATGCAGAATATCTGCCCTTCTGCACAACTGCATTTGGCAGGGCAGCCGATGGTGCTGCTGACCAAGTGAGTGCAGCGTAGTACCACGACATGCAGAGGTAGTAGCTTGAAAGCTCTACCTCACCACATCAGCAGCATTAGCCACATTAGCAATATTAGCCATTTTAGTACCTAAGATAGTAATGATTTTCCCCAGAAAAGCTATTTTCTTTCTAATTTTATGCTACACCGCTTTCAGCCAGCAGGCTAACTCAGCAAAACTATGTGAGGACAAATGGAGAAGAAGACAGAGACAATGTCCTGTCCATGCAACAGGCTTCAGTGCAGAGAAAGACAACTGACTCTGTCACCTTCATGCATTATATTTCATCACATTCCCCATCACCATTGTATTGAAATGAGGTGATACAAGGAATAAAGCCACTGTAGCCTTCAGTTCATAAATGCAAGTTGTGCAAGTTCATTCCCCAAGAAAGCAACCCAAGTTCAGCTCCTAGAAATCTAACTCTGATGGAAATGGCACATTAAATTCTCCAGGGGTAATGGATGTGTAAATAGAATGTAGTGTTTCTTGTAGCTGATAGATTTGGATTTAAACCAGAAGGTTAAGATTGCCCAAGCACATAGTTCAAACACTCCAGGAAAAAAATGTTCAAGTCCCAAGACAAAGTAGACAAGTATGGGTTTATGCTCCTGGTAGAAGTTTTTTTAGTTACCAGAATGTTATCAGTTAAATAACAGCAGCTGCCATAATGAAGATATGATAGGAAATCTGTGTTTCTCAAAACTCATGCTTTGGACAAAAATTTGGGTTATTAGGCCTCAATCCAGACTAAAAAAAAAAAAAATTTAAAGCTACCCAAAAAATACAGAGGCCAAATACATATTTATAGCTGAAAGGCCAATAAATAAGGAACAGTTTTTAAACCATGTATTCACACTACTGAGATCTTACAGGAACTAGACTTAAATATATAAATAACCGTTAATAAATCTTTTCAAATGGTTTTGTTCTTAGGGTGGATACTTATATATCTCTTTAATCTACAACTTGATTGATGTCTTTAGGTATTTTAGAAATAAACATGACCATGGAAATGTATTTAAAATGTGGTTTACTGTGAATGGCCTCTAAAGTTGAGTGTATTAGCAGCTCCCTGAAATCTCTTCCATCTCCCTCTGAACTGCAGGACCTTACTGCATCTCCCTGTGTTGCCAATAGAAATGTTAGCAGAATCAAACCCTTAACAAATGTATGTCAACATGGCAATAATAGATTCCAGTCCTGCATAGACTGGTGTGTGTGCTTAATATCAAGCACATGAGTAACTCCAGGCTAGAACCTGAGCATACAAAGGAGCACAGTCCAATCCATTGAACTCCTATGTACTCTTTGACAGGTATTCTTTTGCTTGTCACCTCCACTCCAGCCCCCAAAACACAAGTCTGTCTTTTAAGTTTCCCAAGCATAGATTTATACCATCATTTAGTGCTTTTAAGGTCTCAGAAGAAATAAAATATCTAAGCCCATTATAATATATTAGACAAATGCAAAAAATATCAAGAGTTCAGGATTTTGTTAAAATAAACATGTGCCCTGATCTTCAATGTTAAGTATCCAAGAAAGGCAACAATTTAAGAAACAAAACTAAAGCAAAGCAATTTAAACAAACCGTTTTCAGGTTAAAAAATTCAGTAGAAATTCTGTGAACTTCAGGATAATTCATGACGACATCCTAAGTAGGGCTGAAATCATCATGAATTCACCATGATCTTCTTTGGCATGCTTTTGGGAAATGCCTCCAAGGTGGCTTAAGAAAGTGGGTGATTGTATCCAACATTTGAAGTGCTTCATTGAGCACCTCGGGGTAAGCTGGGAGGAGTTTTGATCTTGACTTTCTGGCTCCTTTAGGCTTGTCAGTAGTCTTGTCAGGGTGCTACGGGTTTCTTCATGTAGGAATAAAATGCTGTACTGACTGAAGCCAGGGAAAATACTATGTCTTTAAATAGACAAAGTTTTCCCATGTTGTAGTACTACTTGCAAAGAATTTTGAGCTATATCTGAATGTAGAAATAGCTGCATAGGTCTGAATTTTTCAGTGGATATCGGAAAAGTACCTTTTAAGTAAAGTGTCTTTGCTTTTTCATTTCCAGCCGTAACAAATATTTGTTTCATTACTTTTTATGTATTTTAAAAAATATTACCTGCTGTATAATACCATTTATTTTACTGTTTCATGCCCTATAAACACTGTTTTCAGTCTTGTCTCTTTCTGCAGTAGTAGCTTGTTGTCAAAGTAAAAGTAAACTAGTTTACAACATCAAAGAATACAGCTGGTCTGGATTAGATTGTCAGCATGTAAAAGCCAGCTGGCATTAGTGCTTACCTGTCTACAGTCACAAGGAGTTCCTTCTCTATTCAAGTTTGGGTATCAAATTGTGAAATGCAGTTGCTTCTAAGCAATTTATTGCAAGGTGAGAGGCTCCTGTTACTTTGATTCAGGTATTTACCAAGGACAGAATAACAATTGGACCCAGCACGACTGGTGCAATACCTGTGTCCATGGCCATCAGAAACTGCAACCTTGTGTGTGCCTCCAGCTTAGATGCTGCTGATCAGTGGTGTTCAGTGCCTGCCAGGACTGGGCTCAACTGTTCATCCAGAGAAGATCTTACTCACTTAAAGATTAGTATAGGGTGTGAATGAGTGGGAAGAATCACTGCAATTAGTGAGTGTGAGTGGATGATACCGTGTATTTTTTTTTTTATAGACTGTTTGAGAGATTACTGCTATTCAATTTTCTTTATAAAACAATGTATACCAATCAGTCTTCTCAATGTCAAGCAAAATTCTTCGTGGCTTAAAAAGTGACTCTAAAACCTCATTCCCAAAGATTAATTATTTTAGTAAAAAATCTTAATTTCCAATAAAATGAAGTTACCTTTGCAAATGTGTTTACTGTTGCCATTTTAAAAATAACTGCTGTAGTAAGAAGCATAAGAGGCTTTTAAAATAAGTGATGCTTTCCGTGTCCTTTTTCTTCATGGCATGGACCATAGGACTGAGGTCTAGCAGAAAAGCCCTGTACACATGCAGCTGGCCAGGGACAGGGCTCAGCAATTCCCCACATCTGCAAGCCATATCTGGCCATTTGGCAGGAGTGGCCAGGAGACGATAACTGACCAGCTGTCCCCAGATAAGGGACAGACATTTGCATCCCAGGGCATACGCTGGCTGATACTCAGTGAAATTGGGCCGTCTGAACTGCTGTAACCCATTTAGCCACGTATGCAAATGATACGTAAATCACTGCAAAACAATAACAAGCCTAGACAAATCCAGGCACTGGAATAAAATATTTCTTTCCCAGTCTTGTCCCTCGTTTCCCTACCAGTGTGCTGGGTGAGGCCTCTGCCAGCCCAGCTGTGCTGGCATTTGCCCCCAGTGATGTTTCTGCCCTGCCCTGGGTCCCCACTCCTCCCTCCTGCAGCAGTGCCCTGCAGCCCAGGTGGGCGCTGCACAGGGGAGGCAGAGCCACCCCGATCCTGACAGGGTGTGCCAGGCGTGGGGATGGGCATCGTTTGGGATCCCCCTGCCCTGTCCCGTCAGAAATCATCCCCAGGGATGGAGGGCTGAGAGCAGCATCTGGGACAGAGCTCTGACCGCCACCAGTGCCGTGCACGGGGGAGCGCAAGGAAAACAGCCATTCCCAGAGAGATCTCCAGCAAGAAACCTGGCCCTGTAAGAGATGGGTCTGAGAGGGCAGGCCAGGTGGAGGAAGAGCTTCATGACGGCACAGAGCTTTATGTCCGTAAGAAAGGGAGCAGCGGAGCCCGGCCGGGCCTGCGGGCAGCAGCACAGCCCCCGGAGCACAGGGCTGCCCTCGGCTAGGCCCGAGTGGCTGCAATTAGCCCATAATAAACCTGCTGTGTCCAAAAGCTGCCGCGGGCAGCCTGGGAAAGGTGGCTGGGAGCTGCTCAGGGCACGGAAGGGGGCTGGGAGCTGCTGAGGGCACGGAAGGGGGCTGGGAGCTGCTGCGGGCAGTCTGGGGAAGGTGGCTGGGAGATTTTGTGGGCAGGGCAGGGGGCCAGGAGCTGCTGTGGGCAGCCTGGGGAAGGTGGGTGCTGGTGAGGCAGAGGTGAGGAGCTGCCGCAGACAGATCCCGCATCCTGCAGTGGTCCAGGGGCTTTGTGTGGGAGCACAGGGGCAGTAATGCCCCTGCTTCATTGCCAAACTTAGGTGGCAGTGAGAGCAGTAAGAAATATTTAGGAGTGTGCAGGAAGTGTGGAATAACAAAGGTCTTATTAGTGCAAAGTACTCCCTCTTTAGTACTTGCTCTTTCGCACCCTTCTCCCATACCACCGCTTTCCACAATTCGGGAGTGGGTATCAGCTTTGCACTAGAGGTAGGTGTCTGATGGTAGGCAAGGATAATCATAGTCTTTTATTTCCATGACAATCCAACAATGAAAAGTTTCCCTGCTGCCTTCTCATGAAATAAAGCGGAGAGACAAAGAGAAGTGGTCAGGCAGAGAAGTGAAAGACCCTCTCTTGGAGCCAGTCATTTAACAATGATTACTTTGCAGCTCCTTGCCCAGCAGAAATGAGATGGAGGTGCATTAGGGTAAGAAAGTGATTACACTGCCTCCCTTTCAAGCTCTAGACCGGTGCTGTGACTTGATACGGTTTTTATCAGAGACTGCAATGCTGCATTACCAAGTAAGCAGTAAATTATGTTGAAATCAATTATACTACCCCAAGCAGAGATTCTGAGTAGAAAATGAATGGGTCTGGGGGTGGAAGGAACAGACACTGCTTATGCATTTTGATTAGATAGCTAGCTATCATCCTCCAGGAGAAAGGAACAGCCAGCAAGTCACGAGATCAGGAATATTAGGGTGACTTTATCACACGTTATATTTTATGTGTGTTTTACTGCGGCCTACAAAAGGAGATCATGCACCTTACTAGGAGTCCTCTTGTACGATACAAGCTTTTCTGTTTTCAAGTGCTTTAATCCAGCTTCTGAAAAAATTAGTTATATGACCTATATGTATAGGCTGACAGAGAAGATATTTGCTAATCAGCTTTATGTCCAGAAAGTGTATGAATCAATGAATCTTAATTTTTAAAAGGCAGGGTGATCAGTGGAATAGATTCATGGGGGGAAAAGCCCCCATTTTGTTGCAAATTGTAATGGCGTTTGCATGGAAATGATCAGACAAAAATCCCTCTTGAAGTTCTAATGGGTGAAAAGATTCTTGTTACAGTAGATTACTACAAACAAAAACCAAAGCGTTTACTGCCAGCTTGCTAAACAGTAGCAGGAAAATTACACAGGCTGACATTCAGAGTCTAGTTACAGGCCTGTAAAGCTGCAGTAAGGGCAGCTGAATTTCCAGAACCTGGGTAACTCCCAAATTGGTGAGAAATATTTCTGTCTTCTCTGAAGATCATGAGCAGTGCTTACATTTGATGAGTGACATCTCTGTATTGAGAGAAAAATAATCCCTGTCTTTGGGGTTGTGGGGATTTGTGCTGGTGTGCTTCTGTCATGTAACAGTGCATCTGATCCTCTCTGCACACAGATTACCACTCAAGCAAACATGTTACCCTGCAATTTTAGCTCCCTCTAATTTCACTCCAGTACCTTTGAAGCAATATGAATATAGTGAGATGCAGTGGAAGCAGAACTGACTTCTTTAGGTGAAAATATAAGCTATGCCATCAGACCTGTGTTGAATATAATTCTTCACTCTAAAAGCATTTTTAGTATTGGACTTCCTTTGCACTGTAGCAGTAAAAAGTGGCTTCTAGGAGCTCCCAGCAGGTTGATATGGATTTTTCTCCAAAAACGTGTACTTCCCTGTTTTACTACTTTCTCCTTTATTCCCATTTTGGCAGGAAGCAGAGCTAGAGAGAAGCCATTAGAAAGATGCTAACCCTTGAAAAGGCTCAGCTCCTCTAACAGCCAGTCCTCGGAATAAATTCCACTCAGAAGTAGAAATGTATTATCTAAAAAGATGAGACCTGAAATGACCTAATTTATATTATGATTAAAATTAATGTAATAGAAAATTAAAAACAGCAACAACAACAACAACAAAAAAAAAAACAAAAACAAGAAATACCCAAACTAAAAGTTATATAAATTTCAGCAAAATTCTAATATCCTGATAGATAGCTTGCCTCATATTTGATTTACCCTTTTCTTGCCTGTGAAATCTTGTCCTATTAAAAAATAAAACCTGCTAAAACAGTTACACTTGTGGAAACATAGATTATTGAAGATTTAGATTAAATTTTAATTAGATTAGATTTTATTGGATTTAAAACTTGGTTCCTAGTAAAAAAAAATTCAGTTCCATACCTTACTGACAGTTTTCTGTAGCAAATTAGAGGCTTGCTTTAATTTCTCCTGTGATAGGATGCAGCATGAATAATTTTCATGACTGAACCACTATCTTTATGGATGACACCACTTCAATTACTGTGTGCTTCAGTTTCTGCACCTGCAAAATAGGAAGTTTTATCTTTCTAGATGTTTTGAGATTTCTCATGCAAAGAGATATCTAAAAATTTACTACTGGATAATTAAATTACATTATTGATAATAAATTCAGATGTTATGACAGCTGTCTATGTCAAACCTGATAAAAAAAGTGTTGCTCTACCATGCTGTCAGAAGTCTGCTAGAAGTACAGTCTTCTGCCTTCCTAAGCACTTGTGAGCACAAGATTCTGGCAGTGTCTGTGCTGTTTTAGCAGTGCAGTTTGCAGAGCTGGCTGGAGCTGGCACACTCCATAGCCCAGCTTTTTGGACTGAGCCACAAGGATGTAGGATGTCTTCACCATGTCTTCTTGACATTTACTAACAACCTTAGTTTTGTGTTACCTGCAGCCACCATGTTTCCTGTTGCCACTTCATGTTATGGCTCATGTCAACTTTTCTGACAACAGCTACATGTTGGTGCCACAAAAGCAAATGTCATTCATGGTTCAGGTCCCTCCACAATACAGGTTTGGGCAAATCTATTCTTCGTTCCAAAGTAATAACCTGGGGTGATGATAACTTTAAGACAGCTTTAAGGCAGGCAAGTGTGGTCTCAAGCACAGATTCAAGCTTTGCTTAAATTGCACAACAGGTATCCAAAGCTCCCAACAACCACACGTGAAAATAGATGCATTGATACAATTCCTTGCCTGTTTCTCTTGTGCTTTTTTCTAAACTGTGTTGTCTTGGACAGTGAAAAACATGTACTATTTCACTCCTGAGGATGATGTTCAGTTGGATGTAGTGGCTGATACAAGCCCAACATGAGGTGGGACCAAAAGCAGACGGGATATAGCTTTGTTTAATTTTCATCACTTACCATTGGGGAAACTGAGGACATTTACAAAGTGATGTTAATTCTCTAAAGTGTCTATTCTGCCCTGACTTAGACCTTATGTATCCTGGACAGGGAAGGTAGGGCCTAATGCCTCAGCCTGAGCTGTGACTCTGCACATCTTTACAGCTGTAGCTGCACATTGTGAAGCAGGGTCTTGCTTTCTATGGAAGGAATCCTTCCACCACCAGTTCAGACCTGGGTTACTCTATGCTTGCTGTTCCTATCACCTTGTTTGTGCCTGTCCTGTCAAGTTGTTAAATAACTTGATCTTTTCTCCTGCTTCCTGAACCTGGACTGCAGCTGAACTAGACAGAGACCATTTCAGTGGAATGCACAGGGTGTGGGGGCATCTGTCTACCTGCCAACACAGCAGAAGAGGCAGTTGGAATGGGAAACTCCTTATTCCCTCCCATTAGAAGAGAGAGATCTGTGTGTAAAATCTGGCAACATCATTAGAGGGTACAATAACCTAATTCTTTGAGACTAAGATGGGTACCTATGCATACACACCAACGCTTAAGGAGTAAAGTGTGGCTAAAGCTGTCCTTGAGAGGCACTTCATCCTTTAAAAAGGATAAAGTCCTTGTGAAAGGAGTTACCTGGGTGCAGAAACACTGTTGTAGTTGCTGAATACTTTCAAGGATACTTCAATGGGTTTGGAACTCAAATGTGAATGACAGTCGTGGGGGCGTAGGCTCTTAGGCAACTTCATTGCTTCTGAAAATGTTATATTTTTTTTTACTATTTTAGCTTCTCAACAGGGAGTTTCTCTGTGGTGCTCTTATAACTTTCTGTCAAGGCACATTTTACAGCATAGTTTAGAAAATCTCCAAGGTTATAATTTAGAAAATCTTGCTTTTTTATATTATTTAAATAATTTTTTTCTTATCCCTTTACCTCTTGCATTTTAAATTTTCTGCATATTTAAAAGCCTCTTTGGCCCCTCAATGTGCAAACTCAAACTTTAAAACAAAAAACAATAAAGCAAGGCTCTCCTTCACTTGCAGGCAATTTTCCTCTAGTGTTGCTAGGGGAAAATAAAGCACTTGAACACAGGGGCTTACAATTCCATGCTCAATGTAAAGGCACTATCAGTGTAGTGTATACAAAGTGATAGTGTAGTGTCTGTTCCCTGAGGAAGAGTAGATAAAGTAATCTACCAACACAAATGGACTTCAAACAGTAGTTTTCAGCTAACAAAAACAAACACCACATCCCAGATTAAAAAAAAAAAAAAAGTAAAAAAATTTCTTTGCACTTCTCAGCTTTCCCCCAGGAATATTCTTCCTTCCTCTGAGTTCCATGTTGTCATGGAGAGTGATGTGTTAAGGTCTGTGAAACTGGCAGGCTGCTTAATTTCAATGTTTTAATTCACAACTAATGTCCACTAAGCAAAAGGAGGCCTTGTTACTGCTGCAAAAACAATAACTTTATAGTGCTGAACTGGTTGTAGAGTAGGAAATGTAGGCATCTTTCCCTGAAGAGTCCATATTTGCTCAGGTGCTTGAATTAAGTATTTCCCTGAAAAAAAGGCTCTCTGATTTGAACTTGTGAGTGCTGTGGATTCCTCAAGCAGGGTTTCTTCCACATTGATTCAGGATGAAATTACTGAAATTACAACCTTTAAAATTTGTGTCTGTATTTGATACAAGAGTCAATCGTTTGGAAGGGTTTGATTTGTCAATTGCAACCAATTTCAATATCAAGGGAAATTTCAATATCAATTTCAAGGAACCAGAAGACTGAGGGAAAAGATCTGAAAAATAGTTGTGAAAATGAAGAATTAAGTTGACAAAAGAAAGCTGAGGAACAATTTATCTGAAAATAAAATGGCAAGCAAGATATTGGAGATAGAATAGCAAAAATTAGCAAGAAAACCAAGAAAGATCCCTGCAGTTACAGTTCTTTCCTTAAATATTGCTTCATTTTAAAACAAGTTGGTCACAGGAAAGATTCAAATGTAACTACCATTACTGTAAGATAAATATTTGGTATATTTTCAAATTTTATTACCTTCTTTCCTATAATATACTTATCTTGCTTTCATCCTGGATTTTGTGGAGGTGAGAGTGTCTTAAAAGGCAAAATCTTATGAAAAACTAATGAAAAGTGTGTTTGTTATCACAGAAGTCAAAAGCAGCATTAACCACTTAAAAATTAAAAAACGTATGATTATAGAACTAAAACCATAAAGAACACACCTGTATCTGCATTGAGAACTATAGAATATCTAATTTGAATATATTTCTGACAGTGCTGACCCTGTAAAGAAGCAGCACTAGCTATTGATACAGATTCTTTCAGTCCACATGCAGAGAAAATGTAGTGCTGAGGTTGGCGCGGCTTTGGAGGGTGGCCAGGCAGTGGCAACAGAGTTTTGGCAGCGAAATTAACTGGGTAACAAAATACAAAAACAGGGGCAGTTACAGAGAGTCATGGGACAGCACTGTCACCAAAAGAAAATGGGTTAAAAGTACTTACCCTTGTGTATTAAGTACAAACATTCTGATCATCTCCCACGACAGAGCCTGGTGTGAAGTTGGGAAAAGTGCACATGCACATGCATGATTATATTTTCCCTTTGCTGGACATGATCTACTGCTTATGTAGGTATTCCCAAGATTTGGTTTCTCACATTTCAGACCACTCAGATTTTGTTCCTTTTACAAAACCCCAAAAAACAAAACCCAACCAATTAAACTAACAAATGGAAAAAAAGAAATCCACTAAAACTTGCATTTAAAATTGTATTTCTTCCATTTTTCTTTTCCCTTAAAAAGGAAACTGTGTAATCTGTAGAGAAGTATCTCATTCACGTTTGGCCATGTAGTTATACTTTCCTATGTTCTACATTGATAATAAAATAATATCCTCTGTAGAGCCACAAACCATCTAGACAAAAGTATTTGGATCAACTCTTTGGCCTAGTAACCTTAACAACCTACTTTTAAGCTAATTCACAGATACATGCTGAGTTACCGCAATTGAATGAAAGAACGGCCTCTGCACGTCAGAAGGAGACAAGTATCACATAGTGCAGAGTCCCACTGCACACACACTGTGATGCAAGATACTTTCACTGTAAAGATCTAAGCCGTAGATGTTTCCTGGCAGAAAAAAAATATTGTCATTTGGATGCACAAAGTGTAAGAAATGGCTGATATTACAGAATTTTCATCCACTTGTAGTGAACGATCTCTGGATTAGAGGTGGGGAAATGAAAAGATGCGTATATGCAATCTTTCCAGTCTTTGGGGGATAAAGCAAATAAGAAAATCAAAACTCTTTTGTTTATACTTGAGGGTAATTCAATTTCATCTCATTTAGAACATGACAGAAAGATGAAAACTAAAATGAAAACAGCTTTTGAATTAAAGACAATCTTCAAATCAATCAACATTAAAGAAGAAAGGAATTGGAATAATAAGTGAATGACATGCGCTATTGCTTGGAAACTTTTGAAATCTTATCTTTGTAAACAAAAGAAAATCTTCTATATTTGTGTATTGATGGGACTAATTTCATCACTTAAATTCCCTAAAACCATAATACACTGGGTGACTCCAGTCATATTCTGTTCATAAAGCTGTTTGAAATTTACTCTGGTCTTTTAATATTTGGATAGTCTTTATATATCTACTAAATGTTCTGTTCTCTTAACAGAGAATATCTATCTGACACAAAATTTGTAAGTAGCTCTGTTTACCTCTTGGTTGATTAACACTTACCTAAGGAGTGGACTGTAGAAATGTCCTTGCAGACTTGTGGAAGACAACATTCAGGATGGACCGAGCCCAGCAATTCATTAGAATTAATTTATGCATGACATCTCAATCTCATAATCCAATTCTTAGTAAGAATTTTGGTGTATAAAAGTCCATTTTATATACTTCCATGTCATTTTGGGGGATTTGGACATTTAATTAAGGAGCTTTAAAAATAAATTACAAGCTACTCTGTTCTCCACTATATTTCCCCAGAGCATATATTAAATTAGGTGACAATAAGGTGAATTTATATTGCACTTGATAGAATAATTGAGTGAATTAAAATGGAACTAACTGGAAATTCATGAAATGAGTGGTTTGTACTCCATCTTTTCTCTTATCCCACATGTTCAAGTGTAGCTCAAGTACGTGTCCATGATATGCCCAGTTGGAAGAATACAGATCGTATAGATATATACATATATACATATATACAAAAATGGTGTTCCTGTGAGGAAGACACTCATGCACCTGAAATAATAGGCATTAGGTCTAGTGGTGGCATTGATGGCATGTTCAGATGTTTTACTGCAAAGGCTTTAAAGTCAATTTAATTTAAAAATACTATACTTTTACTTTTTCTGCTCGTCCACTCTCATCTCTCACACTTTCCCCATGCTGCCCACTTCAGCTGACATATTCTCTATTTGCTTATAAAAGTTTCTGTTGCTTTTGTATTTTTCCCTTCACTGCTCCTAAAGCTAGGAATTTCTTGCCTGAAGAAAATATTCTTCCTCTTTCATGTGTCTCTTCTATGGTTCTACCACAAAACAGACAAAAATTAGCTAACTTTAAATCACTAATTAAAAGTCATTTGGTGCCTGAGGGACTAGTGGAGAAAGACTACTTTCATACATTTAATCAAAACCTGATTAAAATATATATGAATACAAAAAGGTTTCTATTAACAACCTGTTTTTTTCCCTCACTCATTACCTTTTACTTTTTTTCCATAGTTTCTTTGTGGAAGAGGCCATATTTAGTTTCTGTTATACAGTACCTGATACAACAGATCAGTTCTCTTTGGAATTTCTGGGCTTTTCTACAGTGGAAGTGTAAGAACAGTAAGGCTAAACTTTTTTCCAGTGTTATGCAGTCATTTTAGGCTAGAACTTATTCCAGTAGAAGTCAGCTGAGTAAAATTTGAACTTTCATGAAACAAATCACAAAAGCCAACTGATTCTCCTTTTTTTTTTAAAGGAGTGAAAGAACCGCAAAGAACAATAACTGCCCATATCCTTGAAGTTTTATCACTGCCTTCAGTGAGAACAGTCAAGTACTTTCTGAATTTTTTCAACTCAAATGCCTGAGTATCATGATCTGCCAAGTAACCTGGCATCTAAAATGCACTGCAAACCTAACACAATATAAAAAAAAAAAAACAAACTCCCCAAGAAACCAAATAACACTGTGGAATATTTTTTTGTTCTAAACAAATCTTCAACTTGTACATCTGTCATTGAGTAGTAGTTACAATGCTTAATAACCATGCTCCATTCAGGAAATATCCATTATTCATTTCCAGTGTACCTTCTGGCTGATTTAGTGAATCTACCTTCTGTTGGAGAGTTTTCTGCTAGATTGAATCGGCCTTTATGTGGCAGTGCCTCAGTGTCCAGGTTTTTTAGTTTCAGCTTTTTGCCATGCTCCGTGTCTGTAACTCCACTTGACATCAGACGAAGTCTTGGGAATTTCCAGCAGGAAATGCTACCCCCAGTATGATCAGGCCCACTCTTGTTGTCTGCAGTTGATGTTTTATTTTGAACACCAAGCATTCCTCCCTTCATATATCTGAGAGCATTTCAGTTTTGTGATTAAGGCGGGTATTAGATGACCTTTACTCTTCTTTCCCTTGCTTTCCTCTTAAGAGTTAAATGAAAGCCTTCCGTTCCTCTACAGGGTACTTAGAACTAAGGCACTATGGCGCTAGCAGCAGGTTGGTTTCATTACATTGATAGGATACATGTGCTGTTTTTTATCTCTAGCATTTTCTCAGTAATTCAGCACTTTAAAGTCTCAGCTGTCTACCGATCTGCAGACAATTGTTTGGTGTAATACTATCCGGAAAAAGCTGATAAAACACAGATGTGACTAGGTCTCTGAAATTTGTGGTTTGCTAAGTGGTTTTTTTCCCCTTTTTTTTCTTTTTTTTTTTTTTTTTAAGGCCATTCTTGCCCATGGCAAGTTAGCTTCCCCACCAGGCATGAAGGCAGAGACTTTTATTAAAATGTTGCAACAAAGAGGTAATTGCTAAAAATTAAGAAAGTTAGCTGAAATATAAAGCAGAAACATAACTATTTTCCCTATTTTTCATCATAACCCCTGGCAATAATTTCTCCTTATTTTGCCCAATGCATATCCAAAATAGTTTTCTTTTTGAAAAACTTCCCACTAAAGTGTGGATTTCTGGCAATCCTATACAGATCTGTTTAAAGAAAAATGGGGTTAAGGCTTTTTTAGGCATTAAGAGCCAACATCTTGATTTTTCAAAGTGGCTGAGATTTTACAGTCACAGCGAGGCTTGTCTAGATAAAAGATTTGATTGTGCTGGAACAAGATTGGAAGCAATCTAGTTAGATGGCAGGATGTTACCATCTCTTAGTGGTTAGTGTTTAGACAAGGACAAATTATTTTCACCATAGCATCAGCTGAACACAATTTTTCCTGGCTTCTATTGACCTCTAACTTGTGACTGGCCTCCCGTTCCTCTCACTCAGCTATCACAATTCCATTCAAACACAACCACATTTTGTAGTATAGGCAATCCTTACTGACAGGATAAGAACGGTTGCATGTGCTCAGTTCTTTTACAAACTGGCCCACATCATCTTAGGCATTTCTGCATGAGGGTATTACTTAGACAGTTCATGTATTGTAGACATTTCTGACATTGTAGACATTGTCTTCCATTCTGATTATCTGAATTATGATTTTAACTCTGGTGGCTAGCTTATGGTTTTGGTTTTTTAAAAAATTTATATAACTCGACTAGCACACCTTTGAATGTGAATGCAGTTTGTTGGCACAGTGGTAGTTTGTTTACTCACACAGGAATTACCACTAGGATTTTAAATAGTACAGCTCTTTCCCTCCTCCCAAAAACACTCAGTCTCAGCGTTGCAGTAACCTGTTTTACGTAGAACTTTACTTACTTATTTTTACTTACTTGCTCTAGGTTGCAAAGTAAAATGAGACTTTGTGAAGACTAAGTAAATGAACATGTCCAAAAAAACCCAGACTATGCTGTAATATTCCTACTTGGTTGTAGAGTGTGGGGGAGGGAGAGAAAATTGCAAAAGGCTGCTGATTGACATCTGCGTGTCTGTATGATAACTACACACAGCTTTAGTGATTTATGTGCTAGACAGGTTTTCCATTCCAATTCAAATGAAAGGCCATCTTGCAATTAAAGGCTCAGTTTGCAGTTCCTGATTTCTGAAGGAAGAGGGCGTTTCTATTTATTCCAGAAACATTTAGTGGTTACATGCATGGCTGGCAGCAATTTCCCACAATGTGTAAATTAGTCAATCCCAAAGTCAGTAAACTTTTGCTTTGAAGTGGACATTAATGAAGTGCACCATTAGAGCCTAATGATTGTTCACATTTGTATTTTAGGGGCCCCTCTTGCTTTTGATGTCTTAGTGCCTTGGTTCCTTGACTTTAGTTATCTAAGTGCCAGGACTGCTAAACTCCTAAGAGAACTCAAAAAAAATTTAATGAAAAAAGTTAGTACTAGCCTGACTGATGTTGGCACTTCAAAGCTGGAACAGACTAAATTGCTGTAGACTGCTTA
Source organism: Catharus ustulatus (assembly GCF_009819885.2). Taxonomy (NCBI): domain Eukaryota; kingdom Metazoa; phylum Chordata; class Aves; order Passeriformes; family Turdidae; genus Catharus; species Catharus ustulatus. Next base: position 62,922,624 of record NC_046225.1, on the reverse strand, counting down.
ATTCAAAAGTGCTCCCTTGTGGATGACAGTGCATGGTGACAAAGTTCAATTGGCAACAGGAGACAGGCAAGATCAAAGACCCTCTATTGTAATAGTTTTGTTCCATGAAGAATTGCTTATTGTCAGTAGTTTTTCAAGCCTTTACTGGCTCCAGCTTCATATCAAGATTCCCTGGTTCAGAACCAGCTTAAATAAATAATTGTAATTACATCCTTCTGATAATGCATTGCAGTCCTAAATGTTGGATGTTGTGTCTCTCCAAGGTCCAAAAAAGAAAAGTGGGCATTAGGAACCAGGACTTGGGGGAGAACCTTCTGTTTTGTAACCTTCTTTGTTCAGAAGCATCCAAAATACAAAGTACTGCAGAGAGTTAATGCCATGTTAGCAGCGATTGAGACTTGCTCCAGACAAAGCCACACTGCCCTTCTACCACAGCAATGATGCTGCAGTTTCTGGTTTACATTGCCTGCCAGTCTGATTTAACATTTAGTTTAAGATTAAACTGAATATAATCCCATAAACTGTGCTTTCTCTCTCTGGGTAAGACACAAGTTTGCATGAACTTTTAAGAAAGGCTGAACTACGTGCTGACGATGGTAAGGCTACAGAAAGCTCAGTAATATTCATCATTCATAGCATACTGGAACTCTGTTTTCCTCTCCTGACACGTGCCCTCCTGAAAAATATGATTTTTTTTCCCAACGAGAAGCAGAAAAAGAGGGCTAGTCTGAAGTTAGCCAGTTACATTGGAAATCCTGTTCATTTTCAGTATTTTTGCTATTGTGCTGTTTTGGGGTTTTTTCCCAATAGTGTTCACCAGCTGTAAGGAACTGCTGAAAGACAAGAAAAGCACCATCCCTCAGTAATAATATTCAGAGATGTTGTCCCATAAAATGTACATGGTATTGTCAGAATTGCTTTTCTTGAACCAATTACAGAAACATGTTTGGTGACAATTAAGGAAGCCACTGTTGATCATTTTCATGCATCATATTGACAGAAGTTACTTTTATTTTTTAATAATCACAAATGACATTTTCTCACAGAAAATTTCATTGTGTTTGGCATAAGATGAGCAAGTAGAAAGGAGGGATGAGCAAGTGCACTTAGAAAGCAGACAGCAAAAAAAATGCATTGCATTTAAATCACATCTGCAATGGACTTGGATCTGTTGATCTGATTTTATCAATAACTTTAAATTAAAGAAAACAAAAGACAGCATACTAGTTTCAATCCTTCTTTGAAACTCATTTCTGAAAAGCATCTAATGTGTGGTTGGGTTATTTCTTTCTTCTTTTTTTCTTTTTTGTTTTTTTTGGCAAGATCTGAAAAAACATTTTAAAAAGGATTAGAAATGTGCTATGTCTATGCAATTTAGCTCTAGCGACTTCACGGTTGTAAATTATGATGGAACACATCATTAGCTGCAGACTTGTATGTTCTCCCTTAATCATGCTGAAGTACACATAAGCCCCAGCTGAGCAATTATGAATAATTAAATCAATTAGAGACAGTCTAACACCAGGTCTTGTGGCTAAACTGGTGTCAGCATCCATAATATTTTAACAGTAAATGCAAATGTGTGCATTTGGGTGGAGGGAAGGAGGTGGACAAAGGCTTATACAAATGCCAAAGCATGTTGCTTAGTGATGGCTTTACAATAATATCACGAAGATTATAAGCTGCCTTCCAAAGGAAAACAATGGTAATGAAATTCCAATAAAATATTTTTGTACAAGATTTAAAGCTTAGAGATGAGTTAATTAAAAAAGGATAAAGAGCAAGACCTAAAAAATATTCTGAATAAATTAGGACTTTACATTCACCCAAGACAAATACTTTCCTTCATCAAATGTGCCCAGCCTCCTTTCTTTTGACACATTATTCTTCTGTAACCTGGTGCTAAGAGCAATTAAATAAACCAATGCAACTCCCTTAGAACTTTGTCAGTAAAAATTTATACATTTTCTCCACATTTTGTAGAGAAAACTCTGAAGAAAACATGGAGATTTTACATGGTGCAGTGCCACCACTGTTGCCTTGTAGAGCAAGCCCGATGTTTGATAACAGAAAGACAGGTTTTAGACCTCTTTGCACTCTTTCTAGAATGTGGATGTGAAAGACTCCCTTTATTCTCTTTACAGAAGCCTGTTCTGTACAACAGTCACAAGGAGTTACCTTCAAGGCTGTTTGCCCACTCAACCACAGAAGCCAACAAACTCTGAAATGAATAATCAGTTGATTTTTTTTCCTACAAATCTATTAATTTTATCAACAAAATTTCTTGGAAATAGTATTTACTGTAACTGGTAACCAAGAGATTATACAAATAGTGATTCTGCTGTTGTTATTATTTGAAAATGTCAAGACTTACCATAATCTCCATCACACAAACATAAATGAACCTGCTTTGAGAAGGTTCTGGGTACCTTGAAGCACTTGCCAGTTGTTATTATGGGAAACAGTATAATAGGAAACTGTCTAATGATTACAGATGTAGGGAAAGACAATCAGAACTAAAAATATTTAATGTGTATTGTATTTAAGACTTGCTGAACATAAGAATTGCATATATACGCTGTTTGTGCACCTCATATGAGGTCTTTGAGTATGTTACAAATGCAAATATTAAAGCCTATGCAGCATTCAATGAGGGGCCAGAAACAGGATCTGCTTCCAGAACATCAGCCCACTGCCCCACCTACCAGGCAGCTCTGCCTCCTTGTCCCTGTACAATTTGATCTATATGAGTAATTCTCATATTTCGTGGTGTCCTTTGTAACAAACAGAGCCTCACACATGTACCATCTAACTCAGAAGATCATGACAGACAAAGAAAGCTTTACCTTCTTACTTGTGGAGAATAGGCCAGTTGCTCTGTAAAAAGAAATAAAATCTTGGACACTTCCACTTTTGAGTAGGATTTTTAAAATTTACATGAAAAATGTGCATAATTATGTCCCAGTCTCACAACAAGATCTGTTAAGAAAGCATCTAATGCAGAAATCAAAATATGAACCGCATTACAAGAAAAAAAATCTCCAAATATTTTAGAGGTGGCATTTATTTCTCTAGATGTGACATTTTGAGGTTGCTCATATGGTCACTGTTTATAGTGAAATAACCCTCCCATGCGAACTGTCTCCTGGAATAAGAGGTTTCTTTCTGGAATGGTGACTCTTATTTGGAAAAGTAGTGATTGTTCCAGGATTAAATCACTTTTCTGCAAGAATAGACTATCACTGAGTGGCTGTTCTACCATAACTATTTCAGTGGTTTTCCTCTGTAGACAGGCCCTGGTGAAGTTAAGGAGACTGGAGAGGTTCCAGAGCAAAAACTAAGACTGGGACTGTATGAAAGTAAGGCTGCAGCAACAATGGTATGGGGCTTTGCAGGAAAGAGTCCTTGCCAAATTTCTTCCTCTGCCTCTTCACCCTATGGGAACTAATTATCCTCAGCAGCCTGAGCTCATCACTCTCCTGAGGACCTGCACAACCTGCTGCAGGGGCTTAGTTCCCCTCTCAGGGGAATGGTAGCACTCTACACTGACTGCTTTTGCAGAGGAAAGTGTGATTCAGGAGGGCATAAAGCCCTGCCAAAGAGTAGGACTGCTTAAATATTTGAGTGCTTATGCTGCTTCAGGCTGACCACAAAGCGATGCAGAGGTGCCAGAGATGGATCTGTGACAGCTAACCTGAGCACTGTGAGCATTGTGGGCTGATACCTGGACTGTTTCTGCATAAGCCAGCTCAGGTAGAAAAACAATCTTACCTAATTTGCCAGGCACTTAGCTAAGGAGAATAATCCTTGTAGGTGAGCTGGCTGGTAGCACTCACAGAATCTTTTCGCTTCTCTCCCTTATGTGATGAAGACATATTTTGCGTGAATTGATTGGCAAAAAATTATGTAATGATGACAAGCATTTGAATTTGAGGATTTTACATAAGTAATCCTAGTCATTCAAATAATTGGACATGAAATTCTTCCCTGGAACTGCTTTGATGAGGCAGGATTACTTTCTGAAGCACTGGCAGATCGACTTTCTATAAAAGAAAGAAGAGATGTAACTTCTGTGGTTAGTGGTCACTGCAGAATCAGATCCATTTTGCAATTTACCATTTCCTTTATGTATACATATATGCAATAAAAAACTGTACTAGCTTGAATAAGCATTTCAAATACTAACTTATTTTTGTGCTGATCTTGATGAAGGGCAAAACAGAATAGAATAGAATTAGAATAGAATAGAATAGAATAGAATAGAATAGAATAGAATAGAATAGAATAGAATAGAATAGAATAGATCTTTAAAATTTAGTAAACATTCAGTTTTGTCTGAAATGCAGTACATGTTACACTACAAAACAATTTGTGAGATCCATCAAAATTTCTACTTCTATCGACCATTTTATGCTATGTGTGGTGCTCTACCTGAAAAGTATTTGAAAAAAAAATTTAGCCTCTGGTAAAATCTGTTGGCATAATTGCCAGTAACTGAAGGAGGCAGGGTATTAAAGCATTGTTTTTGTAAGCAGAATTATGAATTTATTAATGTATCTTTAAAAACACATTTTTATACTAATAAATTTATATTGAATTATTATTAAATTATTAAATTATTGGAATATAATTGCATCCTTGCTAAAAATTAATATTGTAGGGAAATAAGTCCCAGGAAAAAAAAAAATTAAAATGGTCCAGCTATAGGATAAAGGAGTTCTTCCTAGTTTTGTTTTTCTACATTGCCTTTAGGGAAAAGATAATATTGGGAAAAAAGCTCTTATGTTAAGCTGTCATTATTACTTCTTTTGTTGTTTTTTCTGGTGACTACATATTCAAGGTGAACTGATTTTCTGAAAACAGAAGGTTTTTTCTTCTTGAGCAAAAACAAAGAGTGAAAACTGAAAGCAAATTCAATCACATTTGGATTTTAAATTTTTTTCTATTCTGTTTTTCCTCAAAATGTTTTCTTCCAAATGCATTGTATTGTTTAATGTTTTGCAATCTGAGTTCCCATTAGTCTGGGGTTTCTTTGTTCATGCCGTGGAACAAAGTTTCCTTAAATACAAAATCAAGCCCTAAATATACTCAATTCTCTGGAATTTACTTATGAGCTGTGTCTTGCCTTTAATAAGAGTAGATGTGTAAGTGCAACTGTAACCAAAGTCACAGTAAAGTTTTATCTCTTGAGGAATTATTCTCTATTCATTCTTCCTCCTCTGCTACTTCTAGGAGAAAATAAATTATATTTCTTTATTGTTCAGTGCAGCATATTTCCTTCCTCTCCTTCCAGGGCACTGAAGTGTTGGTGAGGCAACACACATTTCTGTTTTCTCCTTGGCTACATATTCCTTAGGCACGAAATATGGGATATTGTCCAATGAACTAGGATCTGCCTCATGATGACATGCATATCAAATGTTCAGTTTTCATAGAGGAAACTCTATTTTCTTGCAAAATGTAGTAAGGCAAAATCTGTTGATGACCTCAAATTTTATATTTAATGTAAGGCATGCAGTTTTGAGTATCTTTTGATAACTGGTGGCTCCATTAGTTTCTCTAAATCGTATACTAAAGACTTTTAAGGATTAACCCTCTCCTATTATTTTGCTTACAGTTAGATAAAGTTTTCACTTTGCTGTTGATCTTACTTTGGAATATTCTTTGGAGTCAACTATCAAGTGGAGATATTAATCCATTCCATCCAAGATAAAACACTGTATCATAGAACAAAACAGGATACCTTAAATTTATTTTCATTGTCTTTTTGGAAGGGGTTATTCTAAATCAGTTTTCTTATTGAAAATCAGAATGAATCTGAAATCGTTCTTGCTGCTCATCACTAAGTATATCCAGAATGTGAAGTGCTGTGTGGAGGAAATAGCTATGAGATTAATGAATTATTGTGCTTGTTCTGGCACTTTAAACAGGTATAGATAGAATCAGGTTTAGAAACACTGTGTTCAAAAGAATATGAGACTATGGTCTTTAGCATGAAATCTGTGTCCCCTCTTCATGAAGTGAGCTCCCAAAAGCTGCTGTGTGTTCATGACACACCTCTGCCCAGCACAGCACTGTGCAGGTGCCTGCAGCAGAAATATATTTTCTTTTTTCTGAAGGGTTTACTGTCTAGAGAAAGGAGTAATCTACTACAAGGAGCTGCATAAATTAAAAAGCAAACAAACAAACAAAAAAAAGCAAATAGCAAAACAAAACCAGAAAAGCAGTTTTCAGGTGAGAGAGTAGGAACTTTAAACAAAGAAGTATGAACAAGAAAAAAATGCAGGACTCCTGGCTATCACTGTAAAGTTGTTTGCTGAATTTCTTAATTATATGCAAAGTAATAACAAGAATCAGATTATATCTTTATTTTAAAGTGACATTTCAATTTTTTAGAGACACTATTAATGTAGCATGATTAGCTGGTCAGGAGGGAAAAATTGCGGATAAATTGTACGGTTATCAACTGCAGTTTATTGGTCTGAGACTTCCACCACAGGGAGTGGCTGCTGTATGGAATTGATAAACATAGAGATTTATAAGGTCAAGTTTTACGAGTCTACAGATTCCTTGTGGTGTATTACCACATCCTTATTACAAGCCCCTGCTGCTGTCCAGCTAAGCCACCAGAGGTAATATATTACACTTGCTTGTCTGTTCTTCAGTGGTTTTTTCCCAAAGGAAAAGAGGAACAGGTCAAAATAAAATACAGCTTTCTGGGGTTGTATTTTGCAGCTTGCTTTGGGAGATGTAAGAACAAACTGTCAAGAACTGGGGAGTCAGGCTTGAAAAGGTGTGAAAAAGTTATTGTTTGTGACATTGAGAGAAACAAAGTTACATTCTTATGGGGTAATGATTTTGTTTTCAGAAAGGTAGAGAACAGTTGCATTTAACAGCGACATCTTTAGCATAAACAGACTCAGTGGCTCGAGTACAGTAAGATAAGTAAGCATAAGGCCCTCACTCAGCAACTGATGTCTTGCTAAACAGTCCTTTCTAATAATTAACTAATTTGGGAGAAGATGAAGCCAACAAGTTACCTGATCAGTGTAAGTTGTTCATACATGGGATAAAGTTTTATATGGTCTGAGCAGCCATTTGTGAGACCATCGATTAATAGGCTTGTTAGCTGTCCGTGCAGTAACACCACACATAAAACAATTTTTCTGTGCTTTTGTTCTGGTGTTTTCACAAAGGTATCCTCTCTACAATATCAACAGAGAGCTATTGCATTGCTGTTTATGATATTCATTGAAACACATTGATCTCATAGCCAATTAATGAAAATACTGCTGTTTGTTTTTTTCCCAGTTCTGTGACAGGTCACAAGAAGAGACATACAGTAATTTCATGACTGTAAGGCGCACCCTTTTAATTAGAATTTGGGTCCGAACCCGGAAGTGCACCTTATACTCTGGAGCACCTTATATATGGACAAAATTCAGGAATTTGCCAACCTGGAAGTGTGAACCATGAGCCGAACTGCAGCCAAAACAAACCTCAAACACTGACAATAGGTATTGGGTTACAATACAGGATGTGATCAAAGTATCTATTCCGTCACTATCTGTTGTGACCAGGTGGGGCAGTGATCCTCATCTCTGTGGGAGATATTGTGCTACTGGGCCATCCATCGAAACCAGGCAGGCATTGTTCTTTATCTTTGCACCCCCCATCCTTCCTCCAGGGAGTTACTTTCTGCTAATGGCCCATTGAGTCGCACTGTGTGACTGATAAAATTACTTTATCCAATTGAGAATTGCTCCAGCCAGGGGGGAGAGCCAAGCCTTTCTTACCTAGATAAAAACTGAAATTCTGGGACACCGAGTAGGCCTTTCTCTACTGACTCTAGAAAAAAATGAGATTTCTCCACATCATCACTGGACCTCCAGAGGGAAACTGCACCTTCTACAGGAGCACTGCTCCAACTGAATCACATCTGTCACTGCAGGAGGATGCAGCCACCATTTAATGGGACTGCTGCCAACACCCTGCCTGACGGGGTGTCAGGTTGTACACTGACTTTGTCAGGGTTTGGGGTTTGTTTCTTTGTAGTACTGTATTTCTATTTTAATTTCCCTAGTAAAGAGCTGTTATTCTTAATTCCCATATCTTTACCTAAGAGCCCCATAATTTCAAAATTATAATAATTTGGAAGGAGGGGGTTTACATTCTCCATTTCAAAGAGAAGCTCCTGCCTTTCTCAACAGACACCTGTCCTCCAAACTACGACACAAAGTCAGAGCACAACCTGACACCCCGTCAGGGTGACACCCGTCAGGCAGGGTGTTGGTAGCAGTCCCATTAAATGGTGGCTACAGTCCTCCTGCAGTGACAGATGTGGTTCAGTTGAAGCAGTGGTCATGTAGAAGGGTTCAGCCTCCCTCTGAAGGTCCAGCGATGATATGGAAAAAAGTCTGGTTTTCCTCTGGAGTCCAGGGAAAAGAGGGCGACTTGGTGTCCCAGAATTTCAGTTTTTATCTAGGTAGGAAAGGCTGGGCTCTCCCCCCTGGCTGGAGCAACTCTCAATGGGATAAAGTAATTTTATTATTCACACAGTGGGACTCAATGCGCCATTAGCAGAAGGTAACTCCCTGGAGGAAGGATAGGGGTGCAAAGATAAAGAACAAAACCCCACCTGGTTTCAGTGGATGGCCCATTAGCAGAGTATCTCCCGCAGAGATAAGGATCACTGCCCCCACCCTCAACAGATGGTGATAGAATAGATACTTTGATCACGTCCTGTATTGTAACCCAAGACACCACAGCTGGCATGATTGTTACTAATTCATTACTTTGTTGCACGCAGATCCTTGCTGCAGAAAAAGAGTGCGCCTTATAGTCCGGTGCGCCTTATATGTGGACAAAGTTCGGAAATTTGTCGACTCGTGGAGGTGCACCTTATAATCTGGTGCACCTTATAGTCATGAAATTACTGTAATTTATTGCCTGAAATAGTACAAATTAACAGAAACATAACTTGAATGGCCAAATTCCTGTCCATGTAACAAGTCTGAGAAATAGACCTCAGACAGAAATCCTTGATGATGAGAGTGAAAAAAGGAAAAGCAGACCAGCATAATCAAAGTTACAGCACACAGACTGAAAGAAATTACATAATAATATAGTTCTAGTTTTTAAGCAGTGTGATTATCCAATGGAAATGGCTCATTTGCAGTATAGTTTAGCAGGGTTTTCATCCAATGGACAAAAAGTGGTTTCAAAACAAGACTTTGTTTTCCAGGAGTTGATGATAGTAGAAAAGTGTTGCATCAGCCAAAATCAAATACTTCACAATATAAAATTATTCAAAATATCAAAGCGTAAAAATTGAAATAACTAGGAATTATCAGTCCTTTCAGGATCCTTCTAAGAATGCCTCTTAAAATCCATCTACAGTAATTTCACGAATACAAGCCGCAGCAATTTGACAAAAATTTTGGTGGAAACCCAGAAGTGCGGCTAATAGTCGGGGGCAGCTAATATGTGAATAATTTTCTGACATTTACAACCCCAGACGTGCCAGCCAGGGCGCCGAGCCAAGCACCTGCCAGTAAAAGCCGGCATTCCATGATTGTTACAGTGTTACTGTGTTGCCCTGGCTCCCTGCAGGCAGCACGGGGGGCGGGGAGAGAGCCGGGAGAGCTCTCTTTCCTCCTCTGCCGCGGCCCGGGGAGGACGGAGGGGGAAGCGCACCGCCATTGCCACGGCTCCGGGAGCCGACGGGAGCCCCGCGCAGCCATTGCCGCGGCCCGGGGGGGGATGAAGTGCGCGCAGCCATTGCCGCGGCTCGGGGAGGAGGCGGGGTGCTTTGTCCGCGCCCGCTGCCGGCGCCACGGGCGCGGGAAAGCTCCGTCCCCGCCCGCCGCCGCTGCCGTAGGAGCGGGGGAAGCTCCGTCCCTGCCTGCCACCGCGGGGCAGCGCCGACCCGGGGTGACCGAGCCCAGTGGCAGCGGCGGCCGGCCCCGAGCGGCAGCACCGGGCTGGGCCACCTGGCCCCGTCAGCGGCCCCTAGCGGGCCGAGCCTGCACAGCCTTAGCTCAGCCAGTAAACCCTGCCCTCCCGCGGTTCTGTTACTAATTGCACGCGGGTCCTCGCTGCAAACGACAGAACGGCTTATATTCGGGTGCGGCTTATCTATGGACAAAAACCGAAATATTTGCCAACACCCAGAGATGCGGCTTATACTCAGTGTGGCTTGTATTCGTGAATTTACTGTATTTTGAATCTAGCCTAACAAATAATCTTATATGTGTACTGTACATGTCTACATTCTGCCCTCTTCCAGCAACAAAAACAAAACAAAGAGTAAATCAATGTATATTTTATCTATCTGTTGTGACTTATTCACAGATTTTAAAACAAAAATTAATTAAATAATCCACTCCAATACTCACCTGGTTTTAGTTCTCTTGACACACAAACTCATGCTTCAGAATTTAGGGAAAGGAATGAGTGCAGGGCCTGTGAATGTAATTATACACATGGACATAATTGGCATTTAGTGCTATGGTTCAGCTGACAGGGTTGTGTTCAAAGGTTGCACTCAATGGTCCTGGAGGTCTTTTCTGACCTTACTGGCTCTATGATTCTATATATACAAAAAAGTAATAGGTTCAACCAAATGCTAAAGGACACATAACTGCATAAAAATCACTTAGGGTCAGAAATGAAGTATTCCTTAGTGACTGACAAAGCAAAATGACTTCAAAGCAATTTCATTTGATGTCAGTGCTATTCACTGAGGATGTTGGAGAAAATGGAAGAGAAAAACATTGATAGGGAGAGAATTTTTTTTTTTTGAGGAAGAAGAATCTCTTGAAAGGTTAAAGTTAGTAAAAACATAATGGGAAGATGTTGATAGTAAAAGAGAAAAAAGGGAAATAAACATAAAATATAAAATATAAAATGTAAAATAAGGTGGTTGAGAAAAAGAGATGTGGCAAGAAAGAGGAATGATTTGACTTACCCAGCTATTTTATAAAGTAAGTACTTGTGTTGGTAATAATAGTAAACTTCTCTGTCTCTGTTTTTACTCTACGTCTGGATATGAAAGTTTGGTCAAATGATGGTGTTCTATGGCTGCTGAGATTATTGTTGAGTGACACACAGGCTTGCAGACGAGATGAAGTTCTTCAGCTGGCAGCCTGGTAGATCTCTTCTGCCTTTTGCTGGTAGAGATCATAGATAACTGGAAAATATCTTCTCTCCCATGAAAATAATACACATCATGTTGGTGTCTTTGGATTTAAGTAACAAGTATTTAAAACATCATATACAGTTGCTTTATGTATATGTTATACATATGCATTTATGTAAATTGAGTAATAATTCATAGAAAAAAATGAAAGAGATTAGCGAGCAGGAAAAGAGATTCCAATAGATGAAACAATGCAAATGGAGAATGAAAAAGAAGAAGGAAAAAAGTAATACTGAAATCAAGAAAAAGAGGAAAAAATTATTTTCCTTCACTTGATTTCTGTCCTTGTATATTCAGTGCTCCTGCTCTTTTCTATTTCTCCTCTGTCCCTCTTCTTTAAACTCTCCTCACAGATGGTCTTTCATGTTTTTCCCCACTCAGTTTGGAACTGAGTGGGATTTATGTTAAAAATGGAATGTCCTTCTACCCTCACACTCAGAACAGACATTGAAAGAGATCTCTGTATGGCAGAGAGGAGAATGGAGGACCACTCTTTATGTCATACAATATTGGTTCAATACTGAAAGAGAAAAATTCTCTAAGGCTGTTTAATATGTGTTTCCTGACCCATGGGACTTGTCAAATCCTCAAACAGTTCCACTTTATTAAGAAGTACTTGGAGCAATTGGAAAGTGCTTTGACCTGTTGGCACATCCTGAAGAGCCTCAGAGATTCTTTTATACTTAAACTCAGCATTGAACAGCATTAAACCATTGAAATTTCTAGGTCTTTTTGTTTTCTATTGTCTTCTCCGAGCCTTAAGAGAAGAAAATGTTTTATTTGTTCCTATAACTGTTGCCAGCTTTACACATTATCACATATTTTAGCCTGCTCATTGAGCTCAAACTAGGTCAACATCAATTTTGAAAAAAAGTTGTCTCTGTTTTTTGAACTCCAAGCTTTACAGTAAAGTCATTAAATAATGCAATGATAAATTTAATGCCAAAAGAGGAGACCAATCCTAAATATAAATGGAAAGGAATTTGTATTCATACAGCTACCATTATCTTCTTTCATTTTATAAACTCTTAAAGCCTGGATACTAAAACCACAAGGAAGATCTAAATCTTTACTCTCTTATTTGGAATGGCTGCTCAATAATTTCTTCTGCATAGTGACACATGGTGTTAGGAACATAAGAGACAAAAAGAGGTTGTAGTCACAGTTGCTGTAATATCCAACTTAGCCATCTCTTTATATTGTAGAGAGAGAGGAAATGTCCACAGAAATGGTGGATTTGCTTTGTACAGATACATTCAGCAGAGCAGCATTACTTTCAATACCCTGCTAGGTGCAGTGGAGTGCAACTATTGCAGAATGTTGGCAGCTGAGAAGCAGGACTGCTGCTGTTATCCAAGGAACTAGGAGCTTGATCCAAGGTCCTGTGGATCAGACAAAAGTCTGCATGGGTTTCAGTGAGTATTGGATCAGATCCCATTTCTTAATTCCTCTTTGCTTCCACAAGGTTTTACACTAATGCACTTCCACTGACTTGAAGTGAAAATACTACAGTTTATAACTGCAGACACCCAAATCTGTGACACTGATGTTCTTTTTGATTGTCCTTATAGCTTGTACCTGGTAATAAACCAGAGGGCATTTTGAAGTCAGTGAAGGCAGTGTCTTAAGCAGAACTCTGCTAAAACAAATGATCTGCCCATTACTTCTCCACACTATGGTCGTAATTCTGTTTATTAGTAATCAAGAGCTATTTGAATCTGATATTTAAATGTTAGGTAATTAATCATTATGATAATAGAGTCAATGGAAATAGATGAGCATTTGCAGGTTAAGTCACCCTAACTATTTTAGGAAGGAATAATTTGTTTTCTAGAGTTATCTCCTTCTTTTTACTGCATAGATGGGAAACTTCATTAAAATATCCACTAATTTTCAGACAGGTAACAAGTCAGAGGAAACAAGCTGAGATGTTAATGTCTTTAAAATCAGTTCTTTTTATTTATGTTTATGCATAACACTGCCTTCAGTTCTTTTGCAAGGAATGAATGTGACAGGTGATTCTACTATAATAACAGAGCAGCCCAAATGAGGTAGATTTGACTATTTCTTCTGTGCAACTAAAAGCTATTTGGGAATGGTACACAGGAAATACTCAGCCACACTATGCAGCTTGTAAGTTTTAATTAAGAAAAACAAAGAGAAAAGCAGACTTTATTGCATGCAAATGTAAACATTAACATTTGCATGATACCGTAAATCTGTAGACCTGTGTTATACTCTATGACTTGAAAGAAAATTATCAGTTACACTTAGAAAGCAATCTCTCTAGTTTTTACTTACTGAATCTTTTCTCGCTCTAGCCAGTCAGAGCCCTACAATTTTCATGATACTGGGGACTAGAACGATATGACAGTGTCTGGCTTTAAGAGTCTCATAAATCCTTTTGTTTCTCATCATCTCATCCTTTATTCCTCAAAGATACTTCCAATGTTCCAAGTTCAGACTCATGCTATTATAAGGACCACTGATCAAAGATACTTCACATGTAAAAAACATGAAAAATAATCACAAATAAGAATCAAAGACCTAGTTTTTAAATGGAGAATAATTATGCAACAATCATTTGTATACTTGACTCTCTTTCTTCACAGGTCTTCCTTCTTGACATATGACAAGTTCTGTTATTAAATGTGGGAAGAGTGCGACTATTGTATGGACAGCTACATGCAGGAACTATGTCCTCATTATTTTCCTGAAAGCCTAACATTTCAAATGCTTCCCTTCTGCTAGATCCTCTAGGAACTTAGGATCTAGGAGACTGAATCCTGGATTGCATGTCATCTGGTCCTACCTGGCAATGGCTAGTCCATTTCCCATAATGCTGACTGAAACTGTTTGTGATGGTTTAAGGATAAAGGGAGGTTAAAAGGGGAACAACTGCCAGCAGAAGAGATGAAGGTGTTTCAGGAAATCAGTGGTTTGGCTTGGAAATTAAAATTTTGATTTTGCTCAGGAGTATTATTAATGAATTCCTTTGGTGTAAGATCAGGCCTTACCTAAATATTTCTCAGATGGGGGAATACTTATTTGCCCCAAAGCACCAAGGAAAAAGGCATAGCAAAGTTCCCCAAAATCTTCTGCTCTCAGTTTTACATCTCAAGCTGCATACCAGTTCATGCTTCACGAAGTGGACCCTTGTCAACAAAAAGAATATGTCTTTTCCTATAGGCTCAGCCAATTCTTAACTAATCAGTCACTAATAACTAGTTCCAACTGCTGAGTTTCACCTTTTACTCAAGGAAGATTGTAGGTTCAAGTACTGTGAAATACCAAGTTGTGTCATAGTAGTAGATCAAAGAATGGACCTTACAGAAATCCATTCAGAACAAGACTCTTTGCAGATTTTAACTGGTAAACTTAATAGAAGATTAAAGGACAAGAACGAAGGTGTTATGAAATCATGTCTCATGCTTGAGTCAACCATTGTAAAGTTTTTATCTGTAGAATTTCTTGAATCTAGAAAAGAATTGTATTAGTTATTCCTATGTACCTCCTGGGCACAGGGGCATTGGTCTATGTAATGGAGCAAGAGTTGTTGCAGAGAAAATCACTGGGAGACATTTCTGGGAAATTAACTTAAACCAAATAATGGACAACTAAATTTAGGCTTTTATAGCATGAAATATTTGACACCTTGACAGTAAGAAGTGTCATGAGTCTACTTCTTTTATCATGTGCTTACATTGGGGTAGTACAGAGCAGATTCACCTTGACCTGTTACTGAATCATACTGTTGAAAACAGAGATAAAATACACCTCATCTTTCACCAAAGCTGTATTATAAATCTTCTCTTCATTATTATTTAATTAAATCTATATTTGTTATTAGAATTAGAGAATTGTTTCAATCACAGCTCACGTGTAATTAGGGTTTTCACTATTAAGGTGTAATTGCTGATACAGCCAGATATATATATATGTATGTATGTATATTTATATATGCACTCATGAAGCAGCTGTGACGGGTATCTCAGGGTTGTGCTTGCAGTCACCAATGATCATCCTCCATTTCAGAAGTCAAGCACTAAATGTTGGGAAGCTGTCATCAACACAGCAATTCAATTTCTAGTTACTTTTCTTGTTCAGAGTTGTAAATTCAAACCACATTGACAAAGACAACAGACATACTGCAAGTCACCATTTGCACCTGAGAAGTGTAATGCCTAATTGAAGCCATTTCACTGGCTCAAACTGAAGCTCACATGGCATTATTTGACTACAGAGGAGCTTCACAGTGGTGTAGCAGTGGCTGTGGCTGGATCTTACCAGGGAAATCCCCTACACAGGACAAGGTGTATGTTTACCTCACTGCACGTCCCCATGTGATAATAACAATGCTGATCTGACAGATCAGTAAAATGTGAGCTGATCCCTCTTGCAGTAGTTTTGACATGAAGAAAGGATGTAGTTTCCCAAAAACAAAGAAGAGGGAGAGCAAATGCTGTGTGAATCCTCTATGGACGATGCCATTGTGTTTTATTCAGTGTCATTCTGCCCAGAGATACAGCTCTGACAAACGCTGGATAAGCCAATGGTTCTGGGAGACCCAAGCTTTTCTGAGTAACACATGCACTGCAGCTGCAGCTGAAATCTGTTTCATATTTAGTGTAACAAATTATGCAAAGTACACCAAATAAGACCCATTTCAAATTCCAGTGGGCCTTTCTGAAAACATTTTAGAGAAATGTTTTCTTTGCTGTTTCCCTTTTGCTCTCATTAAAAAGGTGAATCACTAAAAGTAATTGTGTAACAAAGCAGAGTGACAGTCTGTCCAGAAAACAGCATGATAGGCTGTAGAGTTCCCAAAGACCTTCACGTCTTTCATGTTAGTGAGTTTGACTACATAATCCAGAAAGGACACTTGGCTTAGGAACTGTATACTGCTAGCCAACAAGAAAAATTTTACTTTTTTCTCACCATAAAATATTTTAAACTACCAGTTCTCTGTATTGAATATTTCTTTTCGTTTTCATGGAAAATACCACGTAACATCAACAAGACTGGATTATTTTGAGGACTGTTTAGAAAAGGAAACTGTTTTATTAGAAGAGTTAATTAGAAATAGAAAAGTAAAAGAAAAGACTGGAAGTAAATAGATGTCCTTGGTTCAAAACTCAGTTGGTGGTTACCAAATTGTAGAGTAATTTGTTTGGGTTCCTTGGGGGCCAAAGTCTTCTTGTTTGTTTGTTTTTTACGTGATGTTAATTTCATATTGTTAACCTCAGATGTCATGTCAGGCCACAGAAATAATGATGCACAGAAAACTAAGAATTTGGGGGCTTTATATTTGTTGTTTTGGTTTATAGCTTTTTTTTTAAAAACTAAACAAAACAAAACACCACAAACCCAGTTTTAAGGACTGGAAACTTTTTGTCTGATGTAATCACATGATTCCAAAATAGGGGATTTGCAGAGAAATATCAAATATCATGACCATGATAAGAATCACAAGAACAGGGAATACACCTAATTAGTGGATGATGAGATGAGGGAAAATTAAAACTGACTAACAGTTTTACCTTCAGAAGTTATTAAACCATTCCTGTCATGACTGAAGCATAAATGAATGTGGGGAAAAGCTTGCTCTATTTGTGTGTCCTGTATAAAATTGGCAATTTTTTATAAGTCTGTGGTGTCAGGACTCAGCCCTCTATGAGGTCATTTGGCTCAGCATCCCCAGCTACTCACTGACATCATAGTACTGATCTTTATGGGTAAGTCTATACAGCCATGCTGCTTTATGGCTCAAACCAGCATGCAAGGCTAAATTCCCCAGCCATCCATACTGCTCCTAGAAGTTGTCTCACACTTTGGCTCTGACCTGGAGCAAGGAAACAAATTTGCCAAGCAGAGAAACTCAGAGGTGGATTAAGCAGCATGAATACAACTGAACCCACAATGAGTAAAAGTCTGGCACAGCTATGCAGTACAGAGACACCCTTTGAGAGTCTCTCAATGACCTGAACCAGCTACTGTCATTTGTAAAGGCCCTCACCCCATCAAGTACTGGAAAAATCTTGCATCCCAATAACATGAAGGGATAACTCCTATTGCACATGGAATTCTTATGCCTTTTTGTCCTTTTCAGCAGACAAAATGAAGGCAACAAGCAGAAAAAGTCCTAGAGAATATGAATTTAAAGGCTCAAGGGTAAATATGAGAGAATTTCTTTTCTCATTTCATCATCAGAAAGAAAACTCTTCATTCTTGACTTAACTGCATCCTTGGTGTTGAATATGATATTTTCTAGAACATTTTTACTATTTCCTCCTTCCAAGGGAATGTTTTAGGTCTTGCTGGCTTTTTTTTTTAAATTGAGTTGGAATCTTAAGCTATCTTATTAGGTAAAAAGACAAATATTTAACAAAAATACAATAAATATAACAACAAAATTACAAAGTCACAATTATTTCTATAAGATATTGAATCCACGACATGCCAGTATAAAAATAATTAATTTCCCTGGCACATTTATATTCTGTAAAATGTAACCTAGATGGCACTACTTCAGTTATCATTCTTCTTTCCTTCGTGCTTGATGCAGGTTATACATCCTTTTGACAATGAAGTTTAATAGTCCTATAATATTATAAGGGCTTATTGTTGTACTCTTTATCAAATATTGTTATTTCTCTAACATCAGAAAAATAAAGATTAAATTTAATTATTTCTTCTTTTGGCTGACATATTGCCTCAGAAACTCAGACAAGATGTCCTGTTCTCTCAGTATTATTTCTAGCCATGATCTTAGCAGTGCTTCTTTCAAAGCAGAACTGGATGACCATATCACATTGCCATAGTAAGTGTTGTATTTCTATGCTTGTATTTCTAGCCTGTCAGTCTCTAGCACCCCATACTCCTTTAGCAGTAGCATCAGCGCTTGGTGTTGTTGGTAAGTGCCCACAGCATGGTAGGTGCTGCACAAAGCCTTGGTGCAAAGGCAGAACTGTGTTGAAATGTCTGTTCTATGTGTGAGTAAATTTCAGAAAGGTTAGCTGGCTTCAGAACTGTCACCCTGTCCCTCTACCAGACCACCATGTGCCTTGCTCCAGGTATTCCCTGTCTGTCTCACTCACAGCCCCTGGGCAGCCAGAGGAGCATTGAGCTCTCCCTGCCAGATGAGCTAACTGTGCCTGGGGAGCTACACTGACCATCCCACCAAGACAGCAGTATCCTCCCCCACTTTTCTCATCAAAATATTGTTATGCTTTTCCATAAAGAAAAAAAAAACAACAAATAAACTCATCTGGCAAGAATTACTCTTGCCCAAGCAATTGCGGTTCATAGTTCAGCTATCTTCTGCAAGAGGAATTTTTAAAAAGAATTCAGCATTAACCTAACCCAAACTGTCAAAATCAGTGCTATTTTTATCATTGGCTTAAAGTGAGAAAAATTAGGCTAATGTTTGCAGTTTTATTTATGTTTTAATTTTTGTTTATGTTTTCTTTATTATTTTCAAGGAATAATTTAAAATTCATGTCACTTCTTTTCTCAGTAGATTTTATTCTTATTATCTATCAAGGGAGCTGACTTTCATGGCTGATATTGGGAAGATTATCACCACTTTCTATCCTTTCTTCTTTTAGAAAGAAACACTCCTCATCTATTCATAAAAACTATTTTCTTCTGAATCCCTCTAAGAAGAAAACTTTGTCTTCCCATCTGTAAGTTTTAAATTATCTTGTTAGACTGCACTTACTTCTTCTTCTTTTTCCCTCTTCTTATTACTATCCATATTAATCTGTATCTGACCTTAGATAACTACTACTATCAATTTTTTCATGTTCATGGAGAGTGGAATTTGCTGCAGCCAACAGCGGCTCAGATCTTATGCACATTCTTCAGTTCAGATTTGCTCACATTTGTAACTACCTTGATATTTAAATTGTTTTGGCTTTGGCTGTGGCCACATGGCCCTGGATACTTTGATAGACTGGTGCAAAAATAGCATACAAGAGGTATACAACATTTACTGAGGATATACAGAGTATTCAGTTTTCAAATGCTTTCAGATTTTACAGTTATTTTCAGCTTTACATTCAGCTTTATATCTTATATTTGACTTGTATTGTCAGATTATAGCTGTGAGCTTGTTTTTAGTTATGACACTCAGGGCATCTCATCTTTCTGTAGATTTCTTTCTTATAGCTGAACTAACTTAGATTTCACTTCACAATCCACCCATCAGAATTTTCATTATTCCCCCAAAGCCATAATCATTGTCAGATGGTATATCATTCCTCTTGATCATTTGACATATTCCTCAAATATACATACAAACATGGAGGTAATTAAACTCATGTATCCTTACTATTCTTCTTCTCTTGTTTCAGAAAACCATATCTTCCCTTTTACTTTGCAAGTAATGACATCTGAGTTAACAGAACTCCAAGCAGCTGCTATGGTTTGAAGTCTATTCAATAACATCTTCATGTTTATCTGTGCTCCTCCTACTACAATGGGGATTGTTTCACCCAAACAGACCATTACCTTGTTGAGACACTTTGAGAATCAAAAACCTACCTCTTTCTATTGCCATGATGAAAATCACTCTATGTATGTGTTTGTTCCCTTTAACAGGACCTGTCTCTTTATTCTGAAATTTCCTCAAAACCACTGCCCAAACTATGTTCTTATGGAGGCTAAAACGTCATAGCTTCAAATGATAAAACTTGCCCAACTGCAAATGAGATTTCTGTCTTGAAAGAAAATGGATGGCATAGTCTCACAGTTCTCTGAGTAAGCAGTTGAGGGCATTGGAACTGTACAATATCAGTGATTATTAAAACAAGGAAGATCAGTGGAGGTTAGCTGAAATTATGTATATGGTGTGTGAAATTATCTGTGGTCTGAAATTAAGTATGTTTGTTAGGCATCTCTATGTAAAATTATAAAATATCAGAGCAATATGTTAATTAAGTTGTATAGGTTGCTGAGAGCTTGATTATCTAAAGGTGAATATAGAAAAGCCACATTGTTCAAGAGTGGTTTTTGAACACAAGTCCATCTGGTGACTTGATAAAAGTATTTCGTTTCTCAAGGCAATCTGAGTGTATACTCCCTAGGCGCCACCGTTTATAGCTTAAATATGACTTGCATGTGGATTCAGCATTACAAATAGGAAACAGCAGCCCTTGGACTTGTACTCTAATGTAGTCCTTTCATCACCCAGTTACCCTTAAGCATCTCCTTTCCTATTGTAATTTGGTCTAAATGCAAAGCATTAGTGCTATCGATAAAAACTAATGGTTCTACTTAGAAAAAGAGAGACATATTTAAAATAAAGGAGATAGCTGGCTTGCTTTTCTTTGCATCCAGGAAGTCAAGCAGGGATACTGGCCTGCAGCCATCTACTTCTGGACACAGGATTGTAGAAGCAGCACCATTGTCATGAAGGATCAGCCTCCACCTGTATTCTTCAAACCTGTTTATCAGGCAGTGTATCTTACTAACTAGTGTAGGCAGCCAAAATCAAGGAACTACTTTATTTTTGCATTGTCAGTTTAACTGGAACAACTATTACAGTCCTGATGAATATGAGGAAACATAATTGGCACAATAGGCAGCATAGGTGCAGCAACAGGAATATTTACAGTGCTTTGCCACTGTGAGAAAAATGTAACCTTAACAGTCTTTCTTGGTTTAGTTTAGCTGATGCAATAATTGAACTTTAGTATTGATGTTTCAACTAGAAGTCAGAATCAAGAGATCATTACAGAAAATATACGTGAAACTAATGAAATGCCATATTCTAGAAAATCAAAGCAAAGCAGAAATCACATTTTCAACTGCTGTTAAGCAAGGTAATTAAAGAGAAGAACTTTTAACTTCCGGTTGCTGAAGATCTGATATCCCTGCTGTCTACTAAAACATTTGGAATAGCAAGTTGTATAAATTCCCCATGTCATGAAATATGTAATTTTCATCAAAAGAGAATTTGGACAGTAAAACTGAGAGAAATATTTGGACAAGCTGCAACTTCAAAATTCGAAGTGCTGGTTTGCTCAGGAAAGCAGCACTGAATCCTCACTCTTATTCCTCTTTACTGAAGAGAACAAGTTTCTTTGTGGGACCCCTATGAAAGTCAAGCAGAAGGGTAATAAATTCAATGCAAAACCTTTAATTGCTATGCATAGTCACTGCAGTGAAGAAATCGGTGAATTGTTGTCTAGATCTCACCTTGGTAGTCCAGCAATTTCTTACACTGAAAGTCATATTGTTCTTAAGGTTTGGCATAGCTGCAGTCAGCACAGGAAGTTGTAAGAACCATGGTGGAGAAAACTAAACTATCAACTTTTCAGATAGCAAATTATTTTGTGGCTTGGACAATGTCCTCTGTGTAGTGTGCAGCTTCAAGCACAGCAAGAAGTGTTAGCAAACAGTCTCTCATCCTCACTTTCCAAGGAAAGGTTTGCCTCAACCTCCTATTGACTTACCCTGTTTCCTCCCAGCAGCCCAACAGATTCTACTTCCGTTGCCCTCTTTGTTTCACAAAGGACACATGCTTTTGTTTGCTTCATGCTTCTTATCCCTGCACAATGATTCTCCCTTTTTCAGATCTCTCTCCAAAGCCCTCAGCTTCCAGTTAGGCACCGAGTACTAAGCACTTCATTCTTTGTTCCAGCTTTTCCATTTCAGTTTTCTGTAAACAGGCAAGTTTCGTCTCCAGCAGTAAGCATGTTTGTGACCTTTCAATCGTGCAATAATTCCTGTCATCTCGCCCTTTTCCCAAATGCTTGCACCTTTTTTTAATAGTTACTGTTTTAATTGGGCTATGGCCTTTTTTTAAAAATTGCCTGTTAAGCTCCATAGACACCTGGGGCACTGGATGCATAAATAATACTTAGTTAAAAACAATGAGATCGAAGCTCCCATTAAATTGTTTCATGGTAACTTTCACCTAATGAACTCACATCCGGC
Organism: Catharus ustulatus; assembly: GCF_009819885.2. Lineage (NCBI taxonomy): Eukaryota > Metazoa > Chordata > Aves > Passeriformes > Turdidae > Catharus > Catharus ustulatus. Next base: position 62,900,483 of record NC_046225.1, on the reverse strand, counting down.
ACCAGGAAAATCAGATACTTTGTAGGGAGTATTAAAGCAGGTTTTGAGGTGATTCATAAAAGATATGCAGTCAAGAAATCTGGAGGACCTGGAAAATATCAGATAGGGGTCTTTGATTAGTGGATATATTTAGGCAACTGAAATTGAGGAAGCATTTGTTAGACTCCAAATAGTTATGGAAAATAAAAGATGAACACAGACAATTTGTTACATGTATTAGGTGAGAGGGAAAACCTATTAGTCTCTAAGTGTGTTTGGAATTCTCACCAAAAAGCTCCTAAATGCATACATCCATTGTGTTTAAAAAAAAAATGTTCAGTGACAGATGTCAGCTATTCCAGTTCTTCTGAATTGTGTTTTAACTGCTCAAATTTTTAGGGGAATAGTATGTAATCCTAGATCTCATTTTAATAATTCTGTTACTGTCATGATCTGTGAGCTACAGCATTTCCAAATTTTACATTTGGAAAACAGCTACTCAGAGAGTCATCCTCAAATGGACTTGGGTACCATGTTGATATGTACTGCACTACCTAACCTTTGCTACCTACTGCAACCCATAGACAGCAATACTTCAATCCTGTTTACATTCCATTGGGAGATTTGAGAGGCCATGAACATAATCTGGTTTGAATATTCATTCAGATACAGAAAAACTGCTGAGTTGCCTACCTTCTAGAAAGAAGCTCTGTTCTCCCACTGAATTATGTCTTTTGGTAGTTAAACAAAGCCTCAAGAAGGGCATGAGATGGCTGTTTATGTGTTTTTTTCTGTTTCTATTTCTTTGGCCTAATTAAAATGTGATTGGGCCAGAAAAATATGAGAAGAAACAGAGAAAATATATAAATAAAGAGACAACATAACCCTGTAGGTAAGAAACATACTGTGATGGGATTATGTATCTGCATAATCTTACAATTAATTGTGAATCAAAAAAACCATTGTTAGTAATAATTTTCAGGATACAAATCTTGATTTATATCTTCTAAACTGAGTATCTCAACTCAGAACATTATTTAGTTATGCTCTAGCTTTTTGCTTCCAATTTTTCATATCAACCAGTAATTTTAAAAGATACACAGTAGGGCTCCATCTCAGTTTAAAACTTTGCAGTTCAAGTGCTCAGGTAGCAGAGAGCAGGGGCTCAGATTGTTTTAGGAAGAAAAGGAAATCTAATTTAACACACCCATGTCACCACTAACTTTTATGGTTTGGTTCCTGCTGAGTGCTGTGGGTTTCAGCAACGATATCATTACAATATTCAGTACAGAATAAAGGACCTCCATTTTACCAAAGCTATGTCGGCTGCATAAGAGCTTTTTCAGGAAAATATGTATTGTTCCTCCAGAAGTGAGAGGTCTAAGGAAGCGACACATTGCAGAGACGTGTTAGTGTCCGTGGAGAATTAGTGGGGTTCAGCCAACACTTTGGGTTTTGCCATCACAGGAAAGGGAGGTGGCAATGAGAGGACTCAGAGACACCAGCAGTATGATGCAATGGAAACAAGAGTCAAGAGGCAGCACATGAAGGCCTCATCTGGGGAAGAGGAAAATGAGGCCATGGGAATCTAAGAGAACGGGTGGAAGAAGCCATGAGCAGTATTACCTAAACCCAGACACCACAATTTTATTAAACGGATATGATTTACCAAAACATCTGAAATTTCTGAATTAAAGTGAGAGAAACCCTCCTCCTCCTGCTATCAGGTACCATTTTGTTTATGCATCAAATCCTACAAACAGCATGGACAGTCCACCTACTACAACTGGCCAGTTCTGGGCACTGCCAGGAGAATGATGTGCAGTGAGCATTCAACTTCCATATTATTTGCAATTAATTTGAAGTATTTTTGTTAATTTACATTAGACAGGTTTTTTGTTGCAACATGTAAAACTTCATCAAGACATGAAAAACTATCCACAATCAAAAGAGTGTACAGTTCCCTGTTCCAGAAAACCATCTATTAAAGACTTTACTATGTACTAATGTCTGTTTTCACTAACCTGTAAAAGTCTAAATTTGCTCCTGGTGTATGCATTTTCAGAATATGACTTTGAGACTAAGGAAAAGCTGTATTAGTGTTTAAGAAGCATGTGTGAGAGTGTCTCCGTGTGTTTGTGTGTGCCTGCATGAGGCACTTGCACTTAGGAGTATAAAAGTGTTGCAGTGGTTGCACATAAAAGGCTTTTATTTTACCTACAATATCCCTATGAAGAAAAAACCCTGGTCTATAAAGATAGCCCATAAACTTGCTTTTCCTACTTGTTCTTTTTTTTTTTTTTTTGGTTTTGTCTTCTACTTGTTACTGAGAGAAACAGTGAGAAGGGAGGCAATAGACATCAGTGATCCCATAAAACGTGTTCAATTTATTAATAAGAGTTTAGAAAAAGATGAGACCCAGCAGCCTGTAGACAGGAGTAAGTTCTACAACAGTCTGGTTACCAATCATTCTCAGAGCCAGCTAACAGCTGTCTGACCATTGGATATGGCTATTTGCATGGCTAACAATTGGATGTCTATCTACTCTGTGAATGGCTTGCAACAAGCTGTTTGTTTGGGGACTATTCATAACAGCACAGTCAAAAGTCTCCTGAAAGGCATACTCGTTTCCATTTCTGTTCTTTACCCTTCTAAAATTGGCAATTTATTACATCAAAAAATAGCAGTCAACCCAGAAAAGGACAAAATTGACACAGCTCCCTTTTGATCTTTCAGTTTTGAATAGGCACCCACCAATGAACTTCCCAATGAATATTCATTGGATGCAAAAGAAGTACCCAGCATTTTTTTAAATAGACATTTTACTCTAAATATTTAATAAAAGAGATAACCCTTGATATTTTATATAGCAGAGATGCATTTTCAAATAACTTTAGAAAATGGAGTTAATTTCCTTGCATGCATTTGCTGCATTATTCTCTTTCATTTTATATATATAGTCTTTTCCTGTATTTCCCCATGTTTCCACCCCTGTGGCAGGTTATTCCATACCTCTTCTTTGAACAGTTTCTTTTACTTTTCTTTAAAGCAGTTGTTAGTGTTGTCTTTGACATAAGCAGTTTATACCATCAGTTTGATCCAATATATAACAAATATTGTCTTCCTTTGAAATCTAAAGAATTATTTGGGAATGTACATGGAAATTATATTTACATGGAAACTTCCTTTTGCTACAAAAAAGTAATGGGCCTAAACCACATTTTGTATGGGCCAAATTCCATTTATTGATGTTTCTCTTATTTCAAGGCAATAATTCCAAATTTTTGCCAGTGCAATCAAGCACGGAGGTTGGTCCAACACTTTAGAAGAGGTTCTGATTTGCTACAAATGACTAAAAATTAAAACTGAACTGAATTTAAGGTATAAAACTCGGGGGAAGTGGTTTTTTCACTCTATAGCAGGAGAGATGGGTAATGGGATTTCATGTATGGTACACATAGTACATTATGGTCAATGTTGTTTTTTCTATTAGACCTAATATGATAAAAGCTAAATAAGAGCCCTTAGGGACAGAGTTTACCATCTTCACACAAGATATTTTAATAGCTTCCAAAGGAGAAGATATATTAGTTAATATAATTAATAAATTAATTTTGTATCTACTGTAATTTCATACCATGTTTTAGTGTCATGCTCTACATTAAAATATTCAAATGTTCTCATACCACAGCCATTTAAAAGGTCTGTTCAAGGAAATCAGCATACTCTGCAGTTTTTACTTGCTTCTCCACTGCATAAAAGGCGAGTCTTTTTCCTTGGGATGTCAGCTTGCTACTTCAGACATCTTAAATAGAAACTGGTTGTGGCTTTAAAAATGTTCAAAGTTCACTCTCAGTGCATGACTGCTTTTAGGATCCTTACCAAAGCAAGGAGCTGCAGATTGGAGTTGGCTGCAGACAGGACCAGATGCTTTTGCACGTTTGTCCAATTCACATTAAAGCAGCAATTTACAATGCAGCGGTTTACAACTGGTAAGACACAGTGCTACTCAAGAATTCTGTTGATATCATACTAAGATATCTGGCAGTGAGATTTATAACATAGCAATCAAATTAATTGCAACCCCTGGAAACAGATAAAAAAATTCAGGTTCAAAGATACTGAGGGACATTCACTTTGTTTTCCTTTTTAACTACAAATTCTTCCTATTCTGCCACATTTTGCCTACAGTCATGCTTTTCTGTTCACTGATTAGATTACCATGCTGCTTGCTAAACATATTATGCTCCTGAAAGTCTTCTCAAAGGCTCCAGCTGGTGCAGATGCAGTGACCCTGCTCCCCCAGTCAGACTGCTCAGAAGAAACCCACTGCACTGGTGCATTAGTTACTGCACAGGGCAAATTACCATGCTCTTCATTTTGAGAGCCTTACATGATCTCAGACTTAACTACCTGAGACACACTTTCTGTCATGCACTGCTGCAAGCCTTTTGAGAACAGCTGAGAACAAATGATTTAGTTGCATTTTAACTGCAAATGGGCACATAAAATTCTCACCAGACTCTTCAGCTCTAGAGTTTTCACTCCCATAATGCAACAGCAGTTGGAACTGCTTGTGAAAATGGTAGTCCTTTGATTAATTAGCTCAGCTTTCTTTAATGATGCTGTCCTAGTGATGGATATATAGCTATTTTGAAATTAGGGTCCTATTTCTACTTTATTACTCTTATTCTCAAAACACCAAAAATAGGATTCATCTGAAATAATATAGCTACATTGTGAAATTTTCAGCTGGACAAATCATTTAGCCTTCCTTTGGAGTCTGTAAGGAGAAACAGAAAGACAATTATTCTTGTTACTTTAGGGATCAGATCTACAGGGATTCAACAGTGGAAACCTGTGGTTAAGTCTGTATTCTGTAAATCAGAACTAGAGTAGAGATCAACCAGTGAATTCTGAGTGTGCAGATTTGCCCACAGAGCACAGTGCAGCAATAGTTTAAAGCAGATGTTAAAGCCCAGAAGCACCAGAGCCACCTTATCACACTTCTGTGGCTAACTACTGTAACTAGGATTGCCCAATGCCATCTAAACAAAGCTACGATTGCTGATTTCTACCAGGTAGAGTTGGAAATCTCTGCAACAGGATGCATTGCAGACATGCCCCTTCATGTTCATTCAGCAGCAAGTTACACTTGCATTGAAATTGGTCTAGGGCCTGGTCTAATAAGATCAAGCATCTTCATACTGATAGAAGTGCATCAATGTCAAGGGTTATATATGTTTAAAAACAGTTCCCAAACTGACATAGTTATACTGGAAAGCTACACATGTAGCCCAAGTCCCTCTCCATGGACCTTCAGGGCACAGTGCAAAGATCATCTCTTTTCTCTTGTGTAAATAGTCTTTTGTTTTTGTTTTTTTTTTTATTGCTCAGCCAGAGGGTTGAGGACATTACTTGTGTGTCTTTGTTGTATTATATCATAGGTAATTGAAAACTTAAGTAGTTTAATCTTCAGGCAGGCAACAGTTGGCAACATATCAAATTTTATTGAAAGGTTTTAATGTGGGGTGTACTGTGAGGCCAAGGGCAAGGCAGAGAGTTTCAGTTTTATTAAACCAAATTTGGAGAGTATGTATTTGGTCTCCATATATGCTCTATTCATGTAGAACATGAAAGACTTTTTAATATCCATGCCTTGGAATTTTATCTCTTACTGCTCAGGCTGACTTGTGCTGTTTACATATTCCCTGGTGGATGTAAATTTTCCAAAAGCCAGTATAAATGCCTCTGGTAGGGCTATGGGAATTACAAATTGTTGCTAATAGCAATGATGTCTCTGCTGAAATACTCCACTGTATCACATTTTGTTTTAATAGTTAGAGAAGACCTACTAAGGCAATACTTGTTCCTGTGTAGCTTGGAACCCATGGTGTGTGCTCCAGTTCTGTTATTAGCAGCAGTAGGAGGGTGGATTTTGCTGGGGTTTGGTTCAAGATCAGTGATAGAGTAGGTGTGGCTCCGACCACCCCAGTGTGAACTACCCACCCTTACACATCTTAGCTGCCTCTTAGACACACCCACACTGATAACTCCTCATCCAAGTTCTTATTTTTACTGTAACAGATACAGTTTTCCCTCATGCATGTCAACACAAAAAGTTCCTGTTCATCCCACTCATCACATTACATATCCATGGCATCTCTCAATTGATTCCCATATCCCTTAAAGATCCAAGATTGGTGCCCATTTACAAAAGCCTTCCTGATATACAGAATCATTCATATAATTTCTGTGCAGTACAGTACCCAAAGGTCTCTTACCACCTCTCAACATGTAAACTGTTTTGTACATGTCCCAAATAAGCACTTCAATGATTTCTCCCTTGCTGGGGAGAAATTTTCTGTAAACATGTTCAAATTTTTCTCTATCTTCTTTCAAGTCCAACCTGAGAGTCATCCTGCTAAGGTTTCCATCACGCCCAAGACCACTGCTTACCACAGTTACCAGGAAGGCAGATCTGATGCACATCTACAGCCCAGAGGGCTTCCCTTGGAGCACAAGTCATTACTCATGACTAGACTGTCATGCCTGCACTGAAGGAGGAAGAGGCAGCAGCTGAAAAGGTTTTGGAAAACAGCCACTAGCCAGTGGTTTGATTGTTGTAGGGTAAGTTAAGGTGCTCAGAAATACATGAACTCTTCCCTTCCCTGAGGGAGGGGCACTGTAACAGGCAATTGAGTGAGACTATCCATGGACAACAAGGAGGCAGCTTCTCAAGCCATCACAAATTAAGCACTACAAGCTTTATATATCAAAAACACTGAAACTCCTTCCAGAAATTAGTGCTGAATATTGCCTTAAATACAGTTGTCTATGGGGCAACACAAGTGACCTGTATTGCCCTTTGAGAAGTCTTGTGCCCTCAAATACTTGGATTTCCAGTAAATAAAACGTACTGTGTTGGAGTATGATATTTGTAAGAATTAGCTTCAAAAATTACCAAAGATCTAATACAAAAACCCCCATATATTTTTGGCTATATTTTGGCATATAAACCTGCTTCAGAATTCAGCAGTAAATCTCAGTCTTTTCCCTTTCATGTAAAAGAAAAAGGCTGTGATGGATTTGTCACACAATGAAACACAAAGGGAAGAATTTTTTTTGTGTATATACATTTTAAATACCAGTAATTTACTAGGCAATAAATACATTTTATTAAAAAGTCCTTTTATATTCTTCTGGCCAGCCCATCCTCAGGATGTACTATAACTCCCAAACTCCTTTTACCTTCCATGGGAGTATTTTGTACACACTTTCATGTAGAATATTACAATTATTGGTCATAGACCACATCACAGCAGCACTGAGCAGATATTGGTGTTGTGTAGATGTATTACAATTAACCAGCCTCCATTAACCCAGTCACCTCTGTGTTGTCCATTTGTGTTTGGTGAAGACAAAGCCACTGGCTGTATACTCATAGCTTTTGTGCAGGGATAATGAGTTTGGAAGAGCTCAGGTGCTCTAATAAACTTGGTGGTGCCACGTTGCTGTTGCCACTGTATACATTGGATATCGTTTAAAATCATTTTTATACAATGGCAGTTTAGCTTATACGTATCAAAAAGTGCTGCAATTACACCTTAATATACAAATTACACTCTATGGTGTGCTGGATTTTTTATATATTTAGAATTTAATTATAAACTCTATAAATAGAATGTTTACTCTCAATAAACATTATCATTAATGTTGTCAGGTTTTTAAATATGCATTAAATATGAAAATACAGTAATATATTTATATGTTTAGTATATGAAATTGAGAATTAGTCACAATTACTTAACACAGCACAATGTAGAAATATTCTAGATATCATGTATCTATAGTGTTGTTTATTTATGCATTATAGACTACGTTTTCAGGATCTGCTCTATGACATAAAAGCCTAGAGTGTGTGGCCCAAACCCTTCTCTCTTCTCAGTCATTATTTCTTTTTTGATCAGCTCCTCCTGGAGTCTCCAGTATTTAAACATGACAGTGAAGGACAGGTGATGTTGGGATACCGATTTCTCAGAACGTAAAACATACCAGATGGAGATTATCTTCATAATCCAGTACAATTCATATCATATAAGACATTTTAGTCGAAGTATTATCAAATACATATTTTTTTAAATTATGCATTTCTTTTATTACGCTCTTCAAAAGTGACAGTGAAATGAGGTGCTGGTTTTAGACTTGTCCCCTAGCATGTAAGGCTCTCTAAAATATGTCAGTATTTTTAATTTCTGATTTATTTATTTTTGTTAAAATTTCTGTGGTAATGACAAATTAATATCAATTCATAGGTGAGAACTGAGATAAAAATGAAGGAATTATGACCAGTCTTATTCTCAACTTCTAATTTAAAATCTACACACATTAGCAGACCTACCATTTCTAACAAAAGTACACATGACAGGCTTGTAACTCCATGTACCAATTCCAGTTCAGTGTTTCTGATGAGATCTGTGAAATAAAAACTCACACTTTCTCTCAGCTGAATGTTTAACAGCAGTGAACCACAGCATATATTTGATTTTCCTTTCTTCATTTTGAATATTGTCTCTTCTGGTTCTCCCTTTTTCTCACCCTTCCCTTTATCTTTCATGCTGTTTTCTTGGAGATGGAAACATCTGAATACAAGCCACTTTAATGTCATTCATGAAAGTGTCATATTCTGGTATAGCTCCAGAATAATGTTATGGCGTTGTATCTTGGCAGACTTAGGCAAGCAAAAAATCTTCAAACTTCTGATAACCAGAAATGGCTGCAACAACTATCTTACAAAAATATTCATGAAATACTTTTATATTTATTCTTCAGTGATTTGTACATCTCCATAGCTGTTTAAGTCCTTTGCTGTGATATCATAAATTCACCATCCATACAGGGTTAGCTGAGCAGTGAGTGCCTTACCTCTGATGTCACAGCTGTGACACTTGACTCTACGCTTCACCTAGAGCAGCAGCAGAAGGAATGAAGCCAGTAGTGGCAGAGGGGAGGAAGAGAAATCCACTTCTGTGCCAAAGTTCCACCATTTGTCTATGCTTCTTAGCCCAAACTTGTTTAAATTGTCACCAAATAATTTTTGTTTGATTGGAATATCAAATACCACATTTTCCAGCATGTCTGAAGGATAAAGAAAGCTAAAATATTTGCTGGGAAATCAGTTTTGCTCACTGTACAAAATAATACTCACTGTATATTACTGAAGTAGAAAAGGCTCAGTAATTCATGGCCATCAGATTGATGAGGAGAATTTTATTGAATTACTGAAGCTTCACAGCAATGACAATGAGACCCTGGGAAGCTAGCTGAAGAGAAAACAAGATTACACAAGTCCAACAATTCAGAATGAAATCATCAGTCTAATGAGCCGTGAAGTTATCCACACTATTGTAAAGGAAATTAATTGTGGTTCACAATACCATTCTGTCATAGCTGATAGAACTCAGGATTACATAGATATAGTACGCAGAAGAAAATTGTCCATCTTCACCACATTGACCCTGGCAAGCAAACTATCAAAAACTTGGCTATAATTTCCTATACACTAAACAATTCCATGGAGTTAATTGGAAAAATTGCTTACTGACATTGTGTACTTGTTTGTAATGCACAACACTCATGAATAAATCAAAAACATTCTTGGGAAAATGTCCATAAGTGTACAGACTTTCCAGTGAAGATATATTTTGAAGTAGATATAAGATTCATGGTTCATCTAGTCTGCTTCTCCTCTGTAAAAGAACTGTTTCAAAAGAATCTGCTATCCATCCTTATGAGACATTCAGAGGAAACTAGACTGGAGGTATAAAAACTAAGGCCAGCAATGTCTCAATGGGAGGATGAAACTGTAAATGTGCTTGCTTTAATGTCCCACACTCATAAAATCCCTGATGAGTCTGAAATAAAAGTTTATAATAGGGGCAAAGCATAACACTAAGCAGAGTATGTCAAGTAAATTTTGTCAAAGGAAGGTTAATGAGGCAAAAAACTGATTCAACTGTGTCTATTATTAAATAAGCAGAAGAAATTGTCCAAACATTAGACTTGGTTCCAACAGCACCTCCATAGCCCAAAGCTTCCTCTGCTATTTAGCTTTTAGAGGAGACAGCAATTTTATGTAATCAAAGGAAAGTAATTTTTCACACTGTAGTACTTCAAAGAAATTTAAGTGTGTTTTGTCCAGCTGAAGACCATGTTCCTGTAGGCTGATCTGAATGAACATCCACAGTTGGAAGGAATGTTTTATGTCAATGTGAATGAGGAATTTGCTGGCTGTGAACTTGAGGGGGAAAAATTATGATTAAGAAATATGCCCCACTCAGAATCTGACCATATGAAATACAACTGGAGACATTTTACAGACTAGGACAACTCCTGTAGGGAGCATGCAGTCTGGTAACTGTCCCAGCACAGCTGCAGTCCCTTCAGTGTGACAACTTCACCATCAACTGCCACAGAGAGGCTGTGACTGCAGAGCTCCACAGCTGAGCCACCTCCAGACTCGACTGAGGACAGATTAATTTATTTCCCTTTTCTACCAACTTTCCTGCAGTGTTTGTTATTTTACTTACCAGCCCAAAGATTCATGGCACATGCTGTTTCCTCAAATGTCTGCTTTGTTCAGAACTGTCTAACCCTGAATGCTCTGCAAGCATCATGTCATCATTTCAGGTCGTACCAGGGGACAGCACGCTTTACTAGCGTCTTACCCTTTGGACAAAGCTGTGCCTTTACCCAAAAGAAAACACATGTTTAGGCAAAATGCTTAACACAGAGAGCTTTGAAAAAGGAGCAAAAGAAGGATCTCAGGTGACCCTTGTTAAAATTTCCCTATTGTACTGAAAAGCTTGTTTGGCTGTTACAGCTTATGCCCACTCTCACTACTAGCGAAGCATCCTTTCGGGGTGACACTCCTGTCGCTCTTAAAAACAGGTCTAAAGACAAATTGAAATTACTTTGAAAACATGTTGGACAACAATTTAATCATTTCTTTTCGTCCAAAAAGCACAAGGCAAAGAGGGGATGAAATGTCAGGATCACAAGCTACCATGAGATCAGAGGAAGTAATTCCGAAGAAGAAACAGCCATCAAAAACTCAGAGAAACTGTTGACAAAATACATAGTTTTTTAAGCAGGTGATTTATTTGATAGACTTCCTAAGAACAGCTATGAGTTGAAAACCTTGAATTTTCAAGGTAAGTATACATGTGGTTAAAGTGGGTAGAATGGTATAAGAATCATCAGTTTACCTGAAAACTAAAGTATTAGAGCCAACTACAAGATGTCAGATTTTTGTTTCAGGGAGTCATTATTGGGGGGAAAATATTTGAAATTGTGAGACTATTCTGGCCTTCATGTATCAGCCAAAGGTTGTATTTGGTTAGGGGAATAAGACAATCACCAATTAGTATGCTTCTCTCCAAATCCCATTTTTAAAATATACATGGAGGGATAAAGAGTTTCAGAGTAACTTTCTGAATAATTTGCATATTATTACTTTTTTGGGTCTAAAAAGCATCACTTAAAAAACTTACTCAGTGAAGAGATTTAGACTATTTTGTCTCTAAGTCATATGTACAGAGATATCCATGCATCTCACTACATCACAGTTTATCCATTATGAAGGAAAACAGAACATTTTGATTTTTTAAAATAATTTTAGAAAAACTGATGTCACACAGAAGCAATTGTGAATCAGATCCAGAATGCTGATTCTAACACCAAAAGATGATAAATGTTTCAAATGAAAAGTTATAATCATATGTTACCATCATATACTATTGTAGACTTCAGAACAAAATTTTAGCATCCTGAGGCTGTTTCTTTTACCTGCTTTTGTTCTACTAAAGCAAAAGCCCAGTGCACGCCTGATAAATCTCTACCTTCCATTGCAATAACTTGACTAATGCTGAAGTGAGGTTCCTCCTGTTCACCTGTTCATTACTCATCTTTTTCATTTTCATCCTGAACAGCTCCTTACAAGTGTTCATACTGCCAATTTCTTTACTAGTCTCATCTTGCTATCCTGGTCAGCCCTGTGTGCATCTGAAGGACACCTGAACGTGTGAAGGGCAGCCACTGCATGACAGCAAGAGTGAGTGTGCCCTTCTCAGCACTGTGCTCAGCCAAAGTTTGCAATAAACCAGTGCAGAAAGCCAAACCAAAATGGTCATGAGCATGAATGTCTTGCACAGTACACACACATATATCCTTCCACATCCACCACTTCTGAGGAGACCTGGGTTTTTTGCACAGGCTGGTGTTTTCTGCTACCCAGTAACCAAATACATTTTTTAAGTAAGGTCACTTTAAAGTTAAGACTTCCACAAAATAACTACCCAGCTGGAGGTCAGAGTACGATCCTCTCTTGTCCTATGTCTCACAGTGGGCCAGAGCCATGGTCTGGCTTGCAACAAGCAATGGCTATATCTCATACTCTGAAAATGCAGGTATTCCTAACAATTTCAGTATTATTATGGAGAATAAAAGAAAGCAGACCTGGGGGCATTTTCAAGAACACTTGGCAATGGAAAGAGAGAATTAGAGAGCAGCTCACCAGTGACAGTAGTTGTGTGGTGAGTAACTGTCAGCAGAGCTGCATCACTTTTAAAATAATTAAATTTTCCTACTCAAGAAAATCCAAGGACAGCAAAAAGTAAAATTTAGCTTGAGTAAAATTTAGCTACTGTGGTTGGAGTTTACACACCATTAAAGGTCAAGAAGTAGTTCTCTTCTCTCCAACCATACTTTATGAATTGGACCCTCTCCTTGGATTCTGTTACCTCTCCTACAGCTCATATATTCCCACTCACATCCTGGCCACTGCAGCCATAACTCCATCCATAAGTGTAACACACCAAAGCACTTTGGCAAGTTCCAATTCTCCAACTTCCTCATAAGAAACAACAAATGTAGAAAAAAAAAAAAATTAATATAGATCTGCTATTGAGATATTTCTGTGAATATTAGAGAAATACAACTTTCAGCTACCATTTTTCACTTTATCTCACTTTCTTAAACATCCCAACTGAAAACCACATACAGAATTGTTTAAAGTGTAATTCACAAAAGCCACACCAACCCTAGAGTAATCACTGTAATGTAGGAACTTATAACCAATAAATGTTGTTTAAAGTACAAGGCTGAATGGTGGTGGCTCTGAACTGAGGTGGGAGTGTGTGGCTTGCGGGAGACAGAAGGGAAGTAGGGGAAGTAGCTGGGGTTGACAGGAAAAATTGATCAATGACTGTAAATGGGGTGTGGAAGGATTTAACTGCTGGTTTGATTTCATTTGTGGCCTGTGAAATTAGGAGCCTTTTGAGCCTTTTCTCACAGTTCATGAAGATCTGGTACATGTGTCTGTAGTGTGAGTGTGGGTATGAAGTAAAATTAAGTATATATTGACTTGCATCAGCTTTCTCTTTGAGGAAATTAATTAGAGTATCATGCACCAAAACAAAAACAGTATCATTTAACTGAGAAGTTATGAGATGACACTGGTAGGAACTCAGTGAGAATGAGAGTCAAAAGCTAGAAGTACATGACTCATGCCCAATGTTTTACACAGAGCAGCATTTAAAGAACGAATACAACATCATCTAAATGCCCCCTCTTGTGTTTGTTCTGAAAAAGGCACATTTTCTCTGCAGTGGGAGAAAAGAAATCTGCTTTTTAGTTGACAAGTCTCTTACAGCAATGCTTAGTGACACTTTAAAGACTATATTGTGTATCCCATCTCTGAATGTAAAGACAAGGCCAAGTACCATGTAAAGATTTTTATAAAAAATAAACTTTCAATGCGCAAAAACGTTTTGCTGTTATAAAGTCAACTCGGCAAAAGGAATCCTGAGGTTCTAAAAATGCTTTTCCTTACAGGGAAATCTCAGCTGTTCTTTGGAGATACAAGTCACATGCATTTTCAAGTGTATTCTATATTTTACAGAAAAGTTATTGTAGAAGTCCAAAGTAAACAAATGTGAAAAGATAGTTTGTTGGACAGCAAGAGTAGATTACAGGATTTTAAGGGTAGTGCTCATAGAAAATCTTATGTGTTAGTGAATTTTCACTAAAGAAAATGAGTACATATAACAAGTTCTGTTGCTTAAACCTCAGACTAGAAATTTCATATGAGTAGTGTCAATTTCACATTTTGCCTGGAAATCTGACCACTCAGAAAGTGCAGTATATTTTGTTAAAGGTTTACTGCCTGTGGCTTGAAAGCATTAATATTAAGTACAAGATTTTTAAAGCAAAAGTAAGAGCTGATTTGGCACAAGTTTTTATAGCTTGCATACTTGAGGTTTATTTAAAATCTGACCCACAAACTACTCTGATGCAAACTTGCTCATTTAGATGCTGGTGGCACTATTTATCACGCAGTAGTCTCATTTGACAAAGTGGGTGCAACTGTTTTTTGCAATAAAATATTATTTCTGTAACATTTTCTGTCACAGAAGTTACAAAATCCTCTACTTCATCATGGAAGTACATGACAAAAATAGGAGGTTGGTTGGAATGAATAGGAGACAACCACATGTTGGGACACTCATAACTAGACAGACAAACATAAATTTAAAACAAGCAACTTCTCCATGTTATCCATTGCAAGATGTAATTTCATTTTTCAGCTTCTAACTATTTGAAGAATATCTGCTTGTGATGAAATTCTGAGAAAATGCATACAAGGGCAGATATGTTTCAGACACTTCCATCAGGCCTTGGCAGTTTTTTATTAACTCTCCATTCATTTCAATGATTACTTTGACTAAGAACAAATAAGTATCTCTGTGTTTTGTCACGATTACCATACCAGTCTTAGTTCTTCGAAATCCTCACTCACATGAATTTCTCTGCAAGTGTGGTCTGTCCCACCATACAAAAAAAATTAAATAAATAAAAAGGAAAATGCTACTCCTAATAGTGGAATTTTGAAGGATATTTGTCACTTATGTGATTCTTCTTATTCAGAACCTTGGTACCAGTTATAATGCAAGTCAAAAGCTCGGGCATCCTTTTGCTATTTATGTTGTTGTAGAATGTTTCGTGTTTTGTCTGTCACAAAGTGACCCCTCTCTACATGCAATCCCCTCCCTGCATCATTCCTAAGCACTCATAGAAAAGTTCAGCTCTGAAAAGACAACCACTAGCCATTTTATTACTGTCTTCCTCAAAACTTTCTTTAAGAAAGTTCTTTGAGAAGTTCCAGCAAGAGTGAAGGCAATAATTTCTCTGTGAATTCATTCCAAAGCTAAAGATGGTAGAAATCATATGAAATATCCTAGAATCTGTGTGCTATTATCCCTCAACTCTGTACACCCAAAAATGTCTTTGGCAGATTTTCCTCTACCTCTTGTAGCCAAATACATATTTTTCCCTTTGATGGTGATTCATATTACGAGCAATTAGGTCTTACTCAATATTATCTTTCCACGTTCTTCATTGGCCTGAGGATTGAAACTCCTTACGATGACTGTCCAAAATAAGCCTCGCTGGTCTGTCTTCCATCATCCTAACCACATACTCTGCCCACTCAGGTCACTGGGATTTCACTCCATTCACTGCTTTTGGCTCTATGTAGACCTCCCACAGTTCCTTGTTCAATAGTTCTCTCAACACATCTCTCTCACTAACTGGTCCAAACATTTATCACAGGGCTTTATTCTCAAAGATCTGTAACTGTTTTTTCTTTTTCAGTAGATTGCCTTGTTTCCCGTCCACATCTCCCAGCAGTTCCCTGCATTGGCAGCCTGGTCTTTCTCCACAACTGCCTCGAGCTAAACATTATCTTCAGAGAAAAGCAACAACTGTTCTACTCTGTACTGACTGAATCCATACCAAAATGTTGCTGAGTATTTCTGGAATTCCTAGGTGAAATGCTTGATTTGGTAACTATCTTTAGAAATTATGAGTTCAGTGGTTTTGATTAAACTGCTATATTTATCTGATTTTACTAATGTCTCATAAATACCTATAATAATGTTTTTATAAGTATTTTATTTTTCTCTGTTGCCTAACCAATGAAGTTTCAAAGCTAAAATGTAATTTCTGACTTTGTTCCAAGTATCTAGTATGAATTATATATGAATTTTCATGTGTACTTCTCTTCCCACAGCTATTGTTGTTTTTCCTGTTACTGACCACCAAGTTACACAATTCCAATATTGCATATTTATTGCAGATTAGCATGGAGGTTTCCCATACAAACAATAGTTTTATTACATTCTACCCATATTTACATTTTTTAAAAAATCAAATCCTCTAGTATTTGATTCCATGGCAGAGAGGGAACATAATATGCTATAAAATTAGCCTTAAATCATGTAAATATCCCCTAATTCCTTTACCTCCAGGCAAAAGATGGTATCTCTGAGAGAAGAGATTTTTAAAGCTTAAGGACTCCTATTTTGCATCCAAGCAATAAAAGCCGCTGAAGTATTGCTATTACCTTTGTATCACTATTTGTAAAGAACAAAGGCCTTTTTAAGCAGTGAAAAGCATATTGGTGCAATTAAAGTCTGCTAATAACAACTGAAATTATTTTCATAAGTCAGTGCAAACTGGGGTTTTAATCTTCGGTGAAAAGTTTAAATCAGGAATTTCTATAACACTGTAATTACTGTAAAAACTGCCAACTGGTAAGGAGTTAGAAAGAGATTTTATCTTGTGTTCATTTGTCCATATTTTTTCCATTTTGTATTGCCTTGTAAGCACACTCTTTATCCATAGCTTTAATTTCATTCTCATACTGCTTTTAGTCTTTGGCAGAACGCAGTATGATCACAACTTCTGTCAAGTTTTAAAACTAGTTGGGCTGTAAGAAAATGCTGTTTGGAAGTGCATTGCATTTTAAATGAAAGTGCAAAATAAAAGCATTAACCCAGAAAGAAACAAACTTAGATACAGAGCATAATGCAACGAGGGGATGGGAAGGCTCAACATCACTTCAGAAGGGTTTTGTGGAAGCTGGATGGGGAGAAAATTCTGCTACCTCCATTACATTTTGCCAAAGGAACAAACAGCCCCTGATATTTGGGAAAGAGCCAGCAGCATGCAATAATGCCAACAGATTCAGTTAAAATAATTTATAAATACTGGTATTAAGGAATAGCTTTCCTTGCAGGTGTTTGAATGGCTGCAAAGCCCTCATATTGCAACTTGCTGGGTAGGTATCAGGCAGACTTTTTTCCTTCACATAGCAGCCAGAGGCTTGTCCTCTGAAAGCCTCGCCTTGCAGAAGACATTTCCTGTGCCATTTTGGCCTTGTTTAAGGTGGCTAAACTGCACTTCACACCAACAGCCGTGTTGAATTCATATGTGCCCTGAAGCCAAAGGACACAGGGAAGGACTTGTGGCAGAGGAATCCTGGGGGCAGCGTCCTTGCATGGAGGGTGGATGGGAATCCTCCCTTTATTCTGCATTTTTTCTGCTCTTCTGGGTGGAATGTACAACCTTTAGACAAACGAGTGTCTCTGCTCACACGCCTAGTCTAGAATCCCTGAAGCAAGCAGAGACACCCCAGTGATGCTCAGTTCCCTGCATTCCCTGTATGTCCATGTACAATCACTCAACCCAGGGTACCTTGCCACGGTTTCCACCGTAGAGAGATTGCCTGTCCCTCTGTCACAAAGGCTCAGTTACTGTGAGCACAAAGCCAACAGTGCATTATCCAGCAAATCCACCCTGTACTTACACCACAATTTTGGACCACAGGGTCAGTCTTTTTGAGTCTCCTGGTGAATACACTTTTTTAAATTTAGACACAATTTGTTTAAAACTGGTTAGTCCTATAAGAAATTTGCCATTGGTGTCCCTGTTTTCTTTGAGTCTGGTTACACATAATCGTAATCCAAACATATTAAGATTAGGGCAGTCTGGCACCTGACTTTAACTCTGCCCTTCCCTGATACCACAAGTAGAGAAAACATAGGATTGGAGAATCTCATCTTCTTTTGAAAATTAAAAATAAATATAGAATGCTTTAATTATATTAATATAATTACCACAGAGTTAAAGCTCTGTGAGAGCCTTAATCTTTGTTCAGTACCTTAATGAGTGTATATCTTTTAAGTTTAATCATGTTTTCCAGCTTTGAATTTGATATAATTGAAACAAATCAGAAAAATATTTTTCCTTGAATTAATTGTTTCCTTAGGTCTAACGCCATCTTAATTTAGTTTTTTATGAGTGCATACCAAGTAATTGATTTCTAAAACTAGTAGCTATCAGCCTACATCAATGGAAAAGCTCATTTTCAAGAGATTTATACAGGATGTTGAAAAATACTTTCCTTCAACAGAATTTAATGCACTAGCAGTAGGATATACAAGGAAAATCATTATAGCTCAATAGATATATCTTCATATATAGTATGAGAATTTGCTTTTAAATAAAATCTCAGCAGTTTTTTACATTACATATAATTTATTTAAATTTTGTACATGTTTCCTAGTGTTAGAATGTTATTGGAATTCGATTACAGAGTGTATTTCTCTAGACACAGTTCTTAAAATAGAACATAGAAGTGTTCCAGCAGAACACAAAAAGTAAGTTCTTGCAGGCAACATTGCAGTTTATTTGTCTTTATCTTGAAATTACCTTGTCTGTGGTCTAAATAGGTTTGTTTTCCATATGTTACTACAAATTGGTCTGTCAATAAATGCCTTTGATCAATATCTAGGGAGAAGCACCACCCTTTGATTGTGATATTTATTTCTTCAAGCCACTCAGTAGTAAATGTTGATAAGAACAGAGATAAAAGGTTACCAACAGCCTGAGGTTTGGAATGTAGTTGAAATCCAAGATACCCACAAACCAGTGGGGTGCTATTTAAAGAATGGGATCATCAGCAAGAAACACTAAGAGTGTGTGTTTTGCATGTTATAATCATGAGTGCTATCTTTGCCTGTTATCGGTGTTGAATGACTAATGACCAAGCACTACACTTTGAAAAGACTGAAATTAAAGGTGGAACTTTTAGGAAAAATCATTGAAAGATTTATGCATAAAACTGATTAATTTTTTTCTTTTTTGTACCAAAACCTGGCAATCTCGACATGTTGTGCAGTAGAAATACCTGCATTTGTGGAGTCACAGTCAACTGCAGGAAAAACATGAAAATGTAAGGTTTGACTCAGTCAGTGCTCCCAGGTCGTGTGCAGCCAAGAGGGGTGATCGCAGTCCTGCAGTCAGACATGCGAGGTGAACTGTGGCAGTAGATGATGCAACAGAACGCTGCCTCCCATTGAATAAAATGGATGACAATGACAGCCATTAGCAAGAACATTTATACAGATTTCCTTTTTGTCACAATCTTTTTCAATGCAGTTGGCAATTCAGTATGGTTCAGTCTGTGCCACCAAGTGATAATGTTTTTTAAATTTTTTTAAAATTACTCTCTGTGCTCCCATTACTTGGAAAGGGGAAATTCAACCTCAATACACTGAAATCTAGACAAATGGCACCATCTACATCCTGAAATGAAGTTGGTTATGATGCCTGCTTTAATGCTTTGTTGAATGAGGACTAAACAAAAAAGAAAGCCAAGTGGTATCTCAATATTATAGGGGGGGATGGGAAAAATCAGTCAAGCTCTAAATAAGGAAACACAGTTCACTGCACTATACAGGAAATATCTAATTTTGGCAGAAGCATTTTACAAGCAATTGCATAATATGAAGGGCCATGACTATATGAGTAACAATTTGCTCTGTTCATGGCACTCATTTTCTGTTCCTTTCAGCACTTTTTGACAACTAAAAAATATTTGAAACTCTTCTTTTCTGATTATGTAAAGCAACATAGTGTGTTTTAAGCTAGGATATGATCTACGCTTTAAGTTTCTGCAAGAGTCTTCCATCATGTGTTTATTGCTTCCTCTGACAGGACACTGGGCATCAGTTTTTGGGATATTTTTTATTGAAAGCCCACAGAGTCACAAAATATGGCTGAACAAGTGATTATACCCAAAATCTGAGCCAATTCAATACTCCATGTTGCAACAACGCCCTGTCTGAGACCAAGATTGC
This sequence comes from Catharus ustulatus, assembly GCF_009819885.2. Lineage (NCBI taxonomy): Eukaryota > Metazoa > Chordata > Aves > Passeriformes > Turdidae > Catharus > Catharus ustulatus. The sequence goes on along the minus strand of NC_046225.1, from coordinate 62,880,462 downwards.
CCTACCTTCTGGCAGTTTCTAGTCCGTTCAGGATAAATATTCATGCATTCACAAAAGAGTATTCAAATTAATACTTTGTTTATAAATACATATTTTCCATTAAGCTCACAATTATTTTGAGTCACAGGGAAGGCTTCCAGGGTGATAGTAAAGCTTAAAATATTTCCCTAGAAGGCAAGAATATGAATATTAAAATTAAGCTAAGAAGTAGACAGTAATATGATAACTTTTCTGAAGTGGTGGCTGAGCTTTTTGTTTACTAGCTCCATAGTTACATAGTTATTAGCTGTTTTCCACATATAACTATCATTTAGCAGTAAAGACTGGAGTAGTCATTCAATAATTGTGTTTGTTTTATTCAGTTGAAGCTCATAGAAGCTATTCTTCTCACTTCAAAAGAGCTATGAGTTTACCCCTGGCTTAGCAACCTTACTCAGCTCCCTGGAGGAAGTGAGAAACTGCAGATGGGATTTATCTTGCCTAAATACAGCTGCCTCAAAGTGAGGAATCTAGTCTGCACCACTTACCCAGACATCCTGCATGGCCAGTGAAAACTACAGTCATTTTATGCAACAAATTCCATCAACCTTGGATGCTTTATTACTGTTGCTGCTGCACCACTGTGAATCTATAGCTATGCTCTCCTAAAGCATCATGGAGTGTGTGCTGCTCCTTCCAGCTTCTCTCAGCCTGCAGAGCACTTCACTGCATCACACCTCTGTGAGGTTAGCTCTGCATGGCCTTTCCTACCTAGCTTTTTTTCCAACAGATGCTCTGACTTCAAAGAAGCCCTGTTTATGTTCTTTGTTGCCAGATACAGTCTATGAGATGATTAAGTAGGGACACACACAAATTGATGAGAGGGGCAAGGACAGGCTGCAGACAATGCTGATCTCACAAGGCTGTAGCAATTGCGGTGGCAGTGGAGCAAGCATTTGGGAGCTGAGATTTTGTTTTGGATCAGAGGTGTAAGTCATACTGCTGAGAGGCCATACACAAGAGTTTCCTGCTCCATCTCTCCACTGTAGCTATGACTGTATGGATAATTTATTCTATTTCAAATAACAAGTGGGTAAGTTTAAAGCTTCCTCCTTAGCAGAGATTTCAACCAGCCTCTTGGTTTCATTTTGTCTTAAACAGCCTTGTAGAAACCACAGAGCATGCCATACTTCTCAGCTGAGCAGCTACTATCTGAAAATCAGCATCTCTTAAAAACCATTTCTTGTATGAAGATTGTGTTTTCAAAGCCAAGTCAAACCTGACAGGTTAAACTACTTTCAGAATTTAAGGTAATATCAGGTTAAGCAAGTATTTTAAGAAGCTTTTCCTTCCTGCTTTCAGTAGTGAATTGCCACTTCTCAGCTAAGACTGAGCAATCAATACATATGTATATGAGGACTTATCTGGTGAGCACCGAATGGGAAAACCAATGTGGCAGGTTAGCATAATCCAGTTTGGGGGTTAGAACATAGTTGTTTTTTTAACACTAGTTAAAATCTTTCTCTTTATGAAGACATTATCCCTGATAGACTGAAGCTCTTCTGAAGAAGAATTATTCCACAGGAAACTTTTCTTCCCCAAAACATGCTATTTTAATCTTTTGTTCCTTGTAGTTCAGTAAATGGTTTTGTAGTCTCCCTACCTTCTGTAATGACAATTTACAGCTTTTGCAAACATGTTTTGAGAAAAATAAAAAACTTGAAAGACTGCAGTCTTAAGGGACCATATAATCTGCTGTTTTATTCAATCTTATCTTCATGGTAAACTCCATAAACTGACTAGTCAAGCAACATCTAACCTGTTCCCTTGATTGGAGCTTCCAGTTGCTGCTGTAAAAAAAAACTCAGGAATTCTCAGCTTTCATATTTAAGAGCAATTACTGCAATATAAACCCAAGGATGGGTGGTAGAATCATCAGGGATTTATTTGAATGTGTTCTCCTATTTCAACATTATCTAGAAGAAATAATTTAAGTAAGATGTTTGTCTAAATTGACAGGAAGCAACTACCTAAGGCTGAAATTAATGACATGTACTTATTTACTGTGAGTTGAAAGAGAGTTTGATTATTCTAGTGTAGTTTGAAGTTACATCTAATGTCATGAAATTGCACTTGCAACCCCCCTCAAATGGGGTTGTCCTACTCTTACAGTGGTTCTTTCGTATGTTCCCTGCCATGTCACTTTTTTGGACCTAACAACCAATGACCTATGTGTGAGTTAGTAGAGTATTAGTTAATTTGCTATTCCAGTGGAAAAGTAATCCACTTAAAGAAAAAAAAGTTCTCTTGTGTCAGTTTACTGAACCATCTTTTACTCTGCTGCAGCTGTCACAAAGAAGGGGGAAAAAGCAAACGTGCAGGAAGGGAATGTGACCAGTCATTCCAGAGGATGCAGAGCTTTGAGTACAACAAACCTCAGATCCCAGTCCTACAAATGCTTTAATTTCATCTGATATGCTTTGAAGAATCAGCGAATCCAAGCCCTGGATTTAAAAAAGAAAAAAAAACAAAAAAGCTTCATTTTTTGGAATTCTTATTGGTAAACTGAAATTCAGGTATGTCAGTTCCTTAGTCTAGATCTTTGGGTAGTTATCTAATTGCTAGACCTGGCACAGGAGGAAATGTCAAGTTACGAGCAGAAAAAGGTCCCTTTGGTAGTTCATTCCTAAATCATCTCAAAACAAACATGAGACTACACCCAGGCACAATGGATATCAGGTGCAGCTCTGAAACACAAAGGATGAAACACCATCTGCAGATGAAATACCATCTGTTGTAATTTTGTTACATCCTTTTGTGCATGTTGTCTGTTTTATGCTTTTAAGGTTCATGTTCTCTGCAGAAATAACTGCAACAGCTGCTGTGGATGCCCCACCCCTGAGCTGTCCAAGGCCAGGTTGGATGGGGCTCTGTGCAGCCTGGTCTAGTGGGAAGTCTCCCTGCTCATGGCAGGGGTTGGAACTATTTAATCTAACAGTCTCTTCCAAACTAAACTGTTTTATGATTCTAGGATTCTGTTCTGCTAAGATCATTTTCAGCATAATCATTATTCTGAATATCTATAAATATTACACAACGTTCTGAATATGATTTCTGGTTTTGATCTGTTGATTCAAATAAAATGTGTCTTTAATTAACTTCTGAAAGGAAATATTATATGTGTTGGGTAAAAAAAATTCCATGTTTTACCAGCCTAGACAGACTCGCTCTGCTAGAAGAAAGTGCTGTGCATAAATCCACAGTAAAACCTAAATATTCAAGGGACTCAGCTGTACACAAAACATGGATTAGAGGCCAACAACTCCATTATGTATTTTTGGGCATATTTTGTATAATCGATTTTTATAACATGTATTTCCTCCTTTGTTCTATTAAACATAGGTATGGGAGCCCTTCAGTGTAAAAGTTTTATTTCTCTTGTTTTGCACCTTCTCAGTCATCTCTGGCATATCCTGCAACTTCCACCTCTTCAGGGGACAGAGAGGCTTCACTTTCCACTTGGCTGCACCTTCTTCTGATTGTTGCTTGCAGATAAAACAGATCTCTAATTTTCAGCCAAATGTCTGCCTTCTGAAACCCAAAAATTAAGTCCATCTAGTAAATGTAATGATCATCATCAGGCATTTTAAAGGGTAATTCTTGCATACAGTTTTCTTAATACTTCTTTCATTTTGTTTCCTGTGACAACCTGTTGTAAAAAATAGGCATATGCGAATACTAAAAAAAAACCTGTATTTTTAAAAAATGTAAAAATGTTTTCCAAGGATTAAGATAACAAGTACAGTAGTTGTTTCATTATATAATTGTTCAGAAAATAGAGTAGGAAATCAGTAACTGCTGTGAACCAAAAATAAAGATATAGAAATGTCTTAGTGGAAAAAAATATCTAAGGTGAAATCCTGACTCTTAAAGCATGCATTTCCCATTGATTCCTGCAAGGCAAGGATTTCATCACTAGCATTTGTACTAATTATGCTTACTATTATCTCCTTCATCCTCCCCATGAGACAGTAAACTCTGATTTTCTTTTTTCTGTCTTAGAGCAACCTGGGGATGTACAGTGCTTACTCTCACAGGTTTCAGCAGAATCCAGGCCAGAGGTCAGCATCACATGAAGGATGTGATTCTATTTTAAAAAATGTTTGATGTCTAGTTATTCTATCTATTTTTTACAGCAGCTCGAGAGAGGGGTAAAGTACAACACTTGGAGTTTACCTGCAGATTCTCCCCTGCATAAGCCACAGAAAGGTACTTGACACAATGAGCTACTTTCAGCTCCAAGTATCTGAGCTTCTTCCCATTTTTTACATGTGGAACAATATTATTGTGGGGCCTTTCATCTTCATGAACTTTCATGGTTTTCATTATGAAACAATGCTTGGGAAAACACGGAGCTTGAAAGTGGTTAATGAGGTTGCCCTGGTGCCCTTGATTTAACAGAGAAGCACAGACGATGACTGTCCATAGTAACCACAGAAAAGATGCAAGACACTACCCAGCCTCTTTCATCTTCTGAGAGCACACCCTAAAATAGCTCTAAAATACAAAAAATTAGGAGCAACTTGGGTATTCCTACGTCTTCATCTGCAGTACAATGTAAGACCCAGAGACTTAACATTATATTTCTTAATTTTTAAATTAAGTAAAATAGTTAAATTAATATCATCCATTGACTCAGCTGAATCCTCAGAGTACAGAGGATTGACAAATATTTGAGTATCCATTCTTTTTAAAATTAAAACTACAGGATTATATCTGTGTTCATGAACCAAACACAAACTCAGGCTGCAGATACATGTGATCAGCCATGATATTAAACTTTTAGCACAATTCCTGGGGCAATTTTAGTCTGTTCAAAAAAAAAAAAAAAAAAAAAAAAAACCAAAAAAAACCTTAATCTCCCAAACTGCATCTGGGGCAATGAACATTATCAACACAGAGCCTGGATTTGGCTCCCTGATACCAGGCGAATTCAACCATGAAGATGTGAGCTGTGCCACAGCACTTAACCATGGGGCCTGTTTTATTCATTGCTATAGATATAATCTAAGTGTGTCAAAGAAGACACACACTTAGATGGACACTTCGATTTTCTGGTGCAGCTTAAGAAACCAAGAAGACTGATACCACCACATTCTCACACATGGCAGCTACAATTACACACAATTCCATAAAATTAGGTCATATAAAAATACACTTTAATGACACTTAATGTCATGTTTACATTTTTTATTATTTTTATTATTTTCATTGTTAAAAATCTTAACAAAATATCATTATTTTTGATAAAAATATATGCTGGATATTGCTTTAAGAGCCAAAAACTCTATCTTCTCACTTGCATCATCAATAGAATCTTGTCTAGTTTGTTCATCACACTCACCAAAAATTGAAATGTGGCATGTTTAAAAATGTTTGTGATCAGAAAAAGTGAACTTTAAAACAGGTTATTTGTGTCCACACATTTTTAATTGCATTCAACTCCAGGTTAAAAAGAAAAGCACAACAGAACTGAGTCAAAGGCAGCAAATTCTTGCCCTTGAGCATTAGCAGCCTCCTACCTCAATGGAAAAAAGAAGTCTATGTAGACATTCAGAAAGTGAACAAACCAGAGGATTCTGGTGGGCACATCACTTGTCTATTGGTATGATGTAAAAGTTGCAGGTTATTCCATACCAAAGCAGGGAGAAAACAAATCAAAAGTTATAAATTAGCCAAGATTTAATAGTACCATGTAGAAATCAAAGCAGTTGCCAGACACTGTGTGTTTTACATTAATTCCAGCATGTTAAAACTAATGTAATTTGCTTTTGTAAATAAAGAATAACATCCAAGCATTCCTGTTTACCTCTTTTGAAAAGATAAGTATTCCATCTACCTGTAGTCTCTGCCAACAAGGTTGGGGTTTCTCCTATTATATATTTTCCATATCTAATGATCAACAGAGATCTTTCTTATGTGGAACTGCTTTGGCAGTTGATCATTTTAATCTTATTTTCATTTAGCACTTTAATATACAATTCATAAAAATCAAGATTAGCTTGCCAGTGTCTGGGTCTTAACCATCATTTTTGTTACGTCTGCTTTCCTGTTCTAATAGCTCATATAAATCACTGGAATTTAACACCAGTAATCGCCTGAGCATTTCCCTCTTCTTACCCTTCAACTCCTATGATGATGAGAATTATGCTGAATTCTTCATGCAGAAAGTGAGAGAAATGTGGCAGTAAGTTTATGCAGCTATAATGCTGCTCGAACTGGAAGCACCAATGTCTGATATGCACATGTGATAACTTTTCTGAGAAGAAATAGGATCAGACAAATCATCATACAAGCTATGGTTTCATTTAACCTTTTTAGTCCATGAACATATTTGATGTTTTCTTAGAGCAAATTTAATAAATTCAAACATCCCTAGACTTTCTGGCCACCACTGTCCTTTGCTGCCATGTAGATCTCTGAAACTTGAATAGCTGGAGGTAACTCACACAGTCTGTTCATGCTACCTTTGCTACTTACACTTTAATCCAGTATAAAGCAAATAAACTTTCATCTTCTGAGCACTTAAGCTAATTACGTTTAACCAGAATCTCAAGTACTGGAATCAATTCTATATACAGCCATTAAAAAGACAAACATCATAAAATCCAGATGCAAAAAACCTGGCAACTTAGTCTAACAAATTTTCCTTGGCGTGAAATATAAACAAAGTCATATCAACCACAGTTGCACGTCAGATGTCAAACGGTTAATCAGCCCTTTCAAATAAAAACTTCTTTTACTGTGATGGTTATATACATGTACGTTGTTACTAAAATGTATTTTGATTCAAATACCAGTGGATGTTAGTCTAACTTGTAGAATCTTTGAAAGTATTTTTGCAGAATAGTAATCATGAGTTATAGAATCAATTTCATTTTAATTCGATACTGTCTATGATGTTTTCCATTTCAGGATTTTCTGTATTTTCATTTCTGTGCCACAAGTATTGGGGAATTATTGGTTTTTCAAAACCTACTGCTAGAGTTCAAAATTTTAAAGTCCTTTTCAAATGTATCCAAATTTCAACAAAATTAACTCTCCAAGCTTTGCAGTGCTTCACTGTTGTCTCACACTGCTAGTGTAAAACTATTCCATCTTCAGTGCTCTGATTCCCAAGCTCACACCCTAGTTAGTTCCTATTGTTGCTCATCACCTTAGGTTCATAAGGCTGTTTATTTAAAAATAAGCCCAAATTATTCTGTGGGATTTATAGGATCTATAATGTACCATCTGAGATAGCTTGGCAGCTTTATAACATATAAATCAATAAAAACTTGTTTACCATTGGGTTAATTTAGTAGAAGGTACACTGTGAATGAGTGTGGAGTCCCGCTCCTTTCATGTAACAAAAGTAATTTAAAAATTATCGTCTGGCAACATCCTGAAGGCAGCCTATGAGTAGGTCTGCTTTTGATTCATTATGACTCCTCAGTGCCTGTGAAGTAAAGGTGGCAACTAAAGTTCATCAGGGACTTCCTGTCATGTCATTTGCATCAATGTCAGTCAAAATCAAAACTTCTCAGAGGGATGTTTGCACCAGTTCCAATGAAGGTGCGATTCTTGTCCACAGTGAGGAGGGGAGTGACCCACATTAGATTAGTCAGTGTCAGGGATATGAGAGAAGAAAGTTCAGGATTTATATCTAGTATAAACAGCCCCTATAAAAAGACTGAGAAGATGCACCTCAAAAGAAGCAGATGGAGCCATTCATGGGGATTCAGGAGCCTGAGGCAGGCACATTAGGATGTGCTGAAACTGTTACTGCTCCTTTTTGGCTGCAGACCACAGCCCCAGAGCTCTGCTGGAGGAAAGAATCGTGTTCATGGTGCCTCAGAGAGAATTAAGTTAAATTAATCTGTTGAGTGTGGGTGTTTTGATACTGTTTGATACTGGCTAGAGAGTGTTTTTGTTATTCTTCCTCATCTTGCTGCTGGCAAAGAGAGATAACACACAGTAGGTGCTGCTTGAGCTTTAGGACACCATCCCCACTGCCTTAGAGTCCTGCCCTTTGCCTCCCAAGCAGTGCCTGATGCAGGTTTCTTGTAACACAGCTCTAGGTCCTAACTCCTGGTTGTCTCATTTTCTTCTGCTGTGAGAGTGGAAATGTCTTTCCTCATCACTCTTACTGGGAACCAATACATCCAGAAACTGACAGTGAAAGGCCTGAACAGCAGAAAGATGATATATTCTAGGATTCAATCCTTCCCAAGGCTGCTGCATTGCAAAATGTTTGTTAAAATTTGACTAAAAGTTGCCTAAGTAAAACTTCTAAGTATATTCCATGATTTGGGCACCAAACACCAAACTAAATGACTTGCCTAGCTTGATCAATCCTCTAAGCTCAATAAATTTCTGAAGCTCATGAAGCTATCTTTCACTGTAACACATTTATTTATACCTTTAGAGAAGGACAGATTAGGATTTGTCCTTGTTGCTATTGTTAGATTACTGCTGGCATTCAAGGACAAAATGAAGCCTTACCCTCTAAAAAGAGAAAAAACATGCTTGCGTTTTGAAAGGAGTCAATACTACCCAGGTTACACTCCAGCTTCTTCACAGGGCCTGCCAAATTTGTTAGTGCTCAGGGGCACTCCTTCCTTCACCCAAATAAGCAATAAACCAGCAATACAACATTTATAACAGAGTTCTAACAATTCATGTTATTCCTTTTCCCAAGGAATGCCACAGCCCCTGAGCTTCCTCACAACCTTCCTGTGAGATCAAGTTCATTTTGCACAGAGAAAAGCCAAATATGCTTTATTTACACTCTGCCTTGTTAGCACATCTCACACATTAATATGCATTACAACTAAATATTCTGGTTTTGACTCTCTTTAAGCTCTAATTCATATACTGTGCCTTCACAGAGGTTATACTTACAGAGCTTATATGGTTATACTCCATATTATCCACATCAGACCAAGTATGATTTATTAGCTTTTTCAGATAGATCACCCATACATGTCTGAGGAAATCTCAATTTAAGTGGATTTGATTAAGCATAATGCTTTACCTACATCAGAAATTTAATAAATATATTTAAATTAATTATAATATTTTAAAATGTATGTAGTTGTGTTGGTGTAAACTTTTACCAAAATAAGTTTGTTTACCATAAATAATTTAGGAGAGCAGGTCTGACAGGTCAATACAGACTTTTGCACAGTGAGGGTCAGAATTAGATCTAGGCCAGTTCTCAGAGTGAATTTTAATAACTGATGGCACTATAGATTTTCAATGCATGGGTAGCACTGGTTCATCTACTTTCCAGCAAAAGCCAACAGCAGTTGGATGAGTAGTTTTCATGGTGTTCTCTTCCTGTGCAATTTATTTCTCATAGCCATTGGATTTCTAATTAACAAATATATTTTAAAGTAAAGTAAAAAGTCATTTTTCTTCCACATGCTGCTCATAAACTTACAACTTAATTTCCCTCAAGGAGAAAGGTGGTCTACAGGGAAAGATAAGGCCTGTGACCAGTGTGCAATCACTGTAGAAATAAGAATTTGGTTTTATCTAAGTATTTGATCATATCTGAAGTGTGATAAGCAATTCAATGCTTTTATATAAAATGCTGTTGGAGCAGTATACAGAGACCTAGAAGGTCTCTTCTAGCCATACATTTTATTTTGGGATCAGTTTGATGTTAGCATACATTTGCCATAGCAGTGTTAAATTTCAGAGGTGTTATTCTCCTCTGAAGTCGGGTCCCCGATGTAGCAAGGGCACATCTCCCTTCTGGCTGCTGTGCAGGAGGGACTGTCTGACACAGGGCATCCAAGGACATTTATAATGGATGTTCAGCCAGTGAAGGAGCACCAGGCTTGAGTCACTCAAGCTACAATTCCCATGAGGCAGCTGAAGGATTCCTAGGGCAGCACGCCAAGGCTGGGCATTTGGACTTGTATCTGTAAAAATGCCTAAGCTTTAATTTTCTTGGCATTAGTGATATTGCATTCCAAAGGGAGACCTCTTTCTTCAGATGTCTGCCCTAATAAATGAGTCACTTGAAAATACATTTTCCAATACAAAGCTAAAGAGTGAAATCCTTGATATACTATTGAGCCAGCCATGTGCTTTGCCTCTTTAACCAGAATGACAGGAAAAGTAACTGTCAGCATTTTCTTAGACACTCACACATTCAGCTTTTCCAAATGACATGGATATCCCATTGCAATATTTGAACTCTGTTAAGAACAGCAGTTTCTCCTAAGGATGGGGGTGAACTTTCCTAACTACTTTTCCTTTTCTTTGTTTTTTCCCCCAAAATACATAGTTTTAGTGAGGGTCCAGTGGGCCGTTAAGGACTGTCTTTATTTTGGCTTTCCTTTTGACTGAGCCCTTTATAAGAGAGGTTGTGTGGTTTCCCTTTAGAAGAAGAGGAGTTTTGTGAGTAGTTAAGGGCAAAAAATTGAATTTGTTAGTGGTGCATTCCACACTTTTATGACTAAGCCCATAGCACATGTCTATGTAACTGGTACATAACATGATACTAAATCAGCCTGCATAACTAAATTGCAACATACCATTGATTTTAGTCACTAATAAAACACATACATTTGTTTCAAGTGGTTTTAATTATCTGTTTATTATTAAAACATGTTTGCTTTGCTGTGTTTCTATAAAGTTTTGATGTAAGAAAGAATTTTTCTTCCAAATTTAAGCTCAACTGTATTACTTGATACATTTTTGGACCAGGCAAACAGTGTCAAATGACCAAATCATTGTTCTTTAACTTTGACCTCCTAAAGGTGGCACAGAAATCATGCCTGGGACCTGGTGTCCAGGGAAAGATAATTAAAGGTCTGATGGATTGCATGGATAAGACTTTGTCATTAGCTTCACAGAAATAAACCACTTCTTGAGCTGAGGCCAGAACAATCTGTAAACCTGACTAGCAAACTCACAGCTCTCTGCTCTCAGTCTGTTCCCTTCTCTCCCTAACTCCTGCCTCTGTTATTCCCTGTCTTTCACTCTTCATTTTGTTTTTATCTCTTCCCTGACAGCAGAACATTAACTCGCTCCCACTGCTCCTTTCCTCTCTTCCTGATCTCGCAGAGCGCTGTGTGACTTGGGGGTTTGGAAGCCTTCTTGTATCATAGATGTGTTTTCTCTCCCAGTTTTCCCATTTTTCTAAGTAACACTGTTCAGAGCAAATTTACTTAATTCCACTCATTTTTTCCGCATCTCTGACTTGTTCCTTAATCTCCTCATCTTCCTCTATCCACTTATCTCTCTACTCAGATGGCATCCCATTAAAATCTTTGGAGAGGAAATCAGCAAAGGTTTCTGCTTTGTCTTGCTTTCCCTTCACCCTAAATTTCCTTTACCATTGAGGCAGAGGTGCTGTAGTGGCTCTCTTCTCAGAGCTCTGCTTTCTTCAGCAGTCCCATCCCTTCACCTCACTCTTCCATTTCATCCTTTACTCTTCCTATAACTTTTGTCACTTCCCCCTTGCAGTAGAATCCTGCTTCACTTTATCCCACCTCCCCAGCAAGTGCCCTACTTACGTCCTAATTTACAGGTTCACTGGATGTAAAACTGAGCTTCTCTCCTTTGGTTCCATCCAAGGCCAAATTCTACCACAATGTTGATTGCCAAGGTCTTTTCAAACCTTATATGATGCATCCTTATCCTGCTTTGTATCTCTCCCTCAGTTTCCATTATTGGCTCACAGATAGTAACACAAACATAATGGTGCTCCCAGCAGCTTATACTCACTAATTCTAAAGCAAGGATCTTCATTCTTCTTCCAGCTTTGTTCATTATGCTTGGGAGTAATTATTGACTAACATTGACAGGACATGGCTTCTTCACAGTCAGAATCTTCTTTCCTTGATCTCTGTGGATGATCAGACAAACATGAGATTACTGGCCTGCAGAGACCTTTATCACTACTTTTGATAAATTAGTTTGATATTGCCTAGTTTCCTCGAACTCATTTGTCTGTGTCTTTTCCTTTGTCTATCCTGAGATGATTTTTGAGGGAGGACTGTGGGGTTTATCCAAACGAGAACTCTTCCCACAGTGGAGTCTCAGTCCATGACTAAGGCACCACTTGATTTTGTTAGTAACAACCATACCTTAAAGGCTTAACTGAATTTCAGCTGTACCTAAAAGCACATAATTGTTAATAAACCAGCTCTTATTTTTATTGGAATTGTTTAAATTTAAGACCTTTTTCAATAATTTAGTCTTCTTTGTAATTAGCAATAGTGAGAAACATATGGTTACTCTTTTTGATCTGAGCAACTAACCATATTTTGAGATCTCATAGGCTATTCCCACTGGATGGAGAAATTGATGGGGTAAATATTCTTTGATACTTATATTTCTTTATTTCTGAAAAGTTTATTTCCAAGAAAGAAATTGCTTTTTTCTTGAAAACATCAGGATTTAAGCTGCCAGAAATAATGCACCCCCAATTCAGTACCCAAGCAATAATATACTCTGCAATAATATACTCTGTGGACTTTTCCTAAGGCATACATGAGTATTAGTTCTTTTTATGTCTTCACTTATTACTGAACTTGTTCCACTTCTTAATTTGAAGTCTCTTCTACATACACATATTTCCATGCATGTCCCAAGCTAAGCAAAACTGCTTCACTATTTTTATTTGGATTTCTGCTTTGAATCTGTAAACTCCTGCTGGCCTACATGGAGGGTTTGAATGACCTCTTACAAATATTATAAATAAGCAGCAAGTTCATTTCTATGCAAATAATGCATCAGTTAAATTGAGGTTTCTTTCAATAATTTTATGCAGATTCATTTACTGTGGATTTTGCTTCATGGTCTGTAAAATCCCAACAGATAATAAAACTGAGTTTGTATTTTGACTTTGTAAATATCTGGGAAAGCTGTTTCACTCAAAAAGGAATTTTCACAGACGACTGGAAATGCAACATTGATATTGAAACATTGAGATATCTCCATTTTAAAGCTGTAAGAAAAATATTTTTTATGTAGTAAGAGAGGCAAAAGTAGTAGAAGTCCTTTACTAACACTCACTGAGCTCTGTTTCACAATCTATCAGCACCCAGCCAGAACCTTTGCATGTAGCTCTAGGCTTTGCTGTTTGTGTGCATTTGGAAGACTCACTTGTGACTATATGGTTATGTCATGTGATTTAGTGGTGTCATGAATAAAAAACACATCGCAGACTTTATTATAAACTGTAAATAATGTAGTACAGCCCTTGCTAAGCCATATGTAAAAGCTCTGTTACTTTCACTCACACATTCCATAACTAGTATTTTGCTGTCACTTTTTACTACCACATATTAACTAAAAGCTATCTTGTAAAGTCTAATATATTGTGAAATGTTAAAGAATGCATAATGTATTTCTGTCAGGAAGAATCCTTTTCAATTGTGTTAGTTATTCCTTTGTGCTTTCAATTCTAAATTTGTTTGTATTTGTACATATCCTGTATGCAATTACTGTCTCCCAGTAGCTGTGGGGTAAAAAAGCTATTTTGGGATTTGTATCAACACTTTGTGTCATTTCCTTGGATCTTAGCTCATGTTGAGACACCCTTTGCTGCTTTAGTAATCCTACTGCAGCATTATCCTTTTGGCTTTTTTATTCATCTATAAATTTTACACCTCTGCTAGTTCTGACAAATGGGGGTCAGTCAGACCAGTGCAGAGTTCCACTGGGTACAGGAACATATGAATATGCCCTCACAGCCCCAAGAGACAGGAGTGTGCCCTGCCCTGCTCCTGGGATGGACTCCTCCAGGCTGCTCCTGTCAGAGCTGCTTTGTGTCAGTGCACCGTGCTGTCTCAGCCGAGAGGTGGAGAGAGTTTTGGGAGCAGGGCTCCCTGATGCAGTGGTCTGGCTCCTGGACTGTGCCCATCAAGCTCATGACAGTTTGTCTAGGCAGGATCACAGTGAACATTTTGTGGTTTATATATTGTGTTCTTCACTTGACAGCGTTCAGATCACTGGGGCATTGTCTTCATCCGCCCTTACACAGGGCAAATACAGAAAGTTGAGTGACACCTGCTACAGCTCTATATATGCATCCTCAAATGATATGTGCAAATTTCTGCAGCCCCATGAAAAAAAGTGCTTTTTCAGCCTCATTTATAGCATAACAGAGTAGTTGTTATAAACTGTAACCTTTCAACACTGATCTTGATGAATTAGCGACAAAAAGATAAGGGTTTTGAGAAAAGCAATTGCAATGATCTTACTATAATAATACCTAGCTCTTGTACTGTCCTTTTCATCAACTGATCTCAGAGCACTTTAGAAAGGAGATCAGTATCATGATCCCCATTTTACTCATTGGCTTCATTTTCTTACAGTGCATTGTCCTGATTTGCAAAATGTATACAAAACTCTTTATATTCATCTTTCAGATCCAATGTGAAGTGGGAGTTACACTCTCTCTGGCATGAGAGGGTGCTTTTTGCCTTTCACATCCTCCAACCCCTACACACACAGACCCCTCTATTTTTTCCTGACTGAGTGGTTTTGCAGAGCAAAGATCAAAAGGGAATTTATCAGTGTCTGTCTCCCTTCAGACCATTGAAGCCAGACTTCTGACAACGGTGTAGCAGCCTTAAAGCTGAAAGAAGCATCAAGAACAGGGAAAGGAAAGAAAAAGTCCCGTGGCTACACTGTCATTGTCAGACTATGGAGGAGGAAATTGCAGTGTGAGAGCACTACAGATGCTTTGACGGTAGGGAGGCAGGGGATGGGGGACTCTGGCGTCACTAGATGGTTGGTTTGTCCAGCCCAAAAAACTCCAGGCCCCCAAGACCCCAAAGACTCTTGAGCTCTGAAGTTGAAGCAGCATCCTTGTGTATTATACAGTTGTGGTTAAAGGTGTCCTAAACTGCTTTAAACACATAAAATTCATCAGAAACCACCAAGTGTGTCAATTAAACGTAGTCCTTCCTTCATCTAGCCACTAAAACTGAGGCAATAGGATTCAGAATTTCCTCTGCTAGAAAAACTCTTGTGTATAAATGCTGAAACCTGGAGTAAAAATTTACTAATCTGAATTTTTCAAGACTCCAAGGGATTTAGGCTAGGGATTGTCTGAAGCTCGTTGCCTAAATACTCTGCCAAGCCTGCTGAGGTGATATTAGACAGCACAGACTGCTCAGCTAAACCAGAGGAAAACTCAGTGGCTGCCTTAATGTCAGATGTGCTCAGTACCCCTTTAACAGGATCCTCTATCCACTGTATTCCAAGTGACTTCACTGAAGCGCTGGGGAGTGTTCTGCTTCTGCATTGCTTGAAATAATCATGTTAGTTATGTGATTCACTGATGAAAGAGGAGCAGATAAATCCCTGAGCTCTGAACTTGGATAGCAGAAAGAAATGATGGATGAACCTTCTGCATTGGCAATTCAATTGGGTTCAGATAATGACTCAAATGTTTAGCTGCTTACCCAGACCGTATCCCCCCAAAACTCTCCAAACAGTTATATCTGACACTGGGACTTCATCCAGCTCCCTTTGAAATCAATTAACAGACTCTCATGACTTCAGCTGAGAGGCCATCAGGCCCTAGGGCTCAAACAGGTTTGCTCTCGCGTGACTTACAGATTGTTTGGCATTGTGGCTGAGATGGGGACAAGGTTGACAGAACACTAGTCAAAAGATAAATCTCCAGTCAGGGAGAAATGGGACAAGTGAAAATTCAAAGGACTTTAAAAATCCTCTAAGAAAACCTCTGGTGGCAAACCATTATAATACATTATATTCTTTTCTTTAGAAAATAGTTGATTCAGTTTGGCTTTGTGGAAAAAGAAAACCCAAACCAAACCCAGACATTCTTATTAGGACTGTTCTGGATGCCCATGTCAGTAAAATCCATTACATTTTATTGTCAATAGATAATTATTTTGAACTTGATGACTGAGCGATGCATTTTGGTAATGAGTAGGACCTGAAGGAACCTTTTCAAAAATATTCAAAATTATCTTTGAATTAAATAATGGGAGCATATCTAGCAAATTCTCCACTCATGGTCATGCAAGAATTTAGAGGTTCCATATGTCAACTTGCACCAAACAAAGGGAATCTGGCCAAAGAGGTTAATTAATTGGGACACATGGTCTCAAAGTTTTGCACAGTGTCATTACTACCCAGAGATACTCAACAGGATGTGGTTGCATTTCATCTTCTTGGCATTTCAGAAATGTGTCTGAGCCTGCATAGTTGAACCCTTTTCAGATTTAAGAGCTGTCAGTCCCAATACTTTTGTGTGACAGTGTAAATAAGAAAAGGATAAATGTTTATAGGGAGGTTGTCAACACAGTATTCATGTATTTACAGGGGGCAAAATCTGTATATTACTAGCAACAGAGTTGTTTTTTTCAGAAAATAACACTGGGGTTTAATTTTTTTTTCTAAAGAAGATATAAAACATTTCTAATTGAAATATAAAAAACTTTAAATCAACCATTTTCTCATTAAAAAATACCAGACTGATGAAAAAAATGTCACTTTCTGATAAGAAGAAACTTTGTGGTAAGAAAATGAGCCAGTTCTATTAATAAATCCTTGTATCTTCATAACTACTTGACAGATATTTCTGGAGTCCATGGTTTTCCTTCCAAATTAACCTTATTAACTTGAAGGGGAGAAAAGGACACAGATGTGTTTTGTCTTTGTGCAGCAGTTGGGTCGTAGTTGCAGATCCTTTTTATTAATCCCTTTGTCTGTAGACACCCAAAAAGGAGTTTGAAAGGCCTCAAAGAATTAAAGTTCTGGGAGTAATTGTGATGGTACCATTTCAGCCCACCTCTGTGAGAACACTGAGCTCGTTTGGCATAGCCCACAGAGGCAGCTGTAGGGACAGCCCCCTACCCACTGTGGCCAAGCACACTAATATGAAAATGTTTTAGTGTAAAAGATTCTCATATAAAAAGACTGCATAGAGCTGAGACAAACAAGACCATGTATGCCCTAAAGTGCATATTCCTGACCCTAGTCTGCTGCCTGAGAATTGTTTCATGAGCTTCTGTGGGGTGTCTGTGGTCTGGAGATTTTGGGGAAGGTACAATTTAGCGTATGCCTGTACAAGGAGCCCAAATTCCAGAACTGAGAGCAAAACATTTTTAATCCAATTTTCTTATTATTACCTTGTACTTGAGTTAAAGGCAAATGGGAAACAGAGAGATCCATGTTACTTTTTTTATAGCTTTTTTCTGTCTGGTTCATAGTCTGGTTCTCAGGAACTCTTAGGAGAGTTAGCTGGGCTAACAGCACTGAAAGAGAATGTTCAAATGCAAAACACTTCCCTTTATAGTGAGCAGAGATCATGGCAATATTTCCTTTCCTACTGTCTTTCAAAAACCAACTTCATGAAATGTAATTTGAGGCCTCAAACCACATGACATAGTCCTTCTAATGGTAAAAAATAATCTGAAAAAAATGTTATTTTACCTGCTAGTTACTATTTCTGCAAGTTGTCACATATTTTTAATTTCCACTCAGCTGTGGATGATGTGAAAGCTCTTTTCTTGAGGAAAAAGACAGACCTTACACTGGTTCTGATAAGTTGGCTTCACTGCATCTGATGCAAGAAAAAAAAAATAAATCAGGACTAGAACTATGTTTCTTGTGACTCTTCTGTCTTCTCTGAAAGTAATTTAATATAGGTCTTATCAGTAGCAGGTTACGTCTCATGTCTGGATCTGTTACTTGTGGTACAATGTACACAGTGCTGTTGAGGACAAAGCATGCCTGATGTGTCACATCAAAACCACAGGAATGTCACAAAACTTTTTCCTTAGTCTATCTTTGTCTGCAGAAATTGGCCTTGAATCCCAGTGCCCTGAGTGTGTTCATCCAAACATGATCACTGTGAGGTGCAGTTTGGCAGATTCTGCATCACACTGGTGTCCAAAGGCTGTTCCAGAAACATCTCCTAAAAGTGGTTTTTTCAAAGAGCTGAACAATGGGAACCTGAGAAAAAGGAATCCTACTTCACAGGAAAGACTTAGAGAGTTGTTTGCACCCTCAGTAACATAGCAACATAAGGCAAAGATGATAGACCGTTCTGAACAGTTTATTATGAATGTCCTGATTCTACAAAAATCACCAAAAAATTCTTCATTCTCTTATGTTCTCACAACATAATGAAAATCTCTTTAAGACTGTTTTGGGCAAAGGTGCTTGTAGAAAACACTTTTGTGTTGTGGGTAAACTCACAACAGAATGTGTTCACTGAAAGTATTGGAAAAAGTAGCTTTAGATATTCATCATCCTACTGGAGATAAGTTATTTGGGAAGACTGTGTTGACATTGTACTTTCAAACCTGATGTCACCAATTCTAAGAAATATCTACTCTTTTTTGTCTAATGTGTCCATATGAACAAATGCAATTTTGCAATTTTGTTGATGAAGGATACCTTCTGATCTGTTCACAGACGTATTTCAGAAGAAATTAAAATGTAGCACAGAAACTCTATGTTCTTTACAGTAATTAATTAATTAGTTATAAAATATGTTGTTTTATGAGACAGTAACTACAACCATGGGGACATTTCTTTGTCATTAATGTCTCAGGTGATAGAATTCCTAATAGTCAGGTCAAATCACACATTTGTAAGTCTAACTGCTCCCTGAAAATGCATCCTAGGGCACAAATATGACTGAGTAGCAATTAAATTGAAAACTGTAAAAACAAAACTGGAAAGAAGAATGGCAAAATTATGCATTAGGCCCTTTTACTTACTGACTTTAGCAGGCCATATGCTGAAGTCCTAATTACAGTAATTTCACAACTATAAGGCGCACCCTTTTGACTAAAATTTTCGCCCGAACCCGGAAGTGCGCCTTATAGTCCAGTGTGCCTTATATGTGGGCAAAAGTTCGGAAATTTGCCAACCCAGAAGTGTGAGCCGCGAGCCGCGGGGGGAGCTGGTGCCGCAGGTGCCGGGTGGAGGCGGGGCCGTGGGGCCGTGGTGCCGTGGCGCCCCAGCAGGCATGCCCCGGCCCCGGGGAGGCAGGGCTGAGCGGCGGCAGGCATAGCCCAGCCCCGCCAGGTACAGGCAGGCCTGGGGGCCCATGGCTGCCGGGTTGAGGCAGGGCCTCAGCCAGCAACCACGCGGGGGGAGCTGGGGGCAGATCCTTACTGCAAAAAAAAAGTGCGCCTTATAGTCCGGTGCGCCTTATTGTCCAGTGCGCCTTATGGTCGTGAAATTGCTGTAAATCCTTACTACCCAAGCTAAGCAAAAACATCATTCAAGTTAAAAAAGCAATAATTAAATTATTAACCAACAAAGGAGGTAGATTTGGGGATGGAGGGAACAAACAGTAAGATTGATATTTTCCCTATTGTCCGCATTAAAACATTTTTAAGATACGATTTTTGAAAACTGGAATCCACACAGGAAATGGCCTTTTCTCAGTTGGAAAAATTCTTTTTTAAAATTTTTCTCTCCAGAACTCTCTTCTCCTTTCTTCATTGGCATTCTTTGCTTATTACTGTATTCATCATGATTGTGGTACATTTGAAGAAAGAGTATGTGTTGATAAACCTCTCATTCATTATGGACCCAAAATACAATTACAGCAATTACATATAATAGTGGCAATATATTTTTAAAAAGGCTCGCTGAGACAGCTGCTTTGAAACAATAATGAACACCCATGGTTTAAATCACTTATGTCTGAGATTAGCTATTTTGCCTCACTTATTTCCTAGAAACATTACGGAAAGTATTTAAAACAGAATAGCACAGAGTTGTCATTGGAGTTTTGTGGTAAAACATGCAAAATCAAGACCTAAAAACGGAGATGACAGTCACCTATTGCATTGCTCTAATTTCTTAACAGTTTATTCCCACACACAGAATTGAGGGTCTTAGAAGTGTTTTAGGAAAATGTGAACTCTTTCTCTGCCAGAATAAGTGGCTGATCTTCAAGAGTTCAGCACCACTTGACAGAAGAAAATCCCTCCCCATAAGATGTACTCTGGGATCTGCTGTGTGCCAAGAACATTTGAAATGTAAGTCTCACTTACCTATTGAGTAAACTTTCCTGTCTAGGTGGGTGCTGAATTTCTCTCAAACAGTGGCTCTCCGATATTCCAGTGATGAACTCTAGAAAAATGAAAAGGTTACAAGTATCTATTTCCTGTGGTTTAGACTACAACCTACTTTCAGGAAAAAATCCTACTATTCATTTCCTAAAAACACATTTAACACTTACTTGAGCTAAACAACTATCTGCTGACTGCTTATTAATGTCCATCAATTAAATATGTTTTCATCTTCCTTCTATCTCAATTGATGGACATTTTATCAGACAGACTTTTCTGCAGAGAGGGGGCATACAATCAGCACATAGCCACAGAGTCTGCATTTCTATGGTCCAGTACTGCCTGACTCACTATATTTTTTGTCATTATCACCTCATATTTTTAGAAATTTTATAATTAGCACTTTACAGTGACAGGAGGCTTCTGGAAAACTTGGATGATCTTAAGCTATCACAATCTGACAAAGTTTGCACACCCTTTACTCTGCCAAATCCCATGGCATGGCAGAAGATGTGCTTTAGAGATGTATTTATTTGTGCACAGTTACAATGACTGCAGTATATGCTGCTGATGGGGTTTTCTTCCATAAATAGGGAATTTGACTCCTTAAGTGGCTCTCCGGTAGTATTAGAAACTTTCTGTCTCACCCATTCTCAATCTGTAATCACCAGATAATCAACTGCATCTTTCTTCCCCTCTCATTGCATTTTTTCTTTTAAACCCCATTCTAAGTTATTTAACTTCTGCATTGCACTGGAAGCTTTGCAGTACTAAGTTCTCCAGGTAATTTCAGAAGACAGAATGTTAGCTACAGCACCATTTAGCATTATAATGTACATCTTATGAGACACAGCTCCTAAAATATGGTAGGTGGAGCTTTCAGAGGAAGAGTAGGTAAAGCAAGATAAAAGAATACAATTGAACAGTAATGTTTAAATAGCAAAATTTTAGTCATGAAAAATACATTAACAAGTAACAAGTGATTTATATTCTCATGTAATTCAAATGCATTTGGACATGATGAGGAGAGCATTGGAGATCAGGTGGGGATCACTAAATATCTTGCAAGATTAAACTCATGTGATGTCCTTAGAAATATTTTTTTTACTCACCACTAATCACTTCTACTGCCTTTTCTTTCCTAGTCACTTTATTTGTTTCAAGGGGACTTATAAGGCCCTTAAGGCAGTCCCATAATGATACTAATTAATTAATAATTGGTAGCAATTTGGGTGTGTTGAAGAGCTGACCTCAGATAATTCATGCATTGTGACATGATGTACTTGACAGTGCCAGCAGCAGAAACAGCAGGAGTGCCATCCTCCAGCTGCCAGAACTAATTATAAGCAGTTTGTCTTTTCCCTCAATGGCAGATTCTGTTTGTTTCACAACAGCCAATTTAAAAGTCACTTTTAATATCATCATCAACAAAAGAATACCTGGAAAAAAATGTGTTCACTTTTGACAGAGAAACTGCAGAATGAGTTGGATTTCCATGGTATTTTTGCTAATTCAAACACTGATCAGAAGCTAAAAAGCAGATGGAAAGTTTCTCACAGGAAAACATAAAAACTGCTCTTGTTTTTGCGCAATTGATGTGGTGCTGATGAGTTAGTTAATACAGCAGCTTAAACAACATAAAGTGCCCTCCTGATGCTCTTTCTTATATTATGTGATCAAGCTTATGACAAAGGACCATAGGCTGCATTGTCCATGAAAACTTACTCTGTGTAACTCTTAGCAGGGATAAGGTGCTGAGAAATTCATGTAGTCTTGTAGAATTATCCCAGTGTCAGCTGAAGGCAATTCACTGTTATGAATTCTCATCCTTCCTATTACTTTGTAGGCTCACACCATTAAAATCCTGTCTTAAAATTTCATCCTTCTTCTATAGTAAGGTGAAAAGGTTAATTCCCAAGGGACTAATCCTGTGAGGTGCTGGGCTGTCTCAGCTCCCACTGACTTCAAAGCTAAATATTTGCTTCACATGAAAGCCTCTTTAATTCCCCATTACTGTAAGGTATACTTGTATACAACAGTGGGAGCAGTTGTCATTATAAATCAGACAGTTTATCAGGGGAGCTATTCTCCAGGGCAGAGCAGATTCTAACACACCACGACATACTTTATTTGTTAGCCTTAGTTCCACAGGAATTTTATTCAGGCAGACACCTCAAGGCATGCATCTTTTCAAAGTGTTTAGGCAGGAAGCGAAATTCAAATTAGATACACTTACGATGCAAATGCATTATTATTTAGCTCAAAACGACTGAGGCTCCGGGGTTGTAAATCCTGCCATAAAGAGATCTTTCAATTACCTTCTGTTCAGTGAATCAGAGAAGAGGAACCCTTTCCCTGGCTTTTTCATGCAGAACAAATTTGACTCCCAAACAAATATCAATCACCATAATACTCTATATTTTGGCCTCTATTGAGATCTAACTCCAAGCTGTTTTATATGGGGTTTTCTTTTAAGACGGTGTCAAACCAAAACCTTGTATCTTTAGTGTGACTGAATCTGAATCCAGTCTTTAAAGGCTCCTCCCTTTGTAAGCTCAGCAAAACTCCAGATTTTGTGAAACCTGGAGCCAGATCTAGATCTGATTTAGGAATTTTTTCTTTCCTTTGAAATTTTGTTTCTTCCGCAGCTCTTCCCTGTCCTTCACTCCAAACTTCCAAACCACAGATAAAATATATTACTGCTTTCCCTCTAATGTTTCCACAGTGTGACTTTTTCTGATGGCTCAAATTTCCCTTCATGTCCTCCCTTGATGTTTGACTTTCCGAATGCTCAGTTGATTCTCCTTTCCTGTCCCCATGTGGCACCACCTGCCTGTTTAAAACATGGCTGTTACAGTCTTCACCTTGCACGGAATCCTTTTGTTAGCTTCTCTCATTCCACTGCACCACATTCACACCTTATTTCCCTCAGAATACCTTAAACTTTTCCTTTTCCTTGTCTTACTGGTTTTTTTATTATATTGATCGATCACACCCTTCTGCTCCCCAGCAGCCGAATTTCACCTTTCCATCCTTGAGTTTTGTAGCACAAAACATTGGAAAGTTTTACATTTGCCTCTACTTTGATCTTCTGAGGAGGTAAAAGAGCAAACAAGCACAACATCAATTTTCATACCTCTTTAAAAAGTTTGTGAACACCTGTGTCCAGAGACAGTAGCTTGGCTTGGAGTGTTCATTTGCAGTCAGCATAAAGCTTCAATCAGTACAGCTCTTGGCATGTATATCCACTCGTTAGATTGTCTGTGGAAAATTCACCTTTCTCTTTGTACAGTGCTAATTGTAGAAGTGGAGGTTTAAAGCTTCTGTATGACACAAACTAAATGAAGGAAACAATTCCTCAGATACACAAAGCTGTCCCAATAAAACTTTACAAAAAACCTGTTTCTCTGATGTGGAGAATCTGCAGGCTCAAGTTTTAAGTTGCTTATATTTGGAAAAAAAAAATAATCCTTAGATCCATATTTAAATATCATTTGAGGACATATTTATAACAAAACATACATTCCAGGAACAGTTTTTTGCAAATATATATGATATATATGTTAGAACAACATTCAAGTATGTCTTCCTAGCAAAACCTGCTAGCGAAGCTTATATTCATCAAACAAAATATTTGTTTCATTCATCAAGTTCAATATTTGGTGATATTCTAACTGTACACACATATTTTCTCACAGAATAAATGTTACAGTTTTCAGTGTATTTTAAATGAGGTCATGCTTTCCCAAAATAATAATAACTGCAGTGCTAGTGAAAAATGGCAAACAAATGTCTTCAGAGACTGCAGCTTCCTATGGGTTTCATCTAGAGATTTTTACTTTACAGGGACAACTGTAGAAGGTCCAGTTCCTGTGTACAGGGGAGAGAGGCTGCGACAGCAGGTCAGGGCTCCATTGTCCACCCTGAGCAGCAGGAGCTGCTGCTTCACCTCAGGCCACTCACCTGAGCTCTTTGTAACCCAGTTTGCCCATCCATGAGGGGGCCTTAATCTTTCCTAGCCACTCCACAGGCAAGTGATGAAGTTTACTTTGCTAATGTTCATTAAGTCCTTTGAAATATTTGACTCGAAAGCAAAGCTTTTTTCCTATGGTGTTGTTTTTTCTCATAGAACTGCTACCACATTTATAGTCATGGTACCAGCTCTCCAACACCACAAATAAAACTGAGTCCTAATGAGAAGAGTGGCTTCCATGTTGTAACTTTAAAAATTTTCTGTTTCCTCTTGTCCTGTCAGGTGATGATTTCTGTGATTTTGGTGAGGGGGTGGTGGGCAGGGATTGCTGTGATTTTTCCAGACTAAAGCCACAAAGGCTCAAAAGCAAATAATAAACCTTTCTCTCATCCAAAAGGGGAAAAAAAGTTTGGACTGTGTATATTTTCCAATTATTTTTAAATTAGCCTTCGTGAGCATGTATAGCAAGTAAATGCAACTACAGTGCCACAGCTTCAAAGATAATATCGCTGCTTCTTGAGTTTTTGCAGGCCTGCTTAGGTCTTTATCTGTGATCCCACTATCTAAACAAAAGCTTAGCTTTCTTTTTCTGTCCTTATCTTGTTCGTCAGTTGATTGTTTGCTAAAGTATCTCAGTGAACAAGACACAAATGAAAATGACTGTTCGTGTATAATTTGTTTGGATCAGATTAAATTGGAAAGAAGGTAAAAGTGAAGAGAGAAAGTAGAATGCACTTACAAATGAGTAGTGGAGGTCAAAATGAATTACCAAACATCGTGCTTGAAGCTTTCTCTACCTTGTCTGACTTTTCTGTGCACTTTGTGGAAAAGAGTAGCTATAACAGCATGTCCAAAGGAAATTCTTCAGATCATGTGAATTTGAAATGTCTCTGTGTTGTAATAAGAAAATATCTTGTGAAGAATAAAATAACATAACACAATTAAATGATAGTCAGGTCCTTTGTCACACTACTGCCTGCTGACAATCCTTCCAGTACCTGCTATTACTTCCTGTTATACTCTACATTTCTCAACTGATTAATTTTAATTGCTGTATCAATGCAAGTCTTTCAAATTGATCTTAAATTTTTTCCAAGAAGACCCAGAAACTTGACTGGGATGCAATTTCGAAGTGAGACTAACCACGTTAAAATTCTCTGGTTTTGCTCTCTTGTTGTGTGGCAATAAAACCTGTTTGTGAGAGTTCAACTGGTTTTTTCAGAAGCAGCACTCTTACGACTTCATTTCGAGTAGATAAGATAATCACAGGATGCCTGGGGAATTAAAATCCTTGCAAGACATTATGACTTGCCAAAGGCACAGCAGGCCAACAGCGTCAGGGCCAGGATTCCAGAGATCTGTCCTGCTTCAGCAGAATCTGCAGCTGCTGTATATGCATCTTTCCCCTTCTCACTCTCTCCTCAGCTCCTCTTTACTTCACTCTCTCATAAAAAACAAATGCTGAGTGGAAAACACAGTTATCTAGTCAATGCCCCTTCACCATCCTATATGCTGGATAATTTTATAGTGGCACCCTTCTTCCATTCCCTCCGGCCTATTTCTTAATTATGACAGACTTGCTGATTTAAAACCAAAACCCAAGCCACATCACCCCTATGTAACGTTGCACTCTTGTGTAGCATCTTTCAATGGTACATTTTTTAAAATGTATGATTTATTATTTTTTCTGGATTTGACACTTTCAGTTTCCAGATGTTGATTCTTGTTAAGTATTTGTCTGAAAGATTAAAATATCTCAACTAAATTTATTATTTTGAATGGTCTTAAACTTCTTTTAGATGAATTAAATAATTAGGATTTTTAGTCATTCACACATCTTTACAGCTGTTTTGTGTACTTCTAACTTGCCAGTATTTTCCTTTGGCAAAACAAGTATCCAAACTTAGTAAAATATTCTCCTTCTGCAGCAGTTTCAGAAGGAAACCATGGACCATTTTCAGAAAACCATGTACAGTTGCAATATTTTCCCTGTGTCTGCCTAGTCCTCTGCTGACACATCTAGAGATTTTCCAGCCATACCATATTCAGTTCATTATTTACCACGATGACAAAAAGTAGATAACCTGTACATGCCTCTGTCCACACAGATTTGCTGGTCTCCCACTGCCACAAGTTACTGATACTGCTTGCAGATTTGACCACCCCATTTAACTGAATCCTCCACTGAGTTCCTTCCCTGCCATGCCTAACCTCACAGCTCCCTATGTCATCCTAATTCTTTCCTTGCCTGGGCCTTCACTGAACCCCACAACCGCCACAGATCATTTTTCTTCCCTGCTGTGATCATGTCCAACAAGATGTGATCAGCGCTATCTGTCAGAAAATCATTTACATCAGCGACAGCCCAAACGAGCAGCCCTGGCCATCATTTGTGTGTGTCCCCAAAGTCTTACTCTCTAGAAAGGAAAAGGTCAGTGGGAAGTTAACAGAAGACAAAAGGAAAGAAAAACATGTAGTAGTGTTCTTTCAACAAGCTACTTCATCTTCATTTATATAAATGAAATTTTTTAATATTAAAAATATGCATATACTTTTTTAAATTTGCAGGACTGTCATGTTTCCTTTTTTTGCCCATCTCATGGAGAGAGTCTCAGGCTTATTTAGTCTGACATGTACTTTGTGGTTCTCAGTTGACAAAAAGCCATAAAGCATTACTTATGCATTGACAATTTATACAATATCAGAACAGGAGTCCCCATGCTCGCAGGGTGATGAAATCACAAGTAATATTAAATAGCCTTCAGTGCAAAAATTGCCACCCTAAACACTCTGAAAGGACCTACTCAGACATTTCCAAGACCCTGATCATCACTTTAGTACTTCAATACCTACCACAGGGCTCCTTTCAGTAATTGAACTCCCTCTTTTTGAACCTTAAGAGTCAGTGGCTCTCTCCTTAACACTTCCAGGAGGAAAACTACAGAGTATATCCTTTTCCAAAATAATATGGGTCAAACTCGAGCATAAATTGGACATTCTCTTCCTTGTTTACTGTGATCCTCATGCAGAAGATTTCAAAATGATGCCAGGTGGGTGACTCCTACAGTGAACACTGCGTGGTGGGAGAGTGTATTAATGGAGAATAGTTTATTGTGCTGCAGCAGAGGACCAGTGAGTGACACCCTAGATTGCCTTGGTGGAAATCGACAGAAGGCTTCTTCTGACAGAAGGTTTGTGTCACTGTGTAAACAGGAATGTCTGGAGCTATGCTGGAAAAGTGAAGAGCTTATTAGTGGGAGAACATTACACACGGATGCCAGCCAGGGGGAATCAAGTTTTGCCAATACAATTCTTCACACAGCCCAGGCTATGGCCCTTTCATGATGGTCTGACTTTCTCAGTGGTGTTTTTGTTGATCTGATTTATGTCCCACAGCCTGGCAGCACTGAGCTCAGCCCCAGCCCCAGCCCCAGCTCCAGCTCCAGCTCCAGCTCCAGCTCCAGCCCCAGCCCCAGCTCCAGCTCCAGCCCCAGCCCCAGTCCCAGTCCCAGTCCCAGTCCCAGTCCCAGTCCCAGTCCCAGTCCCAACCCCTATCCCAGCTCCAGCCCCAGCCCCAGCCCCAGCTCCAGTCCCAGTCCCAGTCCCAGTCCCAGCCCCAGTCCCAACCCCTATCCCAGCTCCAGCTCCATCCCAGTCCCAGCCCCAGTCCCAGTCCCAGTCCCAGCCCCTATCCCAGTCCCAGCCCCTATCCCAGTCCCAGTCCGAGTCCCAGTCCCAGTCCCAGTCCCAGTCCCAGTCCCAGTCCCAGTCCCAGTCCCAGCCCCTATCCCAGTCCCAGTCCCAGTCCCAGTCCCAGCCCCAGTCCCAGCCTCTATCCCAGCTCCAGCCCCAGCCCCGGGAATCTGGAGAACCGGAGCTCCAAAACGGCAAAGCTTCCTCTGACCCCAAAACCGATCATTATTCACTTGAAAGGCAGGCTTGCACAAACAAATATTTTGTGTAGCTGTTATGATTATTGTCAGTATCTGTCCCCATTGTTCAGGCGCAGGAATTCCTTTGGTCTCATAAATACTGAGCCCGGCCCTCCCCTCCCCTCTTTAACTGTCAGATAATTACACAGTTGGCTTTAGAGTTTAACTTGTCAAAGGAGTTTCATTACTTTGTTCCTTTTGGGCAGCTTCCACTATTGTGCTTTCTGAACACTAAACAGAACCTATATTAACTGTCAGTTAATTACACACCGTTTTTCTTCAGTATTTACCAGTCAAAGGGGCAGGTAGGCTGCAATCCTATCATCTCAATCACTGTCTCTGCTCACAAAAGAATCAATAAAGATGAGTCACTTAGTGTCACCCAGTGTCTGATACTCAAAGCCACCCATTCCTAATTGCCTTTAGAGATGGATGATAATACAAACTTTGAAGTGATAATCAGCCTAATGAGTGGCCTTGCTGAGAGGGTAGATCATGTGTCAGAACAGTTTGCAGATGCTTACAGGCAAACAAAGCCAGCTTTCCTTTTAGACCTGAGAGGACCATGGCAAGTCTGGTACCCAGAGCCGCGCACAATGGCAGAGACTGGAGCGCAGCAGGAGCTGCAGCCTGCTGATCACAACTGACTCCATCCATCTTGCTCCTTGCCTTTAATCAGCACGGTCAGAACGAGCCCTCCACATCCCTGCGTGTTTGTGCTGGCTCTTTAGGCAATAACTGTGTAAAAGATAAATTCTCTGATTCTGAGTCATTGGATTTAAATAATAGCGATTGGACTTGATAGGTAATGGCCGGGAATCCCGGCTAAAACTACTGAGTAAATGTAATTAAATACAATCGGGTGCAGTCAGCCAGGCAGAGCCAGAGACCATAAAAGGCTCATTCAGACAGCAATGAAAACAAACAACGTCAGCAACAAAAACAAAACCAGTGTTTGGTTTGCTAATAAGAGCATGATTTGAGGCCTGATCTATACTCAATTTTTGCACCCAACAATTTGACCGAATCAATAATTTGTAAAAAGCCAGCAACAAGAAAATAAACAAACAAAAAGACAAATTAAAATGCCATAATCCGTTAATCTGGATGCAGTTATGTTATCATAAAAACATTTTCGCTTTAAAATAGTTAAGCTGTCATAAATTTAGTCAAGTGTGAAGAAATAGTCTATAACCATGTTTGTGCTAAATATGAGTGTCTCAATGTAAAAGGGTTGCTTTGATTTGACAATCCTTTACTAATTTAGCTAAATTTTGACAGGAGCGGAACATGGACATTGCTTCAAAATCGCCTCACAAAGACTGGGAATCTGCATGATTAGAGCAATTTGACTTCTATGTATAAATGAAATATATGTGAAATCATATGTATGAATGGTTTAGCATGCTTAACAATTCGGATGTACCAATCTAATATTACTTTGGGGGCAAATCTGTGGTCACTTTCTTGGTGAAAGGTGGTGAAAAAGCTGAACAAGTGGGTTCAGAATTTATACTGTTTCAATTAGAAGCTGTCAAGTTTTAATATTTTGTAGCCAACTATCTCATTTGTAAAACCTGTCATGCAAATAAGGAAGTGATGCAATAAAGCAAATGAGAAACAGAAATATTCATAAATGTAAACCTATCCTTTGAAACTAGGAATAAGATTATTGCTGCCATCTCAAAAACTACAGAATGAGGCCTCTTTCAGATTAAACCAATCATGTTTTCGTATTTTCACTAGCTTTTTATCTGCCTGGCTGCCATTCTTCAAGTCAGTGAGAAAAGTGCAATCTTTCAGATCTGAAAGAACAGAAAAAATAGCCTTTTATTTTGTGTAGTTTGTGTATGAATATAACAGATGTGCCTGTAGAAAGGCTTTGGAGTTTTCTGATTTGAAGTTTTGTTTCAAGACAGCATTCTCCAGTAGGTGATGTCTGCTAATACTTGCTGCATGCTGACATGAAAACCTATGCCTTCAAGCTCTCTGCTATAACTAATATCAGCAATTAGCCCTACCTAACACTATTTGAAACTGAATGCACTAGAAGAAGTTAGCTATTTTTTTTGCTATGGATTATGAGAAAGAAAATATTTCTGAATAGTAAGAAAATACTGAATTAGTGTGCTTTAGAGGCATGTGTCCATCAGCACTCATAAGTTGCCTGTGATCACACAGGTTATCTAAGGTTCCTAATTCACAAAGCTGGAACACACATGACTGTCTGCCAGCCCCCTGCTCTCGCTCTTGTGGCAGTCGAGCAAGCTCAGCTCTGCTCAGCTCCCTCTCTGGCAGCTGTGAGTAATACAGGAGTTTTCCAGGCATTGAAGCTGTGGGCTTGTTCCCTGCAGACCTACAGCCTCTTCATCTCTGCTCACAAAGCACTCCAGAAAACCAGACTTCTCTAACAGTGCTATGTCAGAACTTTTGGGAAGTGATTTTGAGCTGTGGAGGAGCCTCATGTTTCTTCTTACCTGGTGAATCAGCTGGGAAAGTCCACTCTGCCTCACTAAAGAAATATTCTTCTCCAGGGAAAATTCTAATCCACAGTTACATTTCTCCTACATGAAATATTCCTTTAAAATTCTCTTAACTTAGATATTTATAGTTCATATGAATCAAGTTAATTGCTAAACATGTTTTTTAAAATCACTATATGCATATGCCTGCATAGGCATAGGTATATGCATTGGAATATAAGTACACCATAAATGTTTTCATAGTAATTTAGCTCTACACAAATGCATTCACAACATGGAAGTCTTAAAATACCCTTTAAAGAACAAAATATTGCTGTCATTACATATCTTATCACTTGCCATCACACTCAAAATCTCCATTTGAGCTCTAAAGTGTGTTGGATGAAGGGAAAACTTACCTGTCTTCAGACCTATAGAACTGAAGCTGATAATTTGTGATTAGTTAATGGAAATGTGTTGACAAATGAATTACAGTTGCAAATTTAAGCATGTATTTTGCAAGCAATTATGAAATGGAAAGGAAAGGAGACAATGAATTGAATAAATGGGTTTGGTGATGCATGATGGCTGATACCCACTCAAGCAATCTCGATTCAAAGTTTGGATTATAGGCAGAGATGTTAAAATTCACATGACATGATATACTCCGAGGTGTATCTAAATTTTCTTTTCTAACTTTTCATTTAAAACTTTCCTAACTTTTAGAAAAGTTTCTAAATTTCTTTTAAAACAAAACAAATGGGACTTTTAATGCATCTTTGAAATCCACACATTTGATACTAACCTTAGAATATTAACTTAGTGGTATTTGTTATCTCATATTTGTATTATAGCATCTCACAGTCATAAAGGGGGTTTTGATGCTCAGCTCCATTTGGTAACTGTTACCAATTACTTGTTAACAACCAAATAATCCATGTCTGAAAGATTTCCCTAGAGACAAAGCCCCAAGAAAAAGAACTGTAGCCAAGATTTTCAGAATTTTCTGTGTGTGTGTGAGAGAGCTAAATTTGAGAACCTTAAAGGTATTTGGTTATCAGACGATTTTTAACTTCACATGTTCTAAAAATATCTTAAATTAGGTACCTGGAAACAAGGGCAGCCATAATCAGGTAAATCTTTAAATCCCACAGGTATGGTTTCCATCTCAGCTCACATCACCCTTGCATGGGGTCACTGCTGGGAAAGGGAGTCCTAACCTCCCCGTCGCCTCTGGTTATGCACTCTCTGCATTAAATGTGCTGGCACTCGTGCTGGTGAGCGAGCCAATCTGATGGAAACATAAACCTACAGAAAATGCAAGGCGATCTGCTTGGCTGGGCAGCCACACAAGTGGTAGTGACAGCACAGGGGCACAGGCTGCCAGGGCTGGCCACAGGCAGCACGGGTCTGTCAGCATTGCCCTGGGAGAGGATGAAACTGCATCCCTGGCTGCTTCTCCTACCCTGTAAGCAACCTGCTGATGCTTTGCCAATGAGCAGCCAAGGAAATGGAAACAGCACAATAAATATTGACCTTTAATAAAATAGGTACTTTAACTGCCTGTTAGAGTGAGGAGAAAAGTAAAAAAAGAAACTATGTTCTTGCTTTAATATTTTGGTTTGCATATTGAAATTTAAAGTGATTATGAATTTAAACTAGCGTCTCCAAGCTCTTTTTCAAACAACTAGCTCCAAGTATTTCACAGACACCTGCGAAATTCCATAAATCTTTCCATGAGGCAGCAAAACATACCAGGAGCCAGTCACCTGTTAGTGGAAGGCAAGTACATCTTGAGGAAAATGAAGCAGGGGTAGTAAAATCTAGCCCCTCTATAAATAATGGAAACCACAAGAAGAAATTAAGGTAGTTAAACAGCTACTGGAGGTGAAATTTAGCCAAGACATGACGGTACAATCCTTGTCCCAGTCTCAATCCTGTTAAAAAGTGCCATGAAACTGGTAATGACAAAAAGGAATGGGAGACTTCTTTGTCTCATCTGAGATGTATTTCTGGAGTAAAAAGCTTGCTTTTAAAATGGTTTGCTTTGTATTTATTCCCTCTGAGCCAGTGTAAACTTTACCCATTATTTTAATTGGACCAGATTCTTAGTGTGTTACCGAATAAATTACCAAACCCACTTCCTACTTTTCTTGGAAATGTCTCCATACCCCATATTCATTCAGTTCAGCTCTTCCCTGAGCTGCAACTCAGTCCAATCTTACAAACTACTAGGAAAGGAAAGAACTGGAACTCTGGAACTCTGCAACACATTTTGAACGTTGTTATTTAACACATGCTGTATGGTAGCAGAATTTCGATCAGCTCTATGGCAAAAGTCACGCACAGAAAACCAAATGCGGCTTTTGCAAAGTATTTTCTTATTTTTTAAAACATCCCACTATATGATCACTGTTATGCTAAAATGCAGCCTGATTCAGCACTGGGCTGTATTGCCTTCCCTCCCATTGACTTCAAAATGAATAAGCTCAGCCTGGGTATTTGAGAATTCATTGCTGTGAAGACATATTCTGGCAGGTCAACACAAGCATTATTCATAGCCTTCAATTCAGTCTGTCATCTGAAATGAAAGAGAGCCTTTCTTTAAAAAAGCTAAAACCCATCTTTAATTTGTTATCCTAGTAACTGTATCAAAAACTGTTATAAAACAAATATTAAAAATGAGAGCAAACTGAAGAGCAATTGAAACACAGTAAAATAGATGTGGAAGTGCTGCAGAGCCACCAAATCCTTGCTCCAGCTATTGCAGACAACCAGTTTATATAACCCTTTTCATGAATATATCAAGATCTCTCTTAAAAACAGCTAGTTTAATTTCTTCATTTACTGCTATTGTACAGTTATTTGTAGTTCTTCCAGTTTGAGTTACAGATTCATGGATTATATGCCAGAGTGGACCACTGTGATCATCAAATTTGACCACCATAATCTGCAGGATTGTCCTGAATTCATTTAGGAAGCCAGTGATTTTGTAACCAGGAGTTTATTAGGGAAAGGGCACAAGAGCCATGGTATCAGTGTTGACTGATGGGATTAATCAGCTCATGTTAACACACTGATTATCATACAGTAAAGGGAAATGTTTCAAAAGAATACTCCAGTCTGAAACATAAAGCAAAATCATTTGGACTTCCAGAGAGGTCATGGTTGAAATATCACAAAACTCTCTTTACTCAAAGCAGATGTTTATTAAGATTAATTTAGTGTGAAAAATGAACCAGAATGCATATAAAAGACAATGCCTCCTCAATTATGTAATAGGACACCTCCTCATTATATTGTGTTCACTGAAGATTATGGTATTTTCCTGGGGGATGTATAACTACAGTTTGCCAAAGTCCCTCTCTCTCATTTTAGATTAAATATCAGACTGCAGAACATGAAGCCAAGTGAACAGAAACAAGAGAATTCAAATAAACATAATTCAAATGAAAAAGAAAAGGCCTCTTAAGCATGTTTTCTGAGTAAATGTGTTCAAAATAGAAAGTTATAATTATGCCAGGATACAAATACAGAGAAAAATCACCAGAATTTAATAGAAGCAAAAATACCTCTTTTCTACATTTGTACATGTATTGAAATGAAATGCAATCTGTAAGTGTAAATATTCAGGGAACTTTTCAGAGAACTGAAACAACGTCTCTTTCTTGCCACCTTTTCTCTTTTTTTCCTGTCTCTTTCTGTGAGCTCCCTCCAGTGTTCTCAAGGAAGTATTGAATCATGTCATTTTGGTGTATTACTTTTTTTATCACAGGAATCATCATGATAAGAAAGATTATATTAATCTAATCTCCAAAGATGCTCAGTCTGCCCTAAAAGTCTGATCTAAACCAGGTTGTGAAAACAGGCACTGGAAGAATAAGATGCCCCACCA
Organism: Catharus ustulatus; assembly: GCF_009819885.2. NCBI lineage: Eukaryota > Metazoa > Chordata > Aves > Passeriformes > Turdidae > Catharus > Catharus ustulatus. The sequence goes on along the minus strand of NC_046225.1, from coordinate 62,846,140 downwards.
CAGATGTCTCTTAGAATGAACAGCACATGCGCCCAAAAGGGCTGCTGGCTATAGAGGCGACTAGAGAATGAGCTGAGACTGTGTACCAGCTCTGAGATTATTTAGATTTAAGGAGTATCAATTTTTTCCTTCTTTTCCTCTGGAGACTAACAAGAAAGATTTCTGCTCTAAACTGCAGGTTCATCAGTTGGAAAAGACAAAATGACCAGGAAAACCAGGTCACTGACTCTCAGTCATCAACATGAAAATACCAGGGTTGGCTCTAAGACCCTGTCAGGTAAGGTACATTCCATATTGCAATAATAATGCCTTTGTACAAGTCTAAGCTGAAGAGGGATATGGTTACAATTTGGCAGAGACAAACCAGGGCACTGAATCCAGTACACTGTGGACATGCCAGTCTGCTTGGAGCCAGCTCAAGGATCTCTATACAAAGCTGTTATGCAGGCTACAAACCTGCCAAAAGCACTCTGACACCTATTTACATCTAGTTGACTCCTGCTTCTACCAAGATAAACAAAAATAGAGTCAAACACTTTATTTCTATGTCTCTTCCACTGGCCTTGTGGAGTTACTAAACAAATGAGAATAAAATTATTCTCTGTAAGGCTACTCTGCCTGCTTTATTTCTGCTGGTTTGTGTTTTAGTGTTTCTTCTCTGACAGAATAAACCAGTCTGAGCTGGGGCTGTGGCAGCACCTTCCTACCCTTTCTTCCACTATTTGTTCCTATTCCTTCCTTCGTATCCACAGTAGTGCTTTGGGAAACCGAACCATGAAAAGGGTCAAGGAGCTTAGTTGTAATAAAACCAGGCAAATATTGGGAGAACATACAGAAGCTTAAAGTCATAAGTAATAGAACTAAAGATAACTTAATTTTGTGTACTGCAACATTGATTAATTTGGTGTCTTTAATGGTGTTTTAGTTACTGTAAAGGCAACTGTGACAAGCCACTCTCCTGCTAATCTGCATGGCATCCAGCAGATAGTGAAACATTGACTAACCTCAGAAATGTCCAAGTGGAGCTGTGGAATTACTCCAGTCCTTTGTGGGTTTGGCAAAGACCTTGTAGGATTTCTAGTGACGTATGCTGGGCCTGACTCAAATCCCAGCAATGGAAATTTCTTTCATTTGGCTTATTGTTATTTCTGACCCTGTAAATGTGGGAAGCACTCAGGCATTAAGAAAGACATTGTTTCCCTGACATATCAGTCGGTCACTGCTGTTTACATCAAGTGAAACAGAATTAAAATACCAATTTTATTTTTCTTCTTTTACTTTCAAAGCACATAAAATAACATCAATTTAATGCCTGTCCAACCATCACGTGGGATGGTTTATTATGTACACAGCAGGATTTGAGTTTCTTATGAGAAAATTGAAAAAATGGCCTAGATTTCATAACTCCCTTTCTCCTATCATTGTCTGCAAATAACTTCAGAAAAGCTCTTTCCATTTTCTCCCTTCTTCTCCTTTACAGTAATTCTTTAAATAGGTTATTTCTACATTTTAGTTTTTCTACCCTTTTTGCTTTTTTGTTTTACCCTTTTCTTTTGTAAGGGGCCATTCTACCATCACTTTTGCATGTTGTTAACATGGAATCAATGGAAGATCACTCTCCTGCCAATTGAACTGGCTCCTAGCAGTCAATATTTGTGTCCACAGACAATACAAGTTGCAGTTCATATCCAATCTTTCCACAAAACTTTATTTCAATGAAGTGACCATACTTCCCTTGTACAGGTTGTACCATCTTCTACTTTTAAACACTAAAGATTTCTTTGCACATTCACAATGTTGTACCGACTTTAAGTGTAACCCAGTAAATATGCATGCTATTGGCTTAAAAGTTCAAACTGTCATCAAATTGAGTTTCTCTCTTTTTGATTTTTCTTACAAATGTGCACTGCGAGCAAACTGCCTTCATCTTGATATTCTCTTCAGTTTGCAACACTGCCATCATATAAAGAAAGTTACTGGGTTGTTTATGCCAGAAAAAATAAAAATGTATAAAATGGACCACATGTAGATTTTGCCAAATTAGGACCTTTGTAACATTGGGAGGAAGCTCAGGAGCTTTATTCCTTTTGTTTGTTTTTCACACCAAAAGAAATTACAATTTGAGGAGTTACCTGTCTCTGAGACAACCCCAGCAGCCCCTCTTTACCAGGCACGTGGATTGATAATCACAGGGAAACATGAACAACTTTTCACGGGCAGATTTTCCTAGAACTGCCTTTTAAGCAGGTAAGTATATCAAGACCTGATGATCAGCTTGCTGTCCTCTCACTGCACACAGAACTGTTGTAGTTTCCAATGTCCTAATTTCTTCCAGACATGCTCCTGCTGGGGCTCAGCAGAGTGCTCTGTGCATGTGGTCTCACCAATTTACCTGCATTGCTTGTAGTGGGACTGCAATGCTTTGTGCGTGTTTTCAGAATTTTACACCAACCTTAAAATCTTAAATATCAAGGTGAATGTTTTTAGCAATTACAGGAAGCTCCAGCATGTACTTTTGAAAGCTATCTGCTCCAAAGCAAGCTCTAAGCTTTTAAAAGAAGGTGGCTGTGGAAGTGCAAACGACTACTGAGGAGATGCAGTTACTGTACACAGGAAGCTCGGATCAAGTTCAAATGAAAGCTCTGGGCACCAGTTCCTAGCAACTGATTTTAAAGCAGTTGTAATCTTCAAAGCTATCTATCTCTACAGCAGAGGCCCTGGGTATTATATACCTAATGAGTTAGACCATTTGAGTAACCTTCTTTCACATTAAAAAGGTACTTTAACTTTTCCTTTTGCCAGATTAACTGTTCAGTTTATTTCTGACAGATGAGATCAGCTATATGGAATTTTAATACGCTGTTTCTTCTAAAATGTGTCTCTGTTTATTTCCTTGGGCTGGAATGGCAGTTTTAAGACTGTTGAGGTTCAAAATTGGTTGTGTAATATTACTGTTTCAGGGTGTTTTCAGTAACTATTGGTCACATAGTATGAAGCACAAAATAAATAAGGAAAAGTAGAAATAAAGACATGATCTTGCTTCCAAAGAATTTCCAGCTAAGGTCCCAATCTAGTAAAAGAGTTATGTGCTTAATTGTGTGTGCCTTGTGAGGTTCCACTGACCTCAGTGAGAGTATTCAAAGTAGTTTAACATATGTATAAATCTTTGCAAAAAATAGGAGATAAACTATAGTATGTCTGTTTAAACTAACTCTGCTTTAATGAACTGTTGATTCCTTTTTTGGTCAAAATAGGTATAGAGTATTCCAGTTATTTTAAAGAATCTAAATCTCATTAGAAATTAATCAAACTATTACTTGACACTGTGGGGTTTTTTTTTCTAATAACAGGAAAAGTCCGTAGATTCTTATCTAATGGCCACTTAAATAAGAATACTTTTAGGAAGTGTAAATCTTTGCTTCATTAAATATTGGAACAAACCATATAGCTGAACGTGCCCAAACCAGAGGTTAATGCTATCACTTACACTTTTAGGAGCATACTACCATGGCCCAAGATGTGCCCTACTTATTTCTACTGACAAAAACTAACCTGTGCAAGTGCCTGTGAAAGAAAGTGTATGTGGAATGAGTTATTAGTTATGATAAGGATGGCAGAACCACAGCACATGAAAATTACCTTAACAGGTAGCATTCATGAACATGTCTCAGAAGTGTCTTTAAGGAGGTTAAGACTGAGGATGTCATCATGATCAAGTCAATCCTGAAAGTTTATTAAATGTGACTGCTCAAGCTTTGGTAATGCAAGGAAAAGAAAATCTGTCAAGATTAGGAAACATACCTGAAAGGATCTGATTTACTATGCGTGTGTTTCACATAGCTTTATGAAACACATCCTTTGCTCAAGTATCATTACACTGAATTTCCTAATCTTGAAAGAGAAAGCATTTGACTCAGGGTTCAATCAAGTACTGCTGGCATTCCTGGAATGCCAACTTTAATCTCCTTCACTGTCCACTTATTTAATACCTTAAATATATTCTCATGGTAAATCCAGCACCTAGGACAGAGACTTAAAACAGTTTATTCCTTTAATTAGAAATATGTATCCGTACCACAATAAAAACACGATTTAAAATTGAACAATAATAACGAAGTATGAATGAATGCTAATTACAATATAATTATGGAGGAACCACTAATATACAGCTAAGGCTGAATTGATGGGAATCTAACTGAAAGCAGAGCAGTAATCAACATAAGAAAGCCTGATACCCTGAAGTAGATAGGAAAAATAGTTCTGGTTGATTAAGTTTCAGCGCTGGGGTGAGGTAGGATTTTGAAACTGTGTTCTCTAGCGACTGTGATAGGGAATTAATGTGCTTCTAGGCAGTGAAAGGAGTTAAAAACTACATGGTGTCTGCTGGATCCCAGAACATTGGATGGCACATATGTACGAATAAGCATATTTACATAAACACCACCACTAGTTATTTGGTCAAAAGCTTTCCCCTCTGTGCCACCCAACCTCACGTAGCTAGGCCACTGCACAGAACATGATAATAAAGTTGACTGGATAACAAAGGTTATTTCACAAAGTTCGTTGTGGAATCAGATTATAAACATTGTGACCCATCTTGCAGGTACTGATGTGACAGTGTCCCAGGGCAGGATGGCAGCAGATCGGGGCACAGGAGAGGAAACCATGGCTGCACGCTCCAGGTGTAACAAGGCTGCTCCGCCTACACAGGGATATGTGGACATGGGGTACACAGATACACAGGGTATTCTGTGTTGGATATGTGGACATGGGACATACAACATAGATACACAGGATATTCCGTGTTGGAAGGATCCACAAGGATCACCGGGTCCAACTCCTGGTCCTGCACAGGACACCCCCAAGAGTCACTGTGTGCCCGAGAGCAGGTTCCAAACTCTTCTTGAACTCTGCCAGGCTTCGCACTGTGACTGCTTTCCTGGGGATCCTGTGCCAATATCCAGCCACTCTGTGGGTGGAGAACCTTTTCCAAATATCCAACCCAAACCTCCCCTGACAGACACAGCGTCAGGCCATTCCCTCGGGTCCTGTCCTCGTCTCCACGGAGCAGAGATCAGCACCTGATCACACGTGATGGCATTTCCTAGAGGAGTTTCACCCCACTGCAGCTCCGGTTAATATGTGTTAATCAACTCTAATTAACCTGCCTTGCGCCAGCACCGCTTGGTGACACCTGGCAGGACGCCGTTACACCATACACGTTCTATTTTCCGTACAGCGTTTAGTCAGCGCTGCCCACACGTGCGGGCTGTGCCGGGACACGGCTGCAGGCCCATCCCAGCCCCTCCCGTCCCTCGCAGGGCGCTGCTATCCCATCACGGCCCGGCCCGGCCCGGCCCGGCCCCTCCCGCAGCCGGAACGCGCCGCGCGGGGCCGCGTTGCGCGGGGAAGGGCGCGCGGCGGCACCGGCGGCCGCCATGGCGGTGGACATCACCCTGCTCTTCAAGGCCAGCGTGAAGACCGTGAAGACCCGCAACAAGGCGCTGGGGGTGGCGACGGCGGGGGACAGCGCCAGGGACGAGCTGCTCAAGCGGGGCACCGCCCGCTCCAAAAGCGACTTCACCAGCAGGGCGCGGGAGGTGGTGAGTGCGGCGCCGGGGGAGGGCGAGGGGCAGCCGGGGCCGCCGGCAGCGGCTCCGCCCGGGCGGGCAGCCCGCCCCTCACCGCCGCCGCGGAGCGTCCGCGCTCCCCGGGGAGAGCGAGCGGGCCCCGGAGCCGCCCGCAGAGAGCCCCGGGGCAGCGCTTTCCCACGCGGGTGTGGGCTGGCAGCTCGGCGTGAGAGCCGCGGCCCGGCGCTGCCGGGGCCCGCTCCGAGCCCGCCTGTCGCCCGCGCTCCCCGCGGCGCGGCTTCTCCCGGGGGCTCCGCGGCCGCTCCTGCCGGGCTGCGGCTGTGTCCGCGCGGATCTGCCGCCCCTCCGGGCCGTGCCTGCGTGCGCACGGCTGTTTCCTCCTGCCGGCTGCCACGTAACAGCGCTGCCATAGCACATGCGTTCGGCAGCATTTGTAGTGCTGCCGCCGGCTTGGCTGCTTCCCCTGTCACACGGTGTGGCCGTGAAGTGCCAGCCCTAGGCGGATTGCATGTACAGTGGTAATCGGAACGTTTTAAGACTTGAAAAGACAAGCAGTCAAAAGTTGAGGAATTACAGAGGTGAAAGCTGATCGGCATTAACAGCAGTCCTCAGTCCAGTCGTTCTGTAAAAACAGTTTTGTTGGATATTGTTTTCCTCCACGCTGAGTCAAAGGCAGGGTTTGAATAACTTATCTTTGATAAAACACTGGACTGTATTTTGAAAAACTAAGAGGAACTCTGAGGAGACAGACTTACAGAGTGTATATGCAAGTTTGGGGCTAAATGAGGAATGCACAGGTGGTTTATGGTAGCAGAGGAAGCACAAGGAAATCTAAGACTTTTAGGTTCCATTCTAGATACTCTTATAGCCACAGGTTTGTTTGTTCCCTCTGATCAACCCTTTTGCCCCAGTATTATCTCTGTCTGCGTTTTGATTCTTCCTTCTCAGTTTCTGTGTTCAAATAATTTACAGTCTCAGACTAGGTTCATGACAACCTCTTCCTCCCTTCTAGTCTTTGCTTCCCTTTACCTTCCTACTTCCTTCTTTGCTTTTGCCTCTTTCTAAGTTTGATTTTTTTTTTTAAAGTTCTGTTCATACTCAAGCCTGTCCTCACCTCCACCTTCTCCTTGCCCTGCTGTAGTCCTGTGCAGTGATAGCATGCTATAGCCATGTCCTTTTTTTTGTGCCCTGGGTTCTTTGGCATCCCCCTGTTCCCAGCTGCTGTTTCCTGATGATCCCAGTTTTCTCTCTGAATTCCTCACCATTTCTGCGTTTCCTCAATGCACTGTCCAGACAACAGAAAGAAGGACAAAGGTGTGGAGAAAAGTGTCTTGTTTAATTTGTAAGAGCATCAGGTGAAGTAAACAGCTAATTTCAGTGGGGATAAGCTGAACCTTCTGAGGGGGACAGTGGTTTAAATTAATGGTACTTATATAAACAATGACTTTGGAGAGGAAGCAAAAGCTGAAATGTGTTGCTGTGTGAACACATGGTGCCTGTTGACAACTGGTCAGTGAGAAGGAGAGAGGTGGACTGGCCTTGCTCCTGTACATTTCTGACAGTGAGCCAAGAGCCCACCAAACCACAGAACATCATTTTGATGTTTGAATAAAACATTGAAACTGCAGCTAGAAGAAAAAGCTTTATAGTAAAACAAACTATAGAAGTTTTAATGAACTACACTGGTCAGAGCCCATATAGGATAATAGTGAATACCCTGAATAAACTACACTTAGTCACCACTTACTTTATGCCTTTCTTGGGTGCAGAACAGAATATTTCTGTTGGAAAGGACCTACAGCCATCATCTACTTCAACTGCCTGACCCCTTCAGGGCTGAGCAGAAGTTAAAACAGGTTATTAAGGGCATTGTCCCAATGCCCCTTGAACACTGACAGGCTTGGGGCACCAACCACCTCTCTGGGAAGCCTCTTCTGGTGTTTGACCACCCACTCATTATAAATTGCTTCCTAATGTCTGGTCTAAGCCTTCCCTAGCACAACCTTGAGCTATTCCCAGTCACCTTGTCCCTAGAGACCAGAGGGACAAGATTGGCACTTCCTTCTTCATGTCCTCTCCTCAGGAGTTGCCCCTCAGCCTCCTTTTCTCCAAACTAGAGAAACCCAAAGTCCTTAGTGTAAGTTCTCCATCTGATATGAAAATATGGAAATAGTGAAATAATAGAGTCTACACAGAGAACTACTCCTTTCAACATTATATTCTGTATGGGTTTGCATAGCATCTTGCAGGTAGAGCTGTGCTGATGCTGCTTGTGCTCCAAGCTCCAGGAGTAGCCGCAAGTTGCTCACAGCTGCAACGCAGCTGGAGCGTGGGACTGAGCAGGTCAGCTGTAGGATCAGAGATCTCTCTAACCCATCCCACTGAGGTTTTGTATCACATAATTAGTGTGTTTGAGCACTTTGCTGAACTGTGTTAAGTGATACAACTGTCATACATTGCATGTTCTCTGTCTCCTTTCTGCCTCTGAGGGACTGTGAGTTTTGCTGTATGATCCAAGAACTGTGGAGACTTTCTTAGGTTTTGACTTGTTTCTGTTCAGTCACTAAGTGATGTTTAAGATGGAAGATTGAAGGTGCTTAGTTTTGGATAAGAAGCTGGCAAAACTGTAACCAGAATCCTACACAGCTTCTGTATTTATGGTAAAGGTTCATTGCACTTGGGAGATAAAGTTATAAATTCCTATTTTACATTCTCAAACTTAACGTGATTTTTTAGGTGGATTGAAGGAGGCACAGAGATGGTAGCATATTAGAGTTTTGAATCGTTATTGTGTGGGGAAGCTGGTTTAGAGATGTGTGCTCTTGGTGTTTTGTGTTAACCACAAGAAAATATTTCAGCATTATGTATTAATTTATATTTTTTTGAAGCTGACTATTTTTTGCTTAGGTATACTGTGTTGCTGCAGTCTCTGGGGAGCTGAAGAATGTTTTTGTACTTGAGACTAAGTTCTTAACACAAGAATGTTACAAGCTCATTTATAATCATGGTAATCTTAGTTGCAGAGGCTAGTGTTGTTGGTGATGTTATTAAACTGTGATAAAACTGTTCCATTCATATAAATCAAAGATGAATGTTATGGCTCTGAGCTGTTGTAAGGATTTTCTTCGCCCTGGCCTTGACCCATCATTGTTTATTTGGTTTGGGGTTTTTTTGGCCTGTCAGCTGCCATTTTACAGCTGTTGGGTTGTCTGATATGTAATGTGACTTATGCTTTTTTATGGTGAATATTTTTGGCACCTTTCAATCTCTTCACCAGCTTCATATTAACTAGGAACGGGTAATAAACTATTGTTAAGGATTGACAGTATCCTGTAGCTACAGGAAAGCTACAATTACAGTGACAGACTTTCTATTACAGTAATTTCACGATTACAAGCCGCCCTGACTATAAGCTGCATCTCCGGGTGTCAGCAACATTTCGTTCTTTGTCCATACACAAGCCGCACCTGATTATAAGCCGCTCTGTCGTTCGCAGCAAGGACCCGTGTGCAACAAAGTTGCCAATTAGTAACAGAACCGCGGGATGGCGAGGTTTACTGCCTCGGCTCGGGCCGTGCGGGCTCGGCCCGCTTGGGGCTGCCGACAGGGCCGGGTGGCCCAGCTCAGCGCTGCCACTCAGTGGGGCTGCTTGGGGCTGGTCGCTGCTGCCGCCAGGCTCGCTCACCCCGGCCTGGCATTGCCCCACAGTGGCAGGCGGGGACGGAGCCCGCTGGCACCCATGGTGGCAAGGGGGTAAGGAGCCCCCCCACTCCCACAGGGGCCAGTGGGGGTGGGAACCCCCCGCTTTACCCCTGGGCGGTGGGGATGGCAGCTCGGAGTCCCTGCCTCCCTCCCCCCCGCCCCCGCGCTGCCGGTACTGAGCCGGCTCCACCCGCCACGCAACAGAGTAACCAATTTGTAACAATCGCATTATCTTGGGTTTTTCTGGCAGGTGCTCGGCTCGGCACCCTGGCTGGCACTTCTGGGGTTGGAAATTTCAGAAAATTTTTCATATATTAGCCGCTCCTGAGTGTAAGCTGCATTTCTGGTGTGGGAGCAAAATTTTAGTCAAAATGGTGCAGCTTATAATTGTGAAATTACTGTACTTGCAATTTATAAAAAACTTAAAATTCGTTGTGTTTATGTTAGTGTTTTTTAGTGAATGAAAACAAAACATTTTCTTTCTCTTAGACTTTACAGTAGTCACATGGCTCTTTCAAATGCAGTATCCAAGGATATGAAAGTTTACATTTCTTCATACATTAGTTGTAACAGTAGTTGTAGCAGTAGTTGTAGCAGTTTGATCCTGGCTAGCTACCAGGTACCCACCAAAGCTGCTCTATCACTGCCCTCTTCATCTGGGTGGGGAAGAGGAAATAGAATGAAGGGCTCATGGGTCAAGGTAAGGACAGGGAGTGATCTCCCAGCAACTGAGTCATGGGCAAGACCAACTTGAATTGGGGAAAATGAGTTTAATTTATTTCCAATCGAATCAGAGGAGGATAATGAGAATTAAACCAAGATCTTACAAACGTTTTTCCCCCACTTCTCCCACCTTCCTAGGCTGAACTTCACTCCCAGTTCTCTACTTCCTTGACACCAGTGGCACAGGGGGACAAGGAGTGGAGGCTGAGATCAGTTCTTCACATGTTGTCTCCGCTGGTCCTTGCTCCTCAAGGGAGGACAGCTCACACTGTTCCCCTGGTCCAGAGGATGATCCCTTCCACATGAGACAGTCCTCTGTAAACTGCTCCAGTGTGGATCCCTTGTGGCGTCCTGCCAGCAAAATTGCTCCAGTGTGGGCTTCTCTCTCCCCAGGTCCTGCCAGGAGACTGTGCCAGCTTCCCATGGGGTCACAACTGCCATGGGCATCCACCTGCTCCACCATGGAGTCTCCATGGGCTGCGGGGGCACAGCTGCCTTGCCATGGTTTGCACCAGGGGCTGCAGGGCACCTGGAACACCTCCTGCCCCTCCTGCACTGACCTTGGTGTCTGCAGGGCTGTTCCTGTCACATATTCCTCTCTCCTGCTGCAGTTGCTGCTGTGCAGTAACACTGTTCCACCCCTTTTCTTAACTCTGTTATCCCAGAGGCACAGCCACTGTTGCTGCTGGGCTCATCCTTGGCCAGTGGCATGTCTGTCCTGGAACCAGCTGGCATTGGCTCTACTGGACATGGGGGAAGATTCTGGCAGCTTCTCACAGAAACCATCCCTGTGGCCCCCCGCTACCAAAACCTCGCCACACAAATCCAATATATTTGTTCCTTGGTATGGTATCAGGTTTGGAATTAAGCTAAATGATTGAAGAATTTTAAAGATTAGAGGAAAAGTATTTAAGCAAAAAAAAACAACAAGAACTTGCTGTAAGAGCTCAGTGACAAATATAAGCCGTTCAGAATCCCAGTTTATGTGGCACTGGTTCACAGCTTTACAATGCCTTAAATATGTTGTTTTGGATGTTTTAAAAGATTGTTGGTATTACAAAGTATTTGGCATTTGAGCTTCTGTTTTAGGACAGTATTGGGAAATCTGACTCTTTAGACCTTCCCTTTTACTTTTTTATGGCAAATATCAGTAATTGGGAATATAGTCTGTCAAATATATTTCTTAGATATTTGAAAATATTGAAGGAACAAGAAATTCTTACGATTGCTGATTGTTCAATATGTGTTAGAGAAATGGAATCAAGGCTGATGCAACCTATAAACAGAAATAAATATAAATTAATAGTCAAACAAAATTTCATGGTGGATTTAATCGCAATCATGAATAAAATCTGTTTTGCTTTGGGAAATTCTCTTTAAGGTTTTGTGGAAAGATAAAAACTGAAGAGTTGGAGCATGAATTATTAAAAAAGGGTGTCAGGCATATCTGAAGAAATATCCTTGAGAATGGAAAATTTGAAAGGTTAAATGCTTCTAAATATTTAAATGCAAAATTTCAGAATGATCAAATGTCCATGTTTGAAGCTGTTGAGCACATAAGGAGGCCAGATTCATGAGACTGCAACATCTGTTATTCATATAAGTTCTGCATATGGATTCTGTAGGATGATTAACTGATTCTTCAAAAAAAAAAGTTGGTACAATAGACCAATATTCACACAAAAAATATGTTCAGCTGCTCTCTGCAAATGTGTAATGAGGAGGAAAAATCCCCACATAAAACTTGTCTCCAAAACTAGTTCCTGTGAAAGCCAGAACAAATAACATTGAATATAAATTTTAAGCAAACCTTTTAATTACAAGGCCACTTGACTTTTGTAGTGCATTGCTTTGGCTACATGTAGGGCAGTGGTGACTTTATAATTTTATTTTATTTTTAAATTTTACATACTGTATATAAAACAGCTTTTCATATGTACCTGAGAAAGTCCAACTTATTTCATTGTTTGGAATGCAGCCTAAGGGATAATTTTAAATAGCTGTGCTATTAGAAGAGATGGTGAGCTGGTATTTTGTCCTTGATGCCAGATTTGAGATATTCCTGCACATTTTTGTACAGATTGGTATTTAGGGCATTCCCCTAGGACAGAAAAATCGTAGGAGTGTTTGTATATGGTATCACAGTTTATTCATTGCCACTGTCACTGCATTAAATAAAGCCTAAAAAAGGCACAGGCAATGCCCAAACAGAAGCTGGTCCCCCAAACTGACTATAGAGGATCACCTTGAATAGCATGATGTAACTGTTGACATAGCATAACTAAAAGGGAGTGTTTTTAAACATATATACTTTCTCATCCTTTTCAGAGTATTCAGGATTGTTGGAAGAGGTACCAAGAATAAAATTCAGCCACTGATACTGTGTAATGTACACAGTGCTACTAGAGAAAGACAAGACCTTCACTGGAAAATTTCTAGGTGTTTACAAATAAAAAGTTTGAAGAATATTAGTAGATGAAATCTAGAGATCTAGATTTCAAACAGAGGATTCCTCATGCTTAATACAATTCTGATATGATGAGAAAAAATTGACTTAAAGACTGGGAGGTCCACAGGCATTTACACTGCCTGCTGGTTTCAGATACATCATAACTTCAGTGATTGGCAGGTTCCAATGTGCTGATGCAGGAAGTAACACTATCCCTGTTCTAAAAGTTAAAGTTATAGAAAAATAAAAATGCCAAATATGAAATGTTTTATTATTATGATGCTGGTTCTGAGTCAAGTTCAGGTTGCTGACTCCAGAATAAATCAGGTTATATATGAGCATTTCAAAAGACTGGGAAATAACCAAAATAATGAAATATTCGGTTTGCTGTATTAACTTTTATGGGATGGGACATGTATTTTCCAGGTCTAAAACAGAACTGAAAGTGTCTTAATCCTTAAAACTTCCACATCCCAAGAGTGGGAGCATTGTGGGCAAACACAGGCAGAGCACCAAAGACTACATGGTCCATGTAGTGACCTGCTTCTGTTGCAGTTGAATAGCTGATACAGTGCTGTGAGGGAAATGGTCAGAAATGGTTATAGTTCTGTGTTTTAAAGGTTTTGGTTTTATACTCCAACTAAAAAATTATAACCTGATTTAATACGGTTATTTAATACAATATTTTGACTCTCCTGATTACATAAGAATAACTCCCATGAGAGAATATTTGAATGCAGGGCAAATATATACTGTTTGTGGTGTAGCCAAATTAGAGTCTTTATTAGAAATGAATGACTGTGCCAAATTTTGAACAGTGAGTGATATTTCAGTTCACTTAACTTTTAATGAGAGATAAGTTCTATTAAATTGGGTCCATTGCTGAAGTCATTAGGATTAATTTCTACTTCTCCCATGAACAGTTATGAACAGTCACTCTTTGCCCCAAAGTTCACCAATGAAGTTGCATTTTGTACTCATTTACGCACACATGGGTTTCCCTCCTCCATGTTGTAGGCAGAAAATATAATTTTAAACTGTACTTTTTCAAATGGGGAGTTACAGTGTACTGCTGTCTAATATCTCAGATTTATCTCTTCCCCTGTGCAAATTACAGTTAATGTTAGTTTTTTATTATGAGCATTTATTAGTTTTACTTCTCATTTCCTTCATCCTTGTTAGAGAAGTTTAGTCTCAGAGATGGAAGGGAAAGATGATAATTTTAATTAGTCGATGAGAAACATTAAAAAACTGGTTAAGGAAATAGCAAAATAAAGATTGAAAAAAACCCCACAGAACAAACTTGGAGAAGAATGAAATGCTGACCTTGTTCAGTACATTAGGACTAAATGCCAAGTCACTAATATTCCCCATGTGATGCTTCTGGTTTTAGCAAAAATCACTTCTGAAACAGTGAGGAGGGTAGTGGTTGGCCTTGGGGAAAAGTTATGAACTCCTGCATTTTGGGAAATGTCTGTGCAAATGTCTGTCATTGTTTCCCTCTGCTTTGTTTGTTTGTTTTAAAGTACATTCTCAACTCCATGGGAATTATTTTCTGAATGTAACAGAACAGCAGGATTGAAAGTTGGCTTTGGAGACAACTTTCCTTAGTTGTCTGTTAATTTTGTTTTGACTAACTGGACCTCATGGGGTACTGAGGAGTCCAAAAGTATCTAACACTGCAGTTCCCCCTTGGAGGATGTTGTCTTCGTCCTCACCTCACCTCCTTCCATGCTGATTGTGGGAGGTTCTTTCCTGGCTTGGAGTTGGAGGAATTGTTATATCCTGCAGCTGGTAACAATGAACTTTTTCCTGACTTTGGTGTTCCATTAAGATGACACCTTTTGCAAGTTCTTGCTTTTTTGTCCTGCCACAAATAAGGATGACAGTTTGTAGGGCACATGGAAGTGGAAGAAAGCTGAGGTTTATCCTAGGTAGCCTCCTTCTTTTCTTAAACATAGTTTACATTAGCATAACTTCTGAAGGAGAAAGACGGGCTGGGGGCAAGGTGGTGGGCCTCGAGGTGTCTGAAAAGCTAGAGGGATAACAGTGCAAAAGATAGACAGTAGAAAGTGTGCAGGAACAGTTGGAAGAAAATGGAGTGATCAAGATTATAGAAGGAAATTATATGAGGTTGTGATATAGTTCATCTAAATAGGGAAGAGAGGAAGGGAAGTGAAAGAAGGGAGAAAAAGCTGGAACTTAATATTTTCAGGTTTTTGCTGTTTCTCTGAGTTCTTTATCAAAGATTTTGTAGCAAGAGCAGCTTACTGTTATGAGTATTGTGATGCACTGCCTTTACTACAAACTTTGGGCTCTATACTTATGTATTTTGAAATATAATTGCTTGTTTGGGACAGAAATGAACATAAAAAATAAGCAAACTCGAAAGAACATCAGTGTGATTTGTTAAGTGATGCAGCTGTGGGGTTTATTTTTCCAGCTATTAATACTGAGGCCAAAATAAAGCTAATTTCCCTGGAAGTTGGTAACTTTAAGGAATTTGATTATTCTCTTCCTCTGCTTTTTTGAAAATAGAACAAGTTTGGTGGATAGCAGCCCAGAGAAAGTCTTGCCTGTGGCTCTTCCAGCATCCTGCAGTTCTTTCTGTGTGCATGGTGTATCCTGCTTCTTCAGTTAGGTAGAGAGGCATGTTCTTGGACATTGGAAAAGTAACTTCTTTTATTATCTTATGCTAAATC
Organism: Catharus ustulatus; assembly: GCF_009819885.2. Classification (NCBI taxonomy): domain Eukaryota; kingdom Metazoa; phylum Chordata; class Aves; order Passeriformes; family Turdidae; genus Catharus; species Catharus ustulatus. Next base: position 62,830,973 of record NC_046225.1, on the reverse strand, counting down.
GAGTCTGGGCTAAGGAGATTTCTCCTCTCTGACAATTATCAAACAATTTCTGAGTCATCACCCATGTTAATTGGTTTAAACTCTGAAGTGTATTGAAATATTAATAAAAGGGGGAGATACTGTTGTTTAGGATTTATGCTTCACAAAAAAAAGTTTAATATTAGAGAACAGCTATTTGAAAACATAAGGGTGTTTGAACTCACAAAAATTGATTACATATCATTGCTTTCAATGAGTGGTACTCACACTTGCATTTTTGCTAATTGAAACTCATTTTGGTCATCAGGTTTAGTTATTGCTGTAATGCTGAGCTGATAGCTTGTGAGTTTTTGGTAATGAGTCGATTAAGTTTTTGTGTGTTACACTATAGATAAAAGGGTACAATTTTTCAGTGAAAGATTATGTAATTATATGTTCCGTCTTTGAAACTTCAGTCCACTATACTTGAAAATATTTTTCAGACTGGCAAATATTAAAATACGGTATGATAGCTTCAGCAGTGAGAGCAATTAAAGGGTGAAAATTGGAGGTATGAATCATTTCCAGTAATTTTAGGAAAATGTTCTTTAGTGTTGAAAATATTACACTGTGGTATAATTGCATAGAATGTTAAATGATGGATACTTTTTTGAAAATGAGAGTTTCCTGGCTTCAGGGTGGTGCGTCAAAACTTTCTGTCTGGCAAAAAATTACATTTTATAGTGATCAGGTGTTTGTTGTCCCTTTTTACCCTTTCATTCTGACTCTGCCTTCTCTTTTGATGAAGGCTGGTGAGACCTGTAGAAAAGTGCATGTATTGCATCGACTCAGATTTGCATCTGTTCCATTTCTGCAGGTATTGTCCAGCATTTGAAAAGCAAACAAAACAAAAAACAGATACAATTAAATCAAACTTTCTTTCACTCTTTGATTTTCCACTATTAATGGATTGCTTGTCATTTCACACTGGATATTTCCTTGTGGACTTTTAAATAGTTTTGAATATGAATGTAATCTCACCAATTCGAAATTGGATATTTAATTTCTGTTGAGAAACCTCTGTAGATGCAACTGACTGGTATTTGCTACATTTCCAATTTTTCAGCTGGGTAGGAAGAGTGAAGTGGGTTTCAAGTGGATATTGGTGGGGATTCTGTGGGGAGATCCATAAGCTCTCAAATGTTATGTTAGTTAATGGTGGAAAATAAGAGAAGAGGTCTTGGTTTTACTCCTAAATTTATTCGACCTCTAGTATGAAGTATTCTAATATTCTAACTAGAATAACTATAATTTTAATAAGGTCATTCAGTAAATTTTATGGTAAAAAAACATAAGGCTTCCAGTGTTTAGTCAAGGTGAAAGTAAAATCTTACTATAGTAGGAGACCAGGTTGGCATCAGGTTGTACAGGAGCCCACCAGGAGTGCACTGGGGACTCCTCACTGGCTCTGTGGCAGCAGCGTGCCTGTGAGTGCTGAGTAACCAGAGTCATCAGCATCCAGAAAATGGGGGAGGTGATTAAAAGGGTAAGAAAACAGGAGTTTGTCAGTGATGGGTTGAAATAAAGGTGTTTGGTATTTTGGGGAGGAAAACAGACTCTTGGAGTTCTGAGTTGTTATAAAAGTGTTCTGTCATCTGCTGGTTTTCAGACTGGCGGGTAAAATCTGGACGTAATTGCATGATGGATTTTATTTCCTTGACTATTTTTAGGTAATTTGGATGTTTTTAAAAATAAATTTGAATTCCCAGGACTTCCAAGATTTCTCTCTCTTAAAAATACCTAACCTTCCTTTTGAGAGTTTTTGACTGAGCTTGTCATCTCACTTTCCCCCTATCTCTAATTTAACAAGTTTTGTTTCCTACTTTTTCCTACTTCCTACTCTAGTTCTTTCCTGGAAAAGAATGAAAACATTGTGTGAGCTGTAGAAGAACACACTGCTCTTAGGACTCTTTGTGTGTAACATCCATCATGTCATACATGGTATCTTTTTTGGCCTTTTTTATGACTAGCTCACTTATATTAAAATAAACACTGATAGCAAGCAGGCGTGAAAGACAAACATGTGGTGGTGATGAAAACCATTTAATGATTAGTAGAGAAACATATTTATTGAAAATAAAAACCATGTCTAAAGGCTCTAATCATGACTTCTCGAAACACTACCATGTTGAGGTATTTGCAGTGCTGTATGTCCTGTACAGTAGATATTGTTTAAAATTGCTTGGGAACTGGAGCTTGCAATTGTGAGCTTGGAATGTCCTGCAGATAATTAAGTTGTGGTCAGGCCTTACAAAAATAAAAAGTTCTCGAACTATGATTTTATAAACATACTACAATAACATTTCTTTATATCTAACAGTTTCTTACAGAAAGCTGATACTCTCACAAGGAATTAACTAAAGGTAAAACATCAAGAAAGAAAAAATATTAAATTAAATCTTCACTTAGGATGTTGACAGTTTGCTTGTAATATTAAACAGATGTGTGTGTTCTTGGGATATTCTTCTTTCAGAACTTTGTTGCATACTAGTTTTCAAGTGACAGCTACAAATTTTTGATTAATTTAAAATTTTTCTTTCTTCAGTTGTCTTTGTTATACATTATTTTCTTTGGGTCTCTTCAGCTGGACAGTGATCACACTGCCAGCTGCAGTTTCTTCGTGATTTTCGAGGGAAAGCACTGCTTTGTGTAGGCTTAAATTGAGGCATCCCTCATTCAACTATATAGAAAAATTATTACATATATGCAAGTGTACATGTATGAAATACATATATGTATTTCTTGGGCATGATATTGCCTTTGCATGTGTAAGGGTGGCATTTATTGGTTCTGGTTGTGGGTGTAGTAGGGCATAATTTGGCCTTTTTGACCCCTAGTAAATATTGCACATACAGACCAATACCAAAATAATGGAACTTATGTTTTTATAAGATGTAAGTTTAATGAAACATAGAGGGAATGATTACTTAAAGGTAGAGTGTATAGCACTATTAAAATGACAAAATGTTGTGTCCAGTTCTGATGTCAACCTTTTTCAGAAGTGTGGTAGTGGTAGGATGTTGCTTTGTTGGGTTTGGGGTTTTTTTTTAATAGAAAGCGTTACAAAAATTATTTGAAGTCTGAAAAATCTACCTTGTAGTGAGAAGCCCTTTAACCTTATTTTGTTATAACACATAATCACAAGAAAAAGAGTCTCTGTTTTCTTCATGGATCCTATGAAGAAGCAAAGTAAGATACAGTGCTGCAAGTTGTATGCATTATTTGAGGTGTGATTCAGCTGATCCTTGATTTAGTAGATTCTGCAACACTTGAAATCTCATTAGTTGAGTGCATGTATTTTAAAATGCATGCGCTACTCAACAAGTAATGCAGTAAATAATGCACAGAGATGGCTTTGGAATTCTTTTTTACATGTGGGACACTACTTCATACCAAAACAAGGAATTGGATACTGGTTTTCCAGATCTCAGACTACTGCTCCAGTGACCTGTGACACTGATCAGTTTGACCTTGGACTGTGCCAATGTATGAGTGTTCTCTCTTCATTTTTAATAACAAATGAACTTACAGGAAACAAATCATGATACAATATTTCTTAAGTAAAATAGCTGTATTAGACTTCACAGGGTGCTTAATCTACCACAGAAGTTTGTTGCTGTGAAGTATTCAACAACTTAATGCTTTTTTTAATTGTCTGATTTCTTCCTCAGAGGTTTTAGGTGATGAATTATGTCCAAAGATGGTTAAATGATATTTTTATTTTATTGTTTTTTAGAACTGAAGGAATCATTAACTGATATGAGGTGATTGTTGATTAACTAATACTACATCACTGTAGTCTGTATACAGACTCAGTTTAATATACATGAATTGGCATATCTTTCTTTTGTTTTAAAAGATTGTGTAAAGACACAATGATACAACATAATGTGAGACTAGCTCATAAGAATACACTTTATTTTTCTTTATGACGTTGCTTTCACATCCCAAAACTTTTTGCTCATTGTGGAATCCATTAAAGTATAGATGGGAAATATGAGAGCTCATATACTGTTTCTTACAGGTTTGAATATGATGTAAAGGACTGTACAGCAAATACAGGAAAATGCTTATTACGGACAGTGAAAATGTGAAGCAGAAGAAAAAGGAAAAAATATTAAAGAGCTAATTAGTTGGTCTAAAATGTGACCTAGTGTAACTTTGTATATTGGATTTATTTTCTGCCATATTACAGCATACAGAATGCGTGGTGCTATGGCCTGGCCATTTCACTTACTTGATCATTTTTTCACATTTTATTGTCTAAAAAATTACAGTAGTTTCAGGAATAGTATATGGATTCCCGCAATACACTGGAAATACTTACAGTTTTATTTTTTAGGGAAAATAAGGCATGTGTGTTTTTTGAAGGAAACTTTTTGTTGCTTACAGTGAAAGAGAAGAAACCTTTTCTATACAGCTCTTAAGTAAAGATTAAGACTTTACTGAATTATGCACCTCATGCAAATTCTATATATGAGTATTATTTCAGTTTTAAAGAAATACATTAAAAACCTTCATTAGAGATGTAGGCAAAAAAGATATGCAAATATTAATGGATTTATCTTTTGAGTAAAATTGCGTGCTCTTTTCAAAGACCACCTTTATTTGCTTAAACATGGTTGCTATTGATACTCTTATATTTAAAAAAGAGCTACTATTGCAGAAACCCACAGTCTGCTTGCAAGCATTTTATGGATTGAAGTATTTTGAACAAACTGATTTGTATCAATCAGTTCTTAAAATGCTGCAGAACAAGTTTCTTTTCTCAGTGAGACTTGTAAATTGTGGTGGGAATTCTGTGCAGCCTGATGGTGATGGACAGGATCTTCTGTCTGAGCAGGCATACAAATAATTCAGTTATTAGAATGTTCTTTCTGCTTGGGCTTTGTGATGGTTGGTTCTGCCTTCAGGTTTTGTCCCTCTTGTGGACGACTTTGAAATAATATGAATAAAACATGAATCATGGAAGTTACATGAGATAACATGCTTTTTCATTAGCCCACCTGGAGACAGAGGAGATTATATTAACATAGTTGCAATTATCCTTATTGCCGGTGCTTTAATGCTAAGACTCTGGCTGAACAGCTCTATAGATGTCTAGATATAGATCCTACAAAGATAATTGGTTTGACTGAGACTGTTTCCAGTGAGATATTGTTGATTAAACACAAATGTATGTTTTAACAAAAAATATATTTTCTTATTGCAATTTTATAAGGAAGAAGATTGTTGTAATACAAAGAAACTGAAACTCTTGAATAGTAAGATGTTTGGAATTAAATTTCCTACATCTTTTAAGACTATGAACTGAACTATTATATTGCCTTCTGATTGCATGGTGTGTTTTCTGCTTTAAATTGCTATTACAGTAGCTCTGAGAGTCCTTAACTGAGAGCAGAGCTAGATTCCCTTTGCAGAGCATTTGAACTGTTAACTAAGCAAGACATTGAATGATGCAAAATGAAATCCTGGTTGTACTGAAACAGGCTGCAGAGTTACGGTTGATTTAATTGAAGAAAATACTGTGCAAAAAATTCTTAGCTGAGTGGAAGTTTAATGCTTACTCATTGTTCCGCATTTTTTCTTGAGTGAGAGTGAGGATGAAGACTCAAATAAGAGATTATGGAAAAAATAAGTCTTCTAAAGTGTTCTTAAGGATTTTTTATTAAGATGTATTTCTCATTTTTTTTTTGTTTTGCAAGAAGTGAACTGATTTAGTTGAGGCTATTCAAATATTGTTCACTTGGGTCCTAAGAGAGCATTTCCCAAAAGGGAAGGCATTATGAGTAAGGACATTTCTAATTTGTGTCACTTAATTGTATTTCCAAAGATATGCTGTATCCTAAACCAAAATAATTCTGAAAATATTTATGCATAACAGTTGTTGGGTAAAACTAGCAATTTTCTGAAAAAATGTAGTTTTGAAACTCTGAGTTGTAGCAATTAACCTACATGCACATTTATAATTCTAGAAAATGGACAGCATATTACATTCAAAGACTGGATCTGATAGACTCAAATTGCTTAAAACATCAGTTATTGAAGATGTCCCCCTGGGACTTTGAGAAACTATTTAACAGATGAAAGTACATTTTGAAAAGTCTGACCTTACAGGCAATCATAAAATGAATCAAAACAGTTCTTTCCTCCCCTGAAATGTACAGAGCCCATCTGTATCTAATCCAGTAATTATAGACTGAGTTCAATTACCTTTTCAAACTTGGAGCAGACTGGAGACTAGGCAGTGAACAAACATAGGGTTTTGTCTAGACCTCAACTGACCACAGTCTAAAACTTGAATTTATATCTAATTTTTTTTAGCGTAGTTTGATAGTTTTTAAAGGATTTATTTTGCTACCTAGTTACTAGATCATGAAGGTTTTTTATTGTTGACTTAGTATTTATTGGTGACACTTTTTATTCCAGTGAGGTTAATAAAATGGCACCAAGTCCTAGGAGTTTACTGTATAAATAATTTTAAATTTTAAAAAAAGTGGATAAAACAGCTCTTTTGAATCTTTGATAATTGCCACAATGAAATTATGAAAGAATCTGAACAAAATTATGTAATTTAATCTCTGTGCTCATATCCATATATTTAATATTCAGATTAAAACACCCACCTTTGATGGTTTTGACTCTTTTAGAAAAATGGACCCAGACTACCTGAATGCAATATTACCAGTAGTTGACACAGATTAGAAACTGTGCTGAAAATAGATCTTCAACTATTTTTTATTTTAAAGCAAGTAAAGTATCCATTCAGCCACAGGTGGTGTTAGAGAATACATACATAGCTACAAGTCACAGCAGTTAGTGTAAGTTATCACTTTGCCCACCAAGCTGAAGTCCAGGTATCTTTTGGTATTATCCCACAAGCAGGGCAAACCACATGGTATATCTATCATATCATATCATATCATATCTCATATCATATCATATCCATCTTGCTGAGAGGAATCTCACGCTGCATTCACTGTCTGACACAACTTCCGACATGGTGTTGTTGTTCCTTATAGGACGGCTCGGAGCAGCCTTGGCAGGCTTTATTTCCAACAAAGATGTGTCATTTGCAGGACCCAGTGGAGTGCACAGGACTGGGGTTGTTGCAGGAGAACCTTTCCTATCTCTTGGGTAGCAGTGGAGGAACAATGGTTAAGAACAGAACAAATGCTTTATTTTTTAACTTTTAATTGTGCAGTTTACTTTTGATAGAATGGTGTTTCTTGGCAAGTGAAGCCTATGATAATTACTGTGTTTAGTTTAACTTACTATTCTTAATAATAATCAGTATTTTGTAGCAGTTGCTGTAATTAGTTAAGAATGTGGTTCATGATGACTTCTGAGTCAACACGTATCTGATGAATAAGGCACACTGTTTCAGTAAGCAGTAAATTTGACATGACAAGCAGGAGTCTTTTGATGTTTAATTGGCTTTCCTTGTAACACTTGAGGAAAAAAAAGATCTAATGAATGTTGCGTTGATCATAAAGCTGAAGCCCAAGAGATTGCATGGAATGTATTTTGTCTACATATTTTGTAAGCATGAGAAAAGCTCTCTAATGATTCTCTTTTGGCATGTTTTTTTTGGATGGGAGGTGTTTGGTTGGTTTATTTGTTTGGTTTGTTTTCTTAGTGTATAGTAGTTTTTGGGATGAGTGATACTGTTCTGAAGGGGTAATATGGAAATGTATAAAATTATATTCATAATCATAATTTTAAAGCATAAGTTGTAATAGTGTATTATCAGGAAATGTAGTAGTCTATAACATCAGTCTGGTTTGTTGTTTGGGTTTTTTTTTTTCCCCTCTCAAAAAGGAAGGACTGTCATGCACTCAAAAGTCAGGAAATCCAATTTAAAATTTCAGTCCTTCATCAAAGTCCTATTTACAAGGGCATTGGCAAGTTCTTTATTTCTCCCTGCCTTAATTCCACATCAGGAGCCAAGAATACCTTTCAGCTGTTGCTAATAGCATCATCATCTGTTGCTCAATCATATTTGTATCAGGAGATTTGTCATAGAAGATACAGCCATAATCAGTTTCCAGTAAGTCCCCTAGCACTTTTTTTCCTTCCTCCTTATCATTATGACCATAAAAAATAAAATTCACCTAGAAATTCTATTAAAGTTTATGCTATCATAGAATGCACCACCACGACTGCAATGGAAAGTAGAGATGCTTGATGTAAGTTTGTGAATTTTTAATAATTCTGTGTTACAACTTCATAGGAAAAATCTGCTATGACTAGAATGCAGAATCTATTTCCTGTGCTCCATTTCATTTCACACAGCTTCAGCTTTGCACAGAACTTCAGAAATTAAAGCATTTAAGACCAACAGCTGAAATGAGTGTGTTGTGAGAGTGAGACAGTACCTGTAGTCTGCAGGCCACCTGAAATGAGAAGTCTAGATTTAGCACTGTATTTATTCAAATCTGCATAATTTTAATTCTGAGGGTTAGTGACACTACTGTCCCCAAATTCTGAGGTTGCTAACAGTAACTTAAAAATTATGCTGGCTGAAGTAGACAGAAATTGTGTTACACTAAACAACCTGTTTTGTAGTGTAAAGATATTTCATGACCACATCAAGTGTTTTTCCCAAGTGAAGGTTGGTTGGTTCAGTTGCATCTCTTTGCTCATTAGAAAAAGGACTTTGTTTTGTGATTGTTGCAAGAAACTACTGTTAATTTTCAGTTGCATTCTAACAAGCCTGATAGATTTTCTGCTGTGGGCATTGCATACACTGTATTTGCAGTGTAAGATAAAAACAGTATTAAAAAAACCCTGTGTTTTTAATTTAATGGAAAGAGAAATTTTAAAAGTGAAAGCATTTGTCCTTTGTGCTCAGTGGATATTTGTGTGTCGGCTGTCTTCAAACCAGATCCCTCTAGATCAGCTCCTGTAATTGTGTGTGTCCCCTGCCTCGGAGCAGGCGCTCCAAACCCGGCGGAGAGCACGCATCTTTTAGCTGCCTCTGTTCAAGGAAATGCATTGAATTTCCCTTGTAAGATCATTTTTAAATCTAAAGGGAATATTAATTTTATTATAATCCCTGGTATTAATTTTGGAAAAAAATTGAGATTCTTCAGGAGTCACCCTATTTTCGCATGTTTCACTTGTTTAAAAAAAGTAACTTTTCTTTCTTCATTTGTTTTTTTCCAACTCATACATTTTTGATGTGTGCTTTTCTTTCTGGTTCTGTGTATTGTATTTTGTCATAGGATTCTGTTGAAATCTGTCACAGTTTTAGTGTCACTGATTTCTTATTGTTGGTATTCTTAATTGTTCTCCATTTGATTACTTTTTTACTGTATTTCCTGATTTTTGTCTGATTTTCTAGCCATTACAGAATTAGTAGACACTTGTTTATTTAACTAGTGAGAAACTGTTAACTACAAGAAGGATAATTTGGTTGCCCACAAATACCTAGTCAATTGTTTTACTTTCTGCAGTAGAAGAGAGGCTTTTGCCTCTTGTTGCTATCTGATTTCTTGTATAAGACAAAGGAATTCAAAGTGCCATCTATGTGAAGCTGTATATTTATAAATAATTTTTCCTTTGTCTTTTTTTCCGTCTTATCCAGCTATTGCTTTTTAGACTTCTTCCTTTTTTTGACTCCATTTGTGACATTAATTAATATTAATAATGACAATTAAGCAATAAAAAGATGCTTGCAGTCATTAAAGTTATGCTTTCAGAAAACTTACTGAAGTGCAAATTTCTCAAATCATTTTGAATAAAAGAAAAATCACATTGAGTTACTTAGGCTACACAAGAAGTCCCAGTACAGCTAATTCGATACAGTGCACCGAGATAGAACTAAACAAAGCTATGTGAGTAAAACTTTCAATTTAGACACTGGGGTTTATTTTCCTTCTCTTTATTCTTCTATCCCTACTCGTTTTTGTCTCTTGCATGCTTGTTGATGCTGTAGTCAGACAGACACTTGAGTTGCTTATGCAGGAACCACATTTGAATTGCTCTGTAGGGGACTGTAGAACATTCAGGACGAAAAAAGATTAAATAACTTGAAACTAGTTTAGATATTCTGACTCTGAGGATGCAACGCTGCTATACACTGTGTTCAACAATGTGCTTTTCCATTGGTATGACATTAGAGCTGCAGGCATTTAAAATTGTTGTGTGTTTCTGTGGAGAAAATTGTAATTTTGGAATGCTCTGGTTCTAGTGCTGATATGCTGAGGAGTAGAACATGTTATTAAAACATCAAGTCAGGTTAACCCACTCCTTGCTAGTATGAGGTGTTTTGTTTAGGCTATTTGTAACACCTTCAAGGAGAATATTTTACATCCTAAGAGATTTAATAATTGGATTTGGAGTTTGTTTCTTTCCCTTTTAAGTGTAACGTTTGGGGTTTTTTTGTTTGTCACCCTGAATAAGGGTCCTGTTCTTCCAATCCATACTAGCTTTTGTGAGTCTCTGATATTTGTTCTCTCATTTGCACTGTAGTTATAATTACTGCATTAGCTTGGGTGTACCTTACTTTTCATGTTTTTTCACTCTTTTCCTTAAACCGTGCCCTTCTGTTTCTATTACCCATTCCATCTGCAATTCTTCCTTTTCTCTACTTTTAAATGTTTCTCTTATTTTTCCACCCTTGTGTGAGCTTTACCAGCTCCTGTTCCTTTTATTCATAGTCAGATATCTGCTTGACATTTACCACTTAATCTTGACCAGTCTCTGTATGATAAATTCTCTTGTTAGTATTACGTTTTCCTGTCCTAATTGTGATTCATAGCCATAACATTTTCATCTTAAAGTTGCTAATTAGATAGCTCCTCAGTAGGGAGGTACTTCATGTTTACCTTTCTCTCTTCTTAAGCTCATGCCCAGTGCATGAGCAGACTACTGAAATACTGATGAAATGTATTTCAGTAATCCTGACTCATCTGTAATGCAGAGCAGAGCTGTGGAGCAGTGGTGTGACATTTGTTAAATCAGGTGTTTGTAACCCAAATAGAAACTGGAAAATGTAGTATCACTTTTGTCCTTGACATGAGAGACTGTTCACTAATTCATGTAAGAACTGTGATACATTGTGGCAAATTGCAATAGCATTTTAGTCTAACCTTGAGTGAAAATTATACACAAACCAGTATCCATCTTACAAGAGATACTCCAATTTCTCAGTATGCTTGTCTGCTGAAACACAAGTATTTTTCATCCAGTTGTTCTGTTATTTGCCCACGCAGTGAAGTGGCATTTTGCTACTGCAACCCAACTTGGGCAATCTAGTTATTGTGGCAAAAGGCAGAGGTAACATTGATTTTTTTTTTTTTTTTTTACTGTGTATGAGTTGGTGAGATACGGTGAAACTGTTTGATAGAGGCTGAGTGTTAACGCAAAGCATCTTAGTAAGTTTTACAGCTTAGTCTGTAAGCTCCTGGACAGCCTGTGTGTGTTTACTTGTTGACGTGGTGGTAGTTGTTTAGTTACTTGATGGTTCCTTCTTGCCCTACATGCTACAGCAATGCCCATATGTATATCAGCCGAAAGCTGTGAAAGGAAGGTCTCCAGGAAAACTGTAGCATCTCTGAAATGCATATGCCTGAACTGTTTGTTGAAAAACTATGATGTTGCCTACAAAATAAAAAAAATCAGACAAGGGAAAGTAATCGCTGTTTTATTCTCTCTAACAGAGTGTTTAAGAACTCAAATTCATTTTGCAGAATAAGTATTTTAATTGATTTTTGTCTTCTGAAGCTCTTCTGATTCATCAGAGTTTATAGAGTAAGCACAATCTTTTTCATTGCACTGGTGGTTTCTGTGATCTTAGATCAGTGTACTTAGGTGCTGGATAACCGATGTGGCTCTCACTGCAAAGTCCTTGTGAACAGGAATCTGTCCATAAAGACATGTCAGTGTCTGTGCCACCATCTTGTTTCCCAAGATTGTCTCACGGCTGGCCGGGCATTTGGTAATTTCAGAATGGAGACGGTGTTCCTCTCCTGAGCAGCCATGAGGATAATGCTGTGGTTACAGCCCTCTCTTCTTGGATGCCTTTTGGAGTTGACTGCTGAGTAGAACTTCAGACTTAATGCAGCACATACAGTGGTGATAGGTCTCAGTACAGATATTTCATTTTATTTCAGTCAACCCTTTTGTTTCCTTTTCTTGTGCATCTTGGTTTTGCCTTAGTTTGTGTTTGTTTCTCTCCCTATTTACCACTGTGTGTTTTCTTTTCTGTGGATGTATAGCGTCAAAAAGCCGCCTGTTGTGGGAAGTTGTGGGTTCCTATGAATTTGAGACTTTCTAGAGATAGATAAAATGCTTTCAGAAATTAGTAATATGTTGTAGGGAATGGTAGGCAATTACAGGATACAGGTCACTTAACTAGGAGACAGGAACAGATTTTGTATTTTGTGGTGTCTTGCATTGTCTTGCAAGGTTCACTTCAATGAGTCTGTTTTGGTATTTGTACTACAAGCCCAGCTTTGTTAAGGCCATGTGACCCCTTGGTTTGGCTGTGTCTCCTGGATCATTCTCTCCTACAGACTGAGTTAGGAGAAGGAGACCAGAAGCTCGTATCTCATGAGGTTTTCAGAGTTTGTGCTCTGGCTTATGAACAGTTCCTATCTTACTAGAAACTTTCGACTTTTAAGCACCTTAATTTCTTTTCTTTCTCTTGTTTGGTAATGTGTTTGTCATTGTATAATAGATAGAATAATTGCATTCATAGTTTAACTGTAAATAAGACTGAACTGTATTATTTATATTTAGTGTTTTCCTGATGTGGTTTGATTATTTCCTATTGATATGGTCAAAGAAGGTTTGCATGGTGACTTATATACAGGTTATAGAACCACCAAAAATGCACAAAATAATTTCTTGTAAAACATACAGGAATTAGAGAAATTGTCTGCTTAACTGCATTTTTTGGATGAAGTTTCCTTCAACTGTTACTTCAGTATTTTTCAGAACTTTACATGGCTATGACAGATGTTCCCACAGGAAACTGTGTCAGTCTATTGTGATGTGAATTTTTTTCTAGATTTTGGGCAATGTTTTTTGTTTTGATGTTACATTGTAAAGCACATCAGTGTTTCCTCATGTGAATCAAATTCTTTTTCTTGCTTTTTGAAAATAAAACAAATGCTCTTGCTCTTTTAACTCTAAATACTTAATTAGTTTGACCTTGAATTTCTTTATGTAGCACAATTGTTGTTGAGGGTCAGCATGCTGGAATGTTTCAGGCAAACTTGTAAATACTTAGTCTATAGGAACCAGTATTTCTGAATATTTTTTTAGCTGTGCTGACATATATAATGCTTTCCAGTTTTTGCATTTTTATTCTTCTCTGCTATTCCCAAACTTTTTATATGAGAAACTCGTAAAAATTTTTGTGCTGTGTTCATGTTGGCCTTGCAATGTCAAAGCAGTTTCTCATGATTGCTGTTATAATTAAAAATGTTTCATATATTTATTTTAGCTTTTTAAATCTGAAAATCCTTAGCTGGTTTTTTTTCTGTGATTGGCATTTATATCAAGTAAAATTAAAACTCAGATATCTGAATGCTTTGTTCAAATTGGTTAAATGAGTATGATTAAGTTGTAAGAAGTAGCCCATCAAGTAAAATCTTACAATTGCATACAAAGCTGTCTGTTGAATTAAAAAACCAGAAACCCAACTTTCATTTGCAATAGCACTGTTCTGATTTTCATTAAATAAATTATGTTTTACTCTATTTTGTTTAAACTCTAGATTAATTTCTATGGTTACAGCGGATATAAATCTCTAGATTTCCTTTAAAAGGGATTGTTTATTCAAAACAGGACTGACAGTCTCTCCTCAAGACAAGCTATTACTTAATTTTATTTTTTTAAGTTTAAATGCTTAAAAATATTTGTAATGATACCCCAAAGGCATCATAAAAATGAAAAAATAATTATACTCTAAAATTACCAAAATTACAGGAAGTGGACATTTAAAAAATCTTACTGAGATTCATGGCTGAGAAAAAGTGAGGAAGGAAAAGTGCTTTAGTTCACAACTTGAAATCTTGTCAGGGATTTCTGCTTTTAGTGATTAAAAATACACGTTTGAATTGTCAGGGCCACTCAGATGTGAGAGAATAGCATTGATTTCCCTTTTAATTACAGCTAAAACTTTTTCCTTACAAATTCTGAAAGCACTTTCTAGAGAGAAATTTTTATAGAAATTATTCTCCCCATGGTGGAGGCATCTTCTTCAGAGGCAAAACAGCTGGCATATACCCCTAGGCAGATGAAAAGCAGCATGAAAAGCATTTTGTGCTGAGCAAATCCTGGGGTTCAGAGATACTTTTTTTGTACACTTCATATGTTACCTTGGGAGTGTAATGGTCACTTGGTAGTCAACTTAATGGAAATATGGAAGGGCAATGTGCTCTAAAGGAAGAGATTCTTTTCTTGGGCTTGGGTCATGTCAGCAGATTCTCGAGTGAGAACCAGATAACATGTCTGTTCTGTGATGCTTTTAGTCCCACTTGTGCTCTGATAAACTTCTGCTTGTGTAGAGTTGAGAACCTGTCATGATTTGCCTTGACAACAATTTATAAGACACACCTTTCTCAGAAGGGGATGGGATGAAGAGAATTGGATAATATTGTGAATTCAGATTGACTATAAGTATTCCTCTCTGGTCCAAGAGTTATTAAAAGGATATTTTTTTTTCTTTTTTTTTTCTTTGTGGCTATATTTTTCCTTACCTCAGTTTGCTGTTATAAGTACTAGTGAGGAAAAGAAAGTTATTTTCCCCAGGGATGGAGGAGGTATTTTTTGTACGTTTCTATTTCCTAGGTGCTCTAACAAAGAAGTAGTGGCTTGCTCAGAAAAGGTGAAGCAGAGCATTTGAATTGGGACAGAGGAGGAGATGTGTGTGCCTGATGGAGAAGCTCTCTGGGTTTCCTGAGGATGTGAATGCCTCTCTGTGTGTCACTCTGCATCAGCCATGGAAGGGCCCAGGAAGTTGCTACCATTTCAGACAGAGGATCCAGCTCTTGGGGTTTCCTCTTACATGAGAAAAGGGGCAGAAAGGGCCCTTTGTCATAATTTTTATGCTGACACTATAAAGCACTTGAGTTAAAATCTTCATGTATACAGAACTGGTTTATTTCCAGTATGGTTATTTATTGCTTTTGTGCCTGATCTATACATGTTCTTTACATAAGGATTCATAAACATCTCATTTCTGACTGGATGTTGTAGTGGAGGAGGAACTTGTTTGATATAAATGCTAGAGCAACCACTAAAGTAATATTCCCTCTGTATAATACAAATTGAGGTGTTGAAACATAGTACAAGTATTTTTGCACTAAGAACATTATTGTACCAGTGATAAAAATCCAGGAAAATACTTGCCCCTCTGAATAGTATTTGACAAGAGTTGTAAGATTTTGAGACAGAATAGGTGTTGTGTCGGTTCGTCTCTGTATTAGTGTGAGTGCATGAATGTAAATACACCGAAATTGTAGAGCTCTGAGTGGGAAGGGCCTGGCAGAGGCATTGCAGAGCCTGAGAGAGGCGAGGCTCTGCCCGCGGCTTCAGGGAGCGCGGCCGTGGCGGCGGCTCAGTCCCTGTCCCGGGGCCCAGTCCCTGTCCCGGGGCCCAGTCCCTGTCCCGGGGCTCAGTCCCTGTCCCGGGGCTCTTGCTCTGTCCCGGGGCTCTTGCTCTGTCCCGGGGCTCTTGCTCTGTCCCGGGGCTCTTGCTCTGTCCCGGGGCTCAGTCCCTGTCCCGGGGCTCATGCTCTGTCCCGGGGCTCTTGCTCTGTCCCGGGCTCAGCCCCTGTCCCGAACTCGGCCCCTGTCCCGGGCTCAGCCCCTGCAGTGCCCTGCAATGGCTTTATGCTGAAGCAGATTCTGCTTGGTCCCGAAATGAAGCACATGCGTATGGGACTCTCTAAATTGCACTGGAAAATCCTTTCAGAAAATGAAAATATTTCAGAGTAATGGTCAGAAGGAGTAACCATTTATTGCTGAGTATCTGTTAAATGAGACTGGACATCTCTCTCTATATTGTAGAACATCTTTCAGTCAAGAAAATGTACTACTAAAATGAACTCAGACTGTGAGAACGAGGGACAAGGAAAATATATCTTGCAGAAAGACACAGGCAACAATGAATGCAGTTACTGAAAGGTTGTAAATGGAATATTTTCAACAGCAGTGGTAAAGGCCAATTATTGCAAATATGTGTTTTGACCAATTTCCTTGTATCTCTCAACCAAAACATTCCCCACAATTGTTGTGAGGTATATATTTTAGTCAATGACATTTTGGATGATTGTGTAAAAATAGAAATGTTAAAGAAAGTTATGATTAGAGTTTGACAATAAACAAGAAAAAGGGAAATAGTAAGTTTTATTAAAATCAGATGTTGTGCTCTTTTTTTTAATTGAAAATATTTGCTGCTGCAGGCAATAGATGAAAACTAGTTGCTAAAACCATTTAGCATGATGCTACATTGTAGGAAGCCTACTGTTAATTTTTTTCAGGTCATCTCATGCTCCTATTGACTGTCTGCAGACCATTTTCAGAATATCTCTACGTGCTTCTGTATGTGATGGTGTCAAACAAGTGTGTTCCCACAGAACCGAGGAAACGGTGACAAAATTAACACAGACCTCTCTCTTAAAGTCTATGTATATTGCATTTTTCTGGTTCAGAGTTGAAATTCAGTATTTGCAAATAATTATCCTAAAAAATAAGACTTTTTTCCCTTTTGTTTACAAATGCCTGAAGTACAAAGCATTAAAAACAGTTTCAAGAATATACAATATATTTGAGGATAATTTCCTAAAAAAAAAAATCAGTGACTTCAGAGTAATTTTTCTATACATAGAATGTATTTTTATACGTTTTTCTATACATGTCGATACCATGTACATTTTTAAAACATTTATCAGCCTTATCCCCAGTGAAACCTTCATCCAGTGATAATACTGGGTACTTTCAGTCTTTACTGTGGTCAGTGGGAAACTGGAGTTTTTGAGCTCTTGGATCTTAATTTTGTTTGATTCTTAATAGAAGAGTCTTGAACAACAAACTTTAGCAGTTGTGTCACAAAATTGAAAGAATAATTTTTTCTTGATATATTTGACTGAATCTGACTAACTCTGGATTACTTTTATAGAAAACATAGTAAGATGAAATATGAGGCTTTTAGGCTGGTGAGTTATTGACTACCAAATTTTCCATTGCAGGTAATTAACAATTAATAAAAAATAAAAATAACCAAATGCAGATCTAAAGTGCACTTTAGAGGCAAAATATTTAAGTGTAAACTGACAGTAGCATAAATCAATGAGACAATTTTTGAACCACAGACAATATATATATAAAAATAAGTAAAGCAAGAACTGGAAAAAAAAATTTAAAATGGTTTAGAGCCAACTGGGTTTTTGTTTTGTTTTAATGTACAAGACAGTGCTTTTTTACTTTTTCCTTTTTGACAGTTTGATATTAAGTAATATGAAGTGTTCTCTACTCCAGACCAGGTGCCAGGAAATTGGCTTTGCTTCTTGCTGCAGTTTAAAGGTTTCTTAATCACTTTGTTAATGTGCACCAAATACTGTGGTATTCTGCAGACAGGTTTTAACTTCCAATATTCCACAATGACTAATGAAATCTTCTGTGATGATTCCTTAAAATTTTGCTTTCATTTTATATCTAAATATTGTGTTGTTTAAAATCAGAAAAATACTGGTAATATTAAATATTTTTTAAAAATATTTTAAAATTTAGTGCCATCTTTACATTGAAGTTTTACGTAGCCTCACTCTTCCTGGCTTTTAATTCAGTTTTGGAAGTTCTTATCCCATATATCACGCATTTTGCTAATGTGACCCCACCCCATTCTTGGATAATTCCTTTGCTTCATATGCGATACTACTAATAAAATGCAATAAGAAATGTTTCTCTGCCCGTTGCTGCTGCTGCACATACATGCTGATGCAAAGCAGGAACTGAACCAAGTGACAATTTCCCTGAGATTAGAGGTAGCCAGGCTGGCTGTCTCCTCGCCTCCTGCTCCCCGCTTCCAGCTCCGGGCCACCCCCACGCCGCACTTTAGATATTATTTGCTCTTTTAGGTCTCAGATTACGAGAGCAATTGATCTGCGTGACCTATTTTAGAAACTTTCACGTTTGCTGGGGAAACCTAAACCAAATGTATCCCCTCAAGAGACAAATCAGCTGCAAAGTGGCCGGTGACGTGTGGAGGCAGCCGGTGTGTCCCTGCCACTCCTGGGGGCACAGCTCCACCTCATGGCGTGCTGGAGAGCCGCCAGCACATCCTTAAAGAGTGGTCTTGGCACGAATAAATTCAGAGTTCCGGCTCCTGATTCAAACTTCGCTTGAATTTAATTGGTTTAATCTCTGCTACATGTCACTGCACCAACGAATTCTATAATTCCATCTTTCGCAGGTTCTGGTTCTGAAATCGTAGACTCCAGTAACAGTATTTTAAAAACAAAAATCTTGTCAGTTCTTAGCAACATCCAGCAAGAGCCTGTGTCGATTCAATGGGCTGACAGTGCTTAAAACACAATCTAGTTAAAATATAACCAGGGTGGATCCTGGCTTGTCCTGTGCTGTATTTTTTAAAAGTTCATATATCTAATCAAAGGTAGTTTGTACTGGAAAAGTTCTCTGTAGGAGTAATTTCTGCATAAAATGTTTACTAATTTTCAACTGTAATAGTTTAGGTAAGAACCAAAGCTCTTATTTTGAAATTTATTTAATATAAATTGTGCTTCCATTTATAGTATCTATTCTGTTTGGGTTTTACTTCAGACTTCTGAAACCCTTATCTTCATTACATGCACTAACCATGGAAAGTTTCCTTTTTTCTTTTTCTTTTTTTCTTTTTTTTTTTTTTAATTATGATTTAAGCATTGGAAAAACAAGTTTGTGTTCTTACACTAATTACTGTATCTCCTTCTAGTACTAAGACTGTACATTTTTGATCAGAAACATGTAGTTCCTGTTCATAAGCTGATGTCTTAACTGAAATTCAGAATTTCTCTTGAAATAGGCAATGGGTGTGTTTGGCTTGACTATATGTTTGGAGTTGAAACTGTGATAGATGTCTAGTTATTAATAGTATAACAATCTTAAATTTTCCACTTTTTGCAAGGGGCTTTTAGAATATAGTCAGTTTTTCATGCATCTATAGATGTAAGAATATATTTAGGTAAGACATTGGAGATAATGTTTTTCAAACATATTGGAAAATTAAATGTAAAATTTTGTTTAGGGTTCCCCCCCCGTTTTTAGGATTACTATGGCACTATAGTCAGCAGTGCTTGTTAATGCTGCTGAATCAAGAGTAAATACCATGTCTCTCACAACTTTTACAAAAGCCTTTCTATTATGTCTTGGTTTTAAATAATTTTTAAAGTTTCTTTTAACAAAGTAGACCTTTTAAAATATTCAGAGTGGCAATACAGCGCCAAGTGTAACAGTCAATTTTATATGGTAGGAAATAGTTGGGCATTGTTCTGAGGGAAGAGTAAATTTGATAAAACGCTATATTTGTTCAGTGAAAATGACTATTCAGCACGGTTGAATTCTCTCTACAATATGTCACGGGAACCTACTCCAATCATTTTAATCGTAAACAATGCTGCTGCTTCTTGCAGTGGGTTAAACGCATGCAAATTGGAACCTACTGTTTCATGAGTGATCAATTCTTTGTTGGGACTGGAAAGAAATGCTGTATGTATTGCTAAGAGACTGGAGGAAGACTTTTCGGTCTAAAGTCTGTGTGTCTCATCAGGATGCTGCATTGGAGGCAATGCTTTCCTGTTTCTCATCTTTTTAAATAACTTAGCCTGCTCTGAAACTATTAGAAAAATCTCTAAACAGAGGAGCATCTACCATTCCTAGTGCAGGCCCCAAGTATAAACAGAGCTGTGCATGCCACCTGTGGTAGCAGATGGCAGCCATTCACAACTTCCTTTTGTGTCAGACCTGCATTAGATGCAATAATTGCTTTTATGTTTTAATAAGAGATGTTTAAAAAATCTGTAGTGGCAACAAAACACAGATATAGGTATTAAAGAGATAGTTTACAGTAGGATTGAGTGCAAACTGGAACCTAAAGTAACTTTTTAAAAGTTATGTTCCAGGCTTTAATGTGAATTTATGGTGTTTTTCACTCGTGTGGTGTTGATGCTTTTGTTTACCTCATAGTGGCAAGCTGCTGCTGCATCACTGTAGAGAATCAATTGGGTTTTCATGATCAGAGCTATGCTTGGGGGAGTTTTTAAATAACACCTGGATTCTTTAGATTCAGTAACTGAGCTTAGGAAGTTATCCTGCTGAATATTTTTAGGTTGTAATTAAATATACCTTATCCATTCATGGCAGATGCATCTTGTAGGAAGTTCCCTACTGGTGCAGTTCCTGCCTTCCCTTGTGCTGATACAGGTATTTGTGGAGCTGAAATGAAAGAAACCAATTCTTTCCTGAAGAGTAATTTTTAAAAAAAGTAATTTCAGTGTTTTGGGGTGTGGTATTGACCCTCAAGCTGTTGCTGTAATGATTTATCTGGTGCTCACAATATTGTGAGGAGAGGTATTTTATACTCCTGATTCCCTTACAAATGTCAGTTCTTTGGGAAATTCAGCAGTATTCTTCCCTGTAAGATAAGTTTAGTTGTTATGTAGTGCAAGAGTGCTGCAACTACTAAGGGCTTTTCTCTAAGCCCTCCTATCTCAGAGAGGGGTGGGGGGGAGGACAGGAAATAATTTCTTTATTTCAGGGTTGAAGGAAAGGCTTATTTCTCTGCTCCAGAATTTGGGAGAAAAAGAAAGTAAATTTCCAGATGCAAAGAATGAGAGCCGTGACAAGAGGCCAGTACTAAGATGTGTTTGTGCTTCTTCAAATTGCTGTCATCTATCCTTTTGACACCTGTGTCAACTGGTGGTATAAATGTTTTGAAAACAGGCATGTAGAGCAAATTGGAAGTTGCAGTTATGATGGATGGGTAAATGGAGTGTAAAAATGAGTATGCTGAAATGCAAGTGGGATTTAAAATTCTACTAGATGTACTTGAAAGATTAATTAGAGAAGATACAAAAATTTATCCCAGAGGCAGTGGAAAACGGGATGAGAAAGACAAACTGGCCAAGAAAACGATTGCAGAAGGGAAGACTTTTTTACAGAGATGAAGTTAGGTTTGGCCAAATTCACAATGAGTCGCTAATGGTATTCAAACCCTCCTAAAGTATTCTTTATCTGTTTTAATAAAAAGAAAATTAGCAAGAAGTGTGGATTTGTCATGCAATTGGAGTATAGATTAGGAATGGTTTAGTCATGGACTCTAGACTAAATTAATAAGGAAAGAGCTGTGGACCAGTGGGGTAAAAGCAAGATACATACTGGGATCTAGGAAAAATAGTAGGGAAAAAAGTGTTTCCAGCAGAAATACTTACAAAGTACCAACAGCAGTGAATGCCTTTCTAATCATTTGCACTGGAAATGGATGGATACAAACTGGAACAAATGCTGAGGAAAGAGTGGGTTCCACAGCTTCAGAACTGCCTGTGAGAAGGAAATAAAAGCTTGGGGTTATTTGGGCTGCCAAAGTGATAGATAGATAGATAGATAGATAGATAGATAGATAGATAGATAGATAGATAGATAGATAGATAGATAGATAGATAGATAGAATGAATTACTGACAGTAAAACCAAACACTCATGCAGGGAAGCAGAACTTTTAAGGGAAAGGACCGTTATAAAACAAGAAGAGATGTGTAGAAGTTGATAATCAGTAAACCTGAAAATTAGACAATAATTTGACGGTAATAAGACTAATGGGATTCTAATAAAGCCACTCAGTTGTAATAGGGAGAAACTTTATTCCCTTTAGGCTGAAGCTTGATAACTTTGTAAAGAGTGTATGGTGGGCCTCTGATGATGGCAGAATAATTGCAAGTTGATGACCCTGGAGATACCTTCAAGATTTATGTTTGTATAATGAGGGATATTTTGTGTCTACAAAAAATTGAGCATCATACAGAAAACCAATCAATTTTTTAAAAATAAAATTAACATTCCCTCCCTTTAATGCCAGTGAGGCCTTCTTTTTAGTAAAAAAAGTTAATTTTGTTCACATGATTATGACAAATTGAATTCAAAGCTATGCTAGTTCTACTTGATTACAAAAGGTGAAAGAAATATCTGCAGTGCAGGATTGCAGAAGATGCTGTTAGAATTTGAGGGAAACTAAAACAAGAAGTCTCACTTCTGATGCAAATCTTGGGAACTAAGAGCTTGATGTGGGTATGGGCATAATGGTGTCATTCTAAATTCATGAAAATAGCTTTACAAATGAAGGAGAGGCAAAGTGGGGTCAGTGCAATTCAAACACATGATGACAATTTTAGCCTAAATAGAATGCTCTTTGTGACTAGATGAATTAATTACTGTAAGACAGTGCTCTTGCTTGTCATTCTGATTCTTTCTGCTTGTTAATCACTCCTAAATTGTAGCTATTGCAGTAATATTAAGATTTATTCGTTGCAAAATTTTGCTTATCTATATTCTAGTTTAGTGTTTTCTCGTGCATTAATGTAAATGTTTTGGAATGTTTCTTATTTTGCATTTGTTTTGTCCTGTGTAGTACTTTCTTTCTGCCTATTAAGTATTATTGTTCCACTGGAACACTGTATAACTGTTTTAGATGTTTTGCTTTCATAGTCAAGCTTGACTTATCTATTCAGCAAATTTGATGACATACCAAGTCTGAGCTGAGAAAGAGATTACTGTACAAATAATAAGTTCAAGTGGCAATGAGAAAGAACATCTGTAAAATGGTTTAGCTTACTCTGCCTCATTGGTCTTGTAGCAATTGCAGTGTTTCCTTTCTTGCTTTGTATAATGGTGCTAACACACTTTGGGAAACTCCTGAAGGTACTGACAGAAGTCAAGTTTGCTATGAATGGGATGAAAGTTCCTGTGTTAATCACACAGAAAACTTGAAACATGAAAACTGGGAAAATCCTAATCCAATATGATGAATTATAGTAAAACTGAAACGGAGTAAATAATAATAATAGGGAAATGGAGGCTTATTTATTTGCACAAGGAAACACTTATCTTGTACAAATTACTATGGTCTTATTAAGCACTTTTATTTCCTTGCACTTTTTTTCAAAGAGCTGCTTTTGAAGAAAAATAATTGGGGGAATTAATCTTCTATTTATCCAAACTATTCTGTGTTCTTTCTCTGGTTTTTTTTTTTGTTTGTTTAATTGCAAAGATCATTTGCATGAAAATGGGATTTTAAGACTTGAACAGTTTCTGATACTTTTTTTCCCAGATACATGCAGTAAACGGTATTTATTGTAAACGAAAACAACTTTTGTTTTGTAAAATTCCTTGCATGCTTTGTTTATACTGAATTATTAATTAATATTTGAGAATATAGTTTTAAAAGTTGCCTCAGAAAATATATACCGCTAAAGTATAGAATTCTCTTCCCTCTTCCCCCTCCCCATCATGTCTTCTCGTTTCTCTGGTGAATTAAGTGACACTTCTGTAGTTACTTCATTCTCTAAAATAAGCAACATCTTAAGCTACACCAAATCTTTTAAATCAGACTGAAGTTTACAAAAGTTGTTTCAGATTTTTTTTTTCTTTTAGGCTTTCCAAAAGATTTTGTAAAGATTTTTTTAAAAATAAAGTGATTTATAGTAAAAGTTACCCAGAGTGAAGTGGAAATTCAGAAAAGGAATTTTGATTGAGATGATCTGGCAAAGCTTACTAATGATTATCAGAGATACTGCTTTAGTTTGGGCACAAACTGGTCACTGTATTATGGCAAAAGTAGAAGGGAGAGTGCCAGTACCTTGCAATACAAGTTTTGCTAACTAAACTTGAATATGTATATCTGATCAGTAAAGAGTTGAAAAATTTCTTGTGTGGTCTTCCAAAATTAATTTATTTCCAAAGAGTGCATTAAATTCTGGAGTCGTTAAATTCTGGATTGACAATTTAGATAATGTTTTGTGTTACCGTGTTTAATATTTTTAATGTTAAATATTGTACTTATATTTACTGTTTTCTGTATGCTTTTTGGGAAGAAGACACATATTTTTACTGATCTTTTCCGAGGTGGATCTTCATACAACAGATCTTTTTTAGATTATTTTTATGTACTGACTGTTTGGAAAATGGGAAAATTCCAGTAAAAAATAGAAAATTTTATTATTCTATTTAATTCTAGAATAAGAAAGTTTTGAATTCATGTTTGAAGTGTGGAATACTGAACTTAAAACATAAAATAATCCATTATCTGAAATTTAATTATGATTTCTATTAATTTAGATTTCTCATATTGGAAAGCTGAAAGATTTTCTTCTACAACACAGAAAGGATTACATTAATGCTTACAGGTAAGTGTGCACTGTATTTAAACGGGTTTAAATATTATTTATTGATTTATCTTAATGCTTATAAAATGAATAACTTTAAAACTTACAGGCATAATGACTAAAACCAAAGCAGAGATTGTTATTAATTGGCTTACTGTAAACCACTGTAAGATAGAAGAATAGTGCTGTCAGAAGAAAACACAGTGCATGAATAAAATGAGACTCAGGATTTGCAGATGATTTCTGGCTCTTAGGAGCGAGTTCTGAAAGAAAACAGCCTGGCAGTTGAAGTCCCACACCTTTTAAGGACCTGCAGAGTAAGTTTCTGAAGGGGTTCCTGGGACAGCAGGGTGATCCAGGTTTTCCCTTTTTCTCTGTGATACTAAACCTACCTCTCATGCCAAAGTATAAAGTCAGCAGGTCCTGGAGGACAATGATGCAAACTCTTCAGGCTCTGGAATGTGAATTCCAGATGAAGGACACCAGTGAGGAGACAGTGTCAGGGGACAGCAGCACAAGATTTGTTTTTCTGTGACAAAAACTATGGGCTTCAGCTCTAGTAGTTACTGTATGAAGAAAGTTTTGATTCTCTTCAGCCACTAGGAAACATTCAAAACTGCTGTATCTGCTTACTTGTCGGTAGCTTTAGTAGTAGGATTTTTAGAAGATTAAAATTCAAATTTACAAGTTGGTGTTTGTAAGAAAAAAATAGTATCTTCTGGTCTGCAGATACTAAATCAAGTTATCATAAAATCTAAATGTTAGTGCAGCCTGTATTTTGGTGAACTGAGTATAAATCATTGTAACATTTGAGAAATGTAATACTTGCTTTGTAGTGAAACCTTGTTATCCGGATTCCAGTTCTGACACAGCTGTGACTAAAGCTGAGCTGTTGTTCGATCAAGGTAGATAAAATGCAGCCTAAAATAATTTTGTGTTAAAATCTTCCTAAATACCAAGTAGAAGTGCTATCCCGACAGATATTCTTTCTCCAGGAAAAGACAATAAGAATAGATGAGCCATCTGCTATTCCTTAGGCTCAGTCCATATTGGAGGAACAGTTTCTAATCCTGAAATGGTCTGTCACAGTAACAGCAATTCTACCTCATCAGTGGAATCAAAGTGTGTTCTGAGTAAGTTATCAGAAGACTTCTGGCGCCCCTTTTTGTCTCCACAAGAGTTTAAAAGCTGTACTTTGTTATTTTGAAAACAAAACAGAAAAGGAAGATGGCTTCTTTTATAAGTGAGAGACTGTGGGAGCTATTTAGCCAGTGCTGGTGAAAATGCTGCTCACGGTGTGCAAAGTTTTGTGTGTGAGGTGGATGTGGGATACTTTTCCAAGGAGCAAGCAGAAGTAGTGCACAACTCTGTGTTATGACTGGCTCTCTGCTTTTCAATGCCTGTTGGAACAGGGCATGAACAACACTAGGTGGAGCCAGCAATTTAATACTGACAGAACTGGGTGTACTTTGTGAAAACTTCATGTGCATGCAGAGGTTGACGAACTGCAAGTAATTCCAGTAAGAGCAGTCAGTTGCAGTTAAATTTTGGGTAGTGTTTGCATTTTATTAACAGTAGTGTGCATAAAATGGAAGTGGTTAGAGTAAAAATGTGTCCAGGTTATTTTGATTTCCAGAAGTTTTTAATGTTCTTTTTGTAAACAAATTGCAACAAGTTATGATAATTCTCGGTGCTTTTCACCTTCTTTTCTCCCCACCCAAGTCTTCATTATAGAGAAGAAGGAAATGTCATTTCCTTTATTAAACCATAAAATAATCCTGCAGATCTCATCTATGATTGCAGTTGATTTTGTTCATAATGGTCAAACTTAAATTGTTTATGTTTAATTTGACATTAAAATGTCAAATTCCATACTGCATTACTTGTACTGTTCTACTTCATGGATGTAAAGTGCATCATACCATCTGTGCTGTCAGTCTTACAGTCATAGCAAATACCTCTCTCACTCAAGACAGCAGTTTTAACAACTCTTCAATACTTCAGTAATGGGGACAGTTTTGAACCATATAATACTAAAGGGCTGAGCTGAAGTTTATGTAGGTCTCAGATTTCATGAACAAAATTTCTATTCCGTATTTTGTCAGTCCTGCTGTTTGTTTTCTCAACTATAGCGCGTGTTGGTGAAACTGAGCTTTTGAGTTATCAAGTCTTATTATTCTGTGCCTTTTAAAACTCCTCAATTATGTGTTACAATCAGGTTCTTGATTGCTTCTTTGACCTTACCATTGAAGACTATGAATTCTTTAATAATTGAGTTTTTATTTTTGGTATACATGAAATATCCCGCTACAGAGGGTATGTCTTTAATTCAGTTTTAGAGGAGAATTTTTAGCAATGAGAAAGTCAGTTGGAAGAGTGGTTATTTGACACCAAGACCCTGAACCTATTTTATCAAACTTTAACTACAGTAATTTCACGACCATAAAGAGCACTGGACTATAAGGCACACCTCCATGAGTCAGCAAATTTTGCAACTTTGTAGATCATATAAGGCGCACCAGACTATAAGGTGCACTTTTTTTTTGCAGTGAGGAGCCATGCCACGTGCAACAAAGTAACGAAATAGTAATGGAATCACACAATCGCAGAGTTTACTGGCAGGTACTCAATTTGCAAACATTTTTCACAGATTAGCGTAACCTTTAAACGCAGCCCCAAGTACCCTCCCTGTGCAATGGGCCGTGACACTCCTGCCCACCCCCAGTGCCGGCTGGCATAGCTCAGCGCAGCCACAGGGCTGCCTCCCCCTCACAGCTCCGTGGAGCTGCCGAGCCGTTCCCTCGCTCGGCTCAGGGCTCCTGCCGTGCCATTTTCCTTCGCGGCTCTGTTGTGCTGCCATGCTGTTCCCCCTCGCAGCTCCGTGCTGCCGCCGTCCCACCTGTCCCTCGCTCGGCTTGGCGCTGCTGCCATCCCACCTGTCCCTCGCTCAACTTGGTGCTGCTACCGTGCCGCCTGTCCCCTGCGGCTCCATGGTGCCACCATGCTGTTCCCCCTCACGGCTCCACGGTGCCGTGGTGCCCCCTCCCCCTCGGGGTACAGGGCTCCTGCAGCGCCGGGGCTGTGGCGGCTCGAGGGGGGCTGTGGCTCGCAGTGGCTCGTAGCGGCCGCGGCTCATGGCTTCTGCAGCAGCCTGCTACCTCCCTCCTCGCCCCGGCCCGGCACTCCAGCAGCCTCGTGCAGCTCCAGGAGCCCCGCGCCCCCCTGGCGCTCCGGGAGCCCTGCACCCCCCCCGGGCTTTTCCCCTGCGCCGGCGCAGTCCCGATGCCGGCGGGCTCGCCCCGCGCTGCCACTGCCCCGATGCCAGCAGCTTTCCACCCCCCACCCGGGCTGCGCCGCTGGGCTTTCCCCCCCATGCCCAGGCTGCTCCGCCACTGCCAGCTTTCCCCCCGCGCCGGTGCTGTCCCAAGTCCACCGGGCTCGCCCCGTTGCAGCACTGCCCCAATGCTGCCGGGCTCGCCCCGGCCCAGCGCTGGCCCGATGCTGCCGCTGGGTGGGCTCTGCTCAGTTGGGGACTGTTGCGGGCTCGCACTTCCGGGTTGGCAAATTTCGCAACTTTGTCCATTATATAAGGTGCACTGGACTATAAGGTGCAATTCTGGGTTCGGAGAAAAATTTTAGTCAAAAGGGTGCACCTTATAGTTGTGAAATTACTGTAATACCTAAAATTACTTAGCTTATATACCTTCTTCTTGATTTGATATTACCTACAAAGTACCTAAGTGGCAAAAGACATTAAATTCTTGATGTAGTGATCTAGGCTTGCTGGCTTACACTGTACTTTTATCCTCTCCTGTTTATTAGATTTTTATTTCCTTTCTCTTACACACAGGGTTTTTGCCTTTATGTGATAAGGAATTTTTTGTCATGTTTTTAACCCCAACTGGCAGCTCAGCCCTGCAGTGCCGTTGGCTCTCTGCCCCACTGTGGGATAGGGGAGAGAATCAGAAGAGTAAAAGTGAGAAAGCTCATCGATTGAAATAAAGGGAGTTCAACAGGGAAAGAAAAAAAACACATGTCCAAGCAAAGCAAAGCAAGGAATTCATTCACCATGGGCAGGCAGGTGTTCAGCCATGCCCAGGAGAGCAGAGTTCCATCACACATAACAGTGACTGGGGAAGACAAATCCATCACTCCAAATGTCCCAGCCTTCCTCTATTCTTTCCCCAGCTGTATGTGCTGAACATGAAGCTATATGGTCTGGAATATCTGTGTAGTCAGTTGGGGTCAGCTGTCCTGGATGTGTTCCCTCCCAGTTCCTTGTGCACCCACAGTCTCCTCACTGGTGGGGTGGGATGCAGAGCAGGAAAGGCCTTGGCTCTGTGTAAGCACTGTCCAGCAATAACAAAAACATCCCTGAGTTATCAGCACTGTTTCCAACACACATCCAAAACATAAACCCCGTGCTTGCTGCTGGGAAGAAAATTCTCTCTCAAGCAAAATCAGTGCACACAAGTTGATCACTTCCTGGAAAGAAGACAGGGACTCTTGACTCCTGAAGTTGTTAACACGATGTGGGTACTTTTTCGTTTTTTCTTATTAAGCAATAGCTCCTTTCAGATGAAGATTTCAGATGAGGTCCCATTTTTAGTATATTGACTGCTATACATTCTGTATTCTTCCTCTCAGTCCATTTACTATAATGCTTTCCTACACTGCTTTTTACTGTGCTAGGAGAGATCCTGTCTTCAGTCTTTGATCTGATGTCTCATCTGTGAACAACTTGTGCCTTTGCTTTTCATCATCAACTCCTTCATGCTTTTGATCACTGAACCACCAAGACAATTCATATGTTTCTGTTAAATATACTTCAAGGAACTAGCTGTAGTGCCCTAATGCTTGGAAATTTGAAATTATCCTCTTGGGATTCCTTCACAGCCTTCAGTTTCTCTGAAGGACCTTTCAAGGTTTAGGCAGTTTAAAGACCAGTAATTATTCCTACTGTTTTAATGAGACATTGGAAAGGAATTGAGAGAATTCTAGATTTTTATCACAGAACACCTCATACTTAAAAGAGAAATACTTGAGAGAAGAGCTTTCCATCTGGAATTATTAGACATCTAATTAATTGTGTTTTGCAAGTGCAGAGATACTTATGTAGTTGATCAGTGTAGTGTAGATGACTTCTGAATTGAAATGTCACTTTTTCCACCAGAAAGGCTACATGTATGGCTTTTGACATATCTTCGTTACATGCTGCTGTGGTCCTTCTGTGCAGCTGTGTTTGAAAATTTGTTGTTAATTGCAAATAATATACCTTGAAAAATTTATTAACAAATTATCTTTCTGCCTTAAAAAATAATGTTAGTGCAGTAATTATGCCTCCTGCCTTAGCATTTCTCTGTCTTAAGCATTTCTCTGCCTCAAGGCAATAAATCTATTACATCATTTGCCACTCAGTAGAAAATCATTGAATGCTTACGCAGTGTTTTGTAGAGAGTGTTTCTTTGTATTTAACAATAAAGGAGGTAACCATTAAAGGACACTAAAAATAGTGTTTTACTGACTTCTGTACAATGCCAGGCTGCATTCTTTTCTTGACTTAGTCACATTTTTACAAGAAGCAAGGCTTGCTTTGTTCTATTGAGGTAGTAAAACATAGATTATCTCTAAAGACTTTCTTCCTGGAGAAGTATATTTTTCTGTTCTCCAGGAAATTATTTTCAAATTATTTATCCTTTTTTTTTTTAATGACACTAAGTTAAGTTACCACATTTCAGAAATAGTAATTTTTCATAGTAGCACTCTAGAATATCTCAGCAGTATTTTGCAAAACTACCAGTGCTAATTGGGGTATGCCTGTATTACCTATTCTAGAAGCTGAGGCTTCCATGCAGAATTAAAAAAAACTATGTAAAAGTTGTTGTGGAATGTTTTGTCATTTGAATCAAGGACCTTTTAGCTTGGTTTTATGTCAGACAGTATTTGGATGGAAAAGGCAGTAAATGAAAATGCATAAAACTTTTTTAAGTAAGAAATCAAACAATTTAAAATATACTAGATGCCCAAAGGGAAGAATGTGACTGCTGTATTTGCACCTAAGGTTATACTTACTCATATGTGCACTTAAAACATGGGGAGCATTACTGTGTGGATTTGCAAGGCAGTATCTGCAGGTGGTTAAGTTGGGCAAATCTCTTCTATTTTACAACTGATTTTTTTCTGTTTATTGCTTCTCACTTTTTTGTAATACACTGTTAGAGGAAAACCCCATTTTTCTTCTTGATTTGTTGTCTTTATTGGATTAGTAGGCAGAAGATGTTTTATGTACCAGCAGAATTACTGATTCCAAAAGCTCACGTGACATTGGCTTTGCTTCCTTGTGCTTTGCCAGCAAAATAGGATCATAGAAATGCTAGGCTGGAAGGACCACAGCTGAAACATCCAAAAAGAGAATGACGAGTGTTTTGCTTGTTTTAAATATTTTTTCAGTGAAGATTTCATATTCTCATTCTGCTTTTTCCTGTTTCCCTACCCATGTTACTAGAATAATGTATCCCATTGTAATGATGACTTTTTATGCAACAGCATGTTGTTGTTGTTGTTGTGTTTGATTCATGATCCAGGATGATCCCAGATGGCTTTCTGAAGAACTGCTCCCTAATCAGTTGTTTCCCATTCTCTGTAGGTTCAGATAATTGTTCTTGTTGCAGGAAAGAGCTTCTGACCATTCCTTATTAAATTTTTTTGTGTCATTTCTCCAGGCGATATTGTTTTGAATTGAAGCCTTCTTTTCTTGATATGGTTTTAATTTGCTTAACTTTATGCCTCTGAAATTTTAGTAAGTATACACTCCATTCTGCTAAGTTGTTAATGAAAGTATTGAATAGCATCAGATTTGGGACAAGATCCTGTGAAACACAACTCAGTGTTTCCTTCTGTTTTGGTATATAACTACCCCCAAGTTCAAGTTTGCAGTTTCACATGCATATGGTGCTTATTTCTTCTAACTCACTCATTCACTGGTAGCTTGTGAGAATGTTATGTGAGATGATAACAAGAGCCCACACCAAAATATAGTAGTGGTCGCTTGTTACTCCATCCCAGCAGTAAATTACACTGCCTATGATGTACTACTGATACATCTTGGGTGCTGGTAATCTTTTTATTCTTTTCTAAGTGCTTAAATATTATTTATTTATTCATGTATTTTTCTAGATGGAGTGGTCTACAAGTCTTCTGTGCTTTTTTTGTCCCTTTAACCCTATTTTCAAAGACAGTTGCTAACCTTTGTCTTTTTATCAAACTGTCACTTGCTTATTCTCTCCTAATTCTTGGCAGTGAGGATACATCCTGTCATTTGATGCATTTCCCATTTTATTCCAGGGCTTGGTCTCCTGTCTCTGCACACTGTATGAATGTGCATACACCCTGGGCTTTTTTGGAAGTTGGTTAGTTCGTTCAAGAGCACAGCTTTGTCACACAGATAGGAGGGATTTGCATCTCTCCAAGTTTACCTTCAGCGTTGTCCCAGGAGCCACTGCACCTTCAGGTACCCTTGTGCTATGACCTGGTTCATGTAGCTCTCTCTCACACACTGTTCACTCAGCAGCCTATTGACTAATACATTGTCTGACACTTGCTCTTGTTGATAATATCAACAAAGAATTATGACCTTTTTAAAATGACAAGTATTAAATTTGGCCCAGATTATTCAGATGCAGTAAGCTGAAAGAATAGTAACTGCAGCTTTCAAGTGACATTAATGATGAAAGTTAGTGCAAAAAAACCCAAAACAAAGCCATAAACATCTAGAATGAATTCATACTCTGCATATAATATTACTTCTCTGTTGAGTAACAAGCCAAGACCACATTCTTAAGTGTTTCTTACTATAGTGTTTGTAAAGCAATCTCTTGTTACCACTGACATCCCTTCCCAGTTGTGTCTCACCCTGCCCTTGATCCTTTTCTGAGTGTGTCCCTGAATGCTGTGTTCTTTAGACTTGTCAGTAGAAATCAGAACTAATTTGCACTTTGTATTCTGATCTTTCTGTTTGAGCTCAACAAGGCTGAGTTGATCTCTCTCTCACTGTATTGCCTACTCTTTCTTTTCATCAAGGGCAGAATTTCAAATGATCATAATGTAATTTCTGTATGAAAACTACTACTTCATATGAATTCTTTTATGTTCCTTTTTAGGTTTGCATTTTCTCTGCTATTTGGCCTACTCATTTTTCTAGACTGATGAAATCTGCCTACTTGATGGTCACTGTCTTCATTGTACTCTTCACCCACTGTTAAAAATCACAAATAAACCAAGTTGCCTTCTAGCCCAAGTTTCTTAAGAAGTTTTCTCATATTGGCAAGGATGAAAATCCAGAGGAATTTCTTTTCCTCCTTTCTCTGTTCTTTATCTGGACATATGTTGGCTAATTACTCTGATTGCTCCTGCAAACCTGATTTGCTTGGCCCTTCTTGATTTAGTGATGGAACAGTCCACTGCTGTGATACTGCCACTGCTCTTCCAAGCATGCATTTCTATCTCTGACATAAAAGACATAGCTGAATTTTTTTTCTGTTCTGTTGTTTTTTGTTTGATGTTTTTATGTGGTTTTGGTTTTCTTTGGCCTGTTTTATTTTAATGAACGGTTCCTCTTCCGGTAGAGGATGGTGATTAAATGGATTTTCAGTATAATCTCCAGATTTACTGGGGGGTGCAGTGGGGACTTCACTACCCTGTTAGTACTAGTGGATGCCATATGTGTTCTGACATAATGGGATGTGATTGTATGACTCCATTCTTGCCTTCCCAAGGAGGTTGGGTTTCAGGTATCCTTCCCTCTGAGTGGCTTGACCAGCTCATGTTCAAAAGCACTGGTACCAGACGCTATGTAAGCTGTAAGCAGTTATAAAAGTATTCTGTTTCTTGTTTACTGGATTAAGCTGCATTTTACTAGCTTTGAAGCTGTGAAACTCCTATTTAAGAATTTGATCTACCCTGTTTTTCTATAAGTAACTAGGAAAAGTAACTTAACAACTTGGTTCCCAATGTTAAAAAGCTGTTGCAATTATCCTCAGTGTATCACTACACTACCACTAGTTAAACTGTTAATAAAAAATGAAGTGTGCCTGAGGCAAGTTTTTTCATATTTATTTCTAAGTCTGATTTAAAAGAAAATTCTGGTTTGTGTTTTGTAATCTCTATTTTACCCTCTTATGTTAAAAAGTGCCTGGAAAGTGTAGAGCTCTGCAAATACTACAAAACTGGGAAGGGTACAAGAAGCTAGACATACAAACACAAGAACTTTATATCCTGTTCAGTGGCAAATCAACCAGAATTTATTTGTGTAATCTGAAATAGAAGAGTGGAGTTCTTTCATCAAGGAGCCCCTCATGTAGCTGTTATTCCATCCTTATTTCCCACCTAAATCAGTGTGCCCCAAAAAACTCAAGTAACTCTCTAGGCTGAGCTCACTGAATGATATTATGAATTATACCATACCAGATGGTCTTAATGGTCCCCTTTTGTCTTGGCCTGTGTGGAGATGGATGTAGGATGGATTTCCTGACTTTACATATGCTTAGAACTTGCTTATCCAACAGACTAGCAACAAAAACACCTATACAAGCTGTGAAGAGGGAGTAGGGGAGAGGTCTGCCCTGATATATTTAACAGTATGAGTTATCTTATGTTGCATTTGTAACTGCCAGTGTATCATCTTAGCCAGGTTGGGGAAGTTCTCTCTGCTCAGCTATTTCTAAAATCAGGCAATTTCAAATCTTTCATCCTTCAGAAGCTGCTTTCTCAGCAAGTGTGGTGAAGAGTTTCAGCGTAGAAAAACACTGATTATGGCTGTGATAGGGATTTTGCCACAAATTTATGAAACCTGTATGTCTTGAACAAAGGAGAGTAGTGAGCTACTAAAAATAAATGGAAACTCTACATGTGGCTGGCTTTCTCTAAGGAATAAAAGATAATTTAATGACATTTAGAATAGTTTTAACCTGAGGGGGGAAAAAAGCCCTGATATTTAGATGTCAAATACATGGCAGTTTTGGAAACAAACATGTAAAATATAGAATATTACTTCTAATTAATTTGTCTTCCTGTTTACTTGCTAGTCTGTGCTTGTGTACTAGCTGACCAATAAGCAGAAACTAATTTTCAAATCAGATGGGCCATATGCTGATTTTTAATGTAAAACCAGTAACGTGGGATGGGAATTAAGATATTTTGGTATCATACTCAAAGACTTTAGAGTATCCTTAAAGCTTTGTGGAAGAGATCTGGACCCATGCTTGCAGTGCATTGATGATGCAGGAAGGAGCTGCTGGGTTTGTATAGGATGAATTGAGATGGGCTTGTGTGAACTGGTTGTGGGTATTCCTGTGGCTGGGATTGCAGCAAACACAGGGGAACTTTGGCATTACTGCAGTGAAGTGTGTAAGAGATCTCTAAGAATATCAGGCTAAATATTGAAGATCCTCTCTTTTTACTTGTATTACTGCATTAATGTAGTTGTATTACACATGAGGAAATTTTCACATATAAAAAATTTCAAATGCAGGTATGAATTAAGGTTTTCTTTCCTTTTTTAAAAAGCAGATATAATAGGCTGTGATCACTGCATCATCAGGAAACCCAATATGAACCTTTTTTTGCAGTAACAGAGTTTATCATCCTGTCACCTATGGCTGTGGAAACACTGTTAAATACCTTGCTACAGTATACTTTTCTACTGGTTACCTACAGTGAGTTAATATTTTAAGGACAGGTCTCCATTTTTATTAATTTAGCAACAAAAAGATATATTAACATTGGAGAATACTAAATGAATAACGTATAATCTCAAATAGAAATAAACAATGGGAAAAGGTTTTAATAAATACTGCAGTCAATTTGATACTAAAGTTACGCATTATTTTCTAGTATTCTTCCTCTAGTTTGAATTCACAGTTTCATGGTACATCTTCTTTAAAAATGAAGCACTGTATTTAGCATAATGAAAGCATATTTAAGTAAAATAAGCTCCTTTTTTGGTACTTCTTTCAGTATTTGAGCTATCCCTTTATCTTAATTGGCTTTGTGGTTTTTGGACACTTCATTGGAGTAAGTACCGAGGGCAATGATATATTTTCTAGCTGTATTTCTCTTTTATCTGCTCTGTGTTTGGTTATGTACAAGATCATAGAAGGTACTGCTTTTTCTACATACTTTAATAGTAAAAGTGTTCTCAAAAAAGCCTCCCAGTATTATAGGAGTGCCATTTTTATCAGTGGTAGTTACTGTTTATTACAGTAATTTCACGATTATAAGCTGCATCATTTTGACTAAAATTTTGGTCTGAACCCAAAGTGCGGCTTATAATCAGGTGCGGCCAATATATGGACAAAGAACGAAAAGTTGCTGTTTTAGTTTGGAGGACAGGTGTCTACTGAGAAAGGCAGGAGCTTCTCTTTGAAATGGAGAATGGAAACCCCCTCCCTCCAAATTATTATAATTTTGAAATCAAGGGGCTTTCAGGCAAAGATATGGGAATTAGGAATAACAGTTCTTTACTAGGGAAATTAAAATAGAAATACAGTACTACAGAGAAACAAACTCCAAACCCTGACAAAGTCAGAGTACAGCCTGACACCCCGTCAGGCAGGGTGTTGGTAGCAGTCCCATTAAATGGTGGCTGCATCCTCCTGCAGTGACAGATGTGATTCAGTTGGAGCAGTGCTCCTGTAGAAGGTGCAGTTTCCCTCTAAAGGTCCAGTGGTGATGTGGAGAAATCCGGTTTTCCTCTGGAGTCCAGTGGAGAAAGGGGCTCCCTTAGTGTCCCAAAACCTCTGTTTTTATCTTGGTAAGAAATGTTGGGCTCTTCCCCCTGGCTGGAGCAACTTCCAATGGGATGCAGTAATTTTATCAGTCACACAGTGGGACTCAATGGGCCATTAGCAGAAAATGACTCTCTGGAGGAAGGATGGGTTGTGAAAAGATAAAGAACAATGCCCTGCCTGGTTTCAATGGATGGCCCATTAGCAGAATATCTCCCACTGAGATAAGGATCACTGCCCCCACCCTCAACAGATGGTGATAGAATAGATACCTTTTATCTCACCCTGTATTGTAACCCAAGACAGTTGCCGACACCCAGACGTGTGTCTTATAATCAGGTGTGGCTTATAATCATGAAACTACTGTACTTCTTCTGTGAAAATCAGTGTTGCAGAGAAGTTCTCATGAAGATGGTGAGTCACAAGAACATCTAAGGTGTGTACTTGGGGATTTTACGTTGGGGATTTTGTAAGTGACAAGTTTGTCTTGTTTCTCAGCCATATTATGTCTGATTATGTGAGGATGACGGATACAGAGCGTGACCAGATAGATCAAGATGCCCAGGTGTTCATGAGAACGTGTGCTGATGCCATTCATCAGCTCAGAACAGAAGGTAAGCTAAGCAGCTCTTACATGGTGTTTGTAGTTCTTGATAAAGACTAAGGTAATGCTGAATTATGGTGAATCTTAAATGCTTTAAGAAAAAGATTGGGGAAGTCTCATTGCCTTTTTGTTTACATTGGTGCAATCTCACTGGCTGATTAGTACTGTAATTCCATTTTCTTTAATGATAGTGGAAAGAGAAGCCAGAACATAGAACTTTGCTTGTGTTCAAATATGTCAGTTAACAAATGTTAAAAAGAGTTTTAAATCTTTGCTACTTGAGTAATAATTCAGCAGTGTGACACAGAGGCCTAAACCAAAGCTCTCTAAATTTGATGGTTATCTTTTACAAGCTTGTCTGCCTGTAAGGTATTACAGGTATGATACTTCCAAGTTTGAGATAATTAAATAACTTTAACAGAGTCCTGATAAATTAAAAGTGGTTTTGACAACTTGAATATGGAATCATACCTTTACTACACTATCTTGTGAAAGTTGTAGAGAGAGAATTTCTGTGTTGCCGTTTTCAAGCTGGCTTGCTGCATCTCTGTATTTTATTGATGCACAAAAGATTTTAATCAGCTTTAAAATGCCATCTAAACATAGTTATAGTATTATTGAGAATCATTGAATGTTAGTCATGCATGGGAACTGCATAGTATAAAAATGAAAAATATCTATATATGTGAATTAAAAGGATGTTTGACACAGTAAATGCCAAAAATTTCCACATAGTCTATATACTGGAGAATTTGAAGAAGTTCGATAATTGAAGCAAGATAAATCTCTAGATCTGTTTTGCTGTTCTTAGCCACCTATTCCTGTTTAGAGTTTAATTGACATAATAGACCTCTGTGGCATATATAATAATACTATAGGACACTAGTTACTTTCAGGTTTTGGTTCGTTATAATGACTTGCTGTTATAGAGAATCTAAATTTAAATATCACTATGTTTAAAAGAAGTACTTATATATATGTAAAATGTGACTAGGCTTTTGAATATAGCTTGCATATCCACTGAAAGTGCAAACTGTTGTGGAATTCAGTAAAAAGTGAAAAGATTGTTTTATATTTTTCTTTTGTATTTCAGCACACAAGGGTGTCCAGTCTGCTCAGGTGAAGGAGCACAGAACAGCTGTCTTGGACTTCATTGAAGATTACTTAAAAAGTACTTAGTTTACTGAATAATTACAAATGGCTGATTGTATTTTCCAAGAAAAGTATCTTGCTCTTTAAACCTGAAATTTTGTTTACTGCTCTCTTGAACAGGAGTGTGCAAGCTGTATTCTGAACAAAGAGCCATCCGAGTTAAGCGAGTGGTAGATAAGAAAAGACTGTGAGTAGTGTAAAAAAATAGTTTAACTGTGCCTTTCACTTGTGGAACCTTCAGCAAAACTATTGTTCATGTTTAGATTCTAAGGAGATTGTTTTAGTGGAAGCTTGTGGTTGGATGAGCGACTTCTGCTGTCAACAGGTACATTCCAGAGAGCTCTCTACACTTCAGGCGTGTGAAGTCCAATCTGAAAGCAGCAGAGTGCCGTTGTAGTGTTGTAGTTCTCATTCAGGTAAAGGATAAAAGCACCAAATCAGTAAAATGTGAGTTAATAAACCTATTGAACTTCTAAAAACCCACAAAAATATTTTTTTTTGCTTTTTTCCAAAGGTCCTATCTTTCTTCTAAACAAATGACTGTTGCTAATAAATACTACTTGACATGATAGGTGTTCATGGCAAGCAGAAACATGATGAAAATAAAAAACTAGAATGTAACTTCTGAACTGAAACAAGAGCTTCCACTTCCTAGAGTGGCAATTGTTAAGGCTGCTAATGTGGAGCTGAAAATATCTAGGGGACATTACAGCTGATGTGCTTGCTGCCTTTCTGGTCTGGTGGGATTTTTTTTTTTTTCAGTCAAGTTTCAAACCCTCTACTTCTTCACTTTCTTTTTCTGCATACTCCCAGCTGTGAGAATGATAAGGATAGTGAGCAGGTTTGCAATATATTTAATACCTTCTCACTCTGCATTATTTGAATAGTAACCTTAAGGTCCATTATCTATATTTTAATTTTAAAAAATATAATTCTAGAACATGCACATAAATTAATTCTTGAGCATTTTTCCAAGACTTGATGCTGGTTTATCAGTTTGTTGTTTGAGTTGATCAACTTGCAGTTACATTGAACCCAGAGAGATGTTTTCAAAAGTTCATAGGTATATTTTGATTTTGATAGAATGATTTCAGCCTGATTAAGCACAATTAGATCCACTCAAATATATACCCATGAGACATAAATAGTAGTACATGTGCAGGATAAGACCAAAATCAAGGAAACAAAATACCACAAATCACTTCTGAAACTTGGTAAGAAGTAATAAGAGAAAAGTAAGGCATTACTGTTTTTGTAGCTCCCACCACTTTTCAGGAAATAAACCAAACATACAGAAACACACTGTGTGATATTTTTAATGTGTAAAAATACAGAATCTTATCAGTATTCTTCATGTGAAAGAGTTTCAA
This sequence comes from Catharus ustulatus, assembly GCF_009819885.2. Lineage (NCBI taxonomy): Eukaryota > Metazoa > Chordata > Aves > Passeriformes > Turdidae > Catharus > Catharus ustulatus. The sequence continues at coordinate 62,791,659 of NC_046225.1, read as the reverse complement.
AGAAAGAGAGCATTGTTCCTGCAGTCGTAGCTGTGGCTAATGAATACTCTTATGTTACTGTTTCCATGTGAAAACCCAGGTTCAGGGTTTCTCAGATGAATAAACAGAGAAAAAACCTCAATTTGATTATTTCAGAAATCAGAGTACCACTTAACTAAAGAGCAATAAGGCATTAAGAATTAACTCAAAAGATACATTCTTTTTATTGGAGGATCTCTCTATTCTTCTCTTTATGGATGCAAGAACTAGAAAACAGATGTTGACCTGGTGGAGTCTGTATCCATTGCAGATGTGATGTAATGGGTAGATTGTCATTTAAATTAAAATTCAATTCAAATAAATCAGAGGGCATAACCTTATCTTTATTATGACTTAAAGAAAAATAGTAATGTTGATTTGTAATTTCCCTGAGGATTTCAGCAAGTGCTTTATGTGATAAGAATGTGTACCTTCTCTTAAAAGAACTAGGCATCCTTTAAAGAGTGCATCCCAGACACTTTGTTCATTTTAAATTGAAAGTTTCCTGTATTCCTATACTGTGCACAGTGAGGACAACAAACAATAAAGGAATATGTTTCTTTAGAAATAAATTAATCCTAGTGCAGCTCTTCCTTTCTGCAGTGTAGTCAATTTAAAATGTGTGCATATTGGACAATACTGAAAAGTTTGCCATAGAAATATATTTCATCATGTTTCCTTTTATATTGATACCTATCCTCTTCAACAAATTGCCTGAGTGTTTACAGAGGTTGCCTTTATGTATTCACTCACATTTTTGATTAAAATGTTCAGATGGTTAGGACTAGTTTTGCAGAAAGAAAAGCTGAGAAATAGAAACACAAGCATTTTTTTCTGTAAAGGTACTTGGGTGTGATTTTCAGTGTTAGTGTTTATTGGTATTCAAGATCATATTTAATTTCAATTTTAAACTTCTTTTTCCATTAGAAGATTTTGTGAATTATGTATGCAATTATTCAAATCAAGCTGATACTTTTTTTACCTGGGGAATGGGTGTTTTATTAGTATTAAAACTATTATTTGAACTGCACAGATATGTAGATAATTTTTTTTTCTTTTTAGGCAAATTTGAGAGGGAGGAGATGAGAGAAGAATTCTTCTCTGTAAAATTACCAAAAGCATAGTACTTGCAGAGGTTTTATAACTAAAAATGGTTCCCTGCTATAGTTTATTATACAGCTATTCTTGTTAAGTAGCAATTACTCAGTGATGACAATTGCATTATATTCTGTTTTTCGCAGAATTTTCTAATTATGGGTTAGAATTTAGACACAATGCAGAGAAGGAACACAAAAAGCAATACCTTCTGTTAGGCACAGGGGAGAACTGCAAATTATAGTGAGATTAGCTGTTGATTATATATGAGAGGGTAGGAAGTGATAAAGGGTAGGGTGGAATCATGTGGCACAGCCGGTGATACCACCCATTGGTTTTTGGATTTTTTGTTCTTTATTTTCTCCAACAGCATTACTAAACATTTAACTGCTTTCTATGTAGCAGTTACAGAATTCATTATAGACAACATAAACTGCAGAAATTTACTGGGAAAAAACACATTGCCACTAATTTTCAGCATTTTTTATGCCACACTGAAACATACTTGACAAGTACTTGCTATATAATCACTGAATCTTCTCATGTTTTGCATTGTCTTGTAAAATTACCTAATAGGGACTTAGAAGTAACATAAGAAAACTAATTCTATCGTATTCCCTTTATGATAATTGAAAATGTAAAGTAAAATTATCATTACCATTTGAAAAAAATAAAGAGGTAGTGTTTTGCCATTGCTGCTAAGATTTTTCAGTATTGACCTAAATGTCGACTTTTAAAAAAAATAAAAATTAATACACTGGATTTTTGAGAGGAAGTTTAATAAAGTGTCAGTATTTTTATGCTGTAACCTTCCATATTCTCAAGACTGAGCATGTGGTGCGTTTTGTCCAAAAATACTATTCATGCTTTCTTGGCCTTCATAACAATATTTCACTGACAGTTGCTAAGTACATTTTGTATCTTGGGTGGAAAATCTTTAATGTGAAGTTCACAAGAGTTAAAGTATTGAATTTAGTTCTCATTTTAGAGAAATGTATCTCTGTAGTATCAGTTAACTCATAGGCTCTTGTTTTTCCAGGTCCAAACTTGAACCTGAGCAGAGCAATGTGTCCAAATCACCTCTTTCCCCTGAAAAATCTTCACAGAGTCCTTCAGAGGATTCTGAAGAAAAACTTTCTGCAGAGGAAAGCAAGGGTAAGAATAAAATGTTGTTAAATTTTACTTCTCGTGGCAAGACCTGTCTGGTCAATAGCACTTCCTTCACTTTAGAAGGGTCAATTGCTATGACTGGCATGTTTTCCATTTTCATCTTCCCTGAGCTGATCAGGCTTCTGTGAAGCATCTTGTGAGACCAAGGAAGCAAAATCTTAAACTTTTTGACATGTGGGCTAAACAAGTCATGTGCTTTGCTGAATTCTTCATCCTCTTAATAACCTTTTTATGAACTCTTTCATTTTCATTTATTTTGATCAATATCCTGTCTTCTGAAATTTGTCTGATTTTACCATGTTCCTTTCAGTGAATGCAAGGAATTAGAAGGTAGGTCAACAACTCCCTGGGAACATTCTGTAGTTTTTAAGCATAGAGATCTTGAGTTGGACACTTCTACAGTAGGAACTAGAAGGTGGAACATGCTCACAGAGGAGGCTAATGGCTGGTCAGATCCAGTAGTTTTGGGGCTTTCTTTTTCTTATTGACAGCATTGAGTTGCCCTGCTGGGAGGATTGCGTCTTGTCTTTCAGTGGGCAGCAGATAGACAGAAGTCCAAAGCAGTATCTCTGACCTTGAGGTCATTTCAGATGGTGCAGATTTGGATGGGGTTTGCAAGCACTGGTTCTCATTCCTTGCCTGCTTCTCAGGCTAAGGGATAGAAGCCATTTCAATTCTCTTGGCCATTTCAGCCTGTCCTGCTGGCAGAGCTTTGGAGCAGAGTGCCTTTTGGAGTACCACCACTATGCAGATAATTTCAGGTTTCATGCCTAAAGAGAAATTTTGTTTCTGTGATTCTGAAGTTGCTTTCCCTGACTTGAGGTTTCCTAAAGGAGACCAAGGTACTCCTTTAGTGTGTTTTACAGCAGGAAGTTATTCCCTTCTGATTTCATTTCACTGGGACTATATCAGGATAGAACAAATGCAATGGTTAGCCATATTATTCTGATAAACAGTTGTAGTCATTTTTATTAAAAGAGTTAAGTTCTTCTGTTAGGTGACTCCAGGGCCATCCAGAGGGTGGATTCATGTGAAGTGGGTGCTCTGCTTCTGGATGAAGTCTCTAACACTGAATTACCTCACAATGTGTGAACGACTTCATTTGCTGAAAATGGCTTTGCTTATCTTCCTAAGCAGTTTGTACTTCTGCAGCCCTATCAGTGGGCCTTTTTTCTCCCCTTGACACTGAATTTATTGTAAGAAGTACAGGTTTTGATTATGTGCTTACCTTTTTATAGTGTGTCATAAGTGATGCAGCACACAGGCACATAGATGAGTTTTACCTTAACCTGTTATCAGTGTTTTGCAGCTGTGAGCTGGTGCCACTGGAGAAAGCAGCAGCATAGTAGCATCTTCATTGCCCTGTGATCTTTCCTTGTCACCAAATGTCCCTGCAATCTCTGGAAGTGTGCACTCCCACCACATAGTGTCATTACAATTTTTAGGTCCAAAAATCTGTGCCACACCATGGAAAATACTGTTCCTTGGTTGCCTTGGACACAGCAAACCACTGCAGTAAATAGAAATGCAGCTCTTTAATTGCACATTAATTTTGATTATTCCAGTTCTCCCTTTCATGAATTTTTGCTTTAATTTTTATGAGAAAGTAGGGGTCCTGCCACACCAGTGGTGCTGCTGCAGTACTTATCAAGGGGCTGCTGACTAGACTTTGAGAAAACTATGGAACTTGTATATCAAAATAAATCTGTCTGGAACACTATGCAAATGCACACAAACTGTGATTCCTCACTAAGGGTAAGTGCTGGTTGCTGCTGCTTATAGGAATCAGCCTTGTGACTTTGCTGGTAGGTGGTTGTCAAAGTGTGAAAATAACATGAACAAGATGACTAGGAAACAAGAAGCTCAGTTTAAATCTTACAGTCTTTGATTTATACTTTTTTTTCCAAGTAACTTTTCAAATTTTTAGGAAGCCAGAGAAACGTTTGCATTTTGAAATAAGCTTTTTCATCCTCAGGATGTTGGTGGTTTAGAGAATGGTGTTAATTTGGTTTTGAATGAATTAGCCATCAGCAGCATGCCTGTGTCCCTTGGGTTAAATCTCATCTGTAAAGATACTTTTGAGAGCAGCTTGTGGTCCTGTCCTTAATTTGAACACTAGGATGAACAGCTGAATGTGCTACTTGATGTGCTGAAGCACAACTTGGGTTTTGTCTGGTTTTTTTGGCAGAAACCAAAGCAAAATGTGATTACCTTTGTTTTGAGGCAAAGCACCTGTTTACATTACAATTATAGTGGACATGCCTCATGGTAGGAGAATAGTCTCTCTGGAGAGCGCTTTTATATACTGGCACTATTTATTTGCATATTACAAATTTGACATTTAGTTTATGGAAATAAATGTAAATAATGGGTAGCTTTTGAACTGGTCCACAAGCTTAGCAGCTGTCTCCTTTCAGCATGGAAAAAGGTTCAGAGGATTTGATCATTATTTTATATCTCTGTCACAAGTTAACTGCTTCTCTTTCTGAAATAGAAATGTAGTTTGGCTTTTTTTTGCTGGCTGAATTGCAGAAAAGCATTAATGTCAGCTCTGTGAAAGCTGCAGAGAGTCCAAAACATCCCACAGTGACAGGAGGAACCCTGGGGAGATACATGTTTCTTGCTTACCTCTTACCATAAGTATGTTTGCTTATTAGCCATCACGTGGGATACAGGTGCTGTTTTTTAACAGTGCTGGCAGGGCCTGCAACTAATTGGTTCCTCTGGGATAAAATAGGAGGGGTTTTCTCTTTTTTTTCCTCCATAAACTAATTGTCTTTTTTTTTTTTAATATGATAAATAATTTATTGTAATTTTGATATAATGTAAATACATTGATTACCTAAACAAGTAAGTTTTGTGTATCTATGAAATAGATTTGAAATACTGATAGTAACCCATGGAAAAAATAGTTGGATGCTTTCTAAACAATCTTTAAAGAGATTGTTTGGTTTATATTTTACTACTTAATAAAAAGAACTGATCTATTTTTTTTGTTTGGGTTTTATTTGTTTTAATTCATTATATTTCTTATCCATGTCTGTAATTTGTAACATTTGTAAACAGTTGTCATTGTTTATGCACCCTGGTTAGGTTATAAAGGAAACATACACAATACTCTTTTCCAGAATTAATGTTTTCAAGAGTTTGCACAAATACTATCATGAAGGATAAAAGGGAAAACTTCTCTTTATATCTCTTTCCATATTATAAATAGGACTACTCCTTTCAGAGGCTTCCCTAGACAAGTCAGTCTCTGAATGATGATGCATCAGTGCTGCTTAAGCAATTGAAAAAAATTAAATCCAGGAAGTTATAACAAAACAAATTAAAATACATATAAATGCTTAAAAGATTGACTGGAATAATTAGGAAGCCTGAAATGTATGAAAAGGTAGAAACTAAATCTTTTTGTGTTTTAATTTGCAACCTGCACCTGATGCATCAAAGCAGGTTGAGGGTTGATCCGTTGTGGAGCGGTGCAGATCTCTCTTGGGTTTTGTAAGGCTGTTACAGCCAGTGGGGAGAAGAGAGGCTCTCTCTAGGCTGCAGTCTTACAAGGTTTTTAAACACTAATGCTGGAACAGCTTCAGAAACAGTAGATTCATGTAGCACAGTTTCTTTTCTCTCCCATTCTAACTCCTTCCTCTATAATCAGAAGTATATAATTAAGCCTAAAATTAAATCTTCCAGAAGGGAATATCTCAGAAATAGCCCTTCAAGATCTTTTATGCCTGACACATACAAAGATTTATGCAGATGAGTAGCTTTAATCAAAGGAGAAATACAACTGAAATGAATGAAGCAGCTTTGATGTGTTATGGTTAATTCGTGGGGCTGGAGCAGATTCCTGTTCTATGCAGGAAGACCTCTTGCACAGTGTGGTGTGGGATTTGCTCTGTAATAGGAAGTTAAACAGCATGACAAAATCAAGTTTGTCTTTGAGCTTTGTTCAAAACATCTTTGAGATTCTGTCTTTAGTTTCTGCAAGGAGAGGCTGGTTGTTCTGTTGTCGCACTGGAAGATGATACTTTGCAAATAGAATGTAATTTTGAAAATTGTGTGGCTTTTCTGTTAAAAGACAACTACTGCAGTGTTTTGTGCCCTAAAAACTCTTAGTGCATTATGAGTTGTTTTACATCCTTCTCTTGTCAGTATGTTAATGCAACTCCCTTTAGTTCACAAAATTAAACCTACATGAAGACTTTTGGCCCTGTTTGGAAATTAAAGGTTATTGATGGAATTTTGTGCTGTAAATACAGGGTGAATCTCAGTAACTGACAAAGAAGACACAACAATTTCATCATCAGTCTAACATGGATGAAAAATTATTTTGACTTTACTATTCAGTGCCTTGTACTATTCAGTGTCTGAAATGTTTGGTGGCTCTTTTACAGACAGAAATCTGCCCGATGCCCAAAGTAACCTTGGATTATGGGGGGATGGCAGAGGTGAAGATGAGCTGTCCCCTGAAGAAATACAAATGGTATGTTTATCCTGTGTCTAATTGTGCATTTATTTTATGTTCTTCTGTATTCACATGTGGTAGGAAAAAAGAGTACAGATTCACCTACATTAACTTTTAACAATTATGCAGAATAATGCCATAAGAAGATACACTTTCTGCTTCAGATTTCCTGGTTCTTCTGGCAGCAGCTAATATTTAAAAATGCTACAAAATATTTACATAGGGACATGAAGTTAATAAAAACTATCTTTCAACAATTGAAATTAAAATTGTTTTCTAGCATTACAATTGCTAATTGCTTTGTTTAGTTAGGAAACAATAGAAGTCAAGGCAACATCAGAAGAATCATTATGAAACTTCTGAAAGAATAAATTGTTTGCTCTTTTTTTCTTGGATATTTTCTAGAACACAAATAGTTGTCGTATTTAACTATTACCGTGAAGTTATACTTAATTTTATTTCTTTTTATTTTTTTATTAGCAAAATCAGATTGATTTCCTAGAAGCATTAGCTACAAGGTGTCTGTCACAACAGAATTTCATTAATTTTAACATTTTTACATTTCTCTGCTATCAACATGTTTATAGATTTATACGATTCTGCTTACATTTGAATAGGAAATCTTTGACATAGGCATGATTGCTGACAACCTGTCAGATTTTTTGATATTCCTAAAATTTAGCATTTTGAACATAGCTCAAAATTCTTAGAAAAGCACTCTACATTAGCACACACTGCCTGGGTTTATATAAAGAAAGAAAAACTGATTTCAATCAGTAGCTGTGCAGATATCAGAACAGTACCCTTTATAGGGCAAAGGGCTGCAGCAGTATGACTTTGTGAAGCTTCCTTGGCAGTGATTCGAGGTGTTCCCAGACAGCACACATCATTCTTCCAGTCAAAGATGAGTAAGTTGCACATAATTATGGTATGGCTTGTTAAACAGAAAACTTTGAGAGGCTGCTCTGTATGCTTTCATACTGTTCCTGAGTGCCAATCTAAAATCTAGAGGCTTACTCCTGCTTTCTTTTTTCTTTTAAAAGATAATTCTTCACATATTTTCATTTTCCTTTCTTTAGGCACAATATTGTTAGGCCCCTTGCTGTCAGCTTCCAGTGAAACAGGGGAAATGAGAGTTGAGGATGATGGCTTTGACAGGGCCTTCTGACTGAAAACTAAATGCTGCTTGTGTCCTGTAGGCCTAGGATCATCGGAAAAATCTCCTCTCTGAAAGGGTTTTTGAGCTTTGGAACAGACTGCTCAGGGAAGTGGTGGAGTCACCATCTCTGGCAGTATTTAAAAGACATGCAGACATGGCACTTAGGGACATGGTTTAGTGGTGGCCTTGGGTTGTTTTCTTGATCTTTAAGATCTTTTCTATCCTAAACAATTCTTTGAAAAGGGTAGCTTGCAGTTTGCAAACCGCTGTGTTGGTTTTAAATTGGGAAGGTTTGTGTCATATCATACTTAGCAAATCCTGAATCATGGTTCCATGATCCTTTGTGTAGATAAAATAATGAATTAAAGCCCTATCATTGCTAAAGCACCAATTCCTACTGCTTTTTTACCCTCAGGAGAGAGCTTGATGTTGTTCAAAATGTTTGTAGGCTGCTGCATGATTCACACAATACATTTCAGTTTATAACTCTGAATACAGGTATATTAATGTTTTTTACAGTTATTGTGAGCAGATGTCTTGTGATTGCATAGAGTGAGAAAAATCTCTCTGCTGTTTGGAGTCATGAAAATATCTACTCTTCTCTGGCTTTATCTTTTTGTTGGTTGGTTGGTCGGTCTTAAATTCAGGAACAGCACATCTAATTACTTCTCTCATGGGATAACTAAAAGGAATAGTGATTATTTATTTTATGCCTTGGATTTTTAGCCATATATAAAGTAGTTCGTCACTTTATGCCATACTTTGGTAACAGAATCTTTCACTGTCATAAAAGAGGCTACTTCAATGAGCCATAAATCACTGAGCTGTGCCGATTGCCAGAACTTGGTTTTATCTTCCCATCATGTAAATCCCTTTGTGACGCACTGGTATATGAGGTGTTCAGCGCTCAAACCCTTTGTTCAATTGCTTGTTTTAGCATATCTTAACTGCATTCTGTGCAAGCACTCCATCAGCCATGATTTCAAGTTGCAAAGATCATTTAGCAGTTTAAAAAGCAATCTGCACCAGTGGAAGGTTTTAAATGTCAAAGGGACTTTTTAAAGAATACTTTCTCAAGTGGATTTGTGCTATTTGTAAAGGATTAAAGTCATTCACTGTTTCTTTACTGAAAATTTGTCTTCTCAATTAGTTACCATCTCAGTTTTTTAAGCCAGCAAAATAGGGAATTTCTAATGCTGAATATTTGTACAGATATCCTTACAGAAGTCAGAAAAAACGATTGCAGCATGGTAGCCCCACTTAATCATTCAGGGATCAACCAGCGATCCCAGTGCTAAATCTCATGGTTCTACTTCATTGCTCTGTGCCTTGGCTTTGTTGTGAGGTGATTCCACCAGAACCAGACATGCAATAGTAATGAATGTAAAGCAGTGCAGTGATGAAACACCTTTAGCCATCTGCTGCTGTGAAATAAATATCACTGTATTTTAGGCAATTATATTTTCAGAAATGCTCTGCTCTGTAGGTGGTGTCACTACAGACAGCAGTGACAATGACACTTGAATGTATTGCAACAGTGGTATTATTTTATTTGACAAAACCATTGGATCTTCAGAGTGGAAATCAGTGGGACTTTATGGAACTGTGCAGTATGTTCCCCTTTCATTCATGGAGCTGGGCACCTTCCCTGACACCTCTACCCCACAGTGAAGGTGGCAGTGCCTAGTAACCTTCCTCTTAGACTCTCCTTTAACCCAGGAGAGAAGGCTGTTCTTACCAACGAGGTGCACAGTGAGCCTTTAGTACAAGAAGAAATCTGGATGTTAAATAAAGTTTTTTTCTTCATTCTTTATGATAGAAATTGCCTGTGTCAAAAGACTAAACCTTTCTCTGTGAGATTGACTGTTACCCTTTTTCAAACACATACCTGTTATTTCAAACTCATTTCTAGGAAATTAAACCTATAAATTTTATATCATTTTCTTCTCCCCTTTTTCCAGTTTGAACAGGAGAACCAGAGACTTGTTGGTGAAATGAACAATCTCTTCGATGAAGTCAGGTACAATTTTCTGTTACTTGACAGATGGTGGCCTGTGCTGGTCCCAGGGCATTGGCTGCTGGACACCTGCCTGCTCCTGCTCTGCCTGCTCCTGCTCTAGTGCTGTGGAAAGAGCTGGGACAAAACACCAGTGCCCAGGAAAGGAAGCGTGTGCTGTCCCACACTGTAAAGAATGCTAGCACTGGTTACATGTGGAAGGTTTACATTCTCCCTTACCTTACCAAGTTTTAAAGTAAATTTTCCATTTCTGTCCCATTGTCTGCTGGATATCCAGACAGCAGTAGGGGAGGTGCCATTGTGACCCCATGCAGAGACAGGCAGTGGTGCCATTCACTCTCCCCAGCTGTGCAGAACACTCAAAGGCTGTTTGAGCTAAAAACTGGCTTTTGGGTATCAGTCCTAAACAAAGTGAACTGCACACACCAGAGCAGCTGGTGTCAAAATCAACTGCATGGGCCTTAAATGGAAGAAGGGAGAAAGGTGAAACCCTGGCAGTGAAAGCTGCTCACTGAGCACTTCTAGGGGTGCCTTTCCCAGGGCTGCACTGTGGGCTGGCACTGTGCAAGCCCTAGTCCAGGCTAGTGCTGCCTCACAGATAAGTGACAAAGCAGTGGCCTCCTGAGCAGCCACTTACTGGGCTGGAGGGTCTGAATCTGAAGCAGCAAGACATGTTTGTGCTGGTTTCTAATGGAGTATTTCTGTTCTTTGCCCAGACAAATTGAAGGAAAAGTGGTGGAAATTTCCAGATTACAAGAGATATTCACAGAGAAAGTCTTGCAACAGGTTAGTATAATTTAATGCTACAGCAGCAAATGTAACTTGAGATTTTCTTGGGGGCATTTTGGTCTTGATTGCCAACTTGTGTACATAAAATTAACAAATTTTCAATGCAAATGTGAAGGAAAGTATTTTTGTTTGTTTTTCAAATTTAAAAATCATTAATTTACTGTTGTTACTTACTAGTATGTACCAGGAATGGAAAATGAGAGAGATGTGTTAGAATTATCCCTCTGCTTCAGAACTGGTGTCCTGTTAAATGTTATTTAACAGCATCCTGCCTGGAAATGCTGGCACGTCTTCCAAAAAAAGCTGTGAAAAATCAGAAAAATTGACTCTAGATAAATGGGAGACCTCCTTCTGGTTTGGTGGTTTCCACTCAGGTTCATAAAATCACTGATAAAGAAATTACAACTTAAATCTGTTACTCTCTGTCTTTGCATCAATGAAACAAAGATGTTAGTTATACCAGATTTTATTTTACTTTTGAATTCTGCTTGTTCCCCAAGTCCTTGGAAGTGTTTTTTTCATAACATTCATTACTGTTTCTCAATTTTATTTCTATTTTAAACAGGAAACTGATATTGACAATATCCATCAATTAGTTGTGGGTGCAACAGAGAATATAAAAGAAGGCAATGAAGACATAAGAGAGGTAATATCTTGAAGCTGTGTTTTAGACTTGTTTCTCCTAACTTTCAGTTTTTTCCAGGTGTTGCTTTAAAACAGCACATGTGAGCTCACCCATGGGAGCGGTGCAGTGGGGGTTGGGTGTCAGGACAGGGGTTTGGGAAAACTGCTCAATGCAGCTGAGCTTCTCAACAGTTCATGATCTGAATAGATACACAGGACTGCAGAAATCTACTCAGCCTCAGCAGTTTTTTAAACATCCAGGTCACCAGGCTTGCATTTAAGCACCTGTGAAGTTATTTTAAAAAAAGAAGGGGAAGTCAGAAATTGCAGACTACGAATATAAGACAGTGATGAAATGGCTGAAACAGAATGCTGAGTGTTAGCAGAGGAGACTCTTTACCACCCTGAACACCATGCTCCTAATAAACAAATCTCTTCCACTCTTTTACAAATTAGAAGGAAAGGCTGTTTTCTTTTGGGAACTGAGATTGCAATAAAAATTGAGTTCTGGATTTAGGCTACTGAGTAAGTGGCTCACTTCTTTCTCCCTCCTGAGAACACAGAAAAGGTATCTCAAGGATGAGTTATCCACTGCTCTGCTCTTCTGAAAAGTGCACCAAATATGGCAAGAACTGAAGTTAGATTTTGCTTCACTTTTTCATCCTGAGGAAGAGTAGTGAAAGGTGATCAAATAAAAAACTTTGTTACTCACATTAGTGTTTGTAGCACATTAAGAAAAATTCTTTATGTAAATCTAAAAAACAAGAGCAAAAAACAAGTCCCCTGTTGGTCTCAATTTTGGAAAGGAGAAGCAGAGAAAAATACTGGCTCTGAGACTGAAATAAGTGACTCAGTTATGTCCAGAGGTGTCAGGGATTTTGTTTTTGTTTGTTTGTTGGTTGGTTTTGTTGTTTTCTCATTTGTTCCAAGTCAGATCTTTATTAGAAAGATGAAGGCCTGATTACTTTTAATCACAGAATTTCACTTTTGGAACTTAAAACTAACTTTGAAGCATGTACTTTCTGATATAGTTCTTTGTGTTTGATTGCATGAGATCTTGGTATTTTAATGGTTTTTATTTTTTTCCATATGTGCAATTTTAAGATTTTGAGTGTGACTTCAGTGTGATAAATCTAAAGAAGTACAGCTAACCTGACCTGTATTCACCTGAAATTAAGGGCAAATTTTGTTGTTTCCCTTGAGGGAGGGAAGGATGATGCCATAAAAAGGCATTCTGGGTTGCCACTGTTGAAATTCTATTTACTTGTAATGGTAACAGGGATAACCTTTCATTCACAGGCCATCAAAAACAATGCTGGATTTAGAGTATGGATCCTCTTCTTCCTTGTGATGTGTTCATTCTCCTTGCTTTTCCTGGACTGGTATGATAATTAATTAAACATACTATTGGCTCCATACTCTGTAAATGTTCTGATTTTTTTTTTTCAGTGGAGGGGGCATAACAGCATACCTGCATATTTTATGCATTTTCTTACAATTTTATGATGGAAATATTTTCCAGTAAATAAATGTGTGCACATATCCATTAGCACATTCATTTTAAATTCCTGTATCAAACATAAAACCACGTTTGTCCTCTGGAGAATGTAAAAGTCTTTGAAAGAGCTGTGAAGAAAGCTACAAGCTGGAGCAGAGCTAACAGAAGAAAAAACAACAAATACTGGTTTTGTCACAGCCACCTACCTGTGCTGTGCAAAGTCCAGTTCCCATCCCAGATCAAGAGAAAACTGTTACTGTGCAAAAGCATCTACACTGTCTCAGGCGTTTATTTCATCACACCACTTCAGTACACAGTGATCACTTTGCACATAAATGACCTTTACTTCTAATCCTTTGAAACTACTTGACTCAGAAATCAGCTTGATCTAATGGTAGTAATAATGATAAGGAGTCAATGAAAGAGCTTTACTTGTAAGTGAAGAGAGAGAATACAACGCAGATTGTGCAATGAAACAGATGTTCTGGGATGTGGAACAAAGCCAAAGGAAGGACAATTAAAGTCAGACTCTTCAAAGTACTGAAACTGGGAGCAATTTGTTAACTAAAAAAAGTCTCAAAAACAAGTGTAGATAAGACTCAATAAACTCCCTCCTGATAAAGCAGAGGGAAAATAGTTTTGACTTCAAGAAGCATAAACAATCTGTTCTAGATTGTAAGGCTTACTAATTTTTATTGTTTATTGTTATGGGGAGAAAAATAAGTTGTTTCTCATCAGTATTTACTTATGCATTAAAGTTTTTATTGTCCTCAATTTAAGGGGAGGAGATGCATTGTGAATTTCTATTTAAGACAGTCTTGGGAAACAGACCTTTCCATCCTGTAAAATCTGAATGTCCTCTACAAGTACACTGATATGTGTGTGTTTTCCTGTCTTTGTTCTGAAATGTATATTTCTATACATTTTATGCAACAGGCAGCATCATTCTTATTCTTTGCTCTGCACAGAGTGAAAATGTCAAAAGTTACATGTGAATTAATTATATTCAATAAAGCAGATGCCTGTTAGAAAATGCAAACAACGGTATTTTTTAAAGATCTTAACATAAGCAAAGAAAAAGGTATTTTTAAATGCAAGGAAAAATCTGGCACATAGTTTATTGCTTCTTAGGCATTCCACATACCATGATGACTTAATAAAAAGCCTTTTACAGCTGCACTGTGTAATGCACATTTCCTATCGAATTTAGACATTGAGTCATAATGGTTATTTTTACTCTATTGGGATGACAGGCTTCTGCTGGAGAAAAACAGAAGTAGAGCTGACCACATTTGTTCTACTACAGATCATGAGAAACAGCCTATACTTATGTTTTTCCTTCATTTTTGTACAGACTCTACCAAGGAAAAAGAAACTTTTGACATGTCCACTCTCCCTTGTCCCATTCAAGTTACATGAATAAAAAGGCAACTTGCTTGCCCAGATGCTTCACACATTTTTGTATGTTAAATTAATAAGATGTCTTTTTATAATGTATATTTAAGATTTATAATAAAAATGAAAACATGATTTCACACAAAGAATAGGTAAGTTTGTAATTACAATGGAATTTTAACGTGCATCCACAATACTATGTTCTTCTACGTCTTCCCCTCCCAAGCCATACACAAACAGTTCTACTCTTCACTCTGTTTCACATACAGCTTTAACAGCCAGTTGTGGTATCTAATATGCTACTGTTTCACTGGTGATCCTCCATGTTCTAAGAAGTATCAAACTGCAAACCATACACAAACAGAAAACTCTTTCTAACTAATAAAAAGGGAAAATGTGAATGCAATACAAGAGAAAATTTAGACATATTACTCCCTCAGCTGTATCCAACAAATGACATAGTGGACTACATGTACTGTGAATAGGTTTTTTTTCTCTTTAGTATGATCAAAAGATGTCATTTCTCATTAGAACATCCTGAACTGTATATTTTTTACACTATCCTCAACACCCACCACTAAAACTGCCTGTGTTTTTCCAAAATGCCTATCTAGTTTGTGTTTCAGTGCACATCCTTACCAAGATGCTAAAGCCACAGTGGAAATGCAGTTAAATCCTGTTGACAGCAATAAGAAAACATTGAGCATGCCTTGTTGCAGAGAACTTCATTATCACTTACAAAAAACAGTAAAGGAAACGTAAGGAAAAATGCGACCTGACAGTTTCTTTCTCCATACAAGTCATTACATTACGCCCCGATGTCAGTGCTGACTATCATTCCTGCTTGAGACCAAACTAAACATTGCTTACAGCTTTCAGCTAAACAAGAGATCACTCTAGTTATGGCTGGGGTGTTTCAGTTTGCAAAATGGCAAAGAATTCAAAAACTTAATAACTTAAGTATCTGTTCAGACAACAGAACACATGATTTATCTAAGGTCCAAGCCCTGAAAATCCAGTGACAAAATCTATCAGTATCCAATAAACTGCAAGAACATATCTAACATTGGATTTTTTTTTTTAACATTGAAAATGGTGTCAAAGCTCTACAGCAATGCTGATATGCACCTGGGGTTATGCCCATGAATGTTCTGCAGCAAGTTTTTGTTTTCAGTTTTTTACTTTTTTTTTGCAAAGCAGTATCAGCAAACAGAAGCAGTTACACCATAAACATGAGTAACCTCTAAATTATCCATAATTATATTTAATGAAAAGTTCCTTGAAGTCCCTTAGTTACCTTCAAATGACATAGTTTTAATAATTAGCTTATCATACTAAGCTGATTTCTCAGCAGCTTCAGTCTCCTGTTCAGACAGTTTCTCTTCTGACAGTACTGTCATCCACGGGGACACGGAGCGCGTGATGGTTTGTTTGGCCAGGTTGTAGTGGTTTATGACTGTGTAAAATTTCCCTCGAGCGCTGGAGTCTTGTTCAGAGTAGTAGTTTTCCAACCCAGCTGGAATGCACTGATTATTCTGAAAAGAAAATCCATTGCTTAGATTTCAGATATGGCTCCCTGACACACATGAAGCAGGTTAAGGAGTTTTTTCTCCTTTCTTTTAAGTCAAAGGCAACAGTCACTTTCTATGAGTCAAGATGTAACATACAGCAATTAACAACAGTATTGTCCTACTGTGTTCAAAATTTTCTTCCCTGCAATCCTTAAACTACTCGTGTATTTGCCAGAAAGACCAATCTGGGTTTATATGCCAGAACAATTAACGTACAAGAAATGTGCTTGGCTAAAATTCTTTTTGAAATTATTCAGTCTCCAGTTCCAGCCACATTTTGCTGTTTGTTCCTGCCCACCAAATTCCAACTGTTTGGATTACAATTACAGCTGTCCGTCTCCTACTGTTAGATTAAGTTCAGGCAATTTACCCTGGTGTTTGCAGTCTGAGGGGCAGGTACTAATACAGATACATTGGTGCCATGATATGAACAGTTTTACAGCCCAGTAGCTCACACGTTACAGGGATACTGTGTGGGTGGCCAAGCATATGTGCAAGTGTGTACACACATACAAAATACTTCACTCCTGATTGTCAGAGAGATGTAGCCAACAGCAGGCTTTTAAAAAGCTCTCTGGAGCTGTGAGACTACATGATTTCATTTCCCAAGACTGTAAGAACACTAAATAGAACTGCTAGATGCTCAGAGCTTTGGAAAGTGAAATAGGTAATTTAGAGAATAAAATAAAATTCAAATTCATTTTGCTGTCATCTTAAAAGCCAAAGTGAATGTGCCTGTGCTGTGTTTGCCACAGGTATCATCCAGGAACTCTTCCAGTCACAATGCAGGAAGAGCCTACAGAGCAGCTCATTGCACTGAAGAAAAAAGTTATTTAGACATATACTGTGACCCGCACCAGGTTTTCCCAAGAAGGTTTTGGGCTCTCTCTGCAGGTCCTGTTACCACACTGCCCAGTCCAGGCAGTGTTGCCTTATACTTCAACATGTTAGGGCAGTCACCTGAGCAATTGAATTGACTCTTGCAAGCTAGAAATAGCTGCAGTTTGAGGAAAAATTCATTCAGTCACTTCTACTCTGGCTGTTTTAAAAAGAAACAGGATATTCAGTCCTCTCCCTTCCAGCACCAAAGGACTAAAATTTATAATACTACAGCACAGCAGCTTTGAACTGCTATCATTCTACTCAGAAAACAAAATCTTATATTGGGAATTACTCAGCAGAAAAAAATATGCAAAAATTCCATGGGTTTTAGGACCAGATTCTACCTCAAAAGTGTCCACATTTACTTCTGAGTTGACTTTTGCCCATGTCAAAAAAAACCAAACATAGACAAGCACCAGTAACAACAGTTTCAAGTCATAAAACAAAAGATGGGTGAAGACCCAGCAGAGAGTCTCGGCTTAATACAAATCTTGTTTCCTAAAAAGGCTAGCATGGAAAAATCCTCAGAAGGTATGAAAGAAGAAAGGAATACTTGCCAAAACAAGAGGCCCACAGGTAGTCTTAGAACCTGCCTGCCCCTGATGAATGATGGATTCAATCACCTGGCACATGTGATGGCTCAAAGATGCCTCGCTGTCACAAGACCAACAGCCCTCCCACCATCAGCACCTCACTGGCTCAAACCCACAGGAGTGACAGAGGCCTCAGAGTGTGTCAGACTCACAGGAGTGCCCAGGGTTTCCACAGCCACCCTGCTTCCCTTTATCTGTAATCTTTTGTCAAGGCAGCAGCCAGGGCAAGTCTCCCTGCCAGGTTTGTTGAAGTAGCACCACAAAGCTGGGTGGTTGCATCCCAAAGATGAGATTTAACCCTGGCTAAACAGCACCTGTGTCCATTCAGCACTGTAAATCAACAGAGGCTTTCCCACGCTCATAGTCAATGTATTTGCCAGCTGCAAGACTAGGACCTAGATATATAAAAACATAATCCAAGAATATGGAATAGAGCTATTTGATATGCACATTCATATACATCAACCGTGTCATCTTCTGGAAGTATTATCCATGTTTTATCTGGGATAACTGACACCACTTCTGATGTGATAAAATGACTAAGAAGCACAGACACAGACATATTTGTAGTGATTATTTCACTCAGTCATGGGATGTAATCACAATTCTAAATATTTAAATGGGGAAAGGAACACAATCCATTGAACTAATGAAATCTGCCAAGGAAATTCAAGCAAATATAATTATTAGAGCTGCAGACAAGCCAAGATTACTGACAGTCTGAAAAAAGGCTACAGAATCTTGTATTGCCTTCAGAAGCAATTTGCTTTGCAGCAGGCAAAAATGACTCAGTAATGGGTTGGGTTTTTTGTGGGGGGCAAGGGGGGCCTTGTAGTCACAAACATGCAAGACATCTGACAGAAGAGCCTAAAGAAACACACATCAGTTTCCCTCTTGAGTACATTTTTGCTCCTGGGACTTCATGCTTCTAGAAGAGATGGGAAAACCTCCTTTTACTCATTGCCCCTTGTGTACTGCCTAAGGAGAGTCCCTTGGCTTACCTGCCAGTCAAGGTAAGCCATGCACACTCAGTGACAGAGTGATGGGAACTGCTGCTGATTCTTACCCTACCACTTGCCTGAGACTTTCACGTATGTAGAACATTTATTTCCATCCTTTTTGTTTCCATGGTTCCCAGGTGAGGGAAGAAGGAAGGCCATGGGGAGAAACTGGGATGCTTCAGAGTGACTTGCCAGTCTTTTCATTTTTTCACAAGCCTTCTATTTTGGAAATTTGTTACAGGTTATGGCCTTTGATGCCAGAGAAAACCCTGGTTGCCAGTCTATATTTGGCTGAATTAAGATGATTCCTTTTGTTCCTTTGACATGAAGATCCCAGTGGTATTTACTTATAAATAGTATCTTCTGTCACATTAACTTTGCTGGGTCAGTAATTCCCAATTTAACAGATGATGGTGTGGTCTTCAATGCACTGAAATGACTTTGTTGTACTGTCCACAAGTCTGTCAGAATGCAGGTGCTTTGGCAACAAAAACTAAAGGGCAACAGATACAGTACAGAACATACTGAAACCCTGGGGAAATTCTTCAGGATGTAAGTGCACTCAGATTTTTGTGATGAGTCTCACCAGTAGGTTCTGATGAGTGCTCCAGAGAAGCAATCTGCACAGCAGCAGTACTAAGGCTGTCTCAGAAAGCTTAAGCAAGCACAGAAATAAGACTGCTGTACAAAGGAAAATGAGCACCTTTTAAAGCACACCTTCATGCCCTGGAGGCGTTGCACAGCAGAAACCTTTGGAACCGCTCCATGTATGAGAGCATCAAAGCAGAGGAAAGTGAGTCTGACTCAGAGCTGTGGTTAGCTCAGCCTTTATGCAGAGATTCCTGCAGTACCAGGCTTCCTGAGGCAGGCACACCTTTGCCCTTAACCAGAAAAATCACATCAGCATCTAAAACCTGGGAACATCCAGGCCAGAGAACGTTGCTGAGTCCATCTGAAACAAGAAGCAGGTCCACAGAGACACTGGTCACAAGGTGACAGACTTCATGTTTCCTAGGACATCTGTGCCAAGCTATGCCATCACATATCATGGACTCCTCCAAAAAAAGACACAAATAAATACAAAGTCATCTTAACAGTAGCAGTTTTCACCCTCGCATCATTTGCCAACATCCTTATCCTGTAGAACTCTTTCTTAAAAGAGTTACATGACCAAAGATGCTGTGTCTCCTGCCATTATGCCATCAAGCAGCTGGAAACAGAACACCAGCTCCAAGAACACCACCAGCAGAGTAACCAAGATGCAGCCCTGTGTATGTGCTGCACCTTATAAACAGAGTATGAGCTATGGGACATTCTGCCTAACTTCTGTCCCAAACACAGAACCTGAAAGAGAGAAACACAACCAGACTCTGGTGACAAGGCAACTGAAATATAGCTGAGAAAGTGTTCTTTCTTGAAGTATTTGTGACACTGGCAAGAAAACCCCACAAGAAGCCAGAAGGCTGCAACTCAAAGGAGAGGACAACTCGGTGTGAAAGGAGGCAGAAGCAGGAGGTTGTTGCGAGACTCACATGGAACTGCCTGTTCCTGTCAAGTCAGGATCTCATCAAGACAGGCTTGAAAGGAGCATAACAGTCCATACTGCAAACTGCTCAATGCCAAGATAAAGCTTAGGGGAAAAAAAGGCCTACTGTCCCCTGAGACATGAACACAGAGGGGTTTCAGTGCCTGAGACAACACAAAAAGTCATCAGCAGAACCAAAAGCTGGATATCCTGAGTCACAGCCAAGTATTCTAACCACAGTATCTTCTGCCCTTGAACAAAGGAGAAGCAGTAACCAACTGAATGCTCAAACCTAAATTAATCCAGAAGGGCATCACTGATTATAATTTTGGACTAGATTCTTGTAAGATATTTATGTGCTTGAAGTGACAGATAAAATCCTGAACAGAATTGTTGAGGAGTGCTGAGGCAGCCATCCCTTCTTAAATCCTTTTGAGGTTCATACTGGGTACCCATTTTGATTTATTACTTGACTAAATATTATTAAAAAACTAAAGGGAAGAATGCCATTATCACTGCTATTTTTCTTACCCAATTACAGCCAAGTTCAACTCTGCTAAATTTACAACTGGGAGGTCAATGTTACTTTTCTGACTTTCAGCCCAGGTCATAGCAAAGGACCCAGCACCACCATCTCACACAAATAAAGTGAGCCCAGCCTCCCTTTTGGTTAGAACCAGTATTTTTTACAATAAATGTTTTCCCTTTTTTGGCATCACTTTTGGCAGTAGGGCTTGGAGGTCACTGTTCTAGAACAAGAAGTTCTTTGTACAAAAATAACCCTGAAGTAACTCTACTACTCTTAATGAGAACATCACTTTTTCTTTGACACATATTCCAGATTTTTTTTCTCCACATTTTATCATTTCCTTATTTCCTAAGACACAGTAATTTGAAAGAATGTGCAACATTAAACCATATGACCCACAAATGAGGGCTTTGTCCAGACAACTGCAGGTGAAGCAAGTCTGAAAGATACCAGTGTTTAGACTTTTGCTATATTTTCAATGTTTAGTGTTAGCAAAATAACACTATTAATATTGTGCAATAGTAAAACTTCAATTATAAATTACAAAGCAAAAGCATAGCAGGAAGCACACTAACTTTTGTAAAGGAGCACCAGATCTGTGCAATACAGCATGCCTTAATCAAGGTTATGGCTAAAACAACACAGAATATTACATACTCTGTTTTTCTAGAATGGGTATGCAACTTACCTTGAAAACAAATCCTTCTGGACAGGTATGATCATACTTGTAAACCTTGTAGACTACCAGAAATACAACACACGTTAAGAATGCAAGGGCAAAAAGGACCAGCACAGTTACCTGTAAAGAAAAATAAAACATACTTATGTTAGTAATGCACTGCTTATTCTATTGCTTGTTCTGTTGCTTGTTACTGCAGGCAGCAGAAGTCAGCGGTGAATGCACTTTACAGTAAAATCAAGCAAAGGATAAAACCAGATGCTTAATTATTGAGGGAGAACAGAGAAGCAGCATGTGTTTCTTTCTGCCCTCCTCAGAGAAGAAAGCAGATCATCTGGGCAGTGGCCCATTGCCTGTACTGCAAGGCTTTTTATGATTGCATTTCTGTTCAAGGCACATGAGGCCAGGACACACCAAGGTAGCTTGTGTCTGCTGTTTTTTCAGTATGTGGATGATGTAAGTCTAAGTCTAGTTTATGTCAGCTGATAAACATGTTTGTTTCCCTGTGCCTGTCCAAGAATGGAGTCAGGTGTTAGTAAGTTAGCACAGGTGTCATCCAGAGGTGACTTGCAGGGCATGGAAAAAGTAATGTCTGCCCTCTCTTGTTAGGATTAGAGTTTGCTGCACCTGCTCTGACCTTAGAGACAGCTACACCAGTTGCTCAACAATCTGCAATTCATAGGTTGAAACAGTACTACCTCATCACACAGAGCCTGTACAGGAGTAGTTCACTCCAGATCCATAAGGAAGTGCACCATGTTGAACACTGGGCTGGCCCCCAGGAGTTGTGTGGCACCTCTTTCCACAGTGCTCACAGAAAAGCCATTACAGACAGCCTTGCAAGGCTTTTCCCATGTCCTTCAGTACCTCTCTGCCCCTGAACTTGGGCTGCAGAGAAGTCCGAGGCACACCTCAAGACAAACCTGAAATCAGTGTCAGTATCAAGCTGACCTTCCCCAGGTACAAACTGAGCAGCTGGAGACCAGCAGCCTTCTGGTGTGTCACGAGACAGAATTACATTTAGAACTATGTCACCCATTGACGAGAGAAAGCACAAAATTTTGTCCAGCAGTTACAGTACAAAGGTCTCTAATTCAGATACATTTTGGTGGATGGTGTGAGCTGAGCAAATAGCATTCATTACCTGGGAAAATATCCCGGATGTGTATTTTTATTATTCTAAAACTTCTACTGACAGACAAATTAGTAGGTCATGGAGATTACAAGGTAGGAGTGATTGAGAAGAATTTTCTTTTTGGCAAGTTAGAAAGAAGTAGGCATGTGCTATAGCATAAGAAAGAGTCATAAACAGAAACAAACAAGATTATATGACTCATTTTTTAAAACAAAGTATAATTTGATCTAAATTTTAAAGTAAGATGAGTAAACCAGCTATATACACCCCCTGGAAAAAAAAAACTTAGGCATATCAGGGTCCATTAATTGAAACAAGAATAATCTGGTATTTGAAAAAGCAAAAATAAAAAAATGTAACTTTGCCTCTTGGTACAAACAGCCACCATACACCCCCCCTTTTTGATAAACCACTGAATTAACAGAGTTTGCAACACTTTAAACTGTGTGTGGCAGTGGTATTAAAACATTTCAGGACAACAATAAACTTAAGGGCCTTCTCATCCTGTGAAAGCAAATCTCATCATGGGCAGACAACAGCCAAGTGCTATATTTCCTGGCAGAAACAAGGTTGAGCATTGTGTGTTGCTGAAGCCAAGGATTTAGTAAGGATTTTTGATAGAAACAAAATAAGCAAGAAAAGGGAAAGTTGGAGTAGTGGCAAGGAGAACTGCAGATCAAAAAGTAACTCAGCAGAAGAAATGTACATATTAATGTAACAATAACAATTGAAATGAGACATGGAGCAAAGACCTTTCTGGAATAACGTTCAGTTTCTCAACAGTCGCTGGATTACAAAAAAGGAAAAAAGTTTTCTTAATTAACCTCTGAAAACTTCACATTGACAACAATTTTTGTATCTAATTAGTCTTTTTCCAAGTTTATTACTTGTTTGCATACACAAAAATTAACATGGATAGCTCACTCTGTCTTGCCAACCTTGTGTGTTCTCCTTAGATCTCCCATGCCTCAGTATGTCCTGCATGAATCCAAGAGACAAAGTACATTTTCACCTTCCTTTCTGGTCATTCTCTGTGGCCCACTTTAATAACAACGAACATAACACTCGTGTGCACATCCCAATTCCTGGTCCAGCTATGCCCTAGCTCATAGGTTTTTTACCAGCTTCTGACTCCATGCAGCCTTCAGCAAAGGCTGCTCCCTTGGGAACACAGGCCTGTGACACGGAACATGGCCATTGGCAGAACTGCTGTGGCACAGATCAACTCAGCTCGTATTTGTCTCCACCACGGATAAGAGCTAAGAGTTTAAAATGTTCTGAAAAATATTCTCAAGTCCCAAAGTATTTTAACCATATTTCCTGGCCCTTCTACTAAGCAGCCAGCAGTAGAATTGTAACATTATTTCCCAGCTGTAACCATTCTGACTTATGATGAGGTCTGGGGAACATACTGAGACAACATACTAACTGTTAAGTAACTGAGACTAAATGTTAAGGCAGTAAGAAAAAACTGTATTTCCACAATTACTGCAAGATCACTCTTAAAAGCTTTAAAACTGCTCTGAGAAGTAACTGTTCTTTAAAAGAAGATAGGAGCCCAGTGTTGTGTTGATTGCTGAAGCCTGTCAAGTTGCAGAGCCATGGCCTCAGGGGTGATTTGCTGGGATCTGTTTTCAGTGACAGCGTGGAGCTGTGAGTTCTCACTGCTTATACAATTTCTTCCATTGCCACACAGTAAATAAGCCATGGGAAGAGTTCTTATGGGTCCTGCTTCAAAAACCTCACAGAATATTTTTCTCTCACTTACTGTATTTCCTAATGTTACTAATTTTGGTATTAACATGTAAATTTTTACTCTCATTATCTCCAATGATTTGCAATCACACTCCATTTGCAAATCCCTAATCAAGTAAGCTCTTGTCTCCTTCCTATTAGGAGAGAAGCTCCCTTCTCTCACCATCCTTCAGGATACAAATAACTTCTATTTAAAGACAGTTGAAGATGAAAATGGCACAGATGGAATCTAGCAATGGATTTCTTTCCAAGGTGATTGCCATCACCTGTTAATCCACTTTCCCCTTTTAAACTGAAAATCCTTTTCTCCCTCTAATAGCCATTTTTCTTCACTCTCATAATAACCCACCACTGAGGGTCCACAATGGTTAGATCCCTATGTTCACTTCTGAACCTGAGGCAGTCAGCTTCTCTCCCTGCACTAACACAGTGCAACCCTACCTCTGTGCCTCACCTTCTGAGCCCTCTCCTGCCAGATGCTTTTCAAAAATAAAAGCATGAAAAAAGAGAAGGCAACAAGCAGCTCTTCAGATCACAAGCAACCCCAAAGCTATCATTTATTGCCTTCTTCCACAACAACTTTACAACACTCGCTATAAACTAAAGTTATTCACTTCTTACCAACACACAACTCACAACTTGACCTCTTCCTCAGGCAGGAGCAGCTGCAATGCATGCACATGCACCACCTCCCTTCTTCTGGAAGAAAATCTCAAATCTCCTTCATTGTGGTAGCCAGCTGGCAATGTAGGACCCCACACAGTACATTCACAAGCAGAAGTCTTGTGAATTACTGTGCTCATTCACAGCCATTCATCCTGCAGAACTCCCAAGTGACTGTCACACCTCAAGAGTGATGGGCTTTTAAAATACTTTTCTTGAAGTAACTATAAGATAGGACAAACAACCATTTCTTTTAACTAGGAATTCAAAGTGTGATTTTGCTTTCATCTTGAGTGTGACATTTAAAATTAGTTTTAAGGGGATCTGGCAGCAAAACGAAGTGAACAGAGAAGATGACAAGATATTATGTATGTGGCAGATTTTTTAATAGATTGTAAGTGAAGAGCAGAAGAAGGACAATGTCTAGCCAGAAGCCATTAGAGTAATCGAAATGAGAGATGACTAATGAATGAACTAAGCATACCCACAGCAAAAAACCTGTCTTCAGACTCTGTAAGCAGTCAGCTGAACAAATTAAACTCATCAGATCTGACAACTACCCTATCATGTAAACAGCTTGTGATAAGACCTTTACCATAAGATCTAGCAGATCTTCCTCATCAGTCCATGCTATTTTGCCTCAAACTGCAAAAGATTGCAAACAATATTTTCTCTGCCTGACTACTGCAATCTCCTCCTTCCTCACTCCACTAATGGTTACTTGGACTCCCTTTTTCATCAAGCTGGAATACTACAGCAAAATTCATCAGCTGCACCAACAGTGCCTCCTCCTTTTCACACCCTTTCCTGGTCATATTTCAAGGCATGCCCAAGTCTACCCTTTTTGCTCCTCTCAGCTCCATCCATTTTGCTGTTTATTTTATCCCACTGTCCCACTAAAGCCTCTGCCTTCACTTCTACTTATCTAATATCTCCTCTTGCCTGAGATTCTTTCATTAACCCACTCCCACTGTGCTGTTCTGCACCACGCCTTTTTTCATGCTTTTTCTTCCGTCAGCACACAAACCCATGTAGAAGCATTCCTATTATTAGAAGAACTAACAAGATATGCAATGATTTTCACTGCTCAATCACTGGATCTTAGTCACATCTCATCTCTGCTCTACATCTATGCATTATCTATTTCAACTGCAGCCTCTTGGGAGCACAACTTTCATTTCTGATCAGTTTGTAAAGTGCGAGGCACAGACTTGCTGCTAGCACTGAACAAGAGGAGTGAAAGCATACACTTACAGAGCATCTTTCACAGGAAACGATTTATAGCCAATTAATGCTTTGCTCACCAGCAAAATGCAGAGACCTCTGGGGTGAAATACAGCAACTCTGTACAACTACTTAGGACAGGAAATTAAGATTATTGCTATCCAATTTAAACTACAGGAGAATTTCAGGCAGACGGCCTGTAAATTACTATAGATTGTGTCTGGCTACATCCCACAGACAAAAATTTGTAAAACGTTGCACTGAGTTTCTTGTTAATGGCCATGACCTCCATTTCACCTCTCTCCACTAAAATCCTGCATCTCCAGCTACACAATGCCCTCTATACCAGCATGTTAAGAGAACACAAAAATCAGCTTTTCACTTATCACTGCTTTTGCCAAATTATGTCCCTGTTTGCTATTACCTCAGCCTGTCCCTGGAAGTTTAAATAACAAACACGTCTGAAACAACACACTCAAGGATTAAGGAATGCTCCCCTTGTGGGAAATGGCAATGTGAAAGAAAAAAAGGAACATTTACATCTATACATGTAATATTTGACTTGGATTCAATTACAGAGCAAAGCAAATTACACAGAACATCCTGGTGCAGTGCCCTGTACTTGCTACGGGAATATACAGGATGACCAGTGACTTCAAAAGACAACCAGGTGCCTTGATTCAGAAGAGTATTTCTAACATTCCATGTCATGTTTAGCTGGTACCCATCTATTTAAACTCAGCTTCTTCACCACAACACTCCCATCAAAACTTTATGCTCAAAGAGGATGATACTTTGGGGACAGATTTTAGAGAAAAAGCAGTAGAAATCAAAATACTGACCTTCTCAAATAGAAATGACAAAGAGGAGAAAATTGTCTTGGATGCTTCTTTGGAGATGACTGGGAATAGCAGCAAAAAAGGCAAAAAAAAGGCAGGCAGTAACAGAAAAGAAGCTACAGAACCAGAGCTTATTAACAGCGACAGTGCAAGACAACAGGACCAGTCTGCAAGGGAATTGATTAATGAAACCTGAGGGACACACTGTTACACAAAAACAGGTTAACAAGGCACTGGCCTTGAGATCCTGGAAGTGCAGCTTAACTCAGCTGTTCATGGCAATGTTCCTGTCATCTTCTATCACACAGCACCATACATTGTGCTTCTTAACAAAAGAGATCTGAGGAAGCAGTTCAAGAAACCCTGTGGCACCAATAAGATAAGAACCTTACTACCTTCCCATAGAAACCCAGAGGATATTACTGAGGCCAGGAAAAAGGCTGCATAATGTTATTAAAGGAGAAGAAAGGTTATTTAAGTGATGCATTTGGAGGGATCCAAAACATCTTCTGTGTCACCTGTGTGACTGGTTCTGTTCCAGTAAAATGATTTCTGATGGAGACAGTGGCAGAGAACATCTGACCTATAGCAGGGGAGTTGTGTTAAGATCCACTTTACTTAAATCTTCCATCTCTGACTATAAAATTATTTTCAACCAAAAATTTAACAGGAGGATTGTCAATGTCACATCAGAGAATATAAAACATAAAAAAATGAAAAGTGACAGTTGCCATGCAGTACCTTTACTTATATCAATTATTTTAAAAGAATTGTTATCTTGAAAAAAACACCTCCCTAATCTTTCTTATTTGAAGTAGTAATGAAAAAAATTTAAAGCCTGCCAAACCCTTATACTTGTGAGCAACTTTAATCCTGTGAGTAGTTTCACTGGAGAAAGAACTACTAAAGACAGTAAGTACCTGTCACTCTTCCAGCACTAAGTGACAGACACAGAATCTACTTAAGGAAGTGATACTTGTACAGGAATCAGCTGACATCTGCTCTTAACAGACTTTTAAAGTGGGAGCAAAGAGCTACTCAACACAAATAAATCACACAGCAGCAAAGAGAACTGTTTCCCTCGATTTTGATTATTTTTGCAGCAATAATAATCACTGGCATTACTAAGAAGAAGCACAGGTGTTGAGGCAGAAATATGTTTGAAGGATGCCCCTTTTAAAATACAAAAAAACCTTGAACCATTAGATATACATTGCATACATTTTTGCAGTTCTAAAGTGACCAGGTAAAACTGTGAGAACTGATCTTGAAGTTTGAATTCATCCTCTGTAACCTCATGCAACAGCTGCTTGCTACTCGATAGCACATGGTTTGCATGGTCTTAGCACAGAGATAAGCTTGAGGCTTTGGCTCTGCAGGTAGAGATGTCAAGGATAAAGTCAGAAGAACTGAACTTTTTTGAACAGAAACCAAAGGCTGAAGGCATATCACAGCTGGTGTTATTTAAGGTCTTGAAATTTATTATGAAAAAAAATCAGTGTTTGCTTTCAAAATACCTCTAAATGTTCTTTATTGAGGTTTTCTCAAAGATAGAAAAAAAAAAAAAAAGTAATGCTTTGCTACAACAGATTTTTTTAAATTGGTGTGTTTGTACACAGCTGCCAGCTGTAGCCCAATCAGTGGGTCCCAGAGTAGACATCCTACTACAAAATCCAACTGCAGGCTGTAAAAACACTGCTCTGTCAATAGGGGAGGCAAAGGTTTGGCCTTGGGTAACCTAGACCATCAATATTCTTCTGCCCTAACTTCCTCCTATGTCCCGATTCACAAGAATCCTTTGTTACTCTGTAGAGTAAAAATTCGGGGAGAATTTACAAGAAAGAAAAATCTGCATTGTTCAAAGTTGCTTTCTAGATGTGAAGAACCGACTCTCCACATCAACCTACACTCTTCAGAGAACAAAAGCAAGACTTCTGTTTCTCAATGGGGAATAAGTGAAAAAATCATATTTTCCTTAGCATGGTTAGTGCCATAAAAATAAATTAAGACAACAGGGTTCTCAGAATCAGGAAATCTTCACATTCTTTTGAGAGATTCTGATTTGAATTCAGAATGTGGCTTCATAGAGGAAAATTATGCTTGCAGTTTTCTTTGAAAACATTCTCAGCTCTGTTATAATAACTGTGGTAATGTGAATTGAATGCAGAAAAATAATTGATTATTCAGCAGGTGCTAAAACACCAAATGATCTACATGCTGGAGTGACTTCATTTGTTATATTGTGTAACTTCCCAAGAAGAACAGCTTTACATGATCTGCACTGCTGAATCCCAAAAATACAATCTGCTTTGTCATTATTTAAGAAGTACATCCTAGAATACACATGCGAATTATTTGTAAATATGACTGACTTGCTTTATTTTTAGCACAATGCTTGGGCTGTGTCTTGTGGCAAGCTTGTGCATTGGTGATGTACCATACTGAAGTCATTAAAATGGCATCTGAAAGTTTTTACGTGAACACAAGCCAAAGTCAATATCTCACCAGTTAAATAATGCATTTCATAATTACAGCAAATATTTAATTTTCAAACAAATATCTTTTTGCTCTCTGAGAATCAACAGCAGAAGTTAACATGATGGTTCACAATTAATAAGGACCCAGGAGAAAACCTCACAGCACTTTTCATCTACATATTTATGAAATGTTATCAGCTATTCATGTAATATTAACTACTGGGAGTGGTGAAGACGACAACCATCCCCACTGGAGAACTAGTCATTTCCTTTAGAATGTTGCAAGCAGCATAATTCAATTCTAAAATTGTTAAATCGAGATTAAGGAACATTTTCAGGACCTGAATGTTCTGCATGAACATTGTTTTCAATTAACTGAACCAAAATTTTCCTAACTGATCAATCCCCATACTCTTCTTTGGAAACCTGGACTTACAGCCACAGTGTGAATCACCCTGCATTTCCCAAGAGATACCAAATCTTACAGAAATCTCTCTCTGATGCAGTAGTTACCTAGCAGCAAAACCTAGCAACCCTGTAATACGAGATTAACCCCAGAGCGATCATCATAAAGTAATATCTAAAGGATATTTAGTATGCCATCCAAAGGTATATTAAAATGCAATGCAAAAATCCTCAGGTTTTTAGCTGTTCAGCTACACAAATTAGAAAAGACTAACCAACAGCATAACAAGCTATTTACTTGTTTTCAGCAAGGTCTCATTCGCTCACTTCTCCCAACAAAGACAGATAAAACCCCCCAGATTTACAAAAGGATGCAGAAGCCTTGTAGATGTGACTAAGATTCAAAACCATTCCTTAGCTACAATTTAATGTTCCAGCAATGAAATCCCTTAGGCCCTACTGCTAAACCATAAGTGCAAAGTTCTTCAGTTATAGGCTCTGCTCAGCTGCTTGGAACCAAAGTCCTATCAGGGCACTCAAACCAAAAACTGCCTCTCCTTTCTCTTCTACAACATAGTAAGCATTTTCCAGTCACCTTAGTGTGACCAGGATATGGACAAAGACAGCCAGACATAAGCTCTCCTTGTTCTGAGCTGTCCATTTGCATTTACCCTACCCTCACCTGAGAGGAAGGGGATTACTCTCAAGGACTGGGACTATGGTGCCAGGAGGACAAAGAGAGAATGTGAGTCAGAATGCAGCATTTTCCCTGAGGAATGGGATGTCCTTGCCACAAACCAAGGAATAGGAAATGCTGGAACCAGGTTTCTTACCTCCTTAGTAAAACCCTACCACACCCCATAACATCTCTTCTTGGCTGTCTGGGGTGAGAACCTACATGCTTCACTGTATGGCTGAAGGCTCCACCAGGTGAGTGGCACTTAAAGCATTTGTCGCAGCAACACTCTGCAAAGTTCCTGTCCAAATACAGTCAAATCCCTCCTTGAGCCTTCAGTTTGTTTGTTTAGCATGATTCCACTGAGAGCTGCATTTACATTTCTGAAGGTCAGCTTGGGCCTGGGCAGCTTTTAGAGCACTGCTCAGGCACAACAGTACCAAAATCTCTATCTGTGCCCTAACACTCCTGTCACGCAGACAGAGTTTAGAACTGTGCAACAGAATCCACACCTTTACTGAAACTCCTCATACTAAATGTTAGGCTTTCCAAAGGTATTTGTACTTCTGCATTGAAGAGTATGGTCACCTACTGCTTAGAAGTGCTTTGGTATCCTTGGGTAAGATGCCAAATTAAAAGCACTGAAAACCTGCTTTCTTACTGTTAAAAGAACAATGGAGCATGAGCTGAAGTGCCAACTTTCCTGCTTTGCTTTAATTACACAGATTAAGAAAAACTATCCTCTAGTTGGAAGGGGGAAAGGATATTCAAGCCTTGCACCAGTTAAGATCTCAGGTTTTCTGTGGGACTAATGCAGGGATTGTGTGGACACAACCTGAGTCAGATTCTTGCTGAACTGCATTAACAGATATCACCAAAGTTAAAGATTAAATTGGACCAGGAAAACTGACGAGAAGGAATTCTGGTATATATCCCTGGGTTGCAAAGTCATATATTTAACTATGAAAAATACATAATGGACTATGACAGTGCTTTTAAGAGAATGGTTTGGCCATAGTGATAAGTAAGAAGCCAAAAAGAAAATAAACATTCTGGTGGTTCTTGTCCTTCAGCAGAAACAGGAGCTTGAACTATGCCATGAGCCCCCCCCTGTGCAGCCCACACACACCCTGGCAAGCCACATTCTGAAACCCACACACTGACAAACGCCTTCGGAATTTATCTGCCAGTGAGGGATTACAACCAATAATGCTGCAAGATTTGATTTTGCTTCTAATTGTTAAATACTGAACTATTATAACATTGAATTAATTTTTCTCATGTCCAGCTATATCCACAACAGGCACTCTGTTATAGCCAGTTCTGACTACAATCAGTGATTGATTTTTAAGCACTTCTGCGAACACAAGCGAGTCATTAACATCTTCACATTGCACTGCTTACCTTAAATCTTTCTGAAACCCCTTCAGTGATGCTGATTGTGAATTCAGCTATTTTAGGAGTACGGAACTTTCCTTTCTTGCGATCGGGTTCATATTCTGTTTTTGTTTTGACCACAACCTTTAAGAAAAAGAATCAATCACAAACCTGTCAAATAAACTGGCCACAAAAACCTTAATTGTTGTTTAACTCTTATTTTATCTGCTTTCAAGCACATCTAGCACCATATCTTTTCCCTCCCACTTTGTGCAATTCTTCTTTGAATGCTCTAAATCATTATTTTTTCCAGTATATCAATCATCAACTAACCTACCTCTCAAAATTGTTTTGATGGACCTACAGCAAGACTTGTTATGCAACAGTTTCGCAAAGGTTCAATTTTTTCATCTGTGGTGATATTGTGCTCTTATACTAGGCAAGGATAGGTCAATTCCAAATCATGAACCTTTCCATTTTGTATAGCTTGAAAACAGACACTTCCATTTGCTTCAGGAAATTCCATTAATGGGATTTCAAACTGGACACCAACAGAAGATTATTGAAGAGTACTCATAAAAATCTTGCAGATGATGATGCCATGTTCTTTGATGGCAGGATTCTGAGTTTTTTTAAAAAAAAGTGAAATAACCCATGTAGTCTAGTTGCTATTCACCATGTGATTGACTATGGCCCTTAGCACTCTTATTTTTAACATCTAATTTCTGAATTATCAGCTGCAAGCAGCAAGATGCACATGAACCCCTGTGTTAATGAGATTTCTTCAAACACCCTAGGCTCTTCAGTTCATTCCTTGCTATGAACTACTGCCCCAAGCTAGACAATTTAGCACCTTACCTGTATTCCCAAAATATTCATTACGTCAGTCGTCTCTGCTGTTCTCCTAGGCACTCTAATCATACAAAATTTTCACATACCTAACCTATTTGCCTCATTTTAGTCTTCTGCATTTTTCAGGAACTTTTTCCATGTATTGTTCTCAAGCTAGGGTACAGTTTATTGCAATTTGCTCAATTTCCTCTGTTTTTCCAAGGAATAAATACCTCTCTTCTAGATTTTTGAGAATCAAATTCTATCATTAGCACAGCCTGTGGTATTGACAGCAAACACATTAATCACAGAAAAGCCTGGGTTGGAAGGGACCTTAAAGATTATCTTGTTCCACCCCCATGCCATGGGTAGGGACCCCTTCCACTAGACCAGGCTGCTCAGAGCTCCTTCCAGCCTGGCCCTGAACACCTCCAGGGATGGGGCATCCACAGCTTCTCTGGGCCCTGCGTCCAGGGCCTCAGCACCCTCACACTAAACTTACTCTCAATTTAAAGTCATATCCCCTTGTCCTGTCATTACATCCCCTTGTAAACAGACTCTCTCCATCTTTCTGAAATTAAGACAGTGGCACTTCAGGTAGCCAGACATTGAAATGACAAGCTTTGGGTTCCCTTCTTCTCATTTCCCTGAATGGTACCTAGAACATGTAACCGTACCTAGACTCAGTACCATGAAGCTTATTAGACACTTTCACAGTATTATTCAGTATTAATATTTCACATATTTGTTCAAGATATAAGTTTAAAAACTACTTACCTATTTTCAACTATAATTAGTAAGATAGTAGTTATTACCTATTTAACTTTATAGCTGCCCAACAGCATCCTGGAAGTTAACTGCCTGATGATTTCTGGAATGCTTTTTAACATTTTAGTTCTCTTCCTCCCCCCTTTATGTTGCATAATCTCAAGCAACTCAAATCACATTCAGCTGACACTGAATGTACAGTTCTAACTGCTTGGTTATGTAATGTCTTCTTTTGTTTAACATATCTAAATATGAATTTAAATCACTTCATCCCTTTAATTTAGAAACTGTCAAAATCATCAAATCCTTAGTGCTGTAGTAACTACTATTCAAGAAGTTATGCTTCACTGCCACACTGGAGACTTGCAAGTGAATAATAAGCATAGATATATGAAGTATGTACTCCTATTCATTATACAAGAGTGTCTGCATACTTCAGAATTTGATCTGTATGTCAGTCTCTTCTTAATACTGTTTCTTTTTTTTCACATCAGTTGCTCTGCTCCTGCAGAGCTGCTCTCTAGCAACCAGTAAAGAGACACTGACATGACTAACCAGTTACAGAAGGACACCAGCAGGACCAATAAATTTAATCTTCCTCCTCTATGTTTGCAAAAGGAAAAGAAAGCTAATATACAATTGGACAGTGGAGAGTAGAAGAACCAATCAAATATTCCTTTATTTAAGCTGCTACCTTAGCTGGACATTTGCCTTCATTCAAGGCAAATAACATCCATCCAGGTGGGAGGAGTTCTGCCCCATTCTAGTAGGAGCAAACAGGCTGGCACAGACACCCCTGGGTTCACTACAGAGGCTCTGCTCAGGTTAAAGCTATTACCATGCAGATCCCTTGTTCAGACTTCTGCTTAGCAGTGCAGGAACAGAACTAATTCCTTTGGTCATTGGTCCTTGGTAATCGGTTATATCCAGTCACCAGTTGGCAGATGTATCAGACTGAGCTTGTTCTAAAGCCTTAGGGTGTGATTTTGTCCTCAGTTACAAGATTTACACCCATGTAACTGAGGGCATAAAATGGACCCTCAGGCTCCTGAACAGCTGCTCTGGCTTACTGCATTTATGCCTGCCAACTGGTCACCACACACAACACAGAATGGTGTTGATAGCAATTAAAATGGAGGTCACACATTTATTTGTATTGCCTACAAGCAACACTCTACCGAGGAAAATTTTACAAGCTAAAATTCTTTACCCTGAGTTAAGATTAAGTGAATTTTTTTTGAGGTTTGAGGAATGTATAGGTATTAGTTTAACTAGAAGTAGAATTCAGCTTGTGGAAGACACAAGACCAAAAATAAAAACTGTATGAAGACCACAAAGCTTTTTTATTACCAGATGCATATGAGAAATTACAAGTAAGAATCCTATTAAAACAGGATACTGAATACCCTGAAAAAATCCTGCTCCTGTGTGACTCCGGTGTGGTAGCACTTATTGAATTCCTTCTTGTGAGGACAATAAACATATTTACAGGCTATCACATCACCTCTCTAAATCTTTAAAATTAAATCCCTAATAATCAAGGCATTTAATGAGGAATGCAGGAAGCAGCACATTTCCCTTCCAACATGTAAGCAGCTCATTGGACTGCCCCCTTTTAGCTACAGAGGATATCAGAGTCACCTATTTGGAGGTTTTTGAACAAAATTAATTGCCAAGGAGAAAATTCAACGGCCTGTTCTCATCTCATTATTTCAGCTTGTCTGAGGATAGCATTAGTTTCTGAAGCACAGCAGGAAAATGGAAGTGCTCTCTGTTGCAAGTATGCCCATGCCCACCTTACAAAGAAATAAGGCAGGGCACTATTCCCCCATCAGAGGGGCATTTTCTGAACACAGAAAATTCATATTATTCACAGAGAATACACAGGACCTTCCAGACGCAAGAAACATACAGAAAAGGAAGGGCTATGACAACACAGCATAGAGAAGCTTGCATTTGTACAGTATATGTTTCATATAGCAGCACTGAAATCTCTACATTGCTAACATTTCACACTGATTTTTAATGCAAATCACCATTAAAGGATTTTCACGAGCTTAGCTGATTGGGTTTTTCCCTAGAGGGAAATAGCATGCCTTGAAATACCCCATATTTCATGTCTTTTCTAAGCTGCTCTTTACCCATAGCCTATTCTTTTGTTGCTTGCCTGAGATTTGGGTGTGATTCTCCAGGGTGGAAACTAAAGCCTACTGTACCTTATCAGGAGGTGGGAACTGGAGCTGATTGACATCCAGGGGTGTGATCAGGGGGATGGTGTCAAATCCATCCTCCAAAAGGGGCTGCTTTGTGCTCTTCTCGCTGAAATTATTCCCCAGTTTCACCATTCTTCCAGGATAGAGGGATTTTTCTGCTGGCACACACAGGCACACACGCACAGAAATGCAAAATATCAGAAACCGGACCTTTGCCCAGCCCTCGGGGGACCCGAAATACCTTCTGGAAAAAAAATAATTAAAAATTAAAAAATAAAAATAAATATTGATCGTTATGACTCAGTTATGTATTGGCGTTCTGGGAAGTACGAACAAAATTAAAAAGACCCCGAAGCACCGCGCACACAAAGCAGCACCCCAAATCCCCGACACGTCAGCCCGGTGCGGCATCGCCCGCGGGGTGCGCAGGGTCGGGACCGCGGCCCCGGCGCTGCCCGCGCCCCTCCCGCCCCGGGCCCCCCTCACGGGGCAGGGCCGGGCTCCCCCCGCGGGGCAGGGCCGGGGACCCGCACTCACCGCCGCGGCTGCCGGCCCTGGCTCGGGGCGCGTCCTTCCGCCGCGGCCGCGCAGCGATGGCGGAGCGGGGGGCGAGGCGGCGGCTCTCCCTCCGCGGGTGGCTCTGGGCGGCCGCAGCGCCGGGGCCGTGACGCAGCCGCCGCCTGGCTGAGGCAGCTCTGGAGCAGCAGCAACAGCAGCACAAAGGGGCCCCGCGGGGACGAGCGGGCGGCGGCTCCCCCAGCCGGCGATGGCGCAGCGGCAGCAGGTGGAGGGGGCGGCGCGTCCCGCCCGGCCCCGCGCCCCTCCCCGGGCGGGGCCGCGCCGAGCGCTGCGCTAACGGGGCCGGGGCCGCCGCCCTGCCCTGCCCCGCCCCGCCCCGCTCAGCACTGCCTGAGCGGGCACGGCGAGTCCCGGCAGCCCGGGCAGGGTCCGGCGGTGGCTCGGGCGGGGATGCTGCGCTACGCCGGGCGGTGGTGAGGGGCCCTCCCTCGCCTTCCCGCCGGCGGCCGCTGGGCCGGGGCGAGCGGGCCGGCTCCGCTCCCTGCGGTCCCTCCTGAGGGGAAGGGACGGGCGTGCGGCCAGCGCGGGGAGAGCCCGGCCCCGGGTCCGCTCCGCAGAGCGGGGCATGCGAACGTCGGGGCCGGGCTCGCGTCACTCCGGGGCAAGGCGTGCTGCGGAGCCTTGCAGCCCAGACAGCGAGAGGACATCTTACAGCGCGGCTGGCTCGGGGCGGAAAAACCCAGAGTGATTCATATGCGCTGCGCTGTCCCCTATGACCCAAGGCAACCAGCGCGCTCCTCTTGCAGGTGCATTGCTTCCCAGCCAGCGGAGCGAAAGCGCTGCGGGCGATGCAACAAGTGCCGGGCTGGTGGGCAGCTCTGAGAGCAGGCAGACAGGTGCTCAGCCTAGAGCCAGTTTCACGCTTCAAAACCCACCAACCTCTTCTCACAGATGCCAGCATGAGCAGTCTCTCTGCGTGCTTTGTTCCAGTTTCCCAATCCAACATGCATCCCGTTTCCTGAGGTCAATGGTTTGTAATGCTAAAGGCCCTTTCTGGCTGTGGCACAAAGCAAGTCGTGTCTCCAGCTATGGATCATCCTGTCTATCTCATTTATTTCTCCCATCAATGTTCTGTCCTGAGTAAATAACGTGTAAAATAAGCTTGTCTTACCTGAGTAACATTTCATAAATCATACTTGTGTGTGCTAAGTAGAAGAAAAAGAGTTTCATTTTATATAGAAAATTGCACCTGTGACTGGAAATGAAGGGGTTTCTCAGAAAACAAGAAACACTTGAATTACTTAACTTTGGCGAAGCCCTTGTCTTACAAGTGTTCTTGAACAGAACAGATGAATAACGCACAGATGGATGAGTGCAATCATTCATTTGTATGTGAAGCCAAAGT
This sequence comes from Catharus ustulatus, assembly GCF_009819885.2. Lineage (NCBI taxonomy): Eukaryota > Metazoa > Chordata > Aves > Passeriformes > Turdidae > Catharus > Catharus ustulatus. The sequence continues at coordinate 62,754,359 of NC_046225.1, read as the reverse complement.
CATACAGAACCCAAATGACATCAAAAGTCCAAGTGATGATCAGAAGTGTATTTGACAGTATACTACAGGGAGCCCAAGTAACACAGCAAATGGTTTAACAAATTGACTGACTAGGTTCTTTCATCTCTAGCTTTTGTGATTTTATATTTGTGCCCTTTCGGCTGAAGATGGTCAAAAGCTTAAGGAAATTGTGTATTAAGTGTGTGCCTGAGGAAGAATCAGTGTTGGATTAAGATGAATGGATGTAAATTCCCCAGCTGGCTGGTGAAGTATTTTTTTTTAGTTATGGAAGCATGTGCACAGGTTACTCTGTTTTAGTGTCTGTTGTAGAGAAAAGGAGAAATTTGGATGGCCTGTTTACAGAGTGAGGTATGCTCTTTGCCACTGTGCATTTCTTTAATGGTATCTGCCTTTTAGGAACTTATGCTAACTAGTCTTGCCTGGTTCTCTAGTCTTTCAGAAAAAATCTTTTTGATAAGCAACGGGACACTACTCTTGTTACCACTCAGTACTTCCACTCAGTGGCTTCCATCTTTTTCATTTTAGGTGCATGTCACCCCATGTACTATGACATAAAAGAAAAAAAGCTGTGTGTATTTGTGTGCAGGTACATGCACACACAAATATCTGTGACTAATAAATGTCTTTATTTGCCAGCTATGTAAAATGAGCAATTGAAAGGCTTTAATTTCTGATGTCAAATAGCCAACTATCACTTGCTACTGATGGTTTTAGGGGAAAAACGAAGTAGCTAAGTTACAAAAGTGATATGCTTTTTAGTCAGAAGTTCCTGCATTAACAAGGCGAAAAGGTGTATTTTAGCATAGACATTATTTGAAAATAAACTGATTAATCAAAACTAGCACATGTCTTTTGTCCAGGGCTCCTGCTGCAGGTCATTTTGCTATGGTTATTCAGAGGTTTTAAATCTGGCGAAGGAACTGTCCTCAAAGTAACTTGGGTTCCAGGTGCTTAACAAATAACCCACCTCTTTGCTGAGCCACTGAAGTAATCTTTATCTCATGTTAGTTATCTCTGAGGAATCATGAGAGCTTCTTGTGGGTGTGTGGCAAAAGGAAAAGCAGCCAGCACACAGAATTGATGACCTAGAGGCTGCTCTCATTAAGTCAGTTTGTACCCTGATTTACTTACTCTGAACCCTTAATGGTCTCAGAGAGGTTAGAATTCACCTATGTACCATCAGCCTGACTATGAAAGCAGAAAATTTGCACTTCACCATCATGCAGGTGTAGTATTTTCCAATGAAGTGACTACTGGAGGAAAAGAAAAAGAAAAAAAAGGAAGTAATGCGAAGCTTGTGTTTGCTGGCACTTGGTCTAGAAAACGATTCGGAAGCCTTTTTTAAATAAGAGTAGGCTCATGTCTCACAAAAGCTGGAGAAAGATCAACTGCATGGGACAGCCTACATTTTCACCACTTGCCAAGCCCTTCTTTTGAAGCAGAAACATGTAGAATAAAGTCACACAGTTTCTACATATGGAAATTAGGGAAATGTAAACTGCTACATTCCATAGGGCTGGACTTCTGATTCATCATGGGCAAAACATCTAGCAATTACAGGATTTTTTTTCCCTGCAGAACAGTTTTTCTAAAAATGAGGCCTAAATTGTGACAATTAATCCATTATTTGTGATTTGATGATGCTTTATTCAGGTTGGCCATGTTTTTTCTTTGTGAGTTGTAGTTTACTGACACAATCAACTGAAATGTCTCTTCTGGAGCCATTACAATTTGTTGTGTGAGTGCAGCTGAAAACACTTCAATGTGTCATGTGTCACGCTTTGTCAAGTTACCAGTTGATGTTTCCAAATCAGGATTAGGAACAGTGCTGATGCAGTGCAATGCTGCAATTGCTTGTGCAGCATAAGCATTCATGAAAGGGAACAAACTGCTGAAGGGAAGCAGCACTACCTATTGCTATTTGTCAGGTGTCCCAGCATTTATTTTCCCTAAAGCATCCAGTCCCTTTGGTATCTGAGGTTACTTACAAATAACAAAGAAGAGGAGCATTCTTACCAATCAGTTTTAGGAAGCCAATAAACTTCAGAAATTATATTAAACTCCTGGTCAGTAGTAGGGAATCTTGGATTAAGTGATGTTACCAAAGGAGGTGCAGGAAATGCATGGTAAGTCAGCCAGGTAGAGCCAGCTGCATGGCTACTAGCACATGATACAACCAGGAGTTCCACTCAGCAGGCAGTGCTAAGTTTATACAGCCCCTTTAGTGCCTCCCTCTGCCCAGCAAATCCAGACTGGGAGAGCAGGGAAGCTAAACTTAGCTTTTTCTTTAGGATTTTATTCTTGGATTTCTGTGTGTGAGAGGCTTATGTGTGAGCAAATCTAGAATTGTGGCATTCATACTGAAAAGAGTAATGGATAAACGAATAGTGAACCTGTGCATGAACAAAAGTGATACCTTGATGACAGAAAATAGCAATATGAAAAAATAGTGATTTTCACTTACTGTCAGATTTGTAGAACCGTCAAATGAAAATAAAAGTATTGATACTGAAGAATACAAATGTTATTTCCAAAATTACTGAAAAGGATGAGTTTAAATTCTTCTTTGGGGAAAATTGAGAAATGGTCACTGGAAAGCTCTGAAATTCTTTAAAATATTGAAACATTTTTCAAGTCTGGCATCCCTAGGTTAATCATACTGAATTCACACAGCTATCTAAATAAGATTTTTCAGAAAGAATGTAGTCCACACATTGAAATAATGCTGAGATGGAACAAGTTCTAAGGACCCAGATTCTCAAGTGCAGCATTTGTTAAATGGTGACAAAACCATCAGTGAAACACCCACATGAAATACAGGGCAGTAAAAGCCAGAAGGATTGCTCTGAGAATCAGTGCTCCGAGCTTGCAGGTGCAGCAGGAGGGATAAATTGTGCTGTGAGGCAGATTGTGTCCTGTGCCTCCTCACACCATCTGTAGGCTGCAGGTTCATCTCTTGGTGAAGAGAAGGTGCCAAAATATGGCAGGGAGATGAGTCTGGGGAGAAAGGGAGAGAAGAATCAGTTCAGGAAGATGAATTATTCTCCAGGTTTCCTGTTATTCCCAAATGTCAAACCTATCACTTTGCTGAGCTGGGGCAGAAAAGTGACAGTCCTATGATGAGGAGGCAAAGCTCTGTCTGGCAGAGGAATTTAGGGAGACAACAGTGATGGGATATACTTAAACACAAGGAAGCACAGCTTTAGGGGTAAAGTGAGGTTGATCTTCTACTGATCTCTTCCCAGGTTAATCCTGCTTATGATTTAAACAGTCATTTACATGGCTAAAGTTACTTGATTTAGAGAAGCACAATAATGTTTTGGCTATTATACAAATGGATTTCAAAGAGTATCTAAGTAACACAAGGTCATGTAGTCCAAAACAATCTTCTATTAATTTAGAGTATTACATGAATTTAAAGGGTAAGATCAATTCAAACAGAAGCTGGACTTAACCACTAAACCATTCATTTTTTTTTTAAAGGTGCATTTCACCAGGAATGCTAGAATGTGATCTTAAACTTCTCTTTGGCCTTGAACCACTTCAAATTAATTGGTTTGCAGCCAAAGGAGGTGCATAATATAACATCACAATTTATATTTAGAAAACCTCATTAGAAATGAAAAAGTTATGTAACTCCTCAGAGAAAGCAAAAGAAATATAGGACAAATTATATTCAAACACTGCAGTTAAATTATTTTAACAGCAGGGTAGCTTTTAAAAAAACCTGTTAGGACAAAATCCAACATAGCATGAGGAAAAAAGCTCTTATATCTTACTGTAATTAGAAACTCATCATGTTAATGGGACAATTTTTCAAAAGCTGTCATTTAAGTTCCTGCACATGGCATTGATCTTGCTTTATTTCAGCTTGCAAATAGAACTTGGCCGGAGGGGCAGGAAAAGCAATCAGACATTTTCTAATGTACATGTAAATTCAAAGCTCTGTATCTTTTGTGTCTGTGCTCTTTCATTCAATTTGTATGTGTGATAGAGTTCTAAGATCTCACTTTCTCTTCAATATTCACTGACTGAAATTGCTCGAAGCACCAAGTGATTTTGGTGTACCTCATTCTTTAGCAGGGACTCTCACAGGCTTCAAGGGAAGAAAGGTAGTTAGTCAAGGTTCACTCTTTATTTGGGTACTTAAAATCTGAGACATAGGAAATTATAGATCACTTTTGATAATTAAGGTCAGAATTTAAAAATATGTTTGATATCTAAAGATATGATGAGAAGACATGCTGAAAAGAATGGAAAGGGGTGTATCATTATGGGAAAAGTTGTTCAAAACAGCCAAATGACAGAGAAGCCTAATTCTGTTATTCACTATAGCAGTTTTTTGGGGATTCCTAAATATGCTTATTTACACAGATATCTAAATGTCACAAAAACAAAAGAGGGGGTTGGACAAAACATCTGCTCACTCCAGATGACTAACAAGTGGAAAAATAAGAGGGAGCCTGCAAAGCAACTCATGAATGAGCCAGCTACCTTTACCAGAAGGATGAATTATTCCTTTTAGAAAGTAATGAATTATTAGAATTAGGTGCCTAGACTGCAGCAGCTGTCCTCTGAAGGTTTTTTTTTTAAAGCTTTCAATATGGTATATTGAAAAAAGAACTGCAAACAGAGATGTTACTAAAAAACAAGGTACTGTGCTTATGATTATATTGACATTTTTCAGGGTGGGTGGAGCAGCTAATTATGGGAATGAAATAATGGTATAGGACAGTACAGACTAGAGTATTTCAGCTGGAATGGACCTAAACTTGTCTTCTAGTTTAACTGCCTGACCTAATCAAGGCTGAGCAAAAGTGAAAACAAGTTATTGAGGGAAGTGTCCAAATGCCCCTTTAACACTGACAGGCTTGGAGCACCAACCACCTCTCTGGGAAGCCTCTTCTGGTGTTTGACCACTCTTCGGCAGAGAAATGCCTCCTAATGTCCAGTTGGAACCTCTCCTGGTGCACCTTTGAACTCTTCCCATGTGAAATAAAGTAACTCAATAAATTAAATAGAACTGTGTAGCTAATTAACTAATATCAGAAGGGTACTCTTGGATTAAAAATGTACTACTATTTACATATAATATCATTAGTTTTATATTCTGAATGAAGGGGTTTTACACTTGCCTGTTATTAAGAACTGTAAAAGCAAAAAGCTGTGATTTGCAGTGCAGCTTTGCACTGCATAGCACACTCATCTGTAAGATCATAGCTTTAAAACAGCAGAGTTTTTCCTATCCTGGTAACCCATTTTGCATTTCTTTAAACTGACAATCCATGCAACAGGAGATACTGTGAAAAACAATGACAAAAGGATGTAGCAAGCAATTTCAGTAATAACTTCAAAGAAATGGTTATTAACCCTGGTTTTCACAGGAACAATTCTTTCTCTGCTAGCTGAAAAAAATTAAACCCAAGGCCAACTACATCCAGACAGCACAGATGTTGATTACCACAGGATTACTGGTACTTCACAGCAAGAGATCTAAGAACTTAAACCCCTCTATTTGTATTCTGTATAATGCACAACATGGTCACCGCTCTATTTGAATTACTTATGTTACTTTAGGAAACTGCAGCTGAGGGCATTAAGCACCCTATATGCTAAGAAATTTCAATCCAATACTTATGAATTTTAAATCAATCAAATCTCTAAACATTGTGTGCATTTGTAGAAGAATTAGTCAACATGAAAATGTTGTGAAAAATAGAAAATAAGAATGACAAATGAGGAACAGTTCCAGAAAGACAGGATTCCCACTAAACATTAAAGTACATGAGCTGAAGAAATCTACCAAATACATTCAAGACTCCCCATAAATTGGGTTCTTGAATCAGTGTCTTCAATCAGAACTGGCAGTAAAGACGTCCAGTTGCCTTCTGGGGACAGAAGGGAAGAGAGATCTCCTCGAATACTCCACTAAGAGCTGTGAAGAACAAATGTTATATTAGTTTCCCTGAGGAGAATATGGGCAATTGTACCAAGCAGCTTCCAAAAATATTTTACATCTTCAAAGCACTGGACAAAGATGAACTAACAATTCCCTGTTCCATTTCCTATTACAGACAAAGATGAATTCCAAAAGAAAAGCAAATCAGGCCTCAGGCTTGAGAGACAGAAGAGGACAATTCTTCAAGAGTGTTGGGATGGCCAAGCTAATTAATAGTGGTAGTTTAGTGAGAATCTCCTGGTCATAATTCCTACAGAAAAGTCCAGAGTGGTATATTTTGATACCAAGTGGTATATTTTAATATACTCCCAGCTGCCTGACTGTGTTTTGCTTGTCTGAACTCAATCCAACTGGCTAATACCAGCAAAAGAATTTGCAGATAGTCATAGGATCATAAAGCAACAGCTCAATGGACATAGATAGTAGGTGGATATTTTTGTTGTTTCCCAGTAGTCTGTCCTTGTTTTCATCTGCCTCCAATTACCACATGTAAATGTTGACTCCTAGAAAATCAAAAAGGAGTGTAAGGGAATATTTGGCAGTGACAAGGAAGAATTTATCACTTCTCCTAAAGGAGGACATCAGCCATTCAAGAGCTTTCCTGCCTGTTCTGCCAGTCTAGTCCTACTGGGCAGCTCAGGATATTACAGAGCATTCTAGAAGTAGCAGCAGCAAGGACTGGTTTCCCTCTTCCCACTGTAAGGGAAGAACTTTGAATCCATATAGACATTTTTTCTTAAACTAGATCACATTGAGCTTTGGTGAGTCTAAGTCTCTAATATTTTCTTTTGGGGAAGTCTTGTGATCTTGATGCATAGATGATTTTAATTACTTTCTTAAGATATTTTTCTGGAGGATCAGCATATTAACTCATGGAATTTCAGTGAAATTTAAGCCTGTTCAAAACACAACTTTTGCCTAGGCTACAACTATATGAGTTTGGGACATTGTTTAGTTTAAAAAAAAAACAAACAAAGAGTGTCATCATGCCTACAGAGCCCAACACAGCACACAATAGCAGTTCCATTTCTGTAAAGACATTTCATCCTCATCAAGCTTGTTCTTCCTCTCTTTTGGAAAAAAATACATTTATCTATGTCAAGCATAAATTATTACTCCAAATAACAGTGACTACAAATAGACAGAAAATATTGACGCTACATTCATTCAGTGGTGTGGCTAACCCAGCATACATTGTATGTACAAGCCCTAAAGAAAACCAGTGACCAGCTCTGCTGGAAACTCAAAACCAACTTTTAGAGACATTTTTACATATTTCTATGGTTACAGGTAGGTACAGGAGGGTGCATTTTTGAGACACCTCAGGGTTTTCCCAAATCTAATAAAGAGCCTGAATATCCTTTACATCCAATACACAAAACTATTTTAGATTATGTAAAGGAAACCAAGTTAATGAGAAAATACTATTACCAAAATATTTGGAAAGTAATTGTTTTCTAGAAAATAATTGGTTCAAGTTGGTTTAGAAGGGTTTTATGGAACAGTATTTGAACAGATCTGTATTACAAAACTGTCTACTAATGGAGCAATTGATAATTCTGTTAGGGCTGGGTATTTACAATATGATAAACAAACACAGTACTTGTGGTTATCGGCTGCTGTACACTCTGAAAACTTTTGAAAATTGTTACTCTGTGAAGGCACAGTGCTTTCGAAAAGTAATAACATACAAATAAGCACAGTGACATTTACTTAAAATTCTCTTGGAAAAATACAACTGAACGGAGCTGAAAATGTTACTGCAGTCAAATCCCTGTTGGAGCAAGAGGGAGAGGCACATCCTGTATCCCTTTTGGCTATTCTGCTGTGGGCACAGCTACTAACAACAGGGCAATGCCAGTTACAGCCAGCACTCACCACAAGTGGCACAGCAATGAAATGTAGCTGGGCTGTAAAGCTATGGTATTGACAAAATCACTCTGTTTGACTTACAACACCTTACGGACACATCTTTTTTGCTGCCAGGTGTGTAAGTAGATTTAAAACTAATAATAGTGTTTGATCTGTATCTACTACCGAGCTGTACAGCCAAAATCACAAAGCCAAATATTGAAACTCCGTATCAGGACATCCTTGGAAATTACATGTAAGGAGCAAAATCCATGCTTTTCACTTTACTATTAGAGTTCAGTTTCTATAAATTTTAAAAGATCATTTCTGCTTACACTTACATGAAATAAATTCAGATTTTTAAAAAAAAAAATTATTTTTGACCTATTCTCCTCCTTTTCTGGGGAGGACATTGCTGAACAGTTTTGCATTTCCCACTCCTATTCTGAACACAGACTTCTCACTGTTTATGCTTTGTCTGGCTCCTGCGATCCCTGCCCTTCCAACCTGAACACATGCAGCTGTGCAGTATTTTCAGATCCTTGCCAGGAGAAGCCAAATCACTCATTCTGTAGGGAGGGTTAGTGGGGAGTGACTTCCTAAGCTGGCAGGTGGGCATCATACAGCCGAAGAATGGCAGAAGGTGGCTACCAGTAAGATCAGAATAGAGCAGAGATGCTGTTCTGAGCATTTTCACTTCGTGTGAAAGAAATGGTTAAGGGTTTGTGTGAAAACTAACATCAGGAAATGCAGGTCCCGAGAGGCCCCAGAGCGCTGCCGGGGCTCGGTGTTTCCCGAGGGACCTCTGCAGGAGTGCCAGGGAATTGTCACACTCTGTGTGACAGCCTGCAGCGGCAGAAACAGCTGGGAAGGGCTGAGGCGGCGGGCGGAGCACAAAGGACAGCTCAGGGCAGAGCTGATGGTGCTGGTGTCACACACATCGCAGTTTGCACGGACTGAGCCGCGGCCGCGCTCCGCAGCGCAATCCCAGCTCTGCTGGCCGGGAACGCCCCAGGGCAAGAAATGATGTCCCTGCAGTTCATTAGAGATGGGGATAACAAACAGTTCACACATTATCGCTGCCTAGCAAAGCGGGAGGAGGCTGATCACCGCTGCTAGCGCCGCAGCCCCATTGCCGGCAGGCAGCGGCGGAGCGGAGCAGCTCAGCTCAGCTCAGCTCAGCTCAGCTCAGCCCAGCCCAGCCTAGCCCACTCAGCCCAGCCAGCCTAGCTCAGCTCAGCTCAGCTCAGCCCAGCCTAGCCCTACCCATCCCTGCCCAGCCCAGCCCTACCCATCCCAGCCCAGCCCAGCTCAGCCCAGCCCAGCCTAACCTACTCAGCCCAGCCCAGCCCAGCCCAGCTCTGTAGCTCAGGCTTCCACTGCCACCCGGCGGGCAAACGGGCTCTGAACCGGCAGTGGTGCATCAGGAGCACGGGCTCTGGGGATTCGCGGGGGAAAATAAACTGCTCAGCTTACACTCACGGAGATACTTTGAAATGCTTTTTGTCTTCTGATTTCCCGGCACTTAAAGTATGTTAGGCTTTTCTTGCAATGAGAAGTGCGAGCCCCTTTCAAAGGTAGGTTTGATTTAATCCTCTTTTCAAAGGGAATGATTTTTAAGAACAGCAAGTAGCACAAATCACATAATTAAGCTTCTGAATAGTGGTGATATGATTACTGGTGGTTGACAAAGCTTCCTTGTTTAAAACAAAGCTTTCCAATGTGATGAAGCTTTGATGAATCCACTACAGCCAGGCTACTCAGAAAGATGAAATGATGTACCCAAGAGAGTCAGAGTGCTTAAGATGCTCATCCATATCACAGCCACTGACTGATCATATGACAGCACTCCTCATCATAAATACATTAGATGGTTCCAGACTTCAAGTGTTATTTAGTGTTTTGTCACAGAAGGGTTCTTCTAAGCATTTGAAAATACAAAGCGATGTGACATCAAAGCAGCAAGAAAGAAACATTCCAGATGCAAACATGAAGTGGAAGTACATGGCTCATAGTTTGTATAACACTTTCATTAGGACTCAGAGAAAAGCATCCTTTAGGGTTATTGATTCTAATCTTTGCAAAAGTAAACATAACCTGGTATTTAAATACCCAGGTATTTTAACCTGGGTGTTTAAAAGTCACATTTTATTTGGAAAAAGAAAGATCTTTCCAGCTGGTCATAGTCAGGATTCCTGTTTTGCCCATGTAATCCAATGTAATCATTTGGATCTGGATCTGGAGCTCAAAAACTTGTATTCCTGAAGTTACCAGAAGAGTCACTTACTAGCCAGTGGCAGAAGAACACGATTTTCTTCCTCTTTGACTTCCAGGCACTTAGCAAATATCCTTGATGCCCTAAGGCCCCAGCAGGCATACTTCTGCCAGAGTAGATGAGAAAAACAGATAAGCTTTTAAGATCAAACCTTTTTGGTCACTGTAATTTTTCTGGAACCTCTGAAACTCATGATTACAAGGAAAATAATCAGCTCCATGATTATGTTCTCCATTTCAGGCTGTAAAGTAACTACTCTGAAGCAAACATGGCATAATCTAATCTACTTTACCGTAACAACAGCTGCAGTAAGCTTTGACAGTGATTTTCTTTTTGTCTGCCCAATTCCTAAACTCAAAGTGAAGTTTGAGCTTGAGAGGGTGCAGAACACAATGGGTGAAACCAAAGGCAACATTTATATGAATCTTAATGAAGCTGAATTCTCAACCTTCAGGCAACTTCAAGTCCTCTGCAAGTCAGACAATATCTGCATTACATGAGAACTTGATGTAACATTATGATACTCTCACAAGTACAAAAGGTTGTATTTTCCAGTACCTGATTCCCCTGTGACCCAGCTTTTAAAGTCATGATTATGAAAGGTTTGGGGAAGTGAAGGAAGTGTATGGAAAAACAGTGCAAATTGTTTTCTTAACAGCATTTGCTTTTAGAGCACGTCCAGAAGCGTTAAAAATATGCTTCAGATGACGGGAGTGATTCATGACTAGACAGCTGCTGAGAGAGACATCACTGACAGGAGAGAGGGGGAGAGAGTGTGTGACAGAGACGGAGAGAGATTTGACATGCAAATTACTTGGAGAAAAAAAATTAAATACCATTTCTTCTGAGTTTTAGAAATCAGAAATTATTTTAATGACTTTTGAATTGAAATGAAGTTGCATCTCCCGGAGCTGTCAGAATTTCAGTGCCCCTCAGACCTGCTCCACAGGCTACAGTTGTTATCCAGCTTGATGCTATGACTGTCTGCCATCACTTTCTGGGTAGGAAAAGGTAAAATCCTTTTGTCCACTTGGCATTTTGAAATATTAAGAGACTGACTACTGCATTTCCTGGCAAGTCCTAACTTCATAAATAATGCAATTCGGACATTGGTGTCAATCTTTAGTCAAAAAATTAAATAGAATTGGCTGGAAGAAAGTCCCTGCTCAACAAGTAGAAGGGATACTTTCCATAATCTGCATCCACAGAATAAATCTAGAAAGTGGTTGATTGAAATTGAAATACAAAAGCAATGACTAAACCATTTAACAATTGACTTTGAACTTTGATGTTCTAGTGATATACAGCATTCCCCATCTAAAAAATATCCTGGCAGCAGCTCCCACCTCTGGTCTGTACCTGCAGTCCCACTGCTTTTCCCTGTCCACTTAGCATGGAACTGGTGGCACAGCCCTCAGCCTGTGAGCACAGGACTGCACTGTAGCAGCCAACCAACAAAGAGCAATCTTCATCGATTTTCTGCTTTGATATTGCTAATTTCATACATATTTACAGTGATATGATGCTCCCTGAAGGCCTGAACTTAAATTTTGGATATTTGTCAAAACTAATCGGCCTTAATCTTGGTCTTTTCACAACTCCACATATGCATGCCTTCTGGCTTATTTAATGTGTATGGTTGTTGTATGGCCTTTTTTTCCCCTGAAATACTATGTCTTACTTTTTGTACGTGGGAAATGAGTATATGGAGGGCATTAATTCTGAAGTGGAAGTAAACCACAGTAAAATCAGGTAGAACTCTCTGCATCTAAATTTTACAAATTTTCAATCACTTCTAAAATTAGCATGTTAAACATTCATATATTTGCATTGAAAAAGCTAAGCTGATTTTAGAAAACCAAAATGATTAAATCATAGGCAATTTGTGCTGACCACCCCCTTTTTAGAAAGGGTTTTTTTTCACGTTCTTTGTTTCACCAGAATACAGATTATCTATTTGAAATACATGAACTGAATGGATTTCCCATTGAGGTTAGTGTATTCTAGCATTGTAATAAAGGTTATGAAAAGATGTCCGAGCACCAGCTGGCCTTCCTTTGATCCTCTCCATTCTTGTGATGATACATTTTCACACTTAAGATGATTCCCTTCTACCTCAAAGGCTGAGAGCTGCTTTGGTCCTTACAAATATTAACTGCAATCACAATGACCTATCTTTCTGGTTCCAGTCATCTGTTTAATATAGAGTGGAAGGTCAGAACTACATTAAAAGGGTCTGAAAGGCTTTATTTCAGTATACTGCCCCATGCAGAGCTTCACAAAAAGCTGGCAGACTTGTAGTTCATGCATGCACGCTCCTCAGCACTGCATTGTGCGCTTCTATTAATGGGCTTTTGTAACCTTCCAGGAAAAATTCCCTCACCAAGTGAACAAAACTGTTGTCAGATCTGAACACACATGTGAATATCAACTACAAAAAAGAAAAAAAAAATTATATTTAAACAGTAGGGGTACTGTCTTCAGAAAAAAAGGATGTCTGAGTCACTAGCTTGTGTCTTCACTAGGCTGTGTTTTAAAGGTAGTTTTTATCTATTTTCTAGGATGGAGATTTAATAGCAGAGGTGGAAACCAACTGTTTAGAGAAGGCAAATTCAATAATACATGTCAGTAAGGATTAATGAATAAGGCTATGGACCAGAAAGCACAAGCCTGTGTGTACCAATACAAAGGAATTTATTTGCAGCATAGTGGAGCACAGGTCACTTTGAAGTCATTAGCATACTGAATTACCAAATAGCGGCATCTACGGCACTTCAGTTGTCCTTAGAACACATTTCCCAAGCAATCACATTCTTCCTTTGAATCTGTCTGTAAAGCTCATGTTTATTTGCTTTCTGTTAAGGCTTCTCAAGCAGGACCATCTACATATCTTGCCATGTTTATCTAACACACTACTTCTCAAACAGGCTCTTTACCTGAAGAAAGCTAAATATCCAAAATCCCAGAACACACTCCAAAACATAGAGCCTGGAGAATTTCTAAACTTTTATAACTCTGTTTACCTATATGCTTCTACACTTTTCCTTACTGAGCTTGAATTCGTTAACCTCTGGTCTGGATTATGAGGGGTGGGTAAGTGGCATGAAGTGAGCAGCAAGGATTGAATGCAGCTGTCCACGTATGAATGGAGCTACCCACAGTGGGGAAGACAATGCAAGGAAAGAAAAAAGTGGATTCCAGAAGCAAATGGCCTATGGGGCCAGTTCCACTTGCTTCACACTGATTTTGTCTTAAATTTGGCTTGCTCTTGTATATGCCACTTAGATGTTTTGGGAATACTTCATGTGTAGCAATTACTTCCCTGGAAAATTATCAACAGGAGTTTAAGTGTATTTGAATTTGCTGAAGAAGCCATGGAAACAAAGCACAAGTGCTCTGTTCTAAAGCCCAGCCTCTGAATTCAAGAAACATCTAGTAGGCCAGGTTTAAAAAGAATCTGAGAGAATGCAGATGAAGTGTTAAAACGACAAAAACACTCTCTGGTCAATGGCAACAGGTAATAAACGAGTAGTAAGTCCTTCCTAATGAAGCTCTTCTTCCTTTTTCAGTTCTAACTAAGCTAGAAAGTAAGTCTCAAGCAGAGGATTTTTTTTGGAAGGAGAGTTATTTGAACTTAGGTGTAATTATATGATGTCTCCTTTTCCTATGTATACACAGTAAACATCCTCACATAAAAATGGCAGGTTACGTTTTGTACAGACTTAATGCTCTTTAATCAAAATAAATTTTAAAAACCAATCAAAATAAATCAATAACATAAAACAACCAAATTAAGCCTTCTAAAGGCAAAACACTAATTTAAATTTTGAAAATATTGTTCAGCAGTCAAATGACAGATATGTCTGCCCTGAACAAACCCAAACGAAGCCCTGAGTGGTCACCTGCATCTTCTGTAAAAAAAAGTGATTCAGGTTTGCAAGACAAAGAGCAGCTCTGAGCTGCAGGATTATTATTGTAAGAAATAACAATTAGCAGTCTTCTAATTTTACTAGGCCAGGTTGGTTGACATTCTCTTCCCAAAAATATTTTTCCTCTTTTTTTTTTAATAGCATGTCTTTTACATCAACTATAATGGCACTACTGCACTGTCTGGTACTGCCAAAGGACTGATGCTTATTCTTCCCCCTCAGCACCCTGGCTATGGGTATTGGTGAGCAATAGCTATGGAGGGGTGTCTGCTGCTTGAAAAAATGCATTTCCTCAGCACTGGTGCCATGGTTTCCACCTGTTCTTCAAAGCCATGGGGTGGCTGCTCCTCCCCAGCTGTGCCAGGCTTATTGCAGCATTAGAGCTATCAAACCATATTTGCTATTCCCACTCACACATCCTCTTCATTACAGACCTACAGGCTGGCATAGGAAATTATCAGGATACAGAAAAGATCCTTTTCAAGGTAGTTTTCTACTGAGATCTCCATGACCAAAGCTCAGGCAATACTAAATTGACTCGACAGGCAGTATTTGATTTTGGAAACACAACAGCAAAATACACTTTCTTGCAGTCAGGCAGTGATATTCTCACTACAGAGTGGCTGCAGGGATGGGGCTTCTTAACCAAAAACTCTTTACTTCATACATAAAAATTCATTCTCTTCCATCTGACTCCACCTACTAATCTTTTAAATTTTCTCTCTTGCTCAGCTTTTCCTTGAAGCCAGCTAAAAACAACAGTTCTTAGTGCTCCTTCCCAGTGCTGTAACTCCTTCATTTTCTGGTTCCAGCTGCACAAACTCAGATGGAGCAGCTTCCTCCTACCAGTGTTTGCTTTACTTCCTTCTCAAAGATACCACATTGCAACGTGGTGTTTTACCAAACCCTCCAAACTGCAAACAGCATTCAAAGCCTGGTAGCAGTTTTGAGAACTTTCATGTTTCTGGTGTGAAACAACTCTCACAGAAATACTGCCAAGCAAGGGGAATAATCCTTAATGCAACAGAGCTGTTCTCTTGATACAAAGCACCTGATACTACTCCATGATCTGATCTAATCCATGTGTTTAAAATATCTCAGGTTGCCACTTTCCGTTTATGATGGTTTCACACATTCCTCCAGACCTCCAACACACTGCTAGAACATAAAGGTTGCAACATGGTTTCATTTAAACTTATTCTATAGTGACTCCTCAAAAACACAACAGGGAAAGCAAAATCACTGGGGAATCAGAGACAACTAAAAAGTCAGGAGGTTCTTAAATTGCAGGTTTGTTCTTTCCAAGCAACAAAATCCTTGTGGGAACAGAGTCAAATTTCTATTTTCTCTTGGGATAAGTAAATTTAAAAATAGTTTCCAACAAGAGGAATCCTACAGAGCAACTGACTGGCAGATACCCACATTTTGCCTTGGGCACCGGAGCAAGGAAAGCAGAGTGAGAGTGAGCATGAGCACACGTGGTCAGGGACAGAACTGTAATACCTGGACCGTAGAATGGCACATGGACAATTCCCACAGGAACTGCAGTGTTCCAAACCAAATAACGCGAAAAGCAAAGAGTGAAGGACAGCTAAGGGTTCACATACATAAAGCGCTCCCTGCTTAATCCATGTGGGACTGAGTTCAGCTAGACTATGTGCTATTTTTAACAAACAAACTCTGCAAAAGCTTTTGTGTTTGACTTCACTAGCTGGAAAAATAGTGTTTCTAAGTTTTCTAGTATATGTGCACTACAAGAAAAGACAGGTAAAAAAAAAATAAATCCCAATTTGCTCTCCAGTGCAGCTATTTTTTTTTAACTGGTCTGTTAAAGTAGTAAAAAAGCTTTTCATAACATTAAATACTATTGAAAGAAATGTGTCTCTTTTGAGACTCACAGAGACAGTGTAATGAGCTGCCCCTTTTGTTTTAAGGTGTGCTGTACACTCTCTCATTTTAACTCAGATTGAAAGCAGCTCAGGAAGGTAGAGAGACCAAGTAAAGGAAGTATGGAAACAAAGCCCCAAGTTGTACTGTAAGGTGGTTAACACAACAAGAGATGAAACAACTAGTTTGGAATTTTTGGGGAGAAAAAATTGGTGAGCACCTTAAAAAGACAGAAGAATACTAAATTTTCCAAACTTTAAATTTCCACAGAACATCATGTATCTGTAGCAAGCAGTTTGAAACGCAGCAACTACTCAAAGCATCGAAGTATGAAAAGGCCTCTAAGCAACATTTCTATCCTGTAACAGTCTATTTATTTCATTAATCAGGCAATGTTTTATACTCATTCAAGTACAAGACAACCTACTGGTGTATTCATTGCATTTATTTTATAGTGCAGCTCTTCTTGTGATGGCATCCCCTTTAGCATTGTAAGCATAATTTGAATAGACAGAACTGTTACTGAAAATCCTTAATAGAAAGACAAAATACATGGAGCAAGGTAAAACAATTTCCCTTTATTCACAACTTGATCTTGGCCTTCATTGTACAAATAATCTGCTGTGCAAAATAGTTTATAAAATACTAAAAAAAAAGCTTTTGTTGTAAAAAAATAAAGTTTCTAGATATACAGTTACTTTGCACTATCACAGATATTGCCCAGTATTTAACATTTAAATTTAATATCACAATACTCAGGTCCTGTAAACCAATGACCCTACTGGTAAGAAAGCCACTACTGAAACTCAGGTTCACTAGGGATTGGTTAAACATTTTCCTCCTGCCATATCTACACCCTTACACAGCCCTGATGATCCATGATTGGAACTGTACCCATATCATCAACTTAGACACTGGCCATCCTTTTCTTCATTATCAGGTAAAAAAATTCCAAGTTAAATGGTAAATTTAGTTGGTGGCAAATTTTAGTAAATCATGGCAGTAACACAGGAGCTACACAGTGCAGTCACAGAACAACAAAGGTCCCCAACAGTGCATTTGAACTTTGCTGAGAAGCAGCGTAAATAAAGGCAGGCTACACGTGGTTCTGGGAATTAGCACTTGGATTCCTGTCAGTGTCCAAGCTACCTGCCTTAAAAACTCCCTGTGATCTCTATGCTGCAGAGCAGTTACAACCACGCTAGCATGGAACGCCTCTAAGAAGTTTTGCTAAGGTCAGCTAAGCCCTCACTGCTCCAACTCACTTTCATTTTGCAAGGTCTTCATGGCCAAGCCCCAGAGGGTCATGCTGGAGAAGAAGGGGCCCTCGCTACCCTTGTAGGCAGCAGAGGAGGCTCGGCTGCCCAGGGGCTCGCTGCAGTGGCCGTCCAGGCCAGCCACCGAGGAGCGGATCAGGGGAATGCCCTCGGGCTGCAGGGGCTCCTCTGCTGAGGACACATCCACGTCTGGGTAAGCGTATGCTGGGGCTGGGGTCTGCTGCGCCTGGGCTTTCAGCAGCTTAGCAGAATCCACGCTGAGTTTCTCGGGGTTGGCCGAGTTGTGGTGCTGGACCATGGATCGCAGTTTACAGTAAGAATCCGCGGAACTGTCAAATTCCGCCGAGTTTCCAGCTGGATGAATGGGAAATTTAACAGACACTGGTAACAACGTAACAGACATTTCTGGGCCAAAAGAGTCAGAACTCTGGGACTTGTCCAGGTCGGAGGCTTCAATGCCTTGGGTGAACTCCTCGAGTGCGTGGGGCCCCTCCTCAGAGGCTCTGCAGTGCATCTTCCTGTGCCGCCGCAGCACGGCGGAGCGCGTGAAGCACTTGTTGCACGTCTCACAGGTGTAGGGCTTCTCCCCCGTGTGCGTCCTCACGTGCCTGCGCAGGTCACCTGAGCCTGCAAAACACTTCCCTGCAAGACACAAGTGATGGATTCACATACGGCTCTCAACACAAGTGAATAAACCTGTTTTAATTACAGAAACTATCGAGGGATATCGTATGTCCCATCCTTTATCTAGAACAGGTTCAAACAAGTTCCATCTATTTTTACAATTCCATTAACTTGTTTCTTTCTCTTGATCTGATTTTCAAACTTGTGTTTCCAAATGAATGGGTTTAGCTTTTGTCTCCAGAGACAGGAATATCCATTAGTACTTGAAAGCTGTGAGTGCTCTCAGTTTGTCTCAATCTTCACGCAGAAAAGAAAAAAATTAAACTACCAATTTAATTTGTCTGTCTGGAAAAAGAGTATGCTGATAAGCTTCTAAATATATTCTTCCAGTGAGAGCTGCATCATACTAAGAAATGGTTTGTTCATTACCAAGGAACTACTCTCAAACTGCTGACAAAAGTTAGCTTTTTTGTTAACTTTAGGCTAACATAATGCAGCAGTCCTTTTTTATATTCTAGCCAGAGAATGTGTGAGAACTGTATTTTTTTATTGTAGTAAATATTAGAATACAGAAAAATATTCAACTGTTTGTCTGTCTTTAAAGTTAAAGACTCACATACGCTCAATCACCATGCTGCTAAGAACAGAGTCTGAGGCTGAACCAAGGCAAAGTGGAGAACAAGCAGAAAAAGAGAGAATTGATTTCCAGAATTGCCACATGATTCGGACACCTCACTTTCTTTAAAACAGCAGAAGTACGCTTGTGATTTTTATCTCATTTATTTTGTGAGGACAGATTTCTTCTAAAAAGAACCCAATAAAACTGCAGTCTCCATTTTCAGCAGCATAATTTTTATTTTGCTAAACACATTTCTCTTCAGAATAGCCATTAAACAGTAATGATAAGACTAAAAATTACTGGAGTAATACATCTGGATTTTTTGCATAGTGTGAATGATTTCTTAATGTTTCATCAGATCCTTTTTGCACAATTTTTGCCTTTTCAGAATAAGATGACTTGGCTAAAATCAAAAATATTCAAAAGACCACTACAAGACAAAATGAAAACAAGCCTGTTTAATGACAGCAGCACAACTGATTGTTTTTGCTTTCGTATCACATGTATCTATTTCCTGATTCTGATGCAAGGCCTCCTAACAATATTGGCTTTTTCTTGTGCCTTAAGACAGTGCAAAGAAAACATACTGCAGCTGGATTTGAACATATGAAGCTACCCTCCTCCAATGCTGATTCCTCAGAACATAAATGAAATTCTGTGAAAATAGCACATAATGGCGAAAAAAATAAATACTATGCAGGATGCTAAGTAAACTATGAGCTCAGAAGGGACCTGATCAAAAGCCATTTTCAGACCTCCTGGCAGAATGGCCTAACAGATTTTGAAAATGAGTGTTCTGAAATACTGATTCAGTTTTGATTTTATTCCAGAAGCTGAAGCAAAGGAACAAAAGGCTGTTATTATCAAACTCTGTGGGTGAATGCAGTTAAAATCAAATAGTATGCAATTGGAAAAAAAAAAAGATCCCATCAATAGCTGAGTGATGTCAAACCTAACTTTACATCAGAAAGGACTATTCTGAAATTAAATCTATTTTTGAAGCAGCTACTATGAGCAGCTCTTTAGCAAACATAGGTTGATTCCTCTCACTTCCTTTCTCTGAATTTCGACTGGAATTCTCTTTTAAACTTAAAAGAAATGAAGGAGTTTATTACACTAAGTGAAAAACTATGAAGCATGCAAGACAGAAAAATTTGTGACAGACTTCCACAACAAGATATTTCAATTTAAATCAGTTTTGATTAATTACTCGATTGACAGAAGAACCTTTTACTCATCATTTCAAAAGCAAAGACACAACCAAGCAATGCACAGTGAACCTTACCACAAGCTGAACAGCTGTATGGTCTCTCTCCAGTGTGCCTTATCCTGTGCTTCACCAATTTTCGTTGCATATTAAATGACTTCCCACATTCATCACAGGTGAACACTTTATCTGCTGTGTGGGTCTTTTTGTGCTCCTTTAAATTACTGAAGTTACTGAAACCTAGAAAAATATAACAGACTCTGAAATGAAAATGACTCCTCACTTTCCAGTCAAAAAACACGAGACAGAAACTTTAGTTCTTACACACCTCTGCCACAGATATCACACAGGTGAGGTTTTTCTCCAGAATGAATAATTATATGGCGCTGAACATCACCAGAAGCAGCAAACCTGTAACACAACACAGAAACCCAATTAGAGTCTTTAAAAGACCCTTATTTTCCTAAATTATCATAAGGAAATTGGTTTGAATTAATGCCTGATGTTCTGGACAAAGACTAAGACATAAAACACAGATAAATGGATGGAATTAAGAAAACATTTTTAAACTGATAATGTCCAATTAAATTTATGCTAGGAAAAACCCTCCAAAAAACATTTTTGCCATTAATGTTACTAATTAATTTTGCATTTTATGCTATTCCTGCATTAGTGTATTTTCTGTCACCTGTTAGCTAGCAGAATTATTTAATGCTTTGCGTAAATTTGTCAAATTTCCCATATTTCAGAACTCCGTAAAATGTAAAAAAAAAGTATTACCAATTAATGAAAAAATGTGAGGGAAAGGTAAAAACCAGCATGATTTATTGTGACTCACACTGTTCAAAATACACACAACAATATAAAACACACATAATATATAACACAACAATATAACACAACAATAATACACTCAATGCTGTTCTTATTTATGTACCAATACACAAAATATTTAGACCACAGGCTCTGGTGCCATGATTATCTTACTCCCAACAAGCCAACTGCAAACATTTATGTATTTTAACCCTATCAGCACACATTTAAACCCAGAGTCTTCTAAACAAAACTGAGAAGCATGCTGCCTTAGCTCTTGGCCCATAGTTGAAGATTATCATGATGATTACATGAACACATTTTTTCATGTTAACTTTACTAAGATGAAGAATTTTACTCACCTTTTCCCACAGATTTCACAAATGTATGGCTTCTCACCAGAATGTCGCCGTAAATGTGTCTGGAGATTACCTGCCTGAAGGGAGAGCAATTTAAGCATTTAAATTCAGCTTGCCTGTTGTTCTATACAGGTAAAAAAAACATTGATGGGAACTATGAGACTGGCTTTTTATTCCTACTTCTAAGGCAGTGTAGACTATAAAGCATGTAAGAACTCAATCATCCTTATCTAATGAAGCCAGACTACCATGTACTTCGACATCAAATTGTTTCTATATGCAATTATCCATTGAGAAGAAGAGAAATAGGAAAAAAAATAAGAAGCCTGAAATCAAATACTAAGAGAAAAGAAAGACCTATAATTGAAAGTAGATCCAATTATAAATGAAAACTACACTATCTAGAATGCAGTGAAAAAGAAAACTTACTAACTTACTAGCAATATGGTTCATGTTAGTCTCACTTTCCCTGTCCTACAAGTAAAATATTGTTACACATGGATGTCTGAATTCACCCATCAGGTGGTTAAAAAGAAAAGAAATTATTCTATCCATAGAATACTCAAACCTGAAATTATTTACTTATACCAAAATAAAAGAACAGGAACAAATGGGACCACTGCCAACATATCTCTCCTCTCTCAATCCTCTAAAAATCATACTAATCTGGTCAGCAAACCAGATAAAGACTAGATGAAACCTTCTTACTGAGCCCAACTTTTTTTAAAATGTTTTAAAGCCACTGGTCCTTGTGAATGGCTACTCCACTGAGTCCATTCTCAAACTACAAGATACACCTTGCAGAAGATCTGCAGATGTTACATACATTGTGCACACTTCCACAGTCAGTTTTTTTAAACCTTTTTGATTGACAATTGCCTGATTTTTATTTAACTAAGGAAACATCAAGTCCTTTACATCAGAAAAGAAAATTTGGGATGCAAAGATTATCATGTCCTCATCAGTCACAGTAAGATAACAAAAATAAGACCCAGACTAATTCCTTCTGACTAATTTAAATACTAAATTACCTGTTATGATCTATCACTGTAATCAGACTGTATAATATAGCAGAACTCAAATGCTGCAGACACACACACAGAGGACAGTATTGAATGGATCAGTGTTTGAACCCTGAAAGACCTGTCTTTAACCTCTGTAAATTTTTTCAGACAACAGTGTGACTGAACAACTGTTTCCTAAGGCCAAACTTTCTGATACTGAACTCCACTCAAAGAAAGGTATTAGGTACTTCTTTCTGGGGAAGAAGAAGATGAACCATGGAACAATTTTTGCTTTTCAAACACAGGGGATTTTGTGCCACAGTGCATTTTAGAAAAACACATAGAAAGAAAAACAGAACCTTTATTTCTATCCATGTCACAAACAACCCTATCATGGGCCTTTGAAAGTTATTTCAGATAAAGACAGAGGGTGAATTTGAAGTGCAACAACTATTTTGAAGCAGTTTCCACAAAGACATAGTAAGTAAGAATAAAAACATTTTACAAAAAGCAACAAGTAGATCTCTTTCTGTATTACAAGCCCATGTCCTTTCCTCCTAATGAGGACAAAGCTTGTTACTAACTGTGCTAAGACAAAACATGGCAAAAACATCATTAGCTTGTATTCTTTCTTAAGCTTTAAAGCTGCCACACAACCTTGGTTAAAGCATCACATCCCATCCCAATCAAAAAAAACCTAAGGGGACCTCTGCTTGCATTTCAGTGCAAGAACAAAAATGCTCAAAAGACTCCTCTAAATGGTTGTTGCATAGACCTCCTCACAAATTCAGAGACCAGAGAGATAAACCAAACCTAGTTCCCCTGTAAATGGCAAGCTTTCAAAGTGAAGCAACTTATGCATGTGGGGCCCAAAAGAATCTCTGCAGGAGGAGGAAAAACACAGTACCCTGATCACCAGCCAGGGTTCACATCACAACAAGTTGTGTACAAGCAGTAAGGGAAGAAGCAGGCTTGGAAGTAAAAAAGGAAAGTTTTCCTCAAAAAATCAAAGACTTTTATGGCTGTTTGTTCCCAGCTGTGAGCTCCCACATCGATTTCCCCTACTTCTTTCATTTTCTGTGCCACATTCCAACACACAGCACATCAGCCACATCCAGCAGGAGCAGACATCCCACCAGGCCCAACAGCTGCACTGTCTCAAAAGCACAGAACATGAAGGCTTAAATAAGAAAAGAGTTTCTATTTCTGTGCCTGCAGACAGAGAAGATAAAGGACAAGATCGGAGATGCTATTTTAAGCAAAAAGTAGATAGTCATTATCCTTGCATCTTGCTTTCTGCTCAGTGAATCTTACTTAACTTGCAGCATTCAAAAGCAAGTACCAAGCAACATGCAAGACCCCTTTATGAGCAGAAAAAGAACTGCAGCACAGAGGTTGAATGCTCTGGCTCCTGTGCTGGATGTGGAGGGATTGTCCATGAATACGTATCTACCTACACCTACACCTTCAGGCAAGTGAGGGCACATGGAAGCTGTTTGGGAGGGTTTAATCAAAAGGCAGAAATGTCCAGCTTTGTCAGAAGTTTTACTCCTGTCATTAAAGAGGAGCAAAGAATACTGCACGAGTAGCCTGTCATGCCTGTCATACACTCTGACACTTCCCCCACTGCAGTAGTACAGAATACCACTCTATTTGCCAAAATAAGGGAATGTGAAATATCCATGTTTTTCTTTCAATAACTAGAAATTCAGCCATCTAAATAAAGGAAAACGGTCTTCTTTGCCTAAAAAGCATGCCCAGTTTTGCTGAAAATTGCCCAATAAGCATGATGAAACAATATTGTTCACTGGATGCAGTCTTATATTCATATTTAGCAACAAGTAGAAGACAAAGGCATCAGACTCATGGGCTAACCAAGACCCACTGGTGGGCTGTGAAACTGAAGCAAGAGCAGCACAACAAGGAGTGTGTGGGTAGGCAAAAAACACATAGCTCTAATTCTTAAACCAGGACCCATAAGAAATGCCAAAGCTACTTGCAATAATTATGTAATCTTTGTATAAAAATATGCACCTGTTTATTGACTGCTGTACTTATGTGTGCACATCTCAACCACAAAATCAGAAAGGAAATAGACATTTTGGAAATGTGAGGCAACCAGGCACCAAATTTGTAAAAATACAAATTAATTGTTGTACCCAGAACAAGAAACAAACACTGGAGGGCAAATAAAGCAGTTAAAACTTAGGCCCTATATGTAAGCATGGAATTTCACAAGAAGTTTTTTTAAATTCATAGCTGAGTTTTGCCACTTCAGACAGGTCATGATATTCTCACTGAAAGAAACTGAGCCCAGTTAGATGGATGTGATGTTTTTTTATCTGACTGAAATCTATTTAATAATTTATGCCCTTTAGGAAGATGAAACTGTATTGTGAATATAACATTATAGAATAATTGAACCTGCACTTTTTTCAAACACTATAAAAATGCTATTCACAACATACCTCTAAGCATAAATCAAAAGAATATTTTGGAAATTAATGTTCTTTATATTTCAAATATAGCTGTGGCCCTGTATACTTAAACATTCATTTGAAGGTAAAATACATAACAAATCTACTGAGAGCAGACAGAATCAAAGACACAGCATACATCTAAGAAATCTAAAACATTCTACATGCTATTTTCAAATAGGACATTTTAATAATTCATCCCTAAACTGAATTCTGTCTTAGAACAAAAAAAGAAAATCTAATCTTAGACTCAAGATTTTTAGAATCAACACATTTCAAGTGTAAGTACCATAATATATAAAATATTCCCACCTGTGAGAAGTGTTTCCCACAAATGTTACATTCAAAAGGTTTCTCACCTAAAAGAAGAAACAGAACATAGAACTTCTAATAGTTGCAGTAGAACAGAAATGTTTAAAATTGATACACTTTCTTTTAAAACATGTAATGTAAGAGTAAAAATATCCCCAAAAGGACACTTACCCATGTATTTAAGGGGAAATTCAAGAGGGAAATACAGCTTTTACCACTAAGTTTGTTATGCAGACTCACTTAGAATTTATCTTCCTAAACAAGTAGAAGAGTTTGAATATAAATGGGTGCAGGTTTTAATCTTTTAAAAATACTTTCGATTTGAAATGAAAGGAGCATCATATCATCAGGAAGAACAGAATAGATGACAAGGCCCAACAACAACAGTGATGGCAACAGCACCTGTCTTTCCCCTTGCATAGAGACACATTCCTAAAAAGAAGGAGAAATGAAAGGAAGCTAATTTGGAAGAATTGTGGTTTTTGATTTTAATGTTTACCAAACATCTCTGCTCAGCACATAGCCATTCACTTCCAGAAAATATATATTTGCCTTCAAAATCTCATCCTATATAAGAGTACTTGAAGATTACTCAAGTATTTTGCTCCAAAATTCTCAATTTATACATGTAAAACTGTTATCCTTCAATCTCCAAAAACAGATTAGCACCTTTATAAAAACTGGTGCAGCTCACTTTAGCTTTTCAAAATAACTTGTCTCTCAATCTAGAACATGATTGTACAACACTTCAATTCTCTCATTGTTAATTTAAGACAAATATGTTTTTGTAATAACTTTTTCTCCTCTATAGTATTTCATAAAGGTGTATTTTAATTTCCCCTGCTTAGTTCTTGGTTTCTTAGTTTTTACACTGCTGATAAAATTTCATGTCCACCTTTTAGAATTTTGGAAACAAAAATTATGCTCAATGACAGTCACACTTATCATCATTTTTCAGGAGACTAACTGCACATTTAAAGGACATTTATAATCTGTCCTACATATGCAGGGCAACAAAACTAGTGTAAATCCATGTGATTTTGAAAACAGAATATTTCCAAAGGGAAAAAGAGCTCTTACACTGTGTTTCATCTTGGTCATGATTAAAAAAACCAGTCTCAAGATTTTTATTTACTTCTTTAATTTTAATTTTCCTGACTTTACAGAACACCTCTTGGCTTCTCTTCCATTAAGTATTTTCTACATCAATATTTTTCCTCCATCCTTGGAAATGTTACAAGCAACATCTACCATATCCAGGTGTGGGAGTTCCATTTTCCTTTCCTCCTGCCAAAAACAGATGAAGTTCTTTCAACATACTTTAGGATCAAGAACTAACTGCAATTCTCTTTAGATTTTAAAACACAGAGTAAACATACAGTTATGTTACTTCACAGATTGCAACCTTGCAGTTAGTCTGACAGCTTGAGGCTTAATCTGCTTTGTCTACTTAAGGAAGAATGGAAATCTGGCAGTTTTAAAAAAGCTTTCCTTCAATTGAAGATAAAAATTATGAAACCAGTAAATCAACTATAAAGTCACTCAACTAAAAAAAAGCACCGAGGATTGAATTCGTTATGACTTTAAACTTGCAAAACACGAAAAATTCTAAGACTGACAACACAAATTTAACTGAAACCAATAGGGAGCCAGATCTGTAGCAGCTGGGAAGGATTCTGAAGCCATCAAAACATCAAAATAATAAGAAACTGAGGAAAAAAACCACTAGTATACAACTTCTGCAGAAATTACCTACACCAAAAAAAAAAAAAAAAACTGGAGACCTAAAGAATAGTATCTGAACAGGAACCCACTCTGAAATGACTAAAGGGAGAGGGAAAGAATTGGAGGCTCAAATTTCTCCAAACTATTATTGTAGGCTGCATGCAGCCTCATTCTAACTGTACTGATGGATAAAGAACTGGAGGCTTTTCCCCCAAGATAAAGATAAAACAAACAGGGTTTTTTTATAAGAAACATCATACTAGTTTTTGGAGAATTGCATAGAATTCCAAACCACTGAGCTTATCCAGTAACCTATTGCCCAGAAGCAATTAGCCCCACTTTACCTGAGAGTGTATTAGTAAGAGTGCAGCTAATAAGCTGAAGATTCTTCTCTGCCTAACACTGGTGAGACCATATCTGGAGCCTCAAGAAAAGAATGCAAACAGGAAATCTTACTGCTATCTACAGCTCTGGGAAGGCAGATGCAAGCAGGTTGTTCCTGGTATCCAGACTTAAGACAAGCGTGAAAGACACAAGTTTGATCATGACAAATTCCAATTAGATATATAAAAATATTTTACCCCATGAGGGTGGTCAGACACTGCGAGTGATTGTCTGGAGAGGTTGTGGAAATGTCCAAAATTTTCACTACACAACGTCATGAACAAAACACATCTAATTTGATGTGCCTTGAGCAGTAAACTGGAGCAGATTACCTCAGGAGATCCATGCCAATCTAAATTATTCTATGATTATCCAACTGTCAATAAATTCCAAACACCAGGATTGTATCCTCCTTGTTCAACACCCTGTAAGAAGATAAAGTACACAATAGTGGGATCCATGGCTGGATCAATAGCAATAGAGAAAAACTGGGGAAAAGTAGTAACTGAATATAATTTAGATGCTGCTTCACTTCACTTTTGAACCCTTGGGCTGCCTTGTGCTTTCTATGTTCCATTGCATCCTTTCTTGTTCAACATTCTGCAAGAAGAGGCGAAGATAAAGTACACAACAGTGATCAGAGCAGAGTTGTGTCAGCTCCAGAGGAGAAAGGGAATAAGGCAGAAGTGGTGTTCCTGATGAGATCACAAAGGTGAGCAGCTGTACTCACTAAGGCAAGGAATGCTGGAAGTTGCTGGAGCAAAGCTCGGAATGAAAAGGTTGAGGATCAACAACGTATTACATGGCAGTGCTACTCTGCTTTCCTGTGGCATTCCATCCTGCCAACAGCTCTTTCCATTGGCCCAAGTTTGTTTTGGGTTGTTCTTTTGAGATGTTCCCTGAAAATACATAAAATACCCCAACAAAACTACTGGATGTTCCTGGACAGGTATGGACTATATATAAGAGATATACTTGATTCCTTTCTTTCACACAAGTCAGTATAATAACAAAGAAGAAATTATAACATTCAGCCAAAATCAACCAAAGCCAGTGCAGTCAGCTCTGTTTAGAGACTCCTTTAAATGTCCATGAGCAATACAATTAAAACAGCCAGACATGCCAGTACAATGAATCATGAACACACTTTGGCTGCCTTCACATAGAAAACTCATCAATGCACCCATGCTAACCTGCAAATTCTTTAGTAGTTCCTAGTGCTCAGAAGAGGGATAGAATTTCACATGTGCTTTTTCTTGATAACCAGACCACCACAGCACTTGTGTAGAAAGAATTGTCATTTTTGGGTTAAAAACAGGTTTGCTAGTGTGACATTTATATTATAAATTAACTCTGCTAAGATTTTCAAATTTAGTGTCAATGTACCAGTACATGTATGATCATTTCCAAAGTGATGTTTATTTGACAAGATTGAGAGAGATGCATTTGTATATTTAATACAGGGAGAAAGAAAAGCAAAAAATATTCAACAGCTTAACCAGGAGTAATACCATCTCAAGGCCTTTGAATCAATTGTTACCTGCCTAACCATGGTAATTCTTAAAAACTCTTCTAAAGAAGCATATCTAATAATAGAACATGTTGGTTAAATTGAACAGACAAATTAATTAAGTTGAAGTTAAACTAGACCTTGTTTTTCACTAAAATAAAAAGATACTTAGAAATAATTCTACGTTAGGTTTAAAAATATTACCTGTGAGTTTTTAAAACAAAGTATGTTAATTCAAAATTCCCTTTTACTCTGCAGCCTGCAAGAGCCTTATTCTCTAGGTAAACAAAATGAAAGTTTTTCTTTAATTTCTACATATTTCTACAGGTTAAAAAAAATTACTACCAAGCCCTAGACACTTGTATCTTACAATGAATATATGACCAGAGAGAACAGAGGTATTCTTAGTATACTCAGAGTACCATTTATTTGTTTACACCTTTAATTGTCATCTGGCTCAAACATCTGGGCCACCTGACAAAATGACTAGAAATGACTCATCTAAATGCAGGACAAAACCAAAATTTTCACTGAAATTTCATTTTCATCGAATTCACACAATGTTCTTTGAAAAATCACCCAAAACCCCAAATACATAGGAGAAATTCTACAACTCCCAGCAAAACTTGGTATTGCAGTTCTTTATTCCTGTAGGATTATCCATTTAAAAAAAACCAAACCACAGCCTTTTGAAAGTAGACCCTTAACCACCATCTCTGAATCAAGAGACACTGCAAGATACTCTCTGTAATTGAACTATTTGGTCTGCAGACCAAGTAACTGATAACTGTACCTGTATGAGACCTTTTATGTAGCTCCAAATTGCTTGGATGTTTGAAAGCCTTCCCACATAACTCACAAGTATATTGTTTCTGTGACTGAAGAGTCTGTGATTGTCCTTCTTGTTCCAAAGGACCCTGAGATCTTTCCACTTCAACAGCTTGTTCAAAATTCTCTGAATTCACTGAATCTTCAGTTTCCTTTTCATCACTGACTCTAACATCTGTTGTGTCTGTAGTACTTTCATTTACAGGTTCAATTACTTCCGTTATTCTGCTGTCATCTTTTTGGGGCTCAGGTGGCTGCTCTGCAGATTTCTGAGCTCTCAGAAAATTTAACTTTTTGAGGTGTATTGCCTTTTTCAGCCGCATCTGTCTGGTGGGCTGCGTAACTGTGCTCTCTGCATTTTGGTCTGGAGCAGCTTCGCTTGCAGACTGAACCAGAAAGTTTGAAGGTAAATGATCAGAGGTTTCCAGAATACACTCAGAGTGATTGACAGTGCAAGAATTATTCTCCACTGTGTTTATTTCTGTGGATGTGTTGTAAGAAAAGGATGGTTCTGCTCCTCTCTCGTGATCAGAGCACGCATTTTGTTTATAGAACTGTTTGCTGTAAAAGTTGCGTAGTTTATAGTAGTAATTTGGTTGTTTAAATGGAAGCTCTGTGCAGTTGCCATCTAAGGAATCCTGTGGTGGTTTCTGTCCATCACCTGATGAGGTGTGCAGATTCACAGGCTGTGATGTGTGTGAGTGGTGCTCAGCCAAGACTTTGTTAGCTGGTGTGTCAGCCGAGCACTCGGGCAATAGGTTTGTCCCATAGCTGTCACTGGCACAGCTGGTATCTGCACCCAAAGTATTCTGCAGTGAAAATACACTATTACACGGCATGCTGGCTGCCTGCTCCACAGCTGTGGAAGACTTCAAAAAGGTGTGGCAAATGTTCAGCACATTTTGCACTTGGAGGCACTGTGCAATGTCCAGCATAGCTTGTACATTGTCCTGACTAAGATCCAGGTGGGAGGTGTACATGAAGTCCAGGATCTGGCCTATGCCACCTACATTTTTAATGTCCAAGTGAAACACATCATTCTTCTGGCCTGAAGAATTCTGGAAAAGGGTCCTGATAAAATAAGGTAAATATTCAAGTACAAACACAAATAATTCACAAACACTTCAGTAAGAAAAACATACATAAATCTCAAAAAGGCTTGGTATGAAACAAGTTTGTACTCTAAAGCCTTACCTACATTGCTGTGTTTTTGAAGATGAATTTCTTAAAACTGCTCAATTACTTGTCTGATATATTAGTCCTACATTCGTGCACTTGAACTATAAATCAAAGTAAATGATCATTTATCTAACTTTAATTCTGTATTTTTTATGTTTTCAATTAAAACCCTATCCTTGTGGTTTCTTATCCACCATTCTTCACATATTAGGTGCAGTGGTGTATTTATGGATAATCCGCAGAACTGGTTGACTCAGAATGGTTTTTCTCCTTTCATCTTGGCAAATCAAACAGGACATAAGAAATTTTCTAGCAAAATGGAGAAGACAGACCTCAAAGTCAGCTAAACTCTTCTCCTCTGGCAACTGAGCTTGTCCATTGAACTCCATCAGTAAGCCTATCAAAGCTCTTAGCATTAGTTCTTTCTCCACAAACACACAAGAGGATAGCAATATTAAACAAGAAGATGGCATTATTTGCGATTTATTCTCTCATAACAAAAAAGGTACTATTTCACTGGTTTTTTTGCCTTACTGGATAAGAACCAAGTAAAAGAATAATGAAGAGTACAGGTACATAATCCTAAAACAGCAATGCAACCAATACCCACTGAATTGTCACTGAATGACTACACAAAAGTTTGATGTAAAGTATTCTCAGCATCAGAGATGTAGCTCTTCACATGCACAAGCAGTCCTAGATCAAGTGGGTTCATATTCTCTCTCAGTCACCTTCCCATTAAAATCCCGATACTCCCACAGTAAACAATGACACATAAATGGGGTCATATGTAGTTACCTCCCTACACTAAAAAATGTCCCAAACTAGATGGTTCCTCTTTGAGGGCTAAATCTCAAATTTGGTTTTGTTTAAAGGTGGGCATGATATCAATGAGCTCTAAATCTTAAGAAAATCTGAATCTTTGCCGAAACCTTAGAAATGCAGGGCATACTCTGAAGCCAGTGCCCATGTCCAAATTCTTTTATAAATCTAGACCATCCTATCTAAATTAAAATCAGAACTATTATGAACAGATCTGGGTTGAGAGCCTAAATTAATTAACCACTTATATCCTATTGAATTTGAATAGTAGTGAGTTCTTAGCTCTTTTTAACTGCTTTAAAAATTTGGTCTTTGAGCACAATTGCACTTCATCAGCAATACACCACTAGAGGAGAAAAAGGAACCCCTTATATTTTTTACCTCATCATAACATAAGAATAGGTTTCTTACAAATGAATTAGCAGTCAAGCTTTAGAGATGTTTCAAAAAACAAAGTCTAAAAACTGCCAGATCTAACAGCTTATTTATATCTAATACAAAACACTAAGCTGGGAGATGCAGCCTCCAACACTAGCTGGGAGGCACAACTGAGGGCAGTACAGAAGGGGAAGAAAGCAGTGATGTGGCATAATAGGCCACCTGTATACCTTAGAACACAGTTGTTGTCCCTGAGAATCTGAACAAGCAGAGATTCACTAATAACCTATATAGTCACATTTTATTTAGAATATGATTGATTAAACAAGTCCCATTATTTGGAAATGGATAATGTTTTATCAATTATAACCCTTATCTGGCTCTGTTCATATACTCTACTATGTTCCTTGTATGCAGTTATCTTTTTCTGATGAAATACTGAATGCAGGTCCATGCAGAATTCATTATATGAAACACTATAAGCAAGTGAATCAAGAAAATGTCAAAATCAAAGAGCATACTATGAATACTTGACACAGCTTTATCTCTGGACAAAGAATTTCCCTTTTCACCTTATGCTGCCAAGAGTTACTCTGCAATCAACAGAAAAAAAAAATCCTTCTTAGAGAAAACCTCATTTAGTTAACTTGTTGAAGAGAAGACGTTTTTACCACATACCTGAAATATTGACTGAAAGCAGCTAATACATTTTTGTGTGCTTTGAAGCAGACACCCTTCACCACCAGCATGCAGTCACAGAGAAGCCCCTGAATGCGCTGTTCATGTAGCTGCTGGAGAAGATGACAGCTGTGGCTGGCAACAGTGTCCATGCTAGAAAATCACTTGAATTACCTACAATGAAATAAAATGCTAAGGTGAATATTAAATTACAAAATTAATATAAAATATTGAGACAATTTTTAGAAATTTTACGATTTGTTTTAGCTTTTAAAGGAAACAGACTTGAGTTTACACTTGAAATTTGACTGCTAATGACATTTTTCTATTTAAGAATAGTATTGCTCACCAACAGATACACAGCAATACACTTATATTTTAACAGAGCCTTGCAACAGAGCATCTGCAAAAAATCAATGGTGCTGCCCATAAACTGCACAAAAAATGCACCCAATTTAGACAAACTCCACAATAACATATCGCATGTACAGAATCGGTAGCATTTGTATAGGAAATGCTAATTTTCTTCATCCTCTAAACTCAAAATGGAGAACAGTATTACTATTATTTGAGACATTTGTTGCTGTTTTAGCTACATACATTTCCACTGTGGATCTGATTAATCAGAAAAATTAGCATTGTATTGTTTCCAATACAATGTAACATCTAAATTAAAAAAATCCCCTCTAAACAGGTTGAAAAGACAAGTCACATTCCAACACAGCACATTTACATTTAATTCTATACTCCTTTCTTTTTTTTTTTTTTTTTTAACAAGGATGTAATGCTTCCCCTGTGCACTTGCAAACATGATAACCCCAACTATTAGGATAATCAGAATTTCTAGTCTTCTAATTAGGAATGAAGGAGGAAAATCTTTCTATTCTAAGGAATGAAGCAGGAAAACCACCTTCTGTTAAGCATGACCAGATAGCGGTCACCCCATTCTCAAATCTCATGGACGATAAGGGCTCCATATTTTAATTTATCCTGTTTTACTCTGATTCCCTGCCTCCTGCTGTATTACATGGGGGGAACTGTTATATTGTGCTTTTCCTCTATTCATGCTCATCATGTTTTGACCAGGCTTTTAAACAGAGAAAGCACATCAATGTGCTTTCTCTGCGAACATCTCCCACCACGGCATCCCGCAGCTCCTGAGGCAGCGCGCTGCCTCTCACCCCTCAGGTGCGTGTGTCCGCACGGGGCGGGCGGGCGCGGGGAGCGCTCCGAGCGGGGATCCCGCGGCACAGCCGCCGCCCAGGGCAGAGCTCCCCTCAGCCTCGCCCGGGCAGAGCCCAGGCTCCAGGAGAAGGGGACAGAGGCAGCAGTTTGCCTCACTGCGGGCCGGCTCTGCCCGGGAACAGGGCGGGCGAGCGGCCGGTCGGGGGGACAGGAGGAGCACACGGACACACAGCCCCGGGCGGGGGAACGCGGCGCGGCCTGGCACGGGCGGGACAGCGCCCGAAGGGCAGGAGCCGGCCCTGCCCAGCCCAGCGCTTACCGGCTCCGGCCACCTCTCAGCTCCATCCCCGCCAGCGGCCGCTTCCGCCGCCGCTCCCTCCCCTTCCCTTCCCCTTCCCTTTCCTTCCCCTTCCGCCGCGCGGGGCGGGGGCAGCGCAGGCGCGGGCGGCGAGGGCTGGGGGCGCGGTGCGGCGCGTGCCGCGGGGCGGCTGCGGAGGCGGCGGCGGCTGAGGTACGAGGAGCAGGAACGCGGACGGAAGCAGAGACAGGAATGGGAGCAGGGACGGGAATGGGAGCAGGGACGGGAATGGGAGCAGGGACGAGGCGGCACGGCACGGCAGCAGCCGGCTGCCGCCCAGGAGCAGGGGTGGCGGCCCCGCCGCACTTCCCACGCCGTGGGGCCCGGCCAGCCCCAGCGCTGCCGCTCGGCGGGGCCCGGCCGAGACGCGTGTGCAGCTGCGGGGAGCGGGACGGAGCGGCGGGCCCTGCAGGGGAAAGGAGGGGACGGGGAGCGCTGCCTGCGCTGCATATCGGCCTGGGGGCGGTACGGGGGTCACCGGCTCCGGGGCTGGGCTGGCGGGTACGGGGGTTGCTGCTTCTGCAGTTTGGGTGATGGGCACGGCTGTTACTGGTTCTGCAGTTGGGGTGATGTGTACGGGGTTGCTGGTTCTCCAGTTTGGGTGACGGACACGGGGGTTGCTGGTTCTGCAGTTCGGATGATGGATACAGGGATTGATGATTCCCACGGTTCTGATCTCCCCTGTTCCCAGGGAGGGCATCAGGTGAAACGAGCTCTTGCACACGCAGCACCGGGCTGCTCACCCCGTCTGTGCACTGGTGCATTTTGCTTTGCCCGTCCGAGTGTTTCTTTCAAGCTGTAAATTAAGATCTTCTTGTATTCCTAGAATTGCGCTTCTGTGGGAAGGAAGAAGCTCCTGACCACTCGCCAACATGGTAGTTTTCACATGCAATGCATGTGGAGAAGCTGTGAAGAAAGCACAGGTTGAAAAGCATGTGAACATCTGCAGAAACTGTCAGTGCCTGTCTTGCATGGACTGTGGCAAGGATTTCTGGTATGTAAAGGATGGGAAATAGCCTTGCTCACTCTGCAGACTCACTTGCTCACTCTTGTCACAAATACAAGAGATGCAAGTCAGAAATTTTCACTGAAAGCTGTGTCATAACAGAAATGTCTGTGAACTTACAAGCATGTACTTTAAGCACTGCACATTTTAATAATTTCAGCATTGTAATAAGGCTTAAATGATCCATTCATTTAAATAATCTTACTTCAGCTTGTTGGTTAGCTAAGTGTTGCATAGTTTGAAGACTGAAGCACTTCAGTGAACTGTGGCTAAAAATCTCTTCTATTCAGGGGTGATGACTATAAGGAACACGTGAGGTGTGTAAGTGAAGACCAGAAATACGGTGGGAAAGGCTTTGAAGCCAAAACTAACAAAGGAGATGCTAAACAGCAGGAATGGATTCAGGTACAGTTTGTGCTGTATATACCTACAGTAATTATTGTCTGTAATTACCAAAGACAGAAAAGAGTCTATACTGGCTCAAGCCAGAAATCAGTTTTTACCAATATCCTCAGCTTTCTTCAGGCATTTCCTTGGTAGGTCTGTGTTTGTCCTGGTAAGAAATGTGTCTTTTGTTTTGAATCTATCTCTTACTGGTTTGATTTAGTGTATTGTTCCCATACAAAGAGACATTGGTAGTTGTCCATCCTTGTCATGCCATTTATGCTTTTATAGAACTCTGTCAGGCATCCCTTCCCTTCTCATAATCTGTGTTCAAGGCTCAAAAGTCCTACTCTGCTCAGTTTTTCTTCATATGTAAGTTATATCTTTGGTCTTCTAAAATCTTCCCATTCTACTGTATGCTTCTGAAATACTATGCAAGATGTGAGTGCACCATAGATTTCCTAGGTGTCATAATTATGTTTTCTGTGTCCTTTATTCCTTTCTAACTGGTTTTTTTTTAATCAATTAATCTACTTTTAGGTGGCTTTTTTGTTTGTTTTTTTTCTTCACTACTGCTGATCATTGTGCTGGCATTTTCATGCAATTGACTGTTTTAACCCAGAGATCTTGTACCTTAACTCCAATGGTCAACTAAACTCTGCCATTTTAGATGAGAAATTAGGATTCTTGCTTTACATGAATTTGTGTTGAATGTATTTCACCTTTTTATTACCTAGTCACTTGTTTTCTTAAGATCTTTCTGGAATCCTCATAGTCGTCATCCTGAACAGCTTCATATCATTGGGAGAATTTTCTGTCCTCTTGTCAGATATTTTCTAAATATGTTGAACAGGACGAGCTCCAGCATGGATACAAATATCTTCTACTCTTTCTGTCTTACACAAGAATCTACCCTCTTATGACTGTCCTTCAAAGGATTTTGGAAAGACCTCAAACCCATATTTGAAACCCTATTAGTAATAAATCAGTTCACATTTATGCATGGAATTGATGATTTCTGTCGTGTAGATCACATCCTCTCAAGGTGCTAAGTACATACATACTTGAAGCATATGATGGATAGCATTAAAGTCAGACATGAGTGCTGTTGTTGAGATTGAACACTGTTTGAGGGCATTTGTGAAGGCAGCATGGTGTGAGTGCTGTTGCTTATGAACATTGGTAGCCTGCCTCAATAGTAAGTAATTTCTGTGTAGAAGGATGAGGAATTATTACCAGACACCTTATTCTGATAGTCTTAACATATTCACAAAGCCTTTCAGTCATCAGATTTTCAGAAGTACAGGAAGGCTCTACAGTGTCCAGTGGCTGCACTCTCTAAATACTGGGAAGCCCAGAGCCTTTCCCCCCCACAAGCAGCAGTGCAGTTCAAGGGACTGCCCTGAGGCCTTGGTCGAATCTCTCTTCTCTTGTGCTGACACCCGTAGCACAGGAATATCCAGAGCTGTCATATAGGGATAAATGCTTGTTGAAGCTGGCACTGCTGCTAGAAGAAATGCATGTCAGCTGTGGAATCAAAAGTAAGCCTGGTTTTTCATAGTTAACTCCAAAACAAAAAGTCACTTTTCTTAATGCAGGTTTTTCATGGTGCAAGGATCCCTTCTGTGATAGTTACATTAGTCTGAAATGTTTTTTATTGCAGTTTGTAACTTATTCATCAGAAAGCATTGGTGAGCAGTCCTGCTTGTCTCTGCTTACTACATAGGTATAAATGTTTATATAGATAAGTTTGACACATCTAACAAGCTATGGTAGAACCAAAGGTCAGTGTTTTTCTCATGGTTTTTGAACATTTCCTATGAGCAGACTGTATTAACTGTGGGTGCTAGATGATTTCTGCCCAGCGTGTTTCAGACTTGCACACCTGACATGTGCTATTTGATCCTTATGATGCTTTGCTGATTTAATTCTGTTCTTGTTCATTCAGAAAATCCATGAAGTAATGAAGAAGCCCAACATAAGCCCTAAAGTGCGGAACATCCTGGAGCAAATGCGTGCCTTTGATAACATTCCGAGAAAAAAAGTAAAGTTTCAGGTGTGTTTTAATAGAGATTTGCAACAATTCATGCAGTGAGCATAAACCCAGACTTTTTTAGGGAATTCCACTCTCTTTTAACAAAGGTGGGACCAAATTCCTTATTTGGGCATTCATATAGATTGTGTAATAACTGAATTTCAAATAGACAATGGTTGTAAAATGCATGTATTTGCTTAAAAGGACTCTTCATCTACCAGTTGAATTGGATATTAAGCCAGAGACTTTAACTTTTAAGCTTAATCTCCATATGTAGGTTTGTTATGTTTTCCATACCTTTTTTGTTCGACTATTTGCTATTTCTGTTGAATGTCCAAATTCTTAGACATAG
This sequence comes from Catharus ustulatus, assembly GCF_009819885.2. Lineage (NCBI taxonomy): Eukaryota > Metazoa > Chordata > Aves > Passeriformes > Turdidae > Catharus > Catharus ustulatus. Next base: position 62,716,921 of record NC_046225.1, on the reverse strand, counting down.
TTTTAAATACTTATTTCTTTGGCTTTTTTTTTTTCCTGAAGGCAAGATCCTGTTTTGAGAGTTTTCCTCTTACTCAGAATTCTGACAGAATCTCCCACTCTGCATGCTTTGCTAAAGTAAATTACAGGTGTGGAGAATTTATTGTATATAAAGAATTTCATGTAAAGTAAAGAATTATTTACAAACTGGCCTTTTTTCCCCTCTCAGTTCTGTGCCTCAGATTGTGAGGCTGACAGAAGATCAGTCTTACTTCCAAAGCACTCAGATAGAACTTAATAGAGCTGTGGTGAAACTGCTGCTAGCAGCTGAAGGTTAGAATATTTCCCTACAGAATTAATGTTCTGGGCAGGAAGAATGGTGTTTTCTAGAAGCCTCTCTTTTTGATAAGATACATCGCAGTGGAAGACCAAAAGTTTTTGCAGATAGTGTGAACAGCATAATTTACTGCTTTGTTTTCATTTTCACCAGGAGTACCTGCAGTAACCCAAACAACTTTCAAATGTTTGCATTGAGATGTTTGCTTCAATTATACTCTCCTGTAGTAAACTAAGGTATCCATTTAAGAGCATGACCATATGTCCAGTGCACAAATAAGATCAGATCATTAATGTTTTAACTCATGGGAACAGTCAGAAGATTTGGTAGGACCTTAACATAACCATTTGTATCAAAAGCTTGAGGATTATCTTTTGTATGTATATTTACCACTCAGGGATAACTGTTGGTCAGGCAATATGGTGTAACCTCCTACTAGTACCTAGACATTATGTGAAACTATTTAGCAAGGAGCCTTGAGAGATTGATAGGAGTAACCTCTAACCAGATCTTAGTCAAAAGCAGTGTTTAGATTCTTAAATCAAAAATAAAAACAAATTGCATAGTAATGAAAGAAAATCAGAGGTGCATGTTTTCAGTTATTGTTTTTTCTTTGCACAGAATTGGATCAAGAACAGTTTGAGAATTAATGACAGCAATTTGCAAGATCAGGTGTGGGATGTTTTCTCAGAAGCAACCAGAAATGTAAGTTTAACTGGAGGTACAACATTATAAAATGGGAATGCACTCCAAAATGTTTGAAGGAAAACCTTTCAGACTCCCTTTGTAGATGTTAGTGGAAACACTGTCTCCCATAGTTCAAATAGATTATGGTATGATGTAATATTTCTTGACTAAATTGTTAATTTGTAGAACACAAAACTGTTGCTGAAGTAGTTGTTCATACTGGGTAGGTTGTGATTGAAAACTGACATGGTGACATACATGTGCCATGATAATCAGAAGGCTAATTTATGCTACTAGGACATAAAAAAAATGAAAAAGCACTGCCTTTATCTTTGTTCCAATCTTATAACACACACTAAGACAGAATAAGACATCTTTCAGTGTTTATTGGTCTCAAATTTATGTGTATTGGAGTGAGAAATACAGTAATTTCACGAATACAAGCCGCACGGACCATAAGCCACATCTCTGGGTGTTGGCAAACATTTCGTTCTTTGTCCATAAATAAGCCGCACCCAGGTATAAGCCGCTCTGTCGTTCGCAGCGAGGACCCACGTGCAACAAAGTTGCCAAATAGTAACAGAACCGCGGCAGGGCAGGGTTTACAGGCACGGCTCAGGCTGTGCAGGCTCAGCCCGCTCGGGGCTGCCGATGGGGCCAGGTAGCCCAGCCCGGCGCTGCCGCTCGGTGGGGCCACTCAGGGCCGGCTGCCGCTGCCGCTGGGCTTGGTCACCCCGGCCCGGTCCTGCCCTGCGGTGGCAGGCAGGGACAGAGCCCCCCCACACCTGTGGCGGCGGGCGGGGATGGAGCCTGCCTGCTCCTGCCGCGGCAGGCAGGGACAGGAGCCCCCCGCTTACCCCACGGGCCGCGGGGATGGCAGCACGGGGCCCCCCCGTCTCTCCCCCGGGCTGCGGCAGAGGAGGGAAGGAGAGAGCTCTCCCGCCTCTCTCCGCGCCCCCTGTGCTGCCTGCAGAGAGCCAGCTCCACCCATGGCGCAACAGAGTAACAATTTGTAGCAATCACGAAATGCTGACTTTTACTGGCAAGTTGCTTGACTCGGCACCTCAGTTTCCACTTCTGGGGGTGGAAATATCAGAAAATTATTCACATATTAGCCGCTCCTGAGTGATAGCCGCATTTCCAGTGTGGGAACCAAATTTTAGTCAAAATGGTGCAGCTTGTATTCGTGAAATAACTGTAAGTGCATAGTTTACGTATTTCCATCAGTGTGGAGAGAGATACTCCAGTTTGTGGCACAAATTCTTCCCATTTCTTTATCCAAATTGTGGACTCACTCTGACCTTTAGTCAGTGCCTAGTTCTTTGGTATTTCATTACTAGCTTAGTGTGTTTTGGTAGGGTGTTGTTTACTGGAAAGCTGTTGGAGAAGCTCATTTCTCAGTTGATGTAAAGATGCTCTCCCCTCTTTCCCCCACATTCTTTTGAGGAAGGGCGTAGGCATAGCTTTGGCTTTAATCCCTTCTTGATGATGCTTTGTGTTTCTAATTTATGATTCCAGTTAAGTTTATTTGCAATTTTTCTGAGGAATCCAAATATAAGAACCAGGAAAGAAAGAAAGAAACACGTTTACTAAAGGGTAGGAACATAACAAACTTTGGACACTGAAGTACACTGCTGCTGGAGCATTAATACTGAGTTTATACAACTTCACTAAAGTCATAAGCAGTTCTCCCTTGACTTAAACTAATTTTTAAGAAAGTCTTCAATCTGAAAACCTTTTATTTAAACACAAATTTAAACAATTATACTGTCCACAGATCATACATTAAAGTGAAATATATAACTCAGCATTTCAATTCACCTTTAAGAATTCTTAAAAAGCTATAATTTTTAATACATACCTTGAAGGGTATCTACTCAGTGGAAATTCTTAAGTAGAATTCAGATTTAATTAAACTAACTCTTTATAAAAACATGTTGGTGTTAAATTGGTTGTATAAAGATCTATTATCTTTCTAAATAGCTACACTAAGATTTCAGTACTTGTATTTCTCCTGTAATTATTAAAATTAAACTGTAAATTAAACATTAAATTTTTCATTAATACATTAATTATTCTACAAGAAAGCCATTAAGAGCCTAAGAACATTAAAAGAAAACCAAATGTGTTGAGAAAAGTCAATTAAAACAACCTTGAGTGCCTCTATTTGCATCATGCCATGATGGTTTGTTATCCCAGACACATCCAAGACAGGGAAGTGGATGGCAAAAGAGGTTATTACTCAAGGGCTGTGTATTTGAGAATAAGTTCTGCTGTAATTTGCCGTAGTTTTGTTTGTGTAAATTAGAGAGTTATCACTTCCTTAATTACATTTAGCAAATAATTTCAAACCCAATAGACACATTTCAGCTAGGAATTACATATGTTGTGAGATAACATTTCTTCTGTTGTTTTAATTAGCACTTAGTCTGTTAGGTTAAAAGAAGCATCAGGCACATTATTTCACTAGTGCTGCTTCTCAGGTCACTGGTGACATCACATGTGAGCAATTTCATTGATTTCAGGATATCGGTGTTCTGAACAGTTACCAATGATCTAATAGAGGAAAGTTGCACTGTCAAAAAATGCATGCAAAAACTGTAATAATCTTTCTTTCAACAAAAGATTTCAAGTGAAAAAGAACAAGACAAACCACAACAGAAGGAAGAGCAGCAGTCTGCAGAAACTGAGGAGAATAGAAAGACAGAAGAAAATGGAATTACAGATGCAAAAACTGAGAAAAAAAAGAGTAAGAGGGAACGAAAAGAAGAGAGACAAAAGAGCAAAAAGAAGGAGAAAAAAGATTTGAAATTAGAAAACCAGACAGAAGTAAAAAAGAGTAAAAAGTCCAAAAAAGGAAAAGAGAGCGTGGAGGATGAATTTGAAATAAATGGAAATGGCAATCACAGTGAAACAGAAGAGGAAACAAATGTAAAGAAACGCAAACATAAACACGTAGAAGGTATCCATCATACAACTTATATTCTTGTTTGTTTTGAAGATGCTTTTTCTCAATTCCAAAGCTCAATAACCTACCTAAGTAGAATTTTAAAGTAGTCCATTAGATATAAAATCAGATTATTTTTGACAATGATTGCACATTTCCTTTATAAAATCTGAACCACTTTGCAAATATAAACTGATGCTAAAAGAACAAAAAACTTAACTCATGTCAGAACTTCTAGTTTTAAATCTTTCTTGTGTATGTTTATCCAATTCCATCTCCAGAGGAACCTCATACCAAAACAAAGAGAATGAAAACTGAAAACATTTCAGAAGACATGGAAACAGAAAACGTCAATGACAATGAAGAAAATGAGGGAACAGATAAAGGTATTCTTAAAGGAATTACAAAACAACTCTGCAAAAGACTTAGTGCATGATAGAAATACAGCTTCTGTATCAAGCCATGAAATAAATTATGCCTCAGTGTACATAAATGTGTGTATAATCAGTATATACATCTGTGTAGCCTATGCTACTCTTAACACCTGATAATGAATCACTTCTCTAGTTTGTTATCTGTGCTGTGCTGGCAGCACAAAAGCTGGCAGCCTTTGGCTATGCTCGGTTCCAGTGCACACTGAGGTTTCACCACAACTGGTCTCTTCTGTTCTGCCATGCACATTGGGCAGCACAACAAAAAGGGTAACAACTCTTAGACCTCTTGGTATCTCTCATATCCCCATTTTTGATCAGTGAACCGTAAATTTGACTTCAGATGTGTTGGGCCTTGGTTTATTATTAGATAAACTTCTGCCTATCACCTGACACTCTGAGTTTGAACATGCAGATCACTTATTTGGAAACCACCAATTAATGATCTCTGAAGGTGCTATGGTCAAATTTGGCTGCCTGTGCTTTAAGTGTGAAGAGACAGGATCTTAACTATTCCCATGTTATTTAAAACTTTCTGCTTAATAGCTGAAGTGCAGAAGTTAAATTAAAACAATTCTGACCCCTGTTGTTCATGTACTGTGTTGATTCTTTGTCTCTATTCCATTATATATTCAGAAACAGCTGATTACTTTATGCTTAAGACACCCTCTTGTTGTAGGGTCAGTAAGGTAACAACTCTTGTGGTGGCCAAGCTAATTCCAAAATTAGGAGACTGGTGGCTAGTTACTAGTATAGAAGAAGACCCAGAATACCTCCTTTTACTAATGATGTTGTACACCTAATTATTTTCTAGGTAAATTCAACTGGAAGGGAACCATCAAAGCAGTTCTGAAACAGGCTCCAGACAATGAAATTTCAATTAAAAAACTAAGAAAAAAGGTACTGTACAACATGGTTTTATTAATCTCCTTGTGAAATTATTTGTGTAGTGCTGAAGCTCAGAAAATTCTGGCTTGCATAAACAAAAAAGTTTGCCATTTTTTATTGGAATATTAATTAACAGAATGTTACCTGAAGGACAGGTTCTTTATTGCTTACTGAAGTACACAAGAAATTCAGTGCTATTTCTGCAAAGGAATAATAGCACAATAGCTTCCATGCCACTTTTTATGCAGTAATGTAAATGTATTATTTCTTACAATGGAATCATCTTCACAGACTAAAAACCATTTCTCTGTCTTTGTGCAGGTGATAGCTCAATATTATGCAGTAGCTGGTGAACATCACAAAACAGAAGAGGAGATCCTAGTCACATTCAATAAGAAAGTGAATAACAATCCCAAATTTAGAGTTCTAAAGGACAAAGTGAAACTTGTTAAATAAACAGTTGCGTACTTTTCATAGCTGTTGCGTTTTAGTCTTACAGATGGAGTCAAGATCTTCTGTCAGCTGTACAGATACTATGCATTGATATAAATTTAAATTGTGTATGTGAAAGCAGAATTTAACTTTTAATACTGGATTCCTCCCCTTTTTCTAGATTTGTCACAGAACATTTTCAGATATTTTATTTTTTGATTTTATGGAAAATGTATATTTTTAGTACAAGTTTTAAGAGGCATTGAAAATAATTGCTGGCCTACTGTATTAAGATTCTTCCAATGATGAATATAATTTATAGGCATGAATGTTTTTAGGACCTGAGTTGTATGGCTTTTTGCAGGAACTATTTTCAGAGCAAATAGGATTTTCATATTTAAAAACCCACTGTGGAATAAATGTTTTGTTGTACTAAAATTCAAAATGGTACGACTGATACCCACTTTACACACTGTGGATTGTGTATGCAGCCTTTAATGAGCTGTTTATTCTGTGTAGTAAAATCATAAATAAAGTGTCAGATGTGTGTATGCAATATTGCACATACAGTGAAAATCTGAAGACTGAGTTACCTGCATATGCATTGCCACTCAAAGTCTTGATTAGTAGTGCAACTGACTTCAATACAAGTGGTTACATGGACTAAAAATCGACTGATGCAATAGATTACTTTAAAGTGCAACCTTAAATATAATGAATCTTGTCACTTTGTAATTGCAAAATAAATCCACAAATTATACATCATTTGAAGAGGCTGTTGTATTGCTGTCCCCAAAACAATTTAGCTAGACCAGAAATGTTACAGGTATGTAAGAGACTGAGCTGCCTGAGGAAAGTTACTTGAAGTTTTATAGGCTTTTACTTAAATGCAAAATTACTTCCATGTGAGGAGTTTCCTATTTTGATACAGTCTGTTAAAAACAGCATTATAAAGCAGTCAGTTATGGTGTTTTTAAAAAATGCTTAGTGATTTCAAGCAGATACACTTCTATAAAACTCCACAGTAAAAATATCTGAATTTATAGAAATATTGAATGTATTAAAGGTAATAAATACTATAAAATTAACTGTGATACACTGGGTCCAGTTGTTCTGAGTACATATTTGTCTTGCTGTAAAGGTTGCAAGGAAGCACCTAATGAATTGAAGATCTCTTCAGTAAGTGCTAGTTTTTTTTTTTTATTCAGTCTAACAGATAAGCAGAATCTGGGGTGCTGTCATTGCAGAGTTCTGGTGTCTGATGCTCAGGGTTTACTGCAGTGATCACTGAATGAAGCAAAGCAGCAGGCTAAGTGTTCAAACACCATGAATCTGTTGAAAGCTGGAAATAAGGAATATGAAATCAACAGTATGTAGATGAGCTGTCAGAGTAGGATGTGACCTTGTATTTCTTTTTTGCTTTAAGTATTATGATTCTTGAAGGTTCAAACAGCGTACTCCTGTGCATTGCCATGGTTGGGTTAGTGGTGCCTGTGTGGAGCAGTAAACACACTGTGAATTATTCTTCCCCTCTCTGTATAAAGGGTGAAGCAGCACCAGCTGCTGTTCAGTTTTTCCCTCATGATTGGCAGACATGAATTTAATGCATGCCTCTGTTTGACAGTCAGTAGTGGGAGTCTGTTGCAAGTAAGCCCTGTTATAATTACGACAGTGTAACCTGAATGTATGTTGCTGCAGTAGTATTACCTTTTCTGCTCTGTTGGCAGAAAGAGGGGGAGCAATATGCTTTGTGGGCATATTTTTCTTTCTGGGTGTTCCTGGGAATACTGTAGTATGGTAGATGAGTCTCTGCCTCTAATTGTAGAAGGCTTCAAATGCTATTCTGGTCCATGCATAGTTGCATTATTGACATGCAGCTCTCCTGTGAAAAACACCCCAACTTCGATGTTTTTTCATTAGACAATTAATAATGTGCTCAGATGATTAAAATTGGCTTTTTCTCTTACAACAGACCTGGACTTTAATTTACTCCTTGCAACTAATGATTGGAATTTACTACAAATTTGGTGATAATTGTTTCAGAGGGAAGCATAATCCCTCACAGATCATTGAGAATCCTTCAAGAAGACAAAAAACCAGCAGGACCTCTCTAATTTCTATTCAGTAATTAAGCAGCGTATTTACCAGTATTGTTTTAATCCAGAATATGTTTTAGTGATTTTCTAAACAGCATAACAGCTCCATGATTATATCTTATTGTTAAAATTCTCCTTTCTAAAATAGTGTATTGAAAATCAAGTGTCTTTGTGGCAGAGTGGGGAAGGAAGAAATTAGAAAATTGTTTCAAGCTAGTGGCTTTCATTATAAGTGTAGCATAAGCACTTAAGCAGGGACTTCAATCACTGGAAGAAAAAAAGCTTCAAAGGACAGCTACTTATTTGTTGTGCTCAGCCCTCCACTGTCCTGGTGCATTAGAGTAGTTTGTTTTTTCTCCAGTGAAAACTGATCCTCCCACCTGGTGCTCTAATCCAATTGCATCAGGACAATGCAGTCAGAGCCCGACAGGAGTAGTGGCTCATAGCTGATGACCACAGGATACAGAGACCCAATACATCATTTCATTCAGAAACTTTTAAGGCTGTAACACTCACCCTTATTAAGGAAATAAGAGAACAAATATTAAACTTTTTGTGCAAGATAAGTGAAAAAAGGCATATTGTTCTGTACATTGAGCTGTATTCACAGGTTACAAGATATCTTAGTCAATATATTCAACATGTACTCCTTTCTTCTCCTGGATTAGCCTATAAGAAATAACAGGAATAAGTCCTCTAAGTTTCTTTTCTGCTCTGTCAGCCAAGAAAAGCTGCATATTATGTTTCCCATTAGTACTTTTACAGGAAGTGTTACTTTATATTGAATTCTAAATTTCACTTGAACTAGAGGAAGTTTTACTGGTAACTTTCCCTTGCACTTTTAAGATACTGTTCCTTTTGCCCCTTATAATCTACTGCTTTTCTTTGCAACTCTCAATTTTCAGATGTAATTCCTTTTGCACCTGAATCCTCATGCTTTTATGCTTTCAGACAGCAAAGACTGAAAAACCTCCAAGCTTTTTGCTTAGATTGAAAAAAGACTTATTTTGTTCAAGACTGCAGATCACAGATCTTAGTCCTTCCCAAACACATATTTTTTTATCTTTTCTTTTTAAATTTGGTCTAGAAGATTTAGAATTGTCCAGTCTTTTGCCCTTCTCTTTAAAATCTCAGTAGAAATTGCTCTTGCTACACAACTTCATACCTGAGCTACAGCAGAAGTGAAATACTGACTTCCAACAGAAGTACTTTTATAGTTCCTGAAATTACTTGAAAGTAATAGAAAAGCAGAAATGGTGTCTGTATGCCTACCCACCCATTAAACTCGTCAAACTTCTATGTGGAATGCACTAGTACAAAATTAGTATAAAAAGCCAAATTAAGGCCCGATTACAATCAAGCTCGAAAAAGGTGCTTTTAAACATAATGAGATCTTCCTCTCAGGCAGCAGAAAATCCACTTGAACGTATTCAGATCACTACATCTCACTTAAGTGACCAAGAACCTGAATAAAAACCAGAATTCCACCTGCATTGCAGATAGCTCAAACCACACTGTGTTTACTTCTTCATTCTGTTCCTTGCAGTAGCCACACAATGAACTTCCACCATCCAGCCATTAATGTATGGACACAAAGCACAAAGTGCTCTTTTATACTCAGATTTTTTCCCTTCTGCTGGCCTTTTGATGAGAAGGAATTCCAGGAGGAATACACACCTATTGCCACTATAGTATCCATACATGACAAAGGCTTATGTTTTTTGTGGATGAGGCAGGACCCGGATTTTCTGCTAGACTGTTCTTTCTTACCATGTCTTACAGAATGAAAATATGTTTCCTCCTGCTTTTTGCTCCTACAATTCTGGCTCAGGTATTGTACCTTTGAAAGTTTCAGCTTTTCTGGTGAAGTTTCACAACTGAAGTGATTCCAGAAGTTAGCATTGGCAAGTTTTCCATGAGAAGAAAAAATTTGAGCTCAGCTGATGCTCTCAGAGACCTGTGTATGTTACACAGATTAGCCAAAACAGTAATGAGAATTTTACCATCATCCTCCAGCCAAAAATTCAAATTGCTGAATTCAGTCTTCATAAAGAAAACAGCTTTTTCTTTCTGTCTGTCTTGGACAGTTTATTACTCAGCCAGTGTTCCTTCTAACTATTTTGACCAATTAATTACTATACCCATTCAAAATACATGAAAATTTGACCCTACAGAATATGTAAGTGGTAAAAATGGACTATGAAGGACAATGCTAAAGAGAGCCTTCACCATGAATGAAGTGTGAAGAGCTTTGTTTTGTGTTTATTTTTTTTCAAGACTCCACAGAAACAGCATGAGCTGAATCCCACACTATACACAGCAATGAGATGTTGCTATGCTGAGCTGTACTTTCCAATCTTGTTAACAGTGAGGTCCACATGTCCAAAAAGTTTTGTCCCTGCTTTAGTAGATCAGTCAAATCACAGCAGTGATCACACTAGACATCTCCAAGAAAAAGTTAATATTCTATCACTGCCTAAAATAATGCTAACCTCTTCCAATAGAGAAATGTCACACCAAAACAGACCAATATTTCTGTACAGCAAATGTTGAATGATATACTTGAATGCCCATTCCCACAAGTCTTTCCTGTGTGAATTAGATCTGATGTTCATTATTCAAAACCACACTTTAGGATGTTCCTAAATGCCCTAAAGTATGAAATTCTTTTCATATTGTTACAGATGCATGGTTGCATAGACTTTCTCCTAAGTAAAGAAATCCGTTTCAGTAAGTCTCAAGTGTTCTCTTTCCCACTCTCCCACATCTGGCCATTTGTTTTTGCCTCTCTACCACCCCCTGCATTTTTGCAGGCTTTTAAAACCAGATCAAATCCTCAAATGTGAGGTATTATATACCACTACTGGGAACTGAGTAGTCAAGAACAATTATAGCTGGAGTATTGCTGCCAAGTGCTTTGTATCATTAAACTAGTCTTGGGAAAACATTTTGAGAGCCATTGTACTCCCTCAAGAAAGTAAGCATAGCTAAGGGAAACTAAACTCAATAAATGATTTAGAAGAGAGAGTAAGAAAAGTCACTTAGCTACTTGTAGGGGAATGGTTTATCCAGATTTATTTTGGATAAATAGGATGATTTTTTATATTTGGATAAATTTTGATAAATATTTTAGTTTTGTTCGCACATTTAGAGATGGAATGAACAGAACAGTTCTTATATTGCTGATTATAAAAAGGTAAGCGTCTAACTAGATATCTAACATCTTTAAACAGGATAATTGAGGGCTAAGATGGTCTTCTATGAAATAAATACTTGTGATCAGCTATTTTTTTGTAATTTGCTGATAGCTTTCAAGGTGAGGTATGACATACCTAGATAAATTAGATGTCTTTATGTGGTGCATCTTTTTCTGTGCTGCTAGATGCCCTCTTCACCTTTTAACTGCCTTTATCTTTTCTACTTTTTTTTTCCTCATGAAGTTCAAATGCTTGCATGCTTAAATATAGAGCCTTCTTGGTATCAAACACACTATTCTATGTATTGTTTCCTTCCTAAAGGGTCAATCCAAGGCTGCACTGCAATTTAATACTCGCATGAGAATTCAGCTTGAGTTCAGGTGTTTGTATATGGACCGCATTCAGGGTCAATTGAGTTTTACCTGGCAGTTGTTTTTTAGATCTGTAGTAAGCTATTCACACCAAGTGCTTTTAAGTCCATTTCCATTGTACTGTGTTTAAAATAGTTGAAAGAATGCAAGATGAAAGCTGTTTGTACTATTTGGAGGTGCTTTTGTTAGCTAGATGAGTCAGACCATATGTTTACTTTTTCACCCAGTGTAAGAGAGGATGCACAACACTTTAGTCCAAGGTTAAGGTTCAGAAAGGACTGAGCATCTCTACCCATCCAATCTTTTACTCCTGATAGTGGAAGACAAGCAGCAGATTACTACTGACTTTATCATTACTTAGTTCATGAACAGAAAGCACATGCTATATAGCACAACCATTCCTCAAAATGAAAAAATACATCTGTATTGTATCCAACCTACTGCAGCTAAAAGTTAACATAGGAAGGAGGCTGCCCTACTTAGATATGGAATGAAGAAAATGCCAACGAGGTCTTTCGTGAGCAGATAACATTTGGGCAAATTTAGCTATTGATTTCTGTAATAGGGAAGAAGTTATGAATATTGGCTATAATACTAGAAAACTAGTTTGACTTCCTAAAAGTGAGAATTTAACTGGGAATTCCAATTCTAAATTTTATATCTACCTAGTCAAGAGACACAAAAAGCTACCACATATGTGTGCCATTAAGAATTACTTGCAAATCAACATAAAACCAGCTAATCGCTAAGCAGCAAGTATACAGTGAGCAACAAGAAAATAAAATTCAAAATATCCAAATAGATTACAAAATTCACCCTATAACTGAAAAACCTGAACATTTAAAGACATTCAACTAACATACAAAGCATTATTTTCTACTTAAAATAAAGAATGTGAAGTGTTGTATTCAGTTCCCAAGATGTGGAAATTGAATCACATTATGCGAGAGACCATGAATACAGTTCACAAAAAAATTGCTGCAAACTCTACCCTTTGTACATTTCTTTCACTGAATCTTCAAAGTCACAAATTTATTTCACAGGCTTTTAACTAAAGTTATCACATCAAGCATCACATTTTAAAATACTTCCTAACATTTGTGCAGGGATTCTGAAACATTAACTTGGAAGAATTAATTATCTGTAACAGGCTCGTTGATTAGATGCATTGTTAATTATGTTGTTCATTTTGTGACAGTCACAGTTCAGCTCCTGATCGCTATCTATTCTTTGGCAGATTAATAATTTCTGAATCAGAGGAGCTCTGTGAAAAGATCACAGAAAACATCTCAGCTCTACAAACACAGAACATGAGCGGTCTCGGTTAAGGTCAATAGTGAGTCCAGGAAGGAAGCTCTTATTTCAGCTCTTTGCACAATACCTACTCTGTAGGTAAACAGAAGTGTTCAGTTGAACAGCACTGACTGATCTTAACCTTTCCAAGCATACATATTTATTTAATTGCTACATTTAAATCAAAGATATATCCTATGAATAGCTTCTGGAAAAAAAAAGTGCATGAAGATTTCCTTTGTTTCTTATTTGAATCACTAAGATGAAAGTGAAGGCTGAGGTAGTCATTTCACTCAAAGACAATAAAACAAAGAAACCTCTATTTCATTGATAAGAAAGCAAAGCTCTGATCTCCCATGGGCTGCTAACTTCAAAATATTCAACTGAACTACATAAAGAATAATCCCTGTAGTCACTAAGGAGTGCAGTGTGGTTGGCCCTTATGTGATACATGTTCTAAGGCTGGGAAAACAATTTCTACTTACTATGACACCTCTCACATGAAATTCAGATGTATATGAAGGCCTGTCTTTCTGCAGAGAAAGAAAAATAGTAATTTTTTATCTCTTCTTGTGTCTTTTAGGCTGAATTTACTCAAATTCAATGCACAGTAATGAAGAATAACCAGAACTCCATTTTCTCTAGAATCTCACTCATTAATAAAACAGACAATAGTTTATTTAGGAAAATATAGCTCTCCAGCACTTTTAGAACTGCTTAAAGATGGTGCAAGTCACAGAAAGTTTAGCTTTTACCCTAATTAGCTTCTACCAGTTAGTTTCTTCCCTAAAAATTGCCTAAAATTTCTTAAGGTTTACTGATAAAATACATAACTATTTAACTACAGTCTATGTTCCATTCTTTTTGATTTTCATGTTTTCTCAACATAAAATACAGAGGAATTATCTGCAAGGCATTTCTGTTGATTAATGCTGCACAATATGCAAAGAATGCACATGGTAGGTGAAAATTTCACAGATTTCTCATAATCATTGTTTTAATGCTAAATATTTTGCCTCCTGAGAGGAAAAGTACAATCAAGTTATTAAACACTTGGATTTTTGAACTTTAATCTATATACAGCTGAAAGGACTGTAAATATGATTTTGGTAAGTAAAACACACATACTAAAATTAAGTTTCTGTTTCTTCAATCTCCCTTATAATAAATCCAAGCTTTTATTGCATATTTCTACATTTAATCTCACTGAAAAGAAAAGCTATACATAACAGCTGCTGTAATGGACAGGTACTTCCACATTGAAGTCAGCAGGATTTTTGCCTTTGTCATAATGTTATGCCACATTTTTCTCTGAGAAAGCACAGGCTTTGTACCAACCACATGGATCATCTAATGAACCTAATGAATCATTACTATTAGAAACAATTTTCAATTTTAAAAGCCATGTTAATGGCTTAATCACTGAACACACCCCAGAAGATACAGTACATATATACTCACAGTACTCTTAATATTAATAGTATTCTTATAAGGACCAGATCTAAGGTAAATCTGCTGGCAAAACTGACCAGTTTTGAGTTTGTTGAAGGAATAAACAAGAAAGCCCCGGTAATATAAATGGTTTCAAAGTTTTATTTGCAGAAACGTGCTGATGTGACTGTATCTAGTTATGCAGCCATCAACTAGAGAACTGAAACAATTTATTTTACCATTTTATTAGTTTGTTTAACTTTTACCTAGTGTGTCTTGCAATTATGTTTATTATTTCCAGTTACAAGCTGCAGTCTCGGGTGCTACAGGATTCTCTGGGAGCCTCCCAGAGCTTTGCACTTCACAGAACCACAGAATATTGCGAGTTGGGAGGGACACAGAAGGATCGTGGAATCCAACCCTTGAGTGAACAGCCCCGACGGGGATCGAACCTACGAGCTTGGTGTTATTAGCATCACGCTCCAATCATTTTTAACCTACACCACTGGTGCGTACCACAGAAATTGAGATTTCCCTCACATCTGCCCTCGAGAACAGCTGGTTAGCAGAAGAGGAAAACATTTATACGCACAGAGTTTTAAATTTTTATTTACTATTATTATTATTTTCTGAATCATTTCGGCACCACAGCCTTCACTGCGGCACTGGGCTGTACACGGCACCGCTCCCCCTCTTCAGGGGCATCAGTGTGCCCCGCGCCGGCCTCAGTGCGGTTCCCGAGGCTGTTTTGGGTCCCATACCGGGCTCAGTGTCCCGTATCGGGCTCAGTGCGGTTGCCGAGGCTGTCTCAGTGTCCCGTACCCGCCTCAGTGCGGTTCCCGAGGCTCTCAGTGTCCCATACCGGGCTCACTGTCCCGTACCGGGCTCAGTGCCCCGCTCCGGCCTCAGTGCGGTTCCCGAGGCTGTTTTGGGTCCCGTACCGGGCTCAGTGTCCCGTACCGGGCTCAGTGTCCCGTACCGGGCTCAGTGCGGTTCCCGAGGCTGTTTTGGGTCCCGTACCCGCCTCAGTGCGGTTCCCGAGGCTGTCTCAGTGCCCCGTGCCCGCCTCAGCGCCGCCGCTGCCCCTCACGCCGGGGCGGTCGCGGCCGCCGCGCTCCCGCCCCGCCGCGTCACTGCCGGAGCGGCCCAACATGGAGCCCGGCGGCGGCGGGGACGCGCTCCCGAGGCTGCGGCGGCCGGGGCGGCGCGGGCCGGAGCCCCGGGAGCCGCAGGAGCCGCAGCCGCCTGTCCGGGGCGGCGGGACGGCCGGTGGGTGGTGCCGGGGCGCGGGGAGCGGTGCCGGGCCCCGCCGGGCGGGCGCTGGGACGGCAGCGGGGCCGCCTCGGGTAGAGCGGAGGGAGCGCGGCCCCGCCTGCCCTCAGGTGTCCGCTGATGGGTGAGGGAGACGCGAGGGGCTTGCTCCGTGCCGATGAACTGCTCGAGTGCTCCAGGCCCAAGCTCCAGCAGGATGAGGAGGAATCTGGGAAATGTAAAATAAAGCCGCCTGTGAGCTCCAGCAAAGCTGTGGGCACGCTCGGCTGGTGGCGGTGCGTGTGAAGGAGCCGGCACATGTGACGCTGCTGAAGGCACACGGGCCACCCGGAACTCCTAGTGATAACTTCAGAGTGTGAGACATCAAAACCGCCTCAGACACCTTTTTTTGACAGTGTATATCAATACTCTGTTACATGGTTACTGTGTTGCACAAAAAGGTCTTTCTCATCCGCTCGCTCTGATGTCTCGCTCTCATTAAAACAGTCCATGGTAATGAGGGGGAAAAGACAAAGTTGTTTCCTGCACAGTGATGGTTGTAGTTTACCTGCTGAAAGTGTGCAGTGTAAGTCAAACTAGCTCCTGGAACTGCCGCTGTAAATTTGTGAATTATCTGTAGTTGAGAACAAGAGGATTATTTATGCCTGGAACCATTTTGCAAATACTAAAATTCATAAGGAAGGATACAAATAAACTAGTAATCAGAAATAACCTGAAATTCTATATGCTTGGTTAATAAAAATGCTTTAATAACAGCAGAGACTTTTAATTAGTTAAACAACCCTTACAAAATCTCAGCTGTTTCCTAAAAGACACACAGATACGGTATTGTGCTGACTGTTACTACTTTATCCTTTTATCAAAGGGTACCTTGCTTAGTCTTTCATTTCAGTAAATGTTCAGAGCTTTTTAGGCTATTTGTAGTACAAAGTGTATTACGATGAGTATGATAATCTCCCAAGGTAAATGAATTAAAAAGATAAAGCATGATGCTTTAAGTAACTATAATCATACTCCATTTAATGACTGGCTTTAGTGCTATAATTATATTCTTATTTACAGAAGAGTCTACAGCTGTAGAGAAGACGATAAGGCCTCTTAACAGACTGAATATTCATTCTGCATTCTGGATTTTGGCATCAATAGCTGTGACGTACTACTTTGATTTTTTAAAAAATGTTAAAGAAACTATGCAAGCAGATAGGTAAGGTGTCTTTTTTACAATATGGTGTGCTTTATTCTTACAGTCATACTCAGTTTGTTATATCTGTTCACTGTATTCTAAATCATGGATGAACTAGATCTGCAGTAGGAGTAGAGCCTGGAGAAGGCTCAAAGGCATCATGTCAATGCATGTAAATACCCAAAGTGAGGGTACAAGGAAGAGCCAGGTTCTTTCCATGGTGTCCAGGACAGGACCAGAGGCAAACTGAAACAGAGGAGGTTCCCTCTGGAGATCAGGAAACACTTTTTTACTGTGAGGGTGACTGAACACTGAGCAGTTGCCCAGGTAGCTGGTGGAGTCTCCATCCTTGGAGATACTTAAGAGCCATCAGGACACGATTCTTTGCAACTGGCAATAGCAGAGCTCTAGAGCAGGGAGGTTGGACCAGATGATCACCTAAGCTGATATTAGTGAACTAATTTTAAAGTATATACAATGCTTAAAATTTGCTACCATTGGATTTTCTCTACAAACTCTGTTGAACCATCTATGTATGTGCAAAGTTTACCCTGATACCAGATATTTTAATATTGTACCTTCAAGTTTTCATTTAAGTCCAAGAAATAGTTGCCTGTTTTGATGAAAGTATTTTGGTTTTGGCTTTATAATGAACCCCCTGAAATTAATCCTTAAAGGTCAAACATAAGTTAATTTCTCTAGAAGATCTCTAGATGATTTTGAGTAGGTCAGCAAAAAATCAGTGAAACAATTTCTGTGAAGTAGTTTTTATTTCTAGTGTATTTCTTTTCTATTAAGTTATTTTCAATGGGATTGATGTGTGTTAAATGTCTTTAGATAGTTTCAGCTGGAAGTGCTTTTAAAACGCATTGCTTTTGTCATTGTTATATCAGTATGTGGAAGCTGCACAGGGCCTTGCTCTGTGCTCTCCCAGGCTAGTTACACCCTTCAAACACCTGACTGTGAAAATAAAACCAGTGACTCCAAGGTGTAATCAGAATTTGGGGTCAGGACCCTGTCTTCCTGCACTGCTTGTCTAGGTAGGCCATGGCAACAGTTCTCTTGGTGCAGAATTCTCAGTTGGTAGTAGCAAGATTTCAAAGTAGCATATTATGTTTGCTGTACCATTCCAGAGCAAATGTTACCTGAGTAGCAGGATCCCTGATTACTCTTTGTAATTTAGTGATCAAGTTATGGTAAGAATTAACTTTTCAAGATTTTTGTTTGTTAATACACATTCAGATAAGATTTTATTAAAGTGCATCTTCCTCCCAGGTTACCTTATCTGAACTAGTCTTGAAGAGTATCCTCAGAGAGGCTCAAAAGTATGTCTTCCTAAATAATCACGTGCCCTGTATTTTTATGAGTCTGAGTTTAAAATTCTGAATTTCTCCATGGTTTTCTTCAGCAGTTATAAAGAAAAATCTTCATGCTTCTTGTCTGTTAAATGTGAGAATTTACAAACTCAAACCATATTAGAACTTTTTACAGCATTTCTGTTGCACAAAGATCACCAGTCTAACTTACAGAGAAAAGCTCCACAGTTACAGTGGAGCCTATTTATTTTATTAATGACAAAGTGTTTTTGTTGTGGTAGTATAGTAGATTCTTGACAAGATCTGTCACATTGAATTTGCAAAATATTTCAGGGGACAATATATGAAAGGAACGTTTTATTGCAAAATTAAACTCAGTTGTTTATTTTAGACAGGTTTTAAGGGCAAAAAGTGTTTTGTAAAAATCCAGGTAAAACCTACAGGAAC
Organism: Catharus ustulatus; assembly: GCF_009819885.2. Classification (NCBI taxonomy): domain Eukaryota; kingdom Metazoa; phylum Chordata; class Aves; order Passeriformes; family Turdidae; genus Catharus; species Catharus ustulatus. The sequence goes on along the minus strand of NC_046225.1, from coordinate 62,698,615 downwards.
TCTAGGCCACAATCTGTGTATTTAACAGATATTACTTGTTCTGTGTGTAGACTGAAGATTACTGTGCAAACTGCAGTGTGACTGTGCTAAACATGGTTTAATGTGCTTCTCTTCCTGCAGCTGGTGGCTTTCCGGTGGCACTTGTTTATTGGCTGCGTGTTTATCTGTTGCCTTTTACTGCATACTGTATCTTGAGTGGTACTGTGGAATTCAGGACTATGATGAACAGTACCCTGCACTGATTCCTGTTGCAACAGCTACCTTTATAGCAGCAGCAGTTTGGTGAGTTCAAACACTGTGTGCAAACTTCTGCTCAGCCTGTACAGGTCTGGGTGATAAATGGGCTCTTCCACAACAAGTATAATTTCTGTAATTCTGCTACGTGTATTGTGACAATACACAATGTAGTTCCATGTGGCATAATTTCTTGCACTTCAAATTTCATCCACAAAGCAAGAGTTGCAACACTTGAAACTGTATATTGTGTACTTGGAGATGTACTGGATCTTTTCTGTCTTGAAAATTCAGGGGGAAAAGGAAGATTTTATCTTTGTTAGTTCAGATTTCTCACCTCTGGCAACTACTTGTGCTGTTTACAAATTAAGACAAAGGTGCAGTCTCTCCCTCTGAGAAAAAAATCATCTTGATCAGTTTCTGTCAGAGTTCAGTATGTAACAATCTGTAAGTAGCAAACATACACGAAATGTTAGACTTCTGACTATTGCCGTGTGAGCTTTAAGGGTTTACATTTTGTCTGAGAATGCTGCTTTTAGTAGAGTTGCTTTACTTATGAGGTTATATGAGTCAGAACCGAGCAAATGTGAATGAAGAAAATTACATACGTTGTGCCAGTATAGGCTTTCTGCAAGAAAATTGATTTCCTCTTGTATCGGAGTATCTGACAGTATTTGTTGCAATTGTGAAAAAAAGGAAGATTGAAGAAAATAAAGGTTCCCTATGGATTATAATCAGTCAAATCTATAATTCTTGTAAGTCAATTGTGAAATACATTGATTTTCCCCTTTTATCTTCAGTTAACTGAAATCTGTCTGGATGAAAGTTCAGATTAAGGCTTCTCTCAGATGCCATATAGGCCCACGGAAAAATTAAAGAGTAGGTCATTTTCAGAGGCTTCAGGCACAGATTTTCTGAAAGTAAAAGGTGCCTTCACCCTTTACCCTTGATGTATTTTGTTTTCAGAAACGACAAAGTATATTCTTTTGACATGTTTCCCTTGTATGGTGTTTCTGCATATGACGACTGAGCTAACCAAATGATTTCTGCTTTTATTCCCAGTTTCAATGTTGCCTTGTGGCCTGTCTGGTCATTTTTTACACCTGTGTTGCTCTTCATTCAGTTCATGGGTATTGTGATGCTTGTGTCACTCCTGGGATAATCCCTTCAGGTAAATAATTGAATTTTTCAAGCAAAAGTGTTTATCTTGTTTTGGGAACCGCTTTGTTAGACATTTAAGGATTGGGAGGCCATTTAGGGATTCCTCCTCTATTTTTTGTGTACATTCTTAGAATCGTGACATTTTGTGGCATATAGAGTAACCAGAGAACAGTGCAATTATCCAAAGGGGAAGAGTGTCCTTTTCACTTCTCTAAAATTCCATTCTAGACATTGAAAAGAAACATTAGTGAGAATGGATGGTTTGGGGACTTATAGGCCAAAAACCTGCAGCTTTTACCTAGACTGGGAGAACTTCTTGGTAAAGCTGCTTGACCTGATAGTAAAGGGGAGAAGATATCAACATCTCTATTTTTTAAAATTAAAAATCTTTGCCATTGCTTTGTCTTCAAGTGTGCTGTTTTCATTTTCTGTGGTGCACAGCCCAGATCAACCTACTGTGTGGAAAATTACCAGGTATGAGAAGTTCTTTGTTCTTTCTATAAAGAACTTTTCAAAGGCCAACCCATCTGTTTTGTTGACTTGAAAAATGCATTGTCCATAACTGCCACATCTTTTGTTAGGATATACTTATCAAATGAATACAATGAAATGTAAAAGCTAAGGCAGACATCAAATACAGCTCAGTAAATAGAGTAAGGGATGTTCCCTGTATCACAGGTGTCTCATCACCCAGGGAAGCTATTCCTTCAGCAGGTCTTGTTTGTTGTAGTTCTCAAGGGAATGAGGAGGAAGCCTGTTTCACTTTGCTTGTCATCACAAATCCTTCCTGGTGAGGAGATCCCTCAGCATTTTTAGGAGTGCAGCAAAAAGAAGACTGTGCTGGATTGCTGGATTTAGAGTGTAATCTCTTGTACTGACAAAGTTGTAGGCAAAAAGTGTTTAATGGCTAGGATGATGAAACTCAGATTTATTTATTTTTAATAACAAACTGAACCACAGTTGCATTTCCCCCTCTACTTTTTTGAGATATCAAGAGACCTGATTTCTAAGGAGATAATTAACTTCTATTCTGACAAAACTCAGACTTCTGAAAAATACAGTACTTAATTCAGAACCTCTTTACTGTGGGAACTTGAGTCACACTTGCTGATAACAAATGTATCCATGTTTGTTGGTTCTGTCATTACCTGTGAAGTATGTGGAAAAGTTCTGTAGTAGGTCAAATAATTATTTGCCTAATAATTAGGGACAAGTTATTACTTGGTGTTCCAAAATCATTAATTAATTCAGTACATGATACAGCTTATGCAGTATATAGAACCTTCAAAGATTTTTGTTAAATTTGATTTGTTTTTTCTTTTCTTTCAGCTTCATGTGAAGAACTCAAGTAACTGTAATCCTGCAAAGTGTATGTCACTTTTGTTACATTCCAGTACTTCTGTTGTTTCTAATACTACCTGTTTGCTCTAACTAATACAGTAATTCTTAATCTACTTGATTTATAAATTGATGGACATAACCATAGGAAAAAGCAACTGATTAGTGAATAATTGGTAAATAAATAGGTTTTACATCTCTTAGTAACATGAGGCCTTTCATTTTGTACATCTTTGTAAAGCTTCTATTTATATTTGAACATCAAGCACATGGGCAGTAAGTAATAGCACCATAGAATAGTTAGTGTTGAAAGGGATCTTTAAATATTGTCTCTGGGGGCTCAGAGGTCACCTACTCAAACTTCCTGCTCAAATCATGTTGTTTGATTTGGAAGTAAGTGATACTTAAATCAAGTGCTGTGGGGTTTTAATACTATATTCTTTCCATTTGAATTGACAGGTAAAATACTGTTATCTGGAACCTGTGTTTGTACTTGTAAACTTACAAGAGACATTTCTTGATCGGTTAAATTTCTAATGTTGTATGTGTTACCATGTAGGAAATATTTTATTGTCTGATGTCTTGAATACAAATCTGCTAGTGTTCAAAAAAAAAGTGTGGATAGGGGTAGGGTAAGGGAAAGCTGGTTGACATTTGGCAGTGCCATCAATTAAATAAAAAATTCCACTTGTGCTCATACAGTTTGTCCATAGCTAAAGGTGGATGAACAAGCTGAGAATAACCAGCAATGCAATGAACAATATTAACACCATACAAGAAATTTGGAGCACACATTAAATTCTTTTGATGTATACACTATTTTTCACTATTCAGGTTGTTTTTTCTTCTGGAAATTAGCTTTTCATTCTTAGCAGTGCCTGTTAATGAAGTTGCCATTTTCCTTCCTCACCAATGAAGAGGCTGATATTAACTTAAAAGCTACTAGTTATACTGAGTTGGGAAAATAAAATAGCATTTTATTTTTATTAGGTGTCTGTTCATGACTGAGTTACTTAACTATCTGAAGACCTGGGCACCATCTAGTTGCTAGATCCTTGTGTAAATACTTTTTCACTCCTTTGGGAAAATAGGAGAATGTAGAAATTGGGATTGAAACCTGTTAAAATCTACTCCTTGTGAGTTGCTTAAAGTCCGGACTGTCAAAGGATACTGTATTCTTCATTCTGACTTCCAGATTCGCAACATTGGTGAATACATGGAATGTTTAGTAATGAGAGACACATTGTCTTTGGCTGTTGCTGTTCCATTAAGGAAAAAGGTTGCGACCTAATATTACGTAATATAAAGGATCAGCCAAACCAAAATAAAGTGCATTCAGCACTACTTGAAGTAGTTTGTAGGGTAAGTTAACAGCTTGATTTGTTTAAATGTAATATTTAAGTTTGCCAAAACCAGTCATGCTTCACATCTTTAAAATGCAAGTTGCTTATTTTCAGGTCTTCATCTTTTCAGAGGTTTTAACAATTTTATATCTGCATACACAGGTACATATGCATAACTTTATTATAATATTTAAAATGCAGTATTGCTCAGGGATGGTTATTGTAGCTGTGTTTTTATTTGTCAGCTATATAAATGCTCTAGGTGTTTTAAGTTGCCTTGTGACCTGAATTAAAATTACTATTTGCTACATGATTTTTCAAATTCATTCTTCTAACATCTTAATAAACTTTGTACAAAAGTGATCAGTTGTTGTTCAATGTTTATTTGTTTAACTGTCTAGTTACATTTTATTGGAGACTTCCATGCTATCTCATTGCTTTTTCTATAAAATAGATGCTCACATAGATTTTAAATACTACACTTAGAGTGTTTTGGCTTTCATGCCTCCTCAGCTGGGTTTACTGAAGGTGTAATAACCCTCTGCTCACCTCTGGAGAGCTGTTTGTGTTCTGACTACTTTGAAGTCTTCCTGAGAATCCCAGGTAGATATGCTCATTGTATCATTTGCATCAAGCAAAGTCTTTCAGTAACAGATCCGAGTATCCAACACAACACTCATTCACTTACATGCTCTAAAGGAAGTAGTGGCAAATCTGGTAAGAATGTAAAACAATGCTTGTTTCAATTGTTGTAACCTGACACAATGCTGCTGCCACGTCTGTGAACTCCTTGCTTTTGTTATTTTCCTTACCACCAAATAAAGAATTTAGGGCAAGAGAGTAGAAAGAGGTAGCATAATAATTCCCTGAAAAAAAAAATGAAGCAATTGAAATCCCCACCTCTACTAAAGCTTGAATGTATTCTCTTGGTACAGACCACCATGTGTATCTTCTGTGTCCATTTACATTATTTAATTTCAGGGTGACAGTGTGTACCAGCACCAAAGAGCTTTCCTTCACAGGGATACTCTTGGATAATATGAAGTAAAATACTCCATGCAGTAAAGATTATTTATCATGGTTACTCATAGAGTTCTGTACAATAGAAGCATCTTCCTTACTTATTCTTTAAAGGTTACATCATATGAGATAGAAGTAGGATTTGGCAATTCCACAATGCCAGTTCTGATAATGATGGATGTAGCCGTGAGCTAGAGGTGATTCAAGCTTGACTCTTTGACTAGTTATGCTTTTGATTTATATTGCTGTTAACAGGCCAGACAGAAACATAGACAGAAACATAGGGCTGACTTCCTATTAAGTGCATTCTTCAAAAGGAAAATTAGCAGATGGCTTAAAATACCTGTTTCTTGAGAACAGGACAAAATGAGTAAAGGACAGGAGCTACTACATCTTTATGTTTACCTAAGCAGGTGGTTGTCCAGAATTCACTCATTCTTCCTTTCTACCATTTTGTTTTTCTTCCCTGTTCTTTAAGAGGCTTGTGAACCCCAGACACTTATATGTAAGTACAAAAGGGTTGTTATATGAGAAAAACCCCTCTATTAATTTCTGGCTTCAGAAGAGAAAAGGCATAAAATTACTCCTTTGCCAGAGGAAGTGGAATAAACAGATGCTGTATTTTCAATATATCTTTTTAAAATTATCATTGTAGTTGAACTAGTGGTTTAATTTCATGTGAGATGTGGGTCACTCACTGTAGAAACCAATGTTTTGGGTAATCAATATGTGATCAACAGGTATAGAGAAAAAATGTAAGACCTGCTTGGCCAGAACAAGGACCAGCCTATCTTGGTGTTTGGCATCCACGATATGCTCAGCACCAAATATCTAAAGTTAAGAGAATTAATTTTAAGTAGAAAAGGGTTAATACTGAACGTGTGTATAAATATTGGGAAAACTAATATATATAAGAAGTGGGCTAAATTTTGTAGAAGGTTTTGCTACTTTGAGCTCATAGTTTCTTCTCCAGCTAGCAATTCCTATAATACTGTGTTGTTAGAATGGGGCTTTTAAAAAAAAAAAGAAAAAAAGAAAAAAAGCAAGATAAATTGCCACTTTTGGACGGTCTAGAAAATTCCTAAAAACCGAGGTTCTGTGCTACCACTGAAAGTCCCGGTTGCCCAAAAGGGGATGGCCTGTGGGGCCCAGAGCACGAAGCACGTGTGTCATCCCTGTCCCTCGCCATGAGAAGGAGCTCCATCAGCAGCTGGTGGCTCCCGGGCTGCCGGGCAGGCTCCAGCCTCTCCAGCTCCCAGCTTTTGGCACTTCCTCGGCTTTCCAGCCGTCGGGCCGGCGATTTGTTCTACACCCGGTGTCTTTCGCATCTTCCTGTCCAGGGAAGGTGTTACACAGCGCGGGCGTCCCAACACGGGCATAACCCCATGTCCCTCATCAAAGCCGAACTACCCTTCGTCCGAGTGACTTCCCTAGCCTGGCCCCCAGCTGTTGTCAGTCCCAGGCAAGGATGTCCCGCAGAAAGCTCGGCAGCCTTTCCCGCAGCTGCGGACCCCCGCCCGCGGGCAGGGCACGGCCCGGGCCGGCGGCCCCGCTCCGCCCCGCCATGGGGGACGGGCCAGCAGCTCGGGGCTCCCCGGGGAGAGCGGGGCCGCCTGCTCGCAGCACCTGGCCGGCGCTGGGAGATGGAGCAAGCCGCCGGGTGCCCCGCCGTGGGCGGCAGCTACCCGCAGAAGAACGCCGAGATCCTCAGCAGCCAGTACGGCATCAACCTCTTCCTGGCCGGGCTGCTGCTCACCTTCGCCTGGGCTGTGCATGCCGTGGGCATCAGCAAGAGCCACCTGCTCTCCTACCTCATCACGCTGATGCTCATCCAGCTGCTGTGGATGCTGTGGTACCTCTGCAGGAGCTGCACGCAGAGGAGGCTGATCCGGGACAAGGACACACACGCCGGAGCCCGCTGGCTGAAGTGTAAGTACGGACCGACGGCACAAAGAGTGGGACTGCACAAGGGACACCTGTGCCATCACCTGCCTGTGTCTGCTACCTCTCTGTTACTCTCTCCATCCCTACCGGGAGTTATCCTGGTATTCGCTGAATGCACACACAGTGCACTCTAAAGTAAATATATGCATAAGCTGAACATACTAGGAGATTGTATTGGGAAGCTGTTTGTTAAACATGCTCACTTTCCAACCTACCATTTATAGCACTGAAATCTCTGGTGTCTTTCTTCTTTACCAGGCTGGTTTGGTGAAACTTGAAAAATGGAATATAGCTAGTGGAAGAGGCAATGTTGTTGGTGTCTTGCATCTCTTTTGGAGGAACTATCACCTTTTCCAGATGCTATAATGCAATTTTATTTATGGTAGTACCAGTCAGAAAGATCCTCAAGTACTCTCTATACCAATGTATATCAGAGATTCCTGTTTATATGTGTACAGTGATGCTTTCGAAACATCTAGACAGAAGAGGACAAAATCCCTGGCCAGATCAGTTTGTAATTAGTACCTAAAGCAGTTAAACAAGGAATCTAAACCAAACATTCACTTACAGAAGAAGTATACAAGTTTGTGAGGGTAGTGGTGGGGTGTGCTGGCCCACATCTGCAGCCAGATGCACACCAGAGTGAGGATATAAAGGTATACTGAGAGAAGGAGCTTGGGGAACACATCACAGAGCTGCAGTGACAGGAAGGCTGTGTTTTCAGGTACTAAGGAAAAGGAACAGCCTACATCAGTGCCTGGGGAATAATAGGCAATGCCAGTTTTACCAGCCTCTGCCAGTCTCAGCACTGTAAATAATAGATTGGAAAGTAAGTAGTTAAGTGGCATGTTATGACAACTTTCCCATAAAATATTTTCTACCTACTAACCCTGGGACAACAGCTAATTTTCACAGCAGCTAATGAAATATCTAAATGAAAATTCCAAGAACATCTGACATCTGATTATTTTGAAAAGATTGTGCTGTGGAAATGTAGTTTGTTCTCAATCTCAATGTTTGTGTATCATTTATTTTCTTCTCAACTGTTAACATTTGTGTTAGGATTGCTGACAGAAAACCTATTTTTAAAATTTCTGATGTACAGCTATGGTCTGTAGACTCTTTCCTGAAATGTATGGAGTTCATATACCAGCTGTCAAATTCTTCCTCATGATTATTTACTATTTTTCAAGGCAATATTAATCTCTCAAGCATTTTTTCTTTTGTTAGCTCATGTGGCTTGCAACATCCTGAAATTAATGCAAAGCTTAACTTGATTGTACCTTGGACCAAGCTAAGCTTTTGTTACTCAGAGGGTAGCTTTCCCTTCCTAAAAATGGAATAAATACTGCCTAGCATGGGTAAGTACAGCAGGATCCCCCACCCTCCTTCTTTTGGCGCCGCATTCACAGCATTTCGTTTGTCCTACAGAATATAAGGAGTCACAGAAACTTAGAAATAAGATCCTGGATTGAACTACTAGGTTACCTTATCCATTTCTTTTACCAGCACAGGATGGCTCTTTGTACTGGCTTCTCAAGTGGTGCAGCTTCCATGGCTTCTCTTGGATGTCTAGGCTGCAATTCAATAAATTTGCCCTTAGGGAATGACCTACACTTTCCTATTCTTGGAGGTTTCTTGTAGTTACAACAAGTCTGTACAACTCCTTTATCCTCTATTGGTAAAAGAAAACTTATTTGAGCTAAGGAGAAACTCATGTGGCAATTCCTCTGCCAAGATCCCCCTTGTCCTCCTCTTTAACAGTGCTTTTGTCATAGAAATCTTTTACCTGAAAGATCAAAAGTCCGAAAAGGGAAGGGGAGGATGGAGTGGCACAGACATATTTTGCTTGGATTTTTCCACTGAAAGTTTTCTGCAATTTTTTCTAGCTCTTTCAGCTACTTTTGAAGAACATCTCCTTGTTGTAATTGTGAGAGCAAATGCCCTTGTATTAAACAGTATAAAATTAATGTATTTTCATGAATCCTTTCAAACTGTGAACATCATTTTAGTAAAAGTGGTGGCAGTCGCCTGTTTGCTCTGACAAATTCTGAAATGGAAGGATTTAACACAAACCTGTAACTGACTCATTGTACATGCACCAAGACATCAATTTGTGTGAACCCTCGACCTTGGTTGTCTTCCTGCCTGCGTGGTTGACCAAGAACCACTCTTAGAGTCTGAATGTGGGAAAAATTTGTGGCAGAGCTGTGTCTTTAATACAACACAGTTATCCTGACCCAAAAACCACAGGGAACCTTAGGAGGTCTTCCCTTGACTTATTCCAAATGTTATTCCCCTAAGTATGCTCTCTGGCCAGGAAAAGCTCTCTTACCATTTTATGGGACAGTTCAGTGAAGTAGCCCAGAGAACTCAAAACAAAAATCAGTTGGCTTCACAAACAGCTTTATTTTATCCCATTTTTAACGGCAGCACAGTTTCTGTGTAAAGCACGGACAATTTAAAAGCTCTTGTCAGACTTCAACTTGTATTTTTTTACTCTCTGCATTGATTTTTCAATTATTTGAACAATATTTTAAAGTGAGATTGGTATTTTTGCAACTATCTTTTTTTTTTTTAACTTCTTGATGGTTACTAGGAAGAAATGAACCAGCACTTAGCAATATTGAAAATCCTATTTATGACACCATAAGACACACAAGTTTCAACGAATATTTGAAAAGAAAAAATAATGAAACAGCACTCAATAGCAACCATTTCACCTTTCTTAAAATTTTAAATGGAAATAACTAAGAGGTGAAATGATCTTCCTTGAAATTACGGGTGTCCATTTAGTATTAGCACATACTACTGAATTTTCCATCACAAAAAGTTGGCAGAAAAACTGTTAACATACCATATGCATGGTCATTGTGGTTGTGCTTTTGACTAAGATTTTTGACTAAGAAAATTAGTACAATCATTCTCTTTCAAAGCCCATAAATAAGCATGTTGGACACTTTGTGCACACTTGCAGTGTGGCCACCAAGGTGATTGCAGAAATATCTAAATACCATTTGAATAAAAGAAACAATCTAAAATTAAAAAAGTCATATAAAGTCTTCTAATCCCTGGAGGTCAGTAATCTATAATCTTTTTGCTACAGAAGATAGCTTTTGCCTTATTGAAACAATCATAACATATGATGCATTTCTGACAAATAGGCTGTTTCCTGCTACTTTCTAAATAAACCATAAATCACAAAATCAATCTTAGAATAATTCAGCTAGGAAGGGACTTCTGAAGGTTATCTAGTCTAACACCTTGCTCAGAGCATGTCTAGCTACCTCAGGCAGAGTGATTTATAAGCAGCTACATTTAAAATTATATAATCAGAGCTAACAATTCTAATTTATTTCAGAATTATTAACATTCTTTAGATAAGGAAGGAAACATATTTGATCTCAAGAGCAGCCTATGATTTTGTATTTTATGATACCATTTACTTTAATACACAATGAAAATGACACCTCTATTTAAAAACGTGGACTCCAGTCCTGTTACATGTGTTAGAATACAAATTAGCTGACCTAAGAAGCATAAATTTAAAAAAAAGCTGTATGGGATTATACACATGCATGAAGTGTAGGGCTGAGGTTTTAGATTTTGCAATATAAAAGCAAATGTTTTTAGCTCTTGGTAGAAATTACACTCAATCAGTAATTTTACAGTGTTTTTATTATAAAGAGATTGTGAAACACGAACATAAAATTCCACTTGAATTAATACCCTTGTGACTGAAAAGGTTTCTGAAGTCTATTTTTGTTTAATTTTAAAGGGTCATTGAAATAATTAGAAAAATTAGTGTGTTTATATAATTTCTACTTAATTTTTATCAATGCAACTTTGACAATGGAAGTATAATCAAGTAAATTTTAAATTTAGTATTGCTTTTTTACTACCACAAGTCAAGTGGAAAACATGATACTTATATGGAAGTTAGGTTGTGGGCTGATATAAAAGATAAATATTAATCAAAGTCAACACTAGTGATGTATTTACTCTGTGAGGAGTTGTAAGGAAAGATTAAGATACTGGTGCTGGCTTATATAATAAGGTCTGGTTTTATCTAGTCTTCATTCAAATAAGTCCAAATTAAATCCAGTAAAAGCTTACTTGAATAAAAGCCTAAAAGAAAATGAAAAAACCAAACTTCCAATTCACAAAAAAACCCCCAAAACAAAACAGCAACAATAAAACAAAAACAAAAAACAAAACAAACCAAAACCAAGGAAATGGAGGCCTTAGAGTTTGGTTCAGTAATCTTGTAGCCAATTGTACTTACTCAAACAGGTACAAACCAAACAATAACAGCAACAACAAAAATAAACAAAGGGAAATGTACTTCAAATTCTTCAGAGTATTTAGAGTAGGATATTAGAACATTTTTGTGTGTGTGTGTGAAATATAGATACTGAAATTAACTCTTTGGATCCTTTCTAGGAGAACAAACCTTAAAGCTCGTTGTGGTTGTGGTCTCTGAATTAAAGTGTGACCCCTGAGCCATGGGGAGGGCACACCAAGCGATTGTGTCATTTCCCACTGTTGAGGGTTTGGGCTGGAGGACTGTAAGGTGACTGTTCAGCTCCCCAGGACTGCCCAGTTTGCTGGGGAGCTGCTGAGGACAGTAATTCATGCTCTCAGTGGCTGCTTCAGTGCCACTGGCACTTGAGAGGCTGATCCTGCCCAGAGCTGGCACTCTGCAAGGTGCTGAATGTCCTGGGCAGTGCAGGGCTGGTGACTCCTCACTGACCAGGGGAATGTCCAGGGATGACCTTGCTTAATGCCCTGGGCAGAGGCTGTCACAAATTAGAGGTATGTATTTCATGGAGTAAATTATCCTCATGAGCATTGATCTAGTCTTATTTCCCTAAACAAGAGCACAGATATTGATCAGCTTGCATTTCCCTAAACAGATTTTTGTGTATTTCACAAGTAGTCTCCAGACACTATAACTATACATTAAAATTTTTTATCTTTTTCGTTCATAGGTGGGATTACATTATTTGCAGTGATTACTTTAATTCTGGACTCCTTCAAAATTGGATATTATATTGATTTTTCAAACTGTCTTTCACCAACTGAAGGCATTTTTCCTGTTACACATGCTGTCCACACCATCTTACAGGTAAAAGTCACTGGTTGCAGCTTTATATTAGTCTCTGTTTCTTACCAAAAGTATATTTTATCTTGTCATCAGTGGACTTGATGCTATTTTCATTTCCAAGCATATCACAGAATACTTTTGAGGACTAAATTCTTGTGCATGTATAGTGAATTCAAGCATTGCGACCTGAAGTTGCTTAGCCATAAAATTCTTGGATTTCAAACACGGGCTTGAAAAAAAGAATAATAAAAAAATGTTCTCCTGTAATTGAAGTTATGTGGCCTTTTTGTTTAATTGAAGTTACATACAGAATTTTCAAGCTGAAATGAACATTTTGCTAAAGACAATTCCCTTGTTTATGTATTTAGAACTTGTCACACAAGTTTAATTCAATCTGGCTAACCTGGTGTTCCATTGTAGTTAGAGGTGTAGACCTGCTAAGTTAAAGGGATCAAAACCCCTTTCTAGCAGGTTCTAAAACACTTGCACAGCTTTCCTGTAACAAACGAACATGGATGTTCCTTCTAGAAGCACTTGGTTGTTCTTGTCAGTGGCTGCACAACAGCAAACATGGCAAGTGACTCCTGTGAAACATTCCAGCAGCCTGTTTGTTATAAGGCTGTGGCTCTGCTGTGTGTGGTGACACTCCAGAGCTGATTGTTTCTCACATTGACTCCTCTGAACCCCTGTCAGCAGGTTTGTGTGCACACTGTTCACGGCCTAGGAAATTTTCAGCTGGGATTTTCTCAGGCTGTGAAAAGTACACAGTTCCATTTTCTCTTAGATAGCTGAAACCTTCCCAGGCTGTTTTGGATACACAGCTTTGCATACACAGGTTGCGAAATCTAACTGAAGTTCCCAGGCAGATAGCTCTATCAGGCAACAGAGCAGTAAAAAACACAGATTAGACACCTGTTGTTTTTATCGCAAGTGTCCTTTGAGTACGTGGTTGTTCTCCTACTCTGTCCAATGACCTTCTGTTCTGCCTGAGCTTTGTGAACCACACTATAAAGATGTCCAAGTTTCGTTCAGTAAATGGGTTCCTCTCTGGAAGTAGCCCTGTGTTACTGTTATTGCTTTCCCTCGCATGATAGCCACAGGTTTGTGGAGAAGAAGGAAAGAAAAAGCCACTCAGCTGAGATACTCAACCATAACCAGGCACTTCTATGAATTTCCCAAGAGGTTTAAGTCATTCTGAAAGAAAATAAATATTTTCCTAGCAGTTGTGGTTGCATGTCAATGAGCTTTTCAACAACCTGCAGTAAATTCACGAATACAAGCCACACTGAGTATAAGCCGCATCTCCGGGTGTCAGCAACATTTCGTTCTTTGTCCATACACAAGCCGCACCCAATTACCAGCCGCTCTGTCGTTCGCAGTGAGGACCCGTGTGCAACAAAGTTGCCAAATAGTAAGAGAATCACGGGATGGCGGGGTTTACTGGCTCAGCTCAGGCTGTGAGGGCTCGGGGCTGCCAATGGGGCCAGGTGGCCCAACTCAGCTCTGCCACTCGGCGAGGCTGCTCGGGGCCGGCTGCTGTTGCCACCGGGCTCGCTCATCCTGGCCCAGCGCTGTGCTGTGATGGCAGGGGGGGCACGGAGCCCGCCGGCACCCGTGGCGGCGGCAGGTGGGGACAGGAGCCCCCCACCTCCCCCTGAGCTGCGGGGCCAGCAGGAGGGAGCCCCCCGTCTCTCCCCTGGGCTGCGCTGCCTGAAGGAGGGAGCTCCCCCGCCTTCCCCCCTCCGCCACCCCCCGCGCTGCCTGCACGGAGCCCGGCTCCACTCGCCACGAAACAGAGTAACCTATTTGTAACAATCGCTTAAAGCCAGGTTTTACTGGCAGGTTGCTCGACTTGGCACCTCGGTTTGCACTTCTGGGGTTGGAAATTTCAGAAAATTATTCACATATTAGTCGCTCCTGAGTGTAAACCGCATTTCTGGTGTGGGAGCAAAATTTTAGTCAAAATGATGCGGCCTGTAATTGTGAAATTACTGTACATTTTTCTGCTTTCTTCAACAGTTAAAAAAATAAAAAATATTAAATTTAAACAGTAACTCTCACCCCATCTATGTTTTCCTCTGAGGGTGAAATTCTGAGTAGGTTGAAGTAATCTTAATTTCACATTCTTGTAATAGCAGTCACTCTCCATGTCTTTATTTGTCTCAACTTCTTTACTTCATCTCTGAAAAACAAATCAACAAAATTAAGCCCTTCTGCCCTGCTGATCTGAACACAGCATTCTTCATTATAGCCAGCTGACAAGGTTTCCAGCCACCATGAACTGGAGTGTGGAAGAGTGAATAAAAGTGGTGAACAAAGGCAACAAGAACTCTAATTTAAATTTTACATCACCCAGTCTCACTGAATTTATTGTCTACAGAGTTAAAATAATGAACACTTGAATGTTAGCCTAAGCAATCAAAGAAAAAGTTAAATTTAAAAAGTAATTATACCTAAGCTATATCTTCTCATATCTTTGAAATAGTGGATGAAATCACAGCAGAGAACATCCCTAATATGTGTCATCTAAAAGCCAAAGAGTTAATTTTCTACTGGATAGGTATCAGATTCTGTTGTCATCTACTCTGAGGCATCCTGATACATGCCATGAAATTAATAAATACATTCTGCACCCGTGTATGAGCTAACATGTACCTGCTCTCCCAGGCTCTTCTGCAAGCAGAAGTCCTTTGAGGCAATGAGTATTCAGTAAGCAAAACCTGGATTTTATGCTTTCTTTATTGACTTTTCCTAATTCTTCCCACTATCTTGTGTCTGAACAGATCTTCAAAACTTGCATTTTTATAAGTTTTAAAGAATGGTTTCAGATCTGCTGTCAGATTTTATTGCATTTATCCCAGGATGGGAAACTGAATATGGCAGTAGAGACTAAGGTAATTTCAATTTGATTTCAGTTGAAGCATACATGAAATATTTTAGTCTTTACATCTATAATTTTACCGTGACCACTCCTCTCATTGATAAATGCTTCATTAGAGGAAGTATTATTGCTGGGTAGCATAGGTGAGTCATAAAGAACTGCATTTGCCTAGCTTTTTCCAAAATGAGACGTTGAATGCCTCAGAATCAGAGGCTGTGAAGGCATCCTACAATAATGGATGCTGTGGAAAAATGGGTTTCCAATTACTCTGGTTGCTGAAGAAGAACCCAAAGTTTTTATCACTTTTCAGAGCATTTCTGGAACACCAAACTAAGCAGGTTTCTAAAAGAAATTTTAGGACTCTCTCTCCTCACAATTCACTTTCTGATGAGTTCAGTAGCCTAGGAGCTATTGGGGATAAACAGACTCACAGTGTCACTCCATTAACCCTGAGGAATAATGATATAGTTCTTCTTGTACCTATTCACACTTGGTTTTGTTTCAGCAGTAATAAAACGGAGGTTTTTCTGAGGTCTCCATTATGCTCTCACAAATGGAGAGTTCTAATTTGATTTCTCTTTGCCCTTGACTTGCTAATTCATTATTGTTAGATATGTCTTTTATTCCTTGAGTTTTCTGCACTATCTTTGAGTGCAACTGAAATGTTCTTAATGGGATTGTCTGTCAGGCAGTTAGTACAAACTTTTCTCATGCTTCTTGTTGTTTCATTAGTCAAGTCTGGCATCCTTTCATCAATCTCTTCCCCTCCACAGAATTTAATATATTTCATAAATTATTCAAACTTACCATCACCATGCCCTGCAGCAATCATACCTCTATCCACAACCAGTCTCTTCAGATACACAAGAAAAATACGTTTGGGTGAGTAATACTTAGACTTTCTACTGTTAAGCCACTGATTTCTCATGTAAGAAATCTCAAGTTCTGTGTAAATATTACAGGAAATCATGAGCTCTTTCACATGTGTGGAGATGGAGCTGCCTCAGTTTAAATCATCAGAAGCTTTAACCACGGGAATGTCTATCTACAGATGCACTTTCCTTTCTGAGTGTTACACATGCTCGTTACTATAATGATATTTCTCTGTATTTCTTCCATTTAGGTGTACTTTCTGTGGTGTCATGCAAAGGATGTTATCCAGTCTTTCAAAACACTTGAAAGGTAAAGTGGATCTGATCCTCATCTGGTATGTTAATAGGTATAGGTCTGTACAGTGTTTTGACACCAAAGTTTTATTGTATGAGGGACAGTGAAAATACACAGAGATTGATTCTCCTCTTGATTGCATTAGGTAGAAAGAAATAGAAAAGTTAAATAGAAAGTAGCTCCATTCACCCTTATTTAACCTGCACTGATATTTTGTAACACAAAATAGTGATAGAATACATATATTTTTCTCATGAGAGAGGAAAATGGCAGTATATGACACCACAGAGTCACTTAAGAAGGAAGCATCATGTATGTGTTTTAAGACACTATATTATATTTATTTATTTATCTACTGAAGGGGAGCATGTATCACCAACCTGCAGTCAATGCAATGTAATTGAGGTATTCTATATTGATTTTATGGAAAGCACCTTTTTAAAACTAGATCTTAGACTCATAGAATAATTTGGGCTGGAAGAAACCTTTATAAGTAATATAGTCCAACCCCTCTGCAATAAGCAGGGACGCCTTCAACTAGATCAGTATGCTCAGAGGTCCATCCAACCCAACCTGGAATGTTTCCAGCCTGTGTTGATACTGGGGCTTGCCCTGGCCCAGATGCAGGACCTTGCACTTGGCCTTTTTGATCCTCATAAGGTTCCCATAGGGCCACTTGAGCTCATCCAGGTCCTTCTGACATCCCAACCCTCAACCACACCTCACAGCTGTGGTAGATGCAGCTGTGCACATGCACTTGGAAACACAACATCCCTGGTGGTATCCTACATACCAAATCAGATCCAATGTGTTTTCTGGTTTTGTGAACGTAAGTAAGCAAACATGGTAATTTTCAAAGTACTTATTTAAAATTATCAGTGATCTGACCAGTTTCTATATGAGGTAAAATAAATTTGTTCAGAAATATCATCTGATATTGAAGGTTCTCTATTTGCTCTGCTCTCTTGGGTAAGTGTTCAAATCCCATGCTTAGGAGGAGAGTGATTACAGAAGGCTTTGCAACATCAACTGGTGCTGTCAGCTCTGTTTATAAGTAGATTTGAAAAATTTCTAACTCCAAGTTTATCACTGAGAACAGTGTTGTAATAAAGAACTATTTCTTGGTGAAGAAACATGAAGAGCCTTGGGTGCAGGAGAGCACTTGACATTGGTAGGTGAGAGGACTGTACCTAGGAAAGATACATGACCTCCTACAAAAAAGTGCCTAATTGGCAATGGAGAACAACTTTTGTATAGATTTTATTAGGAAGTTCAGAACCATTAGTACACTTCTTTCTCCAATGCTGTTCTAATTCACCAATCTGAAGTGGCTTGTCAGAGGCCAGGAGTCTCAAAAATGCACGGAGACCTACCCTCATTTGTACCAGTACTTTTAATGAACTAAAGCCCTCTGTTAGCTTCAGCTCTCTCCTAGAGACAAAAATCTATGGGCTAGAAGGTGAAGAAGGTGATGGTATCTGTGAAGAAAGATCAGACACAGAATATGAAGGAGCACTGCAGAAGGCTGTGAAACAAAATATGTAAAAAACGAATCCTGTTCAGACTGTTCAATCACTAACATGAAGCTTGTTCAGCCCAAAGAATAAAACCCATCGCATAAGAGAGCATGAGAAGTAATAATAAGAGAGCATAAGAAGTAATAAAAGCATCCTGATAATAGTTTAATACATTAGACCATTTAATACATTGCATTTCTGTAAGGTTTTAGAAGTCTGATATTCAATGACTGCAGAATCTTTAGAGATCGGTGATGAATTTTCAACCCTCCCCCTGCACTGACAAATAGATACTGCCATGTAGCTTGTACACAGAAATTTAATCAATTTGATTTCATTTCACATATTTCACCAGATACAGTCTGTGCAGATTCCTTCAATAATTGCTTTTTTTTTGTAGGTTTGGTGTTATCCATTCTGTTTTCACAAATTTGCTCCTGTGGACAAATGGTGTGTTAGCAGAGTCAAAACATCAATTGAATGAACATAAGGAAAGACTAATCACGCTTGGTTTTGGGAACATAACTATAGGTAAGCAAAAGGTTTGGTGCATTGTGAAATTCCTGCTCTAGCACACTCACACTGTCACTACAGGATGTAGCTGAGTCATTCATGGCTATGTCAGCATAGTCATTCTGGGACACATGGTCATTTCCTGATACTGAAATGTTATATGATCATTATTCTACATGTCATCAAGGCAACAGTTTTCTTCTAAATTCCAAACAAATAGATTTTTAAAGAACATTTCTTTTGAGGAATAACATCGCTAAGGAACATCACTAAGGAACCATTTTATTACTTAATCACAGTAATAAATTAATATAGCAATGTTAAAATGAGGGTTTACTATTTACTAAGTTATTAGTAATAAAAAAAGTGTGGATAATCTTCCAAATCTTTCCCAGGAGAGTTGTTACCTGTTGCCTGTGGTCCTACAGGCTTCAGTGGGATGGCTCAAAGGGATAGAAGTTGTCCATTAGTGGTGTTTTACAAGACAAGGACTTTGCTCTGGGTGTTTTAATAATGAAAATTTTTCTCCATTGGTAAGATGGTGCAAGTTGTCATCAGCAAACATTTAAAATAAGGAAGATATAAAGAAAAAGTTCTTCATTTTGAAGGTGCTGAGGCACTGAAATATGTTGCTCAGAGAAGCTGTGGATGCTCCATCCCTGGAAATGTTTAAGACCAGGTTGGATGGGACTGTGAGCAACCTGGTCTAGAGGAAGATTCCCTGTTCACAGCAGAGGGGTTTGAAATAGATGATCTTTAAGGTCCCTTCCAACCCAGGCCATTCTGAGACAACTGCCGGGGATGCCTTCTGCTTCCAAACTCCAGTGAAGCATGGAGAAGTGGGGCCTTTTCTTAGGCGGGTAACTGGGTGTTGTTTGACTGAAATGTTACGTTTGTATTTCATTATTTTGTTTATGTTTTATTTATTCACTTAAACCAAGTGATCTTTATAAAGCACATAACTACTCTCTCCTTCTCCTTTAGTTCTAGATGATCATGCGCCTCAATGCAATTGTACAACAACAACTCTCTGCTCGATATTTTCTCAAGGAATATATTACCTCTATCCCTTTAATATAGAGTACCACATCCTAGCATCCACGATGCTCTATGTCTTGTGGAAGAACATTGGCCGTCAAGTTGAGCACCACCAGCAAAACAAAACTCCATTCAAATTCCACGGCATAACTGTTGGAATGATTTTCGGACTAATGGTGCTAACTAGCACAATAGCCATAGTTGTTGTGTATTTAATTCAGATTGGAGGTTCAAAAATCAAAAGTGAGCTAGCACTCACTATGTTTTACTTGCACGCTATCTTTGTGTTGGCTCTCATGTGCACAGCTGGAATCGTCGCCCTTCTCATCTACAGACTGGAAGATAGATCTCTGGATAATTCCAAGAATCCTGCTCGAAAACTGGATGCAGAACTGCTGGTAGGCACAGCTGCAGGGTCCTGGCTGCTCTCCTGGGGCTCGATCCTTGCCATTATCTGTGCCCAAGGTCATCCCAAATACACCTGGTATAACCTGCCCTACTCTGTTCTGGTTATTATTGAGAAATACATTCAGAACCTCTTTATCATTGAATCCATCCATCGTGAGCAGGAAAAGGTGAATGATGACATCAAAACGCTTCGAATAGTGACCATATCTCGGGGGAGCACTTTGTCTCTCACCCCCTTGTACAAAGAGATTTACAATGGCAGAGCTGCTCGTGACAACGGTGACATACCCTGTCTGCTTAAGGGCAGCATCTGTGGGAGAGAAAATGATGGTGCTGGTGTTTCCAAAGAAGAAACAAATCAGGACAATAGTTTGGTCATGCACTCAGCCTCAGATTTCTCATTTTCCAGTAGAAACTCGGTTACTAACAACAAGAGGAGAATTTTGAAGAACATTGCTGCATTTTTATTCCTCTGCAATCTTTCGGTAAGACATGTTGAGTGTAATTCACAAGTTAATACCCAAAAACTTCCCATTCTTTCAAGTATGAGAAGCATATTAAAATTACACGATTCTATAGCTTGTAGGCAGTAAATTTTACTTCTGGAAGAGATGAATATGCTTTGGGGAACAAAGTTCATTGAAATGTGGAATATAGGAGGCTCCTTTCAGTAACAGTAAAAAAAACTGTAGCAGCAGCAGAAGCTGAAACCCTCTTCCACCAGTGTACCCCAGTAGCAACAGGGAGGGATTTCTTAGGGATTCCTGAAGGCAATTTGCGGTATGGAGGAGTCACAGTCATTAAGGGCTATTGACTTGTACTGCTGGTGATTAATATTGACCTCGCGTTCTTTCCCTGCAGCTGTGGATACCACCGGCGTTCGGGTGCCGCCCCGAATATGACAATGGACTGGAAGAAATCGTTTTTGGCTTTGAACCCTGGATAATTGTTGTGAACCTTGCGATGCCTTTTTCTATTTTCTATCGGATGCATTCAGCTGCCTCGCTCTTTGAGGTCAATTGTAAAACATAGATCATATACGGTCCCTCAGTGAACAATTGATTGAATAATTAATTACTTAAATAACAGTCAAGGGAGTGGATGAATGAATGAGTGAATGCAGCAGCTGCTCAATAAATAGAAGATTCAATAATGTTTTTAAAGGAGGGACCATAGCTAATAGCATGTAATTTTTTTTTCTTTCCACATGTTTTGTTATATATGTGGTGTTATTGTATAAATACACTTTTCAGAATCATATTAGTCTTAATATGATTAACACTACATAGTAAAGTTAATTCAATCTCATTAATCTTTGTTTTAGTCAACTTGTATTTGTTCTCTATACAATTTGTACGGCTTTGTTTTCATTCATTGTGACTTGTGAAAGGGATTTACAAAATATTCTGTATGACTTAGAACAGAAAATCCCAGGAAGAGCTTCTCCTGAATCAGAGATATTAGGAAAACTCCAACTCTTAATTCCTAGCTTGCTTTTTACAGTAAAACCTAAAAATAATTTCTAGAAAATTGGGGTCTGGGAATTAGTTTAAAGTTCCTTATTACTGATGAAAATCGATATATGATTATTATTTTGTGGATACATATAGATATCAAGAAATCCAGGTAGGTAACATGTATGACTAGATATCATGTTGTATATAATTTTTTATGATAAAATATATTTCTATCAATTTTCTTGTATTTATGACATAACTGAGGAATAAAATTTATCTTTTTAGTAATTCTTTATTCAAATATTCTTGAAACGTTTTAAGAGAAAAAACCTGGTCTTATAGTTCATATTTAGGTATACGTATTCCAGTCCCAGAACGGTATGTATTTGTTGCACAATTTTTTAATGAGTTGCTAATTTCATTTTAGATCAGTCTCCTGGTTTTCCATCATCATATATGTTTTCATAATAATAATCATATGTTTTCATACAGAGATGCTATAAAGCAAAGCTGAAGCCTCTAGAAATCTGGAGGGCCTTTGGCTGAGAGTTTTATAAGTGTGGTTTACAAGATGTTAGAATATAATCTCAAAACCCTGTGATATTTAGTTGCTTGAATTCTCACAGAAAGCAGTGAAAATTTGGATGCCTCAATACTCTTAGAATTTGCACCTGCAAGATCAAAAGATTGGAGCACTAACCAGGATACTGGAGCTACAGATCAATTAATCATTGGATAACCCTCGTTGTTGATGACCTAGTCCTAGGTCTGGTGGGTCAAGGGCTGAAAAATTTCTGCTCCTGGTTCCTGCAAGGACAGTTGTACACTTATCACTGCTGTCATCCCAAGAGCAGGAATATTTCCGTGTGGGAGAGGTTTGCTTCTGAGACGGGAGATTTCAGCAGTTGTCTGCCCTCGTGCAGCAGAAAAAAATTTGGCTTTGTACCACTAGATGGCAAGCACAGACTACTAGATAAATTGCCTGATTGCTTTAGGTTGCTTCGGGAATTGCTTCACATCATAATCAACCTTCAGTTCTATTTTATGGAACACATAGCTCATAACCTGCTTAGGAATTTTTACTACCTTCTTTACCTGTTGCAGAGCCCAGATCAGGTAAAGGCACATCCAACTGAAGTCTCAGGTGAAGTCTGAATTATAGAAGCATGAGGAGACTGAGCATGAGAACTCCTACCTTCCTGCAAAGCAATTTCAGTTTGATTTTAAATGGTTTTTAGAAGAGACACCATCTTACATTGCTGTAATCTCTGCCTGTCCCTACAGCTCCTTGTCATGCTCTTTTATAACATCTCTATTGCCTCATATATTCATCCTAGATGGTAACATTTTCTTTCTGCTTGAAGTCTGTAGCTTGATCTCATGTGGTTTCATATAATAAGAGCTCTGACCACTCAGTTGTCTCTCTACAATTTGAGTAAAGAGGGCCATCCAGAAAAAGAAAAAAATCTTTAATCTTCCTTCCAAAGTGATTTTTATTCTTCCTTCCTGGACAAACTCTACAGCTAATTCCATTATCAGAAAAAAAATTAGTTTCCTAGGTAGGGGCAATAATTCCATTTTAATCTTTAAGTGCTCGTAAAGATGGCTAGAGGAAGACTGGAAGACTGTTTCTTCTTCCTCTGTTCCTGTAGGACAGGTGCCATGCCATTCTTTAGCTAGAACTGGTGTTCTTTAGCTGATTTCCAGCATTTGTGTTCAGCCAAAGCAGAGCTAGCTCTAAATCCCTTAGGCCAAGGAGGGCCATATGCTCTATTACAAACACGTAGCACACATTTGGAAGTTTCAAAAATAAATGACATTCTTTTTAGTTATATTTCATTTTCAATTATTTAGCCCTTTCTACTTCTTCACATTATGACTGAAATAATTTCATTTGCCTACAATATTAAATTGAAGTTTATTCAGAAAAGTGAATTAAGGTAGCACTCTGGCAGTGAGCAAATGTTTTAAACATGCTAATGGGCAAATTCTATTCCGAGCTGCACTGATGAAACCCCGCTGACTAAAATGGTTCTGTTTCAGGACCAGAGATTTGATTTTGACCTGACACGCTTAAGAGGTTTTCACAACAGGACTTCTCTCAAAAAATATTGCTTCATCCAAATACAGAGTATTTTATGGAAGCAGTTGTTAGCTTAACTACTCTTGAAGCAATAGTGAGTCATGAAGTTCTGAATATTTGGGAATATACATTTTTAAGAAATACTGATTTTTGAACCAGGAGAAATAGAAGCATACATTTTTAAGAAACATAGATTTTTGGACAAGGAAAAATACTTAGATTAATGTAGTTAATATAGTGTGGCCTCTAGCTCTCTGCTCAGTGTTAAACCTGGGCTTTCTCAAACAGCTCTTTTATAATTTTTTTTCTCTATTATATATCAACAGTACTGATTTATTACAGGTTTGAAAATATAATAAATAGCACAAAACCTATTTCTGCCTACCTATCTGCTCAAGCATGTGACAGGAGGCATGAGAGCCTGCTTACCCAGGAGAGAGGTCAAACAGCTGCTCGTTGATATTCTCCCGAGGTTTCCAATTTAATATTACTTTTAAAAAGTTCTTTCTTGATATGCAAAGGATTCTGAACTTTTGCTACATAATCTTAACCAGAAAGTTATTTTCTGATGTTCATCCTTATGTTAGGGTCTTCCACTCCTTCCCTTTCTTCCCTAAATAATTTTATCTATTCAATAACACATGCTTACATTTAAACTCATATGAGTACAGAACTAAAGGCTGCTAAGGTGTGAAAAGAGCACTACAGTTTTCAATTTACCTGAAGAAACAAACTTGCATGACCACAGATTTTCCAAGGGGATTCAATAACATTGAGATAGAAGAAAATGGAAGACTCGTGGTTGAGCCCTTCTAAAAAAAGTTAATTCTTTTTACTAGTATTTCTCAATACTTTGAATTTTCTCTTTTAATCATGCAAGAAATAATGCCCATTTTGATAATTTTGGAAATATTTGTGTGTTGTATTGTCCATTTTGGTTCCATAGACTTTGAGTGGACTATATAAGTGCAGAGAAATAGATGGCTCCAGAGAGCAGCAAAGAGAGAAATTACTCAAGTAATGTAACTGCATGTTTCATATCACTAGCCTAAATAATTCATTAATCTTCACCAAAAATGAAATAAAAAAGATTTCCAAACTTCAAGATTTTAATAATACAATAATTTTCATTTTCCCCACCTCACCCTGATTAGTCATGATGTGTGTACAGATGGCTCATTGGATCACTTATTCCCTGGGAGCCCTTGTCCCCAAGCATTTGGCCTCATTCTATGCATGCATGAATAAAATGAGATCTGGATTGAAACAGAATTGAAGCAGTTGCAATTGCTAAGGAGAACTTTAAGTGAGAGGTTTTGCTCTATTAGCTTCTAAAAGATAAATTTCATCTTGAAGGTCATGATACTTTAATGTCAGTAGTCAATGGTTAGAGTATTTTATATTTTTATTTGTATTATTTGTTAGTTTGGTTTTTTTTTGTTTTTTTTTTTTTTAAATCAGGAAATGTGTTATGTCCCATAATGTTTATTTGGCTGACATTTAAAGTAAAACTTACAGTTCTATATGGCACGCCTTCTGTCTTCCCCTACTACTGTTCTTCACCTAAAAGAGAACTGAATTTCATCTTTAAAATATGGCCTTTGGTAAAATCTTTACCAAAACATTTTTCATTTTCTTGCCATAAGCAAATGACCACAATTTATGCCTAAGTACAAATAAAAATGGATGGACCACAATTTATGCCTAAGGACAAATAAAAATGAATGCAGTACGTGGAAAGTTTTGAAAGAACAGGGATTGCAGGAAAACCAGCTGCTATCTCTCTACTTCACTTGTAACAAAGCAGTTTCCAATAAATCTTTGCTCGAATGCCACTGCAATACACCTGGAATTAAAAGCCATCTTGTGAAAACCACACATAGAACCATTAATTCTGGTGAACTACATCAGCATTTTAATCAGAGTGAGGAACATCTCCTGTTCACATGTGCTGGTTTTGGCTGGAATAAAGCTAAATTTCCTCAGAGCAGCTAGTGTGAGCCTGTGTTTGGGGTTTGTGCTGGAAATGGTGCTGGTGGCTCAGGGATGTTTCAGCTATTGCTGAGCAGCATTTCCACAGAGCCAAGGCCTTTTCTGTCCATCACCCCACCAGTGAGGAGCCCAGGGGTGCACAAGGAGCTGGGAGGGGACACAGCCAGGACAGCTGACCCCTGCTGACCCAGGGACATTTCACACCACATCCCACACCATGTGGCTTTGTGCTGAGCACAAATCTCAGGGGAGAAGAAGGAAGCAGTGGAGGAGGGGACACACACTTTGAGTGGTGGCATTTGTCTTCCCAAGTCTCTGTTATGTGTTGGATCCCTACTTTCCCGGGGATGGCTGAACACACGCCTGCCCACGGGAAATGATGGATTAATTCCTGGTTTCACTTTGCTTGCTCATACACCTTGTGCATTATCTGTTAAATTGTCTTTATCTCAACCCACAAATTTTCTTACCTTTACTGTTCTGATTCTCTCTTCCACCCCACTCTGGGGGAGGAAGTGAGAGGCTGGCCAGGATTTTCAAGGATACCATAACTTCTTTGCTCTAATTTATTGTGCAGTCAAATATTTACCAGGCTTAAAGGAAGATTAGAATGCTTTTAAGAATGCACAGATACAATTTATATACCTAAGACTAGGTCTGCTCTTTGTGTCTGGTTCCAACTTGAGTCCATAGTTCTCTGAATTTAGTAATTTCACTTCTAGCAGACAAAGGCTTTTGTAAGAAGGCAGCAACAAACAGCAATGATGCAGTAAGCAATAGTTTTGTAACAATGGTAGCTGGTAGTTGGTGCATCTTAATGGTAGCTGGTTATATGAACTCCTTCCTTGTCCCTCCTGCTGCGCCTCTCCCAGGTATGAGAAGATGCCAGCACTGCTCCCCAGGTAGGGTACGTTTTTCCACCACTGCTCGCTTGAATCTAATAGTTTAATCAACAAGAAATTATTTTAAAAGATGTATCACTAGTCAAACAAACTTTTGAAAGTGTCCTCAAGTCCTTTCCAAGCATCAGAATGTCCTTCTTCTCTCTAAGCCTTTAATTTTATTTTTTTTGCTCTCCACTTTGGAAAACCTTTCCAATCCAATAAGAGTCAAGAACCCAAACTCCACTATATCAAGAAGAGTTGGCTGTGCCTGCACTTGTGAACTTTGTTCCACTGCAGCAATACATTGACTTTGTGCTGAATTTGGGGTATTTGCCTTGATTTATTTGACCATATGCTTTTCAACCTGTATGTTCCCTCCTTTGATTTGCAGGGCATCAGCCAGAAAAATGGGAGGGTCCTAAAGGCATTACAGGGGTGCTTGATACTCTCTGCGCTTGAAACTCCTTTGATCCTTGTTATGTGTTGGAGAAGAAACCAGAAGGATTCTAAATGAACATGTTATATGAAATGCTGCTTTAGCAGGGGGAAAGGCAGAAATAAGTAAAAGTATTGGTTTATTGCAGTTTATCTCAAAATAACAAAGTTGCTCATCCTTTCCTCTAATGTTTAAAAATTTGAAACTGGAATTCCTCCCCCAAATAAATCCTGAACTATGATATCTAATGCTGGTCGTACACAACTCAAAAAAATACAGATTCAAAACTCTATCAGCTCTAACTCTTGACACACTTGTAAAATTACCCTGCTCTGCAGTTTTCTGTAGCATTTGCAGCAGGCTCTTTTGCAAGGAGACAGCTGTCCCACAGTGCCAGTGAAACAGATGAGGTTTGGGTGTCCTGCTTCCCAGCCCCATTCCCTTCCATGCAGCAGCTGCCTTCTGTGAGGAGGGAAGCCCAAGGATGAGTCACTGTCTGACCCTACAGACATCATCTGTGTTCCTTGAGAGGCAGACACCCAGCTGCTGACTTCTGTTTTCTGAGCCCCCTCTTTTCTATCAGGCTTAAGAGTCTTCACAATAGTGTCTGATTTCATTACTGAAACTACTTTTTGATTCCATGAAGGATTTGGTTTTCCTACCCATTTTGTGAAAGATAATCTCATGCTATGTTAATGGACAGGGTAAAATCCTAATAAAATATGTTGTTGGTAAAAGTTCCAATAAAAATTAATTAGCTAAAAAAAGCCTGTACTTTACACATTCAATAAAAAAATTAATAGATCCTTCTAATGTGCAGTAGGTTAGAGAAACAGAGAAGTCGGAACACTGAGAAGAAATTTGTTTTCAAATTATTCCGGAGGGTAAGTTGTTACATTACTGAAGCCAGATACAAAATTACAGCAGCTTCTTGGGGAATTAAGCCCACCTGATTTTTATTTGCAGTTCGATAGTATAGTTGGCAAAACACAAAATAAAAATCTTCAAGCGTTCAGCATTACAAAATTAAAATCACCTTTTTCATCTTGATTATTTTCTCAGGACAGTTGTTCCCCTGGGATATGGCTATGCACACCCAGAGAATACAAATAAAATTCCCAAACTGTTAAAAAGGGTTTTTCCTCTTTTTATTCATGTTGTTTCAAATGTAACTGATCTTTAGTAGTTTTTAGTCATGTGAACTTAGTTTTATTAGAAAAAAATGATACTATTTTTAATACATTATTATAAAAACCAAAATCTAAAAGATAATATTTTATAAGACAAAAGCCTCAAAATGAGCCAAGACTGTACGGTAGGAATCATATTTACAAAAATGCTGTTCCCTTTGGTCTTAGCCTCGGTTAGCATTCATCTTCTATCTTTAACCATTGGTTGAAATGAAATCAAGCTTGGTAAGAATTTAAAAAAAACCAAAAAAACCAACAAAACAAACTGTGGAAATTTCTTCTATTAACATCAATTGTTTCATTATTCCCCTGAGTGATCACTCATTACAGACCCTGTTACATATGGTTAATCACATCAACAAAAACCTAAATTGGATTTAAGGCCAGTGGGGGTAACAGTAGCCAACCAAAATTACTTGTCCCACAGTGTGGTCTGCAGAGAACTGTTTGGTACCCTTGGAATCAAGACAGAGCTGTGGGATGAGCTGAGACACAGCCTCTGAGGAATGCATTCAGCCTTGGCTTTCGGATTGCAAATGACGGCAAATCTATTACAATCCAAAATCAATTACTTCAGCCATTACTCACCCTTGCTGTTAAAAATGTGTACCCCACCTCTACCCTGATTTCTCTTAGATCCCGGTTTTTGCCCCTGAAGTTTTTTGAACTTTACCTGAAGTATTAAAAGTCATCTGCTATAGAAAATTTTCCCCCTTGTCAGATATCACCGGCTGGTTCTAGCTCTCCTGTTGCTCAGCTGAGGAAGTTTCCCAGACATTATTCCTCTAATGCATTCCTGATCATTTTCCAATTGCTCATATTTATTTTTGTTTGAAGCATGAACAGCAGAACCCAGCCCAGTCTGCATGGATTGTTCTGTATTCCATAAATTGGTTATACGAGTTTTCTCCCTCCTTCCTCAGTGCTCGTGGCTATAGATACATATATACGTGTATACATATATATATATATATATACACACACACATACTGCACCTGTGCAATAAAGACTGTCAGTGCCAGTGAGTAAAACTGACTGAACCTTAAACAGATGTTCAGCCATTCTCCTAAATACAGCTCCACTTGAGCATCCTTCTGCACTTAAGAACATGTGCAGTGATTTTGGTAAACTGGCCTAATGTGGAGTGACTTCCAGCCTCCTCCACCTCTACCACTACCTCTTCTTCTCTTTTTTAGATCCTTAATGTAGTGGGAGGTTTTTGATGGGATGCTTTTACATCCTAAACCTCAGCAGTACACCTGTGTCTCTGTATTTCAATTTCCTTTCGGCATTAATTATTTTATCTCTTTACATCAAGTATATCTCAGATGAGAGAATGTGTGAATTTATGAGTATTGACAATTTTAAAATGAATATTATTAGGCAGAACAACAGGTATTTGTATTTTGAAGTAGAAATAGAAAATGTGACAATGAAGGGAAAGAGCTAGTAAAACATACATTTCTAAAATCAGGAACTGAAAAGACTTTTTTTTTGCACAGAACCATTGCAATAGCAGTTAAATTCCATTACTTCCAATCTACCAGCTGTGAGAGAGAACGGCAATTTTAACAGGTGAATAAAAAAAAGAAAAATGAGGCAAAGCTCTGAAGGAAAAGCACAAAAGACATTACAAAGATGATTTCAGGATGGAAAAAACCCGCACCCCAAATCTCTCAGCAAGTGACAGCTGTGGGTTTAATGGACTATTCTTAAAATGAGATTTATATGCAAACTGCCTACAGAAAGTTAAAAAAGGATGCTAATAACCTATAAATGTGAAAGGTTTTTATCTTAGGCTCAAAAATTTTGATGGCACTGGAGGGAATGTTATAACACACCATAAATGTCCCCATTAAATGATTGTTTCTCTGACCTGATGCCATTATAAATGAAAAGAACAAAGCAGCTGTCCTGTTGCTCCTTCCTGCTCCACTTCTTCCCAAGTCACTGAGGCTGTCAGCATGGGGGTTTTAACCTCACATGCCACCCCATCACTAGTATTTCTTTCTACTATCACTGAAAATATTCCTGATCTCCTAATGCATTCCTTTGCACTGAAAGAAAGTTTTGGACATGCATGCATGAAATGTTGGATCAACATTGGAGACTGTCTCACTGATGCACCCATCGACAGGTGCACCTTGAGGTGACAAATCTTCCTCCAGCTCAATGCTGGGTCTTTATCCACAGGGAGCTTTGCTGAAAAGCATCAGTTCCCACCAGCTGGAAACCAAGAATGATTGCTGAATATTAAATAGGTGGGAAAGGATATTATATCCTCTAAATTCTGAGTTACAGGATTCAGACAGCCAAATGCAGCACCTGGCCGATAAATGGCGTACTTTGGAAAGTTCTCCACTTTGGGTCGACCTATTGCAGACAGTAAAGAACAAATCATAGCAAAACTTCTTTAGACATTTGACTGGTGAGCTCTTACAATTTTTGTTTCAAAGGGTTAAGGCATCTTTCCCATCTGCTTGTGCCTCCTCTGTGCCTGACTCCAGCACACCCAGCAGAGCTGGCAGGAGATAACACACATCTGCACCTCTGATTTGTACCAAGCTACCAGTGTGGGCAAGGGGCTGCTGAGTTGTGAGCAGGCTGTTTTGTTGGGCTACATTTATTAAGACAGATACCGACACGTGTGTTTATTAAAACAGCTCCTGTGTACTGGCAGCACACATGTGAATACAGTAATTTCATGATTACAAGCCACACCATTTTGACTAAAATTTTGCTCCCACCCCGGAAATGCGGCTTACACTCAGGAGCGGCTAATATATGAAAAATTTTCTGACATTTCCAAGCCCGGAAGTGCAAACCGAGGTGCCAGTAAATCCCGGGACTGTGTGATTGTTACAAATTGGTTGCTCTGTTTCGCGGCGGGTGGAGCTGGGCTCCCTGCCGGCAGCATGGGGGAGGGGAGAAGGCGGAGGGCTCCTTCCTGCTGGCCCCGCGGCCTGGGGGGAGAGACGGGGGGCTCCCTCCTGCTGGCTCCCGTCCCTGCCTGCCGCCGCTGTGGGTGCCAGCAGGCTCCATCCCCGCCTCCCACCACCCCCGCTGGTGCTGGCAGGCTCCATGCTGGCGCAGCGCTGGGCCAGGGCAAGCGAGCCCAGTGGCGGCCGGTCCTGAGCGGCCCCGCCGAGCGGCAGCGCCGAGCTGGGCTACCTGGCCCCGTCAACAGCCCTGAGCCCACACGGCCCGAGCCAAGCCAGTAAACCCCGCCCTGCCACGATTCTGTTACTAATTGGCAACTTTGTTGCACGCGGGTCCTCACTGCGAATGACAGAGTGGTTTATAATTGGGTGCGGTTTATTTATGGACAAAGAACGAAATGTTTGCCAACACCTGGAGATGCGGCTTATACTCAGTGCGGCCTGTATTCGTGAATTTACTGTACTCACACACACACACACACACACACACACACACAGAGACACAGATATCACATTACAAGCGTATGCATACACCTCTACACTACTGAAACAATGAATATAAGCTAAACAAGCAAATCACATCATTGCTTTTTGGCACAAAATATCCCCATGACTAGCAGCTTCAACAGGCACATGCACAAATACTTGTGCAATCCGCTTCCTCGCTTAGAGAAATTGTAGGAGGCATTGCTTAGGAAAGCACAGTTTGTGCAAGCAACACATTGCCTCAGCATCAGAGCTTTAGTCCACACTGTTAGAATTCAGTGGTGACAAAAGCTAAATTCTTCCTCCAATATTAAATATAACTCTGCTTAAATGTGGAAAAGTAGCGCCAATTTCTTAAGCGAGAGCTGAAGTGAAGCTTCAGTTTCCTTGTGACAATTTTATAAAATTACCTAAAAGGTTTCAGAATTTGATTTATTTTTTTCTTTTCCCTTTGTATTTAGTAGCTCTAGCACTTAATCCTCCTTCATATCACTGCAGATCCAGCGAAGTATGTGATTCTTGTCTTGCCCGATCTGCCTGGAGAAGCAGCTGGAAGGCCCCTGGCAAGTGTTAGTTCTTCAGCCCTTTCGGTGCCAAAACAGGCTGCTGAGTCAAGAATGGGTTTGATCTCTGGCAACGATTTTAAAAAGAAATTAAGTTTTAGAGGAACAAAATCAATTATATTTAACTAAGACATTTTCTCTGAAGAAACTCAAGCATGACATTGGCACACGGTGAGCCCAAGAGCATTAACACCTGCAATGCTCACGGTCATAGTCCGTTTCTAGTTGTGCTGGAGCCCTACCGAGAGGAATGATTCATCCCATAGAGAGAGAATCGGATTTTCGGGCTTTCTGCCTGTAATACATCTCAGCCACCCAGTAGAAGCCATTGAACAAGTACGGAGGCACATTCTATATCCCATTCCTGCGGAAGACACCCAGCCCGTCCCGCTCCCCACACCGCACCTTTCTGACCCGTTCTCTCCCAGCGAGAGGCCGCCCGAGCTGTGTCCGTACTCTCCTGGACAGTCCCCCTTCCCCCGGGAATGCTGGGGGTGGGACCGCGCTCTCCTCTTGTGTGCGCGAACCCGCCGCGCAGAGCCGGGGTCGGCTCCGGGGAACTGCGAGGGTGACTCAGTTTCGGAGGGAGGGAAGGAGCGGGCAGGGCGGCTGCCCCCGCTGCTCCCCTCCGTCCCGTCCCGTCCCCTGCCAGCCGCGGTGTCCAGCGGCCCGGACGGGGCGATCCTGGCGGCGGAGCATGCTCACAGGGCGGCGGGGGCGGGCGGACAGCACCGGGGCAGCGCAGCCCCGGCGCGCTGAGAGCCCGGGCGGGCACGGGGCGAGCGGAGCCGCCAGCCCGGGTGGGAAGCGCCGGGAGCCGCGGGGGCGTAGAGCGAGCCCAGAAGGAGCGGGCGCGGAGCGTGTGCCACGGGCAGGGTCCGCGCTCAGCGGAGCGGGCAGCCCGAGGAAGAGAGGAGCGCGCTGAGCTGCGGAGCAGGGAGAGCAGGCGAGGCGGGTACCCAAACCGGGGTCCGCGGGACAGAGACCCGAGCGAGGGGACGAGCCGAACTGCAGAGCGGGAACCCCTGGAAGGAGCCGCGGGGCGGAGACCTCGAGCAGGGGGATCCGCACTGAGCCGCGGGGGCGGGGATCCCGAGCAGAGGTACTTGTGCGGAGCCGCGGGGCGGGGACCCCAGGCGGGGCCCCCGGAGCGCGGGAGAGGGACCCCGGCAGGGCTGGCGCGGCGGGGCGCGGAGCGCGGAGCGCGCTGAGCGGGGCCGTCCGGCGGGGGTGGCGGCGGGGCGGGGGGGCAGCGGCCCCATGGGGCCGGGCGGCG
Organism: Catharus ustulatus; assembly: GCF_009819885.2. Classification (NCBI taxonomy): domain Eukaryota; kingdom Metazoa; phylum Chordata; class Aves; order Passeriformes; family Turdidae; genus Catharus; species Catharus ustulatus. Next base: position 62,665,638 of record NC_046225.1, on the reverse strand, counting down.
GGGCGGCGCTGGCTGCTCGGCGCATCCCGGCCGGAGCCGCCCCGCCGCCGGCGGGAGCCGCCAGCGATGCTGCGGGGCGGCCGGAGCCCGCTGCCCCCGGCCACGGGCCCCCCGACGAGGTGCGGGGCCCGGCGGGAGCTCCCGGCGCGGCGCAGGTGGCAGCGGGCAGCCTGCTGGCCCTGCTCATCCTCTGGACGCTCTTTGGGAACGTGCTCGTGTGCGCGGCCATCGTCCGCTACCGGCACCTGCGGAGCAAGGTTACCAACATCTTCATCGTGTCCCTGGCTGTCTCGGACCTACTGGTGGCCCTGCTGGTCATGCCCTGGAAGGCGGTGGCAGAGGTAGCTGGGTACTGGCCCTTTGGGGCTTTCTGCAACGTCTGGGTGGCCTTTGATATCATGTGCTCCACGGCCTCCATCCTCAACCTGTGCGTGATCAGTGTGGACAGGTACTGGGCTATCTCCAGCCCTTTCCGCTACGAGAGGAAGATGACCCAGCGCCTGGCTCTGGTGATGATCAGCGTGGCATGGGCGCTGTCCGTGCTCATCTCCTTCATCCCTGTCCAGCTCAACTGGCACAAAGGTGGGGATGTTGTTGCTACTGCTGATGTTGAAGATGGATTTGGCACTGCCTGGGCAGCAGCAGGTGCTGTCACCACCTGGGCAGAAGATATGAGTACCACATGGGTGGCATTAGCAGCAGTGCAGCCCTCTGATGGAACCTCTGGCAGCAATGATACCCTCACTGGACCATCGGAGAGCTGTGACTCCAGCCTCAACAGGACTTATGCTATTTCCTCCTCCTTGATCAGTTTTTACATCCCAGTGGCTATCATGATAGTTACCTACACTCGAATCTACCGCATTGCCCAGGTGCAGATTCGTCGGATCTCCTCCTTGGAGAGGGCAGCCGAGCATGCACAGAGCTGCCGGAGCAGCCACATCGACTGCCACCATCACACAAGCCTCAAGTCCTCCATCAGGAAGGAAACCAAGGTGTTGAAGACACTCTCTGTCATCATGGGTGTCTTTGTCTGTTGCTGGTTGCCATTCTTCATCCTGAACTGCATGGTTCCCTTCTGTGAGAGCCCACCCAGTGACCCCCATGCTGGCCTCCCCTGCGTCAGTGAGACCACCTTTAATATCTTTGTCTGGTTTGGTTGGGCTAACTCTTCTCTTAACCCCATCATCTATGCCTTCAATGCTGACTTTAGAAAGGTTTTCTCCAACCTCCTGGGATGTGGTCAGTTTTGCTCTGGTACTGCCGTGGAGACTGTTAATATAAGCAATGAGCTTATCTCTTACAACCAGGACACCCTTTACCATAAGGAGATAGTAACTGCTTATGTTAACATGATCCCAAATGTGGTTGACTGTGAGGAAAATCGTGAGGACCCTTTTGATAGGATGTCCCAGATCTCTCCTGACCATGAGGTTGCCACTGACTCTGCCTGTGAGCTGGACTGTGAAGGGGAGATTTCGCTAGGCAAGATAACACCTTTCACTCCAAATGGTTTACATTAAGTTGTGTCCTGGTCTGGTCAGTTCTTCTTGGATTATAAGAGATAATACTAGCACTGAGTGGAGAAACCTGCTCGATGATGTAGACACTGTCATACAGTGGGCTGGCAGCACAAACTTCAATCAGCACTTCCCCAGGCTGAGGGCAGACCAGGCAGTCGTGTTGATTAGCTGTGGTGAGGTATTGTGTTATAATTGCAGTCAGTTCATGTTTATAATGTGTTTGCAAATGAAAGATGCCATTGTCACTGCTAAGTATTATGACTCCTAAAATCAGGGACTGATGTGGCTGGCATAGACATTAAATAAAAAATTCTGGGCTGTTTGTTCAGATCTTATGTTTCTTTTCCTCAATTTTTTTGTTTGTTTACTTTTGATTTTTTTTTCTTTTTAAGATAGAGGTAGTGAGGTGGTGATTTGGATGATTATTTAAATGCGTGTTTCTGCCAAAACAGTTTATGTGAAATCCTTGTTCTCCTAGGCGGCGTTGTTGCCTATGATATCCTCTGTTCCTGGATGAATAAATAAAAGTTATACTGATCAAGGAATTATTATCTTTCTTTTGTCACCCTGTAAGGTTTACAAGTATTCCAACTAACATTTCTGTGAATAGTTAGAATGACTAACAGCTTAACCCTATAATTTTAAAAGCAAGTAGTCTGTATAGAAAATACAGTTTTTGAATGAAAGTGAGGCTCGTAAGAATTCTTGACTTAGATGAACTTGTTCATATGGCTCTTACAGCTAGATTTATACATCTTTTTCTTTAATATTATGATGCTATCCCTTTCTGCAGCAAAGAATATGGAGTATACATATGTATAAGCTATTAAAACTTTTCATTTAATTCTGCACTTGAATTTACTTTTAAAAATGCTATTGATGTAAAGAGTTTGATGAAAGAATTGGGAGTTGTGTATGTTTAAAAACAATAATTATGTTTGAAAATGATATTAATAATCATCATTTCCCAATGTAGACACTAGAGTACTCATTCACACTGAGAGAAGAAAAGAATTTTGTTAATGTATATTTTTAGTTACTTGTTAACTGGAATTTAAAGATGCTGTAAACATTTCGGCTATACTAAACATTTTAAAGCAATCCTTAAAACTGAAGGGAGTATTTTTTTACTCTGTCTCTATTGAATCATTTGCATCAAATGGAATATTAGAAACAGTTGTAAGCTTTCAGCTCAGAAACCAAAAATGATGCTATTTCCAAAACAAGTGATCAAAGGTAGTAAAAGCAATGCCAATATTTATTTCAAGTTTTGGTTCACAAAGTGAACAACACTTGAATTAATTTACCCTTTAAGAATACCTGTGCCATGAGCTGAGCAGATTTAAGTTGAATGGTAGGTGTGGATTCTGCAGCCCTCCCTGCTAACAGCCCTGACCTGGGGCCTCTCCATCCTGCCTGACTGGGAGCTGAAGGCCCCTGTAAGGTGTGTGGAGGAAAAGTGGAGTGCAGCGTGGTCCAGGGTAAATCATTTAACCAGATGCTGGGACTTGTGAATGCTGTGGGGTTAGTATTGAGACTGCTTGAAAGTCAAACCCTTAGTACTGGTTTGGGTGTTATCTTCTACCCCCTGGGATATGGGGTCAGGAGGTATGCGATGGAAATCCCTTTGTGGTGGACCTCTGCTGCAATCTTGGTCTGCAAGCAATATTTTATGTATTTAGTCTTTGATATTAATTAGGTATATCATCTTGGATTACCTTTTCAATCGCTTGTCACTGAAGATTGACATCTACCTGAGCATTTTCTTTGCTGTTGATGTGAAATCTTGGTGTAATATCGATTTACAGCTGTCCTTAGGGAAGGATATTGTGACTGTGTCTTAGGGAAGCTTGGAAAATAAATCTCATATCCATAACCAGGTTCAATCTACTAATGACATCAAGGGTGAATATGATACCTGTTCCTATCCTAAAGCAATCATATGTTATTAGAGTTAACCACTGTTCTAGCCCTGCTAGTTAGATAAACTTGCCCAGAATAAAATACTTTTCCCAAATAAAAATGAAGGGAAGCTGCTTCTGGTGGTGCAGAAATTGATTATCCCAACCTGAATTTAATTTTTTGCATTTTCCATTTGCTACTCAAATGTTGAGGCTAGTACAGCATTTTAAGCTGGATTTGTGCACAAAACCCAGTGATATCCAGATACAAGAGGTGCAGGCACCTGGTGCTGATTCCAACTCCCAGGGCAATGCCTGTATTTTATCCAGTTTTGTCTGCATTAAATCAGAAGCAGCCCGGGGAGATGGGGAAAGGAAATCATAATGTCTCCCTGAGCACCTGATGCGCCAGCAGGGCTGTGCAGCCTGGTGCTGCGTGGTTCCCCTGCTCCAGCAGCAGTACAGAGGGTGCAACAGCAGAGCAGAGGGTGTCCCCCTGCTGCCCGTGTGTCCTTCCTGCTCCACAGGGATCCTGTGACAGATCCCTTGGCTCCAGCTCACTGCAGGTGTGGCACAGGGGCAGATGTGTACCAGATGCAAGTGCATCACCTTGACCCCTGTTCTCCTCGTTGAGGCTTTACCTGCCTGGGTTTGAGGAATAAGTGAGTGGGCTGGCTCTGGGATGCAAGAAGACATCTCCATCAGTGGGTTTATGTAACAGCTTTGTGCTAGAATATTAGAAACAGTCTCTATCTTAGATCTGAAGGAAGGTGCCTTTTTAGTCAGCCCCTAGATTTTGTGAGCATGATTAGGGCAGTACAGAAAACTGGCCAAATTTCCACTTTCCATTAGTAATTTTTGTTTCAGGACTTCATTTGTAAATGATTTCTGATGGTGGCTCTATGATGTAATCTCTCATCTTGAAATATGTGTCTGTTAGGGGGCTTCATCTTTCAAAGCCTAGGAGCATCAGAAAGGGTACATTTCTGCTTCAACAGACAGACAGAAGGTACTTTTTTGCTGGAAGCAGAGCTTGACCTTATGGATCTGAAAGAAAATATTTTCTTAACTCATAGAGACAATTTGTTGCATTTTTTACGTCTCAATTACTTACCACTGACAAAGCTAGAGTATTCAGAATTAGTAAGATAAACTTTTAAATAAATGTGTATCTTGCCTTGAACTGTAAAAAGGGGCAACCCATTTTAATGAAAGCATCCCCAAAAGGGTTGTTCTAACTTGTTTCTCTCAGATGAAACTGCTGCCCTACTTTTTTACATTTCTCTCTTAAGGACTAATGCATCTACCTATACATAGAGTGGAGTTCACTGGAAGTGCGAGTGGGTTTTTATAATCCTCATATCCTTGTGGTGTCTCTCTGGAACTTGTCTAGGCTGATGGTTCTGTGCCTCTCATCTGTTTTTTTTGTTTGTTTGTTTTTGGTTTTGTTTGTTTGTTTGTCTTGTTGGTTTTTTGTTTGTTTATTTGGACTTTTTTTGTTTACTTGTTTTTTGTTTTTACCTAAATAATTTTAATGCACGATACAGTTTGACTTTAACTTAATCTAGTCCTGAGTGATGACTCATCTTCAAGGTCCCAGATAGTTTTCTGTTTCTGTTTTGTATTATTTTTAGAAATCTTACCTTGCAATTTGTTTCACTTTTAAATTACTTCTTAGCCAGCTGGATCTGTTAGTCCTGGATAGCACCATCCTAAGGAGGGTCAGTGTATTTGTAGTCTTTGTGTGTATCTTTGTGTGTGATTACAGATGAGTCATTTTGTCTTCTAAAAAAAAACACGGGAAGGTACCTTAATTTTTAAGAAGCTGGGACATGGAGAACCTGAAAGTATTGTGTTTTATGTAAAATTCTGCAAACATCATTCACTCTTCAAACCCTCAAAGGGTTTTTAACAGAGCTGGCTTTAACAATGGGTGTTGGGTTGTGAAGTGTTGTTTGTTTTTTTTCTTGAGATAAAGAAATGTATGTGTCTCTCTGAGAGGTGGACACAAATAAGACACCTTCCAAAGGGAGAAAAATTTCTGCAGTAATTTTGGTAAGTCTGGTACTTTATCTCTTTGCTTCCTTTGTGTTTTTCACTTTTGCCAGCCGCATCTGACGTGCGTCTGCAATGAGGCTCCCTACTGAGAATTCCTGTATTTTTGTTACATGTAACGAAAAAACCTTTAAAATTAGAAAGCCTTCTTGCGGCAATGACACAAAGCACAATTTTACACCATTTAGGAGTCAATCATATATCAAGTCAGCATTCAAGACCGGCAGGACTGGAGGCAGTGTTCAGAGCATGCATCAGACTGGAGGTTTGAGAGGTCACAAGTTCCTCAGCTGTTTCTATGTACAGAAATTGCCACTCTGAACAAGGAGATGAGGGCATCTTCACTACTGTTTAATTGAATTCATAAGATTTTTAAAAATATTCAATGCCTATTTAATTCAGCAGAAGACCTCAGGGATGAATGTGTGCTTATGTCACAGGGCAATGCAATTATTTCTCCTTGCTTCTTATTAATATTTCCGTTGGTATCCTCTGATAGTGGATGAAGACATGTTAAAGTTGGCACACTGAACAAATCATTTCACCTGCTGCAATGCAGAAATATTTTTTTTATTCAGATGTATTTGTTTGTTTTCAAACTTTGGAAGACTTTTCAAACTTCTCAGAAGCTTCATGAAGTCCACACAGAGATCTTCGCTTTGATCACAGACCAGCAACAACTATTGCATTTTGAATGCCTTGTTAACTATATAGTGCACTTCGTATTTATTGACAGAATTTTGCCCTCCAAGTTTAAACTGTTTTTTAATATAAGGGTATGCTTGCAGTTTAAAATCAATGATGTGCACAAAACAAACTATAAATGAGGATATTCCTGTTAATGGGGCATTAAAGATATGTCTCTTTCTTCAGCTTTTTGTTTATTGTTGCAGAGGTATTGTTGCAGTTGATGGTAGTGAACAGTAATAGCATTAGGTGTGTCAAGACTGGAAATATAAATAACACATGATGAAGCAGATGATGGATTGTTTTTTTCTGAGAACTTGCTGTCTCTCCCAGGATAGTTGAGTTTAATGGAAAATTTACAAGATGATTTTATATTGTTATATGTCGAAATCCATTCTTAGTTGTAAATGGAGATAACAGCCAATAATATTTATAGTAAGCAGTTATTTAGGGAGGATAAATACTTCTGTGGACTTAATCTTTATATCATAGCAATCACTGTCACAATTATGAGATTTAAAAAATACTATGCAGTAATCATAAAAAATTAAAAATTTCAGTGTGTGAAAAAATTTTCTTCCTGTGAATTATTCCCTCCAGTTAACAGCAAATACTTCGTTATATTGAGAACTGTGCCCTCATTGCTACCAGAAGAAGCTGGAAAGCTTTGAATCTTCTACTAATAAACTATTGATTCACAGTAGGAGGGAGGTCTGCAAACAAGGAAAGAAATGGCAAAAGCATGTGCAGATGGGTTCAGGTCTCATGAAATCAGTCTGGTGTCAGGCAGGCAGTGCAAGGGCTGCAGGGCAGGGACCCTTCCTGACACACAAGAACCTCACTCTCCACCACAAATGTCTGCTCCTTGGTACACCCCTTGTTCCCTAAATGGGTGCTCAAAATCTGCATGTGAGACATAGGAAATCTGAACTTTTTAAACAACAGATGTTTTTAGGCTTCTAAATAAAAGAGAGACCACATTTTCTTTCTGAGGTTACGCTCTGAACAAATGAGATCTGCAGAGCTGGTGTGTGGCTGTGGCTTGAACGGATGTGGCTGTGAGAGCTGCTCAGGGCTTTGTTGTTTTGTGGCTTTGAGCTGCACGTAGGTCATAGTTTAGAGACCCAATATTGAGCTGAAGAAATCCAATCCTAAATTCATATAGTTTTTCCAGAGCCCCTGGTATTTGCATAGCAGAGATGAGCCTTGACCACAGCCTGAGCTTGGTTGTTTCTGGGGAATTGGAGTAGTCTCTTCTGCAGCTCACCTGATGCAGTTTTGAAAATGTCCCATTAATCAAATATTAACCAGGAAGTTCAGTGTGCTTGCTTTTACCCTCTGACCTCATTTCTCCAATCTGAAATGTTTTCAGTAAGATGCAAAATCTAAGTTTCTAGCCTTTGGCCTTGACCTTTTCCTTTCCCTGTTGACTTGCTGTAATTAGTCTCCTTTAGGGAGCAGAAGCTCCTGGCATGGGGTTTGCTGCTCAGGTACCTTATTGCCACCACATCTGGAACCACCTCAAGCTACACTTAAATGACATTATTTCTCTGGCCAAAGAGAATCTTATAGGTCTTGTTGTTTTTGTTGTTGTTGGTTGTGTTTTTTCCCAAGCAACATTTCCTTTCTTAACACAAGGTTATTCACCAAAACTATAATTTAGAGGACAAGAATAAATAGATTTTTTATAAGCTCTTGAAGATTTTGCTTGAGAATACAAAGTGAATATGGATCAGTATTAGACATAGAGACAATTAAAATTAGCCAATATTTTTCTACAAATTTTTAATTTTTTGGCTTTTCTAGAAATAAAGGCAGAATATTTTCATTGTGGAGAGTACATGCATTTGATTTTTATATACTTGCATGTATAGGTTCTTTTATATATAATAAAAACCCCATTCGATCATATTTATGGGGTAATTATATAGATTTTTCTCTCTATATATGAAAAATATACAAATTCATCCAGAAGAAGCAAGTCAGATCTTAGAATTTTATTATCTGTCATTACAAGAATAAAACATTAGTACATACCTTTCCCAGATAAAACATCCCAGTGCAAATTTCTTTCAACTCTTTTGTATTCACAGCAGTTTTATAAAGATTTGCTAATCAATCTTTACCTTTAAGCATTCTGAGACAGCAAGAAAAGAAGATGGTTTAGAAGTACCTCTGGAGGTCTCTCAACAATGGATATTTAACAATGCTTTTGTCTTTCTGGATCAGTAAAACAAAGATGCAAACTTCTTCACAGTGTGCAAAGAATTTCTGCTTCATCAGAAGAAAAAAAAAGCTTTGCATAATCTCCAAACATTCAATTGAGGTAAGACAGTGTCTCAATGTTAAATAACTTCTTAAGTAGAACAATTTTCTGTTTTAAACAATTGCTTTGATAATTCAAATTGTGCCATTCTCCTAAAAAGTGGTATTTGCAGATAGGATTTCATAGGTCAAATGAGAGATAAAATGCAAATTCCAGGACCAGTTCAGCAGCACTGGAAGCAATGGCAGGATTGAAATTCCTGGCAATAGCAGAGTTCTGTCTGAGCATGGGAAGGAAAATAGTTGGGTAGAAGAGAGGGAGAGAATTTAAGGAGGAATCAGAGAAACCAGCTGGGAGTCCATCAATTCATAAATGTGGTGGTGGTTGAAGAAGGCAAGGGACCAGGAGGAACTGGTATGGTGCCTGGTGGCTGAGGCAGGGATGGTAATAGAGGTCAGTAGGTTTTGGAGCAAGGAGGGGAAAGGGAAGGGGTCAGGATGGGGCCAGGGCAGGGACTGTCCCTAGGGGCTTTTGGGACTCAAGGCCATACAGAAATGGGTGAGATTTACCTGGGGAAGCCAACAGAGAAGGACTGAGAGTCCTGTCCCCTTGCCAGGATCCTCAGACTCCTGCTCTGTGCAATCCCCTCCTGCCGCTTCTGAATAACTTCAGTAGTGCCATTGCATTTTATCATTAAACACATGCAACTCAAGTGTCTGTCTACTGTGTCAGCAGATGAGGAGGTGTCACACTTATTCCATTGTGGTACAGCTTGGAAAATAACTTCCACAGCAACACCCTACATTATCCTGCAAGGAATAGTGTCTCAAGGAAGGGAGAGCAGAGAGGGCTTTGCTGTGCTGCATGGGGCTGTTCTCACTGTACTGTGGGAGGGCATTTTAGAGGTTTCTTCTGCTGGATTTCTGGAAGAAAATGTGTCTTCCAGAAACTTTCTGGAGGTATCTGTCTGAAATCTTAGGTAGACTGGCCCTCAGTATGTCAGTGCTGTGATTTCTTTAATCTGTGCAATTAAGGTGCATAAGGAACAGTGTCAAAATCTGGTGCTATGTATTAAATGCATATATTCATGGTGAAGAGCTGATCTGTGGTGACTTGTAACATGATGATACATGGAGGTGACTCTTAGTGACTCAAGCCTAAATTTGCTAACATGTAAGTACAAGAGATGTGGGGGCTCTACTTTCTGCTAAATGAAAGTATTAGCAATATCTTTTTTCAAATACAGAGGTACCAAGTTCTACTGTTTTTGCCCCTTGAATAAAGTTAGTTTTTTACAGTGATGGGACAACTAGAAATGGGCCTGAGAAACAGAAAGCTTAACTTCACACATATATGTTTATATATCATGTAGTGTCTAACAGGAAAATTTTAGTACATAAGGTAACAATGCTCATGCTGTTTTACATCTTTGCAGAATGTGTTTCCTTTTTTTTTTTTTTAATATTTTAGTAGCTTCTTTCAGAGTATCCATGTGATGGTAACAGTCTGCAGAGATCTGCAGTGCAAACTCCAAAATTTAAGTGTTTTGCTTATGTAGTGTTTGAAAGAGAGGTGATGATACCTCTGCTTGACTATGTTCCCTTGTTAGCACAAAGACCTGCACCAGGTAAAGCTCAATGTCTCAAATCTGCCCTTCTCCTGGATCTGTGATACACCAGTAATGCCCCAGCTTTGAGAGGAGGAGACAGAGCCCCTGCTCACCCTGCTGCTCAGCTGCTCTCCTTGGAGGTTACGGAAGCTTAATCCATTTTCAGCAGGATCTCCTTACTTGATGTTTCTGTGTCAAGCCAAATGTCAGGTTCAGAGTGTGCTCAGTAAATCAAGTGGCAGCAGTGCACCTGGTCTGCAGGTGCCAGAGCTGGTGGGAAGATGTCTCAGCAAAAATGAAGACCAGTGGGTTGTATGTGATGGCACAGCTTTAGGCATATGGAGACCTATTGCCTTGAAAATCATCTGGGTGTGGATGCAAGATTTTTTTCAAGGCTGTTGTCCTGCCCTTAGGCACCTAAATTCCGTGTAAATGAAAATATAAGAACTTTAATACCTTTGAGATTACAGATGTATTTACCCAAGTATACCTGTAGATACTGCAGATGAATCTGGGTCCCAGCTGGCTAAGATTTTAAATACAGCATAGGTGTGTATGTACAAAGAGGATGACTTCGTAAAATCAGATTGGGCAGGATCATTCCTTCTCACTTGTGAGCATCACCTGGTTCAGCATCTGCTTTAAATTCTCTCACAGTGAGCTGAAGCAAACCACTGCCTCCCACGTACTGCTGCACTGATTCATGTGCAGGGGTTTTTAAACAGCCTGGAGCAGGATTTTGCAGCACTGGGACCAATGGATGTAAAATGAGGACAACCCTATGTGATGTGCTTCCCAATGTGAGTTGGCCAAAGCTTGTGTTACATCAGTGCCTCTTTGCACAGCATTCAGGCAGCCTTGGGGAGCCTAAGAGATGCCCTTAACTTCACATTTCTAGGCTGAGAGGTTTATTTTGTGACTCAAAGAGGCACAGCTGACTTTCAGTTGCTTTTTTAAAAGATAGTATGCTTCAGTGCCTTGTGTATAAAAGCAAATGGAATGAACACAGCGATGGCAGCAATACAAACTTTATAACTTTAATCTACTAGGACAGATCATTCAGTGGTGAAGCTGATTTAAAAGGGGTGACTGCCATTCTAAATTTGTCTCTCCTCTTCCTCTCCCTTTCCTTCTTCCTTTCCTTCTCCCTCTCCCTCTCCTCTCTTTCCAAGCATATTAGCTGAAACACTAGAGACAGTTGTTTGGTACAGAAAGAAATGTTTTTTTCTACTTCATCAGATATGATAAACTGTTCTAAAAGTGTCAAATAAGCTCCTTAGGGGCTGCTAATCAGTAGCAGGAAGAAACATACTTTTCAAATGTTTCCTCTAGATAAGATCTCATCTTTCTTCTCTCTGTGCTCTCCTCTTTCCAAGATGACTTCTCTTTGGGAACTACTTTTCTGCATCACCTCTGCTTTCCAGTACCCCAAGCACCACAGAAGCACATTGCATGGCCAGCCAGTTGGTGGCTGGTTTACACTTCTTTATTTCTAGAGGATTTGGGATGTGACACTTTAGTTCAGTCCAGGTTTTATCAAAATTTATCTGTCTGTATTGGTTACAGTAGCAGACTTCCTGCTTGAGAGTCAAAAGTTTGGGTTCAGATACTGGTTCTCCATACCGGTTTTCTGCAGCCTATTGATGTTCAAATTGAGTTTTCTTCTTTCATATTTAACAGCTACAAAGGATTCTCTCCTAGGAATTATCCTTCACTAATTCTTTTTCCCTTGTGAAGGAACTCCAAATTCAGAGGAGACTTAATTCTGCATGTCTTATTCTGTGTTCAAGTCAGTAGCTTCCAGGTCATATGAAAACACCTCTTTATGCATTCTTTCTAGTTGGCAAACACTGATGATCTCAGGCCAGACTGGAATTGGGTTTCTGGCTTCTCTGCAACTGACCTGTGACTGAAGTGACAATGGAACATTCAAGATCCATCAGGGTTGTTCTGTCTGGTACTGGAGCCAGACTGTTTCTCTTTAAGAATCTGTTCTCCTTTGAGAAAAGAGGAACACACTTCCCTGAGTCCTTGGAGGTCTCATGGGTTGCTTGTGTCAGGTTATGAAGTTCCTGCTGCTCTCATTTCTTCAGTGAAATGACTCTGATTCTGTTGGAGGAGGTGGGACCTGCACTAGCTGCCTGCAGTGTGGATTCAAATTGTATCCATCAAGGCTCTGAATAGTGGAAATGTCTTCCTACATGCTCCCTTTTTGCCTTCTCTACAGGATGAGCTACATAATATGGCTGGCCGCTGTCTTTGTAAGTTAGAATATATATACACAAAAAGATAATACGGGAAAGAAGGATGAAATACAAGACAAAGTGAACAGCTACACAAAGACTTAACAATTTGTGGTCCCAACACCCCATGCAAGACTGGTTTTTCATGAGCTGGCTACACCTGTGTATCTCCTTCCTTCAAGGATAGTCTTGGGGGCAGCTCCTACCCAGACAAACTTTGACAGCAATTCTCAGTCCAGCTCTCCTCTCCCAGTGGGCAGAACTCAGAGGGTCCTGGTGTAAATAATGTCCTTTGCAAGTTTAGCCCAGCTACAGTTCCCACCTATTCAAAGGCCCAATTAAGATCTAAAGTCCTTGATATAAATAGTTGTCTGGTATTCCCATCCCATAACTTCCACTCATTTTTGGGTTTCTAAAACTGAGAGTTGAATAGAAATCGCAATGCTTTTTTACCCTCTTGACTACTGTGCTATTAAGCCCATGTTTTGCACACCACTGGCTTAATTTCCTCCCTACTGGTAAAACTCTGAATTTGATTAGAAGGAAAGATGAGACGTCCAGGCTGACAAACCTACGCTTAAAAAGTTACAGGGAGAAAAAAAAAGCAGCCCAACAAAAAATATTGTAGGCTTAGCAAGCAGTAATTGGATTGCTTTCTGGCTTCATTTCAGCCTCAACTGCTTCCTCCCACTCCCACCTCTTAGCCAATAATTCATACAGCAACACAAAATACCTAAGAAGGTGGATTATACAAAATATCTCTGTATTTGGCCTCTGGTTGAAATCCAGACATGGTTGGTGATTACAGGATCAATGAAGTCCATTGAGTGACCTAAGTAAGATAAATTGCTGTACTCCCACAGCATGAAGTTCTTCCTATAGGAAGAAGTAGAGGAAAAGAACCAAAATGACTTAAATGTCAACCGTCAAACTTTTAATAAGCCCTAACGTGGGTGTGGTGAAGTGTTAGTTTTAACTTCTTCCAGAGTTAACTAAGTTTATGTCCTGTCTGCCAGTCTGGTATTGAAGGCATTTGAAAATGAGCCAATAATCCTTTCCTGGACTGGGGAGGGAGGTTGCTGATGCCTTCAGGAAGATCTTGCACTGAAATCCCAGACAAAAGGAACTGTAAGTTGTGTGCGTGGTTTGTCTAACCCTTTCTAATATTGTAACTCAAAAGGAAGACATTTTCTTTTCTATAGCTGCTCCTTGTTAAAATCTGCTTAAAATACTGGTGTTTGAGGCATGATGTTCTACACTCCATCCCTGATTTTTGTTGCCATTGTGTATTATAAATTTTTGCTTTGTGTGAAGCAATGTGTGTGTTCTTGAAAGCCTCTGTTTCTCATAGAGGATAAGAGATATCACCACCTGCTACAAATACTGTACAAATAGCTTGTAGCGCTGATGAGCAGCGATTCCTCTGCAGTTGTTACAGTTGTAACTATCGCTGAAGATTTTGTAAATACACAACTTGGTCTTAAAAGTTCACTACAGTTTCTGTTTCAAATCTGAGAATGTCAAACTGAAGAATAAGTTCCTGTCATCAGCTTTTGATTTATTGCCTTTCTGTTTCATCTTATGCTTCCCTGTTTCTTATGTCACACGGCAAAGAGACCAAACCCTCCCAAACTAGTGTATTTGTGAGCTTCTATGCTTTTAAAATAAATGGTTCCAAACTTTCCAGTTATACTTTACCATGGAGTTCTTCATGAGTTGTGCAGAACCTGTGCCCTACTACAGTTCTACCTCCTCGGTTTATGTAAAGTATCTTGGGCACACTGCAGGATTGTGTTTGGAGGTGAATTACGGCGCTTTGACACCATCTTAATGTATGGTGTTAATCTCAGTAAAAGCACAGGTGTAAATTTGCAATAGATTATTAGGGATCATTATCTGATAACAAAGCCTCAGGAAGCGAAACAAAATGAAAAAAGAGAAGCTGGGAATGTGGTTCAGACAGAGTTTGACTCACTGATGCAACTCAAAAACATTGAACAGAGAGTTGTTCTTTCTCCATGTATTTTCAATCTTAGGGAAATTTTGAGAGTAACTACCTTGCCCTGTACAGATCTGGGAAAACATTGACGTTATTTTTTTAAATTATACATCTGGGGGGTGAAAGGCTGGATGAAAGAAAACAGCAAGTTTTATTTAACATCCCCATACATCATTAATGATTCCAGTCAGTGCTGTGCAGATAAGATGCTATTAAAAAAACCTTCCTCAGCCAGTGCTCTGTCCTTGCCTGCAGGATTATAGCTGCAGGGTTTAGTGGAGAAAAAAAGAAGTATTAGTGTGAGGAAGGAGGGCAGTTTTTGGCGAGAGGAGTGGCTGCAGGCAGCACGGTGGGTGTGCAGCGGCAGGAGCCACACGTGTGTCCCTGCGAGGGACAGCTGCGGTTTGCCCTCCCACGGCTGGAATGAGGAACACTATTTATTGCAGTGTTAAAATTTGGAGGTAACTACAACAACAAAAGAGTAACTGCAGCATCCTGCTCTGGTAGGAGTAACTGACTAGTTTTGTAACTGAGTGGGTTTTTAATTTCCATATCCTTCTTAGGACAAATCTGGTTCTAAAGCTGGTGACGTGTCACAAAACTGAACTTGTCATGTATCCACAGATTTGGAGGTGCAGCTGGCAGCTGACATCTGATGAGTCTAGATGCTCTCCTTCCCCTTCCCAGTCCAAATCACAATAACTCAGACTCCAAGCAAGACATTGAAATGCCAGGATTCAAGTAAAAATATTTCATTTAGGTGCATCTAAAGTAATTTGGATTTTTCAATTGATTGCCAAATTGTTAGGACATTCCATCAGCAGAATGATGTGTCCCCTAGCTCTTTTCCTCTCCCCGTAAAACAATTCAAGTTAAAGACAAGACTGTGAGGGGCAGTTGCAGCTGGGTGGGATGGCCCCAAGCCCAGGGAGCTGTATGGAATCAGTGGGGCTTGCAGAACCCCCCCAGCCCCATCCTCAGGCACAGGCAGCTGTGGCTGGGGTGCCCAGGGCACAGTGTCTCTTACCAGGAGCTTCTGGGACCTGCTCTGTGCTGGTTCTTTGTGGGCAATAATGGCCCCTGTCACCCTCCTGCTTGCACCACGGTGTAGCTAATCTTAGCCCAGCAGCCTGCCAGAGCTGGAAACTTGCCTTAAAAAGAGGAAAAAGAAACTGAGAAAGGGAAGAGCTGACAAATGGTGTCTTTTGTAGGTGGGAAGAACAAGATGAAGGAAGGCTGATTTGAAAAATTTGCTGTTTGCATGGATGATCTGATGAAACTCAAGTTTTTGAATATGGCCCAAATGTATGGGTCATTATTATGTCTTTAGTGATACAGACATTTGTCTGAGTATTACCTCCAATCATGCATTGAGAGATATTTAATGCCAGTGGAATTATCATTGTGTTACAAAAAGAAATCTTCTCTATTTCTTTCGCCAATTTGACTCACCACTCTGTTAAGCTACATTTGTTCTTATTTAGAAGCTATTTTTCAGATACCCATTTCAAATCCAAGTAACAATTATTTTCAAAATTTTCTTTCCAATTCAGATGAAAATGACACAGGCTGACAAAAGCAGACACATTTCCAGGTAATGTGTGTCTTTCTACTTTTACTTATCCCCTGATGATGCCATTGTTTTCCCTTTACTTGTTGGTCACTCTGCAGCCATCCTTGTGGGTGAGTTTGCTGAACAGTAAAGGAGGTAAATCACTTTTAATGCAGTACCAGGGGCAGGTGAGAGCAGGGTCAAACATCTTGTGGAATCATGCAGCTTCACAGGGAAATGCAAACAAAGAGTGAATGATTTTCTATCTATCTATCTATCTATCTATCTATCTATCTATCTATCTATCTATCTATCTATCTATCTCTAATCTATGTCTATATCATCTATATCTATATCTATCTAATCTATATCTATATCTCTGTATGGTAAATCCTACACACTGGTTCTTAAAAAAAAAAAACCAAAAAAAACAGAAGCAGCAGCCAGGATAGAAATTCATAAACTCATCAATTTTTTATTCATGTCTATTTTTTCAAGTTTCTACAGATGAAAAAGGTCATGTTCCATGGCAGGAACTTCTGAAAAGTGGAAGTGATTGCAGAATGCTACACAGTAGTTGAGGCTTGTGAATGTTCCCAAATATTGGTCATTTTACACGAGTGCCATCATGCTGACCTTGGTCCTGTGGCTGCAG
Organism: Catharus ustulatus; assembly: GCF_009819885.2. Lineage (NCBI taxonomy): Eukaryota > Metazoa > Chordata > Aves > Passeriformes > Turdidae > Catharus > Catharus ustulatus. The sequence continues at coordinate 62,649,148 of NC_046225.1, read as the reverse complement.
GTACAGCTGCTGCTTGGGACAGCACAGGACTGGCTGTGGCTTGGGGGATCAGTGTGATTCTTTTTTCGTCCAGTGTAAGTTAGGGACATGCCCATGGCCAGTGAGGAGCTGCAGGAGGAAGGAAGCGGAGAGAGCAGAGTGTGGCCTTCAGCTGAAGGGTTTGCTGGTGCATTGGCATTGCCAGGGGCTCACCTGCAGGCAAGGAAGAGTATGGAGAAAGACAGAGGGTTATTGGAGAGGATGCTCACACACTGGAGGTAAGAAACTAAGAAGGAAACTAATCAAGTGAGTAATTGAAAATTACTGTAATTTTCTTTTGAAGAGAATAAAAGTAAACTCACCCTTTGTGCAATTAGCAAGGAAACATGTTAACAGTTATCACAGCTATGTGGGAAAGGAAGGTGAAATAGAAGGGTAGAGAGACTAGTGATGGAATTTGATAATTTTTAATTCATCCTTGCTTCCCCTAGACTAGAAGGTGATTTTTCTGTCTCATGATTTTCAGGTTTGAGTCATGATCTGAACTGAAGAGCTGGTAACACAGCAATTCCTAGTTAGGGCTAGAAAGACACATTTTTTCCTTTAGTTTGAAGAGATAAAGGTCAAGAAGACATCTGGGGCATGCCCCCAGAATCCTAAACAAAATTGTAGAAATATTTAGCAGCTTTGTCTAAATTTCTCCTGCAAAGCTGTAATTTGAACATCTTGTTTCACACAAAAGTAAAACAATAAATCCAGGTCTTCTTACTGTGCTTTAACCATGTTTCTGTATGCCAGATGAGAGTCACAGAAGGGAGTGGGCTCAGAGCAGCTCTTTGACGTGTTCCCAGCAGATCTCAGTCTCTGGACCCCAAAGCTCGAAAGCCCATCACCATGTTACAGTTCAGAATTAAGGTTCGAGCTTCAATCCAAGAACATATTTGGCACCAGCTCTGGACAGCCCTTTTCCACGTGCTGTGGGCTTTTTGTGTATCCCTTTTGGGGAGTCCTCCCACAGTATGGAGGCCAGACACCTCTTCCTTTGTACTTCAGCCTGGAGGCCAGGCTGTGTCCCCTCACCCAGAGGCACAAAGTCCTTCAGTGGCCTTAGACCGTAGCAGCTCAGGTGTGGCTTTCCCACCTGGATACTCTATATTCAGGTGCTGACCATTAGGAAATCTCTATATGATGCAAAATTTTGCAGTTGTTTTTTGGGAATTTTTTTTGTGATTTTTGATCTTCAGAATGAAGCAAGCCGTGGCTAAGAGGTATGGAACTGTTGCTGAATTTATTCTTAGTATCTAGTCTAAACCTACTCTCTTTAAAATATTAAAATGCCCCTGTAGTACATGCTGCTCTGCCAAGGATGGAGAAAACATGAGTTCATGACTTAGTTTGCTGGTTAGGCCTGCTCCATAACAGGCAATTGACAGAAGATGTATACCTCATAAATAGGTTTTCTTTCTCCACTGTTTTATGAAATACCATTTGGCCGTGTACAATTGCATGAATTTTCAGCTTGGGCTTCTGGAGAGGCTAAAAGGAGAGCTCATAGATTCCTATTTGTGCATGTTTTGCTGGCCTTCCCTATATCACAGGGGTCTTATGGTTTTTGGGAAAAAAATACGTCTGTGTATCTAATTGTCATTATGTCATTCACTCACTTGTTCTGGAGCTGTTCTCATCCGTGCAAAAGTTTCTTTAGTGAAGCTGTCTGCAGATTCTTTGTCCTTGGTCTCTTGCTCGCTGCTGTGTCTGCAACAGGAAGGGCTGTCCCTCAATTGGACTACTCTAGCCTGGGCAGCTGTCCTCAACCTGCAGTGAGCCTTCATGGGAATGGCTCCTCTAAATCAAGATAAAATAAAAATATGCTAGTTCACAATGCTTCCACCCCATCAGCATGAAGCATTAACTACTACAAAAGCAGTGCATTACTAAGGAAGTTTGGGAAAGATTTTTTTTAAGCTGCTCACTTTGAAAGACATGGCTGTTCTTTGAAAGCTGCTGACATTTTAAAATGTTAACGATGGAAGATAGATTAGTAAGTGAAGGCAAAAATTCCCAGAGAGCCAGTAAACTATATTTATTGCATAGCACTAATTACAGCTTTTTACCAGTTAGCTTGTTTTAGGATATTACAGATAACTTCCCGTATTTCTCCACATCTTGACCTTTTGGGCTTCTTGTGCAACAGAAAGTGCATGCCCACTGTATACAGCCAAACTGATAGATGCTGTTTTAAAGCTGATTGTTGATGCGGATTGATTTTTGTTTTAAAGCCGTGTTTGTTTCTGCCCAAAATGAAGGTATTTTATTTTGCTACACCTGAGCACTAATGTAACCTCCTCCCGGAATGCAAACTTACCTTTCTAGAAAAGTTGATTTTTCTTTACTAGGTGTTGAAATCAAACTAGGAAATGTTCTTGGAAAGGTTATCATTCCACATCATGGCTTTCAGAAGTATATGAATGTAATAATTTGATTAAGGACTTGAGAAGATATCACATCTTACAAGACGTAGAAAACTTCACTGTCACCAGACAGTATCTTCAACAGGTGATAGCTTGTTTATAAGTCTGTTTCCTCAGAATAACTTCTTCAGGAATGTAACTGGTTACTCTGCATTGCTCTCAGCAAGACAGATGCCCATCTGAGAGATGAATCATCTCATTTTGCTTTCAGGATTTTGATTTATGCACCATTGGAGATACTCTGGAGAATGGCAATAGCTTTACTCCTAGGGAGCAGACTGAATTGTGTACCACCTCTCTTTTATTCCTGTTAAAAACAAAATGCTCATCTGGTTTTTTAGATTTATGTCAGAATGATTCCTCTCTTTCTTCTGTGAATGCAAATGCCTTGTCAGTTCTCTGTTTTGCTCTCCATCGTGTATTTCATTGGCCTGACCTGTGCTTTGCTGCTCCTGAGTTAAGCAGAGATGCAGTTCAAAGTCTGGTGAAGAGTTCTTTCCACTCATGCTTGTCAAATTGAAATTCATTTTTTGAATGCTGAACTTGGGAACTTTGGCATCTTCTTTCCAGATTTTTTTTTTTTTTTTTACTAGTTCAAAATGAGTAATTTCTTGTCATTTAATGATCACAAAGAATTAAGACAGTTGTCTTTTAAGGAGCTTGAGTACACTATGAAAGACACAGAGAACAGAAGGGTGGCTCTCCTCACCCTCAAACTGCAGCACTGTGCTTGGACAACTGGCTTTAGCCTGTGCTGGTCACTGGGCATCAGCTGTTATTTCAGGAGGTACATGGAAATGTCTAAGAAAAGCAATTTTCCTGTTAGAAGCTTTGTGTCACACAGGAGTCTGTAACCAGTGGAAAATTTTTAGGGAACAGCAAATAAGAAAACACTGATGAGTGTGAATCTGGAATTCATTTTCTGTTTTCCTGCTCCATATTAAAAAAACCCAAAAAACCCCCAACCCAACTCCAAAAAACCCCGGAAGATTTTGCATAACATTTTTCTGAGAGAGATGATGGTGTTACACACAAACATCTTCTCCAAAGACTGGGGAAATTTGACCTATTACCTAGATGTATGAACTCATCACACTGATCTCCTGTAAGGAATGACAGAAAAATGAGAAAACGTTTATCAGGAAAGGTCTTTGGCTTGTCCCAACCCCCAGACTTGGCCTGGGAAGTTTTTGGGAGGCTGCTGGTCAGCATGGGTCAAAACTGAGCCAAGAACACCTGTAGTGATTCTGTGTTAGACAGCTGTAAGTTTAGAGTGTGTCTGGGCGTGTTCCCTTTCAATTTACAGCCCGAGACTCACCTGTCAGAGAACAGAAGGAACATTATTATTTTTTGGACCATCTCACTGAGATGAGTGCCATTCTCTGTTCACCTCTGTTGCCACCTGACCCACGAGGAATTTGCAGGAAGATGTGTGCATGGAGGTTGTGTGAGATGTGCATGGAGATGTGTGCATGGAGGTTGTGTGAGATGTGCATGGAGATGTGTGCATGGAGGCTGTGTGAGATGAGCATGGAGATGTGTGCATGGAGATGTGTGCATGGAGCCAGCAGGAGTCCCTGCTGTGCACCAGGAGCAGAAGCAGCAGAGGAGAGGGTCCCACCAGCAGCTCTTCTGCAAGACTGGAGGAGCAGAGTGCAGTGAGGTATGGCAGGAGGCAGCTGGTATGAACATCACCGATTAGGATTTGGATTGAAACACAAATCCTGCTCTGCAAGAAAGGTGCAACTTAGAGAGCTAAATGGGACTCGTGTGCAGACTTTCATGAATGTCAGGCTTTGGACAAGACCCTAATAAATATCGATTGTTTAGGAACAAATTTAGTGGCTATTATCTTTACCAACAAGAGGGGCAAAGCGATGGTGTCCTCTAGAGTTTAATTATACTCTATACTCTATACTTTGCTGGAGTGAAAATAGAAACGTACATTAAGGGAGACATTTGTCCCCTTTCCTGGCACAACAGAGTCATGTCCTCTCTGAAGTGATCTGAAAAATAGTTTCCAATACACAATAAATTTTACCTTTGTTTATTATTTTAGTAATGGACTTGGGCCAATCTGCAGCATTTACCATCTTTTACACAGTTTTTGTTTGGAAGCATGTGGGGAATTTACTAACATTGAATTTAATCCTAAAGGACAGGGGAATGATTCCAGAAATTATTTGTGTTATATTGTGTAGTAACAGTGTGTGCTTTGGGATTTAAATTCAAGCCTTTGCAGGAAATAAATTGTGGACCATAGTGCACATTGATTACATTCTATAAGGTACTTTATGAAACGATTGAAAAATGTGTATTTTTCCTGGCAGCTGTAATGTTACAATGAAATCAGTTCCAGATACCTGGCTGTAATGTCTGAAGTAGCTTGGAAATGCCAAGAAATCAATTTATTCCAGGTGGTTCAAAGCCTCTGTGTACATTAATCCGATGCATACCTTAATTTAAAAAAAGTCTCTAGGTCTCAAATATTTTAATGTTGGCATTCCAGGAACAGTATATAGGATCAGAGACCCAGAGTTTGGTGTAGTGCTGTGTGGGTGTCAGGACTTAGATTAACTTAGTCCCAGGAACACCTTAAAATAAATTACAATTACAGTAATAGGACAAGGGGAAGGACTTTAAGCTGAAGGAGGTGACGTTTACATCAGATATTGGGAAGAAATTCACAGGACAGAGGTGAGGCTCTGGCACAGGCTGCCCAGAAAAGCTGTGGATGCCCCGTCTCTGGAAGTGTTCAAGGCCAGGTTGGATGGGGTTTTGAGCAACATGGACAAGTGAAAGGTGTCCCTGCACATGGCGGGGGGTTGGAATTAGATATCTTGAAGGTACTTTCCAACCCACACCTTTGGGAATACAGCTAGAGAGCAGAACTGCCAGTACTGCTCAGCTTGCCGCTACCGATGTGGATCTGTTAGCCCTAGTAGGCCGCAAGCCTTGGCAGGAGTGAGTAGGCCCAAGCCTTGGCAGGAATGAGTAGGCCCAAGCCTTGGCAGAAGAAAGTGGGATTTTGGGGAAGGAATGCAAAAGATAAGAAGGTGCTTGGTATGCAGTGCTTAGCCTGCAGTTTCTAGGGAATTTACGGGAAATATTTTATCTACCTGGCTAGCTTAGATGAGGCCTAGATTGAGCAATGTTATCTAGTTACAAGTAAGCAATATACCTTAGTTACACAAATATTATTGGTGCGCTATTTTTAGTAACAATAGAAAAAGTGTGTAAACTTTGCTTTGTGGATCAATAAACGACTTCATGGCACCTTGCAAATCATGAAGACTCCGTCCCTTCTTTTACACCGCCGTCACACACCATTCTATGTTTCTATGATTTTTTTCAGCTTTGGAGAGATTATTAGGAAAAATTTACAAGACATATTCTGTGGTGTGAGAAGAGGGAAGGAAAAATGACCAAACAAACAAAAGTTCATGAGGCCTGATCCCAAAAATTACAACTATATTAAAAATGATGTGCCCACATATTCAAACCTTGCATCACTTAAATATTTACTTATTTCATTCTTGCTTATTCATTGGTGCTCACTGAAAATCACATGATAGTAGAAAAGGGATTTTGATACCTGTGAAAGCAATACTAATTATTCCATTGCCAAAAACACATTAGATAAATGCCATCAGTAGATGGGATAGTTTTCCCTGAAAAGCAGAAGCCTTGTGCACTGAATAGTTTGATCATCTGTGCTTGCAATGGCAGTAATTACCATTACACTTTAGTATCTCCTTTTGACAGAATCAGCAGAGCTTGATTAAGATTATGAATCAACAAAAAGATCCAGGAAGAAAGAGATGACATCTGGATAAATCTATACTTATTTGAAGGAAACAGTAGATGAAAAAAACCCCCATAGAATCATGGAATGGCATTGATTGGAAGGAACCTGAAAAGTCATCTATTTCCAACCCACTCCCATGGGCAGGGATACCTCCCACTACACCTGATTGCTCAGGGGCATGGGAGGAGAGGCTGGAGCTGGGGTTTTCTTTCCCAGCTCATCTCACTGGGGCTGGGATGAGCTGTCAGGCCATGGATAAAGCTCCTGCTCAAATCAGGATGGGGGTTCCTACAGGTCTGTTCAAGCATGGCCATGGCTGTAACCCATGCCAGACCAGGTGCTCATTCATCAGCTGCTCTGTGTAGGTTTCATCTTTTGACACCAGTTTCAGAACAGATCGCTGAAGAAGGGTTGCACTCTTCGGCTTTGTGGTGCCCTACACTTACCACACAATGTGTACCCCTTTGTGAGGCAGTTTTAGGAAAAAAAGCTCACTTTCACCTGGTGGGGCTCATTTTCTTGGCTCCCCTATAGCCAGAGGAGGGAAGGACTCCCTAGCTCACAGTTTGAGTAGCTGGCAGGAGGAGCAAGCAGAGCCAGGACTAAGAGCAGCCTTTGTGGGTGTCTCTCAGTGCCTTGGAAAGCCTGTAAGTCTTTTCCCTCTATGAAAATCCTTTGTCATCAGGAAACTTCCAGGAAATTTTTCACATCTCAGCATAAAATTTTCATTTCTTCTTTATCACCAGGACTTTATCACCATTATAGTGATATATACTCAGGGCCACTATATGCAAACTTACATAGGCACAATAGCAGTTGGTGTCTCACCAGAATTTAGAGGATCGTTTTTACTTCAGGAAAACACTATTTTAATTTTTTTTCCTTTTTGTTTTTTAAATTATTGATCTAAAATTTAATTATGTGACTGTGGAAACAAAGCCGTGCATCCAGCCCTGGTAACAGCTGGGGCAATACTTTTAGTGGGAAGCATTGTAATGCTATCATTCTCTTATCACCATGGCACCCAGGTAGTACTCATTTTTTCTTAATCGTTCTGCAAACTGCACACATTTATCAACTCTCCAGCCTGATATTCCTGGCACAAAGTGATTAAAGGTGTGACTCCAGCAACCCTGGTATCTCTGAAAAGCTAGGCAATGTCAAGATAGGCAGGGAAAGAATAATTTAGATAATTCTCAGGTTCATTTCTCTCCCTGTCTGTCATATCTTTCTATTTAAAAGTAATTTGTGTAACCTGTAAAATTGGAAGGTGATTATTAGATTACTGAGCAGTTGGGCAGAAGTTTGAATGAGGCAGATCTGATAACTGCAGGAACTTTGCTACAAAAAGTTGGCATGTGAGTTTACTTCCTTAAAGACCAACACAAACAATAACATTTAAAAGTTATTTTGAATAATTTGGAAGAGGCAGATTTCAAACCCACTCTCCTTGCAGACCTTTTCCCATTGCTGAGGTGCTGACAAAGTAGCCCTTTTTAAAGATGCTCATGGCCCAACTTGCCACAGTCATTTCATTTCATGTCAAAATCTAACCACCTCTGCTCATATGTTTTTCAAGGTCCCTTGAGAAGCTTGTCCTTTATCACTAGTATTTTATAAAAGAAAAAATCCAAGTAATTAAATATTGCCAGTCAATAGTGCTGCTCTGTAAACAGTGGATGAACTGAGCACAGGAAATGTGAGTCCAACAGTGGGATTTGGGCTCTGGGTGGGAGGGAACAATTTTAAAACTAGTCCTTATTTGTCTTATCTTGTTAGAAGAATGCTTTTAGACTTTATGAGCAGTAAAACTCAGGCCACTGCCTTGATTTTAGTTGTCCTCTGTTTTCTTTGTGCAAGTTGTTTTAGTTGGGGTTTTTTTTCTGTAGTTCTTCAGTCATTCAGATGTTTTGCATTAGTTGTAACTGCCCAGGATGAGACGCATAAAGTGTGGATTTGCTACTGTTGTACCACAAAATGTCTTTTATAGTAGTGATAGTGGAAAGACATGGCAGAGAGAAGGCTTCTTCCACCCCAAGGGTCACTGGCACTGAAGGGGGTCCTGGCTTTGAATGTTGTTTACAATTGGGCATGTAATAATATACCTGCATCAGGGGTTTCCAGAGCCTGGGAGATGGTTGTGGTTAAATTTGCATACCCAAAGGTAAGCTGGGGATGTGAGAGGTCTCCTCTCCCCCTGCCTGTGTGTCCTGGTGAGGTGCTGTGCTCCCAGTTAAGAGTGGGGCCAGAGCCATGCAGAGCTGACCTTGAGTCACTGCTGCCACTGCAGTCTGTGCTGCATTTGGTTTTATCCTGCTGCTCAGAAGCACTCTGGCTGTGATGGGCATGGCCAGCTTCCCTGCCTCCTTTCAGCCTCATCTGACAATCTTTATAAGGGGAAGACACATCTGATCTCCCCATATCTCCAAATGCCCTCTCTGGTGGAACAGGACGACCTTGAGCAGATGATGAGTGGAGATGAAGCAGCTCTGCTCTCAGAGGAGGATGAGCAGCATCTGCACGTGGGCTCCTGAGTTTTTCCAGCCTCCCTGCAGGCACATTTCACCCTTTACTGTTGCACTGCTCTTGCAGGAGCTCAACTCCATTGCTTGTTGTGTGGTGTTAGCCATTGCCACAGGGACACCCGAGGTGCTGAGGGAGGTCATGGGGCACAGCCACCCCAAGGCAGACATTATAACCGTGACCATGTTGGTGTTGATGCTGTAGAAAGGTGATCTTTAAAATGTACTTCATAGGCTGTCTCTCTTCCAAGAGAGCTATTTAAGGTAAAGCATTATGTAACGCTGGAAGTAGATAGTGAGCTATTCTAAGTTGATTACCTCTGCTGATGAAAAGACTAATATTCAGCAACTGTGCAGTGCAGGTTTATTGTGGAGCAGATGTTGAGAATTGGAGTGTATATTGAAGAGACTCCATTTTCTGTTTGTTTTCAACATGATATTGCGTGAGTGTATATTCTTGTGAGGCATTTGGGAAGATCAACTTGTGCCTCCCAAGTTCCAACGCCCAGCAAGGCACCTGGAAAGTTCTCAATGGGTTTTGGTAGAGCTTGTTCATTTAACATTGCCTTAACAAGGAGCACATTTACACTACCCACTGGTTCCATCCAGATGACTCAAACTGGAGTCTCCTGCTCCAGAATATCAACACAAATCACTGCTTCCACTAAAGTTGAGCCAAGAGAATAAAATTATTTAGCAGCAACCTTATTTTATTTTTTGCCACATGGCTTTAAAACACAGTGTAACTGAGTGCTGTGGCATTTCTATATTGTGATGCTAGAGAATTTCCAGACTCATATGTGTAGCATTTTGAATTTTAGATGCTATTTAAAACTTTTCCTGATTTCCTTTATTGGACTTTTCCAGCAGCCAGGAGGAGCACAGTTAAACCCTGGCTCTGTGGATAATGTATGGATGAGAGAAGGTTGTCCCATTTTGCAGAGCTATTATCTAGAAGTGATACACTCGGGTTGGCTATGGCTTTTTCTCTGCTGCGCTGTAAAAAAAAATCAGGGTAAAATAAGTTCAGAGCAAATAAAAACCTTCTCATCTGTACAGCATGCTTCTGCTAGAGACAGAAGTATATGGATTAAAAGGATAGAGGCTTTTCTGGGTGAACTCACTCAAAGATTCAACGATTATCTCTTGTATTCTGTCAGTTAAGAAAATTGCACTGAAAGGCTTTGATTATTGTGGAGAAAGAGAAAAGAATGAAGGGAGCTGAAGCACAGGTTATTCCATGTGGAATTAGAAACACCCGTGTCTACATATTTCTCACTCTCAGCCAAGGGATTCAGGGCACTTATAGAATAAGAGAAATTGTCATTACATTACTGCTCACTATGTGATTTCTGACTGTTCATAGTCTTGTTGTGATAAAGGTTTTATCCTGCCTTGTATCAGGTTGCCAATGATTCAGTCCAGAAGTTTGCACCAGAAAACTGTTGCAAAAGGCCATGGGAGAACATGGAACTAGTCTAGTGCCTTGTTAGAGAGGGATTATCCATAAATAAGTCACCTTTCTACAATTTATTCCTTAGCACAACCAGACAAAAATCTTTCCCAGCTCTCACAGATATTTACTCTACTGTCATGCTGACCTTGCTGGTATGAAAAAAGAAATTGGAATTGAACCCCACTAGTTCTTGTTGAATTCAGCAAGAGCATAGTTTATGTCTTCCATTTCTGCAGCAAGCTCTTATATACGGGGCTTTTCTGTGTGTGGAGGATTTCTTTGTGCTGAGCCCCAGTTCTTTCAATCTTTATTCAGAGTTTGATGTCTGTCAGCACTACAAAACTTTCTTCCTCAAAATCTCTGAGGTGAGACTCAGCCACTTCCCTGGGCAGCCTACTCCAAAGGTTGTCAAAGGTTTAGTGTTCAACCTGACAGTGCTGGGTTAAGAGTGGGATTTGGTGGTCTTAGAAATGCCTTCCAACCTAAATGATTCCATAACTCTTGGATTCTGTGGGTTGGTTTCATTTTCCATCAGCGCAGCTTTGGTTTGTGACCTGCATGACTGAACTGCACCTCCTTATGAACCTTGAGCAGTGGCTCAAACACACAGGTGGTGGGCTAGAAGTGGGAGTGAAAATGGGTAAATCACAATTCTCATCACAAGCCTGCAGGATCACAGACCTGAAAAATGCTGCCTGCACCAGTGGTATATTAGCTGGTAGAAAGCAGAAAACAATGGATTAGACGGACAGTATGAGGAGTGGGCTGGAATTATGTGGGGAGTGAATGTGCTGTGAGAGGTGTGTTTAAAAGAAGCAGCTGAGACTAAGAAAAAGGATGTTCTCAATGCTGTGGTGTCATTTTGGAACAAACATGTAGGCTGAATAATTTGATTTTTCCCCTCTGTATCTTTAGCAGTGCCCTGAAAACTCTCATCAGAAGCCAGGATTTTGACCTGGTCAGGCAGGCTGAGAGCACCCGCTGAGCAGCTCTGAAGTTGTTTAACAAATTCAAAAAAGGGGAACAATTCCAGTTTGTGCAATAACAGTGGATTTTGCTTGAGAGAATAAATTTTAAAATGTTTTACTCTACCTGAGCCGTCTCGTCTTGTATAAACCCAGGCTGTAGCTGTCAAGACCCAAAAACTCTGAATCTGTGTAATCACACATGTTATTTTCTATGCACATTTTGCTAGAGTGCATAAAAAGATGCAGGATAGATTAATGTAACTCCCCATTCTACTGCCAATATAAACCAAGCAATATAGAAAGGACTCCACTATTTCAGTATTAACAAGATCATAAAAATTCATGAGGCATTCAAAGCTGCTAGTTAAGCTGTGTGAGAATTTCTGAATATGCTCTGTGTAGGACTTGACTGAAAATAACTCACAAAAACTTAGTTTCAGTGGCTTTTTAAGCTGCTCTAAGTTTTGCAAGAACTGTGATTTGCCTATTGTTATTTGTTGTTGTTATTTGACCCTGGATTTGCACAGACAACTCTCACAGAACTACGCAGATACCACAGACTTTGCATCAATAACTGGGAGTGAATGCAGAGAAAGCAAAAGCAGCAGGGACCTGGAATCTCTCTTCGCTAATTGTACACAGTTGCATTTTATTTGAAGGACTAGAATTATTCCAGTGACGATTTCTAGACCATCTCTAACTAAAGAAAGCAAATCACTGAGCTCTCGACAGATACATAAATAATTTATAAATCTGTGAACTGGTCTGGAGAAGTGCTTCAGTTTGTGCAATTTAATAAAGACATGCATGATCCACATGTGCAAAGAGGTATAGCTTACTGAATTACTCCAACTGGAAATAGAAAAAAAAAGTTTAATGCTGTACAGCACATAAAGTCATATTTTATATATTTTTGTGTGTTTATATACATGCATATATAATCATCTAAATATAAAGAACTCTGCATGAAAATACATATATAATTATTCCCCTATGCTGCATGTGATTTGCATTATTCTGGGAATGGATTTAGTAACTGAATACAATTATTAAAATGAAAGGATATTTTTGTATACACTCCTTGTTTAGAATAAAAAGATCTCTGCACATGTAATTTTGGCAATGAATCACATAGCTGCACTATTGACCCATAAGCAAGACTACCCTTGGTTCTGAGGCGCTTGTTTTTCTGTACATAACTATTATTTGAATTTATTGCAGAAGAAACATTTGGAAAAAGCAATTGTCTGAAAATCATTATTTTAAAAGATCAACTACCATCATAACAGCAGAAGATATTTAAAGTCTGTGAGCATTCTTCGTACTCTGCTGAATGTATACAAGGAATAACTAAGTAATATCTAGCTGTCTAGTTAGTGTATGTTTTTCCTTCTATTTTGCAGTGGGATACATCTGGTGCAGAGTCATTAGTCACCACAGGGACAGAACTCTATTTGCTCCACTGAGTAACAGTGAGGTCTAACCGAACTGGTTTATGATTGCAGTGTCATTGTCACTGGAATATCATCCCTGACACCCAGCTTTTGTGCACTACTCACAGTTTTTCTCCAAGTAGTGATTTTTCCTTGGGCTAGAAATGTTTGTAGGCACTCATGCTGTGAGTAAGTTCTGATGTGCTAAGGATGCACCTTAGGCTGAAGGGTCAGCTGGCAGAGCCTGGAATTTAGCTGCTGTTTCTGCTTCTCACAACCCCTTCAAATTTGCTTTTTTTCTGAGAAGTTGTTGGAAACATAAGCAGGATGTAGTGAGAGAGAGTGGCTGCTCCTCTCGTGAATAGGAAGGAGCCCCACAGCCCCCAGGGCTGTCCTGCACTGAGCTGGCTCCTTCCAGGACAGCAGCAGCTGCAGGAAACGGAACTCAGCACCTTGGTGAACTTCTATGACAGCTGCTCTTATGCTGCTTCTTCCTTTTTCTCTGATAGCCCTCTAGCTATTGTCCAGCTGACAGTAGCATAGACTTTGAAGGGGGTTGTGAAAATGTTATTTGGTGATTTATTAAATAAATACTGTGCAAGGTTTTTTTTGTTTTTGTTTTTGTTTTTGTTTTCTAATGCAAGAGAATCTGATTTCACAAGTTTCTAAAGCTTGGAAAGAGGCAAGGGTGGGATTTTTGCTATTAAAAAACACATATGCAAATAAAGAGAACACCAAAAATTGCAAAATAAAGCAACTATTGAATTTCATAAATATGAAGCGCAAAATGTCATAGAGCAGATTAGGCATTTATCATGTATCATCACAATAAACTGTAAGATTTTTGTCCTTTAAGTAACTGTGAAAGGACTAAACCAAACAGTTCTGCCAGGCTGAGGGAGAGGGAGTGGATGTGTGACCTGCTACCAGCAATGGCACTGTGAAGGAGCTTGGTCAAACCCAGTCAGCTCTAAGGAGGGCAGGCCACAGGTTGGTCGAGTTGTGCATGTGGGTCAGATAAAATATTACAGATAAATGCCCAGGGCAAATCTGGCCATTGTACTAATTCCTGCTGACCACATTCTCAAAGCAGAAAGTGACTTGTAGGAGAGTTTTAATTTCACTTTTCTTGGGTGGCAACAGTAGTATCCTGCTTAGCTCCACAATAAATCTGTAGGACCACAGACTGGGGAGGTTGGTAATATCTGCAGTTTACTGAACAAGGACCCAGTCCCGCTAACTTTTAACCTTGTGACTAGCTGTCATTTGTGTTGCTTATCAATCATTTCTTACCACCAAAAGCATTTATGTGAATATTCAGTGCTGTGTAAAGGTTTTTGAGGGAAATCCTGGCCTGTGATGACAGGGAAGGGTTAAATGCCAAACATTTCCTACCTCAGATCCCACCTGCAATATTTAAATGTAAAACCTTTCCAAGAACTGTGGTGAGGAGCTCCAGAGAGAATGGCTTTAATATTAGACTATTTTGGCATTTTTGTTTTTGATTCTGAAATATGAGATCTAAAGATAACAGTGGAGCTGGAAAGATCTTTCTACTGCTCACCTAGTGAAGCTGTTCATGGTATAATTGAACAAAAGTGGCCGTCAAATAAATGTCCATGATCTAATATTGTGTACAGAAGAAAGCATTGTCAATGTCTTTCATTTGAAAGATAAAAGAAATGTCTTTGCCTTCAAAATCTGATTTTTAAGTAGTATTGAGTAACTTAATGACAGTGAAAGCATGTATGATGTGTTACGATTTTCTGTCACTTCTAAATTTAAACCAAAAATTGTCTTAGAGCTGAGAACAATTTTGAATTCCAGAGTGATCATCTCTTCAGCACCACCCACATCCTGAGTGCCAACATCACCTACTCCCTTTGAACTCCAGCTCTTCAAGTTGGTACTTTGGAGTACAAAGCTTACCCCATCCAGTAAATAGTTTGAGAATATTTAGAAAAACTAATTATTAAATTTTTATGATTTTAAATAATCAGAGCCAGCAGTCCTGGCTCATAGCTAACACACAGGCTTGCCAGACATGCTGATTCTCCTCCTACTGTTGCTGAATTGTTAGATATTTTTTTTTCTGTCTTACTAACATTCATTTCTCATGCTTATTAACCAAGGCTGTGAACAATGAGAAGAGGTTGAAACTTCTACCAAGTAACAGCTCTGCAAAATCTGATTTAATAAAAAAGAGCTAAGCTTTTAAAAGAGTTAGAAAAGTTGAGAACATAATCTCCCAATGGATATCATTAGGCATAGTGTTTCAAATTTATTATGAAAGCTCCCTTGCATGGAAACAACTTGGAGCTTGGGTTTTGGGGTTTTTTGAAACAATGTGAGACTTACATGTTAATTTGCTTAAATTTATTTTGAGGCATCAAAGGAAAACATCAAAAAAACTCTTTTCATCCAGCTAGAGAACAATTTATATTGAAGACCCTCAAGAAGCAGCATGTATCAGAATACTGTTCAGGCTGGGCCAAGCTAAATATACTCTTCCAGAATCCAGAGATGCATTTTGTATACTAGAATCTCTCAGCCTTTTAATGGGGAGGCCTCATTGCCACCCCTCCCTTCTTTTCCCTCCTCTATCTCCATCTTCCTCAAGTCTTATATATGTATTTATTAATTTATTTATTTGTTTGTTTTTTAGGTAGTGCTGGGGTTTCCCCACTTCTGTTGTATTTTGGGTCAGGAAATAGTGCTCACTGCAACCTGTCTGAGGAATGATCCAGCTTGTGTTCCATAATTTATCTGCACATCTCAAAAGACGGTGAAAATGTGATCTAATGTCCAATTATAGGCAATTCAGCTCCTTAGAGAAATTTCTTAGCTCTTATTAGTTATAGCTATTCTTTATTTCTTGAGTCTAACCTAAATATGAAAGTTATCATAAATGTAAATATCTACTATAAAAATTCATTAATTCTAATTTGTGCTAATGAATTCTACAGCTTTGGTTATGTGTTTCTGAACTTTTCTATTACCTTTTAATTAATATTTAATTACTCATCGAATTCGTGTCATGTACTGAAAATAAGCCATCTGTCTTTCTTGGTCATGTTTATTTTTAACTGATATTCCATTAGAAAAATTAATTTGTAATATTAGATTTTTCTTGTGAAGACCACTGTTATCCTTTTTGCCTTTTGTTTCCTTTGGTTACTGTTGCAGAGTGGGCAGTATTGTTATGTCAGAGTGATATCTCAGCTACCTATCTACATGTTTTTCACTAATTAAATCAACAGCAGCAATGCCTAAGCCTCTTGATGGTTTCTCACACACAGATTTCATCTGTCAGCAGCTGCCCAGTCTCAAACTCCCTAGTTCCTTCCGCCTTCCTTGTGGTTGCACTGCTCATGGCCTCTCTGAAGTCCATAAAAGAAGTTTAAAAGTGCAGCTGTACTTCTCTCCAAGAGAGCCATGGCTGCATAGTGCCACCCTTGGATCCCGCTGAGATCTGCCTTTGATCCCCCTCTTTTCTGCCTCTGAGACTCTTTCACCTCTCAGGTGATGGAAATGCTGTTTCCAAAGATGTGCTGGCACACCTAGAGGCAAAGCACAGCCCATGTCAGGTGGGGATAGAGGAGGGAAAAGAAGGGAGGGGTGGCAATGATACCTCCCCACTGAAAGGCTGAGAGATTCTGACGTGCAAAATGCATCTCTGGATTCTGGAAGAGTATATTTAGCTTGGCCCAGCCTGAGCACTATTCTGATACATGCTGCTTCTTGAAGGTCTTCAATACAAATTGTTCTCGGATGAAAAGAGTTTTGATATTTTCCTTTGATGCCTCAAAATAAATTTAAGCAAATTAGTATCGTAGTCTCTCCCTAGCAGTTTAGGAAAGTGGAAAATGAAAAATCTAAGGCTGGTCAAAAGGAGGCAGCCTTGCTAGACTACTTTTCCAAACCTATGATCATGCAAACTTTAGCTAAATTTGCTAATGCAAGTGTCTGAGTCCCAGTGTGTCTGACCTGTCCAGTCCACAACTTGATATAGTATCCAGATGGTCCAATTTTGTGTATAAGAATTAAACTGCTGAACCTTTTCCATGGTATAACGTAAAAGTCTCTCTATATATAACATATGCATATACATAGACAGTAAAGCTTAATTCAAAGAGATGAAATTACACGAAATTTGGATTTAAAGGATTAATTCTTGAATTCATCTTTGAAAATGGTAGCCTGTAGAGAAAATTGTATTTATCACTTTTGTAATCTTTGGCATGTTTTCTTTTCCTAAGTAAATATTGCTTTCTGATTTTCAGGTGTGAACTGTAAAAAATTTTATATAATTGGGTGGAACAAGTCAGAAACAAAAGTGGAACAAATGCAGAGGTGAGCATTGCATTTAGTTTGACTGACTTTTTAAACTGAGAGGACCAAGAGAAAGTGAAACAAAAATCAATGTCTCTGCATGGCACCTTACACAGTAGCAGACAAATTACCTCCTACATCTGCAAGATCATGCTCTTAATGGATTGTGTTTCAAGGGTCTGACAGAGTTACATTTGAGTTTATGCCTTTTGGGCGTTATTATCTTAGACAGCCAACAACTCCAGAAGTCTCGTTTTTGGTACTCTGATTTGGTGTATGAGCCAGACTAAAAGTGTTCTCTTAAAAAAACCCCAACAAATCTTCAACCAACCAATCCACCAACCCAACCCCTGTTCCCAAATTCTGAAGAAATGCCTCAGATCAGTGCTTTTGCAGCCTCTGAATTATACCATTATTTTCCTAGACTGAGAAAACAAACCACTCCTTTACTATCTAAAGAAGATAAAATTGTGCTGGGTTTCCTGAGCTTGGAATTCCTGTATGTGTACCATGTCTTTTTTGGGTACACGTGTGTAGTTGAAATCACTGGAGAAGATTCCTGTTGACGTCCCTATTGCCTGTGTAAATGTCTCCTGAAAGCTTTTCTTATGTACATTTTTTTTTTTTTTAACTCAGAATCCAAGTTTAAAAGAGTTTAACTGTAGTGAAGCTTTAGTAGGAATAACTCAAAGACCAGCTAAATTATCCACTGCCCATGTTTCTCTTAGGTCATGGCAAAAGCAAGGTTAATGCAGCTTAGCCTGCAAGCAAGAGGGCTCTAGTGACTCAGGTTATGCACGATTGCTTACTGAGCTGTGATAACTTGATTAGGAGTCCAAGTACCAAGCACTTGCCATGAAATTCACCTTTCTACAGAGCTCACTTTCAAATAAAATTAAATATGGACTCAAACCTGAATGTTTTAACTGCAGAAATGTTTACCTTAACAAACCTGCTTCAGTTTGGGCCTGTGTATTTCAGGATTTTAGATTTTATCTGAACTCCATTTACTGGAGTTAGACTGGAAGGAAAAGTCCACAGGTATTTCCTAAGAATGCTTTACTTGGATTTGTTCTTCCTGTTATGTGAGGTGACCTGAGCTCCAATGGTTTATATGGTGATGTCTGCAAGGAAAAGGACATAAAAATAGTCAAATGAAAGAAAGCAAATTTCAAAGAGTTGGTTTTGGAGTGCTTTTTAACTTTTTTTTTTCTTTTTAATTTTTAAATTTTACTCTGAAGATGGAAATTATCCCATATGGATTATTACTCACATCTTCCCCCACTAGAAAGCAGATCCTTGTGGAGTGAAAATTGGCTTCAAAACCTGAAGTATGAAGTTTTTCATACATATTTCAGATTTAAGTTTTTGCATATCCTTGTAGCAGAAATAGTCACTTGACTGAATTTCTCATCAGAAAGAGCTGTAGCAACTCAAATTCATCCTTTGCAAATGACAAGTTTCTGCAAAAAGCCTCACCAGTGCCAGTCATTACTACCACTAGCCAGTTTTAATAATTTTCTTCACACCATTGCCTGCATTTTTATTTCTAAAGCCCAGTATAAACATATGAAAGAATGAAGTTTGGAATTTGATTTGAGAATCAAAATGCAAATAATGCTTCAAAAAGAATACAGGTCACCATTTTCTTCCCATAACTCCCAACCACTCCACTGTGGAGTTCACAATGACTTGGGTCATCCAGACACAGGACTAAAGTCTTATACTGGGACATACAAAACCCCCTGGGAGTTGAAATATGTGCATGTGTTGAGGTCCAGATTTACCCAGAACAAAATCCACATAACTTAATTTTATTCCAAAGGTTTATTTTGCAATCACTGTGTATGAACATAGTTGATCACACAGACTTGTGGTACCCATACAAACACCAGCTCACAGTACCTCACCCCAGTGTCGGACAGGAAAAGGGAATGTGGCACCACACAACACTTGCAGACAAACACATGGGCTATAGACAATTTAATACATTCAACAAGAAAAAAATAAACAACAAATTGCTGATATTTTCCATGTTGTCCTCTCATTGCTGGAGAAATCATAGCAGCATTACCATAGAAAAAAACTTTATTGAACAGGAGCAACACAAAACTCTCATTAGGGTCAGAGACGAGAAAGTTAATGAAGTACTGGCACATCTCAAACTTCCACAGCACAAGGCAGAGGACACTTCCCTGGCCAGTAAACAAAGCAGTAGCTTGACCTGGAATCATTTTGAACATGGATGGCAACAAAAATCCGGTGAGATGTGGAACCCCTGTCCCACACTGTACCCAGTTTTTAGCAGCTCTTTGCAGCCACACAGAAAGTGTGTGCCCTTCTCAGGTAGGACAAGAGGAGAGCAAAGGGGATGGCACAAATCAAAACGTGGCCCCTTGCTGTTAGCACTGACAAGGCCCCTGAGCTGATAGGAAATTCAATCAAGACATCTCTACCTATGCATTGAAAGCTGGGCTCCAAATGCAAATGCAGGCAAATATCAGATGATTTCATTCTGTTGCAGAAGTCATGCAACCACTGTGTCAGGCCAGCAGGCTATTTAATTGAAGTTTTCCAATGGCAGCATTTTCAACAGGGTCTATAATGGACATTAACGAGCAGCACTAAGCATTAAATTATTCTCATTCTAATAATACTGGTTTCCAATCTTGCCACCTTGGCTAAAAGCAAAACTCATCCTACCACATTAGTAGCCCTAATTACAAAGTAAGGTAATTCCTAGTCTGAAGGAGAGGGTCTAATTTTGCCAGTCTTGCCCTGCAGGCAAAAAAAGAAAATTTTCAGGTAATTTTCTGTGGGGCTGTTATTCACACTCAGTGTTTACATAGCCATTCACTTAGCAAGCCTCATGTAACTCTTGGAATAGGGAACTAAAGGCACTGAAAGGTAATATTTTCATTTGCTCTATATATAATTTTACAAGTGGCTATAAAAATAATTTTTTTCTTCAGTTTTCTCCACAGTATTTGATTAGCTTCCATTTATGACTCTCAGTTGGTATAATCCTGCTTTGCTCTCTTTCTTAATAGTAGCACCAAACCCATACATTTTAAATTTTTCATTCTTATTCTCTTTTTCATATATATTTAATTTTCTTACTGCTGTACTTCTATCCCACTAAAAAAAAAAAAAAACAAAACAAAACATAAAGTCTGGCATAAAAGCACCTATCAATTTTTTGTCAATTACCTAGTAATTAAATTGCCCTATTAGGTCAGCTTACAATGTCTGTGATAAATATGCCACATAAAAATAAATCACAGTATAAAACTATATACATAAATTAGTAACAGCTGAGCATTAGGATCTCTGATTTTAATTTACAGGGTCCTTTACAGTGTAGAACAAAATGAAAAACAGCTTATCACTTGGAGAGATACAAACATTCCCCCCTCCCAGATACTGAAAAATAATTGTCCATTGTGTGTGTATATGTATATGAATAAAAATCACGATCATAGAATAGCCTGGGTTGGAAGGCACCTTAAAGATCATCTTGGTCCAGTCCCCCACCATGGGCAAGGACACCAATCTAGGTTGCTCAAAGCCCCATCCAATCTGGACTTGAACAATTCCAGGGATGGAGTAGCCACAGTTTCTCTGGGCAACCTCTTCCAGTACTCTCACAGTAAAGGATTTCTTCCTAATATCCAATCTCTATCTACCCTCTTCCACCTTAAAGCCACTAATATTAAGCCATTAAATATTAATATATATCTATACTCGGAATACATATATTCATATATGCATACATATATGAATATATACTCAAATTTTCTCACAAAATATGTTCCAAGTTCATTAATTTCTAGATCAGTAAATGTAACTTGTGGAAGTAGTTTACCTACATGCTGCACTTTTTTCTTGTGTCTTACTCCTCACCGAGAGCAGTTCAAAGACTTACTGACTTTTCATATAAAACAGCTATTTAAGTTTAAAATTCTTATTATCCCTCAACATCCAGGTATCTAGAGGGATCAAGAAAAAATGTTGTCAAAATTACAAACTGTAAAGATGATGTTCATTGTGAAAAAATCCCATGAACTGTTCACCGAACCACTGAGAGCCTGCTGAGTTTTTCTCTCATGAAATCAAGCAGTTTAACAAAGCTTTAGACAACTGAGAATATTATTCATGTGACCTAGGACTGGTGCTTCAGAATCTAATGCCCAAATAAAAATTAGTGTTTAAGTAAGAAACAGGCACCCAAATTCCTATCTAGGGATCTGAATGTTAAGAACTAAGTTATTAGGTCTCAGGGAAATTTGGGCTTCTAAGTCTTGCTTTAAAAGGAATTTGAAAAGTAACAAAAAACCAAACAAAACAATTGAAAAATCCCAACCCTTGGAACACTTAATGTTTGAATTTTTGTTTCAATACTGTGTCCTACACGTACCATCGGAGTTCCCTCACTTCACCATGAGGTTTAGTTTTCATATTAAAGCTTCTAAGTTTATTCTTAAAAAATAAAATTGTATAAATACATATCTTCAGAGAAATTCAGTGCTGGCAAACCCAGAGACCAGAGACAACTCTATTACTAGTGAATCAGGATTTGCAAGTGAGACAAGTAAACTCATCAGGACCCAGAGCTGCCCTTTTGCAGGAAGGTGGCAGATGTTGCAAACCATGCAACTGAAAGTAAAATAGCTAGAAAAGGAATGAGTGGTCAGGGAAGTGTCATGGCAGTTCTCATGGGCAGCTTGAATGACATCTTGGAGAAATACCTTATGGTGCCATTTCAGGTTTGCTTCTCATCAGGCCCCACTGGGATCTCTTCCCTTGTCCCTGCCTCCTCCTCCTCTTGGAGGGAGCATGCACACCTCCCTGTGGGCACACAGGGGTGCTCAGCCAGCTGCTGCTCAAAACCCTGGCTCCCCACTGCCATTTCACATCTCCAAGTCTGCATTCCTCATTCCACTCACCACAGCACTTGCTTCACAGGTGCCAATGGAACTCCATCTCATTTACTTTATCAGTTGCTGTTCCTCCTGCCCCTCATTGTCACAACCATTACCCCAGCTGCTAATGAATTCACCCATACTCACATAGAATATTTGCAGGGGGGAAACAGTTCATGAAGTCATAATACAAGTTGTGCACTGCTATAAATGAAAAGAGCACGCTTTCCCCCACCCCCTGAAAGAGCATCCTGGGTTTACACAATCCCTTTTTTGGTTTCCCCATTGTCCACTGAAGAGGTGAAGTTTGATTCTTGTTCTTCCCTTGATTTCCCTTCCCCCGTGTAGTGGTTCATCTCTTGCATCTCTATAGTTACTTTATTCCTTTTGGCAAAAGCTTGGCTGATCTCATGAAATGTCTTATTTTTTGTTTCAGGCAGGACAAAAAACAGGTAGCTTGCTCCTGCAAAGCAGATGCCAGCAAACACTAGGAAGCAGTAGGTCTGTAAACCAGCCTGTGAATAGAAAACAAAGGAGATGGTCATTATCAGAGAGAAAAAAGTCAGAAGTGAGGCAGGAATGGTTTGAAAGAAAAAGTGGGGTGTATGGAGCAATCTTCAACCAAGTACAGTACATGCTGGCACTCATTGCTAGATGGAGTGCTGAGAGGTTCATAAAATGCAGGAAATTTTGGTTCTTCCAACACTGCCTGTGGCCCGTTGACAGCAAAGCAGGTTCTGGCAAGGGCACACAGAGCTGCAGTCTGGGCAGGGCTGGGAGACACCAGACTGAGCTGAGGCAGCACAGGGAGAGCAGGTGGCAGCAGAAACCCTGCACTGTGCTCAGCTGAGCCTGGCACTGCCCTGGGGTTTCTGGAAATGAGGCAGATGTTTCACTGGGCTTTTCTGCGCACTGCTTCCCAGCTCCTAGGCACAGAAACTGAGGCACGCCTTAGCAGCGCTGTGCACCTCTACAAAACTCATGGAAAAACTGCCATAGCCAGGGGCATCTTCATCACAGCAGTTACAGGCTTTGAGATTTGCAAAATATCTGAGGAAAAACCCCAAATAGCACACATTTGTTATCACTCTTATGGTTACAGGAGTTCACAGCAGGAAAAAATAAAATCCATAAAATGCATTTTTTTTCATGCCAGATAGTGTAAGAGTTAGTTAAGGGAATGTAAAGTACAGACCATACATGAATGTTATGGATTTTGCTTCACTGCAAAAGCAAAGAGAGTAGATGTAAAGAAGTTCATTTATAAATTGAGCATAAAGGCTCCAACCAGCCGGTAGGAATTGTACTTCACCAAAAAATAAGTATTTCTTGCCCAGTGATTATTAGATCATTTAGCAGCTACCAGTTACTTACAACAGTACAGTTGTGAAAAAACATTTGATAATTATCATATTGCTATCTGAGCTTTGTTGAACTTGAAAGAGGTTTGATATTATGGTTCCAGGGAAGGCACTTGCAACATTTGAGGAAATTGCCCTTCCTCCTCTATTGATTTACATTCACAAACGTCCATTGTACCCATATTTTTCTAATTGCTTTTATTAACAAGCTGAATTAAAACAGAAAGGATTTCTCCAACTCCAAAAGTAAGATGACCTTCCTGTGGTACCTTGTGTGAGGTCATGAGCAGCAAACCCAAGGAGAGCTGGACTCCTCACACATCACCTCAGGTGCTGCAAGGCTGAGGTCACCCCAGGGAAAAACTGTCTTCCTAAACTTACATAACTGCCATTAAAGGCATATAGTTGAAGCAAGCAGGCAGCCTTCATTTTGCACATTTTTGTAATATACTCTCACCATCATTAGTCACACCAGCCCTACACTGCAGGCTGCTTTGACTCCCTGCTTTGGGTGCACAAGGTGTATGCAATTCTTAGCACTGTTTTTATGTTTCACTTGCTCATTATACATCATGTGTGGTATACAAGAAGAACAATTAATTCCTGGGTGGAACAAGAAAGAAAAATGCAAAAAAACTCCCATTTTCTGCAGCTGCTTTTTAATATCATGGCTGATTTCCAGCCTGCCTAGTCACAATGTTCTTTTTCTGTGGATAATTCATTACCTAGTTCAGTGCTTCAAATTATGCCTGTAAGAGGAAAGGTAGCAAGTGCATTCTCTGATATTGTCTATGATTCTAGAGATCCTCAGTGCTTTTGCTTTAAATCCTAGAAGCATGAAGTCCTGAGCAAGCTGACAATCACAAACCAAACAACACAGGTAATGTGGGAGGAGATATTCTGGCATGTAACAAATAAAACTTGCAGGCTTATACAGAGGCAGAAGCAAAAGGATATAGTAGACTGGAGATTTTCCAGTGCCTCATAAATCATCTTGTCAGGCAAGGAAGTTTAATTTTACGTCTGGAACACCTGAATGTGTAATTGTTGTTCAGCTGAATAGAATTTCACGATTATAAGCCGCACTGAGTATAAGCTGCACTTCTGGGTGCCAGCAACTTTTCATTTTTTGTCCATGCATAAGCTGCACCTGATTATAAGCCGCACATCACAATACAGAATGTGATAAAAGGTATCTATTTTATCACCATCTGTTGAGGGTGGGGGCAGTGATCTTTATCTCAAAGGCAGATATTCTGCTAATGGGCCATCCACTGAAACCAGGCAGGGCATTGTTCTTTATCTTTGCACCCCCCATCCTTCTTCCAGGGAGTTATTGTCTGCTAATGGCCCATTGAGTCCCACTGTGGGACTGATAAAATTACTGCATCCCATTGGAAGTTGCTCCAGCCAGGGGGAAGAGCCCAACATTTCTTACCAAGATAAAAACAGAGGTTTTGGGACACTAAGGGAGCCCCTTTCTCCACTGGACTCCAGAGGAAAACCGGATTTCTCCACATCACCACTGGACCTCCGGAGGGAAACTGCACCTTCTGCAGGAGCACTGCTCCAACTGAATCACATCTGTCACTGCAGGAGGATGCAGCCACCATTTAATGGGACTGCAACCAACACCCTGCCTGACAGGGTGTCAGGTTGTACTCTGACTTTGTCAGGGCTTGGAGTTTGTTTCTTTGTAGTACTGTATTTCTATTTTAATTTCCCTAGTAAAGAACTTTTATTCCTAATTCTCATATTTTTGCCTAAAGCCCCTTGATTTCAAAATTATAATAATTTGGAGGGAGGGGGTTTACATTCTCCAAGAATTTCCTGCTTTCTCAGCAGACACCTGTCCTCCAAACTAAAACAGCAACTTTTCGTTCTTTGTCCATATATAAGCCTCACCTGATTACAAGCCGCACTCTGGGTTCGGACCAAAATTTTAGTCAAAATGGTGCTGTTTATAGTCGTGAAATTACTGTATGTTTTTCGCTTTTAAAATTTCACTGAATTAAATATTCTCCAAGATGAACATGAACCATTAATACCTTGTATGAATAAACTTGGTAACCACATGTAATAAGTTACTTGTGTCTCTTTGTGGTGCAGCCACAACTTTGTCCCAACTTTCTAATTCCTCTTTATTTCGTTGCTGTCCATGAGCTAAATACATTAGTGCTTATTATCTCTGATTCATATCTCTGTAAACCTCTTCTAATTGGACTCAACACTCATGAGTGCATGTTTTATTTACAATTATTTAACCTAATGTATTTATATTTATTTGTAATAATCATACTCTTCCTAACTTCTGCAATCCCTTAAGAAGTAATTCACAAGGACCTCCAACTGAAGTTTCACAGAGAATAAGCTAAAAATTAAATTTTATTATAAATCCTGCAAATGGATTTTGTAGGGTTTGTACAAGGCTGCACTTGTGTTCTGCAGGCCCATAATTCCCAGACAGGAATACTGAAAAATGGCCACAAAAAGCTCTTTTGTCACCAGCCATTCTTCAGTTATAATATTTCCTTAAAGCTGGTTCTTCCCCTCAGTCATAAACCTTTTATAACTCTTCCAGAATTCAATTTATATCACCCAAACCTGCATTTTGTACAGAACATCATATTCTAATCAAATTCCTCATTATAAGTATGAAACCTATATGCACTGCACACTGATAAAGTTTGTAGGACAGAAATGCAGGATGAAGGGGGAGGAAAATGTTAAATTACAAATCTCAATTCAGTAAAAACCTTTAGTTGGACATAGGTGGGATACAGTTCAGCCTAGATATTTAATTCATTTTTATCTGTTTCTGATGTATTTTGAATTCTTGGTGCTGGAGGAAACATCTGAGGGGTGGAACAAAAAATAAATTGGCCCAAACATATCTGATGTGCCCATCAGGGAATCTAGAATTTGAGATAATGTGGTGAAAATACAGTAAATGCTGAGCTATTGGACAATGACCACTACAGAAAAAGTACTGATAGACAGATCTGACAGGAAACAGGATCTTTGTTCCATGAGATTATTTTACTTTCTTTTATTTATATTGGATGTTATTTATATCATGTCCATGAAACCTGTATACCTCACTTACTATCTGTAATCACCACAGTCTCCCAACTAACCTGTAGTTTCTCTTGTTTTACTCCTTCCAATGTGCTAGAGATGAGCCTGCTGCTGCTACTGTGGAATTAAAACAACAGAACATTGCTTATCCTGGGCTGGGGTGGGAGTTAAAAGCTGAGGAAGAACTTCCCTCAAAGTCTTTGGTCAAAGCATGGATTCTCTGCAGTCCTGGGTATTTGGGTCTACAGACATGGATGGCCTCGAGTCTTCACTGACGTGTATTGCCAATGATACAGGAATAATGACAACATATATGATAAAATTGAAAAGGTAACTCCCTTTTCTATGCTTTGTGACAGTATTTCACCTGCTACACGGAGTAGATGCCTCAGTTTTCAAAAAATTGAATACTTGTATCCACCAGAAGAGTAAATTGACTTTTTAGCAAAAAGAACAGCTAGAAGGGACAGTTAAAAGAGGAAGGGAACATCAGAGGAAGAAGTAAAAGCAAATCAGTTCTGAATGGAAATTCTAAGCAAATAGAGAAAAAATTCAAGGAAAGTGTGTGGTTTCTGTAGGTCTGCATTTCCTCATGTAAGGACACTGCCTCTCACTGTGCTCCAAGCAGCAGCAGCAGGAGCCGTGCTGGTCATGCAGGAAGCACCAAGGCAGCCCCATCCATATCCCACGGACACATCCACTGCCTGCTCGTACTGCTCAGCTTCAGAACACGCTGCCACCTGCACAAAGCTGCTGCTCCTGCCCCAGCCAGGCAGCCTTGCAGAGCTAGGAACATGTTTCCTCAGCAATACCTGAAGCCAGGCTTTTATGTGCTCAGTTAGAAACCCGAAGGTCAGAGGGAAGTCAGAACAAAGCTCTACAACAGTCTGTGTTTGGCAGCTGCTTTCCCTTAGCATTTCCTTCAGCATAACCTCCTGCAGGAGCAGCCAAGGTTCAGAGGTGAGCAGAGTTTCAGGTGGTTTCCTAAATAGCAACAGCCTCTGTCAGCACCTGTCTCCTGACAGAGATATCCATTCAGAGCCAGGGCAGACACACAGGAGAGGCTCCTTGAAGGGGCCAGGCTTTCTGGGGTTACTGGGGGTCACCTGCCCTATCAGGTGTGCAGGAGAGGGCAAAAGAGCAGCAGACACCCTTATTGATGAAATCTCCTGAGGGAAGCACCTGCTAAGTCAGCAGACTAATAAAACTTCTTCAAAGCAGGATTTTCATTGGGTTTTTTTTGAGGCTGGCGAGGGCTGTTGCTATACAGGCTATTTATTAGTTAAAAATAAACTTTAAAATGTATAACCTTCTGTTTTAATACCAGCTTTCTAAGGAGGTCATTTGAAAAACAGCATTTCTGCAAATTCTGGCCAGCTGAATCCTGAATTACTCATTTTTGTCTTCTCTTTTCTGCAGATGATCAAGGCTTTGTGTTTGTGGGGAAAAAAAGAAAAGGAAAACCAAGAAGTGATTTATCTAAGATATGCATGCAATTACCGCAAAAAAGAATCAAAGTTGAAGTACTCCATCAATTCCCCCAAATCACATCCCAGGCATGGCAAGCAATCAGGCCTGATGTTGGGGATGAGACAGAGCTGCATAAGTG
This sequence comes from Catharus ustulatus, assembly GCF_009819885.2. Taxonomy (NCBI): domain Eukaryota; kingdom Metazoa; phylum Chordata; class Aves; order Passeriformes; family Turdidae; genus Catharus; species Catharus ustulatus. The sequence continues at coordinate 62,621,209 of NC_046225.1, read as the reverse complement.
AGGTGTATGAATAAGGAGGTGCAGCTTTTGCCATATTTTCTTTAAAAAAGAGGTGAACAAACATACCCCCAGCTTGTGAGGGGCTGCTATACACATTGGAGAGAATATACAGGCATTCCCCCATCTCCCTCTAAATACAATAGTAAAGGATACTTTTTTTTTAGCATTGTGAACTGACTTTAGGTGCCCAAAATGAATGAGCAAAAGAGCTCATTTTTTTAAAGCTAAATGGTAAACTGAAACAAATAAAGAACCTACCATTGAATTGATCAGGATTCTTGTTTTAATTAAAAAACCTGCATAATTTGCTACTTTAGAAGTAATCTAGCTGAGAACAGTCTTCCTGTTAATAGCTTGCATGCTGTGAACACCATACCCTGGAGGAATCTAAAAGTAGTTCGGAGGATTATTACATGCTATTTTACAATGGTTGCTTACTGACTTAACACACTGTAGCAAAGGTTAAATTCTGAGAAGGACTGTGATATTGGAAACAGGAAAATAGATATTCTAGGGCAGATACAGCAAATGAGCAAATGATAGGGCATTTGTATCTAGGGCAGATACAAAACAAATGAGCAAATGAACAAATTCTGAATCAATTTAATAAACACAACACATTCATATTTTTAAAACAAAACTTCTGGCTCTTTCCAGCAAATGCCAAACGTTACTCTAAATTCTCAACTTGCAAGTCACAGCCCTTGGCACTAGCAATGGGTCCTTGCATTGGAAGTTGCCATGAAGATTGGTGTCATTAATGTGGGTCAAACTGGCTTTTGAAGTGGTGAGGTCGAGTAATAATGGTTCAATGTCTTTCAAAATTGATCAGCAGAAAAACTATTATTCATGTAGACATTCGACTTCACTTGGCTCAAATTGATATAATGCAGTGAAACAAATGGATAAGGGTTTGTGTCCTTTACCCTTTGTCCTTCTTCTGTTCCAGACATAATTTAAGGTTCTGCTGAAAGTGCAGGACAATGAAGGACAGAGCACTAAAGTATAATGTATGAAATATAATTTCTAAGTAAAAAATAGAGACATTTTTAGAAATGAACTGCAATTTCAACCATGACCCTCACACACACTATCTCCTCATAAAAGTGTAACAGATCTTTACATTGTATCCCTGAAATGGGCTGCTTCTAATTAAGATAAGCACATCTGACCCTCTGAAAGCCCATATTTCATTTTCTCATCTTGGAGGGGAACTTTGACCATTACCCTTAATACAGTGACACTGTCACTACATGAAGCATCCAATGTGTTTGAAGAAGCTTAAAATAGCTTGGCTGAGGGAAACTATGCAAAACTTTCTGTGCACACCTGTTATTGAAATCCTTGTGCTGAGTAATAGTAAAAGTCAATGGATACACAGCAAGGAAATAATAAGGACAACCAAAAGACAATCTTGCTGAGTAAATGAGTCTTGAGGCATGAGAATGAAAATCTCTTGTGTAAAACTAAGGAAGAAATAAAGAAGAATCAAAAGAGAACCTCCAGAAATCAGTATAATATCTCAATAGTTACACTTCACAGGCACAAAGTAATTAATTTCTAAAAGGAGGAAAATAAATACACATACAGGTCTTGGCATTGTCCTAGTAAGCAATTTGAACTCAGGCTTCAAGGCTTGTAGTGCCTTTATCCCATATGATACTGAGCTCCTTTTGGATCACAGATCCAGGGAGATTGTTTTGGTCAAACCCCAGTTAAGAGTACAATTAGATTTCCATATAACAGATCTCTAATCATAATGGGATATTCCTCTGCATTCCCCAGTTATTGGAAACTTTTGTATTAGAAGAAAAGTGTGAAGATGAGCTGTTCTTGAAAATTAGAAATATAAAATACATAGCAATTTAAATATTTCCCAAGTGTATACTGAATATACAATGTGACTTTGACATCAAAAAGGACTGCCCAATCTTTTAGAAAGAGAAATTATTATGGTAGAAACTTTTTGGAGAAATCTGCTATGTTTTCCTACAGTATATTACTAATTTACCATGTAGTCTTTAAGTGCATCATAACAATCTAATATCACAATGTGAAATAAGAAATAAAATGCATCTGTATGTAATGAAAATAGCAAGTTGGGAAATTATTTGGTAATTATTGATGTTTAATAATTCTTTTTATTTATGCAACACATCACAAAAAGTAAGCAGAAACTTTTTCTAGATAACATGTACAGTAATTTCATGATTATAAGCTGCAGTATTTTGACTACAATTTTGGTCCGAACCCGGAAGTGAGGCTTATAATCAGGTGCAGCCAATATATTGATGAGGTTCAGAAATTTGGCAACCCGGAAGTGCGAGCCTGCACGGCCCCGAGCCGAGCCGGAGCCTGCCCAGCCCCAGCGGGGGAAAAGCGGGGCCGATCCAAGCCTGTGCGGCCCAACCTGAGCCAGTAAACTCTGCGATCCCGTGGTTCTGTTACTAATTGGCAACTTTGTGAAAGCTGCATGCTGATCCTCACTGCGAATGAAAGTGCAGCTAATAATCAGGTGCGGCTTGTAATAGTGAAATTACTGTACTTAACCTCCTGCTACACCATTGGATTATTGAAGACTATCCCTGCAAACTTATTGCTAATGAACGGTACTTAGCACACAAAGCCTATTCTATGGCACCAGAACTTCTCTACCCTTTTAGATTATACTTTTCTGCTGTTTTGTTGTTCCCTGTGCCTGCTTCAGCAAATTGCACCCATTTCCACATATATATACATTCTAATTTCTGATTTATTGTGTCCCTGCTCACATTTCAGCACCTCAGATAGTGATGAGGCCTGGAAGAGAAGCCACAGCAAATTTATTTTTTCATTTGTCAAAAATTGATTTGTATACTAGCTTTTCAATCACATCTGTATATTTTAATGTAAGACTCAAGCCACTCTTTGATTATATTTATCTACAGATGGTTGAAGGGCAAAAATCTAGTAATTCAAATTAGTTAATTAGACATTTGGAAAACTAACTGCTGTTAGATTTTTTTAGCAGCTGTAAACTTATTAGATTTGTTTCCCAAATGTTTGGGATAATTTTGTAGAAGCACACCAAAGATCAAGAAAAGTGGCTGCTGTTTCTCAAGCAATCAGGTTAGTATTTAAACACACAGACAGGATTATTCATTCATCCTGTGAAGGTATCTTAAAGTTTTTTCCTGGTTTAGATTTATAAAATGGGCTAAGAAGAAGATATTGCCTTTATGTGAAGAAAGTGATGACTCATAAACCGAATTTTAAGAGTAAGGTTGACTGAAATAGGAAGAAAGTTAAAGCTTGGGAAAGAGGAAATGTTCTAGTTTGATCTTGTGAAAAAGCTTTAAAAATCAAAGTCTGAGTAACACTGCTTTCATCTTTAGGTGCAAACTCTAAGCTTTTTCTCTTTTTTATTTCTCTTTTCTTTAAAAGAAGAAAAAAATCCCCAAACCCCCTTCAAGCTGGAGATATAATTTGTCTTCATTAAAACTAAACTGGATAATTTTGTAATCACACAACCGGATATTTTTATGACACCTTATGATAAATTCCACAAGGCTACAGCAAACTTCATGAAGATGCACACTAAATCACTCAAAAAGCTTTAATATGCATGTGGAAAATTAGAGGATGTAGTTTGCATTTTAATTTGAATTTACTGAGGGACTTTTTAAACAGTTTTCACCAGGTGATCTGTCAGGTAGCATTAGCAGAACAAGTAGGGATGTCCTGAGTTGCATGAATTCAAATCTGGCAACTAAATAGAGCTCAGGGTAATCCCCAGTTATGTGCAGGAGGGAGAAACTGCAGTTTTTGGAGAAATGTGATTATTCTCTAAATGTCTCTGGATAATTTAAAAAAAAAAAAAAACAAACAAAACCAAACAATACCAAATCTCACCCCCCCATAAAAACCCCAACCCAAGCCCAAAAATACCTAAAAAAACCAAAAAAACCCCAAACCAAATGAAAATATTCTGAAGTATTCTGATTAAATGCCCCTGGATTTAATTTAATTCTCAGTTTAAATGCCCCTGGATTTAATTTAATTCTGATTTAAAATGCCCCTGTCCAGCTGCCATGGAGGCAGGGGTGGAACCAGAAGTGCCTGGCCACCTGGGCTGGAAGGGAGGGTCTAATGCTACTAAAACAGCCTCTCCTCACCTTCTGGAAGAAAATGCTATTAAACCACACAGAGGCATCCATTTGCTGGGTGACTTGGGGCTGGCCCATGGACTAGGTCAGGTTTTCAAAATCTCAGGGGAGTTGTCTAATTGTTTCCACCATTTGGTAGATGTAACACCTCAGTGGAAAAGGAATTACGTCTCGACCTCCTTTTGATATCTTATCATAGGAATTATGTGCTACCTACTCATCAATTTCAATAACCATGAAACGAAGTTCTTAAGACATAGTAGTGTAATTGCAGTTAATGTTAGTTAATATATAGAGTTTGGAAAGATCACAGATTCTACAATCATGTCGAATTTTGAAGGTGATCCAAATAATCATAATTACAAGAGACTTGTCCCTGTTAGAAGAAATTTTAAATTGTGTCAAACTTAGATCATGGTTCAGGCTTTATAAGGCTTTCAAGTTCTCCCATAAAGTACCTCATACAGATAATTTAAAACAGTACCACAGAGTAAAAGCAGTTCTATTTGTCAAATGAAATATATGAAGTTTTAGAGAATGATCATTTTACTGTATCTTCTATTAGTTAGGCATGTGGCATTGCAGAATCAAATAATTTTCAGTTGGAAGAAAGCCCACACAGCAGCAACTCTCATCGCTCAAATCTCTTCCTTGGTGACGATTTGAAAACCATTCCAGAATCTCTCTCCTGGGTGTGAGGTGCAAGTATCCTGGAGGGTTTGCTCTCCCTGCACCTTTCCTCTGCCCCTGTTTTCCTCAGTGTGTCTAAAAAACTCAAAATCCAGAGAATCTCTGTTTTGACCTGTAGTAGTGAGCTTCACTCTTAAACTGTTATCAGGGGAGCAGATGCCTCTTTTAGGAGTTTGGATATGGCCAGTCAGGCCATGATCAGTATTTCAACTCCTGAGATGAAGCACCAGCTTCAGTGTGAGCTCCAGAGAGCGCAGACAATCCCTGGGAGAGGTTAATGAGCAAGAAAAGAACCTCAGCTTGTTTTCTAATTAGAAGCTTCTTGAAGCCTTTTTGCCATACAATGACACATCAATAGTGTTAAAGTGCTCTCAGGAATCAGAGTAGGAGAATGTTGTTCTCTGATGAAGTTTTAATATTTTTTTTGCATTTTTTAAAAATAAACTTTTCTTGTTAAAGTACAACCCCTCAGTTCTCAGGCAGCTTTTGATGAAAGTGTCCTCCATGTGACTAGTGCAGCCAAGCAATCCACTAAAAACAAAGCTTATGAGAGCCTGGGGAAGTTGGGACAGGAACAGATTAATCCATGCAGCAATTAAGCTGCAGCAAGAAGGAACCAGCTAAAGAAGATAAAAGCCGGACAGAAGTGGGAAAAAAGAGCCATGAAGCCAAGCTTATGGAGAGAGGTGCAGAGAGCATCTATTTCCCCACGAATTCTCAAAGCATAGGGTAAATCAGATGATGGCTATCCTAAAAGCTGAAGAAAAAGGCAGTGACAATCAGCATCAGTGACTGAACCTAGACAAAACCATCTGATTGCATAGCTTAAACACTCCTGTGGAGAACTTGCGATAGAGGGCTGTCCATGGTTACAGTATTTTTTCTTCTGCAGGACAACTGTTTTCCAGCACATTCCAGCAAGGAGACATGTGGGTATCATAACTAATCTCTATCACAAACATGGTGGGAATGTCATCCACACTTCAATAATAGGACATTTACTATTACTGAAATCTCTTCTCAAATGTCACATGTCCCACTACACCAGCAACATCACAGCACAGGAGTTATCAGGGGTGTTGAGTACCTGGATGAAAGGGAAGAGCAGTCCCACTGCAAAGTTGGAGAGCCAGTTGACTGTCCCAGCTATCATGAATGCTGCTGGCCTCTGTGACTGCTGGAAAAACTCTCCAGTGAGGACAAAGGGAATCCCACCTGAAACAGGATCCAAAAAGACAGTGGTTTTAGTAGAGTCCCCCACCCAGCAGCAGAGATGAACAAGCCTCGTGATGCACACCTCCATGGCTAGCATTGCTCTGCAGCTCTGCAGGGCCCCCAGGAACAGATTTGTCAAAATTGTGTTTTAGAGAAGTGACACTTCTTTCTTCCATGACATCACATTTCCTGTTTTACATTCTTTTCAGGAGTGACAAGCAGGTAACAGAGCAGCGAATCCACAAAACAGCTTCCAAGCTTCCAGAGCATCATGTGATGGGATATTTACTAAAAATAAGAATGATTGTTTCTACTAAAATGCAGAATGTCTACTAAAATTCTGAAAATTCAGAGATACTCCATAATACTTTTGATCTTAACAGCTGGAAAGATGGCTCCAAAGATACTGACTCCTATTTTTTTCTAATTATTACCCGCTTTATTTCAGCAATAAAAAGGACAAAACTTTTGCTTTCCTATGAGTATACTTGTCATTGATGCTTATTTAATACATTCCCTTACCAGACACTGCTGGCACTTCTGGAGAAGTCTATTTCTTCCATCAGTCAAGACTCTGACCTTCATAATAACAATTTTGAATGCCGCATTTGTGACTCATGTTTCCTTCCACTTAGGCAGTGGACTATTTTGTACAGCACTGGCATATTGCTGGCCTGACCCCCAGGGAGTAGCTGTCTAGTAGCAGAAAGTCTCAATTTATGATCTTCAGCTTCCTTCATTCCCACTGGATATTTCAACAGAAATATTTCTATTTTTAGAGAATAAAACCTGGATTTTATTTGCTGATCAGGTACATAATTCAGTTAACGTTACACATCAGACATACATCTACTTGCAGAATTATTTCATTACAGTTTGAAGAACTGTACAATTAGTAACACCAGAATTCTGCTGCTACCAGTTTCTGCCTCTAGGTTCTGAAGTGTGCTGGTATTACCTGTCTCACCATTCAGCTTTGTTGGCAAGACTCATATACACTGTGGAAGACTATGTAAGTCCTTCCTCTGTTTTAAGCAATTTAACAAGATGGTGTAAACAACAAAAAACATATTTATAGATACATTTACTTTTAAAAACCTGTATAGCAGTACCGACCTCCAAAAGATTTATAAATTAATAAGAAATCAGCCCTACAGACTTATCCATCCACTGAGTCCTCTTTTGCACATCTTTCCTTGATCTATGTGCTAATCTTTTGCACTGCCTTTGCCCTTGGACATTTGTGAATATATATCTAAGTGCATTAAAGGGATGCATCCTTATGTAGCCCCTTGTGCACCATGGCCCTGAGCTTAAACACATGCACCAGGAGCTCCTGTGAGCAGTGTGAGATTGGGACTTGCAGACTCTAACATGACATGCAGATGACATGTGTTGTCAGACATCCTTGCAGATGCAGAAGCCATGAATATGTGCATAAAAGAAAGGCAGTGTGATGCAGCAAGCAGCTACTCTCCACCATGAGCTAGCATGACTTTTTGTGAGAACATGTCTAAAATGGTAGCAAAGCCTTCAACTGAACCTTCTGTGCCAAAGATGCCAGTATATATTACACCAAAAAACCGAGAGAATAAATAAATTTATTTATTCCTACTTTCTAAATAGGACACTGAGATATGGAGAGTTTAAGCCATCCAAACTGCAGCTTTGTATCTTCCTACAAGGCATATATAGTATCAGAATTCTGTGACTAAAAAATAGTGGCCTCTCCCAGCAGCAGTTTGAACGCGTAGAGTAAGTATCTGAACCCCCCCCAACTTAACAAAATTCAAGCAACATGGGGTCTATCAATGCCTGATGGCTTCCAGTGGCCATCCTATCATACCCTTGGGATTTGGGTTCAAATGGCAGCAATCACATCTGTTCTATCAGCATCTGGTTTGGGTCTTAAACGCTGTACAAGGCAGCAGTTTGCCAGGACACTTGGCCCTTGGAGAGAGGAACTGAAGGACTGCAAACACAGAAATCATGCAAGATGACTTATTTATGATTATTTATACTGTCATGCCTTTGCTGTAGGACAATCTACAGAGGTGTTGCTGTTCTTGTCAGTATAATAATATGCTGCTGGAAACAGCACTTGGAAAAGTAGCATTTGGAAAAATACATATTGTACAAGAGAGAAAAAAGCCAGAGGCAAAGAAAAAAAGTAGAAAAGGACAGAAACCTATCAGAAAACATAAGTGTACTGGAAATAAAAATGCATGGGCACTATCTTGGAACAGATTCCTTGAAATTCCAATTTAATTTCTAAGAACATATCAATTACCACTAACTTTCATAAATGGGAAGGGTGGCACAGACAGACCTCTCAGCTTTCTCATGGTCTAGAGAAGTATATCCACAGCATTACAAAACAGAGAAAGTCAGCTACTGAAGAAGGATGACTTAAAAGAGGAGGAACTAAGGAGCCTGAAAAGTGACAAGTGATACATGAGCTATGTGAAAGTCAGGTCAGATCCGGGAACACAAGGAATGGAATGAAGCCAGGTCACTGCTGTCTACTGCTGTATGCCTGGAAGAGCACGGACTTGGCCTTGTGAGGATGAGGAGGAGGGCATGTGAATGCCTTCCAAGTGCCATATCACTGTGAAAAACACACTCTGCAACTGAGTGAAGTGAAAAAAGAAATTTGGGAGAGCTGAAGAAAAACTGTAAAGCCTCAAAGTCACAGCCAGTGAAGGCACCTGAGATCAGCTGAACTGATAACCCCGGGATTTGATTCTCAGTCATTTCAAGGTGCCAGACGTGCTCACAGACTCTCCTGGAACCCACTGCTCTTTGGTGTGGATACTGGTAAAAGCCAGGGAAAGGTGGAGCTTGGATTTTCTCAAGCTGCTCAAATTAGACGTAAGAGAAAGAATTAATAATAAAAGACAAGCACCTGCAGGATGCATGAGAGACATGACAAAGGGTGTTACCTCCCTTGCACCAATGAAATCAAGTCTATCCTCAGTTCCATGATCTAGTCTAAAAAAGTGTGATTTGTATATTTAATAAAGGGCTTTTTGCTTCTCTTCTGCTTCAGAAGGAAGTTTGTTGCTACATCCTTTTCGCTGCTTTCCTAGCCTGGTAGCAACACTTTGGGATACACATTTGGGCTGAAGGAAGCTGTAATGTGCTTTGACTATGTAAGTTGGATCTGAGCAGAGATCACAATACTAGGGCATCTTACCAACCACTTCTCAGTAGTCTCTGCAAGGTACCTACATAGTCATTGGGCCAGATGGGTCTGTACCAGCCTGTGTTCAAACACGGGAGCTTGGAAACCACTGTCAAAAGCAATCCAACCAAACCACTGTATCTTTGGAATAGTCTTTAAAAAGTTTTGTAACCTTAACATGTATTTGAATGTGGGTGAAATAATTCACCAAAAAGCAACCTGATGATCTTTCTCACGGAGGATGAACCTGGCATTGTCTTTTCCCCTGGAAGGCTTTCCATTCAATTTTCAATGAAAAGCTTTATTTTAGCACTGATCATAAACCAAAAAAATCTATGTTAGGATTTCCTGTAGGAGTTTTTCAATAAGATAGCTTCCAAACATGAATTTAAATAGGTTATACATTGACCAGATAATCACAGTGATTAATTTCTAATACTTTGTTCTTTTCAGCATTGCAGTGAACATAATAGAAAAACTCTTACCATGCTGCAGTGTTAGTAGAGAAAGATTGTTATGTCTGCTAGGATTCTACTTTTATTGAAAAGTACAAATGTCTTACTGCAGGACTTTCAGTTTAATAAAAATGAGATTAAACCCACATGACACAATTAGACATGCATAAATACTTCTGTTTCTGTGTTCTTTATTAATTTAACTCTGTAACTAGTCCAGTTACACGTAGAATCAATGTCATGTGCCATGAAAATCCAGACTCTCAATCCAGTGCTCTTTTATGCATGGAATTGGAATGTTAGAACAGAAAAAATATTCTTGTTATCCAAGCTATATATTTTTCAAATATATATTAAAATTTACACAAGTACCAATGTGTTTTATAAAAAATTAGGCACACATATTTACTGTTTTGTTCAGTGAGCAGTTTGAATAAATATTGCTTGGCAGAAGTTACATGAGTCAGTGCAAAAACCTGAATACAGAAATCATGTGAAAGGAAGCAAAATGCTGAACCCCTCATTCTGTTTTTATCTAGTACCTACCTGGGAATTTATGTTATGGCTGTAGATATGATTTATGAAATGAGACTGCTACAAGAATAAGTGCCTAATACAGATCAGGAAGATTTATTACAGTGGTAAATCATCTCTAAAGGTGAAATTTTGTGCCCTAAGAACAACTAAAGAGAAAGGAATTCTCCCTGAGCTAGCAGTTCATCTTTTAATACCCACCCAAGCCAAACCCTTGTGTGTTCAGGCAGTGGCCCCACGGCACCAGGGGGTTTCCAGCCCCACCACAAGGACCACCCATGGCCACCCTGGCCAGTGATCCTGCAGGTCTCAGCTCTCCCAAATCTGCCCATACAAGGGGGAGTCTGGGAATCCTGCAAGGCTGATTAGGGCAAGAGTTCCCAGGCTTTCCAACTCCATGCTTTGAGAGAGGGAGTCTTCAAATGGAGGTGTTACAGAAAACAAACAACTGCCTTGCAATAATGCTCTGTTTTGGGCTGGGGAAAGAAGTTTGTGCAGCTGCAAACATGGTCAAGCAAAATTGCTTTGCCTGCAAGGCAAGGCGTGTAGGGAAGGCTGATATATCCTAATAGGGCTGGGGGACAAAGTGCTGCCTCGATGGAAGGTTCTGCTGTTTGCAATTCAAGGGCCCTCTAGAGAGCACCTCTGGGAGAGAAGCAGTGGAAGTGAGACAAAATCCTGGAATTTAACTGCTGGAAAAACAACCTGATGTTCTTCAGTGAGAGAGCAAAAGGCTGCTAGTTTCTACCCAGACTTTAGATATTAAAAAACCCCAAACAAACAAACAAACAAGCAAACCCTACCTAAACACTGAACAAAACCCCAAAAAATGTGCAACAAAGCCCAGGGGAAAATACATTTCAGGAATACTGCTAGGGAGAGATGCAATGCAACTACTGAGTTTCTTCCATTTCTGTAGGTCTACAGATAGAATTAGAATTTTGCAAAAAAGAAAGCTCAATCTTTATAAAGGTGTTCTGTCACCTGTTAGATTATTTTAACTTGCACTTTGTATTTGATTGAATAATACCCCACCAAATATGACATTACAGTCAGATATGACAGCTGTACTCCCAGCTAATCCTGCTGAGAGAACTGGGAACAGAAGGTGTGACAGGGGTGTACTGAGTCACAGCTTCATGCTACAGACTTTTCTAGCTGTCTGCAGCTCTTCTCTGCAGGATAATTAAGTAAAACAGGCACTTCGTTTGTAGAAAATGGTATAGTTCATTAACCTCATTAATTTGTGCCATTTGAATATTTTCTGCCTAAGATTAAAGGCCACTTGATTAAAAAATTTTAAAAAAATTTAAAGCAGCCTATAACAAACAAAAAATGCAAATTATAAGACCAAATTAAAACACACAAATAATACAAAACTTTGCAAACTCTGACATGATAATAAATAATATTTACAATTATTAAAGGACTACTTTTTAATGCAGTATTGTGTGAAAGAGTTTTTGCATTGATTAATTTGCATTTGGTTTAGCATTTTCACAAAACCTGCTATTCCAACAGCATTTAGAAAGCCAGTTCTGGAGGTATTCTGTACTTTGTCGGTGCAAGGCAACCCAAATCATTCAACTAAGCAATGGTGCAGAACAAAAATATTGATTCACTCTGTTCTCAGTAGTTAAAATGCTATTTCTTGGTTCTCAGGTAATTCACACTAAAATGGTTGACATACAACAACAAGGCCATTACATAAAATATAATAAATGACACAAAGTTCTTTCTAGGTGTGTTTAGGTAGCTATTTCTGCAGCACATATTCCATGCAAAAAAGACACAATACCCTTATCTGAACCATCTGATAATTTCCTTTTCAATTAAATTCTCCCTCTCTTGAATATTAATGAGTATGTTTTCCTATATTTTTTACTTCCATAAGTCAGTGCACTCAAGCAGAATTTTATGAACAGTCCTTTACCAACTGAATATTTTTTCTCTGAAAATTTGTTCAAAAAAATACTTATCATACAACTGATTAGTCCAAATAAGTTCAATACTTTTAAGATAATTTTCCTTAATTGAGTTATAACAATTCCCTTTGAAACAGAATTGCTGGCTGTAAACATGAGGAATATATTTAATTTTGAATTTATTTAAATTTATTAATTTAATTTAACATTTAATATTTTTACCTCTTTTATTGTAAGACAAACCAGCAGTATGTAGGCCATTCTGACAAATTCTGAACAAAATGAATTGTTTTTTTTGTTATTTGGTAACAATTTTGGTCAATTGGGGTACTTGGTGATTTTTGTTTTGGTGGTTTTTTTGCTATTATTGTGATTTGATTTTTTTTGTCTCGGCTTTTGTTTGTACAAACTGAACATCAATATAAAATTTTTCCTCTGATTCTTGGCAAAATTTCTTTTTATTTCACAATTATGATGCTGCATAGCTACCAAAGCATAAAATGCAATTAAAAAAAAATTACACTCAACTTATAACTATATAAAAAGTTAATAGTCTTTTAAACATTTCTGCCATATATTCAGATTTTCTCTATAACATCACAACCCTAATTATAGCCCAACTTTCTGTTCTATTTGAATGTGAAGAAATTTTTTTTTACTGGGCTATGACTATGAGTCTATACAATAGAATTAAATTTATAATTATTCTTAGTAACAATGATGATTAAGCACTTCTGTTCATATTAAACTGTTAAAACCAGTCATCTCAATTGGATGAGAACAGTCATGAGAGAGTTTTTAGTTTAACAAAAGCACAGAAGTGTCCCTTGCATATTCATCCACTATTAATACAGATGGAAGTAGTGTGGAAATACCCAAATTAAAGACTCACAGTTGTGTTCCGTCCTAGGTAAGAGAAATAGTCATACCATTACATCACTGCATGAGGAAGATAAAACCCCAACTCCTATCTATTCTAGGCCTATTACTTCTATGATAATCTTCTGAAAGAAATATGAAGCCATCAGACATGATTTCCTGTCAGGAATTCAAGTTGACAGACCATCAGCACAAAATGCTGCTGGTTGTGAACCTGCAAGCTAAAGTAATCTTGAAAAGTTGGTATATTTTAACAAACAAATTATTCACTCTAGCAGTGCATGGTTATGTAATTGAATCACTGTATCCATCCTGAAATGCCAACAGTAAAAATAGTGGGCCAAGTTTTCAGAGAAGCTGGGACTGAAGAGTTCTCCTTGTCCTTCTCCTGTTTAAGATGGGTAACAGACCTTGTCTTCGCTGTTTATGATTTCTGGAAGCTGTTGAAGCTTTTAGGACACATGGCCTCAAATGCCAGTAATTAAAGAAATTGGTAGTTGCTACAGGATGGTGGACAAGGTAAGAGGAGCAGTTGTTGTAGAAATAATGGATGTAAGACAATAACAAAAAAATATTTTCCTTCTGTGGCCAATAACCAAAACAAATATAACAAATAGCGGTATTTGCTTGCTAACAAACAGAAAGCAAAAGGAAGAAGGACTCAGAAGATGCACTTGGACTAGAAGTATCAGCTAAGACAGTAAGAGTCTTGCTGAGATTAACAATATAAGCCTTCTTCTGATGAAACTCAGGAAGAGGTCACATAAGCCATAACTCAGTGTTTCCAAAAAAGTGATGTTTCTGTAGTAGGACAAATAACATCTGGAGATTTAAGGGAAACAATTGCTTTGACTGCTTGGTCAAACTGACGCTGACTACCCTTGTTCATGCAGTTCTCCTTTTGACTTAATTTTTTCTTCTGAAAGTCTGTTTCTGGTTCAGTCATCTTTCTACACAGTATGTTGGCTACCAAGAAACACTGTCTGGACTCTAGAACAGTGTTCATCGCAACATGGAATTAATAAACTTTTGCACTTCAATCTTAGCCATGGAGATTAGTCAGAAATAGATGAGATGAACAGAAAACTTTTCTTTGCTCTGCATTGTGCCTAGTCATAAGGGAAATAAAATGTTTTTATTGCCTTACATCCATTAATTCTACGTCTACTATTCTATATATTTATTAGTTTGCACTTCTGCAAGTATAACTATTTTATACAAATTCACAGAAAAAACAGTATTTTTTTTACTAGACATTTCATATCCAATCCCTATTAATCTGAATAATGTACCTAGGTCCCTTACACAGTTTTTCAAGAAATGTTTTTTTCTCATTGTTACATGAACCTCTAAAACACATGGGTGCATTTTTGCAGCAGTAAGTTTCTTCAGGGTTGGAGTTGGGAGCCATCAGCAACTAATTAATGATCATTCAGGAAAAGCTGCTAGTTGAGGTAGGAGGAGTGCTGTCAAGTGTCAAAGCATTCACATTTTGAAAGCTTCAATTAAGCTAATTTTTAAAATCTATTGTTAGCAGGATAAAGTTCATAAGTTTTCCTGCTGCTGAGAACTCCAGGTGTCACCTCCAGCAATTCCTTTATTCAACAGATACAATTACCTTTCAAATACTAGGGGTTCATTTTTCTTTAGAACTGCCACTAATTACAAAGAATTGAAATCACTTTTGCTACAGAACTGTTAAAAGCTACACATTTTCTTTATGCTGCTCTTTAAGAGAGAAGAATTCAAACAAAACGTAAAGCAGGTATTAATCCCAAAATATATGTTGAATTACATTGTATTTCATATGTTCAAAGGGCATGTTATCCTCCCCCCACAAAAAAAAATCAATGAATATTGAAAGGAATTCTAGTCGTATTTCATAACAGCCTAAAAAATCAGTTTGTTCACTCAAAAGTAATCAAAAGATAAATTCTCAACTGCTTGACTTGGTAGAAGTAGTTGAAAACACTCCTGCCCCTGCGGTAGGCAGGAGCTTTTCTCATTGCTAAAGCCAGAAAAGGAAAGGTGAGTGAGCCCTCCTGCTCCAGGGACAGCAATGGCATTGCCAGGGCAGGCTGTGCTGCTGCAGCTGGGAGGGCAGAACGCCAGTCCGGGGGTACTTTGGATGGATGGCAGCCACAGCAAGGGAGTGTCACAACAGGGCAGGGGATGGGCCAGGAGTCTCAGAAAATCTTCAGCTGAGACTCTCTCCAGCTTATTACAAGTTTCTGAACTGAACCATAACTCACATTTGGAGTATTTAACTGATATTTATGCAGCATATATTAATTCTGCTGCTGTGCCCACAAAAGCCTTACAGCTATCAACAAATCAAGCATTTCCCAAATACCTGGGAAAACTAAAGGTTATTTCTTCACAAATACTCTCCATATCCAGTGCAGAAACTACTTGGCATTATCAAAGAATGCCTAAAGACTGTAAAGGCTTCTCATTTATATTAAAAAAAATATTGAAAATTGACCTAATCTTTCAAATCTACAACTTTAAAACAAAATATAGAACAACACAGGTTTATTTGTTTCTTGTTAACTGCATACACTTTTCTGGTACAGAGATTGGTTTTTGTTTTGTTTTTTTTTTGCACTCAAGCAAGATCAAGCTCTTTCTCAAAGTGGACTGGCATAATGCCTCTGTGGGAGGCCATGAGTGTCAGAAGTTCTTACATCCCACTCTAAGTGGAGAAGCTAAAACATCACACAAAGCCTCTGTAAGTGCCTATTTCAGGTAATAATACTGATGCTGCCTTTCATTGCAGCATTTATGTCTACATGTGTGCTATCACACCTTTGGTTGTTTCACATCCAAGAGCTGATTTTTATTTTCTTCACTCGTGACATTTCAGGCTGAACAAACCTCGTGACTCTCAAAGTGACCCTTTTATGACAACAGCTCTGCTGTCAATACAGCTGCACAATGGCATTCAGAATAAGAGCATGGACTGATTTAAACTTTAAATACCAAAATATCTTTGATAAACCTCAGGGCACAGCAATGCTTTCCTCTGAGTTTTCCTTTGTTTACCTTATAATGTCAATTGAAAATTGTATTCAATTGTATTCATTGTATTCAGCTGTGCTAGGGACGATTTCACTCACGTTCCATAAGCCATGACAAGTACTGTAAAACTCTCACAAAAGAGACAAACATAAGGCAAAATCTTTTCTGGAATGGCCTGGTTTGTTGATATTTCTCAGCTGCGTCTGAAAACACAATTGCTTTAAAAAGTAAGTATTTAAAAATTAAGATACTGCCACCATAAAATTACTATTTTTTAAAATTCATCAAATTCATCTGAGTTTGAATTTTACTGATTTCTCTGTCCTGTAATCAGAGTGACTGAGAACATTCCACTGATCTTATTTTGTCATCTTTATGCATACTAAATAGAAACCTATTTTAAAAGTAGGACTTTAAGTAAAATCACACAGACTAAGATTTGATCACAGTAAATTCAGCCTTATCTGTGCTACACTGAACTCAGCAGGACTTCTATAGGGAGATGCTACTCATCCACAGAAATACTTACAGGATTAAAGACCAGAGTAACTACTTCCAAGACATAAGACTGTAAAGCCAAAATGCCTGAAGCCCCTGTGTATGTCTTAGCCAGAGACTCCTCTTTTCTTCTCTCTAGGGCCACTGATTTAAAAATAGCAGCTATTGACAGAAATTAAGTCAGGGGCTGCATTTTATTGCAGTGACGAGCTAGAAAACCTCTCTGGCCACATGCACGTCTTTGCAGACACCGAGGGCTTTAGACAGGTAGAAACAAGGTAAGACTTTATACAGAGGATCGAGCACCCCTCTTAGAGACAAACAAAGAACACAAGATTTGAAGATAAAGGAATCGAGGATCATATTAGATCATCGGGTTCAAATACAATCCTCAGTTGTTTCAGGCAGTATTTAATTCTCAGCCTTTTTTGTGAGACACTAGGAAGTTATTCTGGATCTTTCCATATATAAATCTATTTTCTTCACCTTCATGGTAGCCCTTTTGCAGCCCTTCTTTGGTGCCTGAGCAGTTTTGTGCTCCAACATTCAGCTCTAAGTCATGTCAAAAACCATGACATGACACCTGACAACACAATGAGCATTTTTCACGTTACAATACAGTGAGACGATGCACAACAATATGATGTATTAGGTCTTTAAGAAAACATGTAAAAGAATATGCATACAGAGTGTTAATATATTTTTCAAATTAATTAGATAAAATATATTCAGTTATG
This sequence comes from Catharus ustulatus, assembly GCF_009819885.2. Lineage (NCBI taxonomy): Eukaryota > Metazoa > Chordata > Aves > Passeriformes > Turdidae > Catharus > Catharus ustulatus. The sequence continues at coordinate 62,603,926 of NC_046225.1, read as the reverse complement.
TGGAAGTCTTCCATGTGATACTTAGAGATATTATTCTTATGTTTTTCCTTAGCTAACTGGCATTTTTCAGACATCCTTAAATCCTCACCCTGTTCTGAGTTTCTATGTCTCTTTTTCTCCCCAGATCATGCAAGTATATATGTCCCATTCTTAGAAATGGGCAAAATGCAAAAGATTGCAACAAAATCAGTAATCTCAAACTTGAAGTTCCACCAAAATAACATAAATTTCCAGCACAAAGATGGCTTGAGTTATCCTGAACAGGCAACGGATATAAAATCAACTTCTCAGATTTTTGGATTTTCTATTATTATTACTGTTTGTTGTATTAAAAGGTAATTTTTCTTTTCTTTCCAAAGGACTCTAAGGGACTCTTCGGAAGAAGGAGCATTAACATTTGCCTTCCTGTGCACACATGTGGCTGATCTCCCTCCCAGATGCAGTGATCAAAGGGTGGGCAACACATTTGTGCTACATAAACACTTTTTACAGATCTTACTGCCACAATTGGGATCTGGGGTTATTTCTACTTATTTCCAGTGGTAAAATAAGTGCAGTGCTTCAGTGCACCATGTTTCCAGAGCCAGAAAATTTGCAGAGATTTGAAAGCAACAATACTTATTCAGTTTGTGAAACAAGGTGGTAAAAGATTGTTTCAAAGCTAGGTATTTTATCAAAACAGTCTATCTCCTCCCACGTCCTCTCATCCTTTCATTTAGTTAAAGACAGGCATCATACCTCACCTTGGCCACCATGGTTTCCTGTCCCTTCTCTGCACCAGGGCCTTCCTGACTTATCAAAATTGGATAGAAAGGTGTTACACTTAAACAGAATAGGCTTCTAAGGAAGAAATACCAATAAATCACTGCATACAAAGGTAATGCATGGAAATGATTTATGCCAGGTTTCCAAGTTCTCAAGGTCCTGACTATCTTTTGTTACACCTATTTTCACTAGGAAGATTATCCCGAAGTTATGCTAATGTTTCTGTAATCCCCAATTAATCAGTTTTTTCCTCCCTATTCCACTATCTGACACATCCTGACTGGTGGCAGAAAAGCCATTCTCTGGTTCAGAGGATAAACATATAGTTGTTTTATGTGAGTTGGAAAAACTTCAAAACCAAAACCTGCGAGCCCTTAATCCAAAAATGCGTGACAGACTCACTGACAATTGGGGTCATCATCCTTGCAGACAAATCAGGAAACTGAATGGAACACATTCTGTGCAGTGTTTGGTTGTTTTTTAAAATATTTGGCTGGTGGGTAAACGGGGACAATCTGCAGCAGGTTTTCTAAAACTACAATCCACATTTTCCAACTCTTCCTGAAAAATCAAAAATCACTCGCTGGCACAGCAATGCTTGTAAAGGTACAATGGGTGAATAGGGAATTCAAGAAAATAGCTAAAAATAAGCAGAACCTTCTCTTTTTTTCTGTTTAAGTCAGATTTTAGACCATCTTTCCTTAAAGAGGTTGATTCTGCAGGCACAGTTGAATACGAGTGTTCAATCCATGAAGAGGCTGCCACACAGCTTTAACTGAGAAAGTGGGAATAAATCTCAGTTTTCTTTTTTTCTTAAATATTAACTAAGGCAGAGTTAAAGAAGGAAGACATTTCACATGTACCTAAACCTGTCTATCACTATCCAAATTTCCAAGAAGCTGCACATTTTGTACCTATTCTGTAAAGGCAATACAAATCCCTGACTTTGCTCATGATGCATAACCTGAACAGCACAAATGCTCCCTGCAGATCCTGAAAAAGTTATTTTACTTTTTTTCTTTCATTTGTTTTCTTAGCTGACTTTCAGTTTTTTGCTTTTTGTCTCCTTAGGAATCAGAACCAATCCCCTCAGTTTTTTCTATTTATTGTTGCTGAATTCTACATTTGAAATGTATTCTATATTTATTTCAGCTCCAGCAAGTATCTCAACTTGTGCAAAATTAACCAAATAGGCACAATGAAACAACTGTCTGGACCAGCACAGCCCCCTAATCTAAGAACAATAAACAATTTTCTTTCAGATCACAGACTGACTGTATCAAGCATAAGGGCCCCTTTAATTTTTAGAAAGTGAAAGCTTTCTCTGTTTGTCTTTTAACAAAAATGATGAAGTACCAAACCACACATATGGCTGAACATACCTGTTGCTAGCATTACTGTTTCAGTCCTCAAAAATATCTGCAAACTGAAAAGCCGAGCTCAGAAAAATGAGACAAATAAAAACCCTCCAGAGTTTGTAGTAACAGCTGATCCTCACTGTAAAGGAGCAGATGGGACTCATGCAAATGGTATCAGAAAGTGGTTTACATAACATCTAAGCTATCATGAAGATATTAGATGTTCCAACAAGAGAGAAAATATTGTACTTTTAAAGGCAATTTTATGCTAGAAAGTTAAAGCACTATTTTTATAAACTCAATTCCTCATGTTATTTGTTATCTTCAGATGGAATAATTTTTCCAAGTAGTAATAGCTCAATTAGCATAAACTAAATTTGTCCTAGCTTAAGATTTGTACCTATGGAATCATTACAAATTGTTTTTGTAATGTAACTACAGGAGCAATTATGATACTGAGGATTAGTTTACAATAGTCCATGTTTAACCAATACAAATGAATGACAAAACTTCTACAAAAGACTGAAAGTATAAAAAATATGCAGCTTTATAATAAAGAATGTATCTTCATTTTCTTGGGGAAAACCCCTTTTACTCCCAGAAAGGTGGGAAAGTTATTCCTGAACCTCAGTCTTACCTCATTAAACCATCAGAGTGCTACAAAAGAGCACCACTGTGTGAAAAGGTGTGTTATAAAATATCACTGAGAAGGTGGCAATAAGAAATAGCTGTTCATTCCAGAAATATCTATGTTGATAAGGTAAAAGTTTGCAAGATCACAAGGCAGTTGAAAAGGAGGATCTGTTGCTCTGTTCCTGAAGACCTAGAGGGTATCACACAAAGACTAACAAAGGATGTGCTCATGAAAGATGGTAGACATGTAGTTTTCTTTGCCTAAGAATACTAAAATACTGCTATTTCAGACAGAGATTTAACTAACCCATGGGAGACTATGAAAGTGTTAGAAGCTATGCCTCAGAAAGACCCTAACCTGGAAAAAAATGTGCACTGATTCTCTAAAAATGTCTCAGCTACTTTCCCTGTTTGTATTTTGCTCTGGACACTTCCCTACAACCACTGTGATGGAGAAAAATAGAAGTACAAATTATTCAGTTTTGATCTTTGTTTAGTAATTAAGGACTCAGTATCCTTTGCAGCCTGCTCAACTGCCTAGAAGCAAAAAGCTTTTCCTTACACTGGTTCTGCATCTTTCTTTTTTAACACCTGCGTTCCACCTCTCAAGCACCTCCCCATGCAGCAGCAGGAGAGTGGCTCTGCCATTGCCACACCCTTCCAATAGGAAGGGTGCACTTCTCTTAGGTCCCAAAGCTGTTTCTCCTCAGGGTGGACAAGTCCAGGTCACCCAGTCCCTTCTCACAGGTCTCCTGTCACTGGCATGGTGGCCTCCAATGGACCTGTCACAGGCTATTCAAGTCTTTTCTGTATAAGGAAAGGCAGACAAAACTTGACACAGTAGCTGCACTCAATTATTGAGTTGTGCCTGGTGATACTAAAATTGATGGATGCAAAGTGGACTTCTTGGTAATAACTCCTTTGTTCAGAAAAAAATATGTAAGCTCTCCTCTTATTCAATCATCTTAAAACATTGCTAGTAATGTAAGTTGGCTGGGTGAAAGTTACTACCTTTACTATTTTGCTACAATAGTTCAGATCTCCTAAGCTCCTCTAAAGAGAACACAGAAATTTCATTGAAGATAAATTGGCTCCCATCAAGGTCAGTTTAAATACTGCTGTTGATTTGCAGTGATGTCAGAATATGATTCTTCAGACCTTTTTCTCAACAGCTGAAAAGTCAATTACCAATATTTTCATTAAAAGCAATTCAATGTTAAGTGCGACACGGATATTCCCACTATTGTCAGACATGACAAATGTTTAAACACACAGAGGAAAGGTAGAGAAGCTAATTAGGTAGCTGCTGGTACACTATTAATGTTCTTTGGATTTTAACAGCACTGAGTGCTGTGAAAAACACAACTGAAGCTTTAATTTTAATGAATTTCTGTAGAAAGCAAGCAAGTAATTTCTAACAATAGCTGATTGTCCCAGATGTATCTGCAGACACTTTGTTTGAAAAAAGATTGTGAAGTACAACACAAACCCTGAATAACATCAGTAAAGAGAAAGAATCTAAATGAACACTAGAATCCATTTTGAAGAATGATGAAGTGAAGAAGAAAAGCAGAGGGTTAACTTTAATATGCTAGAAAGTATAACATGTAAGAACATATTGATCTGCATGTTCTAAAAACTGGTGAAACATATCTGTAATAGGGAAAAATCTTCAGTTTGTTCCAACAGAGATTTTAAAAATTCCCAGTGGTAGATGTTGAAGTAACTGCACTTAAACTTTCTGAGCCACATAAAACACCAGAGGGAAGTTTTAAAGAAGTTTCAAGTCAATATTTGATATTCCTAGGGTACTTAAAATTCAAGAAAAGTTCTATTCCACAGAATTCTTTAACACCCACCCCCCCAGCTCAGTCAAAGCAACATAGGTCAGCAGTCAACGAACTTAGATGAACCCTCTGAAGGACAGGGGGATTGCTACTTCTTCCCAGTATTTTCACAGTATTTTGCACAGAAATTGCAAGCCTTTTTCCCAGAAACAAAGGTGAAGGAAATAGAATAGTCTTTTCCCCATTTTTCTCTAAAGCATCATATTTTTTTCTCAGCTTTTCAAAAGAGGATCCACAGAATTACACCAGTATTTAATTAGAGTCACATCAAACATCAGCAACTCTTCCCCAAATAAACCACAATCAATCAATCAGACCACTTCAGTGGTAAAGATGTGTAAACAGCTGATTAATGTTTAACTCCTTACAAAGAAAAAGAGGCAATAAATAGTGCATAAAAACCCACCAAAAGCTCAAGGGAACAGAAGTCTTACTTTCTGGTTTACTGCTGAAGTTCTCTCCAAGTGCTTTGCTAACATAATGCCAATGCAAAAATACCTGTCCTTAGATGTACAAAGAAACATGAAAAAATAGATATAGACATACCTGGTCCAATGCAGAACGATGCAATGATTGCAAGGATACAAAATATACTGAGGTAAGGAAGCCAATGCACAGTGCTCTGGGTAGATAAAAGACATTCATTTTTAGCATATTGCACATATCACAAATATTTCTAAAAATTTGCAGACTGTAAATAATGCTTTCCATGATTCTTGAATTTTCAGAATTTAGTCTGGGTTACTTTAGAAAATCACAGCATTTCTGTAGGACTTGATTAGATGATTTATATTTAAAGGCCTTGGTCTCTGAAATCCCTGTAGAGAAACACTAGACAAGCTATGGACCACAGAGTCAGAACTCTAAAAAAACACAACTTCTTGTGCTTAAGTTCTAACCAGCCTGGAACACTGAACACATTCAGAACCTCCATCCACCTCAGGTATTTCAGTCATGTGTAAAAAGAGCATCTGGGATGGCCCATAGAATTTCAAAGTTCTCTAGTGTCTGGGGTTACAATGCAGGATGTGATAAAAGGTATCTATTCTATCACCATCTGTTGAGGGTGGGGGCAGTGATCCTTATCTCAACGGCAGATATTCTGCTAATGGGCCATCCATTGAAACCAGGCAGGGCATTGTTCTTTATCTTTTCACAACCCATCCTTCCTCCAGGGAGTCATTTTCTGCTAATGGCCCATTGAGTCCCACTGTGTGACTGATAAAATTACTACATCCCATTGGAAGTTGCTCCAGCCGGGGGGAAGAGCCCAACATTTCTTACCAAGATAAAAACAGAGGTTTTGGGACACTAAGGGAGCCCCTTTCTCCATTAGACTCCAGAGGAAAATCGGATTTCTCCACATTACCACTGGACCTTTAGAGGAAAACTGCACCTACTGCAGGAGCACTGCTCCAACTGAGCCACATCTGTCACTGCAGGAGGATGCAGCCACCATGGAATGGGACTGCTGCCAACACCCTGCCTGACGGGGTGTCAGGTTGTACTCTGACTTTGTCAGGGTTTGGAGTTTGCTTCTTTGTAGTACTGTATTTCTATTTTAATTTCCCTAGAAAAGAACTGTTATTCCTAATTCCCATATCTTTGCCTGAAAGTCCTTGATGTCAAAATTATAATAATTTGGAGGGAGGGGGTTTACAGTCTCCATTTCAAAGAGAAGCTCCTGCCTTTCTCAGCAGACACCTGTCCTCCAAACTAAGACACCTAGTCAAAGGCTTGGCTGAAGACTATACCCTACAGGCTGACATTTGGTAGGACAACCAGGTATCTGAACCTTGGCAAAGTATGGGAAAGCCACAGTGAAGGGTTTTTCAGCTATAATCTGATTTTGCAGACAATCTTATATGCTATCTTTCCTCTACTTCTAAGTAGATTTTTCTCTACTGAGACCTCTAAATGTCAGGAACTTGAAACACAAAGAGCAATTCCTGTGAAGTTTGCAGGACACTGTTTCCTAATCATATAGGTGAATGCTTGATTCAAACACTAAGAGTTGAGAAAAAAGCATGACTGCCCATTTCTTTCTCTCTCCAACAGGTGGAGTTTTCCTGCAGCAAAGTGTGAATGATATTTTTACTACAATTTTGCTATTTTTGAAAAGTTTAAGATACATGTCAGTGTACTGTTGTTACCTGGAGTGGCACTGCAAGAATATTCTTGCTAAAGAAAGTACAGTAATTTCACGACTATAAGGCACACCCTTTTGACTATTTTTGGTCTGAACCCGGAAGTGTGCCTTATACTCGTGTAATTACTGTAATTATTTTCTTCAGTGTTAAGGAAAAGCCTGCATTTTCTGATGCTTTTTCTTTTCTAGTCTGGGCTATTTTCCTAGTTATGTGGAAACCATGGTCTCTTGGACATTAACATTAACCAAAAGGGTTGTATATCTATCAAAATTACACAATCTAAGGTTCTTGTCTGGAGAAAGAGAAGGTGCAAATATGGAGTAGATATAAATTTCTCTGAGATTAAGTCTATTTGTAGCATGATCCTTTGCTCAAAGCAACTCTAATACTCAACACATTGAGATCCTTTTGAAAGGAAGTAAAAGTGAAAGGCATTCAGACTTCAGGGATTTAAAACAGCTGAAGGTCCTCACACTCACATCTTGGCTTTAAAAGATCTGGAAGGGAATTTTTCACTCATCATACAAAATAACATCTCTCTTCTGGAGGAGAGCTGTCTTACAGCTGTCCTGGCAGGTGTGTGAAGATTTATTATGATGTACATACAGGTAAATCAAATAAAACTGTAATGGTGTGGTATAGACCTGCCAGTCAACCTGACTTACTGACTCCCTTCAAAAAAGAAAAAAGATCTGGAAGTCAGATCAATGAATCAAAAGCAGCAGGAAAACACCTTGATGAAACACCACCCAAACCCATGCCATTGCAAATGTCAGTTTTACTTCTCTAAAGTCCTTGGGAACATAAACAAACCACATTATTATGTAGATGGAAGCCAAACAATGAAAATTACTCAGGACCAGAGTTTAAACTGGTTTAAAAGAGTCTCCTCTGATAATTTGAAACACCTGTGGAATTGAGTGTTAATAGCATCTGATAACTTTAGAACCATATCATCATAGAAACATATTGATTGAAAGAGACCTTTAAAGCTCATTTAGTTCCAGTCTCTGCAATGAGCAGAGACTAAATCTTTAACTAAATCAGTTTGTTCAGAGCCCCGTCCAACCCAGTCTTGAATATTTCCAGAGATGGGGCATCAACCATTTCTCTGGACAACCTGTTCAACATTTCATCACTCCCATTGCAAAAGACTTCTTCCTTATATTTAATCTAAACTGACCCTGGTTTAGTTTAAAACTATTACCTCTTGCCCTATCATAACAGGCCCTGTTAAAAAGTCTATTCCTATCTTTCTTCCAGGGCCAAATGTTCTCCAAAGGATAAGTCTTTATATTGCCTACACCAATACCAAAAAAGTAACTTGAAAGAAATGTCAAGCATGGAAATTTTTCACTAAAGAAAAAATCCTAGTCTACAACAGGCATGACATATAAAACATGAAAGAAATCTCAGAGAGAGTGAATTACAAACAAAGATACACCCACAGAATATGGACAAACTGTTTATTCAGCTATGGGTAATATTGTCTTCATAATAGTTCATGATATGCATAAATCTTTGAATTAGGGAGTCTGAATGTGGGAATGTGAGGAAGTCCCTATAGCTTTTTAATGCAAAAACTTTGAAGCAAACAGATTCATAAATTAGTGTAAGTGACCTTTCACTCCTCATGCCAAACTGATTAAAAGCATTGGCTTATGCAGGAATGTTGAGACGAACCAGTATCAAGCATGTTTAAAATAGAGTAAAAATATCCAGTGCCCCTGGTGTTACCTGTAAAGTCAGGGAGACAGTGAGCACTGCAAAGAAGACGATCATCAACCCAAAGCCCCCAATCAGCAGAGGTCTGCGTCCCAGCCGCTCGATAACTAAACCCTGGAAAACAAAAGGCAGCATTTGGCTTTCTTGAGAAAACACTGAAGAACTTGGAGCATGAAGTATGTCCTCCTAGTGAACATGAAGATCTAAACTGAAACCATGAGGGTTGATTTTGCATTGTTCATAAGCTATGACATTCATAATTGTGCTCACAATTAAATTTACAAAATTTAACATGTTTGAAAAAACAAGTCAGTGTGGTATCCTCATCTGAAACCACTGAAAAAAAATGTACATTATTTGAATGGCTTACAAATATGCACTAAATTTCTATGACAATATTCTTACAATATGTAATTTTTAAATGTCAGTATGTTGAAGTGAATTATAGTCTCTTGCTTTTGCATTTTGACTGTTTCCTAATTTCAACATCTCTCTGAATTTAAGCTTAAAACATTTAAAATTTGAGATTTAAATATTTTCAGCAAAAATTACTTAAATTTATTAAACCAAAATTGCTTTTAAATTAATTTTTTTCTTAAATATGGAATGAGCATTTAGTTGTTATTTTGGATAATCAGTGTAATTAGAATATCCAAGCAAAAGAAATCCATGCAGCAGAAAACTGTACAGGCAAGTGATTTTAACACTGATGCTTGTGCAGTTACATCCATTTTGAATTTATATTTAACATTTGAATATAAGTCAGAAAATCTGAATATTTATCTGCTAGAGAAAAGCACAATGAAGAATTTCTTAAAAAGCTGTAACTTGAATCTCTGTCAGTCTGACTCATTAAAATAGGCTAATACGTACTTTGTCATAACAGCTGATGTACTTTTCATGTTGGTAACTACTGTACACTTGTCTTTCTTATGAGAAAAATAAAAGGATTTTATGAAGATTAAAATGTACCACTTCAAATAAGCTGAAGTCAAAATCACACAACTGTTTGCCATTTCATTATTTACTGGAGACTGAATGCCATCTTCTGCACATCCTTTGAGAAAAAAATAAAATGGGCAACTAAAATGAAATCTGGAGTAATACTGTTAATTCTGAGAAGCGACACACATCACTCCATGGGGAGCATCTAGAAGAAATGTGTTAAAGCGAAGTACAGAGACACCCACAGATGAAATGCCTGGAGAGGCAAGTGCTTCTCCCTCAGTTTGGGGCTCACCGGGAGATTTCAGGACAGGCATGTCTGTCCTAAACACACGTTGGTGTTGCAAACTGAGCTGAACATCCTCAATACAGACATGCCCTGGGCTGCTGCAGATCACTGAAAGCAGCTCTGTGACAAGATTTTGGATTCTTTAAATGGTGAAATATAGTCTCTTGGACAATTTCCACAGCTTCCATAATAGAATTGTGGAATTTTAAAAAGACCTGCACTGATATTAATAAGATCTTATGAGGTCCAAATGTTTCAAAACTGCTACTGCTCCACAGTCAAAATCTTTACAAGATGGCAGCTATTTCCCATTATAATTAATTAATCTGTCTTACAAACACACGTGACCACACACACACTGAACCAAGAGAGAATTTTAATGGCTTTGAGCACTAAAAAATTATTTGATGGGTTTGTAGGACCCATCTTCTGCAACTTCTGCAAGAGACTTTTGCAACAGATGTTTCACATGTTATTTGGAGTGGATTATATGTTCAGCAATAAATGTTTCACATGTAATTTGACATAATGTGCAATTTCTCTTATTTTTTTCATTGCTGGCTTGATGGTCATGATGAAACAACCTTGATGTTACACAGTTGGGGGGGTTTGTATTAAAACAGGGTCAGGGATGATGCTTCTCTTAGATAGAAAAAGCCATAGATGCCTCACATACAAAACATGGGGAAAGTGTGTTACATAGTTTTCACTTGTAAAACTCAAAGCAAAACAAATTCCAGTAAGGAAGGACAATTTGGGCTTGGTCTTCCATGACAGCAAGTTTCCCTGATGAAAGCAATGCTGATTTTGAGGTTGTAAACAGACAACCTTAATTTTTTAGTTATGATTATACAAATCCAAAACTTGTTCTCTTGCAAAACTCACTAAGAGGCTTATGACTCATAAGAAGTGGAAGATGATTCACCACTTTCCAAGTATTTATAGTTCTGAATGCTCCACTGCTATGCACTGGTAACTGTTACCTATTGAAGATCTCTAGCAAGTCAAAATATACCGTACAGCAGAATAAATGAAATAACAAGAAATCCAGTGTATGCTCAAGTACAGACAGCAGAAGAACATTGCAACTGTTTTCTGTGATAACACCTGAGTTGTGTGCCGGGCTGTGTAGGATGATACTTGTTTCTGTGTGATCATAAACATGCATTTGTAGAAACCTATACCCAGTCATGATGGTTAACACAGCTGAAATTACTGAAAATGTGTAAAAAAATATAGCAACAAAAATTCTCTCAACACAAATGTTTCGTGATAAAAAGGCAACTGATATACTAACTACATTAGCAGTTCACACAACTTACTTCTGTCTGTCAGGAAACACTTGTGAATAAAGTTAAAGAAGCAAATGTCAACCTTTTTGCTTGAGTCAGCTGCAGATACCAGGGCTGACATAATGAAAGCAGAGTGAGATAAAATAGATCAGACAAGCTTCCTTGGATAAAATGAATGTGCAAACAAGTCCTGCAGTCCAAACAGGAGGTTGCTGCGTACCGTTCCCTACTTATATCCCGCCCTAAATTTTGCTAAGCAAATCCTATCAGGTTTTCTTGATGTCTCAGCTCTGTGAAGACGTTTGCTCTATAAGTTTATGTCAAGAACAGCCACACTTTTTTTCCTCATGTATTTTGGATAAAGGTCTGAGTGAGACTCTGTGACTAGATTCAAACTTAACATGGCAAGCTAACACTGGGCTATTTCCATTTTAAATATCAGGATTAAAATGGATAGCCTCATTTAAACCATTTTATGACACAATGTGTAATATCTTGTACCGAGGAATGGGAGGGGAACAGCAGACTGAGAATTATAAATTGGTGGGTTTTGATTCATGTTTTGATGTATATCCATTAGTCAAGTCTATTAATTATTCATTTTAAAACAGAAAAAGGGGCTATTGCTTTTAAGTATCTAAACTGGAATTTAGAGACCTAGCATCAACTTTGACCACATAAGCACAAGCCTTAAATATATCCCTGTCTGCAAGGCTCTCACATCCATTTGTCTGTATCTGTATTAAAGCCATGACAGGATAAGATCTTATACAACTTCTGCAGGTACCTGTCAAGTTTACTCTCAGTAAAGCATGGAATTGATTGCTATAGTTCTAAGCTCAGTCTGAAGTATTTTGCTTAATCAGCTTCACTGGGCAGTGAAATTTTCTATTCCATACTCGATACCTGCCAAACACCAGCATAGCCAAGACATATCCCATGCAAGGACTTCTCCTAGCCAGCCCCTTTTGCCTCAGCAGTGCTTGGCAATAGCCCCTAGTGTAGCACAAAACACTCATTTCACACTCATTTCCTTATTCCTATTCTGTCCCTTCAGTAAACTGCAGACATTTCTGAAGCAGAGCTCCTTCTAGTGATGACTTAGTTGTTAAAAGCATTAAGCTGTCTTGTTTATGCTATAAAAGCCAGACTAGATCTCAACCTAGATCTGTGACAGCTTATTGTGGCTGATGCCTTATTTTCCTTATTTTCTAATGATGGTATTTGAATGCCCCAATGCAGATTATTCTGAATAAATTGATAAAAGGATTACTCAAACCCAATGCATTTAATTCTCAGCAGCAGGAGATACATCTTTAAAACTTTCAATTTCTGAATATATCCTACAAAATAATTTTTACTGCATAAATACAGCCTTTAAGCATGTACGCCTTGGGTCTTAGGAATGGTGTTGAAAGGCAGTCCTTCATGAGGAGACTTTTTCTTCTGGAAAGCACTGCACAGTTACTTCAACGCATGCAGTCCTCATCTATTCAAAAGTCCATGTGTACTAAAACAATTAAAAAGCAATAATGTCTTCACCTAAAAGCAATCCTGTTGATCACTTGTGGGCTAAGACAGCATGCATTAACACAGCCTCTCTCTGCAGTCCACCCTGCAGAGAAAATATGCCCAAACGCCCCTGGCCTTTGACAAACACCATGATCTGAAACACTGCTTGCCAGGTTCTTTTCCATTGCTGTCTCTGTCTGGGCTACTACAGACCAAGATATTACCTTCAAATTCTGGTAATCCTTGAGCAACAGCTTGTCAGGGTGAGGGGAGAACGAGGGGGAAATGCCATGTTTGTCCCATTCTTGTCCTCTCTACTTATGTCCCACTGGGAATTTGGATATGTGAAGACTGATTCTTAGTATGTACAATGTCATGAGGGACTGTATTAAAAGTTTTACTAAAAGTCAGATTCTAGCATTACTCCTAGGAACACTCTAGAGTCCGGTATTTGCCACCCCATTTTTTCACTTGCTAAGAATGACTGTTACTGGAGCACATTTCTTTCTCTTCTGACCACAGTGGACCCAGAATTTCAGAGGAGGTATCTTGCATCATCCTGTGGAAACCATGAAGAAAATGAGCTGCAGATGAGAACACCCATGGAAGTGTCTGGAATACCCTTTATTTAAGATGTGCCATGCCCTGAGCAGGGAATATTTCCTTATATTGAGCTCTGTTAACAGTAAAAAAATCAAAGAACGAGTCTGAGAGCCCCTTCTCATGACATCCTGAAGCAGATTTAAATCATCTTGCTAAAGAAGACTGGCTTCCCTGACTTCTGTGTGATACTGCAAAGGATTTCCCACATTCTTTTATGGTCTAGTACTGCAATTATTTTAACTCATTCCAAGCTTCACACAGCTTGTCTCTGTCACAGGCTTTTAGTAACACCTTAATGCATCATCCTATGGGAAATACTTAGGGCCCAGTCTTCTCAATATAGTCATATCTAGACTCTTCCTGTGAACATTACAAGAAAACCAAATGTGGTGCTACAGATGGCAAGACTGGATGTGGGATGCTTAATTTGAATATCATTCCCTTTTATTCTATGCTGGCTTCATGGAGGATGGAAGGAATCTTTTCAGACATTTATTTCTGTCTCCCCCTTTCCCTGCTGCTATGCTAAAGAAATGCATGGGAAAATTGTTCTCTTTGCTCACTAAGAGTAAGACCACAACTAAATTAACCTGAATTACTAAAAATTAGAAAATAGAAACCATAATTAATCTTACTGAAGAACAACTAAGTTTGTGGTATGCCCTTACTTAAGAAGTTACAGAACAAACTTCTAATAAACAGAGAGTTATTTAGATATATTCCATCCTGCTTCAAAGAATTGCATCAGATTAGATAATTTACTGCTGTAACTTGTCTATGAGTAGTAAATCTATTCAGTACTTCATTTCAGAGGATACAAAACTTCAGAAACAAACTGAAATTAATGGGTACTCCACTAAAAAGTAATTATCTAGCCAGTCCTCTAAATCAAATCAATGTTAAGTACAATGGGTGGAATTCTCTATCATTAACCAAAAAATATACAGAAATTTTATATTGTCTCCCTAGAGAAAAGCCAGGGCATCAGGGATGCAATGGTACAACACATATATTTCATGAAGTAAACTAGGAAGTGTTGGTGGAAGCAGAAGCTGCAGCCAAATTATGTGAATTCAAGGAAAATTATGATTCATGTTTCATCTTTCAATGTATTGTTAATGTGGCTTTTGCTGGAGAGGAAGAGGGATGGAGCTGTAGGCAAAGCATGCTACAAGTGAGCATATCAAGGGATCTGGGGCAATACAGAGCTAAGAAAAGGATGGATTATTCATTGTCTTTCCTCATGGGCCACATCAACATTATTACTATTGTGCTGCTGCTCCCAAGAGACACATTAAAGGGAGATTTTCAAAATTTTTCCTCCTAAATATTACTTTGCTTCTCCATGAAATACATCTCTGTTTCACTGTTTTCCTTTGGCATTCCTAGGGGTCTCATCAATGGAGGTCATCAATACCCAAATATTCTTACTGAGGCTCAATCTCATGACCACCTAATTTATGCATAATGATTTATGCATACATGATTTCTAGTGGGCATTTCCAATTCTATTTCATTTAAGAGGACAGAAAATACACCTCTATAACTGATTATCTCTACTGAAATCCTGGAGTTTATTGTGAGTAAAATATGGTTTCTGCTTGCAAACACAAACACCAGGAAAATGAAGTTCTGGTCTTGATTTCTTCTGTTTCTTTCCTGAATAGTACAGAAGGCATGTACCTGGCTTAGCATTTAAAGCTGTGAAATATATTTTTCTAAAAATGTAAAAAGGAGACCCTGGGAGAGGTTGGGAACAGGAGGAATCCCCTGTCCTCAGTATTAGGCATCAAAATTTAATGGGAAATTACTTGAATAAATAAGCTGCAAATCCTTCAACTGAAAAACTAAATTCATTTTGTTGTTCCCTTAAACAACAGTAGTGAAACATTTATGAAAATTAAGGAAATAAAATTAAGGCTAAAAATCTGTGTGTCTTGATCTGAGAAATTGGAAGGGAACAGAGATATTGGTACACCAGCATTTCCAGAGGCACAGCAGGCAGCATTAACAGAAAATGTATTAAAAAAAACTCCTCTTGAGTACAAAAAGTTACCACACATATCAGGAGCCAAAGCACACCCATCTACCTCCTTATGAATGAAGAGTGTGCTCTGAATAAGCCCCACAAACTGAGAGCACAGAAGGAATTAGAAAGCTAACAGACCCTATATTTATAGAAGGGCTTTAATATCATGGAATCATCTCCATGTAATTATCATCTGTTTTCACATAAAAGAGGTGTATTCTTCACTTAAATCAGTGGTAGAATTACCATTGTTATTTTTTCATATATCTTAAACAAAGAAGCATGTGTGCAGTATCACAAAGAAGAAACTATAAGAGATAGGCACTTTCATATTTCTCTATTTCCACCTATTAAAATGAATAATAAAATCAGTCTCTTTAATATAAAAAAACCTCAAAAAACTAAGAAAAATATTTAGCCAAAAACAGATGTGTGGAAATTCACAAAGCATTATCAGAATATCAGAAGAAGATATTTGTGACCCTGTAGAGTCCTTATGTCCTAGAGTATAAGAAAACATATCTGATAGCTGGATTTAGTTTAACATTTTGTAGGTCACAAGCAGTTACTCTGCCACTGAAAAAGACACTTTTTCCAAAACCATTCTTCTGACAGTTGAAAATCTTGCTATGTTCAGAATTGTTCAAATACAGTTGGTAAAGAATATATGAAGAAAAAATTCTAACAACGAAATGACTACTTGCTTGATTGCAACTTTCCATTCCTCAGACTTCTCCCATTGCTTCTTATTTATTGCAGTGCAAATGTAAATGTTTTTCCTTTAGTAATTAATTGTGTAATCACATACTAACACTTGGAGTTTCAGTTTGCTTATTTAGTGTATTTTTTTTCCCTATTCAACTTTTCCATTTTGCAATAGAGAAGAAAAAAATGTGCATGGATGAGTTTTTCTATAAACTTCCTCTGCATTCAGAGCAGAACAAAGGACCTGCTCTGGAGCTCCTGAATTAGGAAAGGATGCCTGTTTGTCCTGAGTGAGGCAGCAGAACTGAACATCAGGTGGGACTGCCTTGTTCTAGCAGGTTGCCTTTACTGTTCCAACTCCCTGAAGCCACATTGAACACCTGTAGCTGTGCCTGAGCCTCTCCAAACAATGCTGCTGCTGCCCAGCAGGCACATGAGAAGACTGAGATGTGAATAAACTGCTACCAGGTAAGGTTGTTCAATCAGGTGAAATAATTTATGAGTTACCACTTAATAGACTTTAGCCTTTGCTGTCTCTGCCTTCTTCCTCTTCATAAATACAAAGAACTGCAGGACATACACACTTTTTCTGTTCCTTTTATAGGTCTAAAATTAAAGAGCATCTTAAAAAATATTCCAAGAAAATAATTTGGTTTAAGATTAAAATTAGAAATAATATTCTGAATTGCATTATCAACCATTACACTTAATCAACATATTATTCTTTTTCTATTTTAAGCTGTATAAGAAAATAAAATCTAATAATATTTAAATATCAATCATGTTAATGGATTTTTATAACCATACTTACAGAAAAAACAGCAGCCAGAGTCTCAACAGCACCAGTACTTAGTGTAACGTAAGGGATTGTCTCACGATCAATCCCAGATTCACTGAAGATGTTGTTTGTGTAGTACCAGATCTGTAACAGAGAGAAAAAAGGAGTTATTAATCATTAGGGGTTGAACTACAATATATCAGTATTCACCTCAACCATCTAACCTGCTCGAGATGAGACTTGTTAAAACTCTGAGCACTCCCAAATCACCGAGGGCCAAACAGGACAACAGATGCACAATGCTGCTGTAGTTCCACTTACAGATCCAGGCAGAATTACAAACAGCTTCAACTCAATTTAGCTTAATTCACTTTAGGAGTAAATCAAAGAAACTCACTTTAAGTGTGAACAACAGGATACAAACAGGTTTTTTGTGGATTACCAAGCAGGTTCATGCAGCTTTATGGAATACTTCAATAGCATGTAACAACAGAGTAGAGAACAGGAAAGAGATGTTGCAAGACACTCAAGAAGCTGCTTATTTTTGGACAGAAGGTGTGAGGTGTTATTTCTGCTTTAACTTTACTGGAGTGTGGACATCTGCAGCCAAACCATCCCCCAGTCTCTCTTTATTGTCCACAGAAAGAAAAGATACTTTCAAGATTAGAATTTCTTGGGGAAAAGTAAAATTCTGTTTTTAGGATGAAATAATCATAGGCTCTAAGTAGCTGTCACTAATGGAGAGAAATACAGATTGTGTGACATAGAGGAAGCCAATCATGTTTAGCCAATAAAACTATGTCCAGCAGTGACAATATCCAGGCAGAGAATATATAATGGCAACATTCTAAAATAGCAAGTCTGGCAAGCATCAGAGTCCCATTCACATCACTATGTTCAAAAACCATATATTTATGTTTGACTCAAGGTGACAGGAAAAAACTAGCCAGAGATTTTTGGCTGCCCAAAAGCATGCAAGAAGAGGAGACAAAAAGATAATTGATTTGGTAAAATGAAATGAAAAAGGGTTGAAATTACTGATTATCAAGAGAAAATGAAGTTCTAAACCACAGGTAATTTATCTGTGACAACAAAAGTCAAAGCCCTAGATAATAATGGCACTAAGCATTAAAGTAGTAGTGATATTTTTTCCCATATGCTCTCAATGGTACAAGACCTAACAGGGTGAACTCTGCTAAATACAAGGCTTGTCTGATGGATGGCAGTTGTGATTGCACAAGGAAAAATCTGGTACCTGCCAGCATATTATGAACTTGCTACAGCTGTTTGTCAAGAAACTAAATCAGCAGTTTTGTAAAAAAACCCAAAATTAAAAAAAAAAAAATTCTAAATTCCCAAGTAGCCCTTCAAGCAAAGCTGCTTGTTCCAGAAGAAAATTCAAGTCATATTACATAAACCCCAAGTAAAGTAACACACCAAGGAGTAAAAAGTCACCATTTCACCTTACAGATAAAGAGAAACTGACTGAAGACTTTTGCCTGCTGCTGACACATCAGCTTTCATCAGAACAGATGCAGTGACAAGAAATGATTGCAACAAACTTCTCTACACGAAGTAATCTGCCTTTGTGCAGCACATGCTGGAGTTAATGGTGCACTACCCTGCTGACACAGAGCACAGACAAACAAAACCAAGGATGAGTTCCTAGTTCTCTCTGAAATGTTTACGCCCACTCACAGTTTTGGGGGACACAGTACTCTGACACTGTATTCACTTCCCATATACTTGTATAGTATATAAGCAGAACAAAGTAGCATAAAAACTGTGACAAAAATAATTTTCTTAATTGTACTACAAATTACAAGATTGATTTAGTGCAGTAAAGTCAGCAAACATAATTTAGGCATTTCATCCTTGATATCAGTTTTGTATAGCAGCTAGATCTTCTAAAATGACAGAGATATTGCAGGTATGCACAATTTAAAAGAGAAGAAAGAGGCCGAAGAGCCACTTACAGCAGTTAACTCGTGAATGAAATTTGCCAGAATGCAACAAGAACATAAGATGTTTTGCAAGTGGTTTCACAGAAGAGGACGACTGACCTAGTAGTAAGATTTAAAAATTGGCAGAGAAAAACAAGATGAGATTCGCAGATTTATTAGTCTCTGTAGCAGTACAAAACAATTAGGATAAAAATTAACAAAGTCTACAGTTTTCAAGAAAAAATGAATGTTTTTCAGCCTGTGAACCACTAAGGAGAGAAAAAACATAGGCAAATTTCCTGGGCATGCTTACTAGGCTAATGACCACTTTTCTAATTTCACTGAAGTTATTTTTCTAGCATGGTTTCTGTTAGCTAATTATTTCATCAGCTAAGAAAATTAGCTAATGGTTAGGCTAAACATTTTTTAATGAAAGAGCTGTGAAAAATGGTGCAGAAGGCTCAAAAACTAAATGGGCAACAGCAGCCACAGGCTGTGGCACACTGCATGCTCATCCCCTCCTACACTGCCTGATGCTCTCCACATCAGCTGTGAAGGACACACCATGACAGATCATTTGCAGATTGCAAACGTGCATTGTCCCACAGATCCATCCCAGGATGATTTCTTTGCACCTGAAATGCAGCTTGAAGATCAGACCTTACTGAAGCCTAGGGGTCCCACTTTGGGAACAACTCGTGCACTTGCACAGTGTATTCCTTGATATGAAAAGTATAACCTTCACAGTGAAAACTTCACCATAGTTTTGTGACTTCTTTAGAGATGAGATAAAATGTGGGGGATAAATAAATTTATTATGGCTTATATGTATCAGATAAATGTTAATGGAGTAAAAGAGACTAATAAGAAATTATTTACTTAGGTCAGTTTATGCCAGGCTGTCTGGTATTTTGTTATAACTGAAAACATTAAGATGATTGGAGCATCACCACAATTTCTGTTCCGTGTGGTAATAAACAAATATACTTCTTTAAGCAAAATACATTTTTATCTGAAGCAAAATCCTTAAAAAGAAGCAAGTATTCTCAGGTAGCAGGAGGATGATTACAGAAATCTGCCAGCTGGCAATGTCCCTGGAGAACGACCTGAGAGTCTTGCCTGAAGGAATCCCAACTTTCCCACATGCCCTGTCCAGATGGCAGTTGTGGAAAGACCAGACTGACTAACAGACAAAGTAAATGAGTTAGAAGGAGCCTTCCCTGCCAGCAAAACCTGGCTGGTGCTGGCTCACACCCAGCAGGTTGGTTCAGATGCACTCAGGCAAACCAAGACTCGGGCTCACCAGTATCTGTCACACCTGGACCTGTCCTCTCATCTTGGAGCTTCGAGTGACTTGAGCAGCATCAGCCAGGAAAGCCAAGCAAGAGAGACAAGTTTTCAAAGCCTTGTCTCTTAATCAAGTGGTCCAGCTATTTCTCTTGACCTCTTTGTTAATTTTCTTGTTTTTACTATTAACTGTTACTAACCACTGTTTAAATAATCCATTTCAGAACACAATTTTTGTGTAAAAATTTTTTTTTCATGTTTGGTAACATCACATAAGATGAGAAACAAAGTAATAATAAGAAAGGAAGGCTTGAAATAACCAACTCAGCACACAGGTTTCCTAAAAAAGACAGTTTTTCTGAGGCATATTTTCAGAAAGTGGCCATTCAATGACACTTTTAAATAGCTCTGGCATCCATTTTGGACTGAACATGTCTGACTATCCTACCATACCCTCACTTAAACCATGAGAGTGTGGCCTTTTTTCTGCCACAAAATACTGGACAATTTCTATCAACTATTAAGTGTCCTCAAAGTCACAAAACTCTTCCACTTCCCCAGAAAATTTAGCTGTGACTATTTTTTTCAGGCAATGTGTTCCATTATTTGAACAGTCTGTTTATTACTATAAGTGTCTTTTTTTCCCCTTATGTGTTGATAAACCTTAAGAAGACTGGATGACAAGATAATTCTGGGGTTTTTTCCTCAAAAATGTATCCACAATGAGGAATAAAATAACCTGCCATTAGCACTGAAATCCTACCATTAGAAGAGAACGCCACCTATACAAGCATTATTATAGTTTACCCCACAGGATGAAAAAGCTCTTCTAATTCCCTCCTGGTATTTTTCAAAAAGCTTTCAGATACCAGAGTTCCAATTGCATTAATCTTTTAAATGGTCTTGGAGAAATCACTTTGATATGGAGTCTTAAAGCACATAGGCTTATTAGCCCTGGGGGGAAAACCCAGCTGAAGTGTGCTGCAGAGTTCAGTGAGGGTTCCTTGCAGCAGTGAGAATATTGCTTTTCACATACATAAACAAGTAATGCCTTTGAACTATGACAAAAACCCTCTTCCTTTGAGGTGCTTCATGAGAATATTTGTTTTTTGCAGCATAAAGCATCTAAGCCAGATGCCACAAGCTTCTACAAGGATGGTTCTGGCTGGACATAAAGAAAACACTTTTCACAGTGTAAGTGGTGTAAACACCTGGCATGGCTGCCCAGGAGGGTTGTGGACTCTTCACTCTTGAATATGTTTAAAACTCAACTGCACAAGTCCCTCAGCAGCCTGAGACAACCCTAAATCATTCCTGCTCTAAGCAAAGGCTTGGACCAGGTGGAGGGATCTTCCAACCTAAATTGTCCTGTGACCTTCTCATACAGACTCAGGTAGATGGTGAAGGGGACTTCTGATACCCACTAGCCTCAGACATGTTAATGGCCAACAGGATTCACTGTTTTGTGTCTTTTCCCTCTTTTGCTTCACTTTCCAGGACAGGAATATTGAAGCAACAAAAAATCAAATATGCACAGGGACCTTTTATAGGAAGTTTTGCTGACCTCTGTTAGTACTGAACTGAACAAATCCAAGCTGAAATGTCACTGAAAACACTCTGAATATGCATGGGGCACATTAAAAACAGAGAATCTGAGTACCAGAAGTGAAAGCTTCATGCTCTTTCTTTGCTGTTCTCTTCTTACCTTTTCATGTATTCCTTCAAAGTTAACACAACCTGGCTTTCCTCAAACTTTTTTTTTAAAAGCCCCCGAACAATACAGGTCTCTGTGGTTCTTCCCACACTCTGCTCTCACAGAATCACTACTGATAAGAAACAGCCAAAAAAGGGAGCTCATAGAGGTTGGTAAATGGTTTTTAGAAAGGAAAGGAGCCCCCAGGAGGTGCTGTGCCTGAGGAAGGACACTTACAGCATTGAGCCCACAGAGCTGGTAGCAGCCCATGGTGACGATGACGGTCATGATCTGCCATCGCACCGCGCGCGTTCGCAGCAGCTCCACCACCGACACCAGCTTGGTGTTCCTTTGGACTCGGGACTCTGCCAAAACTTCTTCTATTTCATGAGAAACATCGTCTTTCCCAAGGAACCTCTGAAATGCTGCAAAGAGAGAACGTGTACTTCAGGCCAGACACTTGGTACTGTGTGCATTTTTAACTGTCTTGCTTCTTTAAAATGGAAATTTTTGGCAGAAATAGGAGGAATACATGGGCTGCAACTTAATTATTCTTCTGTCAACAATATCATTCTGCTCTGGATGTGATCTGGTTCATCCCTGTTATTGGGCTCAGAAACTGAAACAAAATCAAAAATCATTTGTCTCCCTGCATGATCTCTTCTGTGATTTCATATATAATACAGCCTCAGGTCCAGTGAAGAGTGAAAACCTGGTGTGACTTGAAAATATTTGTTACCAAAGCATCTCTGAACATTATTTGACTTGGCTACTTTTGCAGCCTAACAGTATAGCTGACCTCAATGCTGAAGATAGACTGGATAAAGAAATACTAAGATACAAAAATGCAGGTAAGTCTGGTAAACCAAGAAAAGGCAGACATTAGAAAGGAACAGCTGCAACTCTTCATATTACCTCTTGTTTTCACTAGTGTGTAGGCAAGAATTCACTTTGTCAAGCTGATTAATATTAGAAATAATTACCCAGAGCAGTTCAAGATTTTATATTTGTCAATGCTGGAGTCATAGGAACAAATTTACATGGCCAATGTAAGCAAGCAACCAAGCTCATCTTCCCAGAAAGACACCATTTAGTATTGCACACTAATAGCTTACTGAAATATCCTCCCACTGTGAATAATAGAGGCTTGCCTCCTCCCAGATACCTCCGACTGGACATGATGTGTCTCCACAACCTTGTTTGACAGATACTGTCTGTGCAGGTGATACTTTTGTCTCAATCTAACGAGCATACCCCAGGGGTTGGCATTTCAAGAGATGTTTAAAATGCTCATCATCTCAGAGTGACTGCAGAGAAACAATGACATCACACAAACCCCTGCACCAAGGCTTTGTGACCCAGTAGGATGCTAACACTCAAAACAATCCTTTACGCAGCAGGTCGCTTAAAATGGTTATTTTCATTAAATGAATAAATTCATTTAGTTCACCTAAAAACCAAATCATTTTTTCTTATCCACAGCTTTGCATAACACTGTCAGTAAACAAAGGACCACATATTTCAATATTTTTACACACCTTTGGATCATAAAAAGCACTTTGATGTTCAAGAAAACTAGAGATACTGACTAATCATGTTTGATACATCCAGAGTCTATTTAGATTTTGAAGTTACAAGATTTTATCTTTACCCAGTAGGTGAAAAGGTCATTTAGTGGCATTTCATTGTTGTGAGGGATAGGTCACACGAATGAACTGGTGGCATCCCCAGAGCATCCCTCTCTGACACTTTGGTGAATGCTCAAGTCTGCACATTCTGCCTGGCTCCTGGTCTGGCAAGCAGGGATCTAACTTGAGCTCTGGGCCAGGTTTTTCTGAGGCACTTAGCACTTCTAATGCATTTTAATGTGCCCCACATGATTCTGCTTAGCAAGAAGGATGATTTTTTTAAAGGGATGAACCACCTCTGGGTGTTGAGTCAATTCATAGCATTCATTCATTCTGGTAACCAGTTTCTTGAGAAGAGAGGTCAGAATTTTTAAATGTCTCAGTAAAAGCACAAGATCTGTCATTTCACACAGGCTGTACAATCAGAAATGAATTAACAAATTGAGACCTCAGAATTAAAATTTTAAGCTGCTCAATTTTGTCCTTTATTGTTGCCCATTTTTAAATAAATATCATGGTAAACACTCATTTTAATGAGTGTGATGTATTTAAGGACAGTGATAAAAATGCAAAATCAGAACCATGTTTGGTTCTAGGACAGTATGCTTAAATTAGTGTGCCATATGGAAATTACACTTTTTTCACTACTAGAATGTTGATCGAGAAAAATTCAGGCAAAGATG
Source organism: Catharus ustulatus (assembly GCF_009819885.2). Taxonomy (NCBI): domain Eukaryota; kingdom Metazoa; phylum Chordata; class Aves; order Passeriformes; family Turdidae; genus Catharus; species Catharus ustulatus. The sequence continues at coordinate 62,580,061 of NC_046225.1, read as the reverse complement.
AGGAGAACCAGACATGTATCACCATAGTCTTCCATGAAAGGATTCTCTCAGATTTTTAAGCATCTGGTGTGTCAGTGTAAATCAGGTCAGTGCACAACTTTATTTTTCCTGTCCTTAGAATCCTCAGCATTACTTTAGGGCACACAAATCAAAAATCTAGGTACAGTCAAGTAAAAATATAGCAAACTCTCTTTTCTGCAGATGGGAGCTTTCTGTATTTCTAGAGGGACCAGGACCTAAATTGCAGGAATTAAAAAACTACAATTACCAAAATTGTCAGGTACAAGACAGGAAAAACATAGACACATGATTTATTTTCTTCGTGGGATTAAATAAAGAGATGTAAATGCCAGTAGGCATCTTTGATGCACTTTTAAAATTACTAATAAGTCAAGAAATGCTGAGAAATTACTAGGCTATATATACATGCATAATTTTGAACAGACATCACCCAACCTTCTAGGAAAAACATTTTCCTGGTACTCAACATCTTTAATTTTCTTCCATTACCAGCTTTTCAGTACCATAAGAACCCCAATTTTATGTATAAATAATGTGGAAATAAATTCTGCATTAGCAGGGAGATAGGGAAACTCGAAAGTCTTTCAGTGTGTGATGTTCAGTTTATTAGTTTTACATTCTAAACCCTGGCATTGCTGGCACTGGGAAGCACAGCTTCCTCTCCTTGCTGCAATGACTCACTTCCCTCTGTGACTGGCTGCTGCTCTCTATAGGGAAGCCTTATTTTCATGTGACTCTTAAAACCATCTAAGGAGTTGCAGTTCTAGAAACTTTTAAAACTTTCCAGATTCCTATTTAATTCCCTTGGATCAGAAGGTTATAGAAGCTCAGCCTTCCAAAGTTGGAATACTGCCTTCATAAACTGGAAAAGAACAGGATGGTTCCAGTCAAGGGGAAAGAAGTCAAGAAATCCTTCCATTTACACCACCAGTTTTTATTCATCTCACCTAAGTGAAGGTGAAGCACCTGAAAGAGGTTCAAAGATCTGAAAGAAAAGTCGGTTGGCACCAACTCCAAAACCTATCAGGCCACTAAATTAACTGAAGATGGACACTCAACATCTCAGCTACATGGGGAATTACTGCTGCATGTCCTCCTTAATATGCACCCCCAGTAAGATTACACAAAGATTACACAAAATCTTTTGCTCCTTCCCCTTCTCCCAGTCTCTTATATGCCCCTTAAAGACAACTGTCATAAAAGGGGTTGACATCATTTGTATTTTGGTGGTTACAGACTGGTTATCACAGAGAAGAAAAGGAGAGGATGAAAGCAGGGGCAAAACTTTGTGGAAACAAAATGACCTACATAATCTCACTGGATATTATTGCTCTAAAACAATTGGGAAGATTAATATCATCAGCTCCATTTTAGGAGCTTTGACATATATGCATACTTCAGAGTATTTCAGAAAGACTAACAGAGTCATCTGCTGTAAATACAGCAGACCTTTTGCAAATAATAGTTTCATATTTCTCTGACAAGGAATAATCCACAGTGAAATATATATTTGCATGAATAGCCTTGATCCATCACGGGAAAGAAAAAGGATTTAGTCAGTAGAAAGAGTTGCAAATTTTCAATATTAATATGCAGATTTAAGCTAAGAGGCAAATAATTTAAAAGCATTATTACAGTCATCATTAAAATGAAGAATTCTGCTTTGTGATTATATGACTTACAAGCAGGAGGGCATTTTAATAAATCACAACTCCTCCAGTCTCCCTAATACTTAGATTTTTCCTCCCCCATTTCTGCTGATAATGCAGTATCCAGTTATTTGTCTTGATTGTTGATTCACTCTCCTATTTTTTGAATTCCACTGTAGACTACACTCAAAATCAGTTACACGGTGTACTACAACATATCTCAGAATTGAGTCTTTTCTTCTAGAATTAATAAAATCCTAAAGCATATATTTGTATACAGTTACTCTGAAAAACTTTTCATATCAGTTGTCTCTTTTTTTTTCAGAGTATCTAAATTTATAGCCCTCAGAGTGGCTCATGAAAACCATCTTCTTGTAATCAGCCAGCCCGTGGCTAAAGCTCATTTCCCCAGGCAATTGCTCTCCTGGTGCCCTCTACTCCAAAACCTACCTCCAATGCCTCTGGATTAGATTTTGAATTATTTTCAGAACATGTATGCTGAAAATGTCCCAGAGTGCAGTTGACGCATTACCAGCAACAGTAAATGGTGTGAATTTCAGGGTAGATGGTGTTATTTTATTTGTCATGTTTTGTAATTTTTAAACTTCACCTATGAGAGGTCCACGTTCACTGTTAGTGTTGAGGTCTCCAGGTACCCTAGCAGGATTTTCAATAACTCCTCATAGCAAGTGTGACATTATGCAATAGCATTGCAGATTCAGACTCTGCCAACCATAGATCTGGAAATATATCTACAATTTCATCAGGCAGAAACGAACCTGGTAAACCTGGCACCCAAAGGCATTTCTCTCCTGTCCAGCCAGGGTGCTGCAGTTTCCACCCAGCTGGGTCCTACACCCATGCTGGGTGCTCTGAGCACAGCTGGCAGGGCAGCCCTTTCCTTCAGGGTCCTTGGAAAAGCTCTTCTCACCTCCTCAAAACTCTGCTGATTCTATGAAACTAAAGAACTCTTCACAAAACCTTGTGCCTTTTGTGCTCTTACTTTTTTTTTTAAGTATTGAACTGTATCTCTAAGTGTCTGAGGCTCCAATGCTTATAGAATCTTTCATTCAACACCAAATTGAGACAACAAGGGAGTGTCTTCATTAGTGTGCTATTTCTTTTTCAGAGAGCTCTTCAGAATAAAAAAGATCAATTTTTAGTTTCAAAATAGAAGAAACTGGATAGAGTTGCATTAATTTAATGCTAGAAGATTATTAAATTTATATTTCAGGTGTTAATATCTTTACAAGTAATTTTGCAAGGAACTAGTTTGTGACTGAAAATGTTAAGGGTTGTATTCAAAGTTTTTAAGAATAATTTATTAAGCAGTTATGTTTGGTATTCTGTTATAATCAGACTCCTTTTTTGTACACTCCTGTTTTTATTATGTCCTTATAATAAGCTAAACCAAATTTTTAGCATTCTCTCAACTGTATTGGGATCATAGTAAATTTACTGGGGTGGAGAATACAGCAACTATGATCACACAAGCGAATTGTTTTATATCTAGAACCTAAAGTAAGGACAAAATATTCTGTGTCTGTGAAGCTGAAACAATATGGAAGCAACAGAATTTTTCAGTTAAACAGATGTAAGGGGTTTTTATTAGATCTACAAAGGTTATTGAGTTACAGAACACAGAGTCAAAACACAAGTGACTACTGGGGAAAAAGGCAGCAATAGAATCAGTGTTTTTATTAGTCAAAGTGCAAAGAATAGAGATAAGGGAGAGTCATGATACTGAAATAAACCTTTCACTTCCAAATGAACCCTGCACAGAGTGGCTGGCACACAACAGCAGGCTGATTTGGTTAGTTCTGTATCACCATGTGCAATGTTATATAAGTTACCTTGCTGGAGAATTTGATTTATAAAAACTTCTAAGCCACAGCCATATTTACACATACAGAGACAAACAAAAATGTGAGAAAAATTACTGCCAAGATAATCTCTCCTATGAAATTATTCTGCTTTTAGTGTGGTATCAAAATCAGGTATCTCCAGCCTGAATCCCTACAATAAACACCCTTTATTGCAAGAAAGTCACACAGCATACCTTTTTCTGCCTTGCTCCTGTTGTGCTTTTCAAGCAGGAGGAACCGAGGACTTTCGGGAAGAAAAGGCAGAATCACGGCTTGTATCAATGATGGGACAATGATTGCTCCAAATAGGAAAGGCCATCGAGATTCCTGCAGATGGATGCAAACATGAGTCAGTAATAGTCTCCCATAGTGAGCCTTGGAAGAAAAACAGCTTTGGTAGGAAACACTGTAATTTTCCATCATTCAAAGTATTGTGTCCACCACCAGAGTGATGTGTTCCTCCTAAGCTTAGTAAATGGTTTGAACACTTCCCTCTCAGATCACCTTACCCAAGGGCCAAGCCCCCAAACTACTTTCCATTGACAGTTTTTATTTTACACTCTTCCACTTCAGCAAGGCCTAAAGCACCACGCTCTGCATGGTATGGGATGTAATCCACAATTCAAACCTGAAATGAGGCTCAAGATAAACAAATAACGCCCAGAAATAATAGGTGGGGTATCTCCTAATCTAACTTTTCACTTGCTCTTTTAGGTGAGAGAGGTGTTTTTAAAAATTCTCCTAGGATGGGAAAACAACTTGAGAAAGTGTTTTTTCAAACAATTTAAAGCTTGAGGAATCAATCTCCCTAAGAGCCTGCATTACCATGAAGGCTTCATTCCTTTTATCTTTTTTTTCCACTTGAGTGGAAAACTTTATGTAATGTAGATGAACCTAAAGTGGTTAGTACTGTTTGTAGACAAATAAGCCTGGATCTTATTTTAAAAACTAGAAAACTAAGGTTAACACTTTAAAACCAGTCAGTAATCACATAATCAAAGTGGGTACTGGTTTGTAAAGAACAACTAAGAAAACAGGCAGTATAACTTGTCACCTTCATTCCATATCTGCCCAGACTAATTTCCTGTAATATAAATCTCTTTGCTATGTACCATATAAAAGTGTATAGAGTGTTGAAATTTTTGACAATACTTCCAGATAAAAATCATACTCTTGATCAGCATGTCATATTTTCTGTAGGTTTTTTCCACAATGTCAAGGATGCTTCTTAGAGGAAAAAAAAGTATTCTCTATATACTGTTATTGTCAGCATTCTGCCCACCTATGGAAACTTCCATGGAATAAGCTCCTTTTAAAGTCTCTTTAATGTGTGGTTTATTAATTGGTCACATTTATCTCAAATAACTTAAAATAACTTATTTTGAAAAAGTTATGAACAAGACTCTGAACTTACCCTTCCCAATAAATAGCAAATTACTAAAATGAAAAGCCCTTTATTTTTGCCACATAAGACACTGAGTTTCCTTTATTTCCTCGATTAAAGATTTCTGTTTTACTTTTTGTCGTGCTAACTTCTAATACCTTAAGGTAAACTCATAAATACTCATAAATATGTTCCCACTTGCCATTTTAGCATGAAACTAATCAGGAAGTCACTGAAGCCAATGGAAACTTTATCCATTTCAAAAGATTTAATGTCTATTCAATGTTATGGAGTGTGAGTTCTACTTGTTTTTCTCTTAATTTATGTTATACAACCTTAGCCTTTTCTGCCTGCTACAGAAAAGAAATAGTAGGACTAATGTAAGTTTAAAAGATTCATTAAGATTGCTGGGAATCAGGCTGAACTAGACCCTACAAAGAGAACTAAGAGAAACAGGGAAAAGGAAGGTTTCATAACCTTTTTAAGAAGGAATAGAGCAGGACATACACTGGGACACTGCTCAGAAGCAGTAATAAGCTAAAGGCAAAAGACAGTATAGGTGACTTAGGAGACACTTGAAACACTTTGCCTCAATTATCAGCAGTAAGGAGAAGCAGACAGGCATTGCTGGGAGACATGAAAAAAACTGCATCCCATTTTATTTCAGGAAAAACTTAAAAGAGCATTAAATGTTTTAATTACAGGGGACCTGATTTCATCACCTGCACAGAATTGTTACAAATAACATGTCAAGATGGTAAAATTTTCATTTTAAACTGTCACATTATGGATATTTGCTTAAGCTGGAGCATAAAAAACCTGGCTTTCATGTATTTACAAAAGACAGTTAAACAGTAGAGCAAGTTTGACAACCACAGGCTCATTCAAAGGTTGATGTAATAAAGTGCAAAGCTGCAGAGACAGAAGATTGGGCAGAAGGGAGGGAGATAAAGTGAGGCATGGATTTATCAGCTGCAAATGAGACAAGATTGTGGTTCACTGAAACACAGAAAAGAAAACATTGCCATGTCAGAAAATGATCAGCTAAAATACAGAAAATGAAACTTCTTGTAACCACCAAAAGGTGGAAAAGAACGTGGTGTGGGGAAATGTCAACAGGCCAGCTGAACTATGCCTATCAAACTCAATAATCTATTGAAGCACCAGTTACATTTAATACTCTCAGCAATTAGGAAGAGTTTGGTAAAATGTGAAGACACTCTCAACACAGACCAGGTTAACAGTATACAAACAGATAAATTTCAAAGGGAGAACAGAATTGCTAACAGGGTCATGGAGCAGAGGGGCAAGAAGTGCTGTAGTGCCCTGGACATGGGCACCCATTTTTTGAAAGACTTAGTGTGGTCAATTAAATATCCCAGTGTGGGATATCCCAGAGATGGATAATAGGATCAAAAAAACTGAGTAAGGAAATAAGCAAATGTGACAGGTTTTACTCTCTCACAGACAGAAAGAAATTTCTCTAGTCTCATTTTTAGATGCCCTGAAGCATTTTGCCTCAGCCTCCTGCTGCAGCTCCAGAAGAATGCAGGTCTCTGTGATATTCTCTGTCACCTCTGCCAGTCCCACAGGGACACCTAAGGTACCTCAAGGTATCAAGATGATAGTATGTGCTTATATTCAAGCAATTGAAGTTTATCCTTTCTTGTAGAGACCTGGCACAAAAAATGTGTATCAGAAATACTCCATCTGTCCCTCAAAAAAAAAAAAAAAATTATCCTTACTCAGAACAGACTGGGTAAACTCACTTAGGCATGCAAAGCCCAGAATACTGCACAAATTCAGCATTTATCTGTTAATCTGCTACCATACCACATAAAACACTCTTAAAAGTAAGGGACAGCCACGCTGGCCTGGGGCCAAGGACTGAAAATGCACTGACATGGAACTAATTCCTTAGAATTAGAACCATCTTCTCTTCCTTTAGCCAAGGGTATGGCACAGTGGTGATGATCATGAGGCAGCTCAGATAAGAGAACTTCTACATCTCAGGCTTCAGAGCAGCTACTCAGGTAAGGTGCAGAACCACTACCTTCCTCTTACCTTCTTTGTACCACTCCAAACACCCCTCTAAACCTCCTCTGGCTGCAGAGGATGCTAATCTCACAGGTGGACACAATTTTCTCTTTGCATGGCCATTTCTGTAACCCAGTTTGTCAAAATGTATTTCAATAACAGAGTTACAAATTGCTTACCTCACTATTTAAAACAGGGGTAACTCAGATAATATGTGTACTTCACCTCTGTTCTGCACACAGATGTGTATTTTTACAGGTCACTACTACAGCTATAACTCTGACAAGAAGATTACTCAAGTATGAGAATCTTCCCAGGTAATAATCACAACATAGAAAGTCACCAGACTTAAGGCTGTACAAGTCTGACGTAAAATTCACAGAAATCAGCAGGAGATTTTTGTTACTGAGTAAATGGCCTTTAGATGAGAACTTAAAACAGCTTTAAAAGTGTCTGGTGTCTGACTCCCATGATTTTCTCTTACTAAATAGCATGTTAGATCATGTACATACTGAGAGGGATAATTAAAGTATCCGCTACAAGTCCCCCAGATGGTTTTTTGTCCAATGTTTGTTGGAGTAACAACTAACTTTTTACTGCACACTTATATGTCATATAATTTGTCTTCATTTCTTATTCATCTCCAAGAGAAGTAATTATTTCAGAGAAAAGCAATGGGAAATGGGAAGCTTTCACATGGAATTATTATCAGCAGCCAGCATATATACTCAAGCCTCTTTAGGAAGAAACATTAGAGGTATGCTGGAGCTAGGCAAAATTTCTGACAGAACTTCCTTTCAGTGATACATTTAGGCTCAGGTTAGCATCCATAAATAACAAAATATAAAAATAGTAAATTAAAATAATTGAGGAGGATAAGACTCAGTTTTTCAAATGTGAGAACATGCTATCATTCTGATGCCCTTGGGTACCTCAGATGTCCCTGTGGGGCTGGCAGATGCAATACAGAACTGCAAGACCTGCATCCTTTTGGAACTGCTGTGGGACATGAAGAGAAGTGCTCCAGGGCATCTAGAAATGGCATTAGATGCAAACCTTTTTTGTGATTATGTTTTGCCAAACTGAAGTTATGAAAGTTAGACTAAGGTATATCAAGGTTAAAAGAAAAATAAATGTAAAAATACTGAAAGCACATTTGCTGTTTAAAAAACCTGAAATGGTTTTCTTAGATTTTCTTAGCTTTTCTTAGCTTTTCTTAGCTTTTCTTTAATGACAACAAATCTAGTTTGGATTTTAAAAAAAACAAAACCCAATTAATTTTAATTTGACATTTACTTAAAGTATAAAAAATCCCTCAAAATTCTAATCAAGAATATAACTCCCATTCTTTTCCTTTTGCCAGCAGTTTCAAAAGCAAAGACACTCAAGAGTAGAAAACACACCCTCCCACTCAATATGATGACTGCATGCTATCCTACAGTGCTTGACCAACTTACCATGGCATTAATACCTAATTTGTAAAGGACAAATTTACATATTAGGACATGAATTTGCAATAATGGGTGGGTTTACAATGTGTAATAGAAAGTAAAACTGAAATGTTAATCTTAAAGGTTAAGAACTTTCAAAAATGTTTAAGTGATGGTTGTCTCCCCAGTGTGTGAAACACACTTGGAAGAAAGTCACAGGCCAAATTGTTTCAGATTTATTGCTTAATAACAGATTTTAAAATATTATCATATACTCAAGCATTAAGGGAACAGGCAAATCTGAAATGTTCACTTACTCCTAAACATCTGAAGCAGAGTCCAATTTACACAGGGTAAGATAAGTTTTACAGACAGACACTATTTGTTATTAGGTCGGATACAGTAGGTGAAAAGCTCACCTTTTAAGTCTGATAAAGTAGAACAAAGTACAGTAATTTCACAATTACAGGCCTGATTATAAGCTGCAGGTCCAGGTGTCGGCAACCTTTAGGTCTTTGTCCATATATAAGCCGCACCAGATTGTAAGCCGCACTTTTGTTCACAGCGAGGAAACGCATGCAATTTTCACAAAGTTGCCAAATAGTAACAGAATCGCGGGATCACGGGGTTTACTGGCTCGGTCCCGCTTGGGGTGGTCACCAGGGAGTGGCCGCAGCCCCACTCGCTGCTGCTGCCGGGAAGAGGGAGAGAGGCGTGCCCGGCCACTGCTGCCGTCGCGTGCCCCGGGGCCAGGCAGCGCCGCTGTGCCTCCCGGGGCCAGGCGGGCTCTGGTTCGGCTCAGGGCTACTGCGGGCTTGGACTTCCTGGTTGGGAAATTTCCAAAATATGTTCGTATATTGGCTGCTCCTGAATGTCAGCTGCACTTCTGGTTTTGGGACCAAAATTTTTGTCAAAATGGTGTGGCTTATAATCGTGAAATTACTCTAATATTTTAAATATTAGTATAGATAAATGCTCTTAGTTACATGTGTTAACTATGTTGCAGTAGATAAGAAGAAAATTATAAGCAACTGCTATCAGCCTCCACAGGGTTTTGATGTTTTTCTTTCCTTCACATCTGTTGAAGGATGTCTTTCCAGGAAAGCTTGTCTACTGCTTTTCCAACTGACCTAATTAAGCAGAGAACAACTACACAGAAATCTTCTCAAGAGTCAGATGAGCTCTGTTTCACTGTCTATGAGTAGCAGTCCTACTGATGATAAACCTTCATCTTTAGATGCTCTGCCATTAAGTCTTTTGTTCATTGTTGAATCTAAATTATGTGTCTATCTCCATAGTGCTCTGGTTTCCATAGCCACACTTCCATTTTCAGACAGCTCCTCTCCTGTAAGATGTTCTCCTTCCCAAATGCAAAACTGCAACATTTCAGTATTACACATGGCCCATCAACCATATGTTGTTAAAACTTTGGGAACTGAAGCCTCACAACACAACTTTAATGGACTGAAACTCATTTGCAAATATGAAGACACACAGCTGTTTTCCCATGCATTACTTAATGAGTTCTGTACAGAAGAGGGATGAATAAATACCATTGTGTCTGCCTCAGGGAACTAATAAAAAGTTGATTTATAATCTCCAGTAAATACATAATCTCAGCTGATCCACAATAGATATAAACCAAGTACCTCACAAAGTCTCCTTTAGAAATATATCAGCATGCACCACATTCACGCAGCAGGGCTGGTATAATAGAGCAGACCTCTTCCCATGGATCCTACTGAACTATGGATATGCAACAATGCAGATAGTCCTGGTACCATTTCTGTACTTTTATTGGTATCACCAAGGGTGTGCCTGCTGCCTGCACAGCATCTTCCCTTGACGGCATCAACCAACCCTTGGGTGAGTTGACTCTCATGACCCTGATCAGCAACTCACAGCTTGTATTGAAGTGCTTGTGTCTTGATAAAAGGCTTGGAAATTGTTTCAGCAGTAAGAGATTTTGTGCCTTATGTGTTACTGTAAACAGAGAACAGAACAGTTCCATTGCTAGAAAAGTAAAGAATGGAGAATATCTGAAAAAGGATTGCCATCTTCCAAACGACTGCCTCAAGCATTTCTTAATTGGCTGTCTGGTAGCAGTTTGCAGGAAGTGCAGGCAAACATCAAACACCTGCAGAAATCAGTGACTCTCAGAATGAGCACTGAAACATTTTTGGCCTTTCTTTCTCTCTTTCTTTCTTTCTTTCTTTCTTTCTTTCTTTCTTTCTTTCTTTCTTTCTTTCTTTCTTTCTTTCTTTCTTTCTTTCTTTCTTTCTTTCTTTCTTTCTTTCTTTCTTTCTTTCTTTCTTTCTTTCTTTCTTTCTTTCTTTCTTTCTTTCCTTCCCTCCCTTCCTTCCTTCCTTCCTTCCTTCCTTCCTTCCTTCCTTCCTTCCTTCCTTCCTTCCTTCCTTCCTTCCTTCCTTCCTTCCTTCCTTCCTTCCTTCCTTCCTTCCTTCCTTCCTTCCTTCCTTCCTTCCTTCCTTCCTTCCTTCTCCCTCCCATTGAGAAATTCCTTTATTTGTGAGGTGTTTCTCTGAGTTATTAGTGATATCACCCCCTTAAGGATTTGAGCAGCCACTTATAAGCACCAATGTGTCTCCTGTATCCTTAGCAGAAGTTTTAAAACACTCCTCAGGGAAGGCTTTAGCTTTTCATTCATAGCTTTGCATTTTACTACATGAATATAAAGCAGTTTTGCTTTTGTGTTTCTATGAAGTACTGTACAAGCTCAGCAGCCCAGTGAATTGGCAGGGACCAGGGCAGCTTGGAGTCACCTTTTGCAAGCCTGGCTCAATAGCAGAATGGTTTCCAGGAGTACTATGGGACCACCTCCTCAAACTCTTGTTCTAAACTTAGAAAAATCCTGATCAAAAACCCTCACAACTGGGAACCAGAGCTGATGAGAAAAACTCCTGTGTTATTCCAAGTCCTACACTAACCTTTGCTCTTAAGAACTCATAAAGAGCTAGCAATTTATATAATAATATAGACTCCACAAAGCTGTATGTTTCTACAAATACAAACAGCTCCACCATCATCCAGGTCATTAATGAAGATACTGAACAGGACTGGAACTCTGGGCACACCACTAATTACTGGCTTCACAGCTAGACTTTGCTTCAGTTCACTGTATTTTAGAATATAACTAGGCGGAGTGAAGATGATATAGGATTTTTTATTCTACATAGCCAGATGTTTGACATTATTACAAACAGGACATTTTAGGATTTCAAGTGATCCTGGAAAATGCTGACCTGGTGGAGGCATTTGTCCTACTCTAATGGAAAGTACAAATACCTTGTTATATTTGTAGACAGAATAAGGAATCAGCTGCTTAAATTTCCAACACTCTCCATGAAGCTGCCAGAATTCACCTGTCTCTTATTGCCACAAGAGCTCTCGGTTCTATACTCTGAAATTCTCACTTGTATTTTAAAGAAGAATATCTTTAACTATAGTCACCATCATGACTCAAGGAGAAGATAAACATACAGAACAAAGGAGCTCACAGAAAAATATTAAGAAAATGGTTAATTCATACTTTGTGTTATCATGCTAATGTGTCAGATTCACTTCAAGAGCATCTCCAAAAGACCATTTTGCTGCTGGTGTCCACCTGCAGGCTCCAGGTCCCTAGAATGATTTGGATTTGCTTTCTCTACTCATCTATAATTTCTGCTTTAGACCGTTTTTAAGGAATCCTTGAATCTGAGTCAAGAGTCTTAGAAAGAAGGATCAGTAAAAAAAAAAAAAAGAAAAGAAAAACGAAGGAGAAATCACTCTGAAAATGAAGCTTTGACAAGTAAAATCAAAGCTTATTTTCAGAACAGCCTTCAACTGCACAGGCTGTACAACCTATTCCATCACTGTCTATTTTTTGAGCAAGTGAAGGAGTACTTTTAAAAGACCTTAGCAAAGCAAAATGAAAAATTCCTATATAAACTTTCCTAAATACATAGTTATCTATCACATCAAATACATAATTTTTAAGACATCTGGTAAAGAAAATTAGAGTTTTACACAGCATCAACAGAAGTTTTTAGTTTCTTCACAACTATTCCTCAGCAAGGTTCACTTGTGTAAAAAACAGCCATGAAAGGGACTCATCACAGAGATGGTTCCTTACTAGGCATATAGTACAGTGTCCATGGAGTTCATTGGTCCTTTTCCAGATTTAACTCAATTTGCAGCAAAAATTTATATTGATATTTATATCACTAGCAGAATTTCTTTGCTAAAATAATGAATTGTGGGGAGTACTGGCCAGTGTCATCATGTGTCACAAACCTATTTCCAGCTAAACATCTCTTTAAAAACAGGTATTCTCTAGCCAAATATGCATTAAAGCTGCTAAAAATCCTCACAAAAGTGTAATTAGACTAATTCATGCATCTTACCTGACAAAGACAATATCCAGTTAATAAAGTCTGTAACTTAAACCATCTACACAAGAGATTTGCAATAAATTCAAATCCTTTTAAAGAAATATTGAGAAGTGTCTACAAAAGCAGCATTACAGAAAAACATAATTTCACAATAAATTCTAAACCTTCTCTGGTGCACTTTGTTTCTGGTGCACTCAAGCTTTGAGTGTTTCCCCAGCATGGAGTTACCCATAGGAGCTGTTTAACCCTGATTTTTCTCAAGGAGCCACTTCCCAAATCTGATCATTGCTGCTCACTCCTGTACCTTGTACTGCTTGATGACACTCTTTTCTAAACCAAGAATGACCAAACCTACCATACTAGCAACATTCAAGAGACGGATAAATCAGGAATTTGAATTTTTTTCTGTTTAGTCTAGTGTTTTGGTTTCTTTTCTTTTTTCCCCCCCTTGAAAAGTAACACAGCAATAGGATTCCTGTTCCCCTGGTGAGTTTTAGGAGCCAAGCCAAGCAGAGTTTTCAGGATAACATACTATCCATTAGGGAACAATGCAACCATGTAGTTGGACAAGCTCCTGGGTGCTTGGAGTTTAGGGCTCCTGAAGTAAACAAAACATACCAAAAAATTCTATTTGTCCATTGGTGTACAGCTGCTCAGTCAGAGAAGCAGCCAGAGCTGGCAGCCACGGGGCCAGCTCCAGGGAAAAGAACTGTAGCTTGGCAAAGCCTGGCACACCAGGCACAGGGAAAGGTGCTCCAAGCAGAGGTCTGAGGAGAGCATGGAAAAGGCAGCTGTTTCAGCTTTACCTGTCCTGAATAAATATACACACTGGGAAACATTTTTTCTCTCTCATATTGATACACCGATGAAAGAGATACTGAAGCTCAATGTCTATTGAAAATAAGAACACTATGACTACTGCAAATGTATTCAGAAACTAAATCCTCTAAAATCCAAGGAAAGATTAAAGCCCACCTTCATTAAACAAAATGAAGCTTTAGAATAGACAGTCTGACAGTTTACAATGTTTAGAAGATATTACCATGGTAAGGAAAACCTGTGGAGCAGGACATTCCATGCAGGAGGAACTAGATGAGTTAGCTAGAGAGATATTTAAATTTTCATAGAATATGCCAGAATCAGGCCAGACAATATTCCCCCAAGACAGTAAGCGTAAATTTGAACTTTCAAAACTGAAGTTGACAGTGTACTGGCCTTTGCTTTGCAGGAGCAATCTGTCAGGAAAAATAGGCTGGATGATTCAATTGCAGAATCACAGAAACAGAGAGAATGGAAATACCTGAAGGGCAGTGTTTGAAGAAGTGACAGGTCTAAGATAGTTTGTCCTTATCTTATTATGTTTTTTTTCTTCAGTCAGATATATGGAAAGCTGCACATGTTGTACAACCAAAAATGGCCTGAATTAAATAACCATGTAGCCAGTAGCAATAATTCAGGGCCTGCACCAAGCTGGCATCTGCAGGTGCCATGGCTTCCTGAAGAATTAAGGACTCTGGCTTACAGAACACAAGATGCCAGCACGTGAAAATGAGCATTCATCTCTCAGCAGCTGGGTGCTGGGGAGAGGCAGGTCACAGCACATGAAGTCATTGTGCTCTGTACTCTGATCAGCCTGCTTTTCCATGGTGGAATTTCCCAAACCTCAGTGGAGACATTGCAGATAGGTTTTCTCCTAGGTTATGACTTACAAGAATCAGAATCTTTGACAAAAAGCATTTCTGTGATTTGTTGGATGGGAGGTAATTAGGACTGTGGAAAAAAGCAAGATTATCAAGTCCTCTGCAGCAGAGGACTGTTGTCACAGCTGCAGCTTTTTCCTTCAAATAATCACTCTTGGTAAGCTTTGCATACTGAAGAAACACATTCTAAAATTAGTAATTTTGGAGACAAAAAAATAAAATTCAATATATTCAGAATAAAAAAATTGTATTTATGTGTTACAGTCTATCAGATTGCAAATTTTTTGTTGCATTTGCTGTTTTAGACTATAATTTTAAAATTGAACATAGTCTTATTTGTCTAGTTCATGTCAATATGGCAGGACACAGATTAAAAATTAAATGCATTTCTGCAATACTTCAGAAAAATGTTTCCAGAAAAACACAAAAATATGATATGATATGATATGATATGATTAATATAGTATAATATAATATAATATAATATAATATAATATAATATAATATAATATAATATAATATAATATAATATAATATATAAAAATTATTCTATTTTTTAATGTTATGTTTCATCTGGTTAGCTGTATAATCTTGTTCTCCTGGGTTCAAATTTAAACCAAGAATTATTTGAGAGAAGGACTTGCAGGGTGAGAAAGAGATTAAAGAGCTTGTGTACTAGAGGAGGTGAAGTTTAACCTGAAACACAAAGATCACAAGTGATGGGGGGAGGAGAGAGGAAGCACACTGTAGAAAGTGGTGAAAAAAAATAAAAGAAACAGAAAGGTACTAAGGAATAAATAACAGTTGATCAAAAGAATCATGAGGACAAGTTGACAGAACTGGCATGAAGAGGTATTAGAAGGAAGTGAGAAGATTGCCAATCCTCAGCATTTCCAGTAGAAAGCTTGGGGAACCTGAAGGAAGAGGAAACAGCCATCCAGCCTTAAGGCAGTACCCAGGCAGAGCTGAGCACTGCCCCTCAGACTGCACCCGGGGCTGCCCACGTGCCTCCTGCTGCACCTCCACCTTGACCAACAAAAGATTTATAAAAAGTCAACTTAGGGCTGCTTAACCTACTTGATACAAAAGGCAGCAAGGACTTTTGAATTGCCTCAAGTAATACTCAGTGCTTTAGAGTTATTTTTATCACAATGTCACATTTAAGAGATACTTTTGCATTTGATAACAGAGGAAATCATCACTTAGGTTGTTCATAAATGCTTGTTAACACTATGCCACACAGCCAACATAAACACATTCCTTTTCTGTGGAGAGACTTCATAGAACCACTGAAGGCAACAACCTCATATAATCCACATAAATGCATCAAGCTCCCATTTGAAATTTAAATTTTCTGCTCAAGCTACTTCAGCCAGGAGTCTGTTCCAAACGTCACTCTGATGAATCTCAGCATGCAATTATTCACACAATATTTATAAAAATCATTCTTGTAGCCACATTGTCTTTGAGGTTAAGCCACTCTATTGCCTCTTTCTCATGTTAGCGGGGTGCAGTCAGTTCCTCTCCTTTCCCTCTGTTCGTTTGACCACACAGCAATGTTGTTGTTACCTCCTCTTACCTCACCCATGCTGACAGCCCTTCTCATGCCCATCCCTTTTCCAAAGAGTCTCTTCCAGCAACACACTCATCTCTGTTTTTGTCCCTCCTTTCTTCAAAACCATCACTGCTTAGATACTATGGTTAATAACCTCTTAGATATTTGCTCAATTTACAAATAATAGACACGACAGATCTCAGCAGAAAACTTATGAAACCATGATGAGAAGACAAGTATTTGTAACTAGTATTATTCACAACAAATTCTGATAAGAAAAAAACAACTACCATACAACAAAATAAAAGCTACCTCCCACTGAAGGAGTTTCAATGGGACCCCCACAAACCTAGGGAAAAAAAATCCTGGCTTAACTGAAACCAAGAGAAATTAAACAAAAACCTGCCCACATACTCAACTAGAATTTTCAAGTTGCCTCAAATAAATTGGCTGGAAATATTGCAATTCACATAATCCAGACCTTTGCTTCTTTTACACACTGATGTTACTGTCTTGAAAAAACTAATTCTACAGATAAAGCATATTTCTTCTTACATTAATTAATGTCTATCTTTAATGGTGAAATATTAATTAACTTCACCCTAAAGCAGGTTGTAGAAGCAGAAACACTACCTCCATAACTTGGTAGCAGCAAGAATGGTGAAGAAAGGAAGGCAAGAAGAGAAATAAAACCATCAAGAATGAGCTGAAATCAAGGAATAAAATTTCACCTTTGAAAGTATATGCATGTTTCAAAAAGAGAAATTTAAAAAATCTCCTGCTACATAAGGGCCGGCACACACTAAGCAATCAAATTGGCCTCTTGAAATTTCATACACTCATTTGTAATAGACTTGTTTCCAAGGCAAGAGAAGGACATCTGTAGAAGCCACACAATAAAAGACATTTTAAGTTCTTTCCTAAAATCTGTTTCTTTGGACAGGTAGGGGAAAAATCCATCCTTCAATAAAGGGTAAATTGAATCAAATCATTAGCCTTCAGCAGAGCTGAACAGAATAAATGGACAGAATAAGAAAGCTGGTCAGGCAAAAATATAAGCGTCAGGGAGGATGGTATCAGGTATTTTCAAAGAGGTTGCCTTAGAATGGACAGAGAAGGACAAGATCCTCTCACTTTCCAACATCTTACTACTTTTTCTGGTTGTCAGAAGGGATTCTGTGTTCAAGTTCCAATGTGAGAGGATTGTTGCAGACCTTTCCTCCACACTTGCTTTGAAGATTAATTTCTGAATGGAAAGTACCTGATCAGATCAGATGTCCAGTGTGGTTCCTCCCAACCTTACCCATTGTGTGATTCTGTATTTCCAACTACCAGCCTGAACGAAACCTGAATTCATTTATTCAGAGTAATGATGACATCCAGTGGCCACCAAGTTAATCTCAGCCTATGACAGCAAGACAACCTCTTATCTGAATAGGCACTCTTTCCATAAAGGTGTGTGTTAACTGTGCTCTTCCACCACTTAGTCTAAAAGCAGGACAAGTAAGGACTGCACTGAAAGGAATGATAAAATCACTAAGCAAGAGTCTTCCTATTCAGGTTCTCATAATTACTCTATCCAGGGTTTTTCAGCTCTATCTCACATTGGAAAATTAGAGATCAAAAATATAAAAACTCTTAAGCATTTCCAGTGCCCAAAGAAACTGGAAGCCAGCAAAAGTAGATGTACATGGAGAAATGGGGAGAAGGAGAATGGCATATGGACACACGAGCCACTCAAGCTGTTGAAACTGCTGGCCACATCTACCAAATTTGGTCATGCTATTAGTACATGCTTTTGGAAAACATGGAGGAAACTGCTTTTAAAAGTGCTTCAGAATGTAAAAGAAATATTTCTGTTATCCACTTCTGTAAAGAACCCAGTCAAAATATGAAAATATGACATTTAGAGCATGCTTGTGTTCTTTGATAGAAAAGGTCTGTTAAATACTTACTTGCCCAAATATTTCTGGCAGCCCCAAAACTTGACCAGTGAAAACACCAATACAAATGAAAATCGCTGTGACCTGACCCAATGAACCACGAATTTCCTTAGGAGAAATTTCACTCAAATACATGGGGAGGGCACTTAAGGAAATGCCTACAAAGGAAGAACAAAACCCATATATTAAGTCATAGCATTTTTATTATGCCAGGTATGCAACAAATTTCTATTGAAAGGAGCCTGAGTGATAATATGCTCACAAGGGTGGCATAAAAATAAGCAAGGAATAGAATTATATCTATCCATTCATAACATGAATTATTTTCCCTGCATGTCTAATTACTCTCACACCATTTAATAACTATGGGATTGATTATCTGTTACAGATCTACAGTGATGTGCGTAGGCTTCTTTTTGATGTGGAGCACCAA
Source organism: Catharus ustulatus (assembly GCF_009819885.2). NCBI lineage: Eukaryota > Metazoa > Chordata > Aves > Passeriformes > Turdidae > Catharus > Catharus ustulatus. The sequence continues at coordinate 62,561,653 of NC_046225.1, read as the reverse complement.
AGGTTACTCAGAGATGAGAATCTCCAAGAGAACAGATTTTATGTTTTAAATTTGCTCATCCAAAGCAAGCAAAATCATGTTAACACTGGTGCAGGTAAGGGAAAGAATGGCCAGTGCATCAGTCAGACAGAGCAGATATTGTCAGATGTAGTTTTACTGTAAACAGTATTAGCACATGTTCCTCTCAATGCAAACTTATAGCTGCAACGAACTTTTTACAGTAGGTGTAAAATAAAAGTAGGAATGCTGCTTAAAGCCAGGAACAGAACAAGCCAATGCATGATCCCAGTCAGTACAATGGCAATGTTTGCACAGCTCCAGAAGTTTGGTTGCTTGATGGTAATCTGATTTCAAAATTTGCAGAAACCTTTCCTTCTATCTGCAAGATTATTCTGGTGCTGCAGTGCCTCCACGATTTACTTTCAAACTGGGAGGACCGTACTGATAGGAGCAATTGATGAGGTACCAAACCTTCCCTAGTCCTGCAGGTGTCAGCATGGGATCAAACAACTTCTAAACACAGCGAAAAGCAATGTTGATTACAGAATACACTCTCCTAGTCAAGGGATTTTCATGGCACGGAAACAAATACATTCTGCCACGGCTGGAAGAGGAAAGGTGGGGAAACAACCAGCATTGTTAGCAGTGGAGAGCATCCATTCCAGTGTCTCCTCCAGACATCAGATCCTCCAGCTCTTTGTGCCATTTTGTCGCAGTGAAATCAGTGCGGCTACAGCACACAGTGTGGCTGGAGCACCTCTTTGGTGTAAAGCAAATTCTAACTGGGGAAGAGGGGGAAGGGTGTGCATGGCACAAGCATTTCAGACATGCAGAGTGTGACCAAGGCTTACCTGCGTCGACACCCATGATGATGCGGCCCAGGATGAGCATTTCAAAGGACCCTGCCAGCAAGGACAGGGACATCAACAACGCAGCTGCCACTGCAAACACGTTATTGAGCACCAGTGTGCATTTCCTAAAAGGCAAAGATGGTTTAGGTAGAAACCAGCATCACACCAGTTAGATCTAGCTGTACTAGAAGCACACTAAGCTATTATTCTTAAATATCTGTAAATAAAAAGTGCCTAACAAACTAACAAACACTGCCTCTTAGATGTGTAGAGCTCTGAAAAACAGCACTATACCCATATGGATACAGTTTCCTACCTATGCCACAGTTTAAAAGAAAACAGCCACAATTTAAAAGAAAACATATCATAGATAACTAAAGAGCTGCACTTCATAACCACAGCAAGGAGACAATTTATGCATCCTAAAAATCCTAGTACCAGGCCTGAGGCTCTGTGCATGAATATAAATAAGCACACTGTGGATAGATGTCTGTATGGAGAACCCAAAGAATATCCTTCAAATAGCAATAAGCTGATATAACTACAGGCACTTTAATGTTACATACAGTTTTTGACTCTTCAAGAACTTCCCAACTATGACATCATCTAGGTCATTAAAATTAATCCTTAAATTCTCTATATTAATACCATGCATTGAGGAAAATTACTTCCTATTTGTAGCGTTAGAAAAACCATTTGGGCTCAAACAAGTAACAGAAATCAACCCTTTTCTAAAAATTGTTGGAATTAACCAGGTTTACATATTTCTTCCCCTCCTTTAAAATTATTTCATTCTATAACAGTCAAATAAAACATTAGTTTTGGTTGGTTTTTTTTCTCTTTATGGCAAATTATTACTTTCTTTAAAAGTATAAACAAAATCACAAAAACGTATTTTAAATTTTTCAAAACATCTAAATTTCTCATTTACCAACAGCTTAATTCCTTTTAGTTTTCATCTTTCAGAACTGTCTGCTCAAGTTTGAGGGATCAATTAAAAAGGAGTGACCAGGAAGGCTGCCTTGCCCTTTCCTTTCTAGAGCAAGTGACAAACTGTCCCACCAGTTCCAATTTCTTTCAATGTGTAAGTATCAACTGGGAATTTCACACCCATTGACAAAGTCACCCAACTTCTCTCGACAGATGTGTACCTTTTGGAAAGGAAATATTTTAAACATTTACATTTTTAATTACTCTTCCTGCTTTCTGGTGAGTTTTGAACACTGAATGAACAACATGGCTTGAATATTGAGAAATGATATACAAATAATTTAAAGTCTATACAATATAACCATGAGGGTGATGACTGTATTATTTAGAATCGATTTTCAGATGAGTGTGCCTTCTGAGATGGCTGAAATGATACAAATAATGACAAAAATAGAAAGAAAATACTCATTCTGGTCAAACAAGTCTTATACAGTTATCTGAAGATATCACTTTTTTCTCCTTCAATTTAAATAAAAGCTATAAAATACACATTTTTTGAGAAAAAGTTGGCCAGCAAACCCTTATACTGTGCAGCTGTGAAGAGAAGAGCACAGCCTAACTAGGCAGGATAGAAGCAAAGACTTTGGTAGGCTGAAAAGGAAATGAAGACAATAAGACACTCTTTTTAGGGGGTAATTATGGAAAGCAGTGTCTGTAGCAAGGTTTTGGGAGTGCTGGGGCTGCAGGAGTGGCCTCTGTGGAGAGGTGGAGCGAGGGTGTAACAAGGTCAGGGGAGGAGAGGATGATGCAGACCTGAGCAGGGACATCCCCAGAGGGACTGTGGTCCATGGGCACCCATGCTGGAGCACAGGAGGAGTGAGGAGCAAGGAGTGGCACAGAGGAATTGCTGCACACTGACCCCAGCCCCCTGCACTGTCCTTTCTGTCACTGAAGGCACTGGGCGTGACCTCTGGCTGCGGTACCAAGGAGAAGGAGAGTGTGTGGTGATGCTCAGCCTAGTATGCCTCCCTAGAAGTGACCTAAACAATCCCTTGAGCCTACTGGTCTGGGTGCTCAGGATAAACGAAAGCAGACCCTCTTCTTTAGAAGAGGAGAATTTAAATTACAAAGTGTCAAAGCCACATCTGAATTTGGGAATTATGTTTATGTGGATGAAGGCTCCCTTTCAAAAAATTACATGTCTCTTGAAGTAAATAGGGCCTGGGAATCCAGTAATTTGCAATTTATGTTTTTAACCTTACAGCAATATGATTCAAAAGTGTACTTTTAAAGTCATACATTATTTCTGACTGGAGCTTTTAATCCCCCTTAGCTCATTATTCTGTGTCAGTGTAAATGGAGCTCAGCTTCATCATACACACAACCCTCCAACCTACACTTGAGCAATTTAACAGCAAAGTATTTTATTGTTCTGCCAACATTTCACTATGTGCTCCTCAATTACCATAATGACGTGTCAGTCTGGGCTCCTAGACCAGACAAACACACTGCAGAGTGAACAGCAAACTCAAGAGCCTCTCTTTGCTGAGCAGCCTTTATTCACACAGCCCCTTCCCATCTCTGCTCCAGCACCCACTATATCTGAAACAGAGCTGCTCTCATGGCTTAATGGAGATAAACATCATAAACAGGGGCAGAGTCTGCAGTGTAAAGGGCTACCCTGGAAACCTGACCAGCTCCAGTAGAAATGGTGTATCTAGGACAGAGATCAGCCACCATTTTCACAAACCTGCACACAAAGCTGTTCTACTCTTCACAAAAAATTCTAGTCTTCTGTGAACCCATTTTTACTTCCCTTTATTTTAATAAAGACTCAGCAATATTCTGAGAATTAATCACTCTGAGTCAGGCAAAGTTTCATATTTCTAACAAGTATGTTAAAGCCAAATGTATGATTTGGCAGAAGAAATTGAAAATGTAAAAAAAAAAACAAAAGGTAACCATAGAAAATATTTAAAAATTGAAAATCAAGTGCTGGAGTTACAAAATAAATTCATGAAGAATGAGTAACAACTGAGAATACTGATTTGCTATAAGCATGAAATGAAAGAACCTGAAAATATACTCTTCGATATAAAAATGACATATGGACAAGTTAGAAGAATGAAAAATAGACCTAGGAAAGTACAGTAGTTTCACGAATACAAGCCGCATGGATTATAAGCCGCACCCCCGGTGCCTCGACAATGTTGCTGTCTTTGTCAATAGATAAGCCGCACCCCGAATATTAGCCGCACTTTCGTTCGTCGCGAGAATCCGTGCGCAGCTTTCACAAATTGGTCAATTAGTAACAGGATCGCGGCATAGTGGGGTTTACTGGCTCGGGGCGGGGCCAGGCAGGCTCGGCCTGCTCATGGTTGCCGACGGGGCCGCGTGGCCCAGCTCAGCGCCACGGCTCGGCGGGGCTGGCCGGGTGGTGCTGCTGCCGCCGCCGGGCTCGCTGGCCCCCCTCTCCCGTCAGCACTGCCCCGCTGCCGCGTTCGCTCGCCCGGTTGGCAGGGCTGCCACCGCCGCCGCCGCTGGGCTCGCCGCTCGCCCCGCGCCGCGTTCGCTCGCCCCGCGCCGCATTCGCTCGCGCCGCGCCGCGTTCGCTCGCGCCGCTTTCGCTCGCGCCGCTTTCGCTCGCGCCGTGTTCGTTCGCGCCGCGCCTCGCTCGCCCCGCGCCGCGTTCGCTCGCGCCGCTTTCGCTCGCGCCGCGCCTCGCTCGCGCCGCACCTCGCTCGCGCCGCGTTCGCTCGCGCCGCGTTCGCTCGCGCCGCGCCTCGCTCGCCCCGCGCCGCGCCGCGCTCGCCCCGCGCCGCGTTCGCTCGCGCCGCTTTCGCTCGCGCCGCGTTCACTCGCACCGCGTTCGCCCGCGCCTCGCTCGCCCCGCTGCCGCGTTCGCTCGCCCCGCCGGCGGGGCTGCCGCCGCCGCCGCCAGGCTCGCCGGCCGCCCCCTCCTGTCTGCACCGCCGCCGCGTTTCCTCGCCCTGACCGGCACTGCAGGCCCCCGCACCGCCGGGCTCCCCCACGCTGCTGGCCCCGATTCTGCTGGGCTTCCCCCGCTGCCAGGCAGCCCCACCCGCCGGCCTTCCTGCTTCTGCCATGCTCCCCTGCACTGCTAGCCCCAGTTCTCCCGGGCTCCCCCGCCCTGCTGGCCTGGGCTCTGCCGCCCCCCGGCCCCGCCCTGCTGGCTCAGGCTCTGCCGCCCGCCCCCCACACTGCTGGCCCCGCCTCTGCCAGGCTTTCCCACCTCAGCCGGGGCCGGCCGGGCTCCAGCTTGGCTTGGGGCTGCCGCGGGCTCTCACTTCCGTGTTGGCAGCTTTTAGAATTTTGTTAATGTATTAGCCGCCCCGGAATATTGGCCGCACTTCCGGGTTTCCACCAAAATTTTGGTCAAATTGGTGCGGCTTGTATTCGTGAAATTACTGTACAATCTAATAGAAATAGTGAAAATGTAAAACAGGAAAGTAAGAACACTGGAGGTTTACACTTATATTTAAACCTCCATGGTGATGTTCTCCTGTGATTTAACTGACCAAAAGATATCAAAAATATTGAATTTACAATTAAGAAAAATCCAAATAAGTTGTTATAATGAATGCTATAATGGTGGGGATTTTTCATGCCCTTCTAAATATAGCTAAATTTAAAATTACCTTTAAAATTTTGAAAGACTGTATGACACTAAATTTGAAAGACTGTATGACACTAAATTTTGACAGAAATAACTAGTTAGTACCTGCAGCAAAAATTGCAAACACACACCAACACAAACATTCCAAAATATTCTCATATTCTCTATGGTTAAGGCTTGGCTAAATACTTCTTGGGGAAGGCCATACATGAACTTCATCCTAGTCTAGTTCTTCAAACTGTATTTTAAGTTGACACAAGGGTTGAAAAAAGAGTAAATTTTTATCGCCACATGACAACAAATGCAGTTAAGGAACAAATGAGATATGTTGATAGCTTTGTTTACAGTAAGACACTCAGTAGACACATGAAACAAAGTTCTGCTAGTCCTTTGTGAAATAATTTCTGTTTTATGGTATTTTCCTTTGGCACAATTGACAAGTCACACTCCTCAACATGTCAACCCATTCAGAGCAAATGGTTTCCGTGACTCAAATGAAGCACAGGAAGTTAAAGATTTTTTTGTTACTGCTTTGTTTTGTTTTCCTTTTTAATAAAAGTAAAACCTTCTAGAGAGACTAAGTGAGAAACTATTTTAAAAAAGGCAAACTTACCTTCCAAAGAATTTCACAATTGGGGTAACAATAATGGCACCCACAAGGCCTCCGATGGCAAAAATAGAAACAGTTATGGACCAGAGGAGTGTCAGCGTGCCTTCATCCACTGAGAAGCCATATCTCCTCTCCCAAGTTTCATTGTAAAACTTCTTGATGTACTGAAAGAAAATACATCATAAAAATAGGTGCGAAAAATAAAAAATGAAAAACCAACAAAAAACCACACACTTTAGGAATACAATTGAGAAAAACAGAATTAAAAACCAGAAACCCCCAGGAGCTTTCTTGCAGGAATCTCTCTTGTTCTTCTATCACCCTCCTCCGAAAAATGTGGCCTCATTTATAGATACAACTGCAATCAAACTGAATCAGTCCAAGCATACACGCATAGAACTACAAGGCAGTACCAAACCAGGTGGGGGAAAACCCCACAGGCAGATAAGAATGTCCAGGATGAGATCACTCTTTAGTCTTTAACATACCAAAGTTCACACTCTTCCACTTTCCTCACATGAGCACAACTACAGGTTTTTGAAGGATGCCTTCTTAGAACTTCCCTGATGTTTAATTAGACTAAGTTCTGCATCTTTTTAAAAGGTAAAGAAATCATAGCTACAGGACAGCATTTTAACAGCCTATGTATTGCCTACAGAGACATCACCTATTTACTTTCTACTTAGTCAAGTTTCTTTGTTTTTATGCTGCTCCCATTTCAAAACCAAGGAAATGCCACCGTGGTGCCTGATGCTCTGGCCAGGATACAGCACCAGGAAGTTGCAGTCAGTACAGCAGAAGGGCACAACATACTTGGGAAAAGCTCTCAAGCTCTACAGTATCAAAAGTTTAATCCTGGCACTTCTTCACAGTTTCTTCTCTGATTTTCTTGAGAATGTAACAGCTCCTAAATTATCCTGGGACAGGACTCAACATAATAAGTCACCATCTTCTCCTTGCTCAAACAAGGGACTTCAAACTTTACCTGAAGTCTGGCCTTGGACACATGAAATATTCTCTTTGAGAGTTTTTAGTTTGAATCATCACCTCTCCATCTATAAAATATCTAAGGAAGGTGAAGGTAAAATATACAATTTCCTGTCTTCCATCTATCAAATTTCTAGTAAACTTCTTGTACCCTGAATTAAAAGGAGAACAGGGTTATTTCTCCCATTCTATTGTAAATGTTTCTAAGCATACAGGGAAAAAACTATATAAAAATAATTTAAAGAAAATTTTAAAAAATAAAAATAAAATTAAAAATAAAATCAAAAATAAAAATAAAAATAAATATAAAAATAAAAATAAAAATAAAAAGTCAATTTGGTGCTTGAATAATTTAGAAGTCTCACAGTAAGATTCCAAATGAATCTGCCATTAAATCAAGTACTAACATCTTTGTTTTTTAATGCAAATATTCAGATTATATTTAGATCCAGACATCTTGTCTATTTGAAATTAATTTCTGATAGTAATGAATACTAAGAGAAAACACTTTTAGAACACTATTAGCATTTCTTGTTAATGATAATGGCTAAAAATAGTATGTCAATTACTCTTCTCTTGTGCTATGACTAATTTTATCAGCATAGCAAATATTCAAGAAAAGAAAGTTCAAACTAAAACACTCACTAATAACAGATAGATGAATGTTCTGACATGTGCTAGCACCTCTCTCTGGACTCCCACTGCCAATAAATATGAAGCTACAACCTGCACAGAGGTTTTCAGAAGATGCACATGAAACAAAACAAACCAAGTGGACAAATCCACTGGAATTGAATCCACTGAATTCTGTGTAAAAGCTCCTTTGGGATTTTGATCAGAACTCGCAATAATACTAAAGGAATAAACCTGTATACAAAATTTTAGCCCCTAAACAAAACCTACAAAAATGGTGGCTGACTGATATCAGTATCTTCTCTTCCCAGCTGCCTCAGTTCATTGTGATAGTAGTGCTGGGATGAGAAAGAGAAGAGGAATATAAGCAATATATAAAATTTTATATATACGAATCAAATGGATATATTTTAAAAACAAGAGAGATAATTTCCTTGTCTCACCCATGGTTACAGAGGTCATTCAAACACAGTGACAAGTACTGAGGCAGCTGTCACAGCAGGCTGCATGTTTGTGCCACAGGACCTCAGAGCTGCAGCCTCCTGCAGGACGAGGGCAAGGGCTGCGAAGCAGAAAGTCGTGGGGACTTTGCTTCCCTCACAGAGCACAAAGCACATCATTGTTTCACAGGCATTGCCCACAATCAGTCCACGAAGTGAACTGCAGAAATTCGGCTCAGAAAAAGACAGCTTCATCTTGTATTCAATTAAATCTTTTGTCTTCCTACTGCCAAGTGCTCCCATATGTTTTTAATAAATTCTGGTAAGTCTTTGAACAAGCCCATGGAAACTTGTAATTCTGGGTTTCACAGGGAATCATACCTGTGATGGGCCATGCTCTTTCCCACAAAACTACAGGGAACTGAGTGGGAAGCAATCTTAACTCTGAACAAAGTATGTGCAGCTTATTTTCCCCCTTGCAACCATCAGGAAGTTGGACTAAGTCTGCCTCATGAGATGACCTGAAGTAAAGCCCACCAGTGAGAACTGTAGGAGAATTCCCCTGTGATTTGACAAGCTGGCACAATTTGTGACACTGCAAGAAAATGGACACAAGAATTTACAAATAGTTCTTCAACACATCAGTCTTAAATTAACTTCCTTCACTCGTCAGCTCCTACTGACATCCTGCTGACATGCTCAGTTCAAGAATCCTAGAAACATCCTGTGATTTAGTCAACTGTCATTATCATGCCTTTTCCCCCTACTTTTCAAAGGATTATACAGCCCTTCTCTAAGGACTTCAGCATCAAGAGGAATTTTACTGAAGTAAACAGGTGCAGAAGATACCCAGCATCCTACAAAGAGGACAATCTGACAATGTTGGCTGTAAGCTGCATGAGACCTCAAGAAGCTATTGATCCTACCAAGTTAATAAATGAAACTCAGCTTACAACTTGTAGGAATTACTGCATTCCCAGTAAACCTCTTACAAGGCTGCTTTCATGTACAGCTACAAGATACTCTGCTTTGGTGTTTCTCAGTCATCTCATATCAGTATTCCCAAAGGATCATCTTGCAGCAGACTGATTTGGTAACACACAGGTGAAAACAGAGGGGGCAAAGGTTCCTTTTCTTGCGCTGCAAGAAGCACAGCTTTGATGTGGCTCACTGTTCCCCACCATGGCTATGACCTCAGCCTGTGCTCTTCCCCTCGACCTGGTCACTGCAGCTCCGAGGACAGGGACAGGAAAGGGGTCTGTTGTAGGCAAATGAATGACACACATTAATCCTGGAGCTAGAGAGAGGGCCAGAGGACAGAGTGGTATTTTATTCTTGAGCTACACCTCTTCTTTGTCATTAGGATTCCTTAGCCCTAGCTGACGAATGGTTTAACATGAAGAAGAGAGATATGAAGTTCTCAATGTACCTCTGAAACCAAGGGAGACTTCCTGCATTCCTGTAATGGTATGACCAAAGCCATCAGTATAGTGCCCAGTTTTAGCCCAAAAGCCACACTAAAGACTTCAAGCAAAACCAGACAACCCTGGAAGTGTTATTAAGTACAAAACCTGGAATTTAGCATTTGTCACAGGGTTGCATCATCAACCTTCCTGCCCATATCACTGTAATCTATTGCATGGTTCAGAGAACTTTGTGAGTGCTGCCAAGGAACTCATCCCATCATCCTTTCTTTCCCTTACTCCTGCAGAAAGTGACAGGAAAGCTCTGACTACCAGGACAGCCCATTTTTAATATGGTACTTAAAAGTTTAGAAATCGTTCTCACTGCTCTGTTTACAGCCCCAAGGCAGTGCAGGAAGGATTTTTCCATCAGGACAATCAATACCACTGCTCACAGAATTTCAGATTCTTGCTGATTTTTTCTAAGCTATGTTTATCCTCTGATGGCTGCAAGGTGATGCTTGAACATGTCATGCTAACATCCAATTTATCCAGCCTTGAGTTACCAGGAATTCAAAGAAAACTCCCAGAAGTTATGAAGTGAACAATTAAAAATTTCTATAAGCTGAGTCTCTTCCTACTCCTTTGACTCAACTGTTCACCAAATAAAATCCACATATGAAATATAAATTTTGAAAAATGTTCCTTTCATTGTTTGCATAAATAGTGCATCCAGCTTTAACATGAAAAAACTGTTTAGGTGGAAATCTAGCCACATATTTTAATAGGAGGTTTTCATAAAAGAAGGAGCTTAGCTTTGGAAAGGAACTGTTTTGAGATGGAATTTCCACAGTTAATTCCAAATATTTACTAGCTACTTTTCAAAATAATGTTGCTTGAAACTTCACTGAATTTCTTCCTGCTGCGCTTGACTGAATTGAGGGTCTCTAGACAACCAGTGTAAAAACAAAATGTTCAGATTTCCATTTGTAATAACTGATGCTTTAATGAAATCCCTACAAATTTTGTACACTGATTTCACAGTGCTCTATTCATCAAATCTATCCCACATGTTGCAGCCAATAGGTGGTCAACCCAGAAGCTTAAAATTCAGAACCAAACAAGGCATCACGAAAGCTCAGAAGAGGAGGCCCATTATTTAAGAGGAAATCAGAAGATTATTTATAATATCAGTACTATGGGAATGAAATGTTGTGCAACCCTCTAGAATTGAATGATGTGAACAGAAGTTGCTGAACATGTGCGTGCAGCTACTGAATACTCACCAGTCAGATATTAAAAATAGTTTATCGCATAAAAGTGTGCAAGAAGATTCAGGATTAGCTTGGATCTGAGAGAATGAGAAGCAAACCATGTGCACTCATTCATGTCCACAGCAGCATTTAGCTCTCTGAATTCATGTGGATAACCCATGGGAAGCAGAAAGAAAGTTTTGGGCAAAGGAACGTTACTATATGAGATTTAATCCCCTTCTAGAATGTAATCAGGAGTACAAAGGCAGGATGCTGAGGAGTACAATAGTTGGACAAGGCTGCCCTCTACTGATATTAAATTCCAGTTTAGTCCGTCACTTACCACTGCGGGAGCGTTCACCACCGACAGATTGTAACCATAAAGAAAAGACGACCCAAAAGCACCAGTTAAGGAGGCTAGGATAAGACTTCCAGACCAATTCTGAAAAACAAAGAAAATAGGCAGTCATTTTTAATACACTCAATGTACCTCAGGTTTTAAACTCTCCTTAGTATTTTGCAAGCTCCTGCAGGCAGATGTCCTTGCTGCAGAATAACAGCCTGAAACACTGTCCCTTGCTCAATCTGTCACATTTGAAGTGACAGCATGTCACTTAACATCTACGGAGGCATAAGTGAACATTTGAACTTCTTTCAACCTCGTGCAGTTCTGTTGCAAGCATTCTACCAGCTCCCACTCCAAAAAGTAAAATGCTGGGGAAGCATAATCTCAGCAGAGATTGTTGACAGTATATCAGTGACACACTGAAGTAAGGTATAGCATATATATGGTACAACAGGTCTGTGGGTAGATCTGACTTGGATGAAAACTCATGAGATGGTGTGTCCCCCCACCATAAGGATTAATGAAATTGTGATCAAAAATATTAAAATTATGCCTACAAGCTAGGTTTTGTCATCTGAATGCAAGTTTCCAACATTATCTTGTTGCCACACACACTCTTCAGTGCCCTTTTTCCCAGTGGCACACCTGTACTTCCCCTCCTCAGGTCTCCTCTCCTCATCCTCCTCATTCTCTTTTTAGCCTAACTCTACAATTTCTGCTGCCACATCAGTAAATGTTGAATAAAAGGTGGAACTGCTTTGATTTGAGAGATTTTACATTCCTTTGTAGCTTCCCCAGTATTGCTTTCTGCCCCTCACTTTTCCTGCAGGATTACAGAACGCAGCAGAAGAGCCCGTTCCCAGCCATTCCCAAGAGACACTGAAGTCAGTGTTTTGGTGACTGGTCAATTGCAAATGCCATTGTGTAGATAATGAAAGATAACTCTGAATGTGTTAAAATGGATGCATTTTTAATGTGTTTATAATTTTAAAAACAACTATGAAAGGAACATAGAATTTCAGGCACAGTTCACTGCTATTTATGCCCAGCCTCCTCACTCACTGAAGCCTCAATCCTTTCAAAAGCAGTAAGATCTGGTTAAGCAGGCCTAAGAAACTCAGCTGCAGTTATATCACCCACCACACCACAACAGGTTAATGAGTGAATACATTCTGTCAACTGCACAGAGCTGTGCGCTGGCTTTGGAAAATGCAGGTCCTGAGCCTGAAGGAGGTTTGTGCAGGTGGCTCATGGCATAGCTGCAGTGACAGTGGACTGGAACAAGCTCCACCAGCCTTGCAGGCACAGCAGGGAAGGTGAACACACCAGGGCTGTTGGCATATGCCAGAGCTCCTGTGCCGCACTGTTGGCATGGACTCTGCCGCCTGTGGAGAGGGGATGAGACACCCAGGTGCCAGGGTGAGGAGCAGTGTTCAACCCAGCACAAGGGGGGTCTGCCATGCTCATAGCTGCCAGCAATGAGCGTTCAAAATGCACCCTGTAGGATGGCTGAGTGTTTTTAACTTCTTCCACATGATGTGGGAACCTTTTAAGAGATTACACAGTTCATTAACCAGCCTGTTTTTGGTCAGGTCAGGAGGAAATGTGCAGGGGGCAAAAAGCCTTGTGTAAGAAATATATCCTGCTGAGATCATTACATAAGCCAAACACAATTTGTTATTATTAGTCAGCTCCTTAAAATGAGCCTGCCACACACACACAGACTTGGCACCATTACCTTGTTAACAAAATGTAGAAATTTGACATAAGGATTTATTTAACTTCTGATGATAACACCTCGTATTAGGTGCTTATTATCTCTCTGCTATGCACAAGCATTCCTGCACTTAGAAGAAATTGCTACTACTCTGAATGAATGATGCTGGAGAAAATAGTTCTGGTGGTCTACCAGGCTGCTCCCAAAGGGTTCACAAACAATAAGCACGAGTTCCCAAGTTATGCAGTAATCTTGATGAAATATTTCTAAAGGGCTCTACTGCAACAGTATTAGACATATCAGAAAATCCTTCAAGTGAAATTATTTGGAACATATAGCCTAATAGTCATTAAAAGAGCCAATGAATGCACAAAACTTTCAGTACAGGTAAATTATTTGCACGTGAAGCTAAGCGGAAGATAATGCAGGGCAAATCATAGAAGTGCTTAGAAAACCTCACACTGTAATAACTGGGTTTAGAAACGTATTCAGTACTACTAAGTTTCTAAGTATATAGGCTGCTGCAAAAAAACCTCAGGCTCGCTCAGTTTGGAGGTTTTGGAACTCGGAGCACGAACTTCAACTTCTCCATGACCTGTCTCCTTGTTCAGTATTTTAAATATTTGCTCAGGTTTCAGCAATACCAGATAAAGACAAAAGCAAAATGAAGCAAGAATGCAAAAAAAAAAAAAAAAAATCAAAAATCAAACTGTTGCTCAAAAAAAAATTTACCCTGTGGCAACATTAATAAAAGGAAAGGAAAGATAAACACAACCCATAGTGTCTTTTAAAATGTCCAGGAAACAAGAAGGCAACCACGCCTCCTCCATAGGTGCTCCTTGGCTTCACGGTCGTGCGTGTGCTCACGCGTCGCTGCTGCCAGCCCGGGGGCAGGAGCGTGTGACCGTCACCACAGCAATGAGAGCTCAGCCAGGAAAGCTGCATGTCAGCTCACAGAAACACCTGCGGATACCCGAGGACTGCTTACTAGTGAAAGCCCATATTTTTGGTCTAATCACAGATCCCAGGGCATTGTGGTCTGTGTCTGTAGATGCTTTTCATAATTCCAGTTCTTGTTCAATATGCAGTGAAGTATTTGTGTTGGCTACCATGAGTCTCAAATTGTATTTTTTTTTTCATTTACTACATGACAGTTTGCATTTCAGTTTTCTAAACACAGTTTAGAGTATTGTACTTTGGTTAGTTACGGCCCCCTCCTCAAACAAAAATGAAACACAGTTGTTAGTGGTAAACACTGCACACATGAATAAGGAAGTTAAATCTTTTGGAACAGATATTGCTGATCGACACCGGAAGGCTGGACTCTGGAGTGCCATACTGGGGATACCTCACTCGGACCCAGGTCCCGCGGACCCGGCGCGCTCCGGCAGCCCTGCCCTCGGGGCTGCGGGCGATGAATGGAAACCTCCATCCCTCTCTGCCTGGCCCTGCCCTTGCCCTGAGTGCCTGCCAGCACGGGTGGTCCTGGGGAGCAGCGAGGGAGCAGCAGCAGCCCCCTCGCCTTGCTCCGCTCTCGCCGGCCAGCGCTTCACCCGCGGCGGCGGCGGCTGCGCTCCCCGGCGGGCGCCCCGCGCTCACCCCCGCCCATCCTCCGGGTCCCGGCTCGGCCGCTGCGATGCTTTTAGCTCACCCACCACCGGCCTGCCCTGCACCGGTGCCAACAACTTTCCGAGCAGGGAAGGGTTGTGCAACCTGAGCTCCGCCTGGGAACACAGGGGCTGCTACTCCGGCTCCCGCAGCCTCCGCGCACCACCCTCCCCACCACGGCAGAGACGATCGGAATCGCCCCCTCTCCCGTTAATCCTCCCTGAGACGTGGGCAGCGCAGGCCGAGCTTCCCCACCCGCCCCGCCGGGCTCGCTCCCGCTCCGCGGTAAGGGCTGAGGCGTTCCCGCAGCACGGAAAGCCGCCCCGCGTTACTTACGCCCCGGCGGGTGCGGCCGCCGCGCTCCGCTCCGCGCTGCACCAGCGTGTGCGCCTCGGGCTCCGCCGCTCCGGCCATGCCGCCTCCGCACGCGCGCAACGGCCGCGCATCGCCGGGGCAGCGCGGGGCAGCGCGGGGGCGGGCGGGGGGCGGCGGCCGTGTGCCTGCCCCTGTCACTGCCCTGTCACTGCCCCTGTCACTGTGCCTGCCCCTGTCACTGCCCCTGTCACTGCCCCTGTCACTGTGCCTGCCCCTGTCACTGCCCTGTCACTGTGCTTGCCCCTGTCACTGCCCTGTCACTGCCCCTGTCACTGTCACTGCCCTGTAGCTGTACCTGCCCCAGCCACTGCTCTGCCCCTGTCACTGCCCTGTCACTGCCCCTGTCACTGTGCCTGCCCCTGTCACTGTGCCTGCCCCTGTCACTGCCCCTGTCACTGCCCTGTCGTTGTACCTGCCCCAGCCACTGCCCTGCCCCTGTCTCTGCCCCTGTCACTGCCCCTGTCACTGCCCCTGACACTGCCCCTGTCACTGCCCCTGTCACTGTGCCTGCCCCTGTCACTGCTCTGTCGCTGTGCCTGCTCCTGTCACTGCCCCCGTCACTGCCCCTGTCACTGTGCCTGCCCCTGCCCCTGTCACTACCCCTGCCCCTGTCACTGCCCCTACCCCTGTCACTACCCCTGTCACTGTGCCTGCCCCTGCCCCTGTCACTGCCCTGTCGCTGTGCCTGCCCCTGTCACTGCCCCTGCTACTGCGCCTACCCCTCTCACTGCCCTGTCCCTGCCTCTGTCACTGCCCTATCCCTACCCCTGTCACTCCCCCTGCCCCTGTTACTGCCCCTGTCCCTGCCCCTGTCACTCCCCCTGCCCCTGTCCCTGCCCCTGTCACTCCCCCTGTCCCTGTCCCTGCCCCTGTCACTGCCCTGTCCCTGTCTCCCGGGAGGGGACAGAGCCGGTGCCCGGGCTGCGGACAGGACTGGAGCGATGGGGAGCACAAGCTCGGTTCTGTGCGTGCTCACACATAACTTGGGAGAATGTGCCCGCCCGCCGCCGTGCTGGGGCTGCCCACGGGCCCTGTCCCGCGCTGGGATTTACCCAGCAGGGCAGGTAGGGCAGGGGAATGTCGCGACTCGGTGTCCATCGCGGCCCCACCGCCGAGTGGCACTGGGGCTGGGGGACCACGGCTTGAAGGGGCCCCTGCCGCGGTCCCGGCTGGACACCTGGGCAGCCTTTCGGGGACCAAAACTCTAGACTGAGGCGGGGAAGAATTTGTTGCCGAGGCTGGAAAGTGAAGGTACCTCAAGACTTGTAGCCAATCAAGGTGTTAAAGATGTTTCACAGCCTTAGGAGGTTTAGATCTGACATGCCACACTACTGCTGTGTTAAGGATGGGAATTAGACATGCCACCTGGGGAAGATAAAAGCTTTCAGCTATTATATTTGAAGGTACATACTTGCAATCATGGAATTTTGAACTGCTAAGAGTTAAATGACACCTTCTAGGTGGCAATGATGGGTATTAAGTGCATCTGGGAATTGTCCCCAAGTGACTGTAGCAGGTATCAGTGTAAATCTGAGCTGTTTTCGTTTCAGATACGTTACATACCCCAGAACTAGCTTACAGCTCTCAAAGACTTAGTAAGTAATGCCACTGAGCAATGGAGGCTGGAAAGCAGTTTGGAGTGTCATTGGTTCAGATCAAGATGACCAGTGTTTGAACAGGAAGCCAGACGCTACTCATTAATGTGTACAGTTATTGTACATGTTAATAGAAGATCTGGACAACATTATAATATCTGAATTGTTGTGAGCAGTAGAAGAGTCAAGTTAGGAGAATCAAACCCCTGGAATATATATGCCGTATTTGAGATGAATCAGACACCTGTGTTTCGTTTTGTTTCATGTTAAATAGCAGTGCAAATTCTTCTGTTCATACTCAAATCAAATACCACGGCTACATGTGATTAATATGTACATAATTTCTCACCTTAGCACAAAATTTTTTACCCTTTCCAATCACTATTGGTTAGTTACAGAAATGAAACCTATGCTACCCAAAAAAAAAAGAAAGGTAACTATTGATAAAGATTCAAAATACTTATTTCATAATAATTTTCTTCTTCCCGTCTCCAAATAGCAAACAAATGCCTTAACAGAAGATTTGATGAATTCACTCACCACTTTTTTCTTCACTGCATTATTTTCTTTTGTCATGCCGTTGCTTTGCTGCTTGTTCTCCATTCTGTTTCCTTGTTAAATAATCGCTGAGAAGGAAAAGAGGGAAAATTGTGCTACTGTTCAGGAGAGAAAAAAGATACAGGCTCTTTAGTAGACATGCTGTCACTATTACAGGAGGAACATCAGACCCACAGCAACTACAAAAGAAGTTTAGTCAGTCAGGTGGAACTACATTACTATGGCTGAGTTCCAGCCAGGGCATTTGGATTAATTGTTGGTGTGATTCTAATGATTATTAGACCTTATACTAGCTAGGTCATTGCGCATTTGCAAAGGAGGAGTCCATTTATTTACTGTTCTGTCAAGCAAATTCTTGGCTGTACATCACCATATGTACCTAAATAATGTTAAAGGGCATTTTAGTCTTAATTTATTGAGAAACTAAACTTGTTTCTGGTGTTTCAGAGAGGATCTGATGCTATTATTTACATGCTGCTTCATTGCATGATCTTGGGCAGTCCACCAGTTTGTTCAGTTAAGTTGGAACATGGATTACTGTGTTATTCTGCTTCAACATCTTGAGATGACAGTGCCTTTCAAGATTTTTGCCTATGTGGCCATTATGGTAATGATGGATCCAGTCCTGAATACAAGTTGTCTTCCAGACAGGAGTCTACAAGATAGTGAGCTATGAGAGGGGGGAAGTTTGGTGAAGCAGCACGCTGGATTGTTAAGGCCATCACACTTACAAGAGGTTTTTAGGATGAAATCATTTCTGTGAGACATTGGCAGTACTGGGGCCATTATATCAGATGGTTCCAAGCAATCAGTCTGAGCTTTTGAGTAAGAGAAACCAGAGATATAACAACATCCTAGAAGCACTAAAGCCAAGAAAATTTACCTTCTTCCCTCTCTACCTAACAGTGCAATCAATACTAACAACCTGCAAACAACCTCCTTTTCCTCTGCTTCAAGGGGCCTTAGGACAATTCCTAAAAAATTGTTCTTCAAAAAGAGCTTTCATGGAAATGTATTTCACTTTATAGAAGAGAGGCTTAGTCTCATCAAGCAGATCTCCTGTCCCATGCCACATTCAACAAGTATATGAAAAATAATGTCATGACCTGCTCACTGAAGCTCCCACATCCCATACAGATTTCATATATGGATAATGCAGATAATTAAATTAATGAAGGTTCTGACAGAGCACAAACAAAGCATCATCAAACTGGAATTTAAAGGCTGGCAAGATAAAGACTATTTGGGTCATAGCACTGAGACAGAAATGGCAGTCAGAAACAATCTGCTAAGAATCTAAGGAGACATAACCTCACAACCAAGCCACAAGCAGGGGTAGCTTCTGTCTGCCTTCCCTCACTGAACTTATTTTTATGAGGCTGAATTTATTTCAGAACCTCTTTAAAACATTTTAAGATATTTCTGTTGTGTCTGGAAAGTTTAATTGCTAGCAATGCACCATCAGCATAACTGTTAAGATTGAGCTATCCTTCCTATATTTCAGGTAACGTTTAAGATATCAACTTGTCTATAGCAAAAGGAATTTTACCATATCCAGAACAGACATTCTAGTTGATGCAAAAAAAAAGAAATCTGGACTGGGGATGGAGTAGAAATCCCTGAAATCCTGCATGGATTTGTCAATGTTATTTTTCCATCTTATTGACTCGTGTGCAAGGAGGAGAGACATGATTTCAGCAAACAGAAACCTGATCTTCAGATTGCAGAGTGCAACAAAATTTAAGGAAGTGATGATCCACTTAGGGGAATGAAAAGCTCATATTTGCTCTGATGCTGTTGTTTACAACTTACTGAAAAAATTTAATTGATAATGTGGAACAATAAAGTTGCTGAAGTTGTCAATCCAAATATATTAATTCATTATTTTTTAATTTGTCACAGCAGATTAGATTTTTCTGCTCCATAACTTGTACAGTTAGTCAGGAGGTGACTCACAAATCAGGAAGGGCTCATTTACGTCAGGCCAGGGTACATCTTCCATTTCAGCTACAGTTTGCTTATCTGCTCATCCAACAGTTTGTTTAGCAATGTATGGGTTGAGTTCACTGGTAGGAGACGGAATCCAACGGAGTCCTATGAATTGTTAGCCTTGGCAAGAAAGGCTCAGCAGTTCACAAAAAAGGAACATTATGACTGGCACAGCAAACTGACTTGGGAGAGGTATGAATAAACCTACTGTAATCCAGGTTTAATTTTGAACTTCTGTTGAACATTCAACTTTCATTTACTGACTGCAAGTCAGGAGAAAGAAAAGCTGTTGGAAAGCTGTCGTGTTCAGAAAAAGCAGATAGGCAAAGGGAGTAGTTCAGGTGAACTAAGATTCCAAACAGCCATATTTGCTAAGTAAGATGATGAAATCACCAAGGAGATGACCACCTCAGAAAAGCTAGTTAAAGGACACAGATGTTAAAAAGCCCAACAAAACCAAGCCAGACTAAGAAGTGTATAAAACCTGGACTAGAACAATTATTGTCCAGTCTGAACATAAGGCTCAGTGGCCAGTGAGGGCCCATTTGACATCTTCATCAGATGAGCATGGACTAACACCAAGGCCCCAGTCACTCCACCCAAAGCAAAACACAAACAAGCTTCAGGTAGTTTGTTTGTGATATAAAAGATTCTCCTGTCGTAAGTTCCTTGTGATGGGCATGCTTCCCTATCTGTCTCCCAAGTACAAATTACACTACCTGCATAGAAAAATAATGTCTATGTCAACATTGCACTACTATGGACAGGAGAAATGTGGAAGAGCAGCCTCTAGCTGACAAAATTCACTTGTAATTATACACTAGTACAACCTCTCAAGGTTGAAAAGGGCTTTCCACTCCTCAGGACACCCCTCTCTCAACTGTAGCACAGAATAGTTTGCTTTCTTTTGAAAGCAGGAAAAAAGAAGCACCAAGAGAGACAACACCACAGTAAGGTGTGAATGGCAAAGTCTGGAAAACATACTGGTGTAAAAATTACCCAGAGAGACCCAATAAGTCTTATTGTCCATGCTAGACTGACATCTAATAATTTTTGCCTTTGGGAGGCAAAATTGCCCACTAAAACAACTCTGGCAAAAGAGCAGGGAGGAGAAAAATTTTGCCTTTCACTCTTATTCAATAGCTTGTGTGCTGCTATCTTTTTTCTAGTCAGCTATAGCAGAAGTTTTCTATGGCTGAGTGCTTGTGCCTTTCAAAAATGGAGCTGTTCTTGCAGTGAAAGAGATGCAAGCTGGGGACTTGCCTGTGCTTCCCGACAGATGTACCTGCCCCTAGTTTATGGTGTGTACTGCAGTGAACATGCTCCTCTCCCTGGTACTGTGAAGCACACACACACACTCACATAAAAGAAATACACCATTGATTAATTAAAAGATTGATTAATAAGAGCATCCAATGTGAAGAACACATTTTGAGTTTCTGTGTCCCCAAAGCAGTAATAGTTTATGTATTAGATCCTAGTAAGTGACATAGATATCTGGTTTAAATATGTACCATGGAACTCCATTAAGAACTGAAGGGATTATTTTTTCTCAAGCAGTTTTGTTAATCTAGATCTATTCTGATTGTAGTGAGAATATACAAGTCAATGCTTCTTATACTGTTTATTAAAAATATCTAGCAGTACCAATATTAAAATACCATTGATGGAATCAGATGGGGTATGACTTTAGTCAGACACAGAGCATTCCTATGGTACTGAACTATTTAGAAAAAGTTATTCTCAAATACTGTAGACACTCCAGCTCCCAGAAATACTTGTCTTGGAAGTGATTAGGTAAAATAGTGGAAAAAAACCACTTATGTCTTTTTTTCCCTGTGCTTGTAGTATCCATCCTAAATGTAGTATCCATTTTGCCTTTCTGAAATGATGAATTATTATATTTTCATTACAATATTTCATAGGAGTCACAATCTGATCTCTTATACCGAGAAGTGGAAAGATTAAGTTTCTATCTCAAAGTGAAGTGTTGTGTTGCTGGTTTGTTGCTGGTTTTGATGGATTTTTATAAAGAATTCTGGTGAAAATTAAAACTATTTTCTATAGAAATGTGTTACACTAGGAGAGGAAGACAAATTTCAGAGTTAATGACTAGTTACATAGAAGCTGAGTACTTGACTAGTGCAGGAAATTATTTGTTTATAAATTTCAAAACATTAGTTTATACCAAGATAAATCTATTCTTCCCTCCCCAAGTCAACCCCTTGAGAACATTGTCAAATTTGCTGTGAACTTCTAGATGCTACTCACCACTTGTCTGAAGTATTCTCCACTTCCAGTGAAATTCAGTGCACTTCAGAAGCAGTCCTCTTCAGGCAGCTGTTGCCTTCTTCTCTAAAACAGGGGCAACTAAGTCACTGAATTAAATGTAAAGCCAGATTGAACTCTTTTATACCATTTCAGTAGCAATAAATAATTAACAGTAAAACCAAAGAATAGTATGACGCTGCAGCTGGAATTTGTGCAATGTCTTTTTTGCCCAATAGAAAACAAACTGCCTTGTATGGCTGTGATACCCTACACGAGGTCTTTGTTTCAGGTACCACAGACCGTGAAAAAGCTTTCCTTCCTAAATTTGAACCATTAGACATTTGAAATGCAAGTGCCTAAGGCTAGGACTTGCATTTTTATACTTTTACCTGATTACAAGTGACTATACTGAAGAACACCCACAACATTCCATGAGCTATAACAGCTTTCAGCAGTGATGTCTTGGGCCAATACTCATAGTTTTAACAGTGCCTAGTACCTGAGAATGTGAATGGTGTGATGGTACTTGGGAGGAGCCAAGACTCCCTTTACAAGACTATAGAAGGCTGGGACAGTACTGCACAGAACACACTGTACAGTGATTAACCTCTCAGTAGTTAACAAAAACTCTGCTCTTCTGGCTTTGTGCCATAGACAGGAGCTCCATATCAGTGTTAGTTTAAAAATTGAACAAAATATGTATCAGGACAAGGGTGTAGCAATTATAAATTCCTTACATCCCAAAGCTAAGAAAGATAAGAACACTCCATTTTGAAAACGTGCCATCTCTTTTGGCTCTTCCCTGCTGGTACAAGTTTTGCCCTCTTGGAAAATTCGAGGTATGTTAAATCAGTCTAATCAGCATTTTTCTAAGGACCTTGATAGGTAATTTAGTTGGATTATTCCTGAATTTGCAGGTGTTATCCAAGATACGTTAGGTAGAGGATCAGCTGTACAGAGGTGAGTTGGCTGAAACTAAACTCTGGCTGGGATTTGAAGTAACCTTGTTCTTTTGGGGAAAGTGGGATTATTGAGCATGTGGTACCTGGTTTGTATTTCAAGTTGTGATTGTTCTGGCAGCTCCTACGGATCACCTCTGACCCTCTTACATAAACCTTGCTGAGGTTTTCAAAAGATATTAGCATCAGATTTATTTCAGCTTAGCATAGGCATCCTTCTCCAGTTACAAAATGCTAATCAATTAAAACACCACTTTTGAGCAACAGGAAAGAAGTTCTCCTTAAGATCCCCTAGCATATTTTATGTAAAAGTGTCTATTGGAATCCAATATCTTGCAATTAACAGGAAATACAGTCTCATACTTTAGCTCTATGTAACATGGTGGCTAAAAGAAAGCAAGAGATTCATTCCCTGGAGTGAGAATGAGGGAGCAGACAGGTGAGTTTCAACCAAATCTTGTATCTTAGCTACAAGTGAGAGATGATACCTTCCAGACTTGTAAATGTTTAATTTTCATTCCAAATAATTTACATTTTAATGGAAAATTTTACACCTTTAAAATTAATCCAAGGTGATTAGGTTATGAAAACTAAAACCAAGATGCTCTATTTCCTAGTGGCATCTGTCACTACTGGAAAGGATTTGTTGCTCAGCCTGACTCATGATCAGCGTAAGGAAAAAAAGCAAGAAGGGCTGTAAAGCTGGCATTGCTACATTATGAAACAAATTTTATGTAGTTATGTATGCTTTGGACACACATGCATGTTCAAAGAGCATTAATTCAATGGTCATTGAAGGGCAGCTCATTCTATGATAAGACTAATCCATTCAGACTAGACAAACTGCCTCTTTGATCCAAAGTTTTCCCAAGCTATAGATTCAGATTTATGTTTGCTCTGTCTCATCTTGAGCAAGAATACAAAGAACCCATCTCAAGGGCAACTCACACACACATGACCAAGAAATAGCACAACCAAAACATGAACCTCTTTGTTAGATACCACACAAGAAAGAAATCATAAACAAATCAGAAAAATTAGAATATTACAAGCAAGCCTATGTTAAAAGCTTGTGAAGTGACTATTCAAACAGAAGGCTGTGAAATTTTAATATTCACGATGCTTTTTTTCATTGTTAGGAAGTTGGAAACACAAATGCTAGAGAAAAGGTGATAGCCATTGAGTGTACAGTGTCTGTAACTATGTGTGTGAATGCTCATTCACACATAAAGATGTAGTTGGTTTGTATGTAGATAGCCTTTGGAAATGCAGGATCAGACAGATGCTAAGATTTTGGGTCTACAAAAATGTTCTGATCTAGCAAAAGAGTAGCATACAGTTTCGTTTTAAGCTAATTCCACAGGAAAATTAACCATATGCATAAATACTTTGGTAGTGAAAGAATATCTAGCTGCTCACTTAGTCAAACCACCAAAACTGGAATTTGATGTCTTTATGGCTGCATGTCCTCGATGGAAACGCAGTGCTTCCTGCACTGCTAAAACCACAGTTTTGAGAGAAAAGCCAGGACAGGGACCATTTTTATTTAGTAGTCCTTTCATCTTACAAACTTCAAAGTTCTGAATGTTTATGCTTCTGTACAAAGATATCAAACAGATCTGGGGAGAACAGAACAAGAGTATTAAATATTTTTAAATATTTTTTTGCTGATTTTATATGACAGTTCATTGGATCAGCTAGAGCAAAGTATTTTCCAGCTATTTTGCAAGCAAAAGTGGTTAATAATTACCCTTTGCTGTGTTGGCCATTAGTGTTGTCTTAACCATTTTTTCTTATGTATGCAAGTCTGGTATGTCATCATTTAGCAAAAATCTTATGAGCCATGAGTTTCATGTTTTTATTATGTTAGGGTTATTTCCAACATTACCGTCCATGTAGAGTAAAGCTAGTTAAACCTTTGCAAAGTTATTTCCAGTGAAATCAGCCTAGCATCTAGGTACCACTTAGTAAATGTTGAATTAAATATTGACAAGTGAAGGCTTTTATGTTGTGAGGTCATGCCCTGAGGTAAGACCAGAGCTGCAGCTTTGTACATGTTCACTCCAGGGGGAAAGGAAACACTTTTAACGTAATTTGTGTTATAAAGAAGGATGATGTCACAAAATGAAGCCCTCCTAGGGTACCAAATTTAGCCTCAAACCTCAAAGCAGAGTACCCAGCAACTAAGTTCCTTGCGGTTGAACATCAAAGAATATTTCAAAATTCCTGAGGCCAATGCATTTGAGCAGTGTTACTACACTCAGGAATTGTTTACTACTTCTCTTGAAATCTTCAGAGAACTGGTGATCTTTTTGAAAAATCACTTGAATTTCTAACTTGAATTACAGACCAAGCTCTGTGTTCTGACTCAAGGATCATCCTCATTAAGGTAATGACTTCTAGCCTCAGACATCACTCTTGATCTCTGTGGAGAGGGAAGAATCAAAATGCCTTTGCATGCATTGCAACCTCAGCCAGTCACTAGCTTGCTCAAATCTCGAGTTGCAAGGCTCCAGTCCCCTGAGAGCAGCAAGCACTTCTTGAGCCTGGAGTACACACATTCCTCACAAGGCTGAATGTGCCTAAAAAGGATGCAGAACAAGTCCAGGGTAGAAATATATACTCATGTTACTTTCTTGTGGAAGTCAGTCCTGGAAATCAAGCTAGGAAAATAAACTTTGCCCTATCCAACTGGTCCAACTATTTTAAATAACCCAAATCCCAGCTTTGCTTCAAGTTACAAAACCCTTTTAGTTTGTCTAGATGTAGTTTTAGGTTTGAAGTTTCATTTTTCTTCATCTAGGGACTAAAAATAATCAGAGATGTTTGTGTAACAAACTATTCTCCCATTCTCACATTCATGC
Organism: Catharus ustulatus; assembly: GCF_009819885.2. NCBI lineage: Eukaryota > Metazoa > Chordata > Aves > Passeriformes > Turdidae > Catharus > Catharus ustulatus. The sequence continues at coordinate 62,536,627 of NC_046225.1, read as the reverse complement.
AAGCAGTGGTTCACCATTTATTCTCTTGAAGGTTAAGAGATATTATCAAAGTATTGCCCTCTAAAAGTAGGGGTAGGTAATGTAATACAAAAATAGACTTCAATGTATGTACCTTAATTTGTGTAATTAAATCACAATATGTAAATATGGTAAAATTCTGCATGTTTTGGATGTATGTGTTTTTCTCCCGCTTTGAGCAACCGGTGAATAAAAGACAAAGCTAGTAAGGTAGGTCCTCACTCCACTCTCAAGATTTAGCTCTGATTTCCAGAGGCATTTAAATGTCTTTTGTTGCAGTGTAAAAAATGGCACAAAAAGATGCTTCGTCACACTCAGTAAGTTTCAATTGCATGAACGTAAAGATACGAAACTCCCTTAGATTGCCAAGGCTTATGAAACTCTGGAAAGGCTGGTGGCTGAGGTGCCTGCTTTGCATTTCAAAAGGTATTGGGATCAAAGTCTGTTGGTTATTACCATTTTCAGCTGCTCATGGCAGCCAGCCGTGAGGAAAGCTCCTGGAACAGCGGGGACTCCCCTCCACTTCCCTCAGCAGAGCACGCTATGGCTCTCAGCCATTGTCCTCATCCAGGAAAAACTGATCCAGACCTTTACCCTGACTATGGGCCTGACTAACTCGGACCTGCCTCGTCACTATGGGCTTCCCTGTTGGTGATAGGGCTGTGTCTGCCCCTGATTTGGTGACTTCAGCTGACACCTGAACCCCAGACCTGCCTCATCACTTCTGGCTGAGCCTGATCACTGCTACCAGGTGACTGGAAGTCTAACAAAGAAATTGTCAAAGAAATAGTATCAAACTTGCATAAAAGACACAATTATACCATAAATTCAGAAGCTGTGGACTTGGAGGTACAGGTGAGTTGTCATAACCCATCCCCATCAGGGTGAAACTATCAACCTTGGGAGGAGCAGGGGATGGATGAGGATAATGGAAGGGAGAGGAGCAGGATCTGAGCAGTGTGGGGTAACATTGCTGACACATTGTTGTTCTCTCTTTCTCTGTAATAAGTAGATCTGGACTAATAGCAAGACTCTTAAAATCTCCATTATAGAAACAGGCTCACAATTAACAGTAAATTCTTAATAGATCTAAGGTGTGTTTCCTCTTTGACAATAAAAATTGCTTTGAGCAGTGTTTCTGCTCCATGTTTTTCTGCTCTGAACGCCAGTCATTTGAACTGTCTAGACAGGGAGGTAGAAGATGCTGCAGAAGTTTAGAACAGTGTATTTATTTATCAAAAGCAGGACTCTCTCAGCTGGTGAGCACTAGTGACAACAAAAGGAATTCTCCATAAAAGATGATCAACTTTGCTTCAGTTGCAGTCAAATTGTAAAACAATTTTTCTGCAGTAAACTTCATTGTCGAGCTTTGCTTAGAATGGCAATACTTTTTAACCACCTAATTATTTAGATGGTCTAATCATTCATAGAAATAATTATGTAAGCAGAACAGCATATCCTAGGAAGATGTTAGAAATGAAATTAATGTCACGGTAATTTTGAGTGAATATGATATTATTTTTCTCATTTTATGAAATAAAAGGACACTGACACAAACCCATAATTTTGGGTCAAGACTTTCCTATGGAGAGAAAATATAGGGCTAGGGCAGGGATCATGTCCCTGTACTCAGCACTGGTGAGGCCTCACATGGAATCCTGTGTTCAGTTCCTGGCCCCTCAGCTCAGGAAGGACATTGAGGTGCTGGAGCAAGTTCAGAGAAGGGCAAAGGAGCTGATGAAGGGGCAGGAGCTCCTCTTATGAAGAGCAGCTGAGGAAAGAGGGATTGTTTATCCTGGAGAAAAGGAGGCTCTGGAGGGACCTTATCACTCTTGGTTCTTTTCCAAACTGAATGATTCTATGATTCTGTGGTAGCCTACTCTGGAACTGCACAAGTATCCAGACAGATGTATACACAGCTTCTTAGCAACACAAAATCCCCAAGTTATAAATTCATGTATAGCCCAATATCCTCTGTTTCCACTGCTACTGACAGCTACTGTGTTCCAGCTTCTCGCTTCCCTTGTACTCAAGCATTTCCCATTGTAGCAACCTTTTGGTCTCTTCAGTCTTAAGTACTGATTTTAAAGTTCAGTTGGAGTTGACCTCTGCCCACTCTTGCTATTAAAGGTTTGAAAATCGAACAAGCTACTGTAATTTCATGGTGTAAACTAGAATGTAAAATCAAGAACACTAACATAATGCAAGTCACTAACAGTGAGATTGTTCCTAGTTTTATTGCCAATTATATGAGCAGGGTGTGATAGTGACTGAATTATGTCTAAGTGCATGACTCATGCCATGTATAGTGAAAAAGTCCTGTAGCAGCACTATGTTATTGCGTTCCACTTTGGTGTTGGTTCAAGGGGCATTACTTCCATGTTAAGGCTTATGTTGTCAATTAATAAAACATTAACCTCAGAACAGAAAAAGGATCTATAGGTAGCACACACTAAGCCATTGAGAAGAATATTCAAAGTAGTCTCCTTATTGCACAAGCCATTATTGAAATTACTGGTAGCTGCACAGCAGAGTTTTATGCCCTTTCCTCCCGTTTATGATTGTAATGAAAATCAGGGTTTTAACTACTTCCTGTGGCCTTGTTTCTTGAAAGGTCATTCACTGTTCCAGACCAGTATAGGTTGCAAGTCAATGCTATCAAAGCACACAAGTTATGTAAGTGCGAAAGCACCATGCTAAACTGGATCTTGGTTACACTGCTGAATTGAGCTACTTCTGTGTAAAATTAACTCCATTAAATGAAAGAACAACACACAATAACATTGCTACCTGAGAATTGTATTGCTCACCCTATCACTGAGTTATTTTGAAAAGGAGGGCAAATGTCAGGAGAAAGTTCACACAGAAGTGTACTAGGGACACTCAAACCTAGGGCTGTTTACAAAGAGCTGTAGAAAGACACTTTGTGCATTTAGTGGCAGATAAAATGAATTGGTTTACCTGCATATTGATGTAGAAAAACCCTTTATAAATACACAGAAATGGACTCACATGTAGTTGGTTTTTTTTAGAAGATCCTGAAACCATTGTGAATAGTCTTAGAAAGCTAATAGTTGCATTCTGCAAAGCAGAAAAAACAAGAAAAACAATAAAATGAATCTCAATAAAGGAGCCCTTAGTCTGATACTGTTTCAGACTGTGGCCAGCAGTAGATCCTGTAATGGGCCTCTACTCTCACAGCAGATGCAGAGAAGGACAGAAATTATGAATGTTGGACTAAGTATGCTAACTTACAAGGGAGATGTGTCCTATTCCCTGAGTCGTCCTTTCTTTGCAGAACCTTTGCAAGGTATGGACAATTACACAAAGAATCTCACTTCCATAAAACTTCTCAGTGCTGCCTTTGGTCCAGCCCTGTAGTCAAATTCTTATAATGGCTAGGACTGGCTATTCAAGCAATGAGAAACAAAGAAACTTTATGAGTCCAGATTCTGGTAATAGGTTTCTTAACAACTTCCTAAATTAGAGTATGTATTTGGATCCACTTTCCATTCTTCTGTGTCACTTGCCAAATTTATTTATATTGTTTGTTCCAGCTTCCTGTGGCAAAGAGTTTGACAGAGTTCATACATCAGGCTGTCAATTTTAACTTTTTTTCTGATTACTCATCTGGAATTTCCCTAATTCTTATGTTGGGAGACTTATCAGCCATACCTTTCCAAGTGAAGTTGCGCAGATTTACCCGCACATTCCTACATTACTGCCTTGGTTCCCTGGGTACACTCCTATTGTGCTACATTAGCAATTATACCTCACAGGCTGTATCTATATTAGTCACTAAAATAGTTCCCATTTTCCTAAACTTTACAAGACATCCAGTTCACATGCTCCAAGGCTACTCTGCCTTACAAGGCAGAACATGTCTTGGTTTACTAAAACCCAAACAAAAACACCATAATGTCCCCAGTGAGCGCAAAGAGCCTCCCTTCATCTAATGCTGTAACAGACAACCTCAGCCTTAAGCTTCTCTTCTGTCAGGAGTGCTGTGGCATGTTTATTTTAAAAAGGAATTGCTTCGGACAGTAAATGTCTGTTTTGGTAAAATTCTTCACTTTTTTTCCTGAGCTGCTGCAGTAGTGCCAGGAATTGATGCAAGAGATCACTCAGTGCAGAGACAAACCTGAGCTGGAGCCAGATGCTCCAGAACAGGAAAAAGCAGGACATCGAAATAGCAAAGGAGAATCATTAACAATATGGAGCACTACAGCCTCCAGAGGCAATCTGTTGTTGCTAGAGTCCTCAATGCAAATACTCTACTAGAGCAAAAGGCTGAAAATAAGAAGTGAAGAGCAGAGGCAGTCGATCACATCTTGAAGACTGGACTTCTATCAGACTACTCTGAGTTATTAGTTTGCCTTCGGGACAATATTTAATGAATTTATTTTTTTCTGCATATTTTTCATCCTCTCAAGATTCCCAAAAAAAATATTCCTTGCTCAGGTGTTTGTTTCTTTTTCAGAAAAGTTTTAATTAAAGTTCTCTCCCCTTCACTCCCATATTATTTGATGACTCCTTATGCTCTTTCTACTTCAGTAGTGACACAACAGGTTTGTAGCACCTTCGGAGGAAAGGGGCACAGGTTTCTCACCATCTATGACTCAAGTTCCGGAAAAAGAAATAGTGTAATGAAACAAAAATATAGATATTCTTGTATTTGTGGCGGAGGAATACAACCCATCAGGGTGTTACATACCACCAGTGTCTGGCATGCCTGCTCCCTTTTTGCCCCTGCCCAACCCCTCTCCAAGAGGAGAGTGTGCACATCAGGCTCTCAGGGTGGTTTTTGTTCACTGGCATTGCACAGCAAAGGTTTGTGCATGTCTTGAGTGTTGAGTGTGCTCTGGAGCCCCACAAACTGCTGCAATACCATGTCTCAAAAATTTCACTATGCAGGGGCACAAGGGAAATAGGCAAACTCATTAACCTTTTTCCTTTGATTTAATTTATTGAACAGAGTGGATTCTTGGTTAGTAAGACTAGGTCTGGTCAAAAGCAAGAGGTCAGCCAGGCAGATAACTACAGCAGCAGAAACAGATGTGTCTTGTAGGAACTGTTGAGAGATTTTAGCAGAGGGTATAGTAAAATCCTTCTCTGGTCTTATGCACATTTTCTCTTCTTCTTTTCCCCACCCTCTTGACAGCTAAACTGTGAATACAAAACTGCCTGAAATGGAGCCGTGAGGTCTGCTCCATGGATGGTTAATTCTAAAACAGTTTGTTGATGTTCCATAATACGTCATGCATCAATTAGTGAGATGAAGACAACATAATTAATCCTGTCCCTGAAAGAATCTGCTGTGTGGCATTTAAGCTGCAGGCTAAACAGTTTAATAGGCATCAAATGGTGATCTGCAGAAGTACTGAGAGCAAATATCCACCAGTAGTTTAATAACTGATTATCAACAAATGGTACAACATTCAAATAGAACCATTACTGTTTAATCAGCTGTGTGAAAGCAAGTTAATAATCTGCAAGCAAACATGATAATAATGCCACTGCACTCAGTTTCCCCAACTTTGTACTCAAGATTTTAATAGGTGTTGAGAGAAGAATCACCACGGAAGAAGGAAACACCCTGAGTTTGTATAAACTGAAACTCATGATAGTGTTTTCCTAGTTAGCACAGACTCTGATATTTTACCTTCTTCAAAAAATCAATTCACATGCAGTTAATTAACAGCTGGAAACTTGCCTGATTGTTTCATTAGACTGCAAAAAACATAACCCAGGGAAGTAGGAACACCAAAAAACTGACTTGTGAAATTGCTGTTGCAAAAGAGGCTTGCAGCTTCTCTCCAGCCTGTGAAACACAGCTGGTGTGCCAGAATAAGGTAGGCAAACATTTCATGTAGTCTCTGTCGCTCCTGTGTGAATTCTTACTGTCACAAAGGAAGGAAAATGATGGCACACCATAGTAACTTTTCTCTCTACAAGACCTACCATCAAATCTGCATAGGGTGGACACATAAGCTCACACACTACAAACATATGCTATTTTCATGGAACACCCTGAATCCAACTGCTTGAAAAGGTTAAATACTGGTGTCAGCTGTACTTTGATATCCTCTCAACAGTCTTCAAGGCAGCAAGGTATGGTAAATGCTATATTCTTCAGATACAAGAGATTTTGCATTTCTCTTGAAACAGAAATTTGGAAAATTTTTGTGATCTTCTCCATTCATTCTCCTCTTCTTCTGTTGCTATAATTTCCTGTCTATCCCTCAAATGATTCAGTTAAAGCACAAAATTAATTCATGGAACTCCTTAAGCTGCTCTCCCCATCCTGCCTTTCCTCCTATTTCTGCAAGACCATAACATGTCATTGTTTGAAGTTCAGTTCTGCTTTATGCTCCACCATCCTTGTGGCTTGATTTGTCTCTTGATCATTTTGATTAATATTTGTTTCCCTTCAGGTGCAAAGCACTGCCCCAATATCCTGCTGTCTGCAATTATCCCAGCTTCAATTTTGTTTGAAACCCTAGCTTCAACTCTTCAACTCCTTTATCTGTGTGTAAGCAATTAAGTTCCTGCTGGAATGAACACATACTATGCTGTTCCTTATCTCTTTATGGGGACATTACTGTATGCTGATTCTTTCCTGAAAATCCCCAGCAGATACAACAGCCAAGACTGTGTACCATACCAGGCCCTACGGCATTCAGACCTCATTTAGTGACTTCTGTCCTGACCTACATCAGCTGACTGAGGTCTAGTATCCTTTGTGGGTAGGATATGTCAAGGACAAGATAATCTCTCAAATCAGAGGTTAGATTGCACCACACTGACATGTACATCTTCACTCTGACTCATGCCTGTACACACAGCTGAACGGAAGCCACAGCCCTCTGGCCAAATCAAGACTTGTTTGTGTCTTGTTTGTCAGTCTCTGACTGACCACAGATTTTAGAGGCAGCAGATTACATGTGATGGTACTTCTTGGGTCTTACTCCTTGGATTACTTGGATACACTTCTGATGTGGTAAGCTTGAAGTGAAAGCAAACATGGAGAAGGTTCTGACTGCATTTGGACACTGACCATCCAAACTTATCCTAATTCACTGTTGCCTCTATGCTGAAGTCATCTGTACTACTGATACAAATTCTTCTACCCAAATTCCCAAAGAAATACTTGGAGTTCAAAGTGAGGGATCTTGTAGATATGAAAGCAATGAATATCTACATGATAACCTGACAATTGCAAGCAACTGTGGAGACTAAGAAGATCTCACAGATTTAGATAATGTGTAGCTTAACTTTTTTTCAAAAATCCAAAGAGGGAGGAATCTGGTTGTGACTTTCAGGTTGCCCTCTACCCTACATGTTCTTTCATGTTTGCAGATATTGCCTTGAAATACTGACAGCTTGGCAGACATAATATTTTAACTACAGTTTGTCTTCTACTAAGTCACTGTTAGGTGTTTTTGCACAAAATTAAATAACTTGATTTCTGTAGCAGTGGAGAATGACTCCAAGACCTTTGTCCAAGTCTAACAGTTGATACCACTCCCTTCAAATTTTCCTGGCTCTGTGTTATGATTTCATTCTATCTGCTTCACTTGCTCAAGAGCTCAAATAGGGTTTTTGTATTTTTAATCCTTTTAAAAAGGGTTTGCAATCAAGATTTGTACTAGAATAGCTTCCTTTTGCAGAATCTGAAGGGGTTTTTTTTGGCTGGAAATCTGCTGGCTTCCAATATTATCTATTTGTTCTTCCTTTTAAACATAAATTAAAATGTATCATTGTTACAACACAAAAGACTTGTTACACATTGTCATAACCACAAAAGACTCTTACCAATGTGTAAACTAAGAAGCAGTAATAAAGTAATGGAACAGTAATAAACATCTTCCCCAAACTTTGTGGCACACCTCAAAATCCTTTTGCAATTAAAGAAAGCTGATTTGACAACTCCCTTTCTAAACAAATCTCTACTACTTTTCCTTCTACCCATTGTCTGTGATTGTTCATAAAATTTCTTCCTAGTAAAAATTCTAGTAAGAGCCAAAGGCTTCACTTCCCCCTCTACTGTAACACAGAGTTTAGGAATGAGGAACAACTTCTATCTGGTAAAACAAAGCCATGAGAGGGTCATATCTCTTGGTAGGATTCCTCTGCTTCAGTGCAGTGGAGAAAAGAGGGAAAAACCCTTGTTCCCTTATTTGTCCATTTTCTTCCTTCTCATTCCTGGACTAGTTTTGTCTGGCAGGAAATCCAGAAATAGAGATTAACTGCGTTTAAGCAGTTTGGGTCATAGACTCGCGGCAGAAATAAGTAGTTCATTTCTATTTCTTAACACCCCCTTTTTTACTATGAAGAAGGACTGTAGATTAATCTTCAGTGAATTGCTGTACCTATACATACATAAAAATTATAGAAGCTATAATTTGACTTTTTGTTTCTGTAACATGGGACTCACTGGAAAGCACACATCCCTGAAGTACAGAGAGATAACCAGGTGTTTAGGATGTGGTAATGGATAGGGAGAGCTCTTCCATGTTTCAGCATAGTGCTATTTAGAAAACTTTGTTTTGGAAAACAAAACAGAACAAAATAAACCCACTACACCACCACCACCACACGTACCCCAGATTATGAGAACAGAGAAACAAGTTTTTCCCAATTTTTTGTTTTCTTCATACAGCCATCAGCTGCCTCCTCTTCTACCCCTACCCTCTCAGCACTGTGAGCAACAAGGACAAATATCACCTTCAGGAGGAACAAAACCCTTCCTCAGAGAGGAAGGGAAGAATGAGAAATATGAGTGTGGGGTTATCCCCCTCGGTGCTCTTGACACACCCTTTGTGGCGGGTTATCTCTAAATTATTATAGTTGCTAGTAGTTGCTAAAAAGGTTATTTATTGTAAAATTGCATCAGTCTTCAAAGGCACAGTCATAGACAAAGTCCATGCTAAGTTTGGCATAAAGTCCTGAACAAAAGCAGGAGCCGTCCCCGGGGGTCCCGGAGAGGCTGGTGCTGCTGCTGGAGCTCTGATCTTCTTCTGGGGTGTTGGAGACACTGGTAGGCATGGCAAAGCAGTGGCAAAAAAGCAAAAAGCAATGGCAAAAAACCCCTAACTCTCCCTAATACATAATCTTATATAGTATTTTTCCAAGCTTACATGTAAATTCAAACCATTACTACTTAACCTATGGGAATCCTAATTTCTGAGCACACTAGGATACGTATAAACTATGTATACAATCTATCTTGTTCTATCTGAAAAATGTAACCAATATTCTCACTGAAGCTCTATTTTGTCTGAGTAGTGTCTAATAAGGAGCTTCTGGAGCCCCTACTGAAAACATTAGTGTGTTTGATAACCTTCACTAGAACTTGTTCTTCTGCTCTAGTATCTGCACCTTTTACTTCCTAAAAACACTACAGCTCTCACTGAAACTTACTGACTGATTTACTGACTCCAACATATGAGGTTAGTGAGACTACAACAGGGGTTTATAGGGAGAGAATCAGTCCTGTCTGGACTAGGAGCCTGGGAGGTATCAGGTTGCTTCAGGAGCAAACAGGGTAGCATGCAGACCCTGGCATCAACGGGCTCTCCAGTTCCTTGACAGTGGGACTGGGTGAGTCAGACCAACCACCACAGGTATTTGAGACTAAAGGATTTGGATTTTATACTTATTTTGTATTCATTTTGATTCATCCTCTTATGATCAGCATGAAATGCACTCACTAGAGAGTCTACCAGTACAAGAGGGAAGTACCTGCTGTCAAACCAGGTTCTTGACTTGCCTAACTTGAATTTTTCAGCCTTAGAGTTTTGAACTCTATGACTTAGTGGAAGTGGAATTTCCAAGTAAAGAATTTTGGTGATTTAGCCATTATGTTGCACTCCAAAAGACTGGGGACAACCAATTTGACCACAGAACATTAGAACCATTAGAACAGAAACATAGAAACAAAATTCAAAGCAAGCAGGCAAGAAAGTCTGCGGTAGTAAATTATTGTTTCCTACCTCTGAGGACAGACGATCCAAAAAGTGCTTGCAGGAGGAAAGTACTTTACAGGTGTTGGATATTGGTACATATACTCTTCTCAAAAATCTTGAAGTGAAAATTGACTCCAAATCAATTAATACTGAAGGTTATTATAAAGAGATACGTTTGTTCCTCTGATATTCTTGACAGTCTGTGTCTGCCTTTGCTTGCCTTTCACACTGTGCCAAAGCAAAGGGTGCTTTCTATTAATTACTCTCTTCTACCTTTGGACTCAAAAAGATAATGGATAAAAATAGATACAGGTTCACAACTTCAACTTAAACCTACAGTACTTTTCAGTGTTTTCAGGAAATCAGTGTAAATCTTTGCCCTCTGAATTGCCTCACCATAAGCAACATATGTAAAACAGAATTAGGACTTTTGGCAGAGTAAGGAATGTCTTAATTTATTTTGTAAAGAAGGATATGGTGCAAGGAAAATATCCTTCACAGTTCTCCAACTGTATTTAGACTCAGAGTAGATCCCATAAGACTGAGTGAAAAAATTCCCATTGACATAAATATTTGATCATCCCTCTTAAATACAAACAATTAAGGATACAAGAGGCCCCAACCGTCTGTTATGAGCTTCCACATAAATTACTACACACTCTAAGAAGCCACCATACCTTTTCTTTGGATCTTATTGTTGCAAGATTGCTCCCTTCTATATTGGTTAGAATACTTATGTCAGACCCCAAGTTTACAACTCAGAATTTGTGCCATGAAGCTGAAACTCCCTATTAATTTTTGTTTCCTTTTTATAATAAGTTTTTTACTATTGTTATAATGAGCTCTACTAGCTGAAGACAGAAATTATTTTCAATAAAGCCACTTGCCAAGTTAGCATATGATTAATCTGTACTTACAACAATTAAAGAAAGTACTCAAGAAATTTTTTTGCCTCCAAAGAATGCCATAGTTACAGAACAGTTCCTCCAGAAGATAAAAGCTGTGACATTACATGCACAGACTCCTCTCAATCAGAATATTCCCCATAAAAACAAACCTTTTGTGAGTCAGTAAAAAGACGAGGGGTTGCTGGGCATCCTCTGCTGTGCTGGTACTCAGAGAAAGGATGACAAAGAGAAGAACTTCTTCCTTCCCTCCCAGTGAGCAGAAAGGGCTCTGGACAGCCAACCTCTCTGCCCACAAGTGGAATTTCAGTCCGTGCATGGCTGATGGGGGCAGGGGAGGCGTGACTGCCCTCCCAATGGGGTAGAGACTGCTCAGGGCTCACTGTCCCTCGTGTACAGTAACCAAATGCACCAGACACACCTCCCTGTTCCCCAAGAAAGCTCTTACTATGTCCTGCACATTCCCTCCCTGCATTGGGATGATAAGTACTTAGCCTTAACTTCCTCAGGGGGGAAGAAACTGAATAGTATGTAAGGAACAAAGTCAGCTGATGGGGGAAGAAATGCACAGCAGATAAGATAATCTGTTGCCTTCATATTTAGCCATTAATTGTAGTAGAATAAAGTTGAAAGAAGAAAAATCAGTGAGGCAATTCCCCAGAGAAAACAAGCATTTTTTTGTCTAATTTAATTTGTTTTCATGTCAGACAGTCTGTTTCACTGCATCAGAAGCCTTAGAAAGACAATAACACCAGTCTTAAGAGACCTTTGAGCTAAGAAACAAAGCAGAACAGGCATTATAATTAAGGTATTAATACATTAGTACAGAATTATTATCCATTGAAATACCCAGTTCTGTACTTGCTGTTTTTCATTTGCTCTTACCTTACAGGGCATTCTGAAGAACACACAAGATGAATATTTAAAGAATTGACACATCTAAGAAATTCTGCATTTTTCAGCTTTAGTCACATGGATGCTAATAAATTTAGTAAATTCAAAGCTGACTCCAGAATCTAGCTGTTTTACTCAGAACTCTTTTCAAACCAGTATCTTTCTCTGCCTGAACTTTACTGGAATTCAGGCTTGGGTTCACAATAATCACAGCAACTTCCTCAGACCCAGCACCATGCAGTCAAAGGGACCACACAGTGCTTGAATAGGCACTGACAGAGGACACACTGTTGTATTTACATTAGTGCCTCACTTAAGGGTCTAAGTGTGCTCCCTCTAGCATCTGCCAGACCTCCTGGCTTGGATCCAGGAGACCATAATAGCAGTGCCAGTAACAATTAGGAGTGATACACCCTTTATTCCCAAAGAACCATTATCACTGATATTAAATATTTACACAGTAGTGACTACAAACCCCAGGTTTGGTATTCTGCTTCACTATCCAGCAGATAAAGAGCTTCTTCATAGGGAGTTCACTGCACTTGGGGTGAAGAAAATAATGTGAGAAAAACAAACAAAAGAAGAAAGGGGAAGTCCCAGGTAGTCAGTCATACAATAGACTTCCATCTTATTCTGCTGGAACTTTCTGATCAGTATAGTAGGGGATCATTCTAAAACATCAGTAAGGTATTTCAGAAAGTACTAAACAGTTGTGCTAGTTTTCACGACTCTGGATGAGCCATGAGGAGTTTGCTGAGAAGTTTTCATCTCAGGACTATGCAAACATTATAAAGACAAACATATACCATGGACAGTGAGTCACAGAGTGTGCTGCTGAGTTTCTCTTGTAACCATGACATGCATATAGCTTCTGAGATTTACAACTCAGAAACCTGCTGTGAGGACAATACCAGCTGCCATTCTTTGTGGGAGCAGACTAACACCTGTTTGTTTTTCCCCTAAAAAATTAGGGCGTTAACGTTTCTAGCAATGCCACTATAATCCCCTGTAACAGAATCACGAAGTGGGAAACTTTGCTCCAGTCTCATACTCAGCATAAGGAGTTTCAGTCCCATTTCCCTAGTTCCTATAGATCAGGCTTGGACTAGTAGAGATTTGGAAAGGTACTGCCACAACCTGTCCTGGAAAAAATGGTACCGAGTGTGCAGCAAGGGAGAGGAGGTTCCCTAGGGAAAAAGTATAGCCAAAGGAGAGCTTGAGGCTGTGGCATAAGTGTTCATGGCACTGCAGTACAGAGCCAGGTTCAGAGCCTTGGAGTCACTCTCACCACCCAGAGTTGAAGAAAGACTGCTCCTGGTGTGACTTTTGCAGAGTGACACAGCCCTAATCCCTTCAGCCACTCAAGAGCAGCCAACAGCCCATGTCCTGGGGTGAGCAAGCCTTTGAGAGTCACTGGAGTGAAGAGGTTACTGAAGCTGCTCCTCCAGCTCATGTCCATGGCTGCCTTTTTGTCAGGTCTGCTCCTAGCATGCAGTAAATGCACCTGGTTAGAGAGTTTTTCAGTGTGCTCAGAGCAGATTCCTACTTGGTACTGCTTCTATCACCTCACCCCAAACTGAGCACTATGGCTAGTGCAGGAACAGCAGACAGCTACAGAGCTGTTTTCAGGGCTATCCACTTCACACAATTGACTTTAAAATAAAATTTGGCTTGACTTTATAAATTCAGTTTTGAATGTTCTAATTCCATCCCAGTCCTGTGTTGAATTTAACCTAATGTGCCAAATAAACCGCCATATAATCCTGTTAATCTGCAGCCACCAAGTGATCATCATTCCACCCTGGAGCCGGATTTACAGGAGATTAGAGTGGAGAGTCTCCAAGCTGGCTCAGAGACAAAAAGCAGTGTTAGGCACAGCAGCCCACAGAGCTGCACGAGGGGCAGGGCACAGGACAGAAGCAGACCTGAGAGCTCACCACTGAGCGGGTTTGTACCAGCTCACTGCGGGGGTGCTGCAGTCTCACCACTGGGCTCCTACAGGCACTGCAGAAGTAGCTGCAGATTGGAAAAACAGGCTGTGGACAAACTGCACTGAAATAAGTCTTCAGGAGTTTTCCTAGTGACAAGACATTATGGTGAAAATGTTGATCTAGTAGGGTAAGGATCAAGGGCTGCTAAACCCACATTGGTTAAGTTAAACTGAGCTTAGATATATCCTGGAAGAACAGAAGCCACAGCTGAAAAAAACCCCCAGGTATTTAACCCAGTGATTAATCCCTGATCTTGAGAGACAGCGTGCTCTTGTACTTGATGGCTCCTGTGCCAGAATGACCTCTGTGGAAATGCACAAGCACTTCATCCAGAGAAAAAACTTTGATGAAATGAAGAAATTTCATGGACTTCGATATTTACTCAAATGTATTTGCAATCCAGCCACATGTTCTTAATTTCCACAGGGAATCTTATTCTGTATATGTCTGAACCTTAGGCTGAACCAGAACAAGCCATATTTAATCCTGGAGCACAGATCAAGGAGAACAAAACTAGAAACCTTGGAAGATAAGTAAAAGCCCAAAGTTGTTTTCAGTGTACAATATTTATTCTTCAAACAATAAAAGACCTGGTCTTTAAAATTAACTTGGTTTCTATTTCAACAACCATATTAACTATGCACAAATATTTGCTTGAAAATATAAAAAGGACAAGCTATATCCATTTATTCCTAACACAACATCAGTTTGACAGATATTTCTGCTCCTGTTAGTATTTACATTGTTTGTTGTTTTTGCTTCTTCTTAGGAAGCATGTCTACCCCTGAAGCAGAGTTTAGTCTTGCATGAGAAATTCCTTTCTAACAGTCCTCTGATCCTACTAAATACATGCTAATGTGAGAGGTAGCAGTACTGGAGTAGACTATGTTAATAAATATGCTCCATTGTGTGTCATGTGATGAACTAAGATTCTGTGGAATACAAATATTCCTCTGGGATTTTATGGCAAATGTTAAGTTTTATTCTAGAATAAATTGTGGTTAATTATCTGTCTCAAAGGATGGCACTTCTGGGGTTCTTATGGCTAATTCAAACAACTGTAATATTCAGCAGTAATAGTAATTAGAAAGATATCCAATGGAAAAGATCCTTCCTGAAAGTTGTCTAATTTCTGTAGGCAGGAACATAAGCTTTTCAGTTTTAAGGTATTTTATAAATAAAATAGAATAAAATAAATGAATAAAGAACTTTACCATTGCTTAACAATATTTTTTTACCTAGAAGCTATATGCTGAGTTATTTGGACAGAATAATGAATTAACGGATGTGAAGATGCACATACAAATAGAAGAAAGACCTGGAATGTGATGTGTGCCAAGGTAATTGTAGTAGATATGCTAAAAAATATGGAAATCCAATAAATTGACACAATAAAATTAAAGACAAAAAAAATATATGGAGAAATCCAAGTGGTTATAAGAAGACAGTATTTAGTCAGCTCATACAAGCTTTAAACAGATCACAACCTATGCAACATATGTATATATATACACACACATACTCTATTTACACACAGGTGAAGAGGGCACAAAATGAGGATGGCATAGTCCACCCACCTTCCCCTGGCATATATACACTCTTCTCTTAACTAGTTCAGAATGCCCCAGTTTAACATCCCAGCTTGTAAAATACACAAATATATGGGTAAAAAAACAAGGCTTTTTAAAATCTATTATTCTACTTACTAAGATCTTAATTCAGGCAGAAATTTATTTTCTTACTCATTTTTCCAACAAGTCTTCAGTTTTTCCTCTTCATCATTGCCAATCCTCTTTTATACTGTTTGTTCTGAGAGTGTTAGACCATCCTTAATTCAGATAAACTGACTAATTAAGCAAAGCTGTTCAGCTGCATTCCTCTGCTCAATTCTTCCTGAAGGGGAAGAACTCAACCCACTCTGAGAGAAATGGTCACACTTTTGTGGCTGTTGGGAAAAATAGAACAATTTCCTTGAACATTTTCCTATTAATATTGCTGTTGAAAAAAAAAATTAAAATATCGTATGAATTATATTCAATTCTTTAAAAACCCACAAAATAAGATTCTGCCTTTTGTTCAATATTTTCAAAAGTTCCCTGAATCCAAACAAAGCAAAATTATGCAAAAAGGCCCTATAACAAATGTTTTATGATTTATTTAGAAACAGTTAATCCTAGTTTCTTTCATAAAACCTCATATTTCAACATTAGTCTAGGGTAGGGGTTTAGCTGAGATATGAATACAGATCTTTAAACTCACACAATCTAGCGAAATTCCCAAACTAGATTCTCAAAGAAAAATTGTATCTCTGAGATCTTTTCAATAATTGGTTTAATTCTTTAGTATTCAAAGAGATTTCTATATGAGCAAGTGTTGGCCTTAAAAAGTGATTACAGGAGAAAGACTAATTGCAGCCTCAGCAGCAAGTCAAAGGGACATGATAATGGATGATTTGGCACTTGCAGTGCTGCCTCTGCAGTACCCTGTCAGGCTCTGGGTCCCCTGAGGCCAGGGAGAGATGTGCAGATGGATGGAAACTCAGAAGCTGCTCAAGATGTTGGAACATCCACCTTAGAGGCAGAGTCTGAAGGAGTTCAGTCTGAAGAAGCAGAGGCTTAGGAGTAAATTTAATTACTGTCTTCCTCTTCATGAGGTCGGGGGGAGAGAAAGGACATGAACAAACTCTTCTTTGAGGCAGAAAGGGAAATTCTGGTTGCATATATGAAGGATAATAGAAGATTTAAACAGGTACCCAGAGAAGCTTCTGAGAAAACTATTTTAGCATTGAAGTTACTTCCACACTGCTACTTCAGAAATCTGGCCTAGATGAAGCCCAGAGGTCCCTTCTAATTTAAATTATTTCATGATTGTATGACAAAACAATTTTAATAGATGTAGTCTTTGGCAACATAAATTATACGAATTCCCATAAGGAAATAAATTATATTACCAAAAGTGCACTCTAATTGTCACTCTTCACTTTATTTTGGTCTTTTCCTGTATATAAAAACCAAAAAAGCAATTAGACTAATAAAACCAATGAAGACATTGTCATACTGACAACTGCCTCCTGTAGCTCCAGTCCAAATCCTTAGTCAGTGGTCAGCATGAGGACAACACATGTGCAATTCTTAACTATTTCTGCATAAGTGTAGAAATCAAATCCAGTATTGAGGAAAACACATTAACAGCCACAGAATATTTCAGGCTATTGTCATTCTCCACTGGTCTTTGAGTTGTTGGATTTCTGTGTAATGCATATGTAAAGCTCACTGTCATAGAAACTTCCACATTTGCAAGAAATGGTTAATTTGTTGTCTATTCCTAGATTTCATTCTTCCAAACATGTTCTGCCTATCATACTTTGTTGTGTTTTTTTTCTGTCATACATGATATGCCTAAAACAAAAAGTGATATTTTCTTTTAATCTTGGACTTTGCCAAGGCAAAATGAAAATTTTAGAACTTGATGATCTCCATCATCAAGTCTGTAGTTTGAGGAGTTAGTTCCAGGCAACTCACACAATTATTCTAGAAGTAATAGATTCAGTCGTATGTTGAAACTACAAAGCTCTTTAAAATATAGGAAATGAAAGATCAGGATATATATTCCAAGTTGATACTTAAATTACTTCGCATATCATTTAGTAATCTAAAAGAAAAAACTGTCTGTTCATCTATTTTTTAGACAAACCACAAAAATACAATTCTCTGTCAACAAACTTCAGCTCAATTAGGTTTGGCCAAAAGGGGACTGAAGATTAGAGTTACCAGTTCCTATACATTTGACTGTGTTTGACATATCCTTGATAAATTTTAAACACAATGTGGATTCCATGACCTTTAGTAATTTTTGTTTCTGCTCCAGTTTGTAGCTTTGCTGCACTGCAGATAAAGGCAGTTATTGGTACAGTCTGTAAATGTAGCCTATGATAAAGGTTTAAAAATAGTCTGAATGTTAGATAATTAGTAAAATTTTTCATATTAAAAGTTATTTTGACTATATAGATGACAAACCGGAGTAGCTCACAGAAAGAAAGATCTTTTCCACCCTAATACTAGCCTATTTATGGTTTACTCTCTCACAATTATCTACCTTGCTCAATTGGAGTTATCTATCATCTTTTCTTTCCTGCTATTTGTGTTTTTAGTCTCTCTGCCTAATCCAGCTACATTTAATACTGCTTTCATATCCTCATCTCTACCCTTCAGTGGAGCTGGATATCACACACGCTTGGGGAGACCCCTATCCACTGAATTCCTGACCTTTCTAAAATAGTATTAGCCAACTGTTCTTGCACCCAGTGGTCTTAGGGGTCTTTTCCTACCTACCTGATTCTGTGATAAGCAAGAAGCTGGGAGGATGGCCCTCTTGGCTGCCCAGTGCCTTCTGCTGATGAGGACTCCCAGCTCTTTAATCTTTCTCACCTGGTTCTTAATTACCCATCTACCTTTTCCTTCCCTCTCTGCCCACAGGCAGCTTTCTTCCATTCAGAGGATCAACTCCTTCTATTGGAATTCCCAAACTGCTCTGGAATTTGCAGATGCTCATTACTACTCTGTGCTGCACAGCAGCCAAGGTCCCTGATGTCTCAGATACCATCCAGCACTGTGTTGCTCAGCCAGCAGATTGCCAGCAGCAGTATTTTGATTTTGTGTATATCAATGTAGAACTGAGGAGAGACCTCTCCCTCTGATAGCAATTATCCTAGAGAGGACCTTCAAGTACCTTTAAAATTCAAGAAGTCTTCAGGCTGAGAAATTATACATGTATTAGATGCTTGATTTACATATAATTTAAGTACATGGATAATTTTACCCTTATCAACAAACCTTGTTTAGAGATGCAGAAACTGAGGCATAGCAATTATAAAGTTCACAATTCTGATATTCACTATCATGCCATACTGCACAAAGAGTAACTGGACAGAGGTTCAAAGGCCATGAGCACTTACTGGCCTCTCCCTCCTTTCTAGCTCAAAGTGTCTCTTTTGGGTGCATAAAAAAGAAAGAAAGCGAAGTGAAAGCCAAAGGTGGAAATATAACCCTCAGATCAAGAAATAGGCTTTTGTTCAAATTTGAAGTATAAGCCAGAATAAATGCCTACTCTTCATTAAAGACCACCCAACACCTCTCTCTTGAGAAGAGTGTCATGTGGAACTATAACAGTGTGCCACGGACTCTTACAATGTGAAAAAATAAACAACAGATTCTGAGTCTCCATTGGGGCTCTTTTCAAATCATGCTCCTCTGGTTTGTGTATGTTGGATTTCTCCTGGTTTGTCAGAAAATAGCTTGAGAGGGTCACTTGAAGGCTCAGAGTATTGGTGTCTGCACAAACCAGGGCTTCTAGAGAAATCCTTGGCATCCTTCCTCAGCCTCTTGTGAACACACATTAATTTTCTTTAGTGCTGTCAGTCCCTATATGCTATTTATTTCTTTTGTTTTCCTCTCAGAAAGGGGTGCCACTATTCCATGAAGATCTGTTTTCTGCTCCAGGGAGAAATCTCCCAAGGTATTGCTCCTTCTCACACAACATGCAGAGTAACACTTCTGATTTTTCCCTTACAGATAGAGGCAGAGTAGGAAAACTGTGGAAGATTACGGCAGGAAACAATGTCTAGACTTCACACACCTCTGTTTTCAGTCTGTGCAGACTGCTCCCATCTATGAGTAAATCACAGTCATCCTTCAGCTTCAGTGTCTTGCTTACATATGGAGCTTCTTCATTCTTTGAATTCACTTCTCATCCATACAGGTCAAGTGGCCTATTTTTTGTGTTTAACAACCACGATTGAGAGGTGATGATTTCCCTTGATTATCTGTAGATGTGACTCATTGAATATTAGGGCACTTTGTAAGCACATCTGTCATGGCATTGACTTCCTTCTAGAGCTCTGGTTAGTCAGACTCAGCATTTGTAAAGAAAACATGTTTACTAGAAATGTAACTGGTCTTATGCTGTTCTTAAGTCTTAGACATGTCTAAGAAAATATAGGCACAAGTTAATGCAATTATCAGGCTGGAAGCACCCACAGTTCCCTAAAACCCAGGTGTTGTGACTGTGGGCTGGCTGGGATAATTGGTTGCCTGGTGGACTCAGAGCTGACACTCACTTTAATGTCCAAAATGCACAGGACAAGGGCCCAAGGGAGCCACTCTCTCCTTTTTCCCTTCCCTGTAAGATAAAAGTACAGATTTAGAAGGAATTGCATACAGAAGAGGCATTGATACAGAAGAATAAGGACTGTCCATGCTCTCCCTCACCTCACCTATACCTTATGATTGCATGGTTAAATACTCAATTATTCAGAAGTTGATGTTGAACGTACCACTTACATTCCTGGGTGATCTTTTTATATATGCACTATGCTTTAGGCTTTAACTCTAAAGTCATATACTGCTTCAATTCTACAGTACAGTTACTCAATCTTCCACCAGTCTTGACCTTCTATTAGTGTTCTTAATATGTCTTTATTCATAGGGCCTTTTGGCTTTATGAATCCCCGATCTTTTAGCCTGTTACATTTTTGTGAATGACAATTTTGGAAATACAAATGCCTGGAGATTTGTATCATTTACTCATATTGCCCAGGGACTTTCAAACACATCCAAAATTCAGTTCTTGAACACCAGGAGGGGTGTTTTTACTGGTAATTTTTAAAGGTAATTTTTGAGAATCACAGAACAGTCTGGGCTGGAAGGGACATCAGAAGACTGTCTGATACAACCTTTCATGAGAAAGGGAGCCCAGGTGAGATTGTCTAGCATCCTGTTCATTTGCAGCTTGAAAACTTCCAGTGGTGGGAGTTCTACCACATGGGGAGGTTGTTCCCATAATTGATTGAGGGAAATCTTTCACTATGAAAGATTTATTTCTTTCTCATACTGAAACCTGCTCCAACAACTGGTATCCTTTGCCCCTTCTCTTTGTGGCTCCTTGAGAAGGGAGACCCTCTGCCCTCTTTGTAGCCATGCTTCAAAAACTAAAATTCTGTGGTGAAGTTCTTCCCTGAATATTCTCTTTTCCAGGGAGAAAAGACCAAACTCCTTCAGTCTTTACTCAGATTTTCCAGCCCTTTGATCATCAAATGTATCACTTCAGAATTACAGTCACCATGCAATTGAAACACAGCCTGTTTTGAGTCAAGCCTTGCCTGCTGTTGTTGCATAACAAGCGCAACGTATACTTCTTTTGTGTAAAGCTGGACTTCTGTATTATCCATTGTCCTTCTGGTAACAGTTTTCTAAACACAGCTGTTAGGAGATGAAATATTCCAGATTACAGGTTAAGATACAAGGTGTATGACTGATTGCTGCTTGTTGTGGGACCAACAGATTTTGCCAGAACATGAACTGTAATTAGTATTACAAATTGCCCAATAAAACAGTCATGTAATAGAGCTCAAGGAGAGAAAAGTAGGAAATGACAACATGTATATATTGAAATACATACAAAAAGAGCTAGTGCTTTGTTTTTATGTAAATATTTCAGCCCCATTTTATAGATAATAAAAGCCATAAACTTTGCTTGCAGTGTCATGACTTACAGTAATTTCACGAATACAAGCCGCACCAATTTGACTAAGATTTTGCTCCTAAACCGGAAATGCGGCTAATAATCAGGAGCGGCTAATACAACCTCAGAAGTGCCTGCCAGAGTGCTGAGCCGAGCAGCTGCAAAGTCGGCATTTTGCGATTGTTACAAATCGCTACTTTGTTGCACCGCGGGTGGAGCCTGGCTCCGTGTAGGCAGAACGGGGGGCGGGGAGAGAGGCGGGAGAGCTCTCTTTCCTCCTCTGCCACAGCCCAGGGGAGAGACGGGGGGGGGGCCCGGCGCCGCCATTGCTGCAGCTCGGGGAGGAGAGGGGGGACCCGGGCCGCCCCTACCGCGGCCCGGGGAGGGGGGGGAAGCCGGCGCCGTCATTGCTGCGGCCCAGGGAGGGGGGGGGAAGCGCGCGCCGCCATTGCTGTGGCCCGGGGAGCCGACGGGAGCCCCGCGCAGCCATTGCCGCGGCTCGGGGAGCCGACGGGGTGCTTTGTCCCCGCCCGCCGCCGCCGCGGCAGGAGCGGGGAAACTCCGTCCCTGCCCGCCGCCGGCGCCATGGGCGCGGGAAAGCTCCGTCCCCGCCCGCCGCCGCTGCCGTAGGAGCAGGGGAAGCTCCGTCCCTGCCTGCCACCGCAGGGCAGCGCCGACCCGGGGTGACCGAGCCCAGGGGCAGCGGCGGCCGGCCCCGAGCTGCAGCACCGTGCTGGACCACCTGGCCCCGTCAGCGGCCCCTAGCGGGCCGAGCCTGCACAGCCTTAGCTCAGCCAGTAAACCCCGCCCTCCCGCCGTTCTGTTACTAATTGCACGCGGGTCCTCGCTGCGAACGACAGAGCGGCTTATATTCGTGTGCGGCTTATCTATGGACAAAAACCAAAATATTTGCCAACACCCAGAGATGCGGCTTATAGTCAGTGTGGCTTGTATTCGTGAATTTACTGTACTTTTGTATGCAATTCTTCCCTTTGAAATCAACAACCATACACTCAAATTGCACATGAGCTTCTACTTCATAAAAAGTGATTCCTCATTTGTACTTTCCCATGAGGTAACAAATGCAGATTGCAGCTGAACTTCATCTCCTGTTTCCAGATTTAAACTAAGCACAATCCTTCAACTTTGGTGGAAGATACCAGGAATTTGTCTGAGAGTGTTTTGGGACTGGAACTTCATGGAGGCCACAGTTATCATCATATTGAATTGTGAATAATAGACTTTCCCTCTATATTTTGCAAGTTACTTATTAATATAATACCTAATTCATTCTCACTGAGTTTTTATAAATTAAGGTCAGAAAAGATCACTTGTTGAATAGCCTGCCAGTTGTGAAGGTTGCGTACAGCATTTTAGCATGTCAGATTCTCTAGACTTATAATTTTCTGTGGCTTAATACATTGTTATGTTTTGTATATGACAATTGCAATAATTTGTTTCAAGGTTGATCAATATTGAAATATATAATTCATTTATATATTATATTATATATGCATTTTTTATGTTGCATTATATAAATTCTGCAATTTTTTCTGAGAACTATATTCTGCAGTTTTCAACTACATAATTCAAATTATTGGCTGAGTCCTACAGTTTCCTGACAATTACTTTAACTTCATTTGACTCTAAAAATATCAAGATAGAAATCAAGGGATTTAGGAACAAAGTATAGTTATAGTTTTCAGCCTCATGGGACAGTGAAATGTTTCTCCAAGTCATGGAAAATAATCTAAGGAGACTGCTATGTCTGGTCTCCAGGTAACAATTTCAATATTCTGGGTGAACTTGTCAGCTGGATAATCCTTCAGAAAATACTACCACCAACTCCTCAGAAGGTTTCAGCCCCCTCAGGTTTGTTTTACCTAATAACAATCCTGTCTCCAGTTTCCACCTGAGTCCTTGAGCCAAACACCCATCCTGAGGTCGAGTTAAAGCCCCTCAAGTCCTCTTCAAAATTTGAATCTTCTCATTTACTGATGGTCTTGAGTTTAGACATGACTGATGTAAGCAAGCAGATGAACAGACAGTCTTTGGATGGAATTTTGGATGGAATATTTTAATATTCTATTGATTTTTTTGATATTCAGGATGGGAACAAGAAAGTAAAGATCATTTAGAAATGGTCCCCTTTCCAAAATGCAATTATCTTCTGTTCACCCTTCACATCTGATTCCTTTTTAGAAGCCCAGAAAAGCCAGGTCTCCCTTCTTTATCAGGTTGCTGTAAGCACAGCTTAATTCTCTGCTGAACTTTTGTCTGGCAGAGAACCAAGCCCTCTTTATTATTTTTATTCTCTCTCAGCAAATTCTTTCTCTTCAAGATATACTCCTTTCTTTGTTAACATCTATTTTCTTTGTCCATATCTTGATAAAGTCCCATTGTTGTAAGGCCTCTTCTGAGGGGAAAAATAATTTTTTTCCTGATTTATGATAACTCCTGACAATTCATGTACTTTGTTTAATTTTTTTTCCTGTTGTAGGAGTACGGTTTCACCATGACAGGCAGTATCACTGAATGGGGCTGTTATGGGGCTTGGGACTGAAGGAGAACTTGGGGAGCAGGGGAAAGAATAAATGTAAAACAGATACTACTGCAAATCAGGTGGCAGCAGCAGACTGCTCTAGGGACCAGGACTGCAGTAATCTGTGAGCTTCTTTGCCTGGCTCTATAGTCAAGCTCATGATAGGAATTTCCTTCCTTAGAGTTGCTCTTCTTTTTCCGCAAATCCAATTTTTAGGCAAAGAAATGCAAGAAAGTTTTCCTAGTGTAGTCAGTTCCCAGCCAATGGAACAGGTCACAGCACACATCAAGCACTAGCATTGGAGAATGGAGTAGCCATTTCTATTACTTTTTACTCATTAACTCAGATCACAGTCTTTTAAAAGCAGGTTCAGAAACATGATAGTTTAACACTGTGTGAAGAAAATAGTCTGGTGTGAATTCTCACAGTCCACCTTAAAAGAACGCATGTAAAGTGCTGATAGGTACACACCTGACACTGAACAAATAGGATCAAGGTGTAAAAGTTTATCTGCATTAATAACAAAATTCTTCATCCTCTGTTTCAGCTGCTGAGTCTATTCAGCAGTCTATCATTCTAGTCAGAATGATAATGTCAAGAATTAGTATTCTTTACTGCAATGGTTTTGGAAGAAAGCCCAGGTTAAGAGATTAGAGCTTTGTACAAGCATTGGTCACACAATTTCTCCCTGAAATGAGATTCTCTCCATTAATATATCTTCTTATCTCCTGCCCTTCTTATACTAACAAGAAACCACTTCAGTGGTTTGTGATATCCTAAAGAGCACTCCAGTGACTGTGTTGTGACCTGTCCTCTGCAAGCGAGGAAATTTTCTCCTGGTTCTCAATGGAAGTTTAGCCCAAATGAAGATATTTTCAGAAACTTTGAATTTAAAGAAAAACTATCAGAGTGTTTCTGCCAAATACTACCAAGCAAATGAGTAGTCCAGAAAATTAAAATAAGCCATATTTTAAGAGAAATATGACAGTGTTTTTTTGGGTTTAATAGAGGCGTGATGGACCTGTAGTGAACAGGTAGACTGCATCTCTGAACATTGGAAAATGAGGAAGAAGTTCTTTGCTGTGAGGACAGCTGAGCATGGGAAAAGGCTGCCCAGAGTGACTGTGGAGTGTCCTTCCCTGGAGATGTTAAAAAGCTGTCTGGACACAATCCTGAGCAACATGCCCCCTTCCTGAGCAGGGAGGTTGGAGTGGTGTCTTCCAGCCTTCTCTGTTCTATGATTCTTTGACTCAGGTCTACATCCATGTCTGCTACTTTCCTTGGGGCATTTCCACCACAGTACATGTCTTGAATTTCTTCCTCTTACACAGAGTAAATGACACAAATACCAAAAACAAACAGCAAGCTAACAAAAAGTACCCACTCCTTTTCCAAGGAGAAAAGCAAAGACAGTGTATTAATTTCAGGAAACAACTGCCTGGGAAGGAACTTTTTTTCTACCTTATACAACTCTGAACCTCTTGTGGCTGTGCAGCATGACGTCAAGATCCTCTGAGTGGCTTTGATCTATAATTCTAATCCTACCAGCAAACAGATCTCATTTCATTCTCTTCTCTTGTTAAAGACAAATCTGCTGATGCCAAAATGACTGTGATAGCCAAGGGGTAGAGGCAGAGAGCTCCAGTCTAAATTATTACCCTTTTCTTTACCATTAGAATATTTTGAAAATGCCGGAAAACACTGGAAGCAAATAGAGTTAGTGACATCATCTTAATCTGGTCTGAGACAGTCTTTCTTACCAGGTATTTGGTATATATTATAGTAAACGTCCACTTCAAGCAGTCTTATAAGGACAAATATTTTGAATGAAAGTGAAGAACACAATTAAAATAAAGAGACCAGGCAAAACCATAAAATTAGGTATTTTTTATTTATGAACAGGAAATACAAATCCTCTGAATAGTTCAAATGCTGAAGTTCAGCAGGGAGAAATTTCCATGAGTTCACATTTAGTTGATATTTGCATGCTTTACTAGGTCTAATTTGTATAAATGAAAATTGCTCTTTAAATAGCAGCAGTAAGGTTAAAAGAGGACAAATTTCAACATAACCATGTTGGTGTAGGGCTGTCCATTTACTCTGTCAAGATGAGAAATATTATCTCTCTCTAAGTGGACCAAGTGGCAGACACAGCATTGAAGAGGCTGAGCAGTAACAGGAGTAGGAAATTTCCACAGAACTGGTAGGTCAGATTTAATCACAAGACCTCAAAAAGTGAGTGTTGCTGGACAGAAAACATGGATTGTGAAGCTGGGAATAAAATAATTCCACATACAGTCTTCTAGTGAAACCCCTGTTGATCCATTAGCAAGGATTAAATCAAATATTCTCTTATGGGTTTTCCTGACTGTTCCCCAAGGGCCCCAAAACACAGCTCTGCAAGGAAATGCCCCAGTTACAGCATTTGGTAGCTCACAGGTTGAGTTGGTTTTATGTATTTTGTTAATTAATTTGAACAATTTTCTAGAAAATAGAGGTTTTTGATATATTTTAAATTTCAAATTTACCCTTTAGAACAGGCTTTCTATGTAGCATCACAGAATCATAGAATATCCTGATTTGGAAGCAACCTGCAAATATCATCAAGTCCAGCTCTTGACCCTGCACAGGACAACCCTGAAGCTTGGTGCAACTTTCTTTATTACAAGAGTGAATATGGACAAAATGGTTGCATGTGCTGTGTGGCACTGATATCTCCCTGGGCACTCCTGTCACACAAGGCATACGGGTGACTTTCAGTCTGCTGCTCCTCCTTAGGGCAGCACTGAGCCATGGTGGCCTCTCTCCTTTCGGCACCCGAGGCAGCTCAGCTGCCCACGTTTGGCACTGCAATGCTCTGGGCAGATCTGCACCAAGGCACAAGAAGTACAGCATTTTATTTGTTATACACAGGCTCCAAAACAGCTGGAGGTGGAGCCCTTTTTGTACCTTGAATGCATCTGTGAAACATGTTAAATATACAGTAAGTTTCCTAACAACAAAGAATTCACCTGGCTGCAAACGTGGCCCCATCTGTCTCCTACAACTGACTCACATGACATGGAGTTCTGTTTTAGTAGATTTGTATCTTACATATAATTATGCAGTGCAGCTCTGGAGAGAGACAGAAGGAGAACAGATCTTTTGCATTTGTACAACACTGAACACAGCAGGGCCTTGGGTTTGTCAGTCCATGATTTGTGATGAATGGCGAAATACCTGTGAGTGAAAATCAGACTACATATGAATCCTGGGCCTATTGAAACCAATGGTTATTTTGGGACAGGTATCAGTTACATAATGGCTTCTGCACCTCTTCTCACATTTCAAACAAAATGCACTCTTTCAGCTCAATTTAAGAAGTGGTGGGAAAAGAACTCAATAAATTACCAATTTGGAGCATCCTTTATCTGGTTCTTTGTTAAAGCCAGTTAGTTAAGTGGAACCTTAAAAATTCAGGATGGTATAAACAATGATGAAAACATTACTAGTGAGGTTTTCTGTTTAGGATTAGGAACAAAGATTCAAAATTCTTGGTGTTTGCCCTCATGTCTCAAAAGGCTTAGCATTTGTGATGATTTGTACTGATTTTTGTTTACAAAGGAAAACAGAAAGTGGAGTAGGTATCCTTTAGTCATAGCTAGGATATGGCCTCATCTGTATCATCTGTATCTAGCTAAGTTGTTGAAGCAAAAACTCTGCAGTGGGTGTGATTCATTTGCACAGTGAAGTGGCCTGTTCCAAACCTTTGCATCTTGCCACGTAGCTTATAGGGACAGACTGGGTGGAACTTGGCAATAAGGAAAAATGTTATAGCATATTAATTTGCTAAAAAATGTACAAGAGTCCTGATCCTTGTTTACTGATAGAAGGTCCAACTTTTTATAACTGTACCTCTTACTCTCGCAGTCTCAGTTTAAGAGTTCATTACTGCTATGAGGAAAGGCACAATACTGAATTGGGATGGGTTAAGGCTAACATGTGACCTACACATTGCAAAATCAATGACCCTTTTTAACCTATAACCTGGCTTGGCATTGCCAACACATATTTCACCTCAATACTTGTCTTAACCTTGCTCTGCCATGGTTGCACAAACATGCTGCAGCTTCCCCTCACATCAGATCTGTGTTGCTGCTTGTTCACAGGTAAGACCTCAAAGTTGTGCTCTGCTGTTATGTTTTTGAAGCAGCTGAAAAACAGAGTGCACACTTGGACCTGGTTTAGAACCTGGTTTGCTCTAGAGAAACATTTTTTGGTGTTATTTCTTGTTGTATCTAGATAACTGTTTTTACTAAGCTGGGTTTGTAACAGGGACAGCAGGACTCCAAATAGCTTTTTAAAACTGTGTTAAACTAGAAGATACTTGGACTTGTAAGTGAAGACAGGCTGATCCCTTGTGCAGTGAGTGGAGCATCAGGGACCAGTGAGCTGTCCTGTCCAGCTGGCTCACCAGACTGCAGAAGGAAGATCATGCTCTGATTCTGTTGGGAAAAGATTCTAATATTGAAGTCCTTTCTCAAGTTTAATATTCAAGGTGAATTGTGAGAAACATTTGAGAATTAAGACATGGCAAACTGGATTAAAATCTGCAGCAGAACCCTAGAGTACAGTGAGGCTGGGGAAAGCTGTTGTATGCAGCAGTAAGACTTTTATAAGGAGAAATCCTTCCCTTTTTAATGAATAATGTTCTCAGGCAACACCCCAGTTACTTGCTTAAAGATTAAATTGTATTGACTTGCTGCTTATTTGTGGTTTTGATTTGATCACAGATGTTTTATGTTGAGTGTTGTCATAAATTGAACTGAACTAAGTAAGAATTGGGGAATTTTGGACTAATTGGAAAAGTAATAATCTTTAAAAACTACCAGAAAAGAAAGAAAAAACTGTATAGTAGGCTGTACTGCTAAGAATCTGAAAAGGCAGTTCACAGTCAGTGAATAGTCTTTTAAAGAGACTGGTAAGTTCAGGAAGACCAATCTAGACCATGACAGTCTTAGTACATATTTCTAAATTGTTTTCCTAAACAAAGGAATTAAAAATCCTTTAATGATCATAACTTTAAAAAGCAAATAATAGTCCACAAATGGGTAAATAATCTCTTTGGGGTCTCTAACACAGAATATTGGAGTACACAGACTCCCAAGATCAGTGCTGCTGAAATTATTAGACTTCCTCATAGACACTCGAAGAGTTTGTCTGGGGATGATGAAAAGCACAAGTTTGCTTTTCAAAGAGTCAGTGATGAAATTATAATAAAAATTCATGCATAAGCATCAGAAGGAAATATCTCTGTTACTGTTATTATGTCTAGACATAATCTAGACACAGTCCTGGGCAATTGGTTGTAATTGGTAATGCTTGAGTCTGGGGTGTAGACAGATGATCTCCAGAGGTCCCTTCCAACATCAACCACTCTGTGATTCTCCAAAATTATCATACACATTAAAAGAGAATTATAAATTTGAAAATTCAAGTAGTTTTAATGGTGGTGGTGAAGTTACAGTGAAAAGAGCAGGAATCAAAACAAGTAAAATATTGTCTTTCTCTTTTTGTTTGATCAATGACTGTGTTGTGTCAGTATTTATGTCAGCATAACCCTACTGAAATCAGCTTTTTCTGGCACTCTGGGGGATTCTACATCCAGCTGTTTCTTTGTCTGGTAGTTTGTCACAAAAACAAGGAATCTCCTGTGAAGTAAAAGTAGGTTCGTCCTTCATACAATGTTGATGTTTTCGAGAGGAAAAGGCAGAGTTATTCTATCACCAACCATTTTTCCTTATTCAAAAAAAGTTACTGTTAGAAGAAAATCCATCTTTAGTCAACAAAAAACTTGCATAGTTGTCTGTCAGGAAGGCATGTGACTTCTACATGGGTTCATGAGTTCTGGGTGAAAAAACAAGCCAGATCTTCTAACTCTAGGTCCCATTTCTGTACTGGCATGTATTTTAAGCTGGAATCACCTTCTCCCTATATCGGTCAGAAAGGCTGCATGACACAGTTACAAGACATGGGAATTCTGCTAAATGACAGGAGGTGTAGTAACCTCCAGGTCTTAGGTAAAACCCTCAGGTCAAACAACACTGTAGTGACTGCCAGTGTGTGACATGCTGTTGACCTGTCCCACTTAGCCCACTATGAGATGACAGTCTGGAAGACAGCAGACTGCAAGGAGCATTCACAATAGGCATTATGGGCAAAACTGTGTCAGGTTTGGCTCCTCCACCCTACACAATCCTCCAATGTCATCCCAGCAGACTTTGTACCCTCAGGCAATTTCTCAAGGCATGCAACACACCCAGGTCATGTCATGTTATCAAACTATGCCCCTGATGGGTTGCAACACAGCACTTTTATAATTTCAGACTTGTTGAACTCATCAGAAGGTGTAATGCTCAGGAGAGGTACAAATCTAAGCCCAGTGTGGTGTGAGCATGAGCAAACTGTTCCATTTCAACTCTGCTTTATCTTGCAGTATGTAGCTGGCTCTGCTTGACTTTGCAGTCTGTGTGCTGCCGTGGGGCCTCTGGCCTCCAGGCTTCTTGGTCCTGCTGGGGCAGAGGGAGGGATCAACCTCGTTAAATGATGGATAGAATACTCTGAATTGGAAGAGACCTCAAAGGACATCTAGTCCAACTCCTGGCCCTGCACAAAATCACCCCAAAAGTCACACCATGTGCCTTTTGTTCATGAGTTCTGTCAGGCTTGGTGCTGTGACTCTTCCCTGGGGAGCTGTTCCAGTGCCCAACCACCCTCTGGAAGAAGAACCTTATCCTGATATCCAACCTAAACCTCCCCTAACACAATTTCAAGCCGTTCCTTTGGATCCTGTCACTGCCACAGTGCAGAGAGAAGTTGTGGCTGCAATGAAGCCTCCCCTCAGTCCTCTCTTCTCCAGGCTGAACGAACTAAGTGACCTCAGCCGCTCCTAAGCAGTAGACAATGGAGTAGTTTTATCACCTGAAAACTTAATATGTAACAAGCAAGACATTCCTGGGTGAAACTTCGATGCCTTTGATATGTATCAGGACAAATTTGATGATCTAATAGTGCCTTCTGACCTTAATTTGAGTGAGATATGCTGCGTAGGCAGGTGCCTCACCAGGGGGCACTGGGTGGCCAATTACAGCTCACAGAAGAGAGGCATTAATTGTTTCCTTTAGCAATTTTTTGGCATGACACATTACCATCTTCTCAGGTAATAAGTGACAGGGAAAGCCTTTTCTTGCCTAAGAAAAGAAATGACCCAATTTACGAGAAAAAAATACTAAGAGAGCATTGTGTTAAATAAGGTAACAGGAACATAAGATCAAGTTAAATATTCCTGTAAAATCTACTGGCACGCAGCAATGACTGTAACGTAGGTGTTACCTTAGGTGTATCATATTGGGATGTGTTGCAAAAGAAAGAGAGAAACTGTGATCACAGCAAACAGGAGATTGTTCCACTTACAGCATGCAAATGAAAAGGTCTCTTCTAAAATCAAATAAACCTGACTTAATCGTCAGGATGTCATCAGTTGCTCCTGATGAATGGCCACTTACACCACACAGGACACAGTTTTGGCACAGAACCATTCTGGCAGGGTACCAATCCTGCTGTGCTGTGAGGCAGGCGCGTGTGACTCAGCAGGGACATCCCTCGGTGCTGAGGGACTGTAGGCTCCTCTTCTACCAAAGCCATTTGAAGTGAGACCTTTTGTGCTGTGAATGGGAGGTGGGCACATTGTCTGCACATCTCTAAAGGGCAGTCTTCCCAAAATACTCACAATGTGGTTGCTGGTGGTCATTTGAGCTCTCTTTCTCCGTTGAAAGGGCAGGTACTAATAATAAACAAGGCAAATAATTGAGCAAAAGGAGGTTGTTAAATAGACAAACAAACAGTGCAAATCTGTTCTACATACCTTCAATAACGCACACTGCACTGCATCAGCATATTGCTGGTCATGAAAATGCATCACGTAAGTATTTGATACATCATGCATTGGCCAGTAATGGACAAACTCATCTAAAAATACAAGAGGACTATTTTAAGGTATAGAATTGCAGTTTAAAAAGAATTCAGTTCCAATCTACACATCAGTTAGTGCAATGTGGTTATTACAGGGCTTGCCTAGATGGTAAAGAAGAAGGATTTTATGCTTGAAGAATTTAAGCTAATTGACTAAGATCTAAAAGAGCAGCCAAAATATAAATTAGTTGGTCTCTTTAACAGACTATCTCTTTAAGATTGTAGGCTCTATGGAGAAATCAAACCACTGTGAATTGAATCAGGACCATTATGATTTATACATTTATCCCTCTTCAAAGTACAGTGTTTTTATGGTGCCATCATAATTTAATAATGTAAAGCTTAATGATTTAAAGTGAACTTCACAACACAATGCCGAAATAGACAGATAAATTCATATTAAAAAATAGTATCTTTTACATTTATCAGAATCTGCACAATTTAGAAAACCCCTGCTAGACGATGTTATCTTTGACACTTTGGTTTACATTATTCAAGCTGCTTTTGTCTTCCTTAAAAATACCCAGAAAGTTAAAAATACTTGGCAAAATTTGAATCAATTTCAGTAAGTGATTGGCACTCTTTCTTCCTAAAACTCAGTGTTGCACCACTGCTACTTAAATTATAATGAGGGTGTTCCAGAGGTTAATACTTATAATAGTTTAATGCCAAGGTGATGGAGAGGCTTGAAAGCAACAATACCTGGGAAAGAGACTCACCTTTCTGTAAATAATCACTCAGAGCCAGTCTTACATTTCTACATATCATCAGGTACAAGGAAGAGACGTCAGGAAAAGGATTAGCCCAGAAATGGGATATCCTGCTCACAGTGCTGGGGGGATGTTGCATTCCAGTAAATTCTCCATGGATCTGGGAAAAACCAGCAGCAAGAGCACATGGTGTACTTTATCTCAAGCTTTCCTTTCATAAGCCAGGCAACTTCAGAGCAGAAATGGGGTGGTCTCTGCTGACCATCTGCTACCTTATGGAAGAGATGCATTGGTCAGGTCATTCAGAATCTACTCCAAGGGAACAGGAAGAGATGGAATGACCCTAAAGCATTTAAATTAGGTAACTTCTGTCTCAGAACAGCATTACCAAAGGTCTAGCAGGATTTGGTGGTGACACTCTAAGACCCTCTGGGAACCATAACACTGGTGCTAGTGAGTGGTGGCTGGTGAGATCTCCTCTCAGTGGAGCACACGGGATGGGAGAGCAGACACATGGATGCCCAACCATGCACCTGGTCCAAACAAGGGATAAAACATGGGTCTAGCAGCAATCCTTTAGGAACAGGCTTGATTTTCCTTCAGTCTGGAAGGTTGATCTTAGGGAGGTCCTCCTCAAAAATACAAAAAAATTTCAAAAGCTGAGATTGGGCTAGAGTCTGGCAAAAAGTAGCAGATTTTTATATTTGTAAGCACTGGAAGTCTTCTAAAATGAAATTCAGCAGCTTCTCAGAGAGGACAGAGCTATCTGGCTGGCTGAGCTAGATGTTTTCTCCTACGTGCTATTAAAAAATGCTCTTTTAGTCCTGTCCATATGGGTGTGCCACAACATCTGTTCTCCTCAGGTGGGCCATGGTTGAGATGAGGTTAACTTCTTTAACTTTTTAACAGCTGAAATAGTAGAAGCTGATAGCAGTTGATGATACAGGTTCCCCCCAAGCTGCCATTGACTTTTTCTGGAAAAACAGAAGTGCCGGGTAAGATATGCAGAACAGATCATACAAAACCTGTACCCAATCCCAGTTACTGTGACAGGAACCTAATTCTAAACTGCAACTGCCTGTGCTTCTTCCTTAAAATGCACATTTCTGGCTCTAGATTATAACAGAAATTTGAGCTCCAGACTTTCAAATAAAGAAATGCTCACCCTCTGGAAAAGATGGAATGAAAAAGATTTCTGAACAAATCCATCCATCTCTACACAGTCTCCTCTGTATGCATGGCAAAACTGTCTGGCCCTGTGCCCAGGCAAGCTCCCTGCAGACCCTGCTGCTCTCCCTGGGGCTCCAGGCCATGTGGCCACCTTCAGCTCTCCCAGTGCCTCCCCTGAGTCTGCCCAGCTCTGGGGAGGGCAGGGATGGTTTCCCATCCCACCAGGGTGTCAGAACCAAGTAGGGCCGGTTGGCACCTCTGTCCTTGTTGTCTGTGACACCCAGCATTGTCCACACCAGGCACACAACCCAAGCAGTCACATGGCCCAGCACAGTGCCATGTCCAGCTGTGCTCCCTTGGGCCTAGCAGGACAGCCCAACTCAGCTGCACTGCTTTGTATCCTGTGTGGGCTTTGACCTTGTTTCCTTTTTAATATTCTATAACCAGGTCCAGAGTGATAAGGTCTCCCCTGAGCCTCCTTTTTCTCCAGGTTAAACACCCCCAGCTCCCTCAGCTTCTCCTCATCAGTCTTGTGTTCCAGACCCTTCCCCAGCTTTGATGCCCTTCTCTGGACTCACTCCAGCACCTCAACCTTCTGAACTGGGGGGTCCAGAACTGCTCACAGAACTCGAGGTGTGGTCTCACCAGTGCTGAATATGGGGGCAGAGTCACTGCCCTGCTCCTCACGACAAAATTTCTGATCCAAACTAGGTACCATTGACCTTCTTGGCCACCTGGGCACACACTTCCTCATGTTCAGTCACTGTCAAACAGAACCCACAGGTCGTTTTCCACCAGGCAGCTTTCCAGCCCCTCTGCCCTCAGCCTGTAGCATTGCCTGGGGCTGTTGTGAGACAAGGGCAGGACCCAGCATTTGGCCTTGTTGAATTTCTTACCATTGGTCTTGGCCCATTGATCCAGCCTATCCAGATTCTTTTGCAGATAATGGCTGGAGAGATGGTGACTGGAATGATCAATGGTGGTGAGCATCTCTCCACTGCCCTGCCAGAAGTGCTCATGTGAGAGGATGAAATGACATTATTATCAAGGAAGACTGCTGTGTGTGTACCCTCAGGCACAGCTGCATCACCAAGAAGCCTGGAGCAGCTACTGGGAGACCTAAGTCAGGTCAGGCACTGTCTTTTGGGTATCCCTGTGCCCCTTGAGCCACCTGCTGATGGCACATCCCTCATAGCCCTGGAGACCCTGCCCACACTGCCAGTGCAGGACTGGCTCTGCACCTTGCCCAACCTGTCAGCTGCACCAGGCTGCTGCAAAACCCAGCAGCACTCGCCTGCCAAGGAGTGTGATCTACCCACCTTGAAAGACCTTCCCTCCATATCAGTCCTTTGTTGGCTCAGCTGGTCACTGGCTCTTGCCCAATCCAGCTGTGATGTTTTCTGTGCATTCATGGTTATCAGAATAGGGTCAGCAAAGCTCCAGCTCCGGATCTTTGTACAATTGATTGTTATAAACTGCTGTCACCAACTTTGTTAACCTAGGCATTAATAAATCGAGTTGTGCTGACCACAATAAAGGGGAGTTGATTTTATTTATTTTTGTTGGTAAGTCATAGATGATCTGGCCACCTGATAAAGGTTCATTTGTTCATATTTGTAACGTGTTTTTGTATCATAACCATTATACAAACCTCCACTGTTTTCAGCTGTGAGGTTTTCCTAACTTATCAAGCACCAAAATTATTCTCTTAGCACTGTTCAACTCCTACAGAGACCACTTTTACAAGAGCCAAACTTCTAGTGCACGCATCTTTTTCCACCAAGTTCTCTGTCCTGCCTTTCAAACTGAGGACTCATCACCTTCTCTGTGATTCAACTTAGACCAGACATTCACTTCCTCTGTTCTTGTAGGGAAATACTGACACAAAATTGGCCTTAAACAAAGGTGTATAAATACAGTAAAAATTTATCAATGCATATTTGACACTGTTACCTTTTCATCTGTTTGTTTCAACATGGTCTAACAGGTGTCCCTGCCCAAGTGAGGAGGGGGGGTTGATGATTTTTGAAGTGCCTTCCAACCCAAACCATTCTAGGATTTTATAATTCTTTTTGCCTGCTTAAGTTCTAGCCCTCTCAATGGCCTTTTTCTATATAGTAAATAATAAAGAACAGTGTTCATCGTTATGGTGCTATGCTGACCTGAGATAATGTACCGTCTGTAAAACCCTTGCCGAACAGCCTTGTTCCCCTTGAGACTCTGCTTTCTACCCTCGCTGGCAGCTCTGGGGCAGGGAGCAGCAGGAGCAGAGTGAGACGGGTGACACGTGGGGACCACACGGATATATGGGCTGCACGCTGCCGTCCCACGCAGGAACAGCTAAAGCATTCCCGAAACACGAATAGCTTGGAATGGTTGTGGGCAGGACAACAGCTGGAAACGGAGTGGGAGCTGCCGTCAGCAGTGCTGTTCTGCCACCTGGTGCTGGAGCACCGTCCCGGCTGCTCCCGCAGCCGCCCTCCTGCTTCCCTCCATCCCTCTCCCTCCCTCCCTCCCGGCCCCGGCGGGACCTGCCCCAGCGCCTCTCCCGGCAGCACACCCAGCGATCCGGGACACGCGCTCCCCACGGAACTGTGAAACCCTTCTGTAAGCCTGGATGGGTTTTATTACTAATAAATATAGTTCCCCTTTGCACAGGGCACTCCTGGTGATTAAATTGTGTCCTAGAATGTGATAACTACTGGGTGCAAAGATACAGCTGCTACTTACCCATAATTTATAGGTACATGGTGTGATAACTTGGGGTTGTCCTGGACTTTGATGATCCTTGTGGGTCCCTTTGAACTGAGAAATTCCAACTATATTCCCTGATTCTATTCCCATTTTTAATATCCAAGTCTAAAAAATACCAAATACGTGCATTTATGATCTAATTAGATGTGTTCTTAACCCCTTCCTCACCTAACATTTCCCTTTTATATTCTAACATGGTGCAGGCATTCCTGTAGTTGTAAACTGATGCATGGCTTAGTCTGAAGCATGCATTAAAGATTTGGGTTTTAACTACTTGGAAATGGATTGTCCATGAAGATTATCAAAAATACACAGCAGAAGGGACTGTTTTCCACCTCCAAATAAATGCTGTTGAGAAATGCAGAAAGACTCTGTATTTTACCTTATACTTTAATTTACTTGGCTGCAGCTTCTTCCCCACAGCTTCCTAATCCTGGAGTCACTATCCCTACCTTGTGGGGCAGTACCTGGGTACAATGGGCACTTCTAGAGTCTCTGCACTAAGAATGATACTGAGAACATTGAGAAGATCAGCAGCAAGCCGGCGCTGCCTCCCTGCAGCTCGGTGGGCATATGAAGGACCTTCAAAGGCAACACACGGAGCAAGCCCCTGTGTTCTGTACAAGTCATGCACAGGTTGCAGGTTGCATATAGGAACGGGATCCAGGAAACAAAGGTTAAATATGCCAACCTGCAGAGTATGAGAATCCTGGTAGACATTTATCAATATTTATTTGACCATAATATTCACAGCTGGCTACCCTGAAAAGATTTCCCCTTCCCATTCCAATGCCTGCAAGCTTTATAGAGTAAAGCAAATCGACAGGCAAACACTGAGGCCTGACTGACATGTTAAGAGCTCTCAGGTAGTCAGCTCCTCTGACAATGCAGCCTGAATGATGTTGATAAGCCATGTCTTCAGGGGTTGCTATATACAGGTGACTCTCTTGCTCATGCAGGACAGACCTGCTGGCAATCACACAGACCAGGCAATTTGGAATGTCAAACAATTCTGGGTATCATAGAAGCCTCTTTTGGTGTCAGGGGTAAATTGCACTTCAAACTTCTATCTTTCTCTGCAGGAAATCAGAAGTGACTGATTTAACTCAGAGGTGGGCACAGGCTGACTGCTCACAGAACAAGCTGGTTGGTCTGGGCCAACAGCCCCACTGCTCCCAGCTCCACAGGCAGTACACTCAGCTGCCAACTAACCTACAGAGTGGGAAAAGGGAACAGCTAAGCCTGGTTTGTATACTGAGTTTCTTTCAGGTTGACTCATAGAGAGCTAATGAACCATGATCTGTAGAATTTCATAAAGATATTTATGAATATCCTCATAAAGATATTTATTAGTTTATGAAGCTCTTCTCATAAAGATGCAACTGCTGTTACAGTTCCAGGACTGAACATTTCAGAAATAAAGTTCAGAATTATTCTAGAGTGAGGCTTATTCCACAGACCTGATGCGCTTTCTGCAGGTCTCAAGCAAAATGGCAACAAAACAAAACAAAGTTTCTTCTCCTGTCTTTTTTTTAACAGAGAAACACAGCAGCGCTATAGATAATTAGAACATGTACAATACAGCTTTTTTTGCTTGAATTTTTCAAGAAAAAATTGAGGTCTGTTCTTAAATGAGGGAAATAAACTGGCACAAGGTGAGAGAAAAAGCTCAAAGTACTCAACACTTTCTGGCTTTGGTTTTCACAGACAGGCCTGCTCCCACACCTCTGCATGTGCTTTGGAGAGGCACAACCATCAGGAGACCACAATCTTAGTGCCACCCTGAAAACTGGATGTATTCAAGTCCATAGAGTGGTGATGGGACCAGCACAGAGGTGTAGAAGTGATTGGCC
The DNA here is from genome assembly GCF_009819885.2 of Catharus ustulatus. Lineage (NCBI taxonomy): Eukaryota > Metazoa > Chordata > Aves > Passeriformes > Turdidae > Catharus > Catharus ustulatus. The sequence continues at coordinate 62,498,294 of NC_046225.1, read as the reverse complement.
CACACAATTATGATGTTGTTAAAATATCATACATGAAAGAAACCATGTTTATCATGAGAGGGCTCTGATCACTGGAAAAAGAACTCAACTCTGAATAAAAAGAAGACCCAAGGAACAGAGGCTAGTTTGCTTCCACTGCAATCCCCAGAGGAATGAAGGTACAGTTCCCCTTAGAATTTATTCATAAATAATTGCAGGACACAGGAATAACCAACATGGATTTGTCCATGGCGAATTAGACTTGACCCTTTGATAATTTTGCATCTCAGTGCTGACAGCAATGCTGATGAGGTGAGGGAGGTGATGCAGCACATCTGAGCCTCAGACAATGCCTCCCACAACAGCTTTCCTTAGAAGCTGAGGTGTGTGGGCTGGAAGAAGTCAACAACTTAACATCCAACTGGGGCCAGCAAGTAAAAGAGAAAATATTCCAGGGGGACAGTACCAAGGGCACAGTGTTCAACCTTCCCCTGTTAGTGACAGACATGTCACTAGTTAGTAACATAAATGACTAGTCACACAATACAGCTGGGAGTCTCAGGTTGGATATCAGGAAAAACTTAAGTGGAACAGATTACTCGAAGAGTACAGATGATCAATATCCTTTCCAGTTTCTTAAGACTTCATTAGAAAAAAAGAGTATAGCTGACCTGGTCTAGGATTGCCCATGTAAGGCTTTACATCACACTTAAGTCAAGCCTTTAGAGTCCTTCCACCAAAACATCTCTGAATTGTTGTATCAGACTTCATTCTTGTCAGTAAAAATATTGGTATTTCAAACAAACTGCCTTTAGTATGCAAAGCACACATTTATTCATTGTAGTCCAATGATTGTTATGGGTGCCTATCAAACAGGGATATTTTATGATTCTTTCCCTGCTTAGCTTCATTCCCAAGTCTTTCTGGGAAGCTTTGTACTTCCAGAAGAAGCATCTGTTGTATATATGAGAACTTGTGACACTTGTTCTCAGCCCAGCCAGTTAGCTGCATAATTCTGCTCCCAGGCCCAGCAAAGGCACCTTTTTCTCCCCTGTATACTTTCATCAGAGATAGACACAGCAAAATTTACTGTAGGGAACAGTTTTTAATCAGCAAATCCTTTAACGGTATCTGCAGTGACATACTGGGTTCTCTGCTTAGAAATGTACGTCCAAAAAAAAAAGGTCAGTTCCAGGTTGAAGGATGCTATATCTTTGGTATTTTGTTTCAGAAAAATATTTATGCAAATTAGAGTTTAAGGTTGCTACCCTCAGTCTGAGGAATTCTAATTATTAAGAGCAAAAACATTTGGCAGAGGAACAGAGGTATCAGAACATCTATCCCTAAAACTATTGTGTCCAACAAAACAAACAACTTCCATCTCTAAATAGATCAGTGATGCCCTTTATTTTTCCCCTCTCCCAATTGCCAATTAAAGAATTGCATTTAGGATTTGCTGATATTCCACACAACAGCTGCTGGTAAATTTCTGGCTGACTGTACAGATCAGCTTCTTGGAAGGCCAATGTGCTGTACAAGCGTGGCAGAAATGGAACAGGCAGCCAGGATTAAATCACAGTTAAAGGGGGAGGGGAGAGGAATGCCTGCATTACAGCCTTGTGAGGAATTACTGGTCACGTTAGTTCTCCAAATCTACCCTGGCCTAATTGAGCTGCATTTTCACTGTAAAGCAGGCAAACTGCCAGTCATGGTGAAGTGAAACCAGCTCTCCATTAAATGAGAGAAGGCTCAGAAGCATGGTCATGTTTAAAACAGAAACCTTCAAGAATAAGGGTGCTTGAGGAACTATGTTTGAACAGGACTTGAACTAACACTAAAATACAGCTCTTAAGCAATATACCAGGTGCTATTGGGTTTTTGTTAGGTGCAGTCTTTTGTTTGGTTGGTTTTCTTTTTTTCAATTTGCATCCTCTGAGTCTGATTTCATATTCATGTCAAGTATCACTATTTCCTTTTAAAGTCCCTACAATCTGCACAGACCATCCTGGGTTTTTTTCCTGTTTCTCTGATCGAGGGCAGGCCAAGCAGTTTGAGTTTAGCACAAGACACTTGCAGTCTGGGGCAAACACAAGTAATGTAGGGGCCTGATTCAGAGTGGACTCCTTAGATAAGTTTGTGGTGCATGTACACTGGATCAACATTGCTGTTGGACATTTGGTCCAACAGCAGAATATATTTTAACTTTTTTAGTCAGGATTTACTAGCCAACTACAAAGACCGTATTAGTTCTTAAGGAATTAGAAGCTCAGGCCACATGCCAATAAACAAATCCAGTGGAAGCTGAAGCACGAGCAGTCACCCTCACTGCTCAAACCCTCATCCAAACACACATCTCAGAGCAGGGTTTCTAGCTAACAGTCAGTCTGCAGGAGCAGTACTACAAGGTCTTCGAGGAATCAAAAAATAGCTCATCCTACACATCACCTTTCAGGCATAGTGCACAGGCTCTGACAACTGCTTAATTCCTCCTCCCCCTTATAAATACTTAAATGGCAGGGATTCAGCTACCACAGGAACCCACTGATCAGATTCAACAGAAACTCTTCCAGATCAGACTCAGCAACAATGGATGAATTGCTTGCTGTGCCAGTCCCTATGCAACAGCATAACAAGTTTAGGGGCTAGACACTGAGAAAACCTTGTTAATTTGGACCTTAAGCCAAATATCACACACACCCTTTTCCAAAACTTCTCTTGTCCTTGCATTGTTAGTAAGCATAACATGCAAAACTGCTAATAGAGAGACACAGTAAACACAAAGAAACCATACACAAAATATCCCACTTCTTAGATTTTTTTTTTCTTCTATGTCAACTGCTCCACTGTAGATGATGCTTTGCAGGCTAGGAGACATTCTGATCACCATTCCTAAAAATAAATCAACATTTTTCTTTTTCAAAAGTTGTTACACCAACATTTCATTTTTGTGAGGCTTTTTTTTTCCAGCAATTGAGCAATAGGCCACAGTATGAGAAGCAGCAAAAGCATTTTATTTGCTGTATAATTAGTGTCATTAGAAATATGATTGGTAAAAAAAACACGCGAGTCCACACAGAAAGGAAAGCTTAATAAAACCCAAAGACAACTGGAAAGGTGGTGGTGGTGGTGGTACAGACTTAGCAGAGAAAACTTTTAAGTCTTCCAAGGTTCTAGATAGCAACAACTCTTTTTGGCCATCAGAGATGGTAAGAAATCTTCCTACTACTTTGCATCAGAGTGTCCTCCTCCACCCTTGTTGGACTGCTAGCTTCAAATCACTTAAACAGACTGCGGAGTGTGAGAAGGGAACTAAACACAACATCAGGATCTCTTTGCATGAGGTAATGCTTTCATGCAACTGTTCTGCACATGCAAAGGCATAAAACTTACTGAGCAAACACCATCTTCTCAAAAATCACTTCAAATCATAACAACACTTCACTTTGTTTAATTCCTGTATTTTCCAAAAGGTGGTAGAAGTACTGCATTTTTTAAACAATAACATGCTTATCCTCCTTCAAACAGAAAATATCTTTAATCTTTGAAACAGAACGGATTTTTCTCTGACACTGAAATGACGAGACAGTCTTAATTCATGAAAGCAACAATTGTGTTTCTGAAGCAACAAGTTGCCACAATGATTATTTGTAAACATTATACCCACAACAGTAAGTACATTAAAATCCCACACTTCCACCATAAAATAAACCACAAAGATCTGACATGAAATACATAAAAAGTTTATTATGTATGTACCCCATCTTCTTATCTGGAGGAGAAAATCTGAGGCAACAGTTTGGTGCAGTATAGAGAAGCAAAGCAATATACAGTAGCTGCACACAGCTTGATTGGTTTCCGACCACAACTAAATACTCTTACTATGACTGTTAGTACAGAAATGTTCTGTAATTAGAAAAAATGAGAAATATTACTCTCATGCTGTACAGTCTTATGTTTCTTGGTTAGAAAAGAACAACAGATTGAGTTTAAATCTTTCGCACCTGAACCTTGCACACCAACTTGTTTGGCTGTTGCCTCTGGAATGTTCAGCACAAAGGTTAAGCTCCAGACATAATTTAAGTGCTTTTCATGTGCAAACTGTTACTTGCTAAAGCTTTCAAAGTACATTTAATTACAGATATGAACACCCTGTAAAGATATGAGGATATGACAGCAGACCCAGAGGCCAATACAGATTTTTTAAGAGAAATGCTATGTTCCACTGCAGTAGTTCTAGTCCCTGATTAGGTCCTTCCAAAGAGGGGGCATATTTCAATTGTAGGAGATAGACCACTCTTTAACAGAAGCATCATGGGATGTTGTTACCAGAGTGTGTTCATCCAGCCACGCCAAGCCGCTTACATGATGTAGTCTGTGAGCATCTGTATCACAGTGTAAAGCAACACAAAAGAATTAGGAAGGTTGGGTTGGCAAGGTAACTTCAGCACATTCCGAATATGGGTTTTAGCTGCACTAAATACTAGTACTGGATTTTAAAAGTAACTACAAAAATAACAGAAGAATTCCAGCTAGTGTAGCTAGATAGAGATTAACAAAAAGACTAAATTACTTTGGGAACATTCAAAGCCTGCTTACTTACCATTAATCTATAAAACAGGGCTGGATTTCAAGAACTACTAGCAACTTTCAAAGGTAATATGTTGAAGAAAACATACCTGGTATCTTGACTCTGGTCTCTGGATCACTCACAGTCCAAACATATACCATCATGTCCATGCCTCCAGAAGCAAAGTGTTCATTGTCTGGTGACCATGCAATACAAACAACCTTTGCGTGGTGTCCATAAAAGACATTATGCTCCTATTTGAAAATTAGAGAGACAAAGGTTATTCCAATAGTTAAAGCTACTTCAGGAAATCATTAGCTTTCAATGTGCAGCATCAGAACAAGCTACTGCAAGATCCAGACAATGTACACCTCAGGTGCAGATGGATGCACTATGCAAACCAAGTGGTGGCTTCGTTTTACGTGATTCATTTAAATACTTAGTAGGCCAATAAAAATACAAACCCCTTTTGTAAAACAAACAAACAAACAAAAAAAAACCCATGACATTTTTCTATAAAAGCTTGATGTGTTGTGCATATGCAATTTAGAGATGTTTCTCAATGCAAAATTATCTTAATTTTTACTTAGAAAGCTAAGTGTTTTTTGTGAAAAGCTATCCTGTGTTTTCACTTGTGTTGTTTTAGTCAAAGTTTAAGGAGTTTACAGGCTAATACACATTGACTGCTTGGGCTGAAAAGTGGAAATTGCCCATTTTTTGGTTTGTGGTTAAAAGTCAGTAGATTGGCAGATAAAGCAAGATTCCCTGTCCTAGCATATCTCTTTTGTAGCTTAGTCCTTACCATGGAACTGTGTGCCAGAGCTAGCAAAATTTTATTGCCAAGTCTGCTTTATTTACCTCATTGAATTTTATTGTACTGCATAAATCTTATCAAGCTGAGCCTACATTCTTGTCCATTTTACAAAAATGCACACAAGTTCTCGAACAGACATGGCATGTGTTTTGTTATTTACTTTAAAAAAACCCAAACTAACAAACTAATGGTTCAGCAGACCGAAAGGAACTTTCTGTATTTAACTAGTCTGTGGAAATTCAGCTCCTTGCCTGTTTTAACTGTGCATTTGTTATTAGATGGGTTTCAGTGTTTTCCCAGCAGCTGACCTATGCTGCACATTTCCTTAACTATTCTTATGGTCTGGAGGGTTCACACAGGCTGCTGTAAACACCAGTACTAGCCCAAAATAGCTGGTAAACAGCCACAGAAACACCAAATTTACATCAATGATTAACAGCGATTAAGGCTTAGCAGCTCCACTATGTATGTACTATGTAGGCTTTACAATGTACTTCACTACATCAGATTTAGACATGAGCTGTCAGTCAATTTGTTTTTAAACAAAGAAAACTTGTTACAACAATTCTTACCGCATAGCCATCAGCAACACTAAAGACAGTGACAACTTTGTTTGCATCACAGACTGCAAGAAAGGCACCATCGTGAGAATATGCCAGGTCAGTAACAGGACCTTTAGCTTCCAGAGTCTTATCATCACTTTTCAAAGAGGTTCCTTGGATTGAATACAAATGGACATTCCCATCCTGCAAATTAACAGCAAAGAAGGAGAAAAGGTAGAAAATCATTTTTCAATAGAAAGAGGAGCTTCTGGAACTCTTTGCATTAATTTTATTTGGTAGTGTTTATGTTAAGAAAGTGTTTAGATAGCCTGTCATTTATGCTGGCTGCAGTCCCTTAAGAGTGGAAATAAACCCATTTTCTAGAATTTGCCAACTCCAAGAACAACTAGGAGTTGGCAAAACAACTTGGGTAAAAACAACTCGGCAATTTCAAAACAGCAAATACAGGAAAGACAATTCAATTTTTAAAAAAGTGAAATAGACTTTAGGTCACAATTGTGGTAGAACCTGGGGAATGAAAGCCCAGGAACACCAAATACTCACAGCTTACTTTAACAATACTGATTGTTGTTACAAATTGTCATCTACTATTTCTCAACAGGACACACCTACTGCTATTAAATGCTTCTGTTACTTGCTCCAGTGTTCAAAGTGTACAGTTTTAGGAAGTGCAATCTTACCGCTCCTCCCACTGCTGCTGTACTTCCTGTGGGGTGAATTGCTACAGCTTCTGGCTCGTAGCCAAGGTCATCAATTGCAAAGCATTTTTTCTTGTCTTTCATCAAGACAATCTGCAAGTAAAAAAAACCAACCAGACACTAAGATCCTTCTTCAAAGTACCAAATATAAAACTATTACTAAACCACATTGCTTAGTCATAAATACAAATCCCCTCTGGTAGCTCAGAAGTTTATTGTACACTCATCTTAAGGGAACAGTTTCATTCTTAAAAAAAAAAATTGAAGAAATGCCTACATGTGGTGACTAATCTGCTGAACTGCAGTACTCATGTGTTCTAAATTACATAGTGCAGGACATTCTCCATTGCCTTCAGCTTTGCTTCACCTGGTTTGAACATGAAATAAACATGGACAAACCAGTATTTTCAGCAGTGCTTACTCCCTTCCTGGTTTATTGTTCAAGGGAGGGAGGCAGGACCAAATTAGTAGCAAGTTAGTGCTGCTAAACTTTAAAGGCTATTTCCTATCCAGTTCTATGTTATGGTTAACTGGGATTGATTCACATGAAAACAGGCTTGGACAACACTATCAAATGTCCCAAACAAAATCAGCACCCATGACGAAAGCATAAGTTATTATTAGTTAATATTTTGTTACAAAAGAGCCTTGGCACGATGTCTCCAGTTTTCTGTGATCTGCATACTAGTGGCAAGCAAGCTAGAGCTGCTTATGCTGTACAACAGCACTAGCTAATTGGATAGTTGGATTAATTGCAAAAAAATAAAATGCAGGAGAAAAACATTCTTTTGCCAAAATTGTGTCACTGAACAAATCTGGCAAGAGCATGATTCTGAGGTTTAACCTTCCAGTACAAAGCTATATTGATAACAAATACAGAGGCATCCAGACAAGGGACTTTCTGAAATGTAGATCTATAGAAAAATGTGAAATTGGTACACAATGCAAAAAGACTATCAAGTATCCTGCTGAATTATGTTTCCTATAGGTATTATTAGGAAACTCTGCACATCCAAGGTAATCCCACAATACATAAATAAATTAATGTTACCATACGTGGCATTATTAACACAGCAATAGTTGATAAGCCACATGTTAATACTTACTTGTCCAATGCATAAAACTACAGTATAACCACCAGGACCCACAGCTAAACATTTTGGCTGAACATCCATTTTCACAGCATCCTGGCCACTGGAAGAGGATGTACCAAAATGGAGAAGCAGGAATGACAAAGCAGGAAGAAGTTATTCCATGTCTACAATTACATTAAATTGCCCATTCAAATAATCACCCACTAATCATCAAGAACATGCATAACTCAAATGCTTATCTATTAATGTCAAAGTTTCCTGTTGTTTTGTGTGTTTAAAGTTTTACTATCCTGATCAGGTAGCACACCTTTGAAAAGAAAGTCAATGTTACTATACTACAGTTTAATTTTTAAACTAGATTATCTTAACAAGATTTCTGAAATTCTGGTTTCTATGAAGAAACAGCTGTGTCCCACTCCTCCTACCCACATTTACCTCCACTATCCCTGGGTACTCATGAATCACAAAACAGACACCCTTCCCTACAGACCCCTCAGTAAGTCACCCAATACAAGACAGGTCTCCATCTAACCCATGGAAGGGATAAAACAAATTTCAAAGCCTGGGATGCATTTCTCATCAGAAAAAAAGCACAAGGTTGCTACAGTTTCCATGGTAACATAAATAAACTCAGCATTTATATTTACCATATAAAGTCAACAACATTCTTGCTGTAAAACAACTATACTGCAATAAAAGGCAACATTTTAACTGACCTGTAATCTCTCTTGCTAAGGTTGGTATAACGCACAGTGTCATCCATACTGCAGGTGACCAGCTGGTCCATCTCATCCACTGCCATTCTAGAAACCTGGTTTGTGTGGCCTTTCCCAGAAAAGCCATCATTCTCTCCAGTTTCAGAATCCCAATAATGTGCATAATAGAATTAAGGAACATTTGAAGAGACTGGTGCAGTCAGATTCCACACCATAAAAAGTGGATAAATAATTGAGAGAGCACAGATAATAAATAATTGAGAGAAGAGTTAAGGTTAGAAGGGACCTCTTGAGATTTAGTCCAACCTGCTGCTCTAATTGGTGTCAGTTACAACAGGCTGCAGGGTTCTGTAAGGTTTTGAGCATCTCTAAGGATGAAGACTCTACAAGCTCCATGGGCAACCTCATAATATCTATTAAATGAAACTCTGATGTTCTGTAGTGAGCTAAAGGACCTACCAAACAATAGCAAGTACTGAAATACAGTAAATTCACGAATACAAGCCGCACTGAGTATAAGCCGCATCTCTGGGTATTGGCAAATATTTCGGTTTTTGTCCATAAATAAGCCGCACCTGAATATAAGCCGCTCTGTCGTTCGCAGTGAGGACCTGCATGCAACAAAGTTGCCAAATACTAACAGAACCACGGCAGGGCGGGGTTTACTGGCTCAACTAAGGCTGTGCAGGCTCGGCCTGCTAGGGGCTGCTGACGGGGCCAGGTGGCCCAGCCCAGCGCTGCCACTCGGGGCTGGCCGCCGCCTCTGGGTTTGCTCGCCCCGGCCCCGCTCCCGCCGCGGCGCCGGCTGGGCATGGAGAGAGTGCCCCGCTCACGCCGCGGCGCTGGCCGGGCACGGAGCACCCCCTGCTCCCGCCACGGCGGCAGAGGGCGGGGACAGAGCACCCCTCCCTCCTCCCCGGGTCGCGGCAATGGCGGCGCGCCCCCCCCACCTCGTCCTCCCCCGGGCTGCGGCAGAGGAGGGAAGAAGAGAGCTCTCCCGCCTCTCACCCTGCCCCCCGTGCTGCCTGCAGGGAGCCAGGGCAACACAGTAACACTGTAACAATTGCGGAATGCCGGCTTTTACTGGCAGGTGCTTGGCTCGGCACCCTGGCTGGCACGTCTGGGGTTGTAAATGTCAGAAAATTATTCACAGATTAGCCGCCCCCGACTATTAGCCGCACTTCCGGGTTTCCACCAAAATTTTTGTCAAATTGCTGCGGCTTGTATTCGTGAAATTACTGTAATTAGCATTAAGTCTGAGACTAGAAAATACTTTTTAAAAGATTTTTAGTTAGAAGCTCGTGCAACACTGGCTTTCCTTCATGATATTATATGGTAACATCAGTGTGAACTATTCACACTGTATTATGGGTCTGGAAAGAAACAGGACCTAGATTTATAAGCGTTTATACCAACATGACACCATTTTAAAGGCAGGATAAAGGACTGTGGTTGTAAATATACGTTTCAGAGTGCTGCAAGTGTAACTTTCTGCATATTCTGTCATAAGTGGAAAATAGGTATTGATTTTTCTTCATGTTACAAGATGCTAATTTGTATATTTACTTGCTCCTCCACATTATCGTCCAAGCTACCTAGCACAAAAAACCAATAACTGTAAATTAAGAGCTGGCATATATTTAGCAGGAAAGTGTGAAGGCAGCTAGTAAAACAGGTATTAGGGGAAAGCAAAATAAACTTTAGACAAAATATCCAAAGTGTTCAATCAACTTTTACTTTGGCAAAGCATTTTTTTATCTCTCCTAATAAGTGCTCTCAGACTAGAACAAGTATCACTATCACTCAAAGGATATTAATATGACCATCATTACTTCCAGAGTAAATATAGGACTTTCCACCATTTTTGTGCACCGTAAGACACTGAATTGACTTACTATGACCCTGTGAATGGGACATAAATAATTATTAATGAGCAATTTTTTTTACACACACATACACCTATTTGAGAAGAATTATAGGTCATTCAGAAAATAACATGCTATTCACAAGCATTAAAAGTCATCCAGTATAAAAACTACTATTTTTTCAGTGCAGTCATTTAACTGTTACAGCACAGTTATGGCTATGTCCTTGATGAGAAACAACAAGCACCATGGATGTCCCTATTAGCCTGACAAGCCAAAATACCTTCATAACCTTTTCATCACTGCTTTTCAGGCACTTTATGATTCAGGGAAGAGGACTAAATATGGTCATGTACCCACTCTAACTTCCAGAATTATAGCGTGGTAGCAAAAATCTGGGACATCGTTTCTAGTTCACGTAAAAATGTAAGTTCCCATGAGACAGAGTCTTGTGTCAACAATCTCTTTAAATCCTAAAATTAAAGTTCAATTGCATGGCAACCCTTATCACCTTGTCCACAATACACTAGTTCTGGGAAAATGAGACATCACTGGTAGTTTTCTATCTATGCTGTATTTCTTTTCTTGTCTCAAGGATGCTTAAAAGCTGCAACAAAAGATAAGTTGATAACATTAAGAAAAATGAAATAATCAGTCTGGGTATTTGCACAAAGCACAATCACATGTGCAGAGTAACTTCTTGATTCATATAACTACAAGAAACAGCCATACATAGCTTATTTGGCAATGCTAATTTAACAAAGTTATTTTTTAATAGCTACTATTCCATCTTGACAACTTCAGTCACTGAGTCATTTATTGCAGAAACTCATGCAGTAATAACAGAACTTTAACCTACCTTTATGACACGTAAAGGCTTATTTGGATTGTTCTTGTCCAAATAATTGATATAGCCAGACAGGGAGATAGTCAGCAAATGGTCTTTCTGCCACAAGCAACCCAGCTGCTGATCCAACACGTTTGATCCCATGTTAAAAGTATTTACAATAGAATTAGCACCAACATCCCAGATTTTAGCAGTTTTATCTCCAGAAGCAGAAAGCAACTGACTGCTGTCAGGGCTCCAACTAATCTGTAAAAACAAATGTCACCACAAGACAGTAAATGTATTAATCCAAGACTTTGCAGTTCATTAACTGGGTAATGAAACACTACGGATCATTTGCACAAATGAAGTGATACTTACAGCATAAATACCTCCATCATGTGCTTTGCCTCCACCAAGAGCACACACTTTCTCTCCAGTCTTCCCATCATAGACAAAAATCTTAAAAGAGCACACAGACATACAACTTAAAGGGAAAAGTAGTAATGAAAAAAAAACCAAGATAGTGTCTGATACTTTGATACACTAGACCCCTTTTCAAGGGGAGGCACAAGCTATGCTGCATTGAATAATTAAGACTAAAAGACTGAGATGAAAACCGTAAATCACAGCAAGTCCCCTGTACTTTGGATCCAGACATTCGAAATTCTGAAAGATGTTACAGTTTTGAATCCTGTTGTGATGGCAGCTGCTTAGCACTTCTGTCATGTGAGTCTGCCCTCTAAGATGGACAAGCTACCTATGGTAAGAGTCATTGTCAACCTGCCCTTATCAGTACAGAGTACACATGAAGGCAGGTTGCTATCGCTGAATTCACTATTTCAGCTAGACCTCTCAGAATCATAACATACATATTCCAAAAATCCAATATGTACCTGCCAAAATAATCTGTAAGAGAATGCTAGGGAGATGGAATGGGGAAAAAAACTCATTAAGAACAGTTTGGTTATTACCACTTATCAGTTATTACAGATTTCCAGGAAGATACTTAAAAGTTTAAACTTGTGGCATAAAAAAGAAGCAACATGGATTTTATAATAATAACCCTATTCCCAAAATGCACAAGAAAACCTTCTCATGCTAAAGTAAATATTGAGAGTTCCTTGGTTTTTACCTGCCCATCTGCACTAGCTGTAGCAAATCTGTTCCCATCAGGAGAAAATCTCACACAGTTCACAAACCGTGTATGGTCCTGTAGAAAAAAGAAAGACCCAGCAAATGAAAAAGAACAGATCATTTTATACAGAAGATATTCTAGTAACAATGAAGTTCTCTTTATGTGAGCCATAAATTAGCTGTGTAGGAGATGCCTGCTGCACAGAATTGCTGTGAGGCAAGTTTAGCCTCCATCTGAAGAGAATCATGGGGACCAAGAACAGTCCAGGGAAAGACACTGTGACATCATTACTGATGTAGTTAAAACAACTCCGTGCATACCAGGAGAATGATTACCCAGTTTCAGAGATAAATAGCGAAAAAAGTCAGATGCAGCCTACATGCAAACCCAACATTCTTTCCCAGTGGTCACTGACCTCTCCAACATTCTCCAGATTCCAACTCTTGCTTCATTGCACAGCGAGTTTTATACACGAGTATTTTATACTTCTTATCGTAAAAAAAAAAAACCCCAAAACAACAAAACACAGACATAAGGAATAAGTTACTATTTTACTGAAATCCCATTTCTGGGAGACTGCATTAGTGGTAGTTCTGTGAAGTAATGGGGTAAGACTGATGTGTGCTCCCCAAATAGACTGTTTACAAGTAGGAGACTATTCAAACCATGCAAACTAGAAAACGCACGTTAAATAGGGAAGCACTACAATGAGGCCAAAGCTCCCATGCAGAGAGATCTGGAAGACTATTTTTAGTATTATGGAAGGCAAGTTCTAACCTACTTTCTTCAATTATACCTTTTTTTCTCCCCCAACAATACTGCAGGTTCTAATCTAAACCATTTAACAGCCCATACCAGAATCCCATATATCAACCCAAATATCACTTTAAAAGGAAGACTGCATCACATACCAGTCTAAGCAGCACTGGTAAGCAATTTGGACTTCAGAGTTCCAAAACAACCAGCTTAGCAAAATGCAAGTATCAGCTTAAGTTCAGAAATATATTAGGCAACTACATCATTTCATTGGATTGCAGAGCTCAAAACAATTCCTTTTCTAGAACTGGAAAGGAATCCTTACTAAAGTCAGCATATGAAGACTACTCAAGGCTCACGTGTAGGAAAATAAAACGCCTACTACACTGTTTTTAAAACTAAAATACAAATTAAACATTTTGAATCTACTACTGCAATAACATCCAGTATCTTTGCAATAGTTTTTTTGAGGCAAGCGATGTCCTGCCATCAAAAAAGCTGCAGAAGCTTGTGGCTTTTTTTTTTTTTGGCCTTAAGCCATAATGAATACCCTCACTGTGGCAGTTCCAGCCTTTGTTTCATTTAAGAGATTGTAACAAGTTAAATAAGAAACAAAGTTAAAAGGAACATAGAAACAGAAAACTGACCACAGAAGTTACATAGTCATTCCATGAAGTAGAAATAGAGTTGTGCTTTCAAACATCTACACTCACCCTTTTCTAAGCGGCCCTGGGATTTCAGATTTGAGCACTCTTTATCAGATTGGAAAATTTCATTAAAATCACCATATTTTTTGTATCATGCACCTTGGAAAGCTTTAAGAAATTCTACACACATCTGAAGTGGAAAACAGAGCTCTGAAAGCATCAGTAGAGCCAATAAAACAGCATACTTTATCCCTTCCATTGCTTAATTAGAACAAAAAAAGAAAATTGAAAAATTTTCTTTTCAACCAATCATTTATTTTGGTTTTCTTGGCCTGAGACAAACATTTGGTTATACATAGTTTTAAGAAAGCCACTTGACACCAGCTATACTTTAAAAGGGGGAATTGAGAACTTCTGTTACAACAGCTAGCTGTGACAAGAACTGCAAGCCTGTTGGAAACTGCACAGTTTAACAGAGTCACATCTAAACTTAAACTCACGCTTAGTGTAAACTTGAACTTGAATGGCGGTCCCTCAAAGAAAGCAGCACAGTTGTCATCACTGCCAGTTGCCAGACGATATGGTCTCGTTTGTTTAATGTCCACACTATTGATCACCTTATTGTGCCCAGTAATCTCACCAACAGAAGAGCCACTATCCCACAGGAACACTGCTCCAAATCTAGTTAGAAAAGCACACAATAACTACAATTCATAAAAGTTACACGTAGATTAACTCCTTGAACATCTGCAAACTGCAGATTTGAGTGCACTCAAAGAAAAGAAATTAGGTCATCTCATTAATCTCATACAAGCACATCACGGTTCCCTGAAGGCTATTTGAGATCTTGTTGGTGGGAGATTCTAATCTTCAATAGGAGACTTTTGTTAAAGGGGACAAACAACCAGGTTTTGCATATAAAGCTTCTAAAATTCAGATATCCATGTATATTTCTCACTAAGACTATTGGTTTATAAAAGAAAGAAGTAAACTCCATCTGCCTAGCCACAACAGAGATTGCACAGAGCTAGGATAACAATGACACTGGATCACAGTTATCTGACTATTTAGCCTAGATTGCATACCATCACTTTTACAAATACCATTACTTACAGGTTTATGGAAGAAGAGTTATAAAAGCATTTTTGACAGTTCTTACTCTAAATCACCTTAAAAAAGGACCCCAGTATAATTAATACTGAGGCACTACACTGCCAGAGCATTGCCATTTGAAAGGTTCTCTCTAGAATCCTTTCGAGAATATTCTAGACTGAAAGTGCATCCACCTAACAGGAAGTTGGTCAAATTTTTGAGGAAGAGTAAACTCACTTCGTGTCAGAGGGAGCAATGGAGGACAAAGAGTCTCTTTCAAGGACACGGTACATGACAGAATAAAAAAAGGAGCAGGGGTCTAGGGAACAGCACTACACAATGCTTTTCAGCCCTTTAGGTGTAAGGCTACCTGGTCTGGACTCGAAGTTCTAATAGTCTTTGAACATTAAATAAAGGACACAAACCTAAATGGGCATTTCATTTAGTCAGGTAAAGGACAACTGCTTGATGTCCTTTCATTAAACGACCATAATAAGGCCTAAAAATATAGACATATTGCCAAAGGAGAAAATTCAAATAGACTTTATTTTAAACTCTTATTCAATCGAGTAAGACCATGAGTCCAGCAAGTGAAGGAAGACGGGAAAAATCTTGTTTCCCCCTTCCTACCCTATCAGAATTTGGCAAAAAAATCCATCAAGCAGCTATCCTTGAAGGTAATAACCACCTACCTCTAAGAAACAAGTCCCATGCAATTGTTCAACTAAGCAATTGTAACAGAACTGTATTTTCCAACTAATTTACAGCTGTCAAACACTGCATATAAAATTTTGCTGCAGAACAATCTTGAAGTCAAGACAGGGAAAAAGCAATGACTCCATTCAGTTGAAGAATTAAAAGCCTTCTGCAAGGAACTTGCTTTGCTAAAATGTAGACATTTACAGCAAATGCACGTATGTATGTATAAACACACACAAACACAAAATAATTACTCACTTTTCCCTTCCTTCTCCAACCACAGCAATTCTCTTGCTGTCTTCAGTCCATGCAAGGTCCTTTATTTTTCCTGCAAACGGCTGATACTCATACTTCAGTAGGTGTTCCTTCTGTGTAGTATCCCAGATTCTCAGCTTTCCAGAGACATCTGCCATAATAAAACAGAATATAACTATTGTTCCAGCATGACTCAGTCACATGACTCATCAGTCTGCCAGAGTACAGATTTTCAGCTACACTGAAGACTTGTACTAGGGACCTACTATCTTACCCTTTTACAACTACTACAAATCTCTTTATTTAGGAATGTTGAAGACTATATCTATTTCAATAAATTAGGTTTTTAACCAGATATTGCAATCCAAGACATGCAGGACCAAATACAACAAATGGAGAAAATGTTTGCAGACACACGAAAAAACTGCACAGTAAGAGAGTAGGAACTTTGCTGTTATCAGCTGGAATGTGTTCAGTATCTATTACACAAAGAACAAGTCAGCCCAGCCCCTCTGCCCAGCAACTACAGGACAGCTTCCCTTCACTGGGAAGTAAGCCACCACACCTACAAGAAGGGAGCAGTCCAGTGGACAGTGGTTGATGCACTACAATTTGTACCTTCAAAGGACACCTGCTTTGCATACAAATACCAGCCACATGTAGATGTACAAAGAGATTTCTGTCCACAGAACTCAATTCATGCACATCAGTGTACTTTTTCTAAACAGAAGCATGTATATAATGGTGGGGATGCCTCTGCACTATCTGGAATACTAGACAGGAATGCAATAGAATATTCAGGAACAGTAATGTCAAAAGCAGCAGACATGGCACAAGCAGTTAACAATTTAAGACTTAAGATAATGAAAGCTCCCTGGCTCACTGTTTCCACTGAGTATTGTAAAACCCAAGAGCTGTTCAAAGCAATTACTGTGGTGCAGGATTGTAACCAGAGGAATTGTTCTATACACAGACAAATTTACACATCTCTAATGAAACCCACACAGCAAAGTCTGTGTGTATTGTACTCTTCAAAAAAGCCACTGTTTTAGAATAAACCACGTGCTAAAATATGTACCTTTCACTTCAGCAGAATGCTTAAATTCTGTTCACCATTTACTGGTGTATCTTTACAATTCAATTTAAACATTCAGCCAGCCTGCATCTTTGGGACCTGGTCATAGACTGATCTTCACTTCTGCTAAAAGGACAGACCCAGAATTTTACAGAGAGTATTTGTTATTGAAGCAGAATTTTAATGCAGACTTCACAATCTAATTGTTTTCTCCATCTATTAATAGCTAAGACACAGAGCTCTAACTTTGCAGTATCTCCCATTACTACATCTGCTATGAGTGCAATAAGAGAAATTACCATAAAAGCCAAAAGTGCATTGCCAAAGGTCTGTCTCATGAAGCATTAATGCAGGCTGCATGGCTAATGCAGATTTATAGACAGAGAAATGAATCTTACATGTTATACTTAGAAACAGCTTAAACAGCCTGGGCATCTATCTTCAGACCCCATGCTCAGCAGTATCACAAAACTATTTATAAATGACATACAGAAGACACTTTTTAAGGGAAATACTGCAACCTAAACTCTTCCACTTGGGTGTGACAAAAATTCTGAGAAAAATCAACCAGGTATTTCCCCAGCACAGTATCTATCACTATTCTTTTACAAAGCACTGGAAATTTAAAAGACTACAAGAGAAAATGAGATAGTTTTTTTGAGTATGAAGTGCTGCACAAACCTAGAGCACCAAGTTTGTAGAATACAGAATGCAAACTGGATTTTAAGAGGGTATTCAATTTGACACATGGTCCACACACAAGATTGAGCCAAGAAAATCCTGGCTGTGGTCCCTTTCAGTCAAGAATGTGAGAAAAAGGAGGGAACAAAAAAAAAAACCACTCTGCTATAAGTGTTCTTAAAGGTTCCCCAGTACTAAAAAAAACACATTCTAATACAGCTTTCTGATACTCCCATTCTACTAAGACCTTTGCAGGAATCTCTGCTTCTTTTCTAAGGGTGTCATATTCAGAATATTTTATTTTCAAACATATTATTATATTAGAAAATATGTCTATTTGGGCACATTACTTGCTTTTGAAGCACTTCTAATTGATAACAGCAAGCATTTTTTTAAGAATCTATATATTAGCTGCAAATCCTTGTAAGAAATACAAGTTACAGTATTGTGTTTATCAACATTCTTCACTGTATACCAGTCCTCCTGAAAAAAATACCAATTATTGCAAGTTTCTACTAAAAAGGGTTTGTTTAATTCTTTGGTAGTCAAAACCTGCTGTAATACAGGAAATTCATGCTGAAAAAAAATCATGTTACATATCCTCAGATTACTGATTCATACACATTATATGGAAACTGAGACTTGGGCTCTTTCCCTGCTAACTTGCCAAAGAAAGCTTTCTTAGTTTAGGTAAAAAATAACAGAAGTCATAAATGTTGCCAAGTTTGGTCAGGAAGAAGGGAAAAGAAAGGAGTACACGCTGTTTTAGAATCCCTCCCATGTCCATAAAGTATCAAACTTCATTAACATCACAAACAGTAGTCCTGCATTTCAGAAATAACTTTTCACTCTGATTCATTTACACAAATCTTCATCACACTAAATATATAGGGTTCACTTCCAGGTTCTTTCCTTATTGAAATAAAACATCTTCAAAAGACCAAAACCATCCCTAAACTCACTGCCTGAGGAAGAGGTTAAAGGAACAAGGACAGAAACCGTTGCTCCTTCAGAGACGCACACGTAAGTCCACCAAAGCACATCCCACTGACTGCATACTCCACACACACACACACAAAGTGTTACTCCTGTTTTGCCAGTAACTTCAACAGCTCTGTCCACACATCTCAAGCACAGGGATACTTTACCTCCGGATGCTATGTAGAATCCACTGGGAGCATACTTGGCAGCTACAACCTGGTGGGCATGCTCAGTGTAGATGTCAGCAATTGCAGGATTCTATTTTAAAGAGAAAATGAGAGTTAAAGTTGTACTTCCTCCTTTTCAAATGAATAAAATCAGAAGTTCAACAATTCATAATTCTCCATGCACTCCCTCCCAGTTTAAATTGAGCAACTGTCTAAAAGTGAGAAGTGCAGTACACATTGCAGAACACTGCTGGTACCACTGAAGCAACACACTACTTTCTAACAACTGACACAAGAAAGGATTTCCTCTTAAGGAAGCCTGAAGTGCTGGACCCTTTCTTCTCCAATACCAAACAGTAGAGAAACACTCTTCAAAATAACAGGCCACATAAGGCTCTCTTTTTCTAGGGCTAGCCCAGAGATAAAGTAGTTACCCAAGTAGAATATTAAATATGAGCTGTGCTTTGCAGCACACATTTAAAATTCTACTGTAATCAAGTATGAAACTTAAGCCTGCAGTCAACCATAACACATGGCTGTTAATCATCACCATGCACCCAAAATCACTGAATAACCAATGAGATTGTGTTAGGTTTGCACTTTCTTGATAATTGCAATCTGCTTAAAAAGCCAGTAAACCTGCTATCAAGAGTTGTACAGGAATTCTGAAAGAAATTCACTGCCACTCCATCATGATTTTATCTCTTCAGTCTAAATTATGTTTTGAGATATTTCAGATTGTACAATAAAACAAACTACCTCAGCAAATTGGTAGTGTTATACAATACAGGCTCCACACAAATCAAAAAAGGATGACATCAAGGCAAAAAACTGCTTTCAAATTAATTTTAGAAAGAAGTCATTGTGCCCCCACTCAATTGTAGTATATATGCTACAACAGTAATTCACTCTTTAGAATTGTTTTTGTACCATTTAACAGGTTTGTTCCAGCTCCAGAAACTTCACTCATATGATAAAAGCAAAATTCCATTTTAACTGCTATAATTAATACTGATTTATTCAATTGAACCAGAAAACCACCTGATGTTATGGTATGACTCAGTCATCCAATCAGGAAAAACTAAAACACCCGCTCTGCGTTAGAAAGCGGTCTCCAGCTCACAAGAGTTCTTGCTGCTGCAGTACTGTTACATCTCAGGAGACAGAATGCAGCTTGCTCATGTAAAAAGCTCTTTTTCATTCCTGCTTTAATGCACTGCCTGAGTGCATTATAGCCTTACTTAAGTCTCAACCAGCTACACTTACAGCATGCGGATCCCTTTTGATTTTGTGTCCAACTGGATTTTATTTGAGCAAGACAAGATAATGTTTTCCCTGCATCACCTACATGTTCAGAGAGTTTAAATCCCCCCTGCATGTTGTTATTAATGGCATGGTAGGTACTATTTTACAGTAAGAATCTCTAAGAGTCCAGAAAACTAAGCTGAGAGACTAACTTAATGGGTTAAATCAAAAATAAAGACCCAAATTTAAGATATGGTAAATAGATTCGAGAAACCAGGTAATAAGTCAGAGCTGTCAAATTGTACATTATTTATTCAATAGTGTTATTTCTGCTTATAAAGACAGTTTTCTAACTTGCATGTTTTTCAAGGCCAACCCCCAGAAAACCACTTCTAAAAAGATATTTAAGGAGAAAATTATAGTGTGAGCTGCAACAAATGCAGTACCTAGACTAAACCAGCAGCATGCTTATGTGGCTTATTTCAAACACTGAAACCAGAGCCACATATGAAAGTGAGCAGTTTCAGTTCCAAGCTTCAAAGTAGTCTTAGACCCATGAAGATAAAATATTAATGAAGTATGAAACCTTAAAAATATCACTAGTCTTTCTCACAGAGCTTCTCCAACACTGCTCCAGAACTACTTATTGTTAAAGGAAGTCTCTAGATCATGCTCAGAGATCAAGCATTAAGCCTGAATGCTATATTCATCTGATTAGCTAATGCTAGATAGCTTTAGACTTGAGGAGAAAGGTGATCACTGCATTTTGATGACCTGTTTTTTTTAATTAGAGCACAACCATTCCATAGGAGAATTGCTCATGGAGGGATTTACACAGAGACCCCCAAGCAATTCATTTTGTTGTTGGAAACTATTCTAAAGGCTTCTATATCATGCAAAGAAGGCACTGCTCTTAAGTGGACACACTTGCAAGTCAGGTTACAAACTGCAACATTCTCCAGCACAAAAGCCACAGAACAGGCTTTGGTCACTTTTTGTGTTACTGCTAAAACACATCCTGTAGTCACCTGTCAATTATTAACAGCAGCAAACTCCCCTTGTCAGCTGGGTAAATCTGCATATCAGCATGAATTGCACCACAGAACGGAAGGATTCCTGACTTCCATTCTTGCCTCCCCTTGAGAGTTAAACAGCTTGAATTTGAATTCCCACAATCGAACCTCCCCTGTTCTCAGGTCACCATGTGCCCTACACCCTTCAGCTCACGCTGGGGCTCACATTTGGATTGGGCTAATCTTCAGTGAGCTGATTCAGGTAAAGCAAATTGCTTTCCTCCAATTTAACCTCCAAAACAGGGTCAGAAGAGCATTAATGACAGCGCAAGGGAGAAGGTCAGCACTCACAACTTAGTCAGAAACTGTAACGTAAGCAGAGTGGTTTTTCCCTCTTCTCTCATCACACTGTGTGCCATTACAGGGTTTAACTGGGGCTTCTGGTTTCAGAAACTTGAACTTTTCTTGATACCAGGAGCAAAACACTATTACAAAGACATTATACCGACACACTGAAACCAGAGTACAAGCTTACTTTTGGTTTTAAGTGGATGAATTTAAACTGATAGCAATCAAGAAATCTGCAAGGAATTGTTAGTAGCACTTATCTATTATAGCACGACAATGAATAAATGTCTGAATGTAGTGGGGGTGATGAGATAAAACAGGGAAACAGCTCAGTTTACAAAGGTGATTTACAGAAGCAGCCATAAACAAATCCATTGTTGTGGAGACCTAAAAATTCCAGAGAGGTATGTCCTGCCCCTCCCCCTGCAGCCGTTCCTGCTACAGGCCAAATCTGCAGTAGGAAAGTATCTAGGGGAGGATTTCTAAATAACAAGCAGTCACTTTGAAGAAATATATTTTTTAAAAACCAGTAGCAAGACAATAGCCTAAACACGCAACGCTTTCTCCATACTTTTCAAAGGGATGCCATCTTTGAAGAGAAATCATTCCAATAACTCTCTTAACATTCCTCCAGTTTGCACCAGAGAAAATAAACAAACCCAAACCTCCACACTACTGAAAACATTAACTGGGGCGTTTTAATATTTAATCGATGAGCAAAATTCCCTATGAGAAGGGCTAAGAACTTGCACCCAGCTTGTGGTGGAGTCCAGCAACCCATAACTGTTTTCATTCTTGGAGCTGGGGCTGAGTGGGGGGGAAAAAAGCTATAGAATAATGCGATTAAAAGATACAGGTTATGCTCCTCTGACAGGCTAAGGGCCCAAACCAGCAAAGAGGGAAGAGCTCATTCATTAGGCAAACACAGCACTCAACTTCATAATAGTGATACCTAAGAAGATAAACAGGGCCAACCAGAACGTACCAGTCTCTCCTCTCTAAAGTCCTATGCGAAGAGGGAAAGAATTGCACATTTTACCGAGATTTTCTACATGTTTTTACAGCCGCTGTCTATGGTTTTACGCCTGAGTCATGCACTCTACTTATCCTGCCGCTGCTGATCACGGATCTGTGAGCTCGACTGAAATCGCCAAGACTGAATGAAGCACAGGCTGCTAAAGGAGGGGCAGGAAGGCAAAATGAAACTTAGCGAAAGCTTCACACTAGAAAACAAAATAAATCAAGATACATTACATCAATGTTTCTGATGACGACACATTTTCCATTGGTATAAAGAAAATTGTTGCCCTTAGGATCACCTCCAATAATTTTGGAAACGCCTCGTTCAACCTGCGGAAGGCTGGCGAACACTTTTTCTACGGAAAAATAAAACGAGAAAAGGGATAAAAGAAAAATAAATGATAATAATAAAAATAAATAATTTAAACAAAATAAAATAAAAGGAAAACGCCGAATGCCTCCCCGCTCCCGGCACACGCCCTGCCCCGCCGGCAGCCGCCCGCACTTGTTGCTGTCAGCGGCTGCGAGGCAGCGCCGGCTCCGCGCCGTCCCGGGGGCCGCACGAGGGTCCGCAGCCCGCGGGGCTCCCGTCCCCGCCCGGCACCGCGCCGCCCCCGCCAGCTTACTGATCTCGTACGGCATCTTCGCCCACTTGTTACGGCGGCGGCAGGCCGGGGCAAGGAAGGGCGGCGGGCGCGGCCGGGCCGGGCTCTGTGGCTCCGCTGCCGCCGCTCAGCCCCGCTCGGCCCCGCGGCGCGAACCAGGAAGCGCCCGCGCCGCGCGCCGCTCTCCGCTGCCTTTGACCATATATAGTCAGAGTTGTGCTGCGCCGCGCCGCTCCCCGCCAGCCTGCGCCGCGCGCCCTCCCCCGGAAATGCCGTGCGCTCGGCCGGGCCCGCCGGGGCCGCGCTGGGGCGGCCTCGGAGGCGGCCCCGCCCCGCGGGGAGCTGGGCGCAGGGCGGGCCGGGCCGGGGCCGGGGCCGGGCTGGCGCCACTCGCCGGCTCTGACCGGCCTCGGCCTCGGCCGCGCCGCGCGTGCGCGGGGGCCGCTCCCCGCCGCGGCGCTCCCGGGTGCGTGCGCGGGACGGCGCATGCGCGTGCGCGGCGGTGGGGCT
Source organism: Catharus ustulatus (assembly GCF_009819885.2). NCBI lineage: Eukaryota > Metazoa > Chordata > Aves > Passeriformes > Turdidae > Catharus > Catharus ustulatus. The sequence goes on along the minus strand of NC_046225.1, from coordinate 62,474,940 downwards.
GCGCGCGCCGGCACCGCCCTGTCCCGGGAACGGCGGCGGGGATGGGGGACATCGACCGGGATCACGGGCGGGGATGGGGGATGTCCACCGGGATCACGGGCGGGGATGGGGAACGTCCACCGGGATCACGGGGGGGGATGCGGGAACAACCACCGGGATCACGGGCGGGGATGGGGGATATCCCCCGGGATCACGGGCGGGGATGGGGGACATCCACCGGGATCACGGGCGGGGATGGGGGACATCCACCGGGATCACGGGCGGGGATGGGGGACATCCACCGGGATCACGGGCGGGGATGGGGAACATCCACCGGGATCACGGGCGGGGATGGGGGACATCCACCGGGATCACGGGCGGGGATGGGGGACATCCACCGGGATCACGGGCGGGGATGGGGAACGTCCACCGGGATCACGGGCGGGGATGGGGAACAACCGCCGGGATCACGGGGGATGTGGGGAACATCCACCGGGATCACGGGCGGGGATGGGGGACATCCACCGGGATCACGGGCGGGGATGGGGAACATCCACCGGGATCACGGGCGGGGATGGGGAACATCCACCGGGATCACGGGCGGGGATGGGGGACATCCACGGGGAGGCCGTCGGGACGGGCGCGGCGGCAGGGACAGGGATGGGGCAGACACAGGGACAGGGGTGGGACGTGGGGCAGACACAGGGACAGGGGCAGTGACAGGGACAGACACAGGGACAGGGAGAGGCTCGGCGGTGCCGGGGTGTCCGGAGGTGTCCGGGGGAGCCGCTCCCGCCCGCCCTCGCCCTTTCCCGGCGCCGCTCCCCGGTGCGGCACAGCCGCTGTCCCTGCGGGTCCCTAGAGGTGGCTGCTGTGCGGACTCTGCCCCAGCGGTCGCTGTGGGGACACCGGCAGTGTGCCCTAAGCTGCTGCGACGACAGAGCTTTGGTTTTTCTGGGGAACCATCGTTCTTGTCAGCAGGGCTTGAGTCGCCGTAGTCAACCTCCTGTGCTATGCAGGTCCCCGAGTTCCTCTTCTTGCAGAGCTCTTGAGAAGGCAGTTCCTGTCCGCAGTCACTATTTCCTTTAAGATCAGTCTTATCTTCATCCCTTTTTTATTTACAATCATAATATCCTATAGTTTTAGGCCATTCAACTTCAGATGCTGCTGAGGCACTTTACAGACTGCTAGTTTGTCGCCTGAGTTGTCCCCTGAGGCCAAGTTGGATGTCTGTTTAAATTAAGCTGAACCGCGTTCATCCCTTCGTGTTTCCTATATAACTTTAGATAAATTGAATTCTTCTCTCCTTCCAGTGCTGTTAATATAAATCACATCATGTGTACGGTCAGCTCTGCATGGTACAGAAAGGCAAAATATTTATATCTAATTGGCAGAAACCCCTGAAATACCTGCTGTTGTGTTTTTGTCCTTTTAACTTGTTTCATTTATAAAGTGAGTGAGTTTTTTCCTATAAAGATGGGTATGATAGGACTGCCTTGCCCAGTATGTTAATACAGAATATAAAAAGAGCAAAGCTTTGGGTATGCTCTTGGCCCACTGACCTGTAAAACAGGCATGGGGGAGCCCTGTGGGATTCTCCCTTGGGAGAACAGGTTGGGGAAGGGAAAACCTTTGGATTCTCAAATGCAGAAAGAATCAGTGTTGCAGTGCAGGGGTGTAAAGCCTTTCATGCAGAGAGGGGTAAGCATTTCAGGTTGAAAGGATGCTGAAATTTCTCAAGAACCTGTCCTGAGTTGTGTTATGCAGCCATTCTGCTCAAGGAGCAGTAGAGGCTGCACTCAACTACACTAGGATTGTTGCAAGAAGTTCCTGTATTTTTCACTTCTGTGCTAAATGAATTTGGATTTTCCCCTTATTCTGTGTTCAAAGAACTATATTTTCCTTGAATAATTGCCATATGCGCATTAAAAATCAAGTCATCCACATGAAAGCAGCTTTTTTTTCTTTCTTGGATCTTTTAGAAATACATTAATTTTATGTATTTATTATGTCAATATTTCATGCTAAAGATAAAGCAAAGAGTCTACATTGGCCATACTTTTTTTTTGTGCACCAAAGCTGTATTATCTCTTCTTACATGCCCAGAATCATGTTTACATTTTTGCGACTACATTAGTTCATTGAAGATACTTTCCCTCCTTGCAAGGACTGCCTTTGTAGTTTCTTAAAGCACTGACCTCTGTTCACATCCTAAGATTTTTAAATATAGATTTGATATTTACTTGAAATTATGTAAGTGATGCATTATAAATATTCTATTCACTAGGTTCTCATAAATAGCCAAATAATGGTCGTGGCTTAGAAGTAGCAAGTATGCCCAGAGAAACTCCTGTAAAAAATCCAAAGTCAGCTTCAGAAGCTTTTTTTTTTCTTTTTCACAGATGCCTCAAGTGATGAGAAATCCAAATCTGGATCTTCTCAATAAAACTGATGGCACTCCTGAAGTTTCCATTCTTCAGACCATAGAAGGGAATTGAATTAACGAATTGTTACTTTTCCCTTTGTAAATATTTAATTTCGTTTTTAATTACTTGGTTGGCAAGTCTTAGCAGTTTTTTCCTTATTTCCACAATTGTCCTTGTGCTTCACGTCTTGGGGGTTTTGGGCAGAGATCTTCAGCAAGTGCAAGCTGCAAGTGCTCAGCCTCTTGGGGAACCACAGGCAGCTCCTTTTTAGCTGCAGATTTATTAGGAATAGTTGAAGTTACTGCTCCCAGATGTCCTGCAGCTTTTCTCTTGAATGACTGAGCTGGGATATCTCTACAATGCCACTTTGCATTGATGTACCTGAGGAGATGAAAAAAATCTACTCTCCTGGCACTGGGCATGTGTTAAGACATTTATCAGTTATTTAGAAAACCTGGTTTCTCTGCATCTTTTTCAAGAGTGTTTCATCTTCATAGCAGTAATTACATAGTGATGTCATGGACATCACCCAGAAATTTCTTCAGAGAAGGCTCAAATGTTATTGTTTACTTCTTATTATTTACCTAGTGGATCACAGGTACATACATGGCTTGTGAAACATGTAATGATTGATTTCTATGCCAGAAGGCTCGTTCTGCAGGCCTGTAGGTATTTACCATTAGCACGGTGATACCAAAGATGTTCACATATTGAGAGTTGAATGCTCACGTTTTGCTTAAGGCTCTGGGCCAGAGGAAATGCGAGTGTCTTTGAGGGAGGTGTGTGGACTTACAGCTGCATTTCAGAGCAGTAGCTGACAAAGTGTTGAAAAATCAAAGTTTATGCTGTTGCATTGCTGAGCACATGGAATTTCTAAAATTCACAGCAACTTTTTACGGTTTTTCAGCTTTTACCATTCTTTGCTGACTAAGAGGTGACTTGAATACTGATGAAAACACGCCCCTTAAATTTGCAACTCAGCAGTATAGCCTGAGGCACGTGTTAACAACCCCTTAGAAAGTATTTCACAGTCTTTTGGTATTTCCCCATCACTTAGCACAGCATTGCATTTATATACAAGTTTTGTCTGATGCTGAGTAGCTATCAGCTTTTCTAAAAGGAATTTAAGTAAAATACATCTTTATGCTGTGGTTTGGTTTTTGTTTTGGTTTGTTTTTTTTCTCCCAGGCTGCAGCTGTTGTCTCTCCCTGTTTTGAAGTCTAAATGGTGAAATCTGCCCCCAAATAATAAAACAGAAATGGTACAAGAAGTTTGAAATGATAATTAATCTTACACATCCATAGATGCTGCTATTATGACATTTAATAATACACCAGTTGTGAATATGTAGGTTCTTCAGGAATTATATATATATAATGAAATATTTATTACATACCAGCAATATGTCTTTGTTAAGACTTAACACTTAGTTTTAATTCTAGCCAGATTTGTGTGGAGTCAGTGTCAGGATGCTGATCATCAAGTCAATGATAAAAGACAAACTGTGATGAATATTTTCTGACCCTGGTATACTGAAAGCTAAAAAACAATAGCTTGAGCTACTATCTTCATAAAGATACTATGATAACATGATAATTCAATATATAAAAATGCAAACATACCAAGAATTGGTATGAAATTCTGTTTCCACTGACCTTTGTAGGATCAGAATTTGTTCCAGATGGTGAAGATCAAATTCCCTGCAGTTTAAAATAATGTAATTCTGGGCTGCAGCAATCCTGCACTTGTTTCCCCAGGCCACCCATTATTCCACCATCCCTGCCCAGATACTGGCATTCATGTGTTCCCATTCCTAGATCTGAGACCTGAACTGGGCCAAACCAAATGAACGAGTTGCCAGGTTAGTTTCCAATTAAATAAATATTGGCTTGTTTCATAGGACTGTTAAATGAGTGCAAGAAGTTTGCAAAATCAGCAGAGCAGTTTTAGATTAGCTTCAGCTGTTATAGAGCTGAACCTTGGTTATTTCTCATTTTTACTGGTTCTTAGTTTTGTCAGAGAGATGAGGCAAATTTGATTTTTCTTTGTCAGAGAAATCTGAGGCAAAGCTTGAAAGTTGTAACACAATTGGAATAGTAACCACAGATGCACTTCACATGCCCCAGCAATAAGGAATGGTTGCAGAACCCCTCTCTCTGACCTCTGTGTTTTGGAAAGAGCAGTGGGAGCCCTAAAAAGCCTGTAACAAGTAAAGGTTGTTGACACTTTAGGCAGAGGAGCATATATGGACCTTTAATTGCTGTGCTGTTCTCCAAGATATATAATGTTATTCTCAGATGGGCTGGAACACTCCCTTTAACAAATGTCAGGATACTGTTGTTAGTCCCTCTTCTCCAGAAGCTACATCCCATTTTATGTTTGAATCAATTCATCTTTACCTGGAGCTAGTAGTAATGCAAGGATATGATGTTATTAAACTAAATCCTGCTTTGGCAAGGGTAGTTCTTGTCAGTGCCATTGACAAAAAATTGTTTCTCTAGTACCCTCAGTGCAAAGAAGAAAGGAAAATCCTATGTAAATTACTTTTTTGCGGGGGGGGGGGGGGGTGGAACCCCACAAACAAAAAAACCCTGTTGTATCAGCCCAGTCTGCGCTTTTACCAGTAATACAACATTCTGTTTAGGATACCTTGTCAGAAAACGTACAAGAAATAATCTGAGGCGATGACAAAATAATTAACCAGTGGGGGAAGGAAGGAGTTTTGATCCAGTTAAATTGCAAATACAGCACAGGCTCATAAAAGCAAATTGCACAGGCATAGGCAGTAACAAGTGGTCCAGAGGGAGGCAATTAGATCCTTCTCACCCTCTTAAGGGGACAGACATTGAAATCAAGAGGCAAATGATTTAGAAGAGATAGAAGGAATGTTGCATAATTAACCCAGGGAATTCTTTGCCTCAGGCTACCTTCCAGTCGAATTCCTTCACTGAATTCAGTCACTTACAAAGGTAACACTTAAGATGTTATATACATTAGAATACTCCCTATAATTGCCCTAAGTAAGAAGGAAAGCAATCGTTTGCCTGGTTAAAGACAAGGTGTACACCACCTGGAAGGACATATAAACTTCCCCTTGTGAAACATTGCCTGAAAATGGTGTCTTTGAGCACAGAGCTCTGACTGCTGTCTGCAGGGTTATATGAGTTATGGGTTACTCTATTTTGCTCTATTGAAAATTATCCTGCCTGAAACAGGTGCAATGGAGTCTTGGGAAACCATATATATTTATACCTCCATATTTCACAACTGCCTAAACCAAATCGAATGAGGCAATTTGCAATTACTAAAACTGTTGAGCAGTTAAAGCTTAAGGGGCATCTAAAAGGATCTTTACCCTATTTGGGATCACAAAACTACAGTTGTCGTGTAGTAGAACACCTTCTACATTTGTTCCGATGACTGCTGTGCTGTAGATACTCTGCTGTCACTAATGTTTCCACATCTGCTGCCATGCACAGGAGAAGCCATACCTGTGTTACTCCCAACAATAAAAGATTTTACCTATTTAAGCTATTTTTAAAAATAATAAAATTAAGACCTTTATGACCAAACAAACTTTAAAAATTCAATGCCTTCAGCTGTCACTCATGTATCTGGGGTACCCCTGAGGGTTAGACAGTATCCTTCATTTAATGAAGCTCTTGATGCCTTATATGGGAGATGTCGATGTTTGACATCAACATTTTATTTTGGGTATTGGTGCTCTTTCCTACATGCTGTTTTTGCAGCTGATAATCGGCCACTCCATTTATAGTTGTCACGTTTTGCTGGTGACCCAGTCTCTGCTCCCTGTAGCATACCACTAATGCCACTGGTAAGAGCCAGAATAATTTTGCCTGCCATGTGACATGCACACGGGAAGGTACAGCTCTCTGGGATGCAGAACTTTCCCATGCCATTCCTGTACTTGGACTTGCTGTGCTCTGGTTTCTAACAGCTTGAATCCAAGCTAAACTTGTCAAAGCTGTATGTTAAGGAATGCTATTTAGGCCTCAAAACAAGGTTGCCTCATTTTCAGCTGCTGTGAACACACACACATTTCCTCACTCCCATTAAAGGAGGGTATGGTGTGCATGTGGCACCACCATAAAAATCAGACCTACAATAGAAACAACTTAAAGTAATTACCTCGAGGCATCCACGTGTGAAAGTGTTGATCTTCTGCCTTCTGATAGTAGCTCATATACAGTTAAGTTTCCTACAACACAGTTAAGAGCATAGTGAATATTTCTTATGTCTTGGGGCATGAGAAGCTTCTTCCTTCTAACATTAATATTAATCCTGTGCTGGAGAATATATTGCTTTCCAAGAATTAAAATCATAACACAGTGTTCTCAATTCTACATTAACAAGCTCTTTAGAAGTTAGGTTTTGTTCTCATTAGTAGAGCAGAACCCTACTCTTAATTAAGCAAATGAGGCAGACAAAGACTAACATATGCAAATTAAAAAGAAGCCTGGAAGGCAAGAGGACCAAAAAAGAGGCAAAAGACTTCAAAAAAGTGGTAGTGTCAGAGAATAATTCATCTAACTACAGGGAGCTTCTGAAATGAAGAAGGATTTTCTTCAGAAGATGTGACTTTGTATCCATAAAAAGTAGTAATCCCAAAGCTTTACTCAGAGCTCTGGAAGAGGGACTGTCTCATCTCCACTATGTAAACCACTAAAATGTTCATTTACATGGGAGACTGCTCAGTCTAGCCAAGGGAACTCTCAGTCGTCCAGCATTTGTGAGGACAGACTTAAATTGAGCTGTAGACAGGCTAGTATCATTATTACAGTATTTTCCACGTAGTGAAAATCTGATTCCAAACTATTTAAGTAGCCTTCAGAGACCTTTGTTTTCCATGCTTCTCTGAGCTTAATTTTAAGTAGTCTGCCAAGATGACCCCACTGAAAGGGGAATCAGAGCTTCTTAACAGAGAAGCTCCTTAAGTGAGATTAGATTAACTCCATTTGTAACCAATTTCTTAAATTACTATAGTCGGGCTATTCAATGTGTTAAGTGTCAAGAAACTCTTCCTATTGCATAGGAAGTAGTTCTAATTCCAATGGTTCTGAAGCCCTGTAGTATTTTCAACAACTTCTGGTCCATGAAGTTCAAAGATCTACAATTAAATAATTGCTAGGCAGGACAAAAAAAACAGTTTGGGATTTGTTGTTGTTGTTGTTTTGTTTAGTTTTTTTTTCCTATTTCATAATGCTTTCATGCACATGTAAAAAGTGCAATATAAAGTGGAAGAGCAAAAATCAAATCCTGCCAGGAAATTTCGTAAGGGTTTCTTAGCTCTATTTTATCTGTGTGCAGACATTATGGTAGAATTGTTTTTCCAATGGTAGTTATTTATGCTTTGGAAGTGGATTGCTAAAAATAGTTGATAATGGTCCAAAATTCTCCTATAATTTCTGCATCATGTATAACAACTAGCTTTTACAGAGCCTAAAGAACCAAAAGTTAAAATCATCAGCACTGAACTGTCAGGAAAATGATGGTGATATATCTACTATAGAAAGACAAAAGCTTACATCCTTAAGGGAATTAAATGTCTAAATCCTGTTTAAATTGCCTTCTTTCCACTGAAACCACTGAGAATCAGGTCTTTAAAAAGAACTTAAAACCTGAATCTCTATGGTGTTGCAATGTCATCATCTGCAATATCTGTGTATGCAATGGAAACACCATAAGGAGACATTAAACTGGTTCCTCAAGTAATCTATTGACTGTTGTACAATCAGTGGGCATCTTTGGGCTACATAATGATTTTAAATGAAAGAAAATAACTTTTCCTCATGTTAGCGTATAGAGAAGAAATTTTAATTTTTGGAAAAAGAACTTCCTGATTTTGCTGATGATTTTGCCGTGACTGTTAATAACGACAGGCGTTTACTGGTGGGGACATTAGATTGTCCTGGGGCCTGTTTATTAGATGACAATTAAGTGAGTCCTTATTAAAAAGGCAAAATTCTAAAAATAATTGAATTTGTGACACAAGGCACTTCCTGTTCTCTGTCACATCTTTACTTCTGTCATAAAAGAACTGTGCAGAATCACTTGTTGCTGAGAGAAATAATATAATATAATGGTAACAATTATTTTGAGCCAGAATTAATAAAAATTGGTCTGCTGATTTCAAGAGTAGCTCAATGAAATTAAATACATTAACAAAGGTGATACGTGTACCAATAATGCCTCCTCATATGTCTGTGCTTAAGTATCCTGTAAAAAACACAGTAGATTGAAATGTAATTCCTTTGTAAGGGGTTAAGTTTCTTCTTTCCCTTCAGGTTTAACTAATTCTTCTTCAGAGAAAAAAAGTTTTGGGTTTTACCCTTTGGTTCTCACTTGATCTCTGCTTTAGGAAATCTAGATGGCGAGTGATCCTGTGCTGTTTCTTGGCCCATATGAATATCATTTACTCTGCTCCTGACAACTTCCTCTAGAGAAAGAGCAGACAGAAATTCACACAATCCAGCTGATGAGAGGCAGTTAAATGAGACACTCTTATTAAAAAAGAAATAGGTTTGACTACTAAGTAAAATAGGGGAGTCAGAACATGAAATCTGTTTTTATATAAACAGACTATTAAAAAAACCAGCCTATCACTTGTACAGCTCTGTGAGATCCACTGATGAAAGGCTTTTCCTAAATGCAGAGAATTACAATATAAAGTAAGCTGTCAAGAAATATTGTCACTCTGCAGAGATCACAAGCAACCCATGAAAGAAGGCAGTGTCATGTGCCATTCAGAAGCTTTTATGAACCTGGAGCGACTCTTGCTAGGCTGGCAGAGCTTACCTGGGCTGGCAGAGTGTCAGCAGTGGGTTGCAATTGCTCCAAATACACAGCTGCATCAAGCATTTCCACGGTACTGAGTGAGGGCCTGATCTGTATGCTTCTCTGACTTATATTAGCTATTTGGTAATAAAATGTTTGGATGTTGGATAAAAACATGATTAATGACCTTTGGAGATGGGCTGGTCCCGTCCTTCCTGATCAATACAGGGTCAGAGAGTATAGTTAAGCCACAACAGACCCCAAATTCTAACAGTACATTATTTACTCTTCAGCAAACCATGCATTAATTGCATGCAGAGGCACAGACATGCAGAGGTACATACCTTGTTCATTCATGGCATTTCATCAAAAAGGTATTATAAATAACACCATATGTTCTAAAAAGGCTGATCACCACATCTGAGTTATAAATAAATGTTTATTAACACCTATGTAATATTGCATCCAGTTTTGAACTGTCAAAGGATATTTTCAGTGGGCTCACTTAAATGGAGGATGTTGAGGGCACTTAGCTCAGAGACTTGTGATACAGGATCACACCACAAACATTTCAGGAATTTAGAGTAAATTCACCCTTGTTGCTTTAATAGCAAGACTAAATTGTTCAGAGGATGGATTTTCACCTTGCTTTGCATCACTGTTGGTATGGTCTGGAAAAGTGTTCATGCGTCCTTATGTGCTACCCAGATTTTACACACATAAAAGAAAGCAGCTAAGAGTGCCTTACTCCCCCTCCTCTTCAATCCAAATTACTCTGGCAGCACATTCAAATTTAATATAACACTCTCAATCTAGGGCAACCAGTCCTGATTTAAAAAACTTTTAAAATCACTCAGTTTATGAGCCCCAAGATACCACAGTAAATAATGTGCTAAAAGCTTTGGGTTTGTGGTGTGTGTTTGTTTGTTTGTCTGTTTTTCTGTTGCTATTTTGGGAATGTTGATGGTTTATGGTCTTAAAACATTTCTGGCAGATGAAATTGTTAAATCATTTAGACGTTGGTTCTCTTGATACAAGAACAACCATGAGCTCCAGTGCATAAAAGTCATTATTTAGCACATCAAGCTTTGCAGGACTCAGCACCAGGAAGACAGTGACAGCCCTGCCATGGCCAAATACGCTGCTGTGTTGTGTCTGTAAAGAACCAGATACTGCCACAGGAGAGTAGAAGTGTGCTTAACAGAGAGGTTTGGCTAATCATAGCTTTCACATGTTCTGTGTACCTCTAGAGTAACAATGACCAATATTTTCTGAGTTTCTTGTTAAAATTTGTAAAGACTAGAGCTGTAGAATTTGAGCAAACAGTAATCTTGAGCAAACAGTTCTATGAGCCACCATGTGTCCCCTTCAGGGTGTTCAGCTTATGAATTCAGCTCATGAATTTTTCATTAATATTTTCACAGGATTTCACTAGCCAGTAGATTTCCTGCCCCCTTTCTCGTGTATATTATTTATGTGAAGAATATGGTCAAGAACAAGCACATCAGGTGAGAAGTACCAATGGTCCCTCTAAAATTAGTGGTTGTTCTGTTCCAGTGAGGTGAGTGAACTCTGCCAAGGAAAGCTTTCTGGTGATAATGGATGTCTGGATGTCTTCCAGACAGGGGCTGTGCTAAAACTGATGTGGCATCATTTGTGCTGTTGAGAAATTTATTGACGGATCACTAAGCACTAATAGTTTAATGTCCAGAGCAGATTTAGAGTTGAGTCAAGAGAAGATGGCTGCTCTGCTGCATCAAGATCAGCAGAATTTGAATGCTCTAGGGAGAGGCTGAAGATGTTATACCTCATCTCTGGCTCTGGTCTGTGTCTTGGAGGTGTAGTCTAGAACTGTACCCAGCACCAATAAAGGCTTACAAGTTGCCTTTGTCGTCTGAGTGACTCATTCTGAAAGCAGAAAATTGAATGCAATTTGAGCATCATTGTTTGGCCTGCCTTTTTTTAGGTGTCTGACCCAGTAAGTGTATCCTATTGATTTTGTGAAGAATTGACTGTGGGAGTCCTTTTTTTCTGCCCCACTGCATCATACAACGTGGGAATATAGGACTGGAAGTGATCCTGTGTGCATCAGTTATTGTCCTTTACTATTATGGATGCGGTACAATAAGTGACTTTCAAACCCCAGTTTGGTAACAGCTAGGTTGTGGCTTTTCTTTCCACAGGAACCTGGAAGGGGGATAACAAAAGGCCTGACAGTTCCTGCTCAGCCCCTTGGGGATTCTCCATGCTGCCCAGGATGCCATTTCAGCCCATATTTAGGAATGTCTATCCCAACCCCAATGATGCTGGTGTGCAGAGTTCTTTGCCCAGCCACAGGATCCCTTGACTGAGGTTCACCACTGGCTGAAGGCTTGGCCTGACCTGGGGCTGTTCCCATCCCCAGGGAGGTGCAGATGCCCAGGGCTGGGGCTGGCCTGGTGCCCAGGGCTGCCCCTGGGAGCCCTGATGGACCTCCTGGGCATCTCTCACCTGGCCTCGCTGTGCCCTGACATCATTTCTGTATCCTCTATTACATCTGGAAGACTGTTTCACAAGCTCAGCATACTTCTTATTCAGAGCTTTCCCCCCTAATTTTCTATCCTAAAGCTATTTATTTTGAGCCTATAATTAGTAATGACAAATTGTTCTCTCACTTTGGCAGAATTTTCTTCTCATAACAATGCAATGATGTATTTGTAATCAATGATCATATAAAATTCTCAGTTCTGATTGGATGGAATAAATAAGTCAAACTACTTGCATGTGGTGGAGTCTCCAAATTCAGGGTCATCCTGGCCATTTTTCAGTTTATGTCTCAAGTGTGAGTGATTGGAATGATGCATTACCACAGAGAAGACAGCAGAAATGCTTCACACAAGAACACTGATAATTTCCTGGTTTTGCTTGTAATACTGTAGTTGCGACATCCAAGGACTGTCCTTGCCTTTTTCAGAGTTGCCTTTCATTATCAGCCTGAGGCATCTTGTTATTTAGCACATCTGGATCCTCTTGCCTCCAAACCGTGGGATTCCAGCTGAAACATCAGTCTGAGTTGTAGGAGCCCAAGGACACAATTGTGTGATGTGTACCTGTTGTCTCCTTTGCTCTCTTAGGCTGGGAAGAAATGGGACAAGGAAAAAAGTGAGGAGCACAGACAGCAAATTCCCAAAGAGTTCAGGAAAGTGACACAAGACCCTAGGGAAGACTGAGCTATAATTTTGAACTGTGCTTTGTAAAAAGTATCAAGGTAGTTTAAACAGAAGGTTTCTGATCTCAGGGAAGTCTGTAACTGTCTGGAGACCACCTGTGGGCTGCTGCTGCAGGCTGTGGAGACACATTGATTTCTGTACAAGTGACATTTCACATTAGTCAGTGAATGAATAAGCACTGACTAATAAGCACATCTTCCTGAGCTTTGCAAGCCTCCTTGTTTTCGTTTCTCTTTCATTTTTTCATAAATGTGGTTTCATAACTGGCATCTTAGTAATTTCAAAAAACATCCTAATGCTCCTAGAGAAACACTGTGTACAGGATTGCTACTGCACTTTCCCAGCAGTGCAGAAGCAGGAACTTGTAAGTAATCATGACACAGCACACAACTTTGATCTTAGTACAGAATGCTTTTTGTGCACACATAACAAATACTTCAGATAAACTAAAATTGTCCTTTTTTTTTTTTAATGTACCAAAGGACCTTTGAAATTTGGATTTGCAGTTGCTTGCCAGAAGTTCTACAGCAACTGTGCCTATCAGTAACATCAGTACAGAGTTCAGTATTTGAAGATTACAAGCAACAAAGCAAGGCTCACTTTAGACAAGCTTATTCATCCATTGTGTTCTTTTTATCTACTTTTACCTGAGGCATTCCAGCTTAGACAACACAAGTACAGACCCCTTTTTAATACAGAAGTGGAAATTCTGACATTAAAATACTGAAGTGGAAATTCTGACATTAAAAGTTTCCTTAAATAAAAAGATTGAGGTCCTAGTCTCTTTAGGGAAAAGAAGACATACTTTCTACACTAAAGTCTTGGCAGAAAAAACTTGTTACACTAGCGATGGAACTAATAACACTTGAGTTCTACAGCCTTGTATACTCTTTTAATACCCTTCTCACTATATTTTGTCAGCATTTTCCTGTTCTGTCCTCTGTAACACTCTGCACCTGTAATGCCTCCAGGAACCCTCACTTAAGAGCTAACCATCACTTTCACACCAAGTCTCCTTCACACTGCCTAAGAAAGCTGTGCTCAGTGTGGAGCTGTGTTGATGCTGTTTGGTTTTGGTAGGCCAACAGAAGGCTGTTGAGTTTGTACTTTCCTTGAGGGACACTAATTTTGGTTGCTTTTCAATTTGTGCATGGACACTGTGGAGGTGTGACAGTTTCCAGTGCTGTGGTTTGCTAGAGGAGAAAGAGCCTTGAGAGAAGATGAGAGAGCAGAAAAGAAAGGGGGAAGAAACAGATTTCCTGTGGGTTCTCAGTGTTCGTGTAAGTGCTGTGTGTATCTGCCATCTGTGTGTCTGGTCAATGAATATAAGTCTATATCATATACTTACATATATATATATATAAATATGTCATATATGTGTGCTCTGTGCGCATGCACCTTCTAGGAGCACATCTCAGCCTCACTGCTGCTTGGACATGGAGACATGGATGGTGCAGCCTCCCCTCCTGGGCTGTCAGATCCAGCAGGGAACGCTCCCTTCTAACAGTGATCCTTAGCCTATAGCTGGTAGAGCTTCCAAATGACAGAGCTGGTCTGTACCTGCTGAAATATACTGAAGACAGGATATGTTGCAACACTGCCTCAGCACTCTGAAAGGCTTCTGAGCATAATAGTCTTTATTTAATAGATGTTTAGTTTCCTAAGTGAAGGAAAACAGGTAGGTTTTTTATGATTTTCAGGGAAAGATGAATCATCGTTAAAGGAGAATTTATAAAAGGTATATTCTGACTATGAATACATATTTTTTTAGGCAGAATTATTGCAAAAGGACAAAAACAAAACACCTCTACATGCTGTGTAACAGCATTGTTTGGTCTTTGATTTAGACAGACACCATCTGACAAGCCTCCCACATATCAGAAAGCCTGACTTCTCTGGGGGAGTGGGTAGAGGCAATGCTGACAGGCAAGCAAGCATCAGGGAGAAGCAGCTCTCACTTCTGACATTGGTTTCAACTTACTTCCAGGGCCTTTCTACCAGAGACGCAGAGTTCTTTTAATTTTCAAGAATTGTTTCACTCACAGATCTGTGAGATTAATGGCAAGTGTCAGTTGATGCAGAAATGAGTCCAGGATCATCTGAAACTGTGCCATGGTCTAAAAATAAAAGGAGAAAGAGGGTTTTCTTTTTTTTCCCTTACAAAGCAGTCATTCAATATTAACTTCAGCCCAGCAGAACTGTCTGCATGTGAGCAAGGGGACTGAGAAATGCAGATGATTCAAGAACATGAAGTGTGTCTGAACTGGGTAAGTGCCAAGAGCGGAGAACTGAGTGAGCAGTTTGGGAAGCAGCAGCTCTGCCACGAGGTCAGTGTGAATTTGAGGGAACAGGTTTTCCCTCAGTGTTCTGAGCTAGAGCTTTTCTGCAGGAGCCATGGCTTCTGTAGGCGCTCCTGAGCAGGCATGTAACTATTTTGCTGGTGTGCTCCTGGCAGCAGAGCACAGCAGGCTGGAAACACAAGATTTCTCCTCGAGTTAAAGTCAGGTCAGTCATGTTCCCTGCAGTCATCCTGCAGCATTGCAGGGGCTGACGTGTTCCACTCAGGAACCACACCAGGAAGCACAGACTGCTGGCTTGCAGGGAAGGTGAATTCTTTGGCCTCTCTGAGGGAAGCAGAAGAAAGCTCACAATGGTTCTTGTTCAGGGCTGAGGGAAATATGAGTGTTGAACTGTGTTACCATGACATTTTGTTCTGCCAAACCAGAATCTCTACAGCAAATCAGATAGAGTGTACCAAAACAAATCCTGCTGGTTAAGCTGATTCATTCCTGTAAAAAAAGAAGTCCCCATGATGATTGCTCTTGTACCTTTCTGGAAAGAGATGATGTGGTTGTAGAGGAGGTGTTTACTAGATCATCTCACTTAGCTACAGAAACGAGTGAAGAAGACTGCCAGTACTTCAGATCTGGCAAAGTTAATGTAGTCCATCCTTATGTGGGTCAACATCATTGAAGCAAAAGGAAAAAAAATCCTTTTAAGGAAACATTTAATGTTACAGAAAAAGGTACACTATGGCATAAGGATTATTTTGAGAATAAAAATAAACATGATGAAACTAAAGATATCATTTGAGATGTTGCCAAAATACTGTTCTGCTGTGCTGCTTGCAGATCAAGGAACATTAATAAATTAGTAAAAGAAGGCCTTCTGAAAAATCAGCAAGAGCATAACGAGATTTGTTACAATTTTAAAGAAAACTATCCCGAGGTGAAATGGAAAAATCCACTGTTACAGCTGAAGAATACCTGCTTTGTGTCTCTATACAATTTATTTCGAAATGGAGGTGTCTGTCAGATTATGCCTGTTAAACAGATGATAAACAACTCAGAATTTTTCTTACAAGTGGTGCAGTGGTCCCTGAGAACAATAGCTTCTGGTGACATCTGTTTTATGAAAAACCTAATCCTTGAAAACAGCTAAAACTGCAGCTAAAAACTGCAGATGGCAGCCCTGAACCTCTGAAACCACTCATGGAGATTTAACTGAGCACTCTAATGATTGTGACTATCTATCTGTGTCATCGCTGTGAGGAGAAACCCTGATCAGCAGCTTTAGATACTGCACACACTGATAGTGAGAGGCTCAGACAGATGGAGACAGAGACAAAGGTGAAAAAAGGAGTAGTGTTCTTCCTGATTCACAGAGAGAGTGATAAATGCACAGGGAACTAAGAACTTGTGGCACTCTGTTCTTGTGCTAGCAGAAGCGTGTGCCAGGCCATCCAGAAGCTAAGGCAGACACACGAGTGTGGAGCTGGATCTCAGAGCAGCTTGTGAATTTGAAGTTGCTATCAGCCCCCACCCCCCTCCTCCCCTTGAAGCCATCTCTTCTTCAGGATAAACAAGCCCAGCTCCCTTGGCCCTTAGGGAAGGCACTCCAGCTTCAGATGTCCTTGGTCATCCTCCTTTGGGACACCTCATCTGTCTTTCTGGTAGTAGGTGACCCAAAGTTGGACACAGTAAAATATCTTTCAGACCCTTTGGATTCAGAAAATGCACCACTCAGTTAAAATAAATTGTTTCTTCTGAAGTGTTCTTGGTGGGTGAGAACTGCAGTATGAAACTGTGAACTTCAGTGTTTGCAGGGCACAAAAAACCTAGTTAATCAAATCTTGGAGTTACTTGCGTTTAATAATCACTACATACCTCAAGAGACTTCTATGGTTTGTAAGACCGGTGTTTCTAAATACATAAATTCTCTGTATTGGAGTAAATTACAACCTGTGGTTCTTGAGGATTCACTGCAAGTATTTCCTGGAGATACTAATTCTCTGATCATCTACAGCATCGCTTTTTTCTACCTTCTTAGAAAAACATTATTGAGAAGGTACTGGGTTAATTGGATACTCATTAATTTAATTTGTCCCTCTCTTAAACATTCATCCATCTGCCAGCTGCCTAGGATTGTTTTTTATTTTTAATTCACCAATGTTTTTAATCATGTAACCTTAATACAATATTTCCAACCCCCCTGGCTACATCTCATACATCAGTATGAGAGAAGACAGGGGAATTTCCTTCGCACTTTGCAGGGGGATGATAAAGGTGTAACCCTCCATGTGAACAAAATGCTACTGTGACTGAAGGAAGTCTCTCACCCCTCCCAGAGAAAAATGCGAGGCATGCTGAGTGGAGGGGGATGTTGCCCTGTGGTTCTCCAACTGCAGCACCCGTGGAACTGGAGCAATGGGAGGCCCTTGCAGCCCTGCTGCCAGCGATGTGAGCAGCAGAGATATCTGCCCTTGTGTACAGACCAACATCACGCAGAACTGCAGCACGTTATCCCTTCTGGCTACTCAAGGAATCACTGACTCTCTAGGCATCAGTCTGCATCTAAAACAATAGTACTAAAAGCAGGCTGAGGAAAAGGGCAGAAGTATTTACAGCCCCAAGAACGAGAGGTTTCTATTCCCAGCCCCGCGAGTGCCAGCCCCTGCAGCGAGGCAGCGCTGCCCGGAGCGCGGTGACAATGACACCTAGTGTCGGGAGCGCGGACCGAGCCTCCCAGCAGGGCTGCCCCGTTTTCTGCACGGAGCCTGCTGTATTTAATCTTGTTTTCCGGATAGTATCACACTTCAGCCCCGCTGTCCCCCTCTGTCACCTCCCCACTCCTCCCTGTCATCATCTTTTTGCAGCTCATTTTCTGTTGGATATTGGATGTGTGGCTGCAGCTTCCGTAGCCCATGGCAAGGATCTTAACTTCGGTTCTGTTGCATTAATCACCTGTTGGGAGTGCTTGGGACAGAGGTGCACATCCCCAGCTGAAGTTACAAGGAAAAGAGTCAGCCTTTTCAGAAACCATCTTGTTGATGACATATTATCTCATTTACTTGGTTATAGAAAGTATGATCAGCTGGCAATCTTGTGCTGGTCTTTGCCAGATATTTTATTGCTGTTTTTATCCATTTTATCTGTCACAAGCTAGGGATTAAAAGTCTTTCGGTAGTATGCTCAGCAAAAACCTGGTATTTTCTGTGGGATTCTATGCTTATCTTGTTTGCCAAGGGAAGAAATGTCTCCAGCACAAGAGTTTCTGCTTGAAGTATCATAACTTTCCTTCTTCTGCTCCTGGAGATGGGCAGAGTCCAGACAGACAGACTCGATCCATTAACATAAAAATACATGCATTTCTTGGGAGTTTTACCTTACAGGGATTATGCCTAATAGTAAAAATAAAAACTTTAAAGAAGTGAAAAGAGCAGTTGGGCAACATATTATATTTCTGTTTATATCTACTTGACACAAATTTAAGGGAAATATAAGCTTGGATATCAGCTTGAGTTATGTTATCTGTGATAACATATTATATATCATGTTATATGTATCTATCCTTTGCCAGAGACTCTAATTTCCAATGCTCATTCCTAACAGTGACCTTGAAGGCTTTTTGCAATGATCAGGATTTTAGAACTCACTGAAATCTGTGCTTTGGACCAGGTTAAGTCAGTGAAGACATGGAAGGAATTTGTCAGTCATTTATAAATATTCCTAGGCAATGGAAATTGTCCAGCTGTGGAGGTCTCTCTCTAAACCACATTAAAATCTTACTTAGCCTCCTGATGAGGATATATTTTAGTCTAATTAATAGTGTAACACTGTGATACACTGATAATGAGATCAGGTTAAAAATGGGAACTGTAAATACTTTAGAAGCCTAAATGGCAATGGCAAAGACATAGAGTTCTCCAGTGGGCATAGATTTTTCTTCATGTATGATCAGAGTGACCACTTCTACCTAATAAGATTTCTTGCTCAAAATCACAATTTTTTTCCAAAGGTTTTGTCAATGTGCTACAAGAAAACTGGAAAAATATCAGCCAGGTATGGTCTCAAGTCTTCCCTTGTGAGCAAATATGACACAATGAAACAGTGAGCTCAGTGAACTAGGAAGGACACATAAATTCAGTTTAAAATGTTCTTGAAGTCTGAAGGACTCTGTGGCTCAAATTTCAGAGGACGGTATCATTAATCAGTGCCTGTCTGCAGGGACAGTCCTTGTTCAGAACGACAAGATTCAGCAATCACTGCAGTCACTGTTAAAATGTAGAGCCAATTACATATAAAATATTTATAGTCTTTGTCTGTAACACTTTTTACTGGCACATGGAGAAATTCTAGTAGATTTGATTTTTTTAAACTGAGGCTCATTCACTTGCCCATCTCTTCCCTGCTTATGTGGTCTCCTGGGATCCTAGGCTGAGGTTTAGGATTTTCTGCCCTTCTTACCAAGCAAAACTGGTGATTTCGTATGTCTGTGACACTTCCCAGGGGTGTTCCTGCTATCCCCAGGAGTGTACACCTGGTTTTCAGGAGGCAAGAAGCAGCAGAGATGTCCTCTGAAACAATGTCTCAATAACTGCTGTTAACTGTTCTTTCTTACAGAACATACAAGCAATACAGACAATTTTTACTGTGTTTATAAGTAGCTGGTCTTTCTCTAGGAAGCTGACTGTATTTTTAAATTTCTGTTATTAGAAATTATATTCTGTTATTGGTTAGTGGGCTTTTGGCACCCTTTCTGGAAATGGCAGCTCCGGATTTGCTTGAAGGGCTTTGTATTTCAGCTGCTAATCTAAGTGCAAAGTGTGAGGCTGCCTGTTCCACGCTGGGTAGGGACACTGCCTGGGAGCTGGTGTTCCACTCTTTTTATTAGGACAGAAAAGACATGGGTATTCATCTGACTATAATCCCTTTCTGGCATTATCCTCACTTTCAACCCATCTCTCTTTCTGGCATAGGAATTAAAATTTGCTATACTTCTATGTAAATTGCTGACATAAACTTTTAAACTCCTTATGCAATCAGAAGGTCATGAGAACTCTTGCACTGGGTGCTGCTTGCAGGTTTGCAGGTAGGTTTGAGATTGCTCCTCTCAACAATGGCTGTTGCTGCCAGCCATTAACCTCTAGGTGGCTGAAATTTGGAGAGTTGAAAGGGAGAAGTGTCTATTTAGCCTTTGTTCATAATGAAGGGAATAATGACAGCAAGATCAAATGTGTTTCCCTATGTAATATTGCTTGTTAATTATAAATTAATTCAGGTTTCCAAGTTATTCTGAAAAGAATGAGACAATTTTATTTTTTAAGCCGTATTATAGGCACAAATATTAGGATTATATTGACTAATGCCTAGTTATATGCTGCATATCCTAAAAGCACCCCTCCATAAGGCAAATTAAGACATGTAAATATTGCTAATTGTATTTCTCGGAATGAGGAACAAGTGAGTTTAATTCTCTTTCTGACTATTTGATTCTGTTTATTTATCAATTTTTAAACAAATTAATTATTTTTAGTTATTAGCTAATAAAACATGGCTTATTGGAATATCCTATAATACTATTTCCTACTATATGTATTCAAATTTTTAAAATAGGCTTATGAACTTTCTTGTAGCTAACACTTTCTTAATATTTAATATAAAAGATGTGGTACAAGTAACTTGTTTTCCTATATAACTGTAGAGTGTCCATTTTCAATTATAAGGAAAATAAAAGACTCATATTAAGAAACCAAATCCATCTTGCTTATGTTGAAGAGACTAGGTGGAAATAAGCCAGGAAAAGTGGAAGTTTGATCGCAGTAAAATTATTAACATTGTTCTTGGTATATTTTTTTGAAAAAAACTTTTGTGTTCCTTAGACTGAAATTCAATGAATACAAAAACACTGGTCAAAAAAGCCTTGAGATGAAAACATTCATGTTAATGTTAATCAATAACTGTAATAGAAGAAACTGGTAGATCAAATATACAGAAGCTGTAAGGAGTGACAAGGCTTTAAAGGCTCAAAAATCTTAGATACAGGAGTCTAACACAGAGCAAACACCATTTTCCTGGTCAGCAGTGAAGACCTTGCACACATGTGCATGCTTTAAATATAAACTGCAGAAAAGGATGCTTACTAGAGGTAATAGAAAACTGAAGGTACCTGGGAAGAGTCCAGGTAGTCCACAGAGCTGGTCCAGAGCATGGGCCAAAAAGACCAAATGCTCTGAAGGAAGGAGAACAGTTTGTGTATAGAGCTCAACTCACTACTGCATGTGTTAATCCTGGAGAACGTCTCAAGCTATTCCTGTTACTAGATTTTCCCTGGGGAATCATGAATCCACTGCTGTCCTTGTGCTGTGTGTCCAGTGCTGTGCTGCAGAACATCCCTGGCATGGCAGTGAATGGCTCCCTGGCAGCTCAGGTGTAACACACTAGTGACACCGAGCTTCTTATTTCTTGCCCTTAATCCTCTCGCTGCTGCCTTTAATCTGTCGCTGTTGACAACAGCTCCATCCTGTGACTCAGACTCCTAACTAAAGAAAGCTCCTCCCTCTTGTACATCCTGACTTGGCTGTGAAAGTCTTTCTGCTCCTTCCCTCCTCTCAGTTAAAAGTAGTTTAACCATACCCACAGTCCTTCAGACATCTTTCCTCCCTTGATATAACTTCTTTCCTTGCAGTCTCACTGGAACTGTCTCTCTTCACTCCCCATCACTCAAAACACAACACCCTCCAACGTCTGCCACTGTTTCTCCTTTGCCATCGTTTCCTCAATCCCTTTAAATGTCTCATATTTGTTGTGAAGGTCTTTGTAGCTCCCTCTCGTTCAGCAGTCTGATCTCGCTTACCTAGCTTGCCTTGCTCCAGTCTTTTCTTCAGATTGTTTTCTTCCTTTATTCCTCTCTGCAGGACTTTTCCCACATTGTATTTTTAGAGCCAGACCTGCCATCAGAGGTTCAAAGCTTTCATGAAGGGTATAATACTTTCATAACATATCTCTGGGAAGCTGTCAGACACTGTATAAACTTCACACACTACCAGTTCTATAACAAGGGGCTGATATAAAGGTTTGAATCTCTGATTGGCATCTGCCTGCTTTAACCCATGTCCATCTGTAGGACTGCAAACTTGTCAGGGCTGGCTCTGACTCTGGTCTACTTTATGAGCCTAACTGCCAGGCTTTGCAAGATACTTTGTGAGAAAGCTGGTCACATATTACTATAGTTTTTAAGATACAAGATATATTTTTTATTACACTGTACACCCAAGGAACCCTTTTTATATATAGGGTCACATAGCTTGCTCTGTTGAGATGGCAGTTGGGAATGCAAGTACAGATGTTAAGAACAAATTTCAGATAAATATCTTACAGCACAGTTGTTGCTTTGATAATATTTTTAATCACAAGTTTGATTTTTTTTTTTCTATAAGTGCTCCAGAAAAGGAACTGAGAGCTGTCTCTCCCCTGTATTTAAAATATCTCTCAATTTGTGTGAAGTCTCTGGTGTTTCTTGTCCACTGATTCCATTGTACCTGCATCTCATAGCTGATAACATGGGCTTATAAAGGAAGATGATGGTCCTCACTTGCAGCATGAATGATCTCATTTTAATTTAGTACAATATTATCTTTCTTCACTCTTGCTATCAGATGAATGTGAGTTCATACATGGATGGTGGAGCCTCGTGACAACTGAAGTACAATATCCAGTTGTGTTCTGCAATCTAGAAAGCATTAGTGTTCTCCCCATTTGTTCTCACTTCCATTCTAGTGGTTTGCCTGCCACATAATATTAAAATGCTGACAATCTCCAGCAAAACACAGACTGTTCATTCCTGCTCTTATCGTGTTCAAACAGACTTGCATGTGATTCTTACTTCACCATCACAAATTGAAATAATACACTCTGATTTAGCTGCAGCATTCCCTTGTTATCACGCTTGTACCTGCGATGTGCCTCATAAATCAGCACTTAATGAAAATTAAACTGCACAAAAACTATTTTATTTATGCTTTATTTAGAAACAAATAGGAATTTTACCAACAGATATGAAAGTCAACATTGCACACAGCTATGGATGAAGAAGAGCCCAAATCCAATATATATATGTACACATAATAAAATGATTATAAATAAAGAAGTTTATAATATTAGTGTTTTGTCTACTAAAGAAGTAAATAAGCAATAAAAAATTCTTTACTAGTTGCTGTAACGTAATTATAAAATCCTGGCTTTCCCAGCCTGTGAGTGGCATTCCCAGAGTAGTATTTCTATTGCCAAACTAGTCCTGCTTTCTAGAGGGTAGTAGTTGGGAACTATAAGTCTGACTTCATAGTGTGTAAAATAAGGAGCTCACTCTTAGGAGTATGCAGCTTCAATTAAAAACAATTGTGTGAATTGGGATGTATTTCATATCTTCACTTTTCTCCATTCCAGAATTGTTTTTTAAACCTTTTTTCTCATTATACAAATGCAGAAAACATATGGTACTCAGTGTATGCTCTTACTGTTGTGAAAAATCAAACCATCTGTAAACATAGAGTTAAACTCTGTGTGTATGAGAATATGAATGTATTGTGCTTATCCTGCCAGCCCAGTGTGTCATTAGTTTGGCCTGATCAGACAGACAGTGTTCTGTGTAGGATTATAGCACAGGCTTGTGAACAGAAGTGGGACAGAGGGACAGAAGGACAGAGCCGTGTAATCAATGCAAACTCATTTATTATATAAACAAGCATCTCTTCTTGATCCAGATGGATTTTCCTTATGGACAGGTGGTGGTGTGGCCCTCCTTTGGGGCAGATGGGGTTATCAGGCTGATCTGGTTTTTGAAAATATGAGAATTAGGTTTGTAATCATGTTCTTTCATTTGTCTGGGTTTGGCTCTCTGTTCTTAGAGGGGTGTGCACACAGTGACTGATGAGCCCCAGCAGCCCTGCCTTGCTCCACGCTGGTGCCAGCCAGTGCCCAGAGCTGCACAGGAGCTCTCACCGCAGGGCCAGGCACAGCTGAGACACCCTAAACACAGCACTGCTCTGATGGGTCAGACAGAGAGTCAGGTTGGCTTAAAGAGTGCTCAAAAGCCAGGTTCTGTAGGTAGACTCCACTCTCTGATACTCTGCTCGCTGCTCATTTTAGACCAAACCACCCTTTTTAAAGTGAAGATATTCTGCTGTTAATGGTGATGCACAGTCTCATACAGCAATGGCATCATACAGCAATGGCACCATGTAATTCAAATCATGGCTTATTTCACTGAAGATTAATTCTCCCCAAGGTGCACATCAGATTTCTTCATCCTTCCACTTATGTTTGGTGAGAAGTGCCACATTCTCAGAGGTGAAAACCATTCCAGCTACGTGCCCACATTCTCCTATGCACCTTGCTACCCATAACCATACTGCTTCAGGATATGTTCCTGTGTGAAATTCCTAAATAGGTATATCTTGGAAAAGCCAGAACAGGTTCTTGAGACACCCCAGTATGTGCATTCTGATTATCAAGGATGCTGGAGGGACTTAGGAGCCACCGTAACAAGACAGAAAGTAGCTCACCACAGGAGAAGGTGAAGGTGCCATTTTTAATCTTTAATAAATTACCTTATTAATCTTTAATAATTAGCTCTCAAATTTAAAAAGAGAAAAGGTGTAGTTGTTTATTATTTTCATGAGATGGTGCCCAAGGTACAGAGATGACTGCAATGCTGGGCCCAGATACCAGATTACTCTCAAAAATAAATGATACACAGCATAGCAAACGGCAAAAACCACAACCAGCCTTTCACACACACTCAAATTTGATGTACAGCAAGACATGGAGTGTGGCATGGAGCAGGTAAGGGAACAAACAAGTCATTGTCAAGAACATGTAAGTCAATATTGCGACCAGCAACTGCTAAATAGGTACAGAGGTTCCTCTACCATGCTCTGCTGGAATCTGTTGTTATTCTGAACACTTAGTGGCCTGTGTTGGGTGTTAGGAAGGACTGTGATGGGCTCAGCCTGGATGTCAGCTCAAACTCACAGAGCTGCTTGCTCACAGTTCTCAGTGGAATAGGAGGAAGGACTGGTATGGCAGAAATGAGAAAATCATGCTTTGAGATAAAGTACAGTATGATAAGTAAAGGGTTAAAAAAAAAGGGTTAAAAAAAAAAAAAGAAAAAAGGCAAATCCAAACCAAATAACCCAAAGTGATGCAAAAGCAATCCCTTCCCACCAACTGACTGCTGTGCTGGCATTGGATGTAATGGAATGTTCCTGGGACCAGTTGGGGTGAGTTGGGGTCAGATGTCCTGGTGTATCCCATTCCAAACTCTCTCCCACCCCCAACCTCCTCACTGGGGGCCAGTGTGAGAGAGAGGCAGCCTTGTGCTGAACAGGCAATTTGTCTCAGCCAGAACCCACACAGTTCCATAACTCTGTGCTTGTGGAGTCTTAGAGGTTTAAATTTGGATTTCCTCTTGGCCACAGAATGAGTAGGGTCTTTGATGCTATCAAGAGAAAATGTTAGAGCCCTTCCTGAGATCCATACAGCCCTGACTGGATCTTGGAGAGAAGAACAGAGGGTCAACTCAGCGCCCCACTGTTCCCAGACTCAGACAGCTTGGGTCTCTATTTCATGTTGGGAAGCAAAAAGGCAGGTTTTGGTATGCTCAAAGGGGCAAAGAAAGTCAAGTGTCTGCTTTATTGCCCACTGTAAAATGAAGCTTAATATTTTATTTTTCTTTTGTATGTCACATTCCATATCACTTCCCCTCAGCCTGGTGGGTGGTGTGCACTAGCCATGACAAATGTGGATCAAAAGAAATTCTTTCAAGCCTAATCAGTTTTATTCCTTAATTGACCTGAAGGATGCTAAAACAAATAAACTAAAATTTAGCTGATAATTTTTGTTTGCCTGCTCTGCTGTGCTTGTGTTGAGGAGATTTTTCCTGAAACATTAAAAAGTCTACTAATTCAGAAAACCATCCTTGGTTTGAAGCCTGACAAAACAAACAAATTAGGACAATTACAGCAACAGGAGTAAGTGCATAAATTTTGAAGTACATAGAGTACATAAATAATTTGTACATATTTTAAGAATAATTATGAAGACATGAAGCTACCTGGAAATTCAGGTAAAATGCAATATAGATATACAGAATAGATGGCAACAGGCTGTCCTTATAGCTCTTCCCAGTTTTCTAGGGAAATGCAAAGATATTAATCTGAAATGACTTTCCATAAACACTGCATTATCAACTAATTTATTTTGTGAAATGTGCATGACATTTCTGTACAAGTCCTTAAATTTTAGATGAATGGATGCTGTCAGGTTTTGTTAATCAAGAAGTTTGCCAGTAGCCTTCCTGTAGCCCAAAGGCACTAAATGGAGAAGTACTAACTAAGGCATAGAAATGGTATAGAGACCCAGAGAAGTTGGCTTTAAGTCACAGGATGGATCAGGTGCTTCCTTCCCCTTGTGGGTGGGTCATCACAGATGGGAACTGGTGTGAGAATGGATGGGGAACTGGTGAGAAAGAAGGGAACAGTGGGCAGTGTTGCAAAGGAATGTATCAGGACATGGAGTAGTGGCCAAGGGAGCTCCTTGAGTATCATTCCTAGGACTGCTAATGACTCTGACTCAGGAAGTGCTTAAAGATTAAAATTCTGATTGCATTGAACTTGGGACTTTGACTTTCTGTCAAAACAGAAGAGGACCAGAATTACATGAAGGAAGAACTAAAGACCACTGTACAGCTAGGGCTGGCATGAAATTCAGAGCACAGAATGAAAGAGTAAGGTTTTACACTCAGGGTCTGACAGTCTGGCAGATACAAATCTTCCTAGGTCTATGTTCCATTACAAAGCAAACAAAAAGAAGGACCTGAGACGACGACGACGACGACGACGACGATGAAGAAGAAGAAGAAGAAGAAGAAGAAGGAGAAGAAGAAGCTGGAGACCATTTTAAGTTGCCATCAAAAGGTGAATGCACTTCCAATTCCAGAACATACCAGGACAAGCATTTCCAGCAGTGCAGGTATGAATGCCAGGGGGAGATTCCCCCAAGACTGTCTTGGCATGACCCCTGCTGTTTCAAAATGACTGGAAAAAGAGAGAGGCTACTGAGAGAGCTGGTGAAGGGGAAGTTAAAAGGAGATCTGTTTTCTGCCTGTGAGCTCTTGTAGAAACTACCCAGGTGCAGAGAGGAGCTATTTAAAATAAGAAGGAAGGTGGCACAAAGGCAGAGGCATATGTCCTTGTCATGAAGAGACTTCAGAAAGACTCTCTTTAGTTTCTGTGCTGGGTCTCTCTATGCCTTGCCTGAAAGGACACCCCAAGGAAGCAGGTTCTTGGCCGTTTGTCAGGCTGCTTCAGCCAGGAGAGTCTACCCAAGGAAAAGAGTGGCTTTTGGAGCAGTGCTTGTACAACACTAGTCCCTTTAGCTGACATTAATCTGTTAGCCTAATTAACCATTAGGCTTTTGAAGTGTCTTAAAATAATCCTGATTTTAAAAAATGCTGTCAATAATGGAAGGAAGCTGGATAGAAAAAGACCTCTTTGTATTAGAGACTTCTGACCACAATAGTATAATTTAGAGACACAACTAGTATTTTTTAACATTGGGCATATAGTTGTAATTATTTATGTCCTTAAAGATGTACAATTTAAAAGAATTGGCTTTTGGCTAATTATACAAGAATGAATGGAATGAAATGCTTGAATTGCATGCTAACACACTCTCACTTTTGCAGCAGATTATTCTCTTTTTCTGCCACAATAATTACAAATTCTCTGAACCATGTAAACAGCCATTGACTATTTGGAAAAAGAAATTATGTGTTTTGAGAAGAGGACAGACAAAAGGTCTCCCAGTGCCAAGCCTTCCCAGAATCATGTAAGGAAGAAAGACATGGTCTTCCCTTCCCTACCTTTTCTGAGTATTTTTGTTTGTAGACAGTATAAATTGGTACACAACGTGAAATTAAAGATTTTATGGTTTTGCAGCTTTGAAACTTATTTGCATGTTGCTCATGAGTGGAGACAAATAGTGAGGAGGTAGAGCAAACTGTCCACAAAATTGCAGGTAATAGAGTTTTCCTCAAACATAATTGCAATTGCTCTAGTTCATTAGTCACAGTATTTGCATGAAAAAATAGCAGTCTGCAATTATTTGATAGAAATAGTTGTGGCGGAGATTCTTTGCTTTGTAGACAAATCAAACTTGCCTTTTGTTATACCGCAGTTATATAGTTATATATTTTTTTTAAGCTCCACATTATTTTGAAAAAAATCCAGTCACTGGAATTTCTTATATTCTCTTCTGTTGATGTCTTCAATTAATTATAAGTGCATTCTCACCCTACCTGGAACAAGAAAAATCTAAAATTCAAAATTAGAATAAATAACAGCAGGCCCAGTAAAGACCACAAGCTTCATTAGGTTCTTCCTGCATTAGACTTTTCTATTTCCTTAAAAATAACACAGAAAAGAGACAAGTTTACAAAGGGTTTTGGAGAGAAATCAGCCATATAGAGAGTGCTATAGCAGACTAGTGACAGACAGCAGACAGGCCTGGAATGTTACAATCCAATGAATTACAGTGGAATTTCCAAGAATCTCATGAAGTCAGCCACAGCCCCAAGGGCTCTTTTATCTTCTGCAAAGCAGCAGTGCTGCAGTAACAAGAACAAACCTCATCTTTCTATCCCTCCTTACTTCCTGGGAGATGAAATCTTGATGGTCAGGCCAGTCTGCTAGAGCTGGAAAGGAGTGGATGAGAATAATTCCTCCCTGACCCTGAAAATAATGAGCTAGGTGGACCTAATGCTTAGCAAAGTAGCAGTTGGCCAGTCACAAGCACAGTTATTCATTTGTGGCCTTTTTTATTGCCTGTCCAGAAAACCACTTCCAGGGTGGACATTATGATTTATTTGCTATGAAATCAGTGATCAACACTGGGAGGAAAATGGTTTTGTTTTACATGGGGAAAAATGGTTATGTGGCAAGGCGCCTGCATACTGACCCACTAGGAGAGGAGTTTTGCATTGCCATACAAAATAGGTATGACAGATTAATTAGTGCTTTGAGAATTAATTATATTCAGATTGATAATTCTAAGATAAAAGCTGCACAAGAATGTTGTGTATATTTTCACTGGAGAACATTCCATAACTGAAATCTGTAAGCCACTGCCACCTCTTTCTTTCATCACCTGAGTTTCATGTTTCGAGCACAACACTGGAAGGTCAAAAGACTACTTCAGTGGACACAGGTGTTCTTCAAAAAGCTCAGAGATTCTCACTGTGTCTTTTTTACTTTGTAATTTTTAATCTCTGGATATGCCAGGTATTTCCTACGCAGAAATGGAAGGGGCCTCATCCAGCTAGCACAGTCACTTGGGTTACCCAGTGGATAACTTGGATACCAGCTAACAAAATCTCAACTGGTGGTGGTACGCAGATGACAAGAGTGAAATACAAAGTGAGGAATTGAAGCCAGTCTATGCCTGGAATTCCTGTTCCTGCATGCTTGCTTGGAATAAGGCATTTTGCGAATGCTACAGTGTGGCTGCAGCTTACAGTCCTTGGGTGCATAAAAACTCAAAGTTTGAGAGACAGAATAAGGCACTGGCTTGTAAATCCTGAACAGAACCCATCCTGGGGTAATAAACAGTCACTGAGATAGCTGCTGTCATAACAGATGAGCAGAAAGAGATATTGCTACAACAGCAGCTCTTGTCTTTCTAACTGCATACATGGAAAAATCCAAATATTTCTAAGCAAAGAGTAAAAAGTAATACAAGTTGTTTCTTCAATACTTTAAATGTAGCTCATCTGTGCCCTAATGCATGGTCCAGACACCCAATTATTATCCAGGACCAATGTGGAGCAGGATGTAATTTATCTAGTAGCCTCAGGTCTAAAAATGACTGAATTCAAAGCATATGCATTTGGACTCCCCAGACATCCCTCATGTTAAACATTATAGCATGTAAAAAAATGCATCTTTCCTGTCACAGAATAGCATTAACTGGAAAAGGAATATGGTCATAGCAGTGACAGTCATTGATCCCACAGTTATAATTGCCACCTGCCTACTGCAGCCAATGTCTGTACTCAGGACAATTACAGATGGTGTCCATGAAGAATTTACTGCCTGTTCTGGAGATGTGGTACCATGTAGTGTAGTCCATGACAACTTTAACATCAAATTAGTGTAATGCCTCTAAGGGTGTGCAGAACACTGCAATCCCTCTTTACGGTTTTCGTTCACTCTTTCAGAGACAAGTCTTACAGTGAAATCTCCTTCCAACCAGCACCATTTTCAATTAACAAGCCTGCAAATACTTACGTACTTCCAGCACTTGAGAGTTATTTGAATGGGATTTAAAGCTGAAAATTTATTTATTTTCTCTTTAGTGTCTTTTGCAGATGCCTATTAGATAATCCAGCAGCAAAACTGTTGATTTATAGGGCAATTCTGCACGTCACCAGTGTGATTTATTGGGTAGCCTCTGTTTTGTTAGTTCAGCTAAACAGGAATGGTATTTTAGGGACCAGAAGGGCAAAAAAATATTGTTCATCCTTAAAAATCTAACCTTAGGAGCAAGTTGAATTACTGAGGTGCCAAAGTAGCAGGGTTATGCCACGTCCTTTTTTTATGGTCAAGTTAGATTAGAGAACTACAGAACTCCAAGGTTAGCGCTGGCTCACACGTGCGCGTCTCCACGCCTGTCTCAAGAAGAACTGATGGTCTAACTGTAGGTCTGCCATTATTGTGACAGGTCCTGGCATTATGTCACACTCCATTTTATGCATCCCCTGCTCATACCATGAATAAGTGGCAAAATGTGGTACTGTTCATAAGCAAATCCCTTCTCTGTAGTTGTATGCGTTATATTTGAGAGCGTAGATGTGATTATGTATTAATTCTCTATTTGCTAAAGAGGCTTGATTTGATTCAATTTTTTTCAGACTATTTAATTTTTCTGAATCTCAGCCATTAAATAAAAATCCTCTTTCATGCATTTTTTGGTAATGATATCTAACATTCTTTAAATGTACAAACCAGAAGCTTAATTTTTTAAATGATTAGCATAATAGCTGTCAAACTTGCACTGAATTTGGTGCAAGTATCACAGTAGTATAATTTCTCAGAGATATAAAAACCTCACCTACAGCTATTATGTTAAACTTTTAAACTCATTCTATAAGCCTTTTTCACAAAGCCCTAGAAATATTTTCTCACTTACAGTAATTTCACGAATACAAGCCGCACCAATTTGACCAAAATTTTGGTGGAAACCCGGAAGTGCGGCCAATATTCCGGGGCGGCTAATACATTAACAAAATTCTAAAAGCTGCCAACATGGAAGTGAGAGCCCGCGGCAGCCCCAAGCCAAGCTGGAGCCCGGCCGGCCCCGGCAGAGGTGGGAAAGCCTGGCAGAGGCGGGTCCTGCAGTGTGGGGGGCGGGCGGCAGAGCCTGAGCCAGCAGGGCGAGGCAGGGGGGCGGCAGAGCCCGGGCCAGCAGGGCGGGGGAGCCCGGGAGAACTGGGGCTAGCAGTGCAGGGGAGCATGGCAGAAGCAGGAAGGCCGGCGGGTGGGGCTGCCTGGCAGCGGGGGAAGCTCAGCAGAATCGGGGCCAGCAGCGTGGGGGAGCCCGGCGGTGCGGGGGCCTGCAGTGCCGGCCAGGGCGAGGAAACGCGGCGGCGGTGCAGACGGGAGGGAGCGGCCGGCGAGCCTGGCAGGGGCGGCAGTGCCTGGCCCGCCGGCAGGGCGAGTACGTGAACGCAGCGGTGACGCGGCCGGCATGCCTGCCAGCGGCGGCAGTGGCAGGCCGCCGGCAGGGCTAGGGAACGCGGCGCGGCTGCCGAGCCGGGCGGCGGCGGCGGCAGCCCGCCGGCAGGGCTAGGGAACGCGGCGCGGCCGCCGAGCCGGGCGGCGGCAGGCCGCCGGCAGGGCTAGGGAACGCGGCGCGGCCAGCGAGCCGGGCGGCGGCAGGCCGCCGGCAGGGCTAGGGAACGCGGCAGCGAGGCGGTGCTGACGGGAGAGGGGGGCCAGCGAGCCCGGCGGCGGCGGCAGCACCACCCGGCCAGCCCCGCCGAGCCGTGGCGCTGAGCTGGGCTACCCGGCCCCGTCGGCAACCATGAGCAGGCCGAGCCTTCCTGGCCCCGCCCCGAGCCAGTAAAGCCCGCTATGCCGCGATCCTGTTACTAATTGGCCAATTTGTGAAAGCTGCGCACGGATTCTCGCGACGAATGAAAGTGCGGCTAATATTCGGGATGCGGCTTATCTATTGACAAAGACAGCAACATTGTCGAGGCACCGGGGGTGCGGCTTATAATCCGTGCGGCTTGTATTCGTGAAACTACTGTATCTTAATTTTCCCTGTCTCATATTCTTAGTTTTCTTACCTGTTTTATAAGAACACTGATTTCTTTATAATTTTATGCATTTATTTTAAACAGTAACCAATTGGAGAGGGTGGCTTATTGAAGTACATGTATATCTCTCCATCTAGTCATATATCTGGTCATAAATATCACTTTATATAATCATATAACTGTGCATCTATACTTCTCCCTATACCCTCTGTTGAGGGTTTTCACCTTTATGCAATTGATTCAGTATTTTCTCCATTTGCTTATTTACTAATGTTTCTAACACTCCAGTGTTTAAGCCAGTTTGTCTACAATTTTACTCTTTCCTGCTTGAGTAAGAGCAGTAGGTGACTGCAAGACAGATTTCATTGTCAGTCAAAGCAACAGTAGCTATAATTTTTTTCTAAGCATATATTTACTGTTTGTTTCCATGAGTCTCATTCTTGATCATGTAAACATGTGTTATTGAATTTCATGGGTAGATTAATTCATGTCTGTAGTTCCCTGTGTATTGGTTGTCATCAGAAATTACAAAACTCCATGCATGTTTAATTTCTGAAAGATACCCTAAAGAAATTTGGAGGAGTTCATTCCTTTCATCCCCATTTGACGCTTGGTGGTACAATATGTTTCTGTCATAAAGAGAATAGAAATAGTACAAAATAAGTTTTTCTACATAGCATTTTCTGTATTTTGATGGGATTTTTTTCCACTGTATTGTTTTAGTTGGTCAAATCTCCACCATATGCAGAATAATTATTACCTGCATGAGTTATTTTTGAAACTTTCAACTTGAGATTTGGAGATATGCTTTTGTGCACAGGATTAGTTGTCTCTGAGGCATTCTCATCAGTAATTCCTAGAAAGATACATGGTTTCTTGATGTGGTGTTTTCTGCATTAAGATACTTGTCACCTTCTTAGACATTGCTCCTTTTTCTGGCGGTATCTAACAACAGTTCAGACATTCTTGGGGGCAACATAGGACCAGCAATGAAGTGATTTGCTCAAGTACATCAATGAGACATAAGAGAGGTAAACAGTTGCCAGGATGCCTCTGCATAGAGTCCCAATGATGAGATTCCACAGCCTGCTTTAAATTTGTGTGTGCTACTATAAATATTTTAAATGCTGAAACCAACCAATTCTTTTTTCAAGAATAATTGGCATGGATGTCAGTGTACATTCTAAGGTAGATGCAATAGATCCAGCATTATGTGTTTATAGCTGAGTTTCTGCCTGTTTAAGGGATTGCTCTGTAAAATTAACAATTCTCACAGTCAAGATGCCAAGGCATTTTTCACTGCACAATTGAAGTGGTTGCCAGAGAAATGGCAAAAGAAACTTATAATTTTGTATAGCACACTAAAATGCAGGCTCACAGCTGTCTACACGAAATGTCTGATGCTGTCTCAGCTCCAAGTGTCCTAGGAGAGAGAGTGAATACTCACCTCACACATGCATGAGCCCTGTTTCAGGGTTTCACTCCTGTACCAAGCATCAGCAACCACTGTGGCAACCCCCCTGGATGCCCTGCTGCAGAGAGGGGAGCTCATTTTTCAGACACTGCTTGCCCAGTGTTGCCATCCATGTGTGTGAGCTATTTGCACTGCTCTGAGCTGCTCACTGGGCACACCTGAGGGACATTTTCCTCTGTGTTCTCTGGGCACAGAACCAAAAGGGGATTTGCCCAGTAGTACTTCTTAAATGGCAAGTCCTGATGCTCTGAGGCTCTTGCAGGGACTGACAGATACTTGTGAAGTTTAAAAAGGCTGCAAAAGACAGATACATCATTTTTAGAAATTGTGGTCAGTGTTCAGGGGTCTCACAAGGGTAGAGGATCGATAAAAATTGTAATTATTCTCTGAAAATGCTTGAGTAACTTTACAGAGCATTGTTTCCTCTCATGGTTTTTCACCCCACATTTTGGGGAGCTTTGAATTCTGCTCTGAGCCACATCCTTCATGCAATACTGACACTAAAACAATTGCCATTTTGAACATAGGCACGAGATGCACTGTGACAGCAGTTTGTTTACATGCCCTCAGCAGACAGCAATAGCCCCTGCTCAGGCTTTACCACCCAAGCCACAGCCATACAGGACACAGCCAAGGGACATGCATGGCAGCTCAGTCTTGATCCAGAGGCAGAGGGAGCTGAGAGGTACAAATACTGACCAGGAGGGCAGGACTGGAAGCCTTGGCAAGTGGTGTTGCCCTGCATGAAATTTGTTTCACCTCAGGAGATGCAATGGAAACAGGAGACAACCTCACAGGGCAGTCTGCACTCAAATGTTCAAGTATTTCAGGTGTTCTTCCAGTCAATCGAATATCTGCACAGTCAAGGTCAGTGAAAGTCATTTTGCCAATTAGTCTTCAAGAGCTTAGGTCACCTACCCAGGTGGGTCAGCTACCTGCCTCTGGCATGGCAAAATAATGCAGAAGGATGTAGGAGACAGCTTCAGCTGCTTGTGATCCTTTTCCCTTCTTCTGCCACTCTATTTCTATCCTGTGGGAGAAGAAAATGACATTTAGCAAGAAACCAGCTTTCTGTGCCTTTTAGCAGCATGTGTGAGCTCTGCACAGAAATTATGCATGTGGTTTTTGAAACATGCTCTGTGTGTGTTGTATTGAGGCCACAACATATGATCATTCCCTTTTTGCTAAAGGGAAGGTAAGTAAACAACCACACAAATACGAGAACTGCAGTGCTGAGAAATCAACCCATGGCACACAAGGATAATATAAGCAGAAATATTGTCCCAAGAGTGATTATTATTCAGACCATTTACAAGAAATTTCCTATAAAGTTCAGTGTGTAAATTATTTTCATTTACAGGAATGGCAGGCTGAGCTTTTAGGAAATAGCTCTGAGCTAGGCTGCATCGTTGTCTGTGGAAAAAACAGCTGGTGGATCTCAAATCTCGTATTTCAGTTTCCCACATCTTCAACAGTTATGATTCTTCCTGATACTAATACATGCAATTCAGGTTTAATTTCTGTGCTGAAAATAGAGAGTAAAATGACATCCAGGAGGCATTGGTTCATTGCCTTGAGACTTGCAAGAAAATTGTATAAAAAGCAGTCTAACAAGGGCTCTAGCTTTCACATCCCTCACATTATCTGAACAAAATTCCCTCTAATCAATGAAATATTTGAATAAAACACATTATTGTCAAGGCTTGTGGTAATTTATAAATCCTGGATGTCAAACAGGGATACAACAAGAGGAGGAATACTAGGCAGAAAATTTTGGTGAGTTTTCAGAATAAAATTGCACTACAGCAGTATGTATCATTGAGAAGTTTTTTGGCCAAATCCACCCACAGTTCTATGAAAAAACAGGGATTAGATTTCAAAGGCTATAGAGACACCCTGACTAGTCTGGACTTGAAAACAGGATGTAAGTCATGTAAAAGGAAAGACTCATATTGTAGTAATAATTTCTATTATTCTGAAGTAATTTAGGTCAGACAGAGATTATCTTTCACTGTTCTGAAGCACATTAATCTCATTTGTGTTTTGTGAATGTCAGATTCATACTGTGAACTGTTCAACTGTTCAACTGTGAACAGATTCAACTGTGAACTAAAATACTGTCCTTGAATAAACTGAAATCCTAGACAATTTCACAGCATTTTTGCTGGGTGTTGCAGTGTAACAAACCCTCTGAGTGTTGTTGATTCCAGAAGAATTGAGGCATTATAGAAAAAAAATTAAGCTAACAGCCATACCCAAGAAAATAAGGATGGGTAGCCTTATTTTAGGCTAAAAATTTGTCCTGGATAACACTGAAATATCAGTTCATGCAAAAGTTTAACGTTAAGTGAAATGACACATCCCTGTCTTGTAAATGGTACTGTTTTAACTAATGGCTAATCAATAGCTTTATTAACTTTCCAGAATGGATTCCAGATGGGCTGGGGGTAGGTGGTGTGGGAAAATAGAAGGGATCTTGAATCCCAGTCTGGAGGAACTGGTGTTGTTTGTTACCTGCAGTAAATGCTGCAAATGTTTATTTATTGGTAAAGAATGATGTAGAAAGATTTGATGGCACTTCTCCAAGCTGTATTTTAAAGAAAGGAAGGACATTCATTTTAATTCTGGTCAAAGCTCAGATTAAAATGGACCCATTTAACTTTCTGTTTTCCACTAAGGTTAAAATGGCACCTCTGCTAAGTTGTTTAATTATTTCTGCACAAAATCTCAGTTTCATCAAGGTTCAAATGTGCCAACAAGAGAAGGAATTCAGTATTCATCAAATGAAAAATTAAACTATAGTGTAGACATATTCATGAAGGGCTTCATCTATCAAACATGAAGGCCATGTTACTCTAACTTCTACCTTGACTTTGTCCTCTTTTGATAGAAGAAATTGATATTTAGAAGAATTTGATATTTATTACGGACATTAGCCAGAAATGCCCATTCAAGTTTTTTTTTTAACTTGGTGTCTTCATTAATGCTGGTCATTATTTGGCAACAAAGGAAATGATTGATGTTTCCAGCTGGCATTTTAATAAAGTATTATAAGAGTAACTGAATGACAGCTACTGCATCTGAAAATCTTGTTATTTTAGCAGGCTCCAGTACAGCTGTTAATGCATCACATCCTGCTGCTGCCAGGACGAGGCCATTTCCTGCCAGGAGTAACAAAGCGTCCCACGCATGATATAAATCTTACAAATGTTAGAATAATCTAATATCAGCCTTTACAATTTACACTCTATAATCACTATAAACATAATTTGGTGTCTCTTAAAAGTTGTATTGCTTTGTCAGGAACTCTTACCAAAGTGAAGTCTGTACCTGCAAATCTCTAGGCAATGGAACAACCTCCCTTCAGTGTTACAGCCGTGACCCCCACACATCAACTGATCACTGCCACAGCTGCCTCTTGAGTTGTGATGCTCAACTGCATCTTCTTGACCACCCCCCTAACACTGTGTTCTGGTTGCTTCATTTGGCATTACTTTTAGATTTGTTTTTCACTGTTTCAATCAGTGAAATTGTAATCTGTAATTAACTGCAAATTTTGTTTCATGCTTGAGCCATGTTTGGTGGAATTGGGAAGTAAACAAATTACTCATTATACTGACTTCCCATACCTCAATCAGTGACTTAAATTGAGGTAACTTTCCACAGCTGTGTCCTGACTGCAACTGTACATTAATTTGATATTTTGTAAATACACATTAATTTGACATTTTGTCCTCATCAAGAGTCTTTATTTAATAGCAATCCTAAATTCTTTTTCAAGTGCACTGCAGCCTCAGTTTAGTCATTTGGACAGAACTATGGCTAAGGTTTGGTTCTATTCCAAACAAAATAGATTCCTCAGGTTCTATTCTTGCACTGGTCTGACGTGTTGAATGCAACTGGTTGTTATTTACAGCTGGCTGACAGCTGTAACACATTTGTAGCCTTCACTGCTGCAGTGTATCACTGGCAGGAAACTTTTAGCAAGGAGCATAGCTGAAACTATAACAAAATATTTCAGTGATTCAGTTAACACTCAGAGCACTGCATCTCACCCCATGGGTTTGTTCAGCCCTGCACTGGGAGCTCCTTTGTGTGCTGATGGAGTAGGGCTGGGCAGCATCATCAGAGCCACAGCACAGCAGGAAAACCAGGAAAACAAAACCGGAGAACAAAAGTACGGGTTCAGACTGCCCCTGTCCTCCAAACAGCCTGGAGTGGAAGTAGGACACAGGTAGGGGTGCAAGCACAGAGAATCCTCCTGGCCACTACCACTCTGCGCCATTTCTCCTGCTGTTTCTCAACAGGCTGTGAGCTGAGACTCATCTGTATAATTGTGTTTAGGCTATTCAAAATACAAGGTAAAACCCAGGAGGATTTGGCTGCCTATTGACCGGATATGACCTTCATCCTTTCAAATATTTTTTCTACAATTAGCATGCATTTTTTAGTGTATTGCTGTATTCTTCTCAGGAACTTTGGTTCTTTTTTTTTTTCTTGAATATAAAGCATATGAAGGATTTTCTCCTATTGAACTGTCTCTTTTCAAGAAGTCATTTCTCATCTGATGAAAAAAAGGTTTAAGGTAATGAAAGCATCTGTACAGTAATGTTTCTTAGATTTTGTTTCTCTTCTAAGAAAGAACTAAGGTAGTTCAATGTTAAGAAATGTGAGACAACTGTCATTTCAATTCAACACAGTTTTATTCTCTTTTCCTTTGTCCATTATCTTTCTTTTATATACCCTTGTTTGAAGCACATGTTCTGATCTTTTGTTTACCTGTTTAGCTCAGTTTAGCTCCAGATAAAATAAGATGCAATGGGAAATTTTATCTTGGTTAATATTTTTGTATGCTTTTAGTCTAACTTGAGCTGTAAGAACTGTT
The DNA here is from genome assembly GCF_009819885.2 of Catharus ustulatus. NCBI lineage: Eukaryota > Metazoa > Chordata > Aves > Passeriformes > Turdidae > Catharus > Catharus ustulatus. The sequence goes on along the minus strand of NC_046225.1, from coordinate 62,436,516 downwards.
CCTTAAAACAGAACAAGCTTTTTGCCTTCATTCAAATTGCCTATTTTGCTTTTAGTTGTGTTTTAACATTGCAACATTGAGAGTAGTATAATTCCATTAAATGTCTGAATTCCATTTCCAGTGCTGTTCCTATGTAACTGCATTATTTAATGCTTATATGCACTTTTTTAAAATAGGTGACAGGAAAAGTATTAAAATCATGACTGCTTACTGCAATTAACTCAGTAATGAGTGTAATAATGATTACTGGATAGAAGGCATGAGAAGAATTCTTAATGCTTTCTAACAATTAATGAAAAAAGTGTGCTAAACTGTATGAAGAAGTGACAACTGCTAGATATACCCTGGGGACTGCTGGGTGTCAGGCACAGTCCTCAGTGTGCTGCGACTTTCTTGACTCACGTGATTCTAGACCTCAAAATGACTTGACAGCTTTTGTGGAAAAACATATTACCAGCTGAATATCCCAAAACAGCCTGCTGGGACAAAAGGTCCTCATTAAAAATTTCAGTTTACTACTTTTAAGGGCAAAAGTTGTGTAATATTATCCAAAGGCTGATACCTGTTTCACTTGATTTAGGTTAAGATAACTGGTGTGGGAAGTATTTGTTTACAACTGCTCAAACTGCCAGGACAGCTACACAGTTACAAGTAGTCTTATAAATGACATCAGTGGGAAAACAAAGAAAGAAAAATGTGCTTTTATCTTTTCATACCAAAAATTAAAAACAAAACAAAAACCCCACACCAAAAAACCCATAAAGTTTGCCTGCAATCAGACCACCTGTTTTAGGCTCTATCTGGCCCACACAATCAGAAACTTCTCTCTTCATCCAGGTTTTATGGCAGAGATTACATTTATCAGAAAAAATCTTTATTGACCCCTTTCTGGAAATTCTCCATCTCTGACATCCTTGGAGATTGCTGTGACACTTCTCCCTTAAACTAAGGACTTTCTCACTCCTTTCAACAGAGCTCATTTTTTCAGACATGTCATGCACTTTATTGTTCTATTATGTTGGTTATTAATAAAAAAGCAAACATTTTCCAGTCTGTACCTGGTGAGCTATGAAGTTTGTGTACTTGACAGGCATCCTTAATACAAACATGCAATTGAGATTTACCCATGCAGTGCATCACTGGCACCTGGCTGAGAACAAACAGTGTAGGAGGCACCTACTTTGGAGTGACATTTGCATTGTGATGACTGAACTCCAGATCCTATCTTTCGAAGGTGTGGCAATAACAATATAACTTCAAATGCAGCAAGCTCCAAGGTGTACCTCAGGCAGAGTGCCTGATGAAGATAACTAGAGAAATTATGATGGGAGCTGCAAAGGAGGTTGTTCACTGAGTTTCTGTGATTTCAGCTACTAAAGCTCTTGAAGTGTACCATGGTTCAAAAAGCGAGTTTTTCGCTCTACTGTCAGAATAGTCATGCAGGAGGAAATACAGAGGGAATAGGATTTACTTTACTTCACTTGGAAGACTTTTCCTGAAATATATGAAGCCTTTCAGGGAGACAAACAAAATCCAGACCACTCAGCATTGGGATGTCCTATATAGAGCACATTCCGTCTATGAAGGAATAAAGAGCCAGTTCCACAGGTCAGCAGTCATTGCTACGTATTGTACATTAAGTAGGTAGAATCCAGTTATCTCCTCTGGAAATAACTTTTTGTGTGTGTTCAAGTGTCATTTTGTAAACACTATGGAAAAACTAGTGACATTCATTGAGCCATTTCTTCTTTGTCCCTCTCATATAACAGGTACTTTCACAGCTCACTTTGCCATCTCATAATTTTAATTTCACTTCCAAACTGTTAAACATTTCCAATGCATGCACATCATCACAACTCTTGCACCCTATTTCACATTGGTTTGATAAAAAATCACTGGGGTAATAAATCACACTGTCCCGTGGGAAAGTAAAAGCAGAAAACAGAGACACAAACTGCTCTTCAAGTTAACCTGAGGATTTGATAAAGGAAAGTCTTTACATAAAACTGCTGGATCATGGGAGCAAAAAGAAGGGGAAGGCAAACCAGAAAGTGTTCCTTCATTACAAAAGGTGAGGAAGGTGGTAGCAGTGATAGAGCAGTGACATCACTCAGACATTGTTCCTCTCTAACTGGAGAGAGGGTGCTGGAGCAATTTCTGCTCTTCTTTTATCCCCTGTGTCTGCTATCTACACTTCCCTGTTATCTTGTGTTTTCACCATGTACGGGATGGTTTCCATACATAAGATACATCTCTGCTCTCTTTGCAATTCCTGGCTCCCCCAGGCAGCTCTGCCCAGCTCCCCAAACCAGCTCTTCCCGGCTCCCAAGGCTGCATTCCTGCACTGCTGAGTCACTGACCTTCTGTGGTTTGTGTTCCCACCCCAGCTGGAGCCTCTGTTCTTGGTCTCCCTGGCACTCGTGGGGGCTTTGTGATGTTACTTCGAAATCCAACAGGCTTCTGGCCGGCAGTGACAGATCTTCAAAGGGCAATAGTGCCCCAAAGCTCAGTATTGGCATAGCCAGCCCCAGCGCCTTAGCTCACTACACAGCCACTGAAGAGAGATAAGCACTCCAGAGAGAAATTCAAAGTGGTGAAATTGGAATTTCACTCCTGAACCCCTTTCTGAAGGAGCCCAGCCCTGGCTGTTAATACTAGAAGAAGCCCAAGATGTTAAGTCTCAGTAGGTTATATCAGCCTTCGAATACATAGCCCACATCCATCATCCCCCACCTCGTGCCTCCACAGCCCTGCCAAGGAAGTGTAAGTGTCCCGAGGAGCAATCACTGCAGGGCTGCTGAGCAGCACTGACAGCCTCTATGGGCAGTAAATCCTCCCCTGAACTAGTTCAGCCAAGAAACTGAATAAATTATTGAAGGACACACTTCAATCCCAGTAAAATCAAAGGAGTGAATTTTTTGGGCTGGTCATGTTATAGTATCACTACAGTCTTTGTAGGGGTTCTTGAAGCACTTTTAAAGGACAGAGAGGTTTGCATTAACTGTTTTCAGTCCTTGGTCATTCTGCTGCTATTTCTGAAAGACTTTTGGACAGACCCTCTCACTGAGCTTTTCTCACTTTATTCATAGCTTACTTTCCTAGAGTACTTGCGTTTGTTCATTTCTATGCTTCGTTAATGAACTTGTCTCTGACTCTAAGCTTCCACTTATCTAACATCAAAACAGTCCCAAGCTTTTGATAAGTTCTCATAGACTACCAACTGGTTTTTAAAGAGATAATATGAAAAAAGATATGCTAAATGCTCATATCATGTAACATTTGTAAAATAGTTATGCTGTTTTCTGAAATCTGAGTCAAGTATCAATAGGTAACTTAAATTCCCATATGCTAAAGCACCCCAAATGCCTTTGGATTTTTAAGTTGCAATCTTGTTATGTCACTTTTCAATATTCCTTCTGCTTGTGTGGCAACAAACCTGCCTTTACCTATTCCCTAATAGAAATGTCTATTGTTGGTTTTGATGGTAAAATCACTATCAATAACTTATTATTTAATTCTAGTTTATAGATCCCTAGCAACAGCTTTCTGATGCTCCTGTCCTTTTTGACAGGTGGAAGATAATTGGCATTGTGCACCAACCTAATGCACAATACAAATTAAATCTGAAGACAGCATAAAACGACAGCAGCCTAAGAGTATAAAAATCGACACGTTAAGCCAATGTGCCTCTAACCCACCAATCTGTAGCAACAGCAGATGTCTTGTGCAGAATACAGTATCCAGTGATTGTGTAGTGGTATTTTCAGAGAGTGATGCTCCTTAACTTAGTCCTCTGTGGGTATTTCTTCTTGCATTTGCCCAACCACTTACCGAATCCATAAACACTTTTGCACAGAACAACACTAGAGTTTTTATAGCTTATTTACTCGCTGTGTGGAAGGTCATCTCCTCTTGTTTGTTCTGCATTTTCTGCCTGCTTACTTTATCTGAGAGTAACACTGCTGTCTCTTGAACAATAAAACACAATTATTCTCTGTTTATTCTCTGTGCTGCTAATGGCTGCAGAGGCCTCCACTGTATTCCCTTCTCAGCAGTTTCTTTCTCGTGCCGGTACTTGCTCCTCACAGAGCTGGTCCAGACTTTAATCATTCCTGCTGCCTTTCTCTGAATCCATTCTAGTCCCTGGGATAGAAGAGTCATAACATCCCAGAATACCCAAGGTGTAGGCACATGGGGTTCACACAGGGGAAAAAGTGTTTCCTGTTGTGTCCTCTATTCCTTTTTTTGTCTTTTCTAGCATTTGATTTGTTTTTCTGACCTGAGCACTTGACCTCCTAGTGGACACTGCAATAAAATTCTCAATTTCAGTAGCAGTCAGAGAGGTCATTATTTTATATGTAAGATTTTCCTATGTGAATCATCTGCACTTTAATACTTTTCTCACTCTTGGTTTTGTTCCCAATACTCACGGCCTTTGCTCCAAATAACTCAGTGATGATTTTGAAAATCTTGTTTTGGTTCAGATCATTTTCAGCTACTGCCTGCTTTACATGTTGGAAGTACATATCCAATTATTTGATGTAAATCAAAGCTTCCAGGCTACTACTCAATTTAAATTCTCTTTCAAAGGCATGCCTAATTTGAATAGAAAAGGTTAATATCCCCTCTTTTTATGCAGAGACATATTTCAATTCAACCAAGTTTTCATCACACAAGACAGTCTTAAGATTTCTACCTTAGACAATATGCAGTTCTTTTATAAAAAGAAAATATCCTTATACATTTTTCCTCAAAGAGATTTCCGATGGTGTTTTTTGCAAAGTCAGATTTATAATCTTTTATTCTATTTCCACTTTGCTTTTGTCATTGAAAATCCTTCATAACGATCTACTTTTCCTTCAGTAGCATGTATATTCCATGTGGAATCTACTAGGTATGAAATGTCACTAATTTCTGGATTCTTGCCTTTTACAAAACTTATGTTGTCTTCTGACAACTTGTACTTGGCCATGCTGCAGTGTTTTTTTAGATTCAGGAATCTGAGGCAATGCAGGGTTCACAGACCTGTATAACATTCTATATTGACACTAATTCTCCTCTCATTGCCCATCTTGTGCATTAATGCCTTAAGCATATGGATGTGCAAAACATTCCATTCTGTCAGTGCCACAGAACTGGAAATTGAAACAAAAGCTTTTCCCATTTTGTCCTGTCTTCTTTCATGATGAACACCTTCTATTCTGACCAAAAAATCACCATAAACTGCTTGGTGATAGTACAGTAATTTCACGATTACAAGCCGCACTGACTATAAGCCGCACTGACTATAAGCCGCATCTCTGGGTGTTGGCAACACTTTGTTCTTTGTCCATAAATAAGCCGCACCTGAATATAAACTGCTCCGTCGTTCGCAGCGAGGACCCGCGTGCAACAAAGTTGCCAAATAGTAACAGAACCACGGCATGGCGGGATTTAGTGGCTCGGCTCGGGCCACGCAGGCTCGGGGCTGCCGATGGGGCCAGGTGGCCCAGCTCGGCGCTGCCGCTCGGCGTGGCCGCTCGGGGCCGGCCGCCGCTGCCGCTGGGCTTGCTTGCCCCGGCCTGGCGCTGCCCTGTGGTGGCAGGCAGGAACAGAGCCCACCGGCACCCACAGCGGTGGTGAGAGGAGGGTAAGGAGCCCCTCCGCTCCTGCGGCGGCAGCAGCAGGTGGGGATGGAGTCTGCCTGCTCTTGCGGGGGCAGATGGGGGCAGGAGCCCCCTGCTTCCCCCTCGGGCCGTGGGGATAGCAGCATGGAGCCCCCGCGTCTCCCCCAGGCTGCGCTGCCTGAAGGAGGGAGCTCCCGCCTCCCTCCCTCGCCCACACCCCCGCCCTGCACTGCCAGCACTGAGCTGGCCCCACTCAATGCGCAATACAGTAACCAATTTGTAACAATCGCGAAATCTCGGGTTTTACTGGCAGGTGCTCGGCTTGGCACCCTGACTGGCACTTCCAGGGCTGGAAATTTCAGAAAATTTTTCACATATTAGCCGCTCCTGAGTGTAAGCCGCATTTCCGGGGTGGGAGCAAAATTTTAGTCAAAATGGTGCGGCTTATAATCATGAAATTACTGTACTAAGCATTCATTAAAGAAACTTTTCTGGGGAAAAAGAATACCAACAATTTTGAAGGCACAACTTGTTGGTATTTCAACAGGAAGAAGAAAAAGGCAGGTATTTCCTATCCTGAGGTTGTGGATAAGAGTCAAGAGCCTGAAACAATATTATACCTGATTCAGATTGTATGTGTAGTTATATGCTAAAGAGATAGCAAAAAGGCTTTGGAATTCATTTAATTCTTTTATGACCATACAAAATTTCTCTACTTGCAGTACTCCAGTGGAGGTGCACAGCGCTATCAAATGAATATTTTTTTCCATTTAACTGTTTGCAGGCTTTCAGGCCACTTAGAATTCTGATTCAGACAATCCCAAGAGAATTAATTTTGTTTTCTATTTGAGTTTGTTTTTCTTCTTTGTGTTCTTGTAGTAGTATGGAGAAAAATATTGTGATGTTGTGGGTGTTCTGTAGAGGCTTACTCATCTGCTTCAGTGAGTCTGCTCATTTTGCATCCAAGCACTCAGTTGCTAAAATCAGCAGACCCTATCTTGTACATGTCTACACCCTATCTGGTGTAACAGCTGATATGAGAACAAATAGAAATTTAAAAAGCTTGTATAGATTCTTAAGAAAATCATTAGAATAAATTATCATGAATTCTAAACACAGAAACACATTTGGTAACTGACACTGACATGAATAGTTTCTTCTTTTTTGCTGACAGATATGGTATTTGCAACAGAAGAATTTGTGTGCATGTGCTGCTAGGAGGGACCAAGAGGCCTTGGGAACTTCTGGTCTTTTCCTCATGAAAGATAGTGTTAATTGAAGATCATGCTGGGATTATGAATACACCACCAAACATACTTTCTACTTGGAAATGTTATAACATTCCTGGAGATGAACATCAACTAGAACCACATGAGGCTTCTATTCTGACCCTTGGTAGAGAAGTAAACTCCCCAGAGGAATTTACCATCCCAAGTTTTGGTTACCTTCCTGGACTGACAGCTGATGGTCACTGATTTGGAGATAACAAAGCTGTGCTGCTTTCTCGCAGGAGGTCTCTCACCTGAAGTCTCATGTGGGTTTGTGAACTTGTGAGAATTATGGTTTCTTTTAGAAATGCTGTGCAAAATTAATAGCTTGACTTTTGTTACTCCACATTTCAGAGCTGCTGTGCCTGCCACGAAATGCCTGCTTCATATTCAGCTTTGCTTTGCTCATGTGCTGCCAGCTGTGCTTATCCTGCAGTTTGGGGTCTCTTCCTCTGAATGTGGAGGCTCAGACTCACCCTCTGAACAGGTTCATTAAATGGTGATTGATGTGGCCACTAGCAGAGTGAACACCAGTGGCGTGTTTTAAAAGTCACCTAGTTTTACACAACCTGTGCAGTAATCCAACTGACTGTGCACTTTTAAGAAAGATGCGTGCATGTTGGGATAGTAAGAAAAAGTGGAGACAGTTCATTTGCTGCTGACCTCAAACCTAGAAAGATGTCCGTGAGAGAAAAGGGCGACACAAAGACAGTGGGTTGTTGGGCAGAGGGAAACAGCTGGAGGCAGGGATTTCCCTGGGTGGTCTGACAGGGCCACCATGTCTCACCCACTGCTTAAAACTACCTTCTAGATTGCAGGTCTTCCCACTGCACTCTACAACATTGTGTACATTCACCCATTATGCCAACATCAAAGGTAATTGAAAACAAAGACAGGGAACAGAAACAGCCTCATGTTTATTCTGAAATGTTCAGTTTGTAGCAGGTTGTATCAAGAGAAATTAAGATCAGAGAACTAAGGTAATTAAATGGCACTTGCACAGCAGGTTGTTTCAGGTCCCTCGCTTCAAAATCTGCCTTTTTGCTCATGTGCTCTTTCATCAGTGGCCTATCCCCCACAGTGAGATTAAATGAGGCTTTTGACCTGCTTCATCACTTGTGTAAACAAGGAGATTCAATGAGCTTCAGCTTGTTCATTGACACCTGGGGCTTGAGCAAAGCCTTGTGAAAATCAACGGAAAGACTTCGGTCAGCTGCAGTGGATTTTGAATCCTACTTTGAAACTTGGAATAAAGATGACAGTGGGAAAGGAATACACTTCTGAGCAGAAAAAGAATGGATCATACATCCATATTTTGTTTTGGTCAGTTGATGACTGACTTTTAAGCACAGAATTGAACACAGACCTCATGATGTTTATGTGTTATGAAGTGTCTTGATAAACCTTTGTGACAAAAAAAAGAGGAATATTAATTAAGTAAATTTAATATTGATAAAATTGCATTACAGTGGAGATTTACACTTGCATTTACAGTGCATTACACTTCTTAATTTTAGTTCTGAAGAAATATAATTAAAGG